>NC_072896.1:84972500-86222500 GCF_027943255.1 Anastrepha obliqua | reverse complement strand
ACTTTTAAAATGATGGCTCGGATCGATAGTCCTCGGTCACGTCACCAGCATCGCCAGAACTATAAACCGAATAAATTCCCGAATCACAACTACAACTTTTGGGAGATGAAGTTATAGGCAACCTCAAGCGTTTAACATCACATTTGACACTTGCATTCTCCACCACTTTACGTTTTTCCAAGTTACTATTATTGTAATCGCTATTCATGTTTTTGTTTTGCGCTTGTTTACGCTTCGGTGATGGAGGACTCCAATTGAGTTCATGATGCACTATAGCTTCTACTATTATTTTTTTAGATACTATTTCTGGGCTGCTGAATGGCGATGCATCAGAGTTGGGAAAATGATGTGCTGGGGTATTTTGGCTGTATAAAACAAAATGTATATGTGGATTACAGATTATTAAGAAATCTTACAATTATACTAACGGTTTAACAATATTGAAGTTATGGTCTGGCATTGAGTGTTTAATCATTGTAGATGAGTGAGCGTCTCGATGCATCTGAACATAGTCCAATTCACTTTCCTAGAAAAGAACAAAACTAATAAGTTATTTTACTTTCAAATCTTTGAATACCATTTTTTTTGTGTTTCTGTTATTGTGAAAAGGAAGTACTGTACCTTCAGCGCGCGTTCCATATCGCTTTCAAAGAAAACGGTTTCACTTTCCAGCTCCGATTCCTCTAGTGCTTGCATAACCTGTCGCATTTCATTCAAGTTCATGCCTTCTTCATAGAGCCCTAAACCTTTTATTTTATAATACATAGATTTAAAGATGTTCCAAAAGCAATAGAAATACTAGTAAGCAACTCCTATACTAATAAGTTACTATTAATGCTAGGTAAAATTACTGCACTTATGATATAATTTAAATAAAATAAAAAAAAAACTTACTAACTAACGACATTTTGTAATCTCTATGCGTATTGCTTCTTAACTCCATTTCAATTTTAATTAATTATAATTCTTCAAACCGCGTTTAAATTTTATTTTACATGCTAAGAGCTGAGCCTGCAGTCTCGCTTAATTATTTTATTATTTAATAAATACACTTGAAAACTAACTGTATTTTAAAGCAAGAGTGCGCAACTAATAAACTACGATTGTTCATGACCTGTTGAGACAAAAGTAGGAAAATAGAAATAGAGGTATTCACACTGTTACGGAGACAAAAAAAAATACCAGTCTAACGGTTAGACGCGATAGAAGTGAAACCTTCCGTAAAACAAACTGAGAGAGAATAAGACGAAAGCAGCATTAGGAGCGGGATAATTATAGGTTCATTATAATATTGCTATAAAGTTCATTTTTTATTTTCTTCATTTTATTATTATTCATCCTCAATGTTTTCAATTTCAACAAATGATACGAGTGGCTTATGATAGCTAAAATATGATACAAATGCTTTGGTTTCGATGTTGTCAACATGTCTTTGAAATACCGCGTCAATGGTTGTTTTTGATCGTGTTGTCGATTCAGTGCGTTTGTTACACATTTTTAAATTGAATGTTGTATTGAGAACGTCAATTAAAGGAACCGCTGTGTCCAATGCAAAATTTACGTTAAAATCGCCACTTAAAATCATTGGAACTTTATTGTAATCTTTTCTAAGTATCCGCGATACTTCTGGTGTATACTTTATTAAATTTTCGTGAATGAATTCCGTGATGCTATTTATTGATTTTTTTTTTCTGTCGATATTCACGACACTTTTCTGCATTATTTTTCGGCATAATTGCGGTAAATATTTAAAAATGAAAATATTTACGAATATAAAAATACACACGCGGTTGCTATTATGAGCGTCCCCAGCAAAACCTGCGTGACCGAAACTCTAACACAATTACATTTTTTTGAATGTTACAGACACATATGCACGCAGGTTTTGCTGGGGCGTGACCGAAACTCTAACACAATTACACATATGCACTCGTATTTGTTTGAAAATCGACTTTTTTTTTTGGTTCTCCGTCACCTTTGGAAAATGTGTAAACAGTAAGCAAACTTTATTTATATATTTTTCCTCATTTTTGCATCAGTAAAATTAAACAAGTTCGAATCTCGGTGAAAACACCAAAATTAAGGAAAACTATTTTTCTAATAGCGCTCACCCCTCAGCAGACAATGGCAAAACACCGAGTGTATTTCTGCCATGAAAAAAGCTCCTCATAAACATATCATAAAATAAAATAAAATAACTGTATAAAAAAAATTGTTTTCTTGTGATTCGAACCAAGGATTTTGGATCGGAAGCTCACATTGCTAGCCGCTCGGCTATCGCGCCATGCTGTCGGCGCTGGCCTAAAAGTTATTTAGTTCGTCGCTACGTTTATATCAACATATAATATAACGCTTCGTAGCCAAGAGTGTCGCTTTTTCGTTTAATAATAAAAATATCAAAAATCCGGTTCGACAGACTATAGGGAAAAAACTTCCGAATATTAAAAAAAAAAAAATCAACCGCATCAAAAAATATTAAAAACTGTATGAGTTATCATGCAGACCGTACCGGGAAAAGTAGTTTCGAGAAAAACGAGTTTAAACTTTCAAGTGCAAACGAAGGACAGCCACCTGTGCCCATTGAACTCTCGTCGGGCAGTTACATTTTCTACCATAATTTTGTATCTACGGCGAATTTTCACGATCGACTTCCACAGAAATATGCCTAAAACTATAAAGAATAATAATCTGTAAAAAAAATCAATTTTTTCAAATTTCTGGAAAGTCATTTAATTGGAATGAAGCTAATCAAAGCAGTAAAGTAAAAAAAAAGAGGTTGTCTGTGAAGTCGGTTTACTGACGTTAGTTTAAGGGGGAGCCTGGTTTATAAGATCAAAAAAATCAATTTTTTTTTTTGTTTTAAGCGATTCCTAATATATTTCAGAATATTCACACAAAGTTACAGAGCCTAATTCTCAATATTTTCGTAGATACAAAGCCAAAGGTAGGCGAGCGTTAGGTAGTTACGCTGTGACCGGACAGCTATAGTACAAACTTTATCTTCTTTTCTCGACTTTTCATTTTTGACGGGATAACGTCGTATAGTTCGATTTAACAGGCTGCACGCACGAAAAAATGTGTCGTTACCTTGCTCATTAGTGTTACCTTGCTCATTGCTGTTACCTTGAATGAACTGCAAGCGAAAGCGCGGAACGAACGACAAAGCAAACAAAGCAAACGAACGGCAACGTTCGACATCTTGCTCTCTCCTACTTAAGTGAGCGTATATATGTATGTATATGCGCACATGTAATATACATATATAAATTCACGTATTTGTATTTGCATATGCCTTCTTATTGATTATTATTAATTTGATTTACTTGAAGAATTTAAAATGAAACCAAGTTTGTTAATAATACCTGTTGTTTTAATGTTATAATTCATAATTTTTTTATTATATATGAAGGAAAAAATGTATGGTAATATTTACCATATACCTTATAAGATATGTTGTATACTAATATATGTATATAAACATGCATATACACATACAATTTCGCTTAATTTTCAAAAAGAATAAATCTATATGTCAAGATGCATACAAGTCATATGGACATATCAAATATACGAATCTATTCCGTACGCAAGCAAATGTAAGCTAATGTGCTTGAACTGCAAGCGAGAGCGCGGAACGAACGACAAAGAGCACAATCGGCCCCCGCGTTCGGCAACGTTCGACATCTGGCTCTGTCCAACTTGAGTGAGCATATATATGTATGTATGTATATGCGCATTTGTATATAAATTCACATACTTGTATTTGCGTATGCCTTCTTCCTGTGTGCATGGTAATGAACCATTCCTCTGTTGAGAATAGGACGATGATAGGAAAAATAGGAAATGAAAGGGAGTGTTTCGAGTATAAAGTGTCTTGAAAAAGGCAAATCGATGATGGTGCCTCTTAGTGTTGTTGACTTATTAACGTCTGATGCACAATCGAAATTGAAGATATCTTTCATGAATTTGATAAATGTTTCGTCATTTTTCACGTTTGTGTAAATGTAACTTGACCTATTCCATTGCAATTCCATTTACCTCCTCCTCTATATCCATACAAAATATCTATCAAACAAATAAAATTAAAATTTTGTTTTGAAAATTGCAACCATTCCATCATTATTTTCTTATGACGTTGTCACGTTAAACTATCGTCAGTAAACCGACTTTACAGACAACCTCTTTTTGAAGTGAAAACTTCTTTAGAATCGTTGAGAGTGATTTGAGACTCGATGAAACGAAAAAGCGACACTCTTGGCTACGAAGCGTTATATTATATGTTGATATAAACGTAGCGACGAACTAAATAACTTTTAGGCCAGCGCCGACAGCATGGCGCGATAGCCGAGCGGCTAGCAATGTGAGCTTCCGATCCAAAATCCTTGGTTCGAATCACAAGAAAACAATTTTTTTTATACAGTTATTTTATTTTATTTTATGATATGTTTATGAGGAGCTTTTTTCATGGCAGAAATACACTCGGTGTTTTGCCATTGTCTGCTGAGGGGTGAGCGCTATTAGAAAAATAGTTTTCCTTAATTTTGGTGTTTTCACCGAGATTCGAACTTGTTTAATTTTACTGATGCAAAAATGAGGAAAAATATATAAATAAAGTTTGCTTACTGTTTACACATTTTCCAAAGGTGACGGAGAACCAAAAAAAAAAGTCGATTTTCAAACAAATACGAGTGCATATGTGTAATTGTGTTAGAGTTTCGGTCACGCCCCAGCAAAACCTGCGTGCATATGTGTCTGTAACATTCAAAAAAATGTAATTGTGTTAGAGTTTCGGTCACGCAGGTTTTGCTGGGGACGCTCATAATAGCAACCGCGTGTGTATTTTTATATTCGTAAATATTTTCATTTTTAAATATTTACCGCAATTATGCCGAAAAATAATGCAGAAAAGTGTCGTGAATATCGACAGAAAAAAAAAATCAATAAATAGCATCACGGAATTCATTCACGAAAATTTAATAAAGTATACACCAGAAGTATCGCGGATACTTAGAAAAGATTACAATAAAGTTCCAATGATTTTAAGTGGCGATTTTAACGTAAATTTTGCATTGGACACAGCGGTTCCTTTAATTGACGTTCTCAATACAACATTCAATTTAAAAATGTGTAACAAACGCACTGAATCGACAACACGATCAAAAACAACCATTGACGCGGTATTTCAAAGACATGTTGACAACATCGAAACCAAAGCATTTGTATCATATTTTAGCTATCATAAGCCACTCGTATCATTTGTTGAAATTGAAAACATTGAGGATGAATAATAATAAAATGAAGAAAATAAAAAATGAACTTTATAGCAATATTATAATGAACCTATAATTATCCCGCTCCTAATGCTGCTTTCGTCTTATTCTCTCTCAGTTTGTTTTACGGAAGGTTTCACTTCTATCGCGTCTAACCGTTAGACTGGTATTTTTTTTATATTTATTATTATTTCACTGAAAAATTTTGAAATTAACCTATCGAACTTCAACAGATAGCTAATTATTTTAATATTCTTAAATCTGGATAAATCTGGATCATGGATCGCCATGACGCTGATGTCGGATATAATTAATACGTGGTGTGAATTTTCTAGATCGCTTGCCGGTAGATAATGAATTGAAAATTGTTTTTTAAATGTTTATTGCTAACCAAAACAATTAATCACATAAAATTGCCTTCAAGAACCTCTATCATGTTGTTGGCAACTCGGCGTGCTTAAATAAAGTACCCGGTACTTCATGCGTCAATGCACACAACACAGAGTAAATTTACTACATCACTGACGCCAACTTTCCCCAAACAAACGTAAAAACAACCCGCCGTCTATCTAGAAATCGCATTATTTTGTTACTTTTATAACAGCAAAATAAATTCAATAACGTTTAAAAAATGTGGCAGGCACAGCAAATAGCTGCAATCCAGCTTGCAAATCAATTGCTGTATTCTATGTCTGCGCCACCAGGCTACGCGTTGAACCAGCGACCGCCGCATTTGGCTCAATCTCCAATTGATGATAATGGTGGAGACACAGACGACGAGGATGATGAACAATTACGCACACTTTATGTTGGCAATTTGGACGATCGTGTAACTGAAGAATTACTCTATGAGATTTTCTTACAAGCAGGACCACTCGAAACGATACGCATACCAAAGGATAATGGCGGACGCCAACGAAGTTTTGGATTCGTGGTTTATTCAAATCGTTGTACCCCATCGTATGCTGTTAAATTATTTGCAGGTTTGACACTCTACAGGAAAACGTTAACCATTAAGCTTCAAGTTGATCCAAATGCATCCAGAAATCGCCGCTCATTGCCGACCGACTGTGAACGCTATATTACACGCCCCGGTGACAATAGTATGTTGCGCAGCACAAGTTATCCAAGTTTCTATGATCCAGGTATGAATGACAATGATATCTCATCACAATTTTCCAACCCCTTTCGGACAAACTCACCGGATTGTACAAGAGCTACGACAAGTAGAAGTCGTGAAAGAGGTAGCAGCGATCGCGAACGCGATATGGACTTTGTCAGGGACCGTATGAACGTACATTCAAATACACGTTCCCGTCCGCATCCGTACAGGCGTGATGAACGTCGTCAGCATGACGAAAGCCGTCGTCAACGTAGATAACAATTGGAAGGCGTTAGCGATGGAGAAGTTGATGCCTCGAACGAAGACTCAATATAAAGGCAAAGTTGATAGACTTTATTGAAGATAAACGCCGATCTTGACTTTATATGTAACTTGCATCGGTGCAAATAATGTAAATACTTTGGAATTTTTATTTTATTGGGTCGCCGAAGCTTATACGCATTAGTAAACGCGCTATTGTTTTTAACTACAGAAATCTTTGCAGATTTCTGCTCACAAACTCGTTAAAATCTTTTTGTATAAATTTAAAATACTTATAATTAAAAAAAATCTTAACTGGAGTGTAGTGTACGCATTTGAAAAATAAAAATTAAGAAATAAAAAAAAAAAAATAAATAAAAAGATAAAAATAAAAAAATAAAAAATATGAAAATAAAAAATTTAAAAATGAAAATAAAAAATTTAAAAATAAAAATAATACAAATTATTGTTAGCAACTTTCAAAGTAAAAATCTAAATTCAGAAGGTAATATATTATGTAAAATATAGCATAATTTTAAGAATAGTATGTAAAACTACTATTTATAGCCGTTCACATGTGTACAGCTTTTTAATCACCGTTTCCAACCTATAAAATATGAAACGAAATGTGTATTTTTAACAATTGAGCTTTATTAATATATGAATATTTGTATGCATCCGTTAAAACGATTATCTTATGCATTTAATATTTATTTTAAATCGCGATGTTACTTAAGATACTCGATTCGCGTACATTACTTACATTCTAGAGAACTTAGAGACTACATACATAAAATATGTGTAATTACAATTGTCATTCAACCAAAACTAATCTAACGGGACAGTGATAAGTTCTTCGAAATTTTGACAGGAAATAAATTAAATTCACTTGTATGTACAAAATGGTGTATATATTTACTACAAAATTAATTTTAGAATTCACTCATAGTCAGCCACATTTTAACGTATACTCTTTAGTGTCTTCTCCACATTTCGGTATGTACGCGTTGGTATCACTTCTATGAGTAAACGATTGTAGTTGGGATGGTCGGAGAGTAGCCGAAATATTGACTTGGCGTAGCTGCGTGTTTCCAGACTACCTTCCAGGAGCAAATTGGCGCTCGTGACAAAGAATTTATCACGATTTTCGCGCGTCATCGTGTAGACCTTATCACTGCCGAGACGTTCCACAAGGCGATGCAAAAGTTTTGCCGCAGTCGTGCGCACCAATGCGTTCTGATGGAGGGCGCCTTTAGTGGTGAGTATGTTGAGTATTTTGGGTGGCGTTAAATTGTCGCACATTGATTCTAGGGCACGTGTCGCATCGGCGCGTATGAAACGATTTGTATCGGCGGTACGATGCAGCAGTGCACACACCAAATCATCGCATTCCTGCTCGAGGCACTTGGATTTGAGCGAAAAGAGTTCTGTGGCGGCTTGACATGCGGCGCGTGCCACTTGCGAACGTAGGTTGCGCACGGAACGTGTTAGCTGTATGCATACCATATGCATCTGTGCTTCCAAATGTTCGGCGTGATGGCGCATAAGACGCACCATGGATTTAAGTCCAAGTATTATGATTTCCCAATTACTTGAGTCGAGCTGATCGAATGTTTTCAACAAAGCGTCACGTGGCTTATCGAAGCGCTGCATTGTCGGTGGATAAAGCTCAGCTTGTGGCATTTTGATGGCTTGCTTCACGGGTGAAATGCGTCGATGATTCTTCAAAAAATGCGATGTTTTTGCCTTTTGCTTGAGTGGCGTATGCTGCGGTTTGATGGGTATGGTTGTATTGAGTTGCGAGCTTGTCGCCGAACCCGATTCGGTGCTTGTGTTGTCGAATACCATCAATTCCGGTTTCGATGGCGGACGTTCGTACAGAGATTCCATTGATTTGATCATTGAATTGCGACGCGATAGCATTTTAATCTCCGCTATTGTGGGTGAACGCGAACGTGATTGTGGATGTACGCTAACTGGGGTATGCGGCCGTGATGATCGGATATTACCCTGATACGCACATTCATCCACTGTGTCAGCGGCGTGCATATTAACAGCCTCCTGCGGCGTATCTGCGTAATTGCTGACGCTTCTTTCGCGCGCTTCTCCACGAATAATGCCGCTTCCGTGTCGCTCAGTATGCTGTTCATCCATCACTACAAAGCTACTATCATCTTCTATGTCCTCTTCAATCAAAAGGGATTTCGCAGACTGTGTGCGCGAAAGCACAGGTGGCGTATCACCAAGCAGTGTTTTAATACTTTCACTTTTGCTTTGCAAGCTAGCCAAGCTTCCATTTTTCTTAAGCGATGTATTAACAGCACTCAATGTGCCATCCACAGTGGTTGTGTCCTGCACATCCTCCAGCTGCAAGACGTTAGGGTCGCTTCGCCATTTTGTTGTTGGTGATGGGCTGCTAACTTCATTGTCACTGCACGTATCTTGCAGTGCGCCCATTTGTATGGCTGAGCTGTTATCAGTTGTATCTGTCGTATTTGTGATCGTATTCCTGGCCGTAATGGTGTCGAGGTTCTCCTTAGGTGTGCCCACTGACTTATCGTCGAGTGTAGATGACTGCGCGGATGCGGTTGATTTCTGTGAATACGTTGCTGATTTGATTGAGACAGGTGTTGCTTGTTTGGATTCGTTTGCCTGTTGTGGTTGCAAGTCCGTGAATGCTGTTGCTGCGGTCACTGTCGTTTCTACATCTGAAGAAACACTCTTGTTGCTGTAAAAAAAAGAAAACAAATATTTTTTATGATTAGTGTGATGGACTCCAAATAAAGTTGTTGTAATTGTTGTTGTAGCATCATAAACATTTCCCATACATTTAAAGGGATTGCTGCTGAAGTGACAATCCTTGGCCAGATATAAATCTGCGTTGAATCGACTGCCTTGAGAACAGGCGAATGTGTAAAAATTATGCAGATCCACGGGAACAGATTGCACTCGGTTATTATTTTGAATTTTAACCGTATAATTTCTAAGGAAACTTTAGATGTTTGGAAGTTATAAATCAATTATAAAATTGAAAAAGTCACTTTGCATTCAAAACAAAAAAAGAAAAAACGTCGTCTGCTACCAAGAAAATCAAAACGAAACGTAATGTTAACAGATTTTTATTTTCTTGTTCGAATTATAGTATTGTAAGTAGCGACCAACACAGCTAAATAAAGCAAATAATCTCAATTTCGATTAAACACGTACGCACGTTGATTTGGCATCATTAGATTGTAGTTATCCAAGCGAGCGTTAACAAGAACAACATAAACCTCGGAGAGTACTCGTATATGTATGTATGTGTGCACATGAATTTGAAGTTTTTGAAACTATTCAAACGGAAATGCAACAACTACTGCAAGCAATGGAAAAGCAATATAACGAGAGGATCGCTGTTCAAGAGCACAGCATGCGAAGTTTGCTAAGAATGCAACGGAGGTTTTCAAGGTGACCGAAGCAGCAGAGCAAATCAATCGAAGCGTCGGTGCGTGCTTTTATGTATTAGTAAACAAATACACGGCATTTTTCACTGGTTAGCTGTACGTACTTGAATATACATACATACATACATAACTCGATGAGAATATAACTTATGGGGACTCCATTATGAAACTTTACTGCGCATAGTCTCATAGTTATTAATGAAAAAGAAAAAATATGAAAATGGTTTAAGGGTTTTATTTATATTACAAAAAAATAATGTCGCAAAACTTTTTACAGAAATTAAAAAAAATTAATGTACATATATTTTATCCTAAAAATGAAATCGAATTTGTTTTTTAAATGTTAAAAAGAACCGAAGATATTTCATTTAAAAAATACTTATACACAAAAACTTTCAACATTGCATGATTCTAAAATTTATAAAAAGAATTTATTGCTAATAATTATAATTTTTTTTATGAAATTTGAGGGAATAATAAAAAATAAGAGCAAAAACTGAGTCAAGTTTTAATTGTTCCGGAATTGTGAACATTCGTTATGTGGAAATGAAAAATCATCGTGAATTTTACGCCACTTTAAACTGGAATAACACTGTGAAAGAATTTTTTGGACTAACAAAATTGCATAACCATAGTTTTTCTAGATGAAAAGGTTTGAAATTTTTATGAAAATTCGTTG
The DNA here is from genome assembly GCF_027943255.1 of Anastrepha obliqua. NCBI lineage: Eukaryota > Metazoa > Arthropoda > Insecta > Diptera > Tephritidae > Anastrepha > Anastrepha obliqua. The sequence continues at coordinate 86,211,745 of NC_072896.1, read as the reverse complement.
AATTTTTGTTTTTGTACAAAATTTGAAGCTTTTGGTTATACGGTTTTTGTTCATTGGACCATACTTCTTCAAAGATGCTGCGAATCGTAACGTAACTGTGAATGGTAAGCGCTAGCGTGAAATGATATCCGACTTTTTTTTGCCCAAAATGCAAGAGCTTGACTTGCATGACATGTGGTTTCAGCAAGACGGTGCCACATGCCACACAGCACGCGTAACAACGGACTTGTTGAGAGGCGAGTTCGCTGAACATTTTATTTCACGTTCGTGACCTGTCAATTGGCCACCCAGACCGTGCGATATAACGCCTTTAGATTATTTTTTGTGGGGCTATGTTAAAGCTCATGTCTATTCAGACAAGCCTGCTTCAATTAACGCATTGGAAGACAACATTAAAGCATTTATATGTGAGAACATTGGAAAGAGTATGCCAAAATTGGACTAAGCGGATGGACTATTTGAAGCGCAGTCGCGGTCAACATTTGCATGAAATAACCTTCAAACGTTAAATTATATGGACTGTACTATCGATTTAAATAAAAATTTCATGCATTTTTCTGAATTTCCCCGTGTGTTTTTTTAAACAACTTTCCTGTAGCTCTTCAAAAATCACCCTTTATGTATGTATTTAGTTTAGTAATTAGTTAATAATGAACTGCGGAACTGCAGCAACGGTGACTGGAGTCTATGGTTCAGAAGCGCATACCGGTTCCTATTTAATATTGGCTTCAAATAAACTTTATACACTTTATCTAAAATATATTTGCTTACATTCTCCAATTTTTATTTAAATTTAGAACTTTGATTCAATTCGCAAATTTCAATTCGTGTTTATTTTTACTTTGCGATCAGCGGTTTTTCTCACTTCAAAATTCTTACAAATACACAGTCTTACAAAAGTTTACATACGACCATAAAAATTTATTTTGACTATAAATATAAGAATATTTTTCATATTTTACTGATTTTTATAACTTTAAACAAAAAACAAAATCATTATGAATACTCCACAATATATGTTTTATTGTAATTTCTACAATAACAACAAGAACGTTAAAAAGCTTAAACTTCCATATTTACATAAGTATACGTACGATGTAAAAAAACAAAGTGTGCCGTTATGAGTACCGCTGCAAAATTTCTTGAAATTTGTTTTAAATCATCAGTATAGATTAATATTTCATAGGAAGTGATCAAAATTATAATTTATTAATCGCTAAGATTCCACTGTGCGACAGTGATTTTATACTTTTATGGAGACCTAGTACAACTTGTAGGTATAGTAAAACTAAGAAAAATGGTATAGGAGAAATTTCCAATACACCCCCAAAATCTCGTTTTATGGCCATAAAACCGTTTTTCAGTAGGTTGATGTGAAGAATCACTCCTAACTTCGCCAATTTCCATCCGATTTCGAATTTGTTCGAAAGAACAAAAACAAGCCTTTTTGACAGTGTGTTGACCATTTTTCTGAAATGACAACTGACGAGACTGTACGCGGAAGTTTTTGGAATTTTTTTTATTTTTTCTCTATTTTTTCAACTTTGACATAATTTTTACGATATTATCCGATATTCCGCCTACAGTCTCGTCAGTTGTCATTTCAGAAAAATGGTCAACACACTGTCAAAAAGGCTTGTTTTTGTTCTTTCGAACAAATTCGAAATCGGATGGAAATTGGCGAAGTTAGGAGTGATTCTTCACATCAACCTATTGAAAAACGGTTTTATGGCCATAAAATGAGATTTTGGGGGTGTATTGGAAATTTCTCCTATACCATTTTTTTTTAGCTTTTCTATATCCACAAGTTGTGCTAGGTCTCCATAAAAGTATATTTAATTTTTTTTTTTTGTCACACAGTGTTATTAATCCCCAATAAACATGGGCAAAGGAAGGAAATTCCCGAACCTATTCGGAAAACTGTAATTAAACTGAGGAATGATGGCTATTCTTTTGGTTGAAATTGGAAGAATGTTAAATTTAAAGAAGTCGACAGTGCAAACAGTTGAAAAAAATTTCAGGGAAAGTGGAAATTATGAAAGCAAGTGACGTTCCGGCCGCCCCCGGATTTTAGATGAAAGAACAGATAGAGCAGTTATGCGATTAGTAAAAGACAATCTCAAACAAAGTGCAGTGGAAATAAATCGTAAAATAAGAACAGATCTAGAAGTAAATGTTTCTGATCAAACTGTTCGCAAAACTATCAAAAACAATGGTTACAACAGCAGAGTGGCAAGAAGAAAACCACTTCTCAAAGCTGTAAATGGACAAAAGCGTTTGGAATACGCCCAGAAGTATGCGAAAATTCACATAAGTGACCCAACGTTTTGGGAAAGGGTAATTTTTACTGATGAATGTAAATTTATGGTCTTTGGAGGTGATGGTCGGGCAAAAGTTTGGCGAAAAGCGAATGCAGCGTTACTGCCCCAGAATATAAACCCAACAGTCAAACATGGAGGCGGTTCTGTCATGGTATGGGGATGCATGGCCGCAAATGGCGTTGGTAAATTAAGGATTATCGATGGTTTAATGGATAAGTCTACGTATAATATATTGAAATTTTAAAGGATAGTTACCTCCCTAGTGTGGAAATGCTAGATTTGGAAGAAAATTCCATATTTCTCCAAGACAACGACCCGAAACTTTCTTCCAAAATGGTAAAAGAATGGCTTCTATATAACGTCAAACGAAAGCTGGAACATCCCCCACAATCTCCTGATCTAAATGTTATTGAACATTTGTGGGATATTTTGAAGCGGAATTTAGAAAAACGGCAAATAACATCAATTCCAAATCTGAAGGTGGCGTTAATGGAGGAGTGGAGTAAAATTACTTACAGAAATTACAAAAAAATTGGCATTATCCATGCCCTATCGCCTGGCAGATGTAATAGAAGCCAAAGGAGGCCATACCAAATATTAATTTAATTTTTTTTTTGTATAATTTACTATGCGTATGTAAACTTATGTAAAAGCTCTTCAAATGAAAAACTGAAATATTTTGTGTTATTCAATATAAATTTATAAAATCTAATTATTTTTAAGCTTATTTTTCAATATTTAATACTTTGAAATAAAATAAAACAAAAAAAATAATTTTACCTGCATTTTTCTTCATAAAATTGGAAATTTTGTAAGACTGTGTAAAAATGTATCTAGTAAGAACTTGCAACTCCCCTCAAATTAAAACGCCATTTTGCTCTCTCACTTTCCCCTACTTTCGATTATAACCAGTGAGGTAACCAGTAAGCAATCCTAAGTTGGTTCTACTCAATCGCATTACGTTATTCCCACTAAAGGTGTAACCTTGCATGCATACTTATCTACAATACAATAAAAGTATATTTATGTATATGGTACATATATATGTATGTATGTACATATGTATGTATGCATGTATTTATGAAATAATTTTATGCTTCAATTGCAGGTTTTTTACATCGTAGATTGCATAATCAACAGTGATCTATGTTTGTATGTATGTAACTATGTACCTGTACGAGTGTATTATGGCACGCACATCTGGCCACCCTAATGCAATCATGCAAATTTATGATATGTTTGCGCACGTAAGCGTCACTGCATGACCAGAGTTTTGAAATTTTTTAATACAATGCGGTACATACATACAAACATATTTACCACACACATATCGATATTTATTGTATGTGGTGCATAACCCACTAATACATAGCCGCAGCCCTCATGGCCATTAAAATGCGGGCATTATTTTAGAACATTTCTAAACATTTAGCTAAAAGTTCAATGAACCTAACGCTATTTAAAAATTAATAAATATATATGTAACAGTCGTGCTTTTGTAAAGAATATGCCGGGATATAAATAAAAAAAATAATAGTTAATTGATTGATCTATTTTCTTTCAGCTCCTACGCCGGCGCTTTGTTTATAATGTCATCAACTATTTGTCAACATGACAATTTGTCACAACGACCAGGTCTGACTGTGCTAGCCGTGTGTGTGCGTATGTATGGAGGAAGATATCATAACTGAAAAAGCGCAAACAAGGCAATTTGCTGCCGATAACTGGTCAATAACTGGCCATTTCAAGTAGCAGAATAAGTTGGTTTCTTTGCATCGTAAAAACACCACTACTCCCCTTTTACGATTTTGCTTTATTTTTTATTTTTATTTTTGTGCAAGAGGATTACCAATAATTTATTTGTGTCGCTTAAATGAAGAAATTTCTATCGTTTTTTTTTATTAGCTCACCTAACTTCGGTGTACATAAAAAATGCGTAAGAAAAATAAATAAAAACACAAGAAAGCAAAAGCGCTGGTTAAATTATTCTGTGGCGAAAAAGTGCTTAAGTCGACTAGAGCGGAAATTGTAGTGAGATGCCAAGATTATCTCAGCATGTGAAGGCGTCATCAAACAGGAGTTTGTAGGATGGGAAACTCCAGCTTATCCCATTTAAGAGTTTAATCTCATTTGGCCTTTTTTCACGGTATTACGCATATACCAAACGAAAATGAAAATAAATTTATGAATATTGAAATTAAAATTTGCAAAAGGCGAACCAAGAAGCGCCTAGAGAATAGTAACTCCTAAATCACTCAAAAAAACGCATTGTATTCAAAGCTCCGGAAAGTAAAAGGGTTGATAGTCAATTAGGAAGGGAGAGAAGTGACAGAGAAAGAGATACGATAGAATAGAGACAGAGACAGAGATAGCTAGTCTTGTGCAAATGTTCCAGATTCTTTGGCAAAACTGAAAATATACTCCAGTTTGAGAGCACGAATTTTACTCATTCTCACGACATCGGAACCCAAGCCCATACCCACAGAGAAGAGGCTCACTGCTATTCGGCTTCTCTAAGCAAGACAGGCAAATAGGATCTTCAATAGGGCGGGTCGATTTAAAAATCGCCCATTGCTCTAGGGATCAAAATAAGAAGGAACCATACCTCTAAAACGAATTCTGATGTCCCCCAATTTGGGTCGAACGAAAAATCCCACTTTGACCCATTTAGAGTGCTCCAATCGAGTCCAAATGTATGACCGACCCCCACTAACTTTGGACGGCCGATCCACCCATCTCAGTGGCACACCCCCTGGAACTCCCCTGTGGGGTTCCCCATACAATTATTTCAAAATATCATCATTTTTGGCCTTTACATGAGAAAAGAAACTATACAGTTCGACCCAAATTGGGGGACATCAGAACTCGTTTTAGAGGCATGGTTCCTTCGGCAAAGTTTCTTATTTTGATCCCTAGAATATGATTTTCACAGAGCAATGGGCGATTTTTTTGCCTCCCCACAAATCGACCCGGCCTAAATTTCAATGATTTCAATAGTGGCCATATTCTAACTGCATGGATAATGCAATAATACCGATCATCAATCGAACGTCTTCAATTTCATTTCCTTGAACACCGCGGTATACTGGACCCCATATAGGTAAGTACAATCTTATTCTGTCTTGAAACAGAATTAAGCTTCTTCCTTAGATTATTGAACAATCTTTCAGGTTTGCTTTGCATTCTCCAGGGCTTTCAGTGCAGCTTGACTGCCACTAAAGATTCAAATCTGTTTTCCGGTCAATCTCCTCTCAATTATCGCTTCTGCTATCACTTACTATACTTTTAGAATAGCAAAAATTTCCGTTTGGGAAACAATTGCCATTCCTCCCATAGCGTAATGATACTTAGTTTAAGTACCATTTGGCTCCAGAATGTATTTCATTCTTGGAGCCGTCAGTAAATATCCGTAAAATTTTTTTGCTTGCACTCTGGATTACTCTAGGGGGTTTTATTCTTTTACCTATCATTTTTTAAATATAAATTTTTGTTTACAAAAGTTTTTTAATTTGAAACTCTTTTCTTAGTTATCTCACACAATTCATTTAAGTACTCGTATATAAAACGGCAAAGATACGTTCGTTTTTCCATTGCAATCTGTGTAATATTTTATTTCTTATCCCTGTACCTAACCTAACTTTTAATTTTTGCTTATAAAAGCTGGTTATTTCGAAGCTTTTTCCTAATTCCCTTACGTAATTCATCCACATTTAGATCCCAGCAAAGTTGCGCTCATTTTTCCCCACTTCACCTGCGCAATCTTGTGTTCTATTATCCCTGAACCTAACCTAACTTCTCATTTTTGTTTCAAAAGCTGATTTTTTTACACCCTTTTCTTAGTTCTATCACAAAATTCATCCACATTTATATCCCAGCAAAGTTGCGCTCATTTTTCTCCTTCAACCTGCGTAACCTTGTGTTTTATTATTCCTGAACCTAACCTAACTTTTCATTTTTGTTTCAAAAGCTGATTTTTTTTACACTATTTTGTTAGTTCTATTGCACAATTTATCTACCTTTTCTATCACGGCAAAGTTACGTTAATTTTTCCACTTTAAGCTGCGTAATTAACCTAACTTTTCATTGTTACTTTGACACTCTTTTCTTAGTTCTATCACACAATTCATCTATTTTCGTTATCGCAGCAAAGTTACGCTCGTTTTTCCATTTCAATATGCATGGTCTTGCATTCTATCCTTTTTGCCACGAGGGGCGATAAATAAGTTTGTTGAATGGAGCGGTTAGATGGAGTAGTGCGCGGGGGCTCCTTATAATCATAAATGTTAGTTTTCAGTCAAAGCGGTTCATTTATTTGACCCTTCAATTATGTATATAAAAATGTCGCTGGACAAACAAAAAGGGAGAAAACTCAACTATAGAGAGGTTAAGTTTCTTACTAAGGGTTAAGTTTCTTATTAAGCAAAGCAATACATAATAGATTATTTTGGAAGAGATGTCAAATATTTACAGGAATTCCTGCACAGAAATAAAAAAAAAAAATGTTAGCGGTATAGTTTGTTCAATCACGGAAGAGAATCAATCGAAAACGATCAATGCATAGACCGGCGCCGTCCGCCAAAAATTGTTGAAAAAGTCGAAAGATGTGTTCTGGAAGATGCAGGAGTGATTAAACAGCCTCCATAATCAGCTTGGTATATATTTATATGCCTATAGTCCGCGGAAGAAGGGTGCCGATAATGCTCGCATTATTTATTTATTTATTTATTCATTTAATAATCTAAAAATTCAGTTATTTTTACAAACTATGAAAAAAAGATCGATGCTAAATAATTCAATCAAAAATAAATGAAGCTTATAGGTAATTTACTTGTTTCATTGACATGAATGAAAGCTGAAGCAACCGCTACATTACAAGCCGTTTAATAGTACGCCAAAAGCAAGGGTAAACATATATGTAATTTGCTCCGACAGTTTGTCTTGCTTCCAAGCCATCCAAAACCACAAAAAGTCAAGCAAAATCATCGACTGTATTAAAAACATACTAATTTCCCATCGGAGCAGCATCAAATTATGTGGATATCTGGGTCCTCCGGCATCCAGGGTAACACATTGGCAGATACAATTGCCAAGGACATTTCCGTTACACCAACAGTCACATCCGAGGTCATCCTACCCAGCGACATATATCGACTTATTCATGAACAGAGACAAACAAAGTTACTTCGTGAATGGTTGTATTATAAACACCATTATTCGAACATTAACCCCAAACGTACAAAACCTGCCTATCCATCATCGGTACCCACCAACCACATTATCTCATACACACGGGCCGGTAGTGGACACACCATAATAACTAGCGCACACCTATTACAGGGTAATACATCCAACACCTGCCCCTTCTGCCAAGCCACAGTCAGTGTGCATCACCTACTGGTATCCTGCCCAGAACTTGCTTCTCAAAGGCATCACCACTTCAGCAACACAGATCCTCTTCAACTTTTAAAAGATGCCACTGAAGATAACATTAAAAAAATTTACACATTTCTAAAGGACACCGACCTACTCCGTCGTATCTGATCCAAAACACATTACCAGCCAGCCGAAAGCCTCTGCTGCTAGCGCTGCGTTTGCTTGAGTTTACTTATCATTTTATTATCATGTAAGCGTTAAAAAAAAAAAAATTCCATTTAAATGTAAAATTTCGTATAGTTTACAGATGAAGAATATTAGATAAATCTTAGAATTTAGTTCCACAATTCATTTAGTAACAATTTGAAGCGGTACGAGAATTAAAAAAAAAAAAATCTAGTTCCAAATGATTTGAAAGCGAATTAAATTATCTCTTAGGGCTGGGTGGGCGGAGGTATATATTCCGAGCATCTGGGGATCTCCTTCAGTTTTCGGCTCCTCGACTACTGTAGTGTTGTCTTTCAGGCCGAACTGATGGCAATAACGAAAGCCGCGACACTGGTACAGTGTGATGCGATATCCGGAAATGACATCTACATTTTCACTGACAGCCAGGCGGCGATAAAATCCCTCACAAAACAGTCGACAACCTCCAAGGTAGCCATGAAATGCCGCACATCTCTTAACGAGACGGCTGAGTTATTTCGCCTAAGGATAATATGGGTTCCTGGCCATCGCGACATTGAACAAATCGTAAGGAAAGCAAATGAAAGATGACGCAATGAAGCCACCTGCAAAATCGCCCATCATCTGTGGCCGACACTTAGTGCGTAAACGCATAGAATCTTTGCTAAGCCAAAATAAGCACAGTCTTAGCACACTGATTTCAGTACTAACGGGACATTGTCTGATAGGTAGGCACGCCCAAAGGATGGGTGTGCAAGCACCTGACTTCTGTAGAAGTTGTCTTGATGAGGAAGAGGAAGGGACAATCTTACACCTTCTGTGCCATTATCCTGCTCTATTCAGACGGAGATTTGCTATTCTAGGCAGACAATTTTTTAACGAATTGGAAGATCTCAGTTCCGAAGAAATAGGAGATATTCTAAAATTTTTGAAAAGCACACAGTGGTTTTAGGAGAAATAGGGGAAGCTCCCCACGCGGCATCACAATGGGCTATGAGCCTGAGTGTGTCCCACAGGACAACCGCTTCAACCTAACCTAACCTAAATTATCTCTAAGTTCTAGAAATCGGAGCATTGGAAGCATAATGAGTTCTTACCATCCCCAACCAGTTAATATCAAGATTTCGTAAGCTTCGCTGAGGAATATTTAAATTAATTTTCTCGAGTAGCGATGCGCGAGTAGCGTCAATCGCTCCACTTATCAAAAGGAAAACGAAAGAGAGGGAGAAAATAGTCCTTCTAATATATGGTGTGCTTAGATTAATAAGTAAGCACTGACTTTTATAGGATGGAATTCGGTCAGAGAAATTCAAAGAATCCAATGCGTAACGTAGAAATGCTTTCTGGACACGTTCAAGCTTAATAATATGACAATTTCAGAAGCCAAAGTGCGTTAAGTGTTCATGCGGGTTTGCAAGAACTGCCATGAATTTTGAAACTGGATTGTGATTAAATTTTAATTTGAGTAAATGTTGCAATCTCTGCTTAAAGTACGTCTTGCCCTTGAGAAAAGTAGGGGTGGCAACTCCCATAAATACGTTGAATTGTTTTTTTACCATAAATTTTCTGAAAATCATGCCGCGATGGGCACTTTTTGACTCCATATTTACATTAAGGGTATAAGAATACATCGCACACTAGTCTCACATAAAATAGAAAAACAAAAACATATAGACGTCTGCTATCCCCACACATGAAAAAGGCCATATATGCATAAAAGCAAAAAAGCTATTGGACGGTAAAAGTAAAGGGTGGATGGTAGTAAAACACCAAATTTGCATGCCAAATTCGAAGCTTAATCAGTCATTTTAATGACTTGGCACTTGAGTCGCAGCCAAGTCCAGTGTGAGCTATTATTTTTTGTCGAAAGTTATTTTTTGTTTTTTCTTCTCATACTTCGTGCCCACCACGTGCGTACTTTTAATGCATACGTATTTATATTGCATACTTGAAGGCGCTTAAGCATTGTGTGCTGTTATTTACCTTGTTTCTTTTATTACATTCTTCGAATTCAATTAATTACCACTCAAGTGCTGGTGAACTGAAATTTCGCGTGGCTAACGCACAGTTGAGCTAAATATTTACAAATGAAAATGAGTATTTGGTCGTTCAACCTCACACCGTAGCGAATGGCGAACGTTGGTGAAAAACGCGTGTGCTGACTTTAATAGAATACCTTTTTTAAATGGACGGGTTTACTATAAATATAATTGGCGCTTTCAACCTTTTCTGGGTGTTTGGCGAAGCTCCTCCTCTTATTTATGGTGAGCGTCTGGATGTTTTTCCGGAAATACGCAAGCACGCAACCAGTGCAAATTATTTCGAAGATGACTCTTAGTCTGAAATTCGTTAAACATATAGTAAACTAGTCTTCATCTGAAATTTACCAGTAATACAGTTCGCCGCCATGATGTTTTTCCTACAGGGCATGTGTGTCCTGAATTTGTATTTGCTGAAGTTTATTTTTTCAGCAATCAGCTGAAGTCATTCATGTTTCCAAATAAGGTCAACCAGCACCTTTTGTGCTGCTATAGTTTGTACACAATATTCTTGGAGCTGTGGCTTGAATAATTATTCATTACTTACTTTCCGGACATGAGGGTGTTAAAATTTTGTTAAAAACAGTATTGGCTCAGAAAAATGTGTGTCACTGCCATTTCGAAAGTAAAGGCGCAGTCAGACTTAGCAAGTAGAGTACATTCAGATCTCGCTTTACTTTCAAAAGTTAATGTAAAAACTTTAGAAAAAATACACAGCAGGACGATAAAATGGGACCTAAAAACTAATCTACGACTCGACCAAAGACTTTGGTTAAATTATAAAGACTTCAGTTAGAAGAAAATTATTTTAAAGAAAAAGCGGATATAAGAAAATAATACTAATAAATATACAAAATGATATTTGAAAGAGTTAAAAAGAGGGTTGAAAATTTTGACTTTTCAATAACTGGTGAGCTATTGGAGTGGGATACTGATAAATGTAGGATGTGTCCATGTTTAAAATTTTTTTTTGGCATTAGTGCTTTGAGTGAGCTCCCGCCATCAGTGCATAATCATAATATACTCATTAGTTTTGGGATTTTGGGCAACCGGTGGTGACCCTCGTCATAAATTGAAAGAAGAAGAAAAAAAATCTCAGTGAGCAGAACTTAGAACTCATTCCTATCGTAGCCGGTTCTACGTTGCCGGATGAGTCGGGTTTTTCCTGACCAAGGCGTCCGATGCCTCAACGGCTACTATACCCCCTAATAGGCCGGCACTACCAACCGCCACCACAACCCATATACCCACGGTAAGGAGCTTATCGGCGCAACACAACTCCCCTAACAAAGCCCACCCTCTATCCTTCTAATCCAGTGCGGTGACAAACCAGCAGCTCTTGGTCCCCAGCACAGTCTGTTCCGTGTGTGTCAGCAGTACTCAGACAGGAACAGGCTAAGTTTAAGCCGCCAAACCGTACATGCATCGACCACATCGGTAGACTCCGAGCTATCGCTGAACAATCCGCTTTACATTGCCTTTATAGACTTTCTAAATGCACCATGGCGCTAAAGTCTTCGAGTGCAAAGAGGTTAGATCGAAATGGATTGAACTCGTCGATGCACTTTACATTGATGAGGGCTGTCGGATGATGGAAGTATTTATTAGCAGATGTACGACAAGTGTGTTTCCTCGCGTCCCTATTTTTCAACGTCGTATTGGGCGCCGTCAAGAAGTTCGCTACGCTATCTGGAGGCGGCATTACCTGAGGACTGCAAAGGTGTCTAGCGGATCTCGAGTTTGTCTACTGTCCCACAACTACTATGAAATGACAACGAGGATCCAAGCAGTGCAAAAGCAGCTGAAAAAGCCGGTCTGAAGTTCAATATCAAAAAAACTGAAATCATGTCTTTGAACATAGATAAAATGCAAAATTTTCAATTGATGGCATTGATCTGGAAGAGGTGCAAACTTTCTGCTACTTGGGCAGCGTTATATCAAACGCCGAACAAAGAAGGCAACGGCGGAATTTGTCTCTCTACAGTCAATTTGGAGTGCATCACACATTTCACGGTGCATAAAATTTCGCATTATTAATTCCAATCTAAAGTCGTAAGTAATTATGGATGCGAATCGTGGACTGCGAGGACAGCTGGAACAAGTTCACTACAAGTCTTTGTAAACAAACGTCACCGAAAAATTCTCAAAATATTCTGGGCCGGAAGACAGCAGAAGCAGGCAGACAGCAATGCCATTAGAGATCCAAAAGAGAAAATGGGGCTGGATCGTTCATGTTCTGCGCAGGCAAAATAGCGACATAACAGGAGCCGCAATTGATTGGGACCCCCAAGGAAGCTGCAGAGGGAGGAAGACCAGCTGAGAGAACAACAGGAGACAGCTGTTGGAGTCAGAAAGCTGCGCTATGTTCCTTAGCTGGAATGAAGTTAAGAGATTGGTATGCTCCTTAGCTGGAAGGAAGTTAAGAGATTGGCGCAAAACAGACCCGAATGTAAGAAATTCGTTGTGGCCTTGTGTTGCACATACGAACTTTAGGGGTTTTTGATGAGTACTGCGAGGAGGACGTACTATATGGATCATAAATTTGCACTTTGTTCAATACATACTTCGATCCAAAGAATGTATTTCTGTCTCAAATCATACATTTTTTTTTAAATCCAGTTGGCACAAGGCCAATACCTTGATCGAGCTGTATTTATTATTAAACTAAGTATATTGAATTCAAAAATAACTTTTATCACAAAATTTGCATACTTTTCGTCATCCATCTCAATTGGGAAGTGAATTTTATTTTGTATTACGTTTGTGTTGCTAGTGATGAGCAACTGATTGTCTAGATTTTGCTGATCGAAGACTTGCCCAGATGTTGCTGATCGAAGACTTTATGTTGCCAATGCTGCCGGAATCATCGCTTAGAATGTGATTTATCTCATAAAAAGTAACACTGCCACATTTATTGAACCTTTGAGTGCGGATGATACAAATGTTAGAAACATGCAAATGATGCCGTCGCACCAATCATATGTGGGGCACGCTCTCACTAAAACAGACCTCGCCTCTTCGCCTGACTTCCACCCCGGGACCGCATTTGCACTACATCGAGGGTGGGTCCGTGATTGTGGATAACAACCACAAAAGAAACCTGCATCCAGACTCTCTACCTACGACGCATGGAGGTTATACGTCGCTGATAGTCTCCATTACTCCATTAAGAAGTAAATGGAACTTCGGAAGTGTGCAGTAATGTCATGTGCATTACCGTCTTGTCTGCGTATGATATGGCCGTGAGTCGTTAACTCAAGCGTCCGTAATGGTTGTCGATATGTCTGAGTCGACCTCCTCTAGAACACTGTTTCATGTTAACTTTAGCACTTGTCGGGAAGTTTGGTGTGATTAGACGCGGCCATGTTTTAGTACTTTTTAAGTAATATTTTCGCGATTTAAGAAATAAACTCTAAATTGTTTAAACCTTTCATGGAAAACTTAATTATACGATTTCACATTACAAGCGAATCCAATGACTTCACTCTACGAATTTCGAATTTTCGTTCTTAGTTATTCAAGTTCAGTGACATATTTTTGAAGAGATCTAGAAAATGGAGCCTCGAAAGCAGATTAATTTTGACTTGACACGTTTCTCAGCACCTTAAACTACTTTCTATTAATTGATTGTATTTACAGGGTTGGCCATATTAAACTGACCCATGTGATTATTAAAAAAATATGGAAAAAGAAACATTTTTTTGTGTTTCATTGTGAAAAACATTTAATTTAGTTCAAGGAGATTCGTTTACATCACTTTTTGAATATGATATCGCGCAAGTGGTCGCCCTTAGCTCGTATAGCGTAATGTGCCCGTTTTTCGGCGTTTTCCATAGTTTTGGCCAGCGTCTCGGCCGATATGGCGGCTATTTCCCGTCGGATATTGGCCTTAAGTGCGCCTAGTGTCTTTGGCTTGTTGACGTAAACCTTAGATTTCGAATTACAGTAAAAAGTTATAGGGTTACTCAATGGGTCAGTTTAATATGGCCAACCCTGTATATATTTTTTTTCCTTCTGTGAGTTTTGAAAACCGAAATTTTGTTGATTACGAGTATTACCATATAAATCAGTCATCTACTGCTTCATGGCATGGAATTTGCTAAATGGAAATAATTTTCTCTTTACCAAAATTTCGCTTAATTTTTATTTTATTTTTATATTTCTCTGTTGGATCTACCGCAAGACGTGTATTTTTAGCTCCACTCTTTTATACTTTAACATACACAAATAAGCTGAAATATTCACGCAGACGTGTTATTGTTTTATTGGGTAAGGGTACCCATAGGTATGTTTTAATATAAAATATGCCTCATAATTAGATTGTATAAACTTACGCATAGTCGGCATTCATTTGTATGTATGTAAGAATGCACAGAGAACGTGCTTTATACGAGTAAGCATATTGAGTACTCTTTCTCACATATGTAAATACATTAAATGCCCAACGCTAGCACTTATGCATATGTTTTTGAGAATTCGTTCTCTATTGGCTTAGTCGCGGCGTATTTTCATTTCATATTAAGTAATTAAATATAATAAATGATTAAGTCCACTCAAGGGCTGTAATTTGCTTTGCTTTATTCTTTCAACAGATTTTTGTTACACACATACGTATGCACATATGTTTGTATGCAGACTTGACAGCGCTGTATATGATTTTTTTGCGACTAAATTTATTGAATCTTGGAACATTTAATTTGATATAAAACATATTTCGATCTTTGTTGACTAAAGTTTCAGGACAATCAGTTAAAAATCTCAGTTTTATGAAATTATATTTTTGTATTTTTTTAATTTTTTCATACATTTACAATTTTTTAAATTTCTCGTGTATGATAACGTGCCGCAACTGAGGCTCATAGTATTTATCTTGATAATTTTATTATTATTTTAAAAAATAATTTAGTTTTAAAGAATTTATTTTTAACATTTTCTTATCTGGAAGAAACAACAAACCAAACTTTTTCAAAAAAGTTCTGGGAGTGTAGTATTCCCCCAGTGAGTGTACAGTCAGTCCGATGGAATTTCGTCCCAATAAATGGATTTTTGGAAATAAAATTTTCTAAAATGTTTGAAAAATCAGGGTGTGTAATCTTTCCCCATAATAAAAAGTTTGAATATATTAAATTAAATTTTTTAATCTGTTTTGAAAAATTCTGGGTGTGCAGTTTTTTCCCAGTGGGTGACTGTTCGATTGAATTTTTCCATAATAAAAAGCAAGTTTGATGTAAATTAAATCTCGCGTGGGTTTTTGATAATTTTTATTCTCAATTTTTTTTTGAAAAATTTTAAAAATTCTGGGTGTATAGTCTTTTCCCAGTGGGTTTACAGTCAGTCCCATTGAGTTTTGTCATAATAAAAAGCAAGTTTGATGAAAATTAAATTTCGCTTTGGTTTTTCAAAATATTTTTTTTCAAATTATTTTTGTAAAATTTTAAAAATTCTGGGATCGCGATTTTGAAGTAAATTAAATCTCGCGTTGGTTTTTGATAATTTTTTTTCAGAAATTTTTTTTGTAAAGTTTTAAAAATTCTGGGTGTGCAGTTTTTTCCCAGTGGATTTACAGTCAGCCCCATTGAATTTTGCCGTAATAAAAAGCAAGTTTGATGTAACTTAAATTTCGCGTTGGTTTTTGAAAATATTTTTTCAAAATTTTTTTTTGTGAAATTCTGGCTGTGCAGTCTTTTCTCAGTGGGTGTACAGTTAATTGAATTTTATCATAATAAAATGCAAGTTTGAAGTAAATTAAGTTTCGCGTTGATATTTGACAATTTTTTTTCTCAAATCTTTTTCTGAAATATCCACCATGAGCACGTCAGCAGGTACAATCCGCCAACACATGAATGCCTAATTATTGAGAACGTCGATATATCGATATTGAAGGTTGTTCAGCAACGGCTATAGCAGCAACATTTTCAACAGAACGTCTAGTTATTGGTCTACCAGTCCTTTTTCTGTCCTCGATAAAAATTTCTGTCCTTGAAATTTTTTTACCAACCTTTGAAATTGCCAATTCATTCGGACGATTATTTTCACCAAAACAAAAAAAAAAAAAAAAAAAATACGAATTTCGCGATATGTTGTACTTAAAGAACGACCAATTTAATAATAGGTTTTGATAATTTTAACGCGTGATTCTGTGGTGTAAAATTGTACAACAAATGTCAAAGATGATATCAATAAAGCTACCGTCTAGAAATTATTCATTACTAGGCGTCACTTATGAAAGACGCCCCTTATTTTAAAAAAGAATTGGTTCACTTCTTAACTAGGATTTTTACTTGTGCTCGAACTTACAAATTAGTACCTAAATAAAAAAGAAAAATGAAACTCACTGGACCTTCACCCAATAGACTTGGTAGCAAAAAGTTCTGCAAAGAGTTGCACTTAGGCTATTGACAACAAGTAGTTCAAAGGCCATATGGCCATAGTCGGATATACAAAGGTTTAAATGCTAACTCGGATTAGGATTAATTTCAACAAAGAACTAAACGTATTTTTGCGTAATATTGGAAAAGAACAGATGGCGGAAGGGACAACTTTCAACGCGCCAAACCTTTCACATTTACACAGACAGTTCCAAAATGGAAGAGGAGGTTGGAGCCGTAGTATTCTACTCGGAATTAGACTATCAACAGTCATACAAATTGCCGGACTACTGCTGATATCTACGCAGCAACGAAAGCGGTAGACTTAGGTTCAATGTCTGGTCTATGTGCGATCTATAGGATTAACTAAGTCTAACCGAACCTAATCTATGAGTTGGTTGAGTATGGTTTACCCTTAACAAGCGGTGGTAATACACTCAGTTTCGATTTTTATGAATATTCTCCCTTTTGAAGACTGTTTAAGACTGAATGTAAAAAAACAAAAACGAGAAGTGGTGCATCCTAATTTCGTAGATAAACACGAGTGAAGTCTGTTAAGGTACAAGCGCCACACTGCGTTTTTCATGATTTGCTGTCATTCGTGCTTTAATTTTTGCACTGCTTCTTGATAGGAAAAAAAATACCGCTCAAGCGAAGTAATAGCTTGAAAGGTGTTTTGGGGACTCCGCTCCATCAGAAACAACAATAAAACGATGAGTTGGTGACGTGAAACGTGGGCGTAGAGACGCTGATGATGCACAACGCAGTGGACGTCCAAATGAGGCGATAAAACCAGAAAACATAAAAAAATCCAGTTTCAAGCCAACGAACCGTGTCACAAGTAAATCAAAATAATGACAAAATTACAAGAATTGAAATTCGAATTGCCCTCATATCCACCGTATCCGCCAGATTTGGCTCCTAATGGCTACTGGCTGTTCGCAGACCATAAAAAAAATATCGCTCGAATGAAGAGGTTATCGCTGACTCTGAAGCTTTTCGCTATTTTGAGACAAAAGATAAGTCGTTCTACAAAAGTGGTATTGAAATGAGAGAGCGGCGCTGATGAATAAAGCTAATTTTGAACAAACAAAAAAAAAAGTGTTTACTTTGTCACGCCCGGGACCTTTCAGTCTATAGGTTAAATGTATAATTTTTACTGCAAGTTGTATGAATCAGTTGTGACACCAAATTGACGTAAAATAAAACATTTTTTACGTATTCAACCGTAACCCGCGATTTGTCATTTTATAAGTTTACTAGCTTTAACCGGCGGCCCTGCTCGCGTAGAAGTAGTTGGATTATGAAGTCTAGAGTGTGCTATAAATAGTGGGAAATAGGAAAAACTAAGATTCTTTAGATTAAATTTAAGCAAATATTCGATTATTAGTGACGAATGAGAGTAGTGGCGCGGCCTGGGAGCTGTGGGAAGGGAGTTCCATCATAAAAACATGCCTATAACCTTCATTGGGTGAAAATATGAATGTATAAAAATGTTGACGTCATTTGGTGTTGTCGTTTCGTAGTGATGCGCGGACAACGTACAGACATTCACCTTTATAGTATAGATTACAAAAACCCTTTTACCTTTGGATTTTAATTGTTAACTGGCGAAACAACTTTCTTCAATAATTCTATCCACATCGCATGCCAGCTGACCTACTCCTTCCTCACTTACGCACTCATCCTTTGCTATCTCACCTATGTCTCATCCATCATTCACCCATCATTCACAATTACACACGCCACTTACATGTATTCACCACTCGAAATGCCCGGCACCGTCAAAACCGGCGTACTGTTGTTCTGCTGATCGCCACCGTCATTGTAAACCAATTGTTGTATGTCCACGTGCTCCATGTCGACGTATTCCAGCCGTGGTGGTTCCTCGAGCGGCTGCTTCCAGTTAACAAAAGTCACATTATTATTTTGCTTTGTTATTGCAATTCCATCAACCGCTTCACGCATGCTGCCTTTTCCCGTGCTCCTCGCACTACCCGCCTCAACAGCACTGTCAGTAGCGGCTATTCCTATCGATTTTCTGCGCCGATAATCGCAACAAATACAACAATAGGAACGCACAAAGTGGCGCACAAAGTCAACAGCCGGTCGTGTGTGCGCAGCTTTTTCCCATAGATAATCCTTGGCCGTGCGAAAATATTGTTGCAGACAATGCGCGGGCGAGTGGGGCATACAATTGCAATCCAAGCAAATATTTGGCATCTTTTTATAACTTTACGTTCAAATGGTATTCGAATTGTTTCAAAGTTATGCGCATTTAAAAAAAGTTTGTCCCAGTGTTGCCATTGCCATCGTTTGCTGCTGGCCGCCTCAAAGGACATGACTGCAGGTGTTGCTGTCGTCGGTGCGCTATGCCCGTTGCAGCGGTCATTGTACGCTACGGGTTCTGCTAAGTGTCGCAAGCCTTTTCAGTGGTTTCATTCGTTGGTTTGTATGAGTTTACACTAACTGGCGCTTATTTATCTATTTGTTTAACTGTTTAACTGTTTTTTTCGCTCAATTCTTATTGCTTTGGTATTACCGTGTAAACAATAGAAACTGACGCGGTGGGCGCCTAATTGAATAGTAGAAACGTCCACTCGCCGCGACTTAACTTTGCAGACTGTCGCGTTATGTCCAGTGCTTTGGCTATTTTCCTAGTCCTCGTCGTGGCCATGTAATGCTCATACCGTAGTTTCACGCTCTTCGCTAGGACTTCTGTGAGCAACACTCAGCCAGAAGGCTCGAATAGCAGCACAACAAGCGAGAACGTGCAGGGTTTGTGTTGCGTTTGTTTTGGCAATTTTGTACAGTGTGTTGCATGAAGCTTACAGGCTTGAAGTGCGGATACGATTTATAGCGGCATGTTTTTATAGTTTTATGATTGAAAATTTAACTACGTGAAAGAATGTTTTAGTAGCTAAATTTGCATCTAACGCACGAGTGCATTGGAGTGGTATAGTTCTAGGTAAGTAGAGGTAAGTATCGTGGTAGATATATTAACGGAACAACGAGCGAGTAGGTACCTGCAAAAGGAGCAGCGCCACCCAACATAATGGCAGAAGTGTTGGTAAAACTCGACAAAAGGTAAGTGAATCTATACGCTAATCCTAAACATCGAAAGTTAAATCGAAGCTATGGAGAGCTTAACTTTTAGCTAACATAATTCCTGATAGGTCAGGGTTGATACCAGAAGTCCTACATCGCTTTAAGGTACGTGAGTCGCAACTATGTCCAGTATGCCATGAAGAGGAAGATGCAAAGCGTGAGTTTTTTGTATGCCCCCGATTTGATTTCGCGTTTCGGCCCCATGTCACTATTAACAGTTATGATTTTGAGGTCTCTTCGTTTATGTAGGAACCAGCATTCACACCGACATTCACATTGTTAACATTGAAATCCGACGGAGAATCTCTTTTGCCAACAAGTGCTCCCTCGGACTAAGATGACAATTGAGTAGTAAAGTCCTCTCTCGACGAGCAAAACTACCTGTAGAGTGTTAGGCTCTCATCTTGCTCATCCTAACATAACCGTAGAAGCTTGGACGATGACTCTACCCGATGACGCGTCCCTTGGAGTGTTTGAAAGCAAGATTCTGTGGAAGATTTTTGGCATAGACATAGTGGAGCGAATAAAGATCCAACAGCTTCGCTGGCTGGGTCATGTCGGTTCTGAAAATATTCGTTGCGGCACCAGCTGGTGGTAGTAGAGGAAGGCCTTCTCTACGGAGAAGGCCTTGACTTCACTTGGTGTGTCCAACTGACGCCGTTTAGAAGGAGAAAAAAACGACTGGCACGCTATGTTAAACTTCGCCAAAATCGCGTAAGTGGTTATTGCGCCCATAAAGAAGAAGAAGAAGACGTGATTTAGCTACACTATCAGAAGATCCGATAACATCAGATTGCGACGTGAGAAAAGTAAGACAGAAGATAGTGAACAGGCCCAAATGGGATAGTTTCCTTTGGAAATAAACAAAGATGAAAGTTCACGCAAATTTCGATGGACTGTATGCGAAGAGTAACTGACCTAGAGCCTAGTGCTCAATCGCCTGCCGACGTTTTACTTAACGGTAGTACCGGGAGGGTATCGGCACATTGACGGTAGACGATTTAGTTCGGACTAGAATCCAACACTGACGGGGTACAGGCTTTCGATGCTTCCTCCTCATAAAAACATAGATATATGATAATATGTACTAAGTCTCAGATTGTACTACGCCTCGACCACCGTAGCCGAATGGTTGGTGTTTACTACACTTGGGAGTACGTAGGTTCCGACCTCCGTGCATGAAATAGCAAAATGGTGGAACAAAGTTTTTATAAGCCTCAGAGTATATTTCAGTCACGAAAAAGCTTTTTCCGTTTGGAGTCGTCTTAAAAAATTGCAGGTCGTTCCATTTGTGGTACAACAGCAAGACTAACACCACTAAGACACAAGTGTACGCGCCAATTACATATTTATTTATTTTATGCCTCAGAATGAATGTTCGGAATAGGTTAGGTAGTAGACCTACCATGTAGAACATTTTTCAAATCGAGGTCCCTATTATAAATTGATACTTCAAAACCAAAAATAAACTGTCTAAATTTATTTTGTTGTGGAGATTGCAAACTCTGTGTCCCCAAGACCAATGATATCAAAATTATGATACCTTTACCTGAGCCAGCTAGATATGCTGAGATCCAGCCTTTCGGAGAGATTAGATTAGAAAACAACGAAACTTCGGTTCCGGGCCATGTTTCGCCCACAAAAGTTTAGTTTGCTTTCGGTTTGGCTTCGACAAGAAAAGGTTGAACATTTCCTTTAGCTTTTGTAAAATTTTCTAAATACTAGTAGCAAAGTCTGTATTTTTGTAATCCTCTATCGAGTGTGGCTAGTGAGCACTTGTTCAGCGCTGCAGGCCATCTCTATACCGATAGACGGTGCCACTAGAAAGGTACAGATGTCAATAAGCCATTGTGCCATTGAAAATCTTCGGTTCAGTGTGGTTCAACGTAAAATATGATGTTCGGTGGTTGTCAAGAAGAGCCTCGCTGATGTTTCGAGCTTAGACGGGGAATCCTAGATTTTTGGCTTATTGAGAGAATGTGAGGTTACTTGGCGGCTACCACCTAAGCTCTGGAAGGATTAATCAAGCATCTTTGAGATGCAAGATTGTATATTTCTTTGGGCATGGAGAGATCGTAGGGGATCGAGAGGACTTCTAAGACTAGCAAAGCTGCAACTTTCGATAGTGATGGATGCCTTAATCGGTTACTGTTTAATGAAAATATATTATCTGAAACTCAGTATTACTTTAAGTCCTTTCTGTGGTAGCTGTTTGTATGGTGCTGAGGTGGTACACATCTTAGCATTTATTTCTCAGGTGTGCTGATTTTTGTACGGTTGAGTCCTTTATCCAGACGAAGACGTACCATTTTAAGTAGACAACTCTTTAAGGGGTTGAAAGATCTTAGTACTGTGGAAATCAAGGATCCTCTACAATTTTCATGCGGCATCACAATGTGCTCTACCCCTGTGTGTGCTCCATAGTGGACAACTGCTTCAACCTAACCTATTACGAAGTAACGAATCTCTGCAACGCATCGAAAATATGCAACCACTAAACGTTAGCGGTGAAATGACTACTTTGTTTCCATAATTTTTTCTTACTTTTAAGGTGTTTAATAGCATCCCTTGGGACGAATCTCTTTCCACTTGCCTCCTTTTCGGATCTTTTTTTCAGTATGTAATGATAATTATAATATAAACTCCATTACCAACGGATAATCCAAATTGGATTAAGAGTAGAGCTTAAGATTGTATACGTCCCCTATTATTATTATTATTTTTATGCAGTCCTCGGCATCGCAGTTTATTTAGGTTCAGTTACTTCAAAGGCCCTTTTTCGAGGCGCGAGTTATAAAATCTAGTCTCCATACAAAAAAAAAAAATACTTCTAATACTCAACTTCACACCTCTTCAGCTATCTGCACAGTCTTGTTTGTCTTCCAAAAAGTGCATACAGCAACTCTTGGTGAGGTCGACTAAGCGTACGGAAATATTGAAATTCCCACCAGTGTTGGATCCAACGCCTTCCCATGTAAAGCCTTATAAAGGAAATTGAGCCTTGTTCCTTGGGGCTCAATACTAAGCATTCAAGTCTTCAAAAGCTAAGTGGCTTTACTGAAAAAGAACAGGATGAAGCATTTATTTCAGAACCTTATTTTCGTTTCCGTACGAATCGAACATTTCTTAAATTTTGTACTTAGATGCTTTACTCTCCAAGTAAGTATGCATAGGTGTAAGTTATCTCTGGGGGTTCATTTAGGGTTTCTTCTTACTTTACATCAATTCAGAATTATATAAAACATCTTGCATCAGATATATGTACAAAGGGAGATACTTTAGTCAGTTTTAGCTTAATTTATGCTGCCCCAAAGCAAAAATATTTCAACGTCAAATTCAGCTACTAGGTAAAGCAAAGTCTCTATTGAATGAGGCAGCTAATAACAAAGCATTTCTCGTTATGAAATCTTCCATAGTTGTTTTTAAAACCCAAAATAGTTTTTGTCAGCTTATCTTGTTACACCAAAACACTGTGCAACTGACCGACTAGTGGGGCAGGTTCACCACCGCTGCGTGTGTTTGTTCTGCGCCAACACTGCCCGAAACAGTTACCATTACTCCACATTCTAGCATTCATTTTTAACACGAAAATGAAGAACAAAAAACAAAAAAAAAACACTTTAAAGGCAGAGTTCAAGTGGTCAACACGAAAACTTAAGAAGGTACGAAACACCTCAGCTGGCAATGTGGAAGGAGGGGATGATGACTGTTAGCAGGAGGTTTTCTGGTGTAATTCACTTTCTGGAAATTTTATTTACTACCTTATAGCAGCATGTTCTTGTATGTATGTATGTATGTATGTATGTATGTATGTATGTATGTATATACGAGTGTGTATGTGTAGTAGTTGCACTGTGGGGGTTACTAGTTAAAGTCTAGTCGTTTGCTGTTGGCGACGTAGCATGTAAATAGTTTTTTTCCCACATTTTGCTTATTTATTACGTTCGAATTTCCGTTTAAGCTGACTTTTCCTTTTATGACTCAGCTCTGAATGCGTTTTAGGACTTTCCTTTCCTACGCCGTACATGGATTACTGCTGGCAGTGTGTGAGTAAAGGTTTGCTGTTTCTTCTATTTTCTGCTGTTTCGTTGAGAAAATACTTCAAATGAAAGAATTCTTATTTTAAAGTCGCCTTTTACTGCTTTGCTCTCATTTTTCTGCATTCATTTTCTGGGTCAAACATTTATAATTTTTGATGTTTGCAAAACCATATAATTGTATAAGCTTCACAGTTGTGTGGTAATTTTATTATATGCGTGATTTTGCGGTCAAGCAATTGATACGCCCCATGCACGCGTACCACCAGCTGCGCGCACTTCGTATGGCATCAGAATTCTACCCTCGAAGTGGCAGTGAGTGGCAGCACGATTGGCATTTTCAAGCGGCCTGTGGTCAGTGGCCAATTAATATGCGTTTAAACTTTTGTGTATAATCTGGGTCAATTGAATATGTTGATACACTGATCGGCAGTTGTTCTAACCATTGACAGCTGCACAGCCTAGAAAACTGCATTTGAATGGTGGCGGAATGGACGCGAATGGCGGCTAATTAATTATTTAGAATATTTCTCATCAACTATGTGGAACTTTTAATTAAATAATTCTACTGGAAGCTAAAAATTGTGTTAAGTAAAAGCTGGTAGCAGGAAGGTGATACCCACTATATCTCCTACAAGTATATATTATGCATTCCTTATATGCTAAATATATAGTACTTAGTCCTGCTTAGTTGGGCATCACAGGTGCCAGATGTCGTACTCGGTGATGCCCTTAATGTCTTTCTGAACTTACAACCTCTAGATCTTCAAATTCGAAAGGAAGCGATGAAGGCGGCGTACAGGCTCAAGTTAAACGGAGACTGGGGAAATTAAGAAAGCACTGGTCACTGTCAGATATACTGGGTTTGATTGAAATGAGCCTTCCCGCGCGGAGCGTCTGCCAAGCGATCAACTGAATCAGCTGGTGGTGGAAAATGATCGTTGGACCTTCCCCTTCCACTAGAAACCGGTCCCAGTTCGCTGGCATCAGCGGTGCAGTCAACATCGCTTCGCGCGTGAAAGCTGCTTTAAAAGTGTGTTAGAATTTTGCAGTGGCGAAAATGCAGCGATCGTTGGAGAAACGTTATTCGATCAAATTTTGCGTAAAGCTAAACAAAACGAGTAACGAAACCATTGGGCTACTCAAGGAGGCTTACGGGGAGCAATCTCTGTCCAGTGCCCAGGTAAAACGGTGGCACAAGCCGTTCAAGGAAGGCCGGGAGGACGTCGAAGACGAACAGCGATCTGGAAGGCCTTCGCTGACGCAAACAGACGATGATGTGAGCCGAGTTCGTGAATTTTTGAACATTGACCGTCGTGCTAGTCTACGTGAGATCAGTGAAGAGTTAAATTTAACTTATTACATGTGCGGGAAAGAGAGCTGAAGGGGAGGCGTTTCGACTCCATCGAGGCGATCCAAAAAACTGTGACATCCGAATTGAACGCGATTCCGGCGGATAAGTTTAAAAAATGTCAGTCAAGCTGTACTGAAAGCCCTTGCTAACCCACGTTGCTCTTCGAAGTTAGTCGGTGAATGTAAGACAAAACTGAACAGTGTTGCAAAACATAACAAAGTCTTTTGGTGTCTTAAATTCAAAGTCTGGCGAAGTCTTATTTGGGTGCCTGGACGTTGTGGGATTATAGGGAATGAGTTGGCTGATAAACAGACTAATGAAGGCTCTGCAAGTATGCCACTAGGCCCTGAACTTTTTTTAGGTGTCAATTCTGCATCGATTAAATTATGGATTGACGACTTCCTGAGGTCTACTCATAGAGGGCGTTGGTCTGGGTTGAACTCGTGCAGAGTAGCCAAGTGCTTTGTGAAAGATCCAAACAGGAAAATATCTAGCGACCTTTCTCCTAAAACTCAGGAGAAAGGAATTGAGAGTACTGGTGCGTGTAATCACAGGGCACAACGCCTGTGGCCAGCATATGGCTGCCGTGGAGGTCGTCGACAGCCCGATATACCTATCCTGTCTTGAGGATTAGGACAATGCACATCATTTTCTCTGTAGCTGTCCGGCGTTTTCCAGAATCAGGCTTAGGATATTGGGCTGCGATATACTGAGTAAGGATAAAGTTCATACTCTTCCTCTTCCGGATCTCTTAAGATTCATCAATGAATCCAAGAGATTTGTGGAAGAGTGAACTCAAGCTATTTTTTCCGTCTTACCACCCACATTGTACCTGTATCTTTCCCATCTCTCTAGTCTATCTACTGCAATCTATCCGGGTGTAGTACAATGTTCTCCTAACTGAGTGCTTGGACTTGTCCAACTCACCCATAAATCTAATCTAATATAATCTAGACCTGTTATAAGTTCTTTTACAAGTTAAGTCCGTTATGGGTATGAAATTATTCTATAATACTTTTTTTTAATGAAGCTCATTTTATTTAATCATTTGAATATGAAACGAAATGTTTTTGATTTTCATTCGAAAAGGTCAACATTTGCTTTTCCCGGTCTCCATAGATTTTGACGTCGCTGTTCGAACTAAAGTTTGTTTGAGACTCTCCAAATTTCTGTGGGGTCTTAAACAGGCCATGTTCTCCAATTCTGACTACAAACTGTAGTCCAATGGACTCAAATCTGGACTTCCATATGGCCAGTCTTCTGCGAATATGAACCAAGTGCCAATATGTTTTTTAGCCACTGCTGGGTGGTTTTTGCTTCAAGGGCTGGAGCGAAATCTTGTGCACTTTTACCACACTTTTGCAATTACGATTGTTCATGCGATTTTTCTTAGCTCCCCACTGTATTGTTAACAAGCGAAATTTAGTTATAGACCGGGCCATCGCTCTTTATGTAGATTGCCTACATAATCGCTGATCCAATTCTTGATTCCTGCGGGACTGATTGCGATTATTGGCTCTGGCCCCTGTGGGGGCACCGCTGATCCACGGTTGGCCAATTCATCGGCAATTTCGTTTCCTTGAACACCGGAGTGTCCTGGAACCCATATGAGCACAAGCCTGTTTTGTCTTGCGACAGAATTGAGCTTCTTCTTACATTCTTGAACAATCTTTGAGGGTTGCTTCGAGTTCTTCAGGGTCTTCAGTGCAGCCTGACTGTCACTGAAAACTTCAATCTGTTTCCCACTCCATCTCCTCTCGATTATCCATTCGGCTACTTTCAGGATGGCAAAAACTTCCGTTTAGAAAACAGTTGCCATTTCTGCCATAGCATAGTGATACTTATTACTATCGTTTAAATACGATCCGGTTTCAGACCCTATTTCGTTCTTGGACCCATCCGTAAAGAAAATATCCGTCAAACCTCACTGCATGCATTCTGGATTGCTCCATTGCGTGAGCAATCATCAAATTTCTTTCCAAATGAAACTGTGGGTATCAGGTCGTCTTTAGGTGCCCAAAACAGTGGATACTGCTCAGATAGCAACTTAAAGATTTCTCTGTGTCCCGAAGTTCCGTTTTCCTGCCAGCAACCATATTTATGGAGTCTACACCTTGCTTTTACTGCTTCCTGTTGTATCTTAAGATCCAAGGGGAGCAAATCAAGCATAGCATTTAGGGCATCACTAGAGGTTCTACTCATGGCACCCGTGATGCATAAACATACATTTCTTTGCAGCCTGTATAGTTCCCGGATTGTGGACTTAACCATGCACCGTCGCCACCAGACCACAGAGGCGTAAGTGATGATTGGTCTGATAAGTGCTGTGCATATCCATAGGACCACAGCAGGTTTCAGACCCCCGGTTTTACCAGAGGCTCTGCGGCATTGCTGAAAAATCCTCAACGCGCGATTCACCTTCAGTGAAACGTGTGTTTCCCAAGTCAGCTTCTTATCCAAGATTACTCTTAGATATTTAATTTCATCGGAAAGACCAAGTGTCACACCTCTCAGTGTTGGAAGATTGAGTCCATCCAATTTCCGTTTTCTTGTACACAAGACTATGGTGGTTTTGTTCGGATTAACGGAAAGACTCATGTCTCATGCACCAGTCATCGAGTTTGTCCAGAATCCACTGCACTTTCGTGCAAAACCTCTTTAGGGATTTATGCGATGTCAGCGCACAGACATCGTCGGCATATGCTTGGATATGAAAACCGAGTTCCTGCATCTCCGTTAGTAGA
Organism: Anastrepha obliqua; assembly: GCF_027943255.1. NCBI lineage: Eukaryota > Metazoa > Arthropoda > Insecta > Diptera > Tephritidae > Anastrepha > Anastrepha obliqua. The sequence goes on along the minus strand of NC_072896.1, from coordinate 86,184,215 downwards.
GAGTCTACGAACAAGCACCACAGCAGCAGAGAAAGATCGCTCCCTTGGGGACATCATGGCTTGGTCCTGACGGTGAGCCTCTCAGAGAACATAGAATATATCCACTTTACAATGGTTTGATTAACTCCGTGTCGTTCGGCAGAAGAACATACTGAGCCGAAAGTGGCATTATCAAAAGCCCCCTCAATGTCCACGAACACGCCCATTGTGTGTTCGTCAGCTTCCAGCCCCGCCTCAATCTTGCTAACAAGATCGTGTAAGGCTGATTCACATGATTTTCCACTCTGGATGCGTATTGATTTCTACTAAGTGGACTTCTCGGCAATACCCCCATTCGAATATGTTTCTCCACCACTCGTTCTAGACTTTTCGACACGAGCGATGTCAAACTGATTGGTCTAAAACTTTTTGCTAGGGAATAGTCGTTTTTACCTGGTTAAGCGTCGCCATTGGGATGGTGTATAATCAAGTGGAAGACAGGCTGTGAAGATCCTTTTCAGGGCAATGCAAGCCTTGTGACTGTAAATTTTGACATTTAATTTTTTATATTTCATTTTACCAAATTTTCAATAAAAACTTAATTTATTTTTAAACAAAAGCCAACTTTTGAATCAAAATTCTCAGAAAACTTCTAAGTATGCAGTCTTGTAGCCCGTTCAACTTTGGTATAACAAAGTGAAGGCTTGAAGTGCCGCAGAAATTACGTTGATTTTATAAAATTTTTTGTTGCTTACTGTGTTGAACCCTTTTTCCATATAAAAAATTTGGATTTGGTCGCCATACAAAAATTGGTAGTTCATATGAATGGGCTTTATTAGCCATCAAACTTTATGACATTTTTAAGTGACACCCCCAACATTTGTTTCTGTCCTAAACCAACACCAATTTATGAGAATGAATTATTCACAAATTTCCAAATTTCATTTGTACTGGAAATTGTGTTCAAAGAGAATGATTTGTTTACATATAGCCTGCCAAAAGGCTAAGTGTTTGAGGATGAAAACCACCTGACCGCTTCGGGTAAGTTACTTATGACCTTTTGATTCTGGTCTTTTACAACGCAATATATATTTCTTTTACAATTTAAAAAAAATTTTTGTTTTAAGAATATTTTAAAACCAAAAAAAAACATGAACTTTTTAAAGCTTCAATTTTTATAAATGGAACAACTTTTATAAACGGTATTTTCTGTAATACTATAAGTAGATTGGACAATCAGCACTAGTTAAAAGAAAACAAAAAGTCTTACAGTTAATACTTAGAGCTCCGTTTACTCATTCCAAAACAAGAAAATATTATACCATATAATGAGCAGCTGTTATTCACTTCTCTAACCTTAAAAGTATTTTTTTACCCGGTCACGCCATATTAGCAGTTTAATTTTTTTCAGCAAAAAAAAAATAAATAAAAGAAAAATTACATACCAAAATAAATTAATTTTTATACTTTAGCATTAGGGAATAAAGGCGACCGCCGTAGTCGAATGACGGCGGTGCGTGACTACCATCCAAGGCGAATTCATTGAAGGTGCTGGCAATAGGTCAACAACAACATTTTGCGCAATAGAATGTCACGTCAAAGTAGAAAACAAAGAAGTGATTTATTTATTCAAAACAAATTGCGCAATTTTGTTAATATTTTATTTAAAGGGTTTTCCAATAAGAGGTGTTATTTTGAATAGCCCGCTTTTTAGGTAGATTGCACTTTTGAAGCTGTAATTTTTTGATATTTGATCAACGCTTAAACAACGCATTGAAATTATTAAAATTCATGGTGAAAATTTGGCAGAGACGGTTCGTAAAACTCGAACATTTTTGGGTCACCGTGAAGCACCTTGTCGGCCCGCAATACAGAAATTGGTGAAAAAATTCGCGCTGTTGGGACGAGCTAGTGATGTGAATAATAAAACCCGTGCACGTCGCTCAAGAACAGCCGAAAATATTGCTGTTGTAGTCGAAAGTGTTGAAGAAAATCCAAGTTTGTCCACTCCTCGTCCGTTCTTTGCTATTAGGCATTCCACAAACGTCATTCCACAAACGTCATTACATAAAGATTTGAGTCTTAAGGCTTATAAAGTCCAGTTAACACAAGAACTCAAGCCGGCCGATCACCAACAACGTCATGTCTTTGCTGTTTGGGTCGTTGAAATGCATGAAAAAGATGCGAAATTTCATCGAAAAATCATCTTGAGTGATGAGGCCCACTTCCACCCCGGTGGCTTCGTCAACAAGCAAATTTGTCGAATCTGGGGCTCAGAAAATCCAAGAGTTATTGTTGAAAAGCATCTCTATCCTCAACGTGTGACTGTTTGGTGCGGTTTATAGTCCGGCGGAGTCATTGGACCTTACTTTTTCGAAAATGCAGCTGGAGCAACAGTTACGATGAATGGATTGCGCTATCGAGAGATGATTAACGATTTTTTATGGCCGGAATTGGATGGTATTAATTTGGACAATGTTTATTTTGAATAAAACGGCGCTAGGTGCCACACAAGCAACGAAACCATTGATCTTTTACGGGAATAACACCTCTTATTGGAAAAGCCTTTATTTATAAAAAGCCTTTGAATTCATTCAAATTTTCAATTTCAAAATTAAATAAAAACTTCAATAAAAAGGAAATTTTCCATTGCATTTTTTCAGCTCTAGACCAGCTTAGACTTGTATTACAATATTTTTATTCAAGCACTCAATTTGCAAATCACAAATTTGAGTGTAAATAATACATTCTGTAATTTATTTTGTGCCGACATCCGAATGTAAACGGCGAAGGAAAAAAAAAACAAATCAGCTAGTCTGCTCCTATCCTCTGTAACTGTAACTTTAAACTGTAACTGTAACTTGGCCAAATTTTTGTTAAATTTAAATAACTTTGATGCAGGCTAACAAAACAATATATTTTTTTTTTCAAAAATGTAATAAAAATAGTAAGATTTCAAACTGAATGTAATATAATATTATTAATTAAAAACAAAAGGAACTTCAATATCTGCGTCAACAAAAGTTTACGTACTCTTACAAACTAATATAAATTTATTAACTATAAGGAACATTATTTTCCTTACAACTTTTAACTTAGTATCTAACTTCATATCTTAATCACCTCTTTGAGGCGATTTGGCATTGGCATCACCAGATTTTCAATGTAATTGGGATCCATTGCGCACCACTCTTGGTAGAACGCCTCTCACAGGGGGGTTTTTATTGCTTATGTGGTGCTATCTTATTTTTTTCCACCATATTCCATAAGTGTTCAATCGGATTGATATCCGGGCTCTGTGGTAGCGTCTCCAAATGGAGTGGAGTGTTGTACGCGAGGTACAGCCTGGTGTTCGTTGCATTGTGTTTAGGGTCGTTGTCTTGCTGAAAATAGAAATCGGAACCTATTCGCAATTTGGCGCTGCTCTTCATATTTTTTTTTAATTTCAATATACACGTTTTGAACCATCACTCCGTCGATAAACTCCAAATTTCCGACTCCTGCTGCAGCCATGCAGCCCCAAACCATAATATCTCCGCCACCGTGTTTTACGGTTTTTATGGTATTTTTTTGGATTTAGGGCTTCTCCTCCATAAGCAGAGACGCCCGTCTGAGCCAAAAATATTGTACTTCGACTCATCTGAGAAGATGACTTTTCGCCAGAAGTCAATTGGTTTGCCCACATACCCTTTGGCAAACTCTAAGCGCTTCCTTCTATTAATAAAATGTACGTGCGGCTACCTGCGAGGTGTGTAGAACCTAAAGTTATATGTTTTTATCGCTCTACGGACTCCTTGTCAATGTTGCGATCGCCAGAGCACTGCAATCTGCACTGCGCTACAAAACGGATCCTTGTCTACCAGATGCTTTATTGCGCGTTTGTCACGATCGGAAAGTGCAGGTGGCCGGCCGGATCTTTTGTTATTTTTAATACGCGCTTCGTATTTGAATCGCCCAATGACAGTCTGCATAGTGGATTTGCTTCTACCCATAATCCTAGCTATCTCTGCATAAGATTTTTGCTCCTTTGTGTGGAGATGCAGGATCTTTCCACGATCATCGAATGATAACTCTTTTCGATGCATTTTGTCCAGCTCCAGCAAAACACGCCAACTATAATGAATTTACTCAGTACTGCACACATTTTTCAAAAATCCCCGTTATTTCTAAGAAGAACGCTGGCGCCAGACAGCGCAAGAAATTAATGGTACATAGACTTTTATTGACGCAAATATTTCAGTATGTTTATTTTCGTTGTAATAAGATAAGACTAAAAATTAAAAGTAATTGCTTTTTTTTTGTAATATAGCTTAAAAGAAAATATATTATCTTAAGTGGCACACTGTATTAAAGGTGGTGTTGGTAAAACAGTTGAGTTGTTGTTGTTTCTTTCGTGTGGCTATCAGCTCAGAATGAAACAAGGCGAATGAATTCATTAATTATTTTCTAGTTTCTCAATACTTTGCTTTGACAATCGAACGTACAGAACTGTGTTGTTGATCTAGTGCCACCACCTTGAATGAATGCGCCTTGGTACGAATAGAGAATTAATAGCATCGTGTATTACATAGGTAGGTAGGTAGGAAGGTAAAAGTGACAGTCGGCCTCTAGACCAACTCACTTAGACCGCTGCCGTTACCACAGTGCTACCACAGTAGCAGTTTATCTGCTACTTCTCGTTGAACGATTTTGTTTTAAGTGCCAACTCATTGATCTGGTTGACACTTATATTGCTAAGGTCATCAGTATCACTCAAGAGTGTGGAGCCAAAGTATCTAAAGCTAGTTAAATGCCACGCGGGACAGAGAAGATGTCTGATAGACTCTTCCTCCCCTCATTCTTGTAGCTTCTGCACTAGTCGAATTGAAGTACTTTCAATCTTTCGGCATGTCGACCGAGACCGTGGCCTATGATCAAAGCAACTAACATGGATACGGGTTTCCTTGGCCGATTGAGTAACGCCTTTGCCAAATTCTTTTTATAGCATTACATGTGAGACTATCAACCCATCTCGTGTTGGCTGAAGTGGTACTGCTACGTGCACCACGCAGTTTAGAGGTTAAGAGAGGGCTACATTTAGAGGGCGTATGCCTAGAATCATTATATCAAGAGGGAGGCGGGTATTAGTGCGCTCACTCGCTAATTTATTTGTCTTGGAAGCCCCTGTATGGAACTATGCCTATAACCTAACTATATAAAATGTATACGGAAATAATCCGCCACCTCGTTAATAGGTGCCCGGCATTCCACCAAGGGAGACTTAATCGTCGCTTGGCTATCGGAGTAATTATAGACTTCTTAAAAAGTAGTCACATTTTTGCCTAGCCAGACAGCTACCCCATTAATGGCTAGAATTTCAGCTGCAATGGTTAGGAAGACAAGCTGAAACGCTTACTTTTGGCTTCTTACAGTAGACACTAAAGCCAATATTATCGCCTAGCCATCAGTAAAAAACCGTAGGCAGTTTTTCCGACCAGGTATATTGTCAACCCACTCACATCTAACTGGAATTTTAGTACTAAACAACATATTAAGGCATGGTTCATTCAAACACTAGTCTGGTTGTACCCAGACCGAATGTTATGACCGAGTGTTCAACACCTAAATCGCCACATTGATTAGTTGCGGCAAGCCGAGCTGGAGTGTTAGCTGCATTTTGTTTACGAACCAAGTCTAGGGGAGGTAAGTAGAAAAGAGTATGCAGAGCATCAGATGGTGGGGTTCTAATCGTGGTCTTATCGAGAGCCGTCCACCAGACTATAATCCCGTAAAGGAGGCTCTATACACCCAGTAATTGTTCTACGGAGAAAGACCTTACCTGCGTCCTATAGCTTTTTTCCATGAGAATAGCTGTAGCTCTATTACTAGCTTTCCCTACTCTGTCTTCTACATTCAGGTGCCAATTTAGTTGCTTGTCGAGAACTTTTATTTAACTAGCAGAAAGTTTGTTAGTGCTTACAGAGTGACGACTGCTGCTAGCAGAGGCTGCTTTTATCATCACAAACTAACTCGGCGAGAATATTCCTAAGAAGTTCTCTTTGACTTACGATGGTCATTTGAATGACATAATAAAACCTACTTAATTGTTTGGGGTGAACGTTTTTATTAACACACTTTTATTAGGACGGGTTGTATGTATGTATGTATGTATGTATGTATGTATGTATGTAACGGAATCTTTGAGCTTAATTTTCACTGGCTTCTAAACATCTGATCGATTTGAAATTTTGCACACCTATCAAGGACCGATGACAATGCAATAATTTGATAAAAATTTTCCATTATCCTTATTGGGATTGCCAGGATTAATATTTTCTTTTTTTACCTGTGGGCAAAAAGTAAGGTGAATTTGGTTGTAAAATGAAAAATCGTCATTTATTCTTGTAAATCAATTTCATCTCCTTCAAAATAATGCCCTCTCGATGAAATACACTTATGCCAACGAGTTTTCCAATCCCCGAAACATGCCAAATATTCCATTTCCGGTAGTGGTCTCTTGAGTTTTGGGAATAGCCAGAAGTCACACGGAGCCAAATTGGGCGAATACGGTGGTTGCGGAACGATATGCGTGGAATTTTTGGCGAAATAGTCACGAAGAACGAGTGCAGTGTGAGACATGTGAGATAAATTTTCCATTATCCTTATTAGGATTGCCAGGATTAATATTTTATTTTTTTAACACACTTTTATTAGCTCGGGTTGTATGTATGAATGACTGTAACGGAATCTTTGAGCTTAATTTTCACTGGCTTCTAAAAATCAGATCGACTCGGAACACACAACATAGATGACTAGATGGGAAACTCTTTTTCTCGTGAGAGCGCTGAAAAATGTGCATTTTTTATAACATTTGCCAATATTGCCATACCGGTAGAAACATGAATTGGGTATTTTTTTAAACAAAAATTGGGAATTTTTAGTTTCACACCACCATTGAGGTTAGTATTTAGTGTGCGGTTGTGTAATAGTATATTACTCGTAAACACCTACATATACTAAAAATAAAAAATAGTTAAAAAAAAACTAAAAAACACGCTTTTATTGCTAATCGAACTAAAAAGTAGAAAATAAATTTTAATGACAAAGGGACCTATAATGAAGTAATAGCAAATCGATGGATCAGTCATAGTCAACTACCTCAGAACAGAATTATAACAAAAATTAAGATACAAATAGAGTAATTCAAATTAGAGTTAAAAGCGTGGGATGCATTTTGCTTCACTTTCATAATCCTCTGTACATAGGTAGTTGCCAATAGAATGATTGTAATATTTACTATATCAAGCTTCCCACGCTTTTAACTCTAATTTGAATTACTCTATTTGTATCTTAATTTTTGTTATAATTCTGTTCTGAGGTAGTTGACTATGACTGATCCATCGATTTGCTATTACTTCATTATAGGTCCCTTTGTCATTAAAATTTATTTTCTACTTTTTAGTTCGATTAGCAATAAAAGCGTGTTTTTTAGTTTTTTTAAGCTATATTTTATTTTTCGAAATAGTCTCCTTTTAGGCTTATAGACTACGTCCAACTCTGTTCTAGGTTGTGGATTCCTTTTGAATAATAGGATTTGCCCACGTCTGAAAAATAGACATTCGTTTCTGCAATCACCTTCTCGTTTGAACAAAATATTTTTCCCGCCAACCATTTCGGCAAATCGGAGAACAAATAGTAGGCCGAGTGATCCGAGGGCGCCAAGTCTGGAGAATATGGGGGTTGTGAAATGACTTTTCTATTTCCATTAACTTTGCGACCATAACTGCTGAGGCGTGAGCTGGTACGCTGTCGTGTTGGAACTACTAACTAAACATAACCTCAATATGCGCCAGCAGTGTCATCTCTCTGACTTTGAGCGGACTTTTCAAACGACCTTCGTATTTGATGCTTTTCAAGTGGTTACTTCATTTCATATATTCTTTTTATATTTATTTATTCAATTTCTACTATAATTTGGCTTCCTTCCCACGGAAGAACTTTCCAGTAAGTGCCTCGAGGTATGCAACAAGTTTAAGAGTTAATGGAACCGCAAAGTTGCTAATAGCAAATGGAAGAAGTTGATGTGAAATTGCTACTAAGAGGCCGTTGCTTCCCTGAACTTCATAGTTCAAAAGTTTTTAATTATCTTGCAGAAATCTGCACGGACAACAAAAACCAGCAATGCTTGCTGACAAAGTTTGTGTTGCACTTAAAGCGCAGCTAACTACTTCAGCGCACACTGGCGTAATCTCAATTATGTATGCATGTGTGCATATTAGCGCATGCTTGCTGGAGTGTAAGTGTGAGTGAGTACAAATGCACTCACGTACTCAAATGCTTTGTGTGTTTTTTTACAAATACCCCAACACAACTGAACTCACCTTTGCTTTGCTAACTTTTCCACATTGAAAAAGCGACGTCCATTTGTTGCTGCTGTTGTGGACATGGCATTCAAATATTGTTGTTGGTGTGCATGTTGCTGTTGCTGTTGATTGCTTCTTGTTGTTGCCTGTGCAGCGGGCGTGGCACCGCCATTATCTATGCCTGTGTAAATCGTGTTGGTGCCATCCAAATTCGCGTTACTGTTGTGTATTCCAATGTTGCTATTTTTATTGCTATGCTCCTTTGGAGAATTTTCGGCAGTACGGAAATTTTCTATACACAAAAAGCAAAGCTACTGTCAGTTGCATGCAGAAAATACAATTAAACAATCAATCAAACCTGGAGCAAAGGGGTCACCGCCACCAACACCAACGCCGCGCGCAGTCTGCATAGCGCGCGTACCAACCACAACCGGTTGCGCCAACGATGACGGCTGTGTTTGCCTTTGATGCTGCTGCTGCTGTTGCTGTTGCTGCGATCTTCTACGCTGTTGTTGCTGTTGTTGTTGCTGTTGCTGCTGCTGCTGTTGTGCGGCCAAGCCGTAGTTAATTTTCGGATACGTTGAACTCATATTGATTTGCTGTTGTTGTAGTTGTGCATAGGCGCCCATGCCCGCGTGGTGGTGGTAGGTGTTTGGCTTGTGAGCGCGCATGTAGGTGGTATTCATATCCATACGATCCATCGTTGGGAAACTGCAAATGTGTTTATGGTGGGCGTAACCGCATATAAGTGAGAAGTAAATAAGGTTAAACGAGCTTGAGTTCGTGCAAATTTAATGCAAATTACCGTGAATTTACAGTCTGACGTGTGAAGCGGCCGCTAATGCCCGTGCAGCTGTCATTGGCCGCTGTGCTGCCACCAACGCTACCCTTGCAGTTAGACTTATCGTCAGCGTCACCGCCTCCGCTACCACAGCCGCCTCCCCCGCCGCCGCCGCCGCAACCACCGCTGCTGCTTGTGTAGGTGCTATCAGAGCTCCTGCCTTCCATGGAGGAGTCTGAGCAGGATTTTGCAACCAGTCGACGTCCAGCCATATAGTTGCCATAATCAGCTATGGGGTGAGTAGAGAAAGGAGAAATTAATATAATACAAAATGAATTTTTGTGTGTGCGTGAGTAGAAATAAATATTCAAATACCTATGCAAGGCATGAAAAAACAGAAACAGAAAAAGAAAAGAAACCAAATTGCATTGTTATGAATGACGGCTGACATTCACGGGCGCACATACATATGTACGTATGTGTGCATGTATTTCTGTGCCAACATACATTTGTATGTATTTATGCGGGCGTTGTTAGGTCAACGTCATAATAAACAACCCAAAAGAGGCAACGCGCATAAATGGGCCAAAAATGAGGTCTGTGCATTAAAGGCTCGTAAAGAAAGGTTGTTTGTTGGTAATGAAAATCAAAATATCGATAAACTACTGATAATATGCATGCATATATACATACATACATTAGCATATTGATAACAATAAATAAAATGGTAAACGTTTGGGTTCGTCCGCACAAAAAAAGAGAGGAAAAAAACAAAAAAAATATATATAAAAAAAAATATACAAAACAAAAAAAACAAAAAAAAAAAAAAAACACAGAAAGCCTCTATATTCACCAGGCAAATGCGTAAACTTAAATATTCCGCAGCTTTCGTCGACTTTCTTAACATTACTTACCGTTCGTTGATTTCTTAGTTGTTTGCCCATAGTGCAATGGCACATTGCTGCCAATAATATGTTGAAAATTGTGCGAATGCAAATCGTTCTGGAAATAAAAGACGTGTGGTAGTATTAGTAATGTAAAATACTTTATTATGCGGTTTTATCTAAAAAGAGTTCTGAGAGCAAGTTTCAGGTTTTTGATTTCCATTTTTAGCAGTTTCCATTTCAAAATACGAGGTGTGTTCAAAAAGTATCGCGAATTTTGATTTTTCGCAGGTTACGTATATTCAATTTTAATTCAATTTTTTTATGGCGACATGTTGGTACTCATGTCTCTCACTCATGCCGACGAGCTCCGCCATTTTGAATGTTCAGTTAATTGATGACAGCTGCTTTGCTTGCACCTGTTTCGGCTCGTCTTCGATTTTTACCTATTTGAAAAGATGGTTCAAAGAATCTGTAGCAAATTTTGTGTCAAAAAACAAATTAAGTGCGCGGATGCATTCCGAATGTTGACTGTGTCATACGGAGAAGCTTCGAGTACTTTGGATCAAAGTAACGTTTATCGGTGGTACAAAATGCTCTCAGAAGGCCGAGAAGGTGCGAACGACGAAAAGCGTACCGGACGCACGAGCACTTCAACAGCATACGAAAAAATTGATGAAGTGAAGAAAATGGTATTTGGCCAATCGTCGCATCACCGTTAGAGAAGTTGCTGAGGACCTAGACATATCGATTGGCTCGTGCCATACGATTGTTTTCAATGATTTGGGCATGAGACGGGTCGCCGCAAAATTCGTACCAAAACTGCTCAATTTCGAGCAAAAGCAGCATCGCATGAACATTGCTAATGAGATGTTGGACTCTGTCCGCGACTACCCAAATTTGCTCCAGAGGGTCGTAACTGGTGACGAATCTTAGGTTTATGGTTATGACGTGGAAACTAAAGCTCAATCATCTCAATGGAAGCTACCACACGAACCAAGACCGAAAAAGCGCGCCAAGTTCTGTCGAATGTAAAAGTTTTGTTTGTCGTTTTCTTCGATTGCAGGGGCGTTGTGCATCATGAGTTCTTGCCGCAGGGCAAAACGGTCAATAAGGAATATTATGTGCAAGTTATGCGCAATTTGCGCAAAGCAATCCGCCAGAAACGAGAAACGCCCGGATTTGTGGAAGAACAAAAATTGGCTCTTGTATCACGATATCGTTGCTTGTGCGCGACTTTTTGGGCAAAAACAACACACTAGTTATGCCAGAGCCACCGTATTTCCCAGATCTGACCCCCTGTGACTTTTTCTTGTTCCCGAAACTGAAGAGGCCCATGAAAGGTCGACGCTACGCTACGATTGACGAGATAAAAACATCAACGGCATCGAAGGACGAGCTGAACAAGATAAAAAATGATTTTTAGAAGCGCTTCGAGGTTTGAAAAAAAGGTGGCACAAGTGCATAATATCGCATGGAAATTTCTTTGAAGGCGACAAAATAAATATTAATGAATAAATAAATAATTTAAAAAAAAAAAACAGAAAATTCGCGATACTTTTTGAACACACCTCGTATATACAAAACTTCTATCACTCGATACTGTATTAATGATAATTATTTTGTTTTGTATAATTAAACCTCTGTTTTGTCAATTACACAGGCCGACAAAATTTAACCAACATTCAGACCCAGAAACCAGACTATATATTTCCGAAGGTTTATGATGCGCTAAATCCAAATCTGACCCCAGAATTGCTCTATCAGCTCTGCTTTTCGAGATATCCTAACCTAAAAGTGCAAAAAACACCGTTTTTGCCCATATTTGAGGTTATGTAGCCTTGCAGATGTTTTCTTTCACCAAAAAAATAGGCTGGCATCTTTAAGTACAAGTCTTCTTCTTTCAAATGGCGTTTTGTTTGCTCAAATACCATTTTTTTTCGCAGAGATATCGCGTTTTGAAATTTTCATGTTTCTAAATTTTCCTGCACCTGAAAATCGATTAAGATAAGTTAGAAGTTAAGTAAATTAACCCACGAGTAGTACGAGACATCAAGAAAAATAAGATTTTTTTCAAGAAAGATATGTGACTAAACTCACTGTCTCCAGGGTTAAGTGGGTTAGCCTGCTTGCGGTATGGTAGGGGTGGTTTCTAGGGGTTAGGGCTGTGTGTGACTCGGTACCCGTGGGTTAGATAGTGTAGTGGTTTGGTGAGTTAGCACACTTATGGTGTGAGACAAAATTTTAAGAAAAATAAGACTCAATTCAAGAAAATTAGTAATCGACTATATCATGTCTATGTTATTTTAATAGATTTTCAGGTGTAGGAAAATTTAGAAACATGAAAATTTCAAAATGCGATATCTCTGCGAAAAAAATGATATTTGAGCAAACAAAACGCCATTTGAAAGAAGAAGACTTGTACTTAAAGATGCCAGCCTATTTTTTTGGTGATGGCTGTGCAAATAATACTTTTCTAGAAAAAAGAAAATGACTCGATGTTTATTAAATTTAATAAAAAAATGTATGCGACTTGTAATGAGAAATGTATGTACTGTTTACCACTGCAGAAAGAACAATAACAAAAACAAAGCTTGCTGAAAAAATATAGAAATAAATAGTTTTCTCATCAAAATATGCTCACAGCTTAAATGATGCAATGTATTTTATATTTTCTCTGAGAATGCAATAATGGTGAAATGTATTTTTTCTGTTTAGCTAAGTGTCTTAAGTCATTCTCAAAAAATTTTGTAAAGAGAAGTTGAAAAAATTTAAATTTTTTTAAAATGGGAAAACGGACCGTACTTGAAAAAAGGGAGGACGTTATTCGTCATTATAAAGAGGGCAAAATCCAACTAAAAATGGCAGAAATTGTTGCTATTAGTTCCTCAACTGTCCAGCACATTATAGAAACGTTTCGCCACGAAAACAGGACAGAACATAAGGGCAGATCTGCGTCAAATAAAATATTTAATGATGCAGATAAGAGGTGGATTGTTCGCAAAGTTAAAGAAAAACCCGATTTAAGCGCTCCAAAATCAACGAACGAAGTCGGAAAATACTTAGACAAGATCTGTAACCCTGAAACTGTTCGTACAAATCGGCGCGAAGAAAATTTTCGTGGAAGGACTGCCCCAAATAAGCCGTTGATTAAGGCTCGTAATAGAAAACAAAGAATAGAATTTTGAACAAAGACATTTCGTTCTGGAAGTCCGTTGTTTTTGCGGCTGAAAGCAAATTTAACCTTTTCAGGTACGATGGAAAGTCCTGCGTTTAGAGAAAACCAAATACCGCGCTTCAACCATGTAATTTGCGCTCTACAGTTAAACACGGCAGGGGCAGTATGATGGTAAGCGGTTGCATGTCCTTTTCAGGCGTCGGAAATTTAACATTTATCGAAGGAAACATGAAGAAATAGATGTATCTGGATCTGCTAAAAGATAATGTAGTACAAAGTGCGGATAAAATGGGCATTAGGGATTCGTTTAGGTTCTATCAAGACAACGATCCCAAGCATACGTCTGGTATTGTAAAAACTTGGCTTATCTGGAACTGCCCACATGTAGTGCAGACACCTGCACAGAGTCCAGATCTCAACGTTATTGAGAATTTGTGTTCAGTGCTGGAACATAAAATAAGTGACCACAATATTTCTAATGCTTTTAATCTGAAATGGGCACTACAGGAAAAATGGGATAAAATTAGTTCCGATTATACAGCAAAACTTGTAGAATCTATGAATTCCCGACTAAAAGCTGTTCTGAATCAAAAGGGATACCCCACTAAATACGAGTTTTAGCCGTAATCATGAAATCGAAATTTAAAGGTGTTTACGTTTTTTGAATACTTTTAATTTAGTGCATCATTTAAGCTGTAACCTCAAAACTGTAACTGAATTAATTTAATTTGCCATATCTTTCTTATGAAGAAACATTTTTTGTTATTTTTTATTATTAAATAAAACATGTTATTTAACAATAAAAAAATATAAGATTTTTTTCTGTAATGTAAATACCATAAAATATATTTGATATTTTAATAATTTTTTTCGGCTGCATCAAATAAGCTGTGATTCACTATATTTATTTTACATTATTTCGACTCACAACACACCAATATTATAGACGCACGTTCTACTAGTTATATGAACTACTTATGACTCAGTCCGAATCTCATAAATTTGGAACACTCTTGGAATGATAACTGGGAGGCGCCTACACGATTTATTTATTAATTTATTAAAACTGAATTCCATTGCATACTTTTGTGCGCTTAATAAACCAATTGTGTTAGTCTAGCGTCAATCACTTGTCTTCTTAGCATAAAAATATTTTTAATTATTTTGTTGAATGCTATTATATTTACAGCCGCTAACTTTATACATTAAGAAAGATTAAATAAAAATAAGTAAATAATTTATATAATTTTTATAAAAAAAACGTAAATAAAACGGAAATAAATATTTTAAATATTTTTTATAAAAAAAAAAAAAAACAAATTACATAAAAAATAATATATATAATATTTTTATTAAAAATTATTTTTAATTATTTTGTTGAATGCTATTTACAGCCGGTAACTTTCGAAGAGGCCCAATGCATCAGTTTAGCTGCGGAATTCCAATGTCTCTACCACATTTCAATACTTGCAACTTGCAATTTCATCACTCACCCATGCTTTGAAATTCACCGGCACCAAATTGAACATTGGAAACGCTTGATAGATATCGACCATTTTTCGTCTACTATATTTCGGATCAATCACAAATGGTAAAACCATTTGTTATTGTGCTACACTTTAACACCAGTTTATAGAAATTTAAATTCCTGCACTTTACCGGCACACAACTACACACACACATATAAACAGAAAATACAGAAATGCATAAGCCGCCAATTCTTCCTGCTAGTATTGCAAAGTTTCCGTGGCTGCGAATATCCGTGCGAATTCCCGTTGTAGACCTCAGGCAACAAAAGTCGAACTGACACTGGCTGCCTGTAGGCATGGCGTAGTTAAGCAGTTGCATGGCGTATAGCTGCTTATAAACAAACACAGTTATGTGTAAGAAATTTCTATATAAGTATATATCTACGTGCCTATGTATGTTGGTGTGCATGGATATCCCCCAGTAACAAATTAGCCAGTCAGTTGTCTATCAGCTGCTTTTAAAAACAGCCATTCAACCATTAAAAATTTTACTTGTACGTGTAAGTTGATGTGTATTATTTGTTTTTGCATGCCGGTAGCTTAAATTATTATATTTGTATGTGAGTACGTAACGCGCTTAGCACTTTGTTAACAGTTTTTCCATTCGTATGACTGTGAAGTGTTAGGATGGATTTTAACTCGCGCGTGTGTGTGTGAGCACAATCGCTTTGAACTGCTGTGGCTGGGTTTATGGGCGTTTGTATGTATGTGTGTGGCGTACAAATGTCTTATCTCTCACAACAATAAGCGGCGTGAGCAATTTAAATTTCCATGAATTTCCCAGGTGGGTTTGTTCTATAAACGAGTTGGGTTTTAAAATAACCGATGGCGTTTTACCCACTGCTTTCGATTTAGTTTTATTGAGTGATGAGAGTAAACAGACGTTTTAAATTATAAATGCACCGGCATAAAAATGGCTGTTGTGTTTGATTTGAGAATTTCAATAAAACAAAAGTTAATGCGGGGTTTGTATTAATTTAATACAAAAATTGAAGACAGAGTGCAAGGAAAATTCTTTCCGCTTAAGTTTAGCAAGGGTTCGATTATTTCGAGTTTTACTCCTCTGGGCATGAATACCATTCAATTCCTATTTAAATCCACTCGCTGAGTCCGAAAATTTACATAATTTTTTTTCTGTCATGCAGGTTTCGACATATCGCCCATTAATGGTTTTAGAATATCTAGAGAAAGCGCTAGTCGATTAAAGTTAATTAAAATATATATATTTTGCTTATACCTTATTTTTCATTAAAATAAAATATTTTGAAGGTATTTACAAAGTTTCCAGAAAATATATTTTTCCCCCTAAAGCTATGAAAATGTTCGATTTATATGTATTGTGAGTAACAAAAACTATTATAATTATCCAAGAGGCGAATAAGGCACATGTGTTACAGGTAGGTTACTGTGGTAGCAAATAAACAAGAACGAGAAAAAGGAACTGCTTAGCCTTTGAAGAGATGATATCGTGAAGGTCATAGCTTTATAACCGATCATTGACTATTTGGCTAGCATTCCTTGAGATTAGTTTTTTGCTCCCATGAATATTGCAGAAGTTGTAGAGACGAGGAAGAAACAGTTGAGCGCTGCCTTTGCAATTATCCAGCCATAGCTAAAATCAGAGCAGGTTTTTGAGGTCGATACTTTTAAAATTCTCATACGGAACTGTCTGGCGAGGGGAGGGACCAATTCTGCACTTCATAAGAGCCATAAAATGGTTTCACAAAGAAAAATAAATGAGGTTGCTGTGTCACACATTGATATCACAACGAATCTGTAAGGTCTAAGTGAGCTGGTCGTACAGCCCAACTACCCCATAACCAAACCTTTATTGTGAGAAATGTATAAGCTCTCATATATACTTACATGTATGATTAAAATAAAAATTTTAATAATTGGCTGGCTTCTGACCCATAGGAGAGCAAGTAGCCAAAAAAAGAAGCAAAAGGAAAGAAACATATTCCACTTCCTCTGTGAATGCTCTGGCCTATGGAAGACGAGGATGTTAATCCTTGGCAAAACGCTTTTTGAGAAGAGCTGACTGACCTCGAAGAGTTGGCTGGTACAGACGTAAACAACCTTATAAGGTTTATCAATCGCGCAGACTGGTTATGGTCGTGAAGGAATAACCTGTATAAGTCGCTGGTAGCGAGGATGTGACAACAAAATGATGTGGAAGCGCTAATTGAATTCTTGGTGAATCACCACTTCAACCAACAGCATGATTCTATAAGCAAGTATCAATCTTAAAAGCCCTTTTTTATGCCTTGAAAATTCCAAATCCAAATGATTAGGATTATTTGACGATATCGCGAAAATTATAGGACAGAAAAAAATATTTGCTGTGGGGTAAACAAATCTTTAATTACTTGTAAACGAGTGTAATGTAAACTTTTAGAAAAATTTCTGACTTTATCGAAATTGATATTTTTACGGCTTAAAAAATTCTAATATATTTTCCACAAAATTCAATGGGCTTTAAAGCTGCATACCCCGAATTTTTTTTTTAAATTTGAAATTTTTATGAAAATTTTTTAGATTTGTCTTTAATTTTGCTCAACTTTGGAACTTTCAGTTACATCTTAGCATGAATTTGTTTTAGTGTGAACTATATTTTTTATTAAAAAAAATTAAATAAATAATTTACATATTTTTTATAAAACAAAATATAAAAAATTTTTTAGTACAAAACTTATATAAGTAATTTTGATATTTTTTATAAAAAAATGTATATATATGATCAAAAATGTGTACTAAAAAACAATTTAGTCATTTGATTACATGAGTTTGTTTTTACATTTTTTATTAAAAAAAAACTTAAATAAATAATTTAAATATTTTACGTAAAAACAAAAAAATAATAATAAGCTTTTTTCATTAAAAACAATTTTCAGTTATTTGATTACATGAGTTTGTTGTAGTGTTTAAATTAAAAAAAAAATTAATAAATACTAAAAAAGTTTTATCAAAAAAACTACCGTTATTTGATTCTATAAGCTTGTTTTTATTTTTTTATAAAAAAATATTGAATAAATAAGTCACAGATTTCTTATAAACAAAAATTAATAAATATTATATATACCAAAATTTTTTTTGTTTAAAAAAACGGACAGTTTTTTGATTATATGAGTTTATTGTAGTGTGAACTATATGTTTTATTAAAAAATTTAAAATAAATAATTTAAATATTAAAAAAAAATACAGAAATTCACAAATTTTTTTAAATAAAAATAAAAAAAATTAAAAAGTACATGAAAAATAAACAATTAATTTATACTTTAAGAAAGATTAAATAAAAATAAGTAAATAATTTATATAATTTTTATAAAAAAACCTAAATAAAACGGAAATAAATATTTTATATATTTTTTATAAAAAAAAACAAATTACATAAAAAATAAATAAATAATATATATAATATTTTTATTAAAAATTTTTTTTTTTTTTGAAATAAGTAAATAATTTAGATTTTATTAAAAATTATTTAAAAAAAATCATGAAAAATAAATAAATGATTTATAAATTTTTATAAAAAAAATTAAATAAGAAGTAGAAAAATAATTTATATATTTTTTATGAAAAAAGTTAAGTAAAACAATAATAAATAATTTATATAGTTGTTATAAAAAAAGAAAATAAAAATAAATTAAATATTTGTATATTTTTATAAAAAAATTAAATAAAAAATAAATAAATAATATATATAATATTTTTATTAAAAATTATTTGTTTTTTTTGAAATAAGTAAATAGTTTACAAATTTTTATTAAAAAAAATTCATGAAAAGTAAATAAATGATTTATAAATAATTTTTTTAATAATTTTATATACATATTTCAAAAAAAAAACAAATTACATAAAAAATAAATAAATAATATATATAATATTTTTATTAAAAATTATTACTTTTTTTGAAATAAGTATATAATTTAGATATTATTAAAAATTATTTAAAAAAATCATGAAAAATAAATAAATGATTTATAAATTTTTATAAAAAAAATCAAATAAGAAGTAGATAAATAATTTATATATTTTTTATGAAAAAGTTAAGTAAAACAATAATAAATAATTTGTATAATTGTTATAAAAAAAAGTAAATAAAAATAAATGAAACAATTAATATATTAAAAAAAAAAAAACAAATTACATAAAAAATAAATAAATAATATATATAACATTTTTATTAAAAATTATTTTTTTTTTTTGAAATAAATAAATAATTTACAAATTCTTATAAAAAAAAATTATATAAGAAGTAGATAAATAATTCATATATTTTTTACAAAAAAAATTAAATACAAATTAAATACATAATTTATAAGAAAAAAATAACTAAATAATTATTTTTTATCATAAATAATTAAAAAATTAAATAAATATTCAAAACCTTGCAATATATCTCATTGCCAGTTTTGTGAACACAGGAGAATATTACGACATTAAATACCCAGCTCAAATTTTAATGACACGTAATTAGTGCAGCAGACAAAAGAGTTTGATAATTAATAGTTTATATCCAATACTTTCGATGTACTTATTAAGAGTAGAAGGTATCATCCCCGAATCTGCTATTTGGCAGGTGCACGGCTAACCATTTCAAACTTCTACTAAATATTAAAGTATCATTAAATGAAACAGTGAATGAACAGTGGAACAAAAAATATTTGTTATTCTAAGTAAATTCTAATGAAAATCGGCGAAAGACCTTATCTAAGGCACGTTGCATTTGATGACATGACCACATAAAACATTCTAGCGGCTATGCTTTGAGAACATGAATCTTAAAAGTATGGCTCTTTATTAGAGAGGATGTCTCTGTGCGCTTGGAGTTTTATCATGGCCTGCACTTTTTCTTTTTATTTTTTGATTATTTATACTCATAGTTTATAGTAATCACGCGAAAAGTCATTCGGTCACGGCGGTTTGAAGTTTGATTCCGCTCGAACTTAGGCAAACCTTTTCTTACAATCCAATAAATCCAAATAAATTCGTGAAATAATATCGAAATCAATATGAAATTATAATTACTTGTTTTTTTTTGGACTCTGACGAGACGAGTAAATAAAGGTATCGGGTTTTAAATTGAAATACAACAACGAAAATTCAAATTGACTGGATAGATAGTCCCTTTCAAATGTTGGCCGCAACTGCGCCGTAATTCGGTCATCCGTAAACACCAATTTGACTCGCTGGAGGACTTCGATCGGTATCTCGTGAATAACTTCAGTAATTTTGGCTTTCAATGCTTCAATAGAAGCTGGTTGTCGAGACGAGTGATAAATTGTTCACCGAAACAACGATACAGTGAATCCATTCTTTCGCGGGCTGTATGGCAAGTAAATGCCCTTTGCATTTATTCTTTTCAATTTGCAAAATGCAAATAATTTAAAAGAAATCAGTGTAACTGTTGAACGTTTATTTTTCTGTCACGCGTTGACACAGGAAATGAATAAAGTTTTAAATAAAAAAGAAACTATAAAGTAAAAAAAAATTTTTGTTTAAATTAGTAGACATACGTAGATACATATTCACACGAAAAGAATATTTCTTAGAACAATCAGAAATACGGTGACCCATCATGAAATATCACCACCCTTACGCCCGCCCACAAACCCTAAGTAACTTCGATTATTAAATATTTATTAGCCTTTCGTGAACGCAAACTCAATTTTATATTGAAAAACATCTGTGTATATACGTATGTTTACCTATGTAGACACTTATATAAGGGTATTTATAATGCTATACAAATGTATGTAACGTTCCGTTTTTAAATGAGGTCAATCGCACTTGGAATTGGAACAGTTTCCGTATGGTCAAGTCACGAGAAACTAAATAAATGAGATAATAATTATGTCACAATTGTTATGGTTAATGGTTGTGGCACGAATATTTGCCAATTGACCTGCTTGCAGTGAAACTGGGGTAATTGCTCCAAGTGGTGCATAAACAGCGCGCGAAAGAAAGAAATATAGAAAGTCCTCATTTCCTCAAGCTTCGATAATTTATTTATTGGCTTTTTAATTAAAAAATATTTTTTTGAAAAAATATAGTTTATTCTTTAATAAAAACTTTATTAATTCAGGCTTCAAATTAATCCAGTAATCCACACTTTGCCGCCAGGTAATCCATACGACGGCCGCCGTAGCCGAATGGGTTGGTGCATGACTACCATTCGGAATTCACAGTGAGAACGTTGGTTCGAATCTCGGTGAAACCAAAATTAATAAAAATATTTTTCTAAAAGCGCTCGCCCCTCGGCAGGCAATGGCAACCCGCCGAGTGTATTTCTGCCATGAAAAAGCTCCTCATAAAAATATCTGCCGTTCGGAGTCGGCTTGAAACTGTAGGTCCCTCCATTTGTGGAACAACATCAAGACGCACACCACAAATAGGAGGAGGAGCTCGGTCAAACACCCAAAAAGGGTGTACCCGCCAACTATATATATATAATCCACACTTTGTACAATATTTATAAGAAATAGACTAATTTTCCTTAAAATTTTAATATTTTTATTCAGAATTAACAAAAAAAAAAAAAAAGCATTGGGTACGCAGTTTTGAAGTCCACTCAATTTTCGTATATTGAAATGCAAGTTTGAAGTAGCCCAAAATTTTCGTTGACTTTTTTTAATTTTTTTCTTTAACGGTGTTGCTTATCTTCTCCATATAAACAAACATTTCAAGGGTGACACTTGCAAAAAATCAACGAGATTTTCTAGCAACTTCAAACTTGCGCTTTGTTACACTAAAATTTTTAAAATAAATAAACATAAACTTTTTCAAGCTGTCTGTAGATCTATACAATCCTATGTGGGGTTATACACTATCGGATGAGGTCGACAAACTGCAAAGGTACTTCATAAAAAGGGTCCTAAGTATACTAGACTTCACGCCAAACTGTGCAATTTTGCTGGACACAGCAGCTGAAGAAAGCCACTTCTTTACATTGAATCTTCACATGAAATATATTTTTAAAACTTTATATGAATATAAAGAAAGCAGTGATATGAAAAAACATTTTCTGATATAAGCATCTAAATGAAATGGGCTCAGAATTCAGATTAACTTTAGCTTTCGTCTCAGACCAGTGGATTGACCAAAAGGATCGTGTGATGTCACCCCTTTGGATTTTTATTTGTAGGGGTATGTGAAGTCTAAGTACTTCGTGGATAAACCAGTTTCGATTGAGGCACTGGAAGCCAACATAACTGAAGTTATTCACGAGTTACCGACCGAAGTCCTCGAGCGACTCATGTGAGCGTCAGTCAAAATTGGTGTTTACGGATGGCCGAATTACGGCGCAGTTGCGGCCAACATTTGAAAGGGATTATCTTTAAAAAATAAATGTAAGGAATGGTTCTATACAATAATAATAAAGAGTGCTCAAATTGAATTTTCGTTGTTTTATTTCAGTTTAAAATCATTAGTAAGAAAAATATTTAGTGAATTTGATCGTTTACTCCTGGGGGCAGGCATTTATTTTAAAAAAAGGCAACAAAAATAATATTTGGCTGAAACTTTTATTTTGATGATATTCCAATTTCATTTAAGAAATGATAAATAGTAATAAGAATATTTAATAACTTTAAAAAAATATATTTTTAATTTCATTGCGGTGCTAATCATTAAATTTTTGTGTTCCTTTGTTACTAAAGAACTTTCTAAGAAAATGTAATTGAGATTTAGCAGTTTTAGTTTATAGAAATATTTCAGGATGAGTGAGAATTAATTAAGAAGTAGAAAAAAAATATTTTCAGAATAACTACAAAAAAAAAGAAAAAAATATATAAAATATATTTTTTCTAAGTTTTATAGAATTTTTTCAGGACCAGTGAGAATTAATTTACAATTAGAAAAAAAAAATTCCGGAAGTATTATATGTAGTTAAAAAAAATTATAAAATATTTTTTGGTTTCTTGGTGTTACAAACATTTTTCAGGATGAGGAGAATTAATTTAGAAGTAATAAAGTTATTTTTGAAAAAAGAAAAAAAATTATAAAATATTTTTTGTTTAAATTATAAAAACATAATAAAAAAGGAAGAAAAAATTATAAAATATTTTTTGGTTTTTTTTTCTCAATTTTACAGTCATTTTTTAAGATGCGTGAGAGTTAATTTATAAGTAGAAACAAATTTCCGGAATTATTATGGTTAAAAAAAATTTATAAAATATTTTTTGTTTTGTAAAGTTTTATAGAAATTTTTCAGAATGAGTGAGAATTAATTAAGGAGTAGAAAAAAAGTTATTTTCGGAAGTATTATAGTTAAAAAAAATATTGTTTTGTTTTTTTTAGTTTTATAGAAATTTTTCGGGATAAGTGAGAATTAATTTAAAAGTATATTACAAAAAAAAAAAAAATGATTTCCGGCAGCATTATAGTTAAAAAAAATTTATAAACTATTTTTTGTTTTTTAAGTTTTATAGAAATTTTTCAGGATGAGAATTAATTTAGAAGTAGAAAAAAAGTATTATGTTAAAAAAAATGTATAGAATATTTTCTGTTTTTTAAGTTGTATAGAAATTTTTCAGGAAGAGTAAGAATTAATTTATAAGTAGAAAACAATTATTTCCGGAAGTATTATAGTTAAAAAAAGAAAAAATAATTATAAACTATTTTTTTTTTTTTTTTTTTTAGCTTTTATAGAAATTTTTTGGGATAAGTGAGAATTAATTTAGAAGTAGAAAAAAATGATTTCCGCAAGCATTAGAGTTAAAAAAAATTATAAAATAAAGAAAAAATAATTATAAAATATTTTTTGTTTTGTAAAGTTACATAGAAATATTTCAGGGTGAATGAGAATTAAAAGTTATGAGAATTAAAGTAGAAACAAATTATTTCCGGAAGTATTATAGTAAAAAAAAATTATAAAATGTTTTTTTTTTGTTATGTTTTTAATTTTTTTTAATTCACAAAAATGTATTAAATGTTGTTTTTTTGTTTTTAATTCTCACGAGCAAAGTAAAAATTCCAAACGGCAGAAATTTGCAAAATATTCATAAAACATTCATAAGAGTTTCTGCAAACACAAAACCATTCTTATATTAGAAAAAGCACAAAAGAACTCGAGATCAAAGTACAAACCTTCTTTTGTGCTATTCAATAGTTGATAAAATGTCAAAATAATATTCAAACTCACATTACTGCTTGCTGAGGACTCCTTAAAGTTGTCATAAACATCTGGTGGTGACTGAAAAGCATGCCTCCGACTGCTGTTCCCATCACCCTTTCGAAAACTGGAATTAAATATAAATAAAATAACAAATTAATAAACTAAATCCCAACTTAATCCGTCATCATCATTCCACTCACTTTCCACACGGCGTTCCCATAGCCATACTATCGACATCCGATGCATTGTGGGGTGGCAAACAACGAAAGCTGCGTCTAGAAGTGCGCCGCTTTAACGTGCCCGGCGACACTGAACCCACACCCGCCACAATCCAACCAATATCAGCACCCATCTGCCCGCTAGCTGCATCCGCGGCCTCCGCCGTATGTGGCGAGGGTACGCGCAGCGCATATTGCACCTGTCCATCAGCACTGACGAGCGGCATTTGTTTGCGGGCGAGTCGCGTGCGTACAGCGGCTAGCAGAGCTGGGCCATCATCTCGTGCAGAGACTATATCTTGCACTACATCGAGTACGGCGCGTGTAGTGGTAATCTGCCCCAAAATAGCGAGCACATCTAAAGCGGCTTGACGCACGCGACGTTTGCGATTCAAGGCGGCATACGTGGCCTGTGTGACACAGGTGGCCGTGTCAAAGCAAGTGCTAGGAAAGGTCATCAGCGAGTACATGACCACTTGAAGCGCATGTTCGCGGAACTGTGTTGAGAAAAAGCAAGAAAGAGAGAGGGAGATAGAGAAAGAAAATCAGTAGCAAATAATAACAGTATCAAGTGAACAAAATTAAATGCAAAAAAGTGTACAAAAGAAGAACGGAAGTTCATCAATTCTAGCAATACAAAGCCAGCACAGCGACATAAATAGCAACAATGAGTACACGTTGCCACAACTGGGCCAGCTTGTTAATATGCACAGACATTTCATAATTTCTCAAAGTAGAGCTGCGGTCAGCAGTCCACCATTTGTTGGTCAGCTGGTTTTCTTGTGCGATTTCGCTTGTTGCACTTACCCTTGAGCTCTTTGCATGTAAAAATTCTTGCGATAATAATTTGAGTACAATTGTCGCCGTCGGCAGTCGATGCATCAATGCTTTGCATACTCGATTTGCGCCAGCGCCGCCTTGGCGACATAGACCGGTCATTATTTGTGTTGTGCGATCCTCCAAATTGTCCAGTGGCAAACGTGTTATGAGATTGATTAGTAGTTGTTGCTTTGCTTCTGCCACATCTGGATTTCGTTCGGAGGAGAGTAGTGTGCGGAGCAAACTATCAAGACAAGGCTGAACTTGTGCCAGTGTATCGGTGTTGCGTAAGGCTTCCTCGAGTTGAGCGACACCCTGTAGGCGATGGTGACAATTCTAAAATAGAGGAAGGGGAAGTGAACGAAAAATGTTATTAGTATAAGTAGAAGTGCAGAGTGAAGTGGATTGGAGTGGAGTAGAGACAGAAAATTGTTTTCAAGATTTCAAAGTTCAAGAGTGAACTTTGTCAGATTGGTTTTGTGCAATTCGTTGAACCTATGATTTTCCTAGAATGTAACTTAAATTAATTAAGAATGCAAGCAAAGTAAAATTTTTGTAAAATTAGTTCAAATGTAGAGCTAAGTTTTTAGATGACATCTCAAAATGAACAAAGTTCAGTTCCCAGTCCGCCCAGAGTCCACCTGCCTTTTTTGCGTACAAAAAAGAACCACCATGTTTCTCTTACAACTTGAAAGCTTGAAGCTACTCCAATAATAGAATTGGGCTAAACTTCTATATATGTAAGGAGCGATTGTCGGTTAAGACGACACTAAGTAGGAGAGCAGGGAAATGATATACTCGTACAGTGTAACAGTGTCCATTGAGCGGACATTTTTTTCTATACCAAATCTTATGTATCGAAAGAAGTTTCCCTATTTTGAGTGGGCAACTCTCTTGTACGAGCAAAAGCTAACTGACGGTGAGTGTCCGCCCAATAGAGGTTTCACTGTAGAACAATAAAAGGACCAGTTTAGAAGATTAACAATGCTTCTAGGCCATTGATAACTGAAAAGTGAGAACGAATATTGAGAAAAGGAGGCGACTGAGCTACTTTAACATCCGCCAAACAGCCCACACAGCCGAGGCTGGGTTTTACCCCATGGTTATCTATCACCAAACCGTATCTGGTTAAGTTCACATTCATTTGCACGCCGCAGTTGTATCTCTGTCCAAATAGGCGTTTGTTGAGTTGGCTGAAGCCTCGCTTCTTGAAGAGCAACTTGATGTTGCACAAAGGAAGCTCCATTCCCTCTTTGTTCGACCAAACACCTCGAGGATTCGTGCGAGGAAAACACCGTTATCTTAACCACTCTCTTTAAAACTCAAAGTAACGTTTCCGCGCTTATAATTTTTCGCCTCTTAGTAAGATGGGTACGATGATAGATTTATAAGGTGTGGTTTTTGTTAGGTTAGTAAGTCTTTTATAAGTGCAGTTCAATTGCCAACCACTACCACTTATTTATGAAAATCTTCTTTGAAACAAGGGACTACTTTCTTCGCTGCAATAGCTGATTTTCAACTAAATAGGGATCTATAACTACAGTGACCACTCGTTTTGTTTCTTGCAGGGACTTTACTGCTTTTCAAACGTCTGCGTTCTGCATAATTTTTTAAGATAGGAAAACCTAAAACTGTACTGTTTTTTTCCAAGTGCCCTGTTTTTATAGCGGCAGCTCTTTAAGGATTAACAATCATTTCTATGATTGTTGCAATGACATTTTCGTGAGTTTTGAAAACTGCGATTGAAAATCGAACAAAAAAATTTTAAGTTGCTAAAACATTATGTCGATTTTTGTTAATTTTTTCCCCTCTGAATTGTGCACTTTCTTCCACATAAAAATTGTAATAGGCTATAGGAGTGTATGCCAAAATATTTTCTACAGATTTAAATTAAAAAGCTCGAAACTTGTTGATGCTGATGAAACTTGTTAATCTTTCTTACTTTGTATGCAAAATGTTGTATTCTGTTTTATATGTTTTTGGTTATATAAAAAGCTATACTTTTAAAAAGAATTAATGAACATTAAAAAAAGAAAGAAAGGTAGTGTGAACCTGGCAAAAAGGAGTGATTTACATGAATTGGCGACAGCTTTGCTGCAAGCCAATAATTTATAACAGGTACAAAGACTACGATTAAATAAATGTCTATAAATATTATATAAAATAGTTAACATTTTTACAAACAAGGAAAACGTTTACTGTAAACAGTTTCGGACTATATGACAAGAATTAAGTAAGGCCTCTTTCTGCATGTCGAAAATTAAATATTCTGGGAGTTGAAGAGTTTTCACGTTGTCTGCCAGTGTGGTGCATCCCGCTAGCACGAGGTCTACTGTCTCACTACGACTATTTCATATTCGACATCTGTCTGCAGCGGCATTTGGATCTCGTATTACATATTTAATGTAATTTCTAGTTGGAATCACACCATCTTGTATGGCGAAAATGGTACCCTCCGTTTCGGCAAATATCGACCTGTTGCTAAGCCATAAATGCGACAATTTTTGGTCGACATGTGGGCTCAGCAAGTCTTTACGATATACAGCCATTTCAGATCATCATTGGATTTTTTCATCTATTGTGGTTGCGTTCCTGATTTCGTAGGATTGATTCATCCGAAGTGGGGTGTAATTATTATCCGCAGCAATAGCAGCCTTGTGCAGATCGGATTGGGAGCACTTATGTTGGAAGTATGCTCTTATGTTTAAGATAAGTTTGTCGTGCAGTGCTCCAACCTCAGTCTGTCCCTTGCCGCCCGCTTTTCTAGGTAGCATCATTCGAATGATAGAGCTTTTTCGATGACGTGACTTGTAAATATTTAGTCATAATTATACGTATTATTCGTTGTAGATTTTCTATTTGAGTAGATGTCCATTTTACAATTCCGAAGCTATACGATACCACCGGGACGACAAATGAAATAATAGCGTGGATTTGGTTTTTCCCATTAAGTTGGGTTTTACAGACAGCGTGAAGGCGCCTTTTAAATTCTGCTATCAGATTTTTCCTCATTTGCATCGTATTTATGCTGCTGCTTTGCATAACTCCAAGGTACTTGTATACCTCTCCCAGCTCCATTTCTGTTATGTCGAGTCCGCTACTTTCCGCATGTCCACTACGAGACCACTTTACCTTTAACTATTGTGATTATTATTTTTTTTTTTTTTATTTTTTTTTTTTATTTTATTTTTTATATATTCATTTAAAAAGGAAGAAATAAATAAAGAAGAAGTAATGTGCGATCTAAGTTTAAAATTTACTTATTTATTTTTATTTTCCTTTTATTTTTTATTAAATATTTTTATATTATGAAAATATCTTAAAAAATTGGCTTGCATTTTCGATTCATGTTTAAGGCCACCGTACCCTTAGTGGCAAACATAACTAAATGCATGATGATATTTTGTATTTATATTTACCACCTTTTTCGACTTTAAAATTTTAAAGTTAATAAAAAAAATATTACGGTGGCCGCCGTAGCCAAATGGGTTGATGCGTGACTACCATTCGGAATTCACAGTGAGAACGTAGGTTCGAATCTCGGTGAAACTCGAAAATTACCACACTACAAATAGGAAGATGTTATAATTTTTATAAATTTGTATATATTTATATATTTATTATATGTTTAAGTTTCAAAAACAAAAATAAATTTGAAGATTCCTCACATAAGTTTTTAGATAACGGTGAATAATGGCTGTAACAAGTAAATAAAGCGACCATAAAGTCTGCGTTCAGTCTTAAAGTCTAATACAAAAACATGATATGCTATATGCAAAAATTAAATATAATATTTAGTTGGATATCCACGTTGCTTCAGGACTTCACTCAGTTTATTTGGCAGTGAACTTACTAGTTTCTCTGTTTCCTCTGCTGTTGTCTTCCTCCATTCTGCCTGCATGATACTCCGCAAAACCTCTTTACTAGTAATCACTTGCTGACGAATTCTTTTTTCCTATAGATCCCACAGATGCTTGATGGGGTTAAGATCTGGGGACTGTGGCGGTGTTTTAAGCTGTTTTGGGGCATTGTACAAGAGCCAAAGCCTAACGATCTCGGCTGTGTGCTTCGGGTCGTTATCTTGTTGAAACCAAAATGTTCTTGATAAGCCGAGATTTTCTGCACTTTGCTTTAATTTCCGTTTTATTATGTTTAAGTATCCCCATTTATCCATCGTCGAATCAATAAATTCTAACTGACTCACTCAATTTGCCGCCATGCAGCCCCAAACCATAACCCCGCCACCTCCGTGCTTAACCGTGCCAACAAGATTTTGCTTTTCAAGAACAGTTCCAGGTTTTCGCCAAACAATTTGACGGCCTTTTATTCCGAATATACAAAATTTACTTTTGTCTGAAAATATTATTGTACTTTTTTCCAGAACTAGGGAGGCTTATTTATGTACTCATTAGCAAACTGAATGCGTTTACGTCTGTTCACAAGAGAAATGAAAGGCTTTCTTCGGGCGACTCTACCATGGTATCCAGCTTGACGTAGAACTTTTCTGGCAGTTTCAGCGCACATACTTTTTTTAAATGTTTGATTTAGGTTTTCAACTAATTTTGAGGATGATTATAGAACGCTCTTCGCTGGTCGATAATTTTTTCGGACGCCCTGACCTGGGCTTAGTTGTAAAAATTCCAGTTTGCCGAAAATTTGTTACAACTCACTGAATAGAGGAATACGTTCTCCCAATAGATTTTCGAATATTTCGGAAACTTTTTCCGTCTTTCCACATTTTTATAATTATTTTCCTCTCAGAAACGCTTATTTCTTTTCCCTTTCATTGCATGTTCTTTAATTATCTCCAGTTAACATTCAGTCGAAGTAATGCGTAATCAAAAATTAATGTAAACAAGGAAAAATATCTTAAAATTAACGGTATCATTAAAATAAACAGGCTGAACGCAGACTTTTTGGTGCCACATTTACATGCTGCTGAAATTATTTTCCCGCTATCTAAAAAGTGAAGTGAGGAATCTTGCTTTTTTTTGCCGTTAACAGCTGGGAATGTAGTGAATAAACAAATTGTAAAGATCTCAATTTAATCATAATATTCTATTTTGTTTTTAATAAATTTAAGAAGGCTATTCGGGTGAACGCAGACTTTGTGGGGCATGTATATATATATATATAATATTGTTTATTCTATAATCAAAACATATAAATCAAACTATAAAACTTTATAAATTAAAAGAAAAATTAAAAAAATTTCAAATAATTAATATCATAGGCCTTCAAAATCTCGCTTTTTTACAGCTTCTAAAACCGCTATGGGTGTTTCCTGAAGGTTTTTTTATGCTGAAAACGAATATGACCTTGAAAATGCTCCAGCACGTCAGGATTTTTGGCAATTTGAGGTTAAATAGTCAAAAAATGCAGATTTTGGCCATTCTTTTAATTTTTTTTTTAGCAAGGTAAAGTTTTTTTTTTAATTTTCCACAACGGCATCGCAAAGTACTACTCTTTAGCTTTAAAGTCCTTTTTTAAAAATATTTTTACGATTAATATAAAAAAAGTTAATCTATTTTGAATTGGAGACTTTTAGATATGCAAATTCAACCTTTCTAACTCTCTAACGCCCCTGTAAAGGGCGAAATCAAAATAGTATAACTTTTTTTATATTAATCGCAAAAATATTTTTAAAAAATGATGAGATGTTGGACTCTGTCCGCAACGACCCAAATTTGCTCTAGAGGGTCATACCTGGTGACGAATCATGGGTTTATGGTTATGATGTGGAAACCAAAGCTCAATTATCTCAATGGAAGCTGCCGCACGAACGAAGATCGAAAATAGCGCGCCAAGTTTGGTCGAATGTAAAAGTTTTGCTTGTCGGTTTCTTCGATTGCAGGGGCGTTGTGCGTCATAAATTCTTGCCGCAGGGTAAAACGGTCCATAAGGAATATTATGTGAAAGTTATGCGCAATTTGCGCAAAGCAATCCGCCAGAAACGAGAAACGTCCGGATTTGTGGAACAACAAAAATTGGCTCTTGCATCACGATAACGTTGCTTGTGTGAGACTTTTTGGGCAAAAACAACACACTAGTTATGCCACAGCCATTGATTCCCGAGATCTGGCCCCCTGTGACTTTTTCTTGTTCCCGAAACTGAAGAGGCCCATGAAAGGACGACGCTACGCTACGATTGACGAGATAAAAACATCGACGGCATCGAAAGAGGAGCTGAACAAGATAAAAAAAATGATTTTTTGAAGTGCTTCGAATATTGGAAAAAACGTTGGCACAAGTGCATAATGTCTCATGGGGATAACTTTGAAGAGGACAAAAGATATATTAATGAATAAAAAAATAACTTTTGAAAAAAAAACACAAAATTCGCGAAACTTTTTGAACACACCTCGTATGTAGCTATTTTGATGATATTTAGAATACATTGATTTGAGTATAACAACAACAATGAAACTTCAATTTTGCTTGCAATCTAAATTTCCGTTAGTTTGATAAACAATTTGAGTTAGAAGTTGTTGTAAGCAATGCATTGAGAAGAGAGCGAGAACGTGAAATGAAATGGTTGAAGTACCACTCTGGCACTCTCCAAGTAGCACTAAAGCGTCGTTTTGACAGAGAGAGGGTAGTAAAACTAAAATTAAGCGTGCAATTATACGAGTATGTGGTACTGTGTATATAACTTTTCTACTTTTCTAAGTAAGTTTGAACTACTCTGCTCGTAAGAGTAGGCAAAAGGCGTGCCATTGTGTGTTTGTTGGCAAAGTAAGTTCTCCATATTTTTGTGCGGAGTCACAACAACGGCTTGTGAATTGTATACTGGATCAAATCAAGAGCAGGCAAAATGAAAACTACCTGTCTGAAATCCCGGTCAGTATCATATAACTCAGAGAGCTCCTTTTGACTAATCCGTTTTACGCTGTTGTATAAATTTTGGGTAAATAAGACACATATTTCGATATGCCGATTTATAGACAGCTCTGTTTCGTGCTTTACTTATACTACATACAGACACTCTTTCATTATGGCACTTTAATATTTAGCAATTTAAGTGAACTTTCTCAGACAACAAAATATTTATCTATTAAAGTAAAATGTATTGTTTTTAAATGCGCGGCTAATTGAAAATAGCCTCGATCACGCGAAGCTCCCGTAATCGCTTATTCAATCAACGAAATGTTGTCATTGAAAGACAGTAAAAGTTGAAAAATAAAACATTAAGGCAAGTACCGGAAGCCACGCCAAGCGCCTTTGTGCTTTCTTCTTCGTTTCATTGCTCATGACTGCGCTAATTTGCGTGCGATTTCTGTCCGCTATTGATTGTCCTTCTACTAACACTTAAAGTGCGCTGAGACAGTGAACAGTTTTCTTCCTAATTGAAAGAGGAACTGACCATGGCTAGTATACGTCGGTATAGTACACTGGTGCTCATATAATTAAGTTACTTTAACTTTTTGGAATATTTGTAATATTTTTCATGGACATTTTTTTGGCGAAAAAACAAATATCTCATAAATCAAGCGTCCAAAAACTTCTAATGAAATTTTAAATAATGTTAACAATTTTCAGAAAAAAGTTCAACTTAAAAAAAAAAATTTACTTAAATGAACTTCTTCAACAGCCTATACGATTTTAGTCAATAAAGTGAAATTTTTAAGTCGCTCAGAAATCCCTTTGATTTTTGACAATTTTTTTTTGGCAAACAATGTTGAAAATTTTCTTCCATTAAGATATTTCCGAACATCTACTCAAGTCTGGAGGTAGAAACAAACGGGAAAGTATTTGAGTTTTATTAAGGGGGAACGCCACTGTGAATATTCAAAAAAATTGATATTTTTTTGCATAAATTGTTAGTACAACTACTTAAGAAAATGTGGTAAAAATTTTAATCCGGAATTTGCGATATTCCCGATTCTATGTGCACTTAAGTGAGCGCGCGTCGGTTCGGACCCGTAGCGCTTACGATACGATACTTTATTTCAGACGCGTTTTTCTCGAAACGACTTTTTTTGATGCGGTGGCAACGATTTCTCGAAGACTAATGAACCGATTTTTATTTATTTATTTTTTTTAATTTTTGTTATCACATTGGCTATCGTTGTACGTAGCCGATTTTCAAAATTTTGAAAATAACTATTTTTTTAGGCCTGTTGAAAATCAAAAAAATGGTGAAAAACACACATCGAAATTCAAATAACCCCATTTTATCCACAAAAAAAAAAAAAAAAAACCAAAAAAAAAAAAAACACGGCTACGTACAACGACAGCCACTATTGTGTGGATTAATAAAAATTTTAGGTTTTTGGTTTCAGATGATTATACATTCCTGTATCGCTGCCGCCAGATGACGTCATTTTTTTTAACTCGTTACGTTTATTTACATAAATTTGTCAATTTTCAATATTTTTCATTAAAAATTTACATCAACATAGTTTAATACACATGTAATAAATTGCTTTTTGTCCGATCCTCGAATAATGATTCCAACTTACAGAAAAAAAATCCTAAATATCGACTATTTCTTGACCCCCCACAGTGGCGTTCCCCCTTAATTTCTGTATGTTATGCAGGTCTGAACTGCTTACTTGTCATCTAACGCTAATTTCTTGATGATTTGATATCTCAGCCTCTACAGACGCCCTGCTATTTCTACATTTTTTAAACACAATGCAGAAATGAAGCAAATGAAATGAAGCATATTTTTCGACTTAAATTTTTTTCTGCTATTAAAAAAATATCGTTCGTTCTCTAATAAGAACCATAAAAACCAAACTTTAAGACTTTCTTAATATTTAAAAAATTCCAAAAACTTTCAACCAAATTTTGAATTTTTTAATTTGCATTTTTAGAAAAATTTCATGTATGCAGTGTTTTTGGCCGTTGAGTTTTGAAATAAGAAAGTCCAATTTTTAAGTTGCTAAAAAAATAAAAACTTCATTCCAACTTTTATAAATTCAACTTGTTGTTTGCAAAAAAACCGCTAGAGGTGTCACAAAAAAAAATTGTTTAAAAATCAACACGATTTTTTAAAACTTGCAATACAATATATGAAATGTGTTTTGAGCTGAACGAAGACAAGATTAATTATCTTTTGCTATCAGAAATAGTCACTGTTGATAGTTATAACGCTTCGTTTAAACCATTAGTTATGCCAGCCAGGAGAATGGTTCCATATGTCAATAGAAGTTCACGTATGTGGAAGAAGTCTCTAATCGCCATTTACTTGAGAGTGGCCAGAACGATTCTTCTTCATATGGCCAAGCAGCTTACAACTTGTGGTCTATGCCCAAGTATCTTTTGAACGAGTTAATGTGAGAAAGTGAAAGCGCTTGAAATATCTGGTCCACTGGGTTTGGGTCCTGCCACGTAAAAATCCCCCCCAAGCGGTAATCGCGCCAATCAATATGTCAGCCAGTGAAGGATCTTCCTTTTTTGTTACTTTGAACTTAGTAGGAAACTGAGTAGTAAAGTCCACTCACTATTACCAAAAACTACACTTTTATTATATATGCAGAAACCCCAATGACGATCTCATCCGATCTGGGTCTCTTGGAGTGCTCGAGAAAATAATCTTGAGAAAGATTTTGGGACCGTTTTTGAACTCGACCAAAAACGCTTAAGCAGTTATGGTGGCTGTTTTTTTCCTAAATTTATTAAATTTTCCAAGCATTTCGTGTTCATGTTAATAGATCAACCTTGCATATTTAAGACTAAAAATGATGCCTGGTAAAAAATAATTTCTTTAAGAAACGCAAAGCGGTCTTTCCTTACAGAGAAACGCCACACCATTCAGCAGTCGCTCACAAGTGAAAAGCTAAGTCTATGGACGACAAAATAAACTGGAGTACATCTGAAACTCTAGGAAAGCAAACTCCAGGAGTGTGCTTTGCTCAAAGGCACCAGAAGGTATTAGTGTAGGAATATATGGCCCCAACACCAAGCTTTTTGTGCCGATGTGTGGTTTTTCAAGCATCTTCCAAACGGAGTTGTTTGCCATCTATCTATGAGTGGAGATCAACTTAGACAGGAATTTCCAGAATGAGCAAGTTGCCATTTTAAGCGACAGGTAGGCAGCACTCAAGGTTGATTAAGTTATAACTGGTCTTTGAGTGTTTCGAGAAACTGAATCTGTTAGAAACGTAAAGTCGCATTCGGCACATTTGGGTCCCAACCCACAGAGGTAAAACTGGGAATGAAGTAGTGGACGCATCAGGAAGAGAGGTTGCGACTTCGTTATTAATAAGTCCCGAGCTCTCCCTTGCTATGGGACAACATACCATCAAGTAGAGGCTTAGGAGTGAAGAGTTAACGCTAAGGGAGATTAGTTGGACCCAATTATGAGGCTGCGCCAGGCGAAATCCTTTTTCGGGAGAACAGCCATAAGAGGTTTCGAAAACTCATAACCCTCTCCAATTATAAACTGAAAATTATCATGGGCATTCTCAGAAGCTATTGTAGACTGCGCAGTCATCTGCATAGGAATAAAATATGGTCCCCTTTTTCTTGTCGTTTCTACGATGAATCCTCGGAGACTCCAATACACCTTCTATCTGAATGCGGGGCTATAGCGTGGGGAAGGTTGTGATATCGCAGCTAATTGCAGTCAGAAGAAAGGCACACAAGCTCAGTCCAACACAGCCCCATCTTAGGTTTAATAAGGTAACTGGGTCTGGGTGAAGTTGTGTGATGAGTGGAAGGCACAAAAGATCATTAGGTCAAAGTGCAAATTTCAAATCAATCTAATCTATGGAACAACATGGCACCGCTACGCTAAGCAAAGTCCTTTTTTTGTTTTTATTTTATTTTTTGTGGGAACAGACTAGCAAGCACAGCATTGCGACAACATTAAGTCGATTGTACTGCACTCGGTTTCTCTTTTTAATTTTTTCTTTTTTTTTCTTTTCTTAAATCTACCCGACCTCTGAAGAAAACTGAGTAGATCTTGCAGTGCCAGAGAGTCAAGGTGGTCGCTTTTTAACACATCAGTGCCAAAGACTGATTCGAGCGAAGGCCGGGCAGACGCCCAGAAATGGGCAGAACGGGCTCCGAGCCAAAAA
Source organism: Anastrepha obliqua (assembly GCF_027943255.1). NCBI lineage: Eukaryota > Metazoa > Arthropoda > Insecta > Diptera > Tephritidae > Anastrepha > Anastrepha obliqua. The sequence continues at coordinate 86,148,340 of NC_072896.1, read as the reverse complement.
AGTGGACCTCAGAACTCATCCTAGCTAAACATAGTTCAGCCCGGATTTACAATACTCAACTACCCTTGAAGTGGTTGGAGAGCTGTCTAAGGCCGTGTGCGCAGCATTGCTGTCATTGCAGATATGGTACATACAGATCTGCCTTTCCATCTGTTTTATACGACAAAATTAATTGTTTCTTGAATAGCAAGAAACACAGATACATTCCAAGAGCAAAGTGTAGTTTTGTCCCGTTGGATTCCAAGTAGACACCAGAGCCGGAACTGTGCTCGGTGCTGTTTTCCCATTTTCACGGATGGCAAGTCCTTACTGGGAGCTTATAATCAGAAGAGTTTTAGCATCTCACAAACCTTGGCAAAGACCAACAAATACCAATTTAGAGTACTCAGGCATGCTTACGGGTCATTGCAGATTGCAAAGTGGACTGCGCAGTCTCGGTGTAAGGTCCAACGTCTTCTGTTGATTCTACGTCCTATCACCATAAATGAATGAATGTGTTGCCACATCGAGAATAAGTAATGAGCATTCCGGCCTTGTGAAGAGGCAAAGATGCTCAGCTCAGCCCAGTATCATCTCAGGTTTATTGAAAGAACTGAGGAGTAGTAGGGACAATGGATTGTAGATCGAAGTGCTGACTTCTACAATTTTTATTTATTTATTAGGCCAGGTCGATTTGTGGGGAGGCAAAAAAATCGCCCATTGCCCTGTGAAAATCATATTCTAGGGATCAAAATAAGAAACTTTGCCGAAGGAACCATACCTCTAAAACGAATTCTGATGCCCCCCAATTTGGGTCGAACTTTTTAGTTTCTTTTCTCATGTAAAGGCCAAAAATGGTGATATTTTGAAATGATTGTATGGGGAACCCCCAAGGAGAGTTCCAGGGGGTGTGCCACTTACATGGGTGGATCGGCCGTCCAAAGTTAGTGGGGGTCGGTCATACATTTGGACTCGATTGGAGCACTCTAAATGGGTCAAAGAGGGATTTTTCGTTCGACCCAAATTGGGGGACATCATAATTCGTTTTAGAGGTATGGTTCCTTCGGCAAAGTTTCTTATTTTGATCCCTAGAATACTATTTTCACAGAGCAATGAGCGATTTTTAAATCGACCCGCCCTATTATTTATATATAATTAAGTAACGTAGAAGTAAAAGGAAGCTTACTAAAGATAGAACTAACATCTTCCGCCTTCTCTACATTTACAGTCTGCTGCCATTGAACCCTGTACCTAAACAATTGCAACAACTTTTTTTATTTCTCTGAGGGCGACTTTCTTAAGCTCCACATGTACACACATACATACTACTGTATTTTTATATAGCCAATCGACCAGCAACCGTGACAAATCCTTTGTCCTCTGTGTATATCGAGGAAAGAAAAAAAACGAGTATTGTGTACATTTTTATTGTCTTTCCACCAACCACCTGAGTGACTCTAATCGATTTCTCATGGTGTTGTTCCGAAAGTCAATACTACGCTGCGGTTGATAGTGAATTTTTGGTTTCCTTTAGCACACCTTTGGCATGCTTTGCTGCCATGCAGTGCTTACTCACTCACCGTGCCAGCTTGCGTGTGTTTGTTTGTATGAATTCGACTGAAATTCTATAGGATACCAACTATCTATTGGATAATGCATTTTACAGTGGTTATGGGAGCTGTCTTGAGTGTTATTACCCACACGTCAAGGTTAGTGGGCGTTGACATTTTTTTCCTCAAGTCTGCCGCATGGAAATTTTATAAATTTGTTTTCTTTTCCATTTACGTGGGTTTGTGATTTAATTAAATTAATTGTGGGCAAAGTGAAAGAGGGCAGATATGGCTGAGTGAATGACTGGTAGTCAGAAAGTTGGGAGCGATCTTCATCTAGCGCTTGTGGAATATCAAAAAAATAAATTAAATAAAAAATATTGAAATTGGCCGGTAACGGAAAATTACCGAATGTTAAAAAAAAAAAAAAAATCTGTCGCACAGAAACTTGTAGAAGTTCGTGCCTCCATAAAACTTAAGTGTAGTTCTACCGTTCAGATTGTAATCATTTGAAAGTTGCACTTTGTTATACTAAAATTCAATGGGTCTTAAAACTGCACGCCCAGAAATTTTGCAAAAATGCTGCTTAAAAAATTGAATAGTTTTTATGAGAAGCTTTTTTATGGCAAAAACACACGCGGAGGCTTGCCATGGTTGCCCGATTGGCGTTCACTATTAGAAAAAATCTTCGGATTTTTTTATTTTTCATATCCACTGTGGGATTCGAATGAGCTCTACCGGGAAATTATCAATTTGGCATTGTGAGCTTTCAAACTAAATACAGGTTCTTTCCACAGAATTCCGTGTGACCATAATAAATATTTCATCTTCTCTCTGTACGCTACACTTCCCATTCTTATCTCTATTTAACAATACAACCATTTGTCGATTTGAGCCAAAAAAAAATTCGTCTGTTACTTCTGTGATTTGCGAAGTTTCGCGAGTTTACGCGCACCATGTGCTGGCAGGTCCAGTCTGGATATTTTACTCCTGTCCCTTCCATTTTGTTCATTCTTACCTATTAAACCCGGGGTGACTAGTCGAAGGATCTCTTGTGGTAGTTAACCGGTCATCGTCATCGTCTATTTTATATACCCGCAGGCCCAGGAAACATGGTCTGGTTTGAGGTTGAGGTCAAAAGGAGAGAGGTGTTAGGTGAGTGGGTTTAAGGGGGCATGTGAATGGGTGGTTAGTATCATGCTGGATGCCTCCACGTACCGATGATATCCATCGCATACCGGACTATACTATTATGAACGTTATTGTCCCAAGATAACGCGGATCTCATGAGGCAACAGAAGCTCTTCGTCTGCGACGCGTGGTCGTTGGATGCTTTGGCGGTGGTGAGAGACTCCCGATGAATGTGTCGTTTAATACCTGTTTATAAACTGTCTGATCCAGTAGTTGTAGTTGAGTTCGGTCCTGGATTTCGTCCGTGTAGTTGAAGAAATGCCAAATCGACGAGGGCTTTCCGGAATTTAAAAGAAAAAATTAACTATCTGGTCAAAGTTTGGCCAATCAGCTTGTTATCGAAGCGCTTCCATTTATCACACAGTACTGCCATTAGGAATGCGTAGGCGACATGGGGATGGTTTGTCCCACGGTGGCTGGCGCGAGATGGAAGATCACTTTTTTTATCGATTGGGTAAGGTACACTGCGGTTCCAATGTTCTGGCATGTTTTGACTAGGCAACGGTATATGCACCTTATCTGTCGTTGTTATTAAGACACCTTATTGGACCTCGACTATGTCAAGTGGAAAGACTTGAGATTAGTCCTTATTTACAAGTTTGGGCTCGCCTTCGTCACGCGCACCACTGGCGCTACTATTCAACAACATTTAATCTGCAGAGGAACACGAGTACTTTGGTTCGGTGGTCCGAGTCGATGTCGGCAATTCGGACTGAGTGTTTGTCAAGCACGCTCGAAACGTACTTTCCATATATTATCAAGGATTCCTGAGATAACTTTTTTTCCTTATTCACTCCGTTCGGCAGCATAAGGCCTCTGTACACGGTCCTGTGCTGTTTTTTTTGCACCTTCCCATGTAGAGTCGGCATCTGCTAGCACACGCAACATCGACTTTCGCCAAGTGATCTTTGGCCGAGCGCGAACTCCACTCCCTTGCGGGTTCCAGTCCAGTGCTTTCTCGTAATGCTCGCTGGTGGTTTTCTAAGCTTGTGATAAATCCATCGCCCCTTTCTTCGTTCGGTTCTTCATTCGTTGATCTCCACAATGCGTCGTTGTTGATTGACGACACGTTCTAGCCTCTGTGTGATGGTGTTGGAGACCAGCCACGTTTAACTTTCGTACAACAATACAGACTTCCCACATAAGTTGAATATTCACAGTTTAGTGCGCCTGGAGATTTGTGAGCTCGCAAATACTGGATGCACTCGCCCTAACTAACCATTACCATTTTCCGAGCGATTTCGTACGACCTCTCTTCGTTGTTCTTGAAAGTGTTCTCGCGAAGGCTGCATTTTCCGAATGTCAATCCAAATATGCCCTTCTTGCCCACCTTAGCTTTAAAGTTGCCTAACGGAATTTTAATATCGTGGCGAGGGAAAAGCCTGTATGCATGATGCGAGTCGCGGTGACTTCGATCAGTCTCTCTTCGTTGAGCTTCAAGGTGTTCTCCCGAAGGCTGAATTTTCCGATTGTTGGATCAAATATACCTTCTTTGCAGGCAGAGGGGGGCAGTACTCGTATGCTTTTTTCTCGTAGAAGTATTTTTTGTTCTGTAAATCTTTCCCTCTCTCTATTCTCGCGAAGGCTGGATTTTCCGATTGTTGGATCAAATATACCTTGTTTGCGGCCGGAGACAGCGCTTGTATGCTTCTCCCTCGTAGAAGTGTTCTTTGTTCAGCAAATATTTCTCTGCGCTCAAGTGAGATTTATGTTTTGTATGAAAATCATTGCTGGAATCCAAAAAAGTTCTATTTCATTCATAGAGTAGGATTTTGAGATGTATATTTTTTTCTGATTCACTAAATCTGATTTAATAAAATCCGTTTGCTTTATTTGCCTTTAAATCCAACGCCTATAAGAGGCAGAATGATAGTGCAAGGTAGTCCATCCCTTCACATTGACCAGCAACCATCGGCGATATTCACATGTTTCCGTGACATTAACCCCGATTTACATGTAAATGCCTTATCGCTTTGCACTCCATCTACTTAACTCACACCACTCCACTACGCGCTCCAATAAAGCAAAGCAATTATTTATGCAATTCTAAGTAACAAAAATATAATCGTAGTAAATGACGTAGATAACTGCGTAGGGAAAGAGAAAACAGCAGTGCAGATTAAGCTGACTAACAACAGGCCGGCTACCCACACACATCATACACAGATATACGAGTATTGTGGCTATTGCGTTGGCGACAAATGCCGTAGCAATTGAGGTCAGCTGTTTTGGGGCCGGCAAAACGCTACTCGATTAACCGGAAGTGCTATTATGAGCACATGGATATCTTTGCACGTGTGCGTGCATGCGAGTGAGCGTAGTAATTTACATATACATATCTACTAGTGTATGTATGTAGTTGGTAAGGCGTTTGTGTTGATGTGAAACGGATGTATTTTAATTACTTGCATTTTTTCACAAACAAACTGAAATTGCGTATACGCCGTGTGAAGCGGTGATGTATTATGCTGTGATTGCAGCGGAAAAATGGAACTAACAGAAATATGCATATGGATTAGGTTTAATTTTTGCAATGACACAAGCACTATATTGCCATATTTTATGAGCTTCTTCTGAAAATTCTCGCATAAAATTTGCCACCACAAATAATTTACCAGCCGCCACTCAGCACCTGCATCCTCAAAACTTGCGGCAGAAAAATGCAAAATAGCTGTATTATGGATATGAACTAAAAAAAAAACATTAGTATTTGTATAATTCCCCCTTTGCACGCCGTCCAGCCACTTAAACGCACGCGATGTTGAAAAGTCAAAGCGGTATAAACAATGAGTGACGAGCCGGCCGGCGGCTGGAGAAGTAATTGAGTACCACATAATGCCGCCACGATACGAGTACCACATTTTAATGGGAAATGTACCGGTAATACAGTCACTAAACAATGCAGAATTCGGGTCAACGAGCAGCGAAAAAAATACAACAATACAAAAAAATATTCCAAAAAAAAAAAAGAAAATAGAGAAACAATGAAATAATACGAAAATAAAACATTTACTAAATTACCGCCTGCCAGCCAACACACCTACCGCTAGAACTACACCAACAACACAAATAGAAGCGCACTTGCTGAAAGAGGAAGGAAGTGGCGGCGAGTGTCGCTGCATTGACGCTTAGATGTCGGACAGGATATGACGTTGATATACGCCAGCCAGCCACAGGGCACTAAGTCCAGCGCTAAAATACATTTGTAACCGCTTATTCCCATTAAAAATATGGAAAATCACAATGAGGGATTGAAGTTGGCGAAAAGCCGCACAAAAATGAGTGCTTTGACAGGCGTGAGTAATTGAAAAAACCCGGCGAAACTACAACTTCAATGCACGTTCCCCTTTTATTTTCGTTTCTTCTTTGTAGTGAGCAAGAAATGTTGCAGGGACACGTCTTATTCAAATCTCCACCAGCGGATATTAAATACTTAACTTCTATTGTGGTTTTGTATTTTCTGGATTATTTCACAGATGCGAGCGTGGCATGCAGCAGCGATTTTCCTTATGCCAATGGGTATATAAGGTGTTGAAAAGTAGGTTAACCGTACATATCACATTTGGGCAGGTATGTAGATGTTTGCCAGCCGGTTGGTTTAGGGTTCGTTGCCAGTTGTGGGCATGAATTACCATTTCATTTCATTTTATTTATTTCAGTAGTAGAAAGTAAGACGTAGATCTTTTAGTAGCACTTCACCATTATTATATGCAACTCGAATGATTTTAATATGAAAATTTCTTACTCAAAATTTTTACAATTATTCAATAAAAAATTAGATTATTTGAATAGAGGCGTCTATTGGCGAACGCCATTCGGCAGGCAATGACCAAACTAAGAGTGAATTTCCATGAAAGTGCTTCTGATAAAAACTGCAGGATCCTCCATTGGCGGGACAACAAGAAGAAACATACCACATTAAGCCTGGTAGCGAAGCTTGGAAAAGTATCTGTTAAGTTTCATGGCTAGCAATTAAATACTTTGGAAGTTTTAAAAGCAAAGGGAATTTATAAACGAATGTTGAAAGTATAATATATAGGAAAATTTCGCCATAAATTAGTACAGTAGAAAAATGGGTTGCTGGATTTAAATGTGGTCCTACAAGCCCTGAAGACGATCCACGTTAATGACGTCCAAAAACAGCAACTACACCAGAAATTATGGAAGAAATACAGGATATCGTATTGGAAAATCATCGAGTCACTGAAAGAGATTTAGTAGAAGCCCCAGGCATCTCATTGGGCAGTGTAAGCAATATTTTGATTGAAGTATTGGGTTTCAGATTCAGTGGATTCATCACTATGAAAGAGACTTGGAGAGACCTATAACTATGATGCTAAATCTAAACAAAAGGCTAAAGAGTGGTGTGAACCTGGTTCTTCCGCTCCGAAACGAGTTCTTATCTTGTTGGTGTTAGCATCAGGTTTTTGGGATGCAAAAGGAATTTGGTTTCTGGATTAGTAAATAAATTCTGAATATTATTGTAACCGTTTATTAATATTGAAGGAAAAAATTCGTGGAAAAAGGCCGTGTTTGCAAAAGAAAAAAATCTTTTTTTTTATTTTTGCATTTTGACAACGGTGAAAATCCATGAATTAAAGTTCGAATTCGTATTTACCAGATTTAGCCACTAGCGGCTTCTATCTGTTTTTTAGACCTAAAAAAAATCAAACGTGGAAAGCGTTTTTGCAGCCCTTCCAGATTCTCACTTCAGAGTTGGAGTTCATAAATTTAAATCTCGTTGGAACAAATGTATTGATTTTCAGGGAGACTATATTGAATAATTCAAACCATACTTCATACCACTTTTCATACCACATTTCATACCATATTTCAAACCATATTTCAAACCATATTTCAAACTATATTTCAAACCATATTTCAAACCATATTTCAAACCTTAAAATTATGTTTTTCTTATCAAACCGCAGAACTTATTGAACAACCTAGTAAATGTATATTCCATTTTACTATATGTTCATTTTCATGTTTGTATAATACTAAAACAAAGTTTTGGGTTCTTATTAATATTAAATAAATGATTTATCTCATGAACAGATTGTATGTATTTTTTTGTTTATATTAAAATTTACAAAAAAAATTGTTTATATAAAAATATATTATATTAAAAATTTTGTATTCATTTTCTATATTTTTTGAAAGATTTTATCTACATTAAACAGATTTTTGGCGTAACTTTTCTGGCAACACTGCCATAAGTACTAATGGAATAACGGCAGATAATGAAATGAGTAGAGTTGTTTTTGGGTTATCCGAACGCAACTTCCTTCCAAAAAAACCACAAAGAAGCATAACTAATAGTGTCAAGGCGAATTGTCTCTGCACTCTCACCATACAAAATTTCTCTCCATGCATTTCTCCATGACTGAAGTTTACATATGACAATCACTGAACAACAGCACTGAACATACAGCCATATACACATACAAAAACTTGTGCTAAATGAAAGAGAGGAGATGGTGCCGTTAACACCTTCCTCTATTTGAATATTTATGGTAAATCTGCATGTATATTTACAAAATATAGGTACATATATTATAAATAACCTAAATAAATAGGCAATAGATACCAGTATCGGCCATATCTGGCACCATTCCTGTTCTACATACGACTTAGCTAAAAATAGTATGGGCAATTGCATACAAGTCAGTTGTTGGCATTTAATTATAGCTCATACGCGTTATGCTCGAATGGGTCAACTACATCGAGCAGTACAAATTGTGTGTGTATGTTTGTAGAACATGCGGCATATTACAGCTCAATACTGTTTTCACCAGCTTCGTTACTTTTGTAACTAACTACTATTTTTAAATAATCATTTTTTTTATAAAAGAATAGCTCTTTGTCCGCAGTTGCCATAGCCGCATTAAATTGTTCTCCATATAAAAAAATCGACCATTCGTTAAAGAAATAATTGGCGCGTACACTTCTGTTAGATGTTTGGTCGAGTCCAAATGGAGGGACCTACAGTTTTAAGCTGATTCCGAACGGCAGAAACCTTTTTTTGCATGAGGAGTTTTTTCATGACAAAGATACACTCGGAAGTTTACTATTGCCAGCCCAGGGGCGACCGCTATTAGAGAAAATTTTTTCTTCATTTTGACATTTCACACAGATTCGAACCTACGCACTTCCGAATGATAGTGATAAACCGACCCATTCGGCTACGGTGGCCGCCGTTTCCATTCGTTATATGGAAGAAAATGCATAACACCTTCAAAACAAAAAAAAATGTATAGGACCACTACCATTCATAGGGTTACATTTTTTGTTTTTTATTACGAACTCGAAATTTTTCTAAAAATTTTACGAAAATTTGTTAATTTTTTGTACTTTATGATTTATCTAAAAATTTTTACTAAACTTTGTTAATTTTTTCAACTTAATGGTAGAATTTTTTTAAAAAGTTTTGCGAAAATTTGTTTTTTTTTAACTTTATGGTCGAAATTTTTTTTTTTAAATGTACGAAAATTTGTTAAATTTTTCAACTTTATGGTCAAAATTTTTCTAAAAAATTTTACTACAATTCGTTTTGTTTTGAACTTTATGGGCGAAAAAGTTCACGAAAATTTGTTAATTTTTTCAACTTTATCGGCGAATTTTTTTAATAATTTTTACGACATTTTTTTAATTTGTTCAACTTTATGGTCAAAATTTTCTGCAAAATTTTACGAGAAGTTGTTAATTTTTTCAACTTTATGGGCCAAATTTTTTCTAAAAAATTTTACCTAATTTTTTTAATTTTTGGACGAGGTTTGAGACCTTGAGTTATATGGGTTTTGTTGTAATATGAACTATACTTTTACTTTGTTTTCGAAATTTGTCTAAAAAATTTTTCTAAAATTTGTTAATTTTTTCAACTTTATAGTCAAAATTTTTCTACAAAGTTTTACGAAAATTTATTAATTTTTTCAACTTTATGGGCGAAGTTTTTTTTAAAAAATTTACGAAAATTTTATGAAAATTTGATCAATTGTTCAACTTTACGGTCGAGATTTTTCTAAAAAGTTTCACGAAAATTTGTTAATTTTTTTACCTTATGGTCGAAATTTTTTTAAAAAAGTTCACGAAAATTTGTTAATTTTTTCAACTTTGTGGTCGAAAATTTTCTAAAAAAGTTCACGAAAATTTGTTAATATTTCAACTTTGTGGTCGAAATTTTTCTAAAAAATTTTACAAAAATTAGTTAATTTTTTCAACTTTATGTTCGAAAATTTTCTAAAAAATGTACGAAAACTTTTAATTATATCGAAATTTTTACGAAAATTTGTTAATTTTTTTCTACAAAATTAAAAAAAAAAATTGTTAATTTTTCCAACTTGACGTCGAAATTTTTTTAAAAAATTTTAAGAAAATTTGTTAATTTTTTTTGACTTTATGGTCGAAGTTTTTCTAAAATTCGTAAATTTTTTCAACTTCATGGGCGAAACTTATCTAAAAAATTTTACGATAAATTATTACTTTTTTCAACTTTATGGTCGAGATTTTGCTAAAATATTTTACGAAAATTTGTTAATTCTCCAACTTTATGGGCGAAACTTTTCTAAAAAAGTTCACGAAAATTTGTTAATTTTTTCTACTTTTCTAAAAAATTTTCCGGAAATTCCTTAAGTTTTTCAACTTTATGGTTGCAATTTTTTTTAAATTTTACGAAAGTTTGTTAATTTTTTTGTTAAGTTTTTGTAATTTTTGGACGAGTTTGAGTTTTAAGTTATATAGTTTTTGTTGTAATATGAACTATAATTTTATAAAAAAATAGTAAATAAAGAAATAATAAAAAATTAAATAGTAAATAAAAATAAATAAGGCAATAATCAAAACTTAGCAATATGTGGTGCTGAACGTACAGGTGTACATACTCATATATAGTAGATATAAATAATACCACTCTGGATTTATCGAAAAAGAACTTACATCGACTTAGCAGTTGCCCCTTGCGCTAAAACCACGTTGAATTTAATTTTAGAACTAAAACAGCCAAACACAAATAAACCTCCTTGTTGTGGTAAATATATCTCAATATCATACGGGTATGCCAGTATGTGAGTATAGAGTTTGTATCCAAGTTCTGTATTTTGCATTAAGTTTCATCGCCTATGGCTGAAAGTGAGCACTTCCATATGCTCGGCTACTTATCAGATGTTTATATCGAATATTAATAAAACATGAATTGAGTTTCGATAACTAAATGTATCCTACTACAACCCCATTCGATTATATTTACATACTTACTAACACATACACACGGACTCGCGTACGATATCCTAATGACCCAGTTTCGAGTGCAGTGGCGGATAAAATAATAACTTAGCTGTAACCAATACACGTAGGACACACGTTTTCGGTGTTATATGTAGGCATGCTGATGTGTACATAACTACCGTCCTGCACATACATAAATACACACATAAATACAAATATGTATGTAAAAACGTGAGTTGCACTGAGAGTTTGCCGCATATTTCCTATGATGTATGCGCTTGGTTGTTAATTTATATTGTTTCTTTGCGTCTGTTATTAAATCATTCACTCGCAAATGTGCTTGCAAACCAACTTTTATTAATACAAAAAAATATGTATGCACCTGTAAATTTTGGTTAGTCGGATATGTGCACTTCACTGCAGAATTATTATTACTGGTCATGCATATGGAAAATTATTGTTGTGGAAATTACATATTTTCTGTCCGCTTATAGGTGTACGTGTTGCATACTTTTCAGCGCGGTAAATGTACCAGCAGGAAATGCAAGTGCTCATAATACTAAAGGAGATTGGGTTAGGTTAGACCAAGGATATCCAGGTTTGGCCTTCAGCTACGGAGAAAAGGAAAAACAAAAATTATGAGAGTAACTTCGACTGCCACGTCGTCGGGTACTCGGCAGCAGAAATCTGTTCGCTCATTTTCCACATATTCACACACACGTCCGATCCAAGGATGATAGACTTACAAGGTTTGACTAATATCTATGGTGACTTTTTCTTTTTTGGGTCACTTTTTCGCTGCACCTGCGAATATTGCAGGTTTATCGCACATCTGGGAAAATTCATGAGAAGCTTGAAGCAGTTCATACAAACGTAAATCGCCAGTGTTGGCCGTTCTCCTCTAATTCAAAGCCGCCTTCTTCATTTTATTCCACCTGTCTGGTTCCTTCCCTTCTCCTTTTCCACTCCCCTCCCCCTGTATGATATAACAAAAGACAAATTTTAAATTTTTGTTCAAGTGGGCTTCTCACAAGAGCAGCCATTTAACCTAACCTATGGTGAAAAAGAAAATTGTGTGGGGAACTTCGGCTGCCAGGTCACAGGGAATTCGGCAGCCGAATTCTGCCCAATCATTTCACACGTATTTAAACACTCGTCCAATCAGTCGTTGTTCAGACAGCAATAGAGGACCCTGTGTAAATTTTTTCTTATATCACTACCCCATTTTTCTTTTTTTCGTGAACAACCCGCTTCGTGATCCTAGTTACGTCAACCTATCAGTTGATTCTGTCAAATTCCCTGAGAGCCAGATAACGGTCTGTTATTGGCCACACCTTTTCAATTTCTTTCCCCATTCGTCAGATCAATCGTTCTGAAGGCAACGAAGCAACATAAGCGGAGTTCGTGTCAATTTTTTTCGCATATCGCCACACAATCTCAGCTTTTTTGTAAACAAACCACTGTCATGACCAATGGGACCTCAGCCAATCAGCTGATTCTTTCCAATGAGAACCGCTGATCTGATTTTGGCCACTCCTCTGAAATCATTTTTCCATAGGTTAGACGGGCTACACTTTAAAAGAGTCCACTCCTTGACCAGAGGCGCTCATTACTGAGTGCTGAGAAAATACTTCCCTATTTTCACCGTTATATAAACAAATATAAACAGCCCTTCCAGCAAAGCCTTGCATAAGCTGTCCAGACCTTCGTAGAAACGCCTAGGCCAGGAATCTCCGGTGAGGTTTACCCAGTCATTTTCTTATGGAAGCTCAAAACTATTGAGACCTTTTGACGGGTTCGATCAACCCTTCTTTCTACAGCTACACTGCTCCGACGCCCAAAGAAGTAATTGACCAGAAATCTAAAGCGTATTTCTCAAAGTGCGAGGTGTTCGCACCAAAAGTGCTGAGTGAACTCCATCACTTGCAGCACCCATAGAAATTGTTACACCAAACTCAGAATATGTTGGTCATCTGGCTAAGTGTTCAATGCTTCGTTAGAATTTATAGGAAAAAACGTTTATTCATGCTTGAAAGTCTCAATAGTTTCCGTACTCTTCGTTGAGCGAGATGTTGGCTAAAGTAAATGCGATGCTCTACAGGAGCCGGAACCATATTGTTGCATCCACAGGTCTCATGCGCAAACGAGCTCACTCCGAAGCTTTTGTAATCCTACCGCTCCCCTCTCTATCTTCGGTCCACTCACTCACAGTACATACAAACTCACGCTGTGCTATCGAAAAAATTGTAGAAATCTTCGATATTTTTGAACACATTTTGAATTAATCGTCCTCGACTTGGGAGTTTCAATTGCGGCTAAGTGGAATTTCACTTTTAATTTTTGTTGGGTGTTTTTTCAATGGAAGACCTTATAAACTTAACCCATCTGGTAAGTGTTTAGGTTAAGTTAGACTAATTCGCGTTGGTTGTCACTCTCAATCCAGATGCTGAGGCCTGGAGGCCCAATGTGATACTCAGTGTTAACGCTGAATATAGTTTCATCAAACAGACTTTTGCTTTACCGTCAGTGCTCGAGCGCTCAAGGCTATTGGAAAAATTGTGCTCTATTTTATTCTATTAAACTTTTTAAATCGAAGCTGCTGAACAGACTTTGCAAAATTCCGCTGTAAAAATCTATAGTCCGGCCAGTTCTTTGTTACGGATTGTAGTCTTGGAAAAAACTTCAAGTTTTCGAGAGAACAATTTTGAGGCTAATCTTCAGTGCAACCAAAGACAACGGCAAGTGGCTTTTAAGATGGAACCATGAACTGTATTAACTTATAAGGAGGGAAAAGTTGTGCTGTTCATCAAAGCTCAAAGACTAAGATGGTTAGGCCATACCTTGAGAATGGACCCTACGAAAGCTCAACGAAAAAAAAATTGACGTTAAACATTTGCAACGAAAGCAAGAGTCAGACCAAGATCAAGATAGATTGGATAATTAGAAAACGACACGGGGAAAACTCAAGGTCAACAACTGGAAGGAATCAACCAGGGATCGGGGCAAATGGAAATATTTTTGTGCAGTAAGGCAAACCTCACACAGAGCTGTAGCGCTAAATGATGATAATGGTGATGTTAAAAAAGAAATAGATAGCCATTTTTTTCTCTCTTTAAGCAGTTAAGTAAAATGAATTTTTGTAATTTTTTAGGACACCTTTTAACGAAAGAAAAAAACAAGATTTCTCGAATATGCTACAGTACTTAAAACTATGAAATAATGTTAGGTATATAAGGGAAAAGTAATATAGAAACCAAAAAACAAATTTTAAATTCCAAGAATTTTATTTTGTATTTTTTTTGTAAATCTTTATGGTCTCACTTAACTGATTTTTTACTGATATTTTACTCATTTTCGCAGGTATGCAAATTTTCTAGCGGCGGATTTAAAAGTGAAAAGTTAACTTAGTGACTTCTCACTAACTTTCGCTGGGAACAAATGGACAAAATGCGAACAAATAAAATAAAATTTTGAAATAAATCTCCACGTGCAAATAATTGCACCTTTGCGGCGCATTACTTGCTAATTAATGTCCTACTGGTCCAATTCGATAGCGGAAAGTGAGTGCGTGCAACTGCAGTACTGCACGGTTCCGGTTTACATTTAACGTCTATAGCGAATTCGAAAATTTTATAGTGAAAGTGATGGCCGCTGCAAAAACTTTACGAGCAACTTTATGGCGCAGACAAATCTACCAACTACCAAAGTGCCAACTGAAGTGATATAAGTTCATATTTTCATACACTTTTATTTATTTAATTGCACAATAAACTGACGTCAAGTGCAATATATCGATTGGATTGCAGCTGTGCAACAACCTTCGCGTTCAGACGCAAAGTCTGTGAATGTTGAGTCCATAGAAATGGAAAGCGCGAATGTTGCCACACTGACAGTTGACTAAGCACAACTTTTTTATCTCATGTATGTATGTACGATCATATATAAATAGGTAATTGCCTCGCTGATTACCAGCATATTGACTTTCACTTACCCCTGAACGCAAATCCAATAACGTGTCATAATCGACAATGTCCAGCTCCTCCCAGCTTTTGGGTGGCAGCGGTGAGGGTGTTTGCGCACGTGGAGCATGTGTCACTTGTGTCACTGGAGCCGTCAATGAGGCGTCATTTTTCTCACTCACACCAGCTTGGGATGAATGCTTGGCCGACTCGACGCGTCGTGCGCTGCGTGCACGTACAGGCGAGGGATCGCGTTGCAAGTTATGCATCACCTCAATGGGCTTATGTTCCGTCTTGGGGCTAATAATATTGTCCACTGGACTAATGATGACTCGTCTAAAGGCTGAATGCGGTGACAAAGTGACGCTGGCAGCGGAATCGCGTCTTTTGGGTGGCGAATCCGAACGAATTGTATTCGAAGAGGTTAAAGGACTCGCATCGTCTGCAGTGGATGTGGCAGCGTCTTCGGTGGCTATGATTGATATTTGTGGTTGTCTCGGCGATTGTGCTGTTCTGGGTCGCGTTGCTGTTGAGTGATCCACCGCTGTAGTCGCGGCCACCGGCAGCGGCTTGGTGTTATCGTTGATTATTTCGACGCTTAAGGCCATAATCTTGCTGCACTCCTCAGGCGCCGGACTGCTTGTGGTGGATGTGGATGGCGTACTGATGATTTTTATTTCCGTCGTGGTAGTTGTTGTTGTGACAGTGCGTTGTACCGCTTCGCTGCTGTCACTACTGCCGCCACCGCCGGCGTCAATCGAATTTTGATTGCCTGCCGCCACCGGGAAGAGTGTGTGCTGGTGCTCAGCCTCGGCAAAGTCGTTGTTGTTGCCGTTGCTTCTATTATTCGACGTAGTGGCATCGCTGTCCGGTGTGCGCATCTTCACCACCTCACCGCCGAATGTGACACGTTTTGGCGTGCGTGATGGCGTCGATGGCGTTATGACGGTGTAATATTTCTGTTGTTCACGCTGGCGTGACTGACGCGCCCTGTCACTTCTATCATCCTCCATTTCCAGCTCGGAATCGCTAAGCAAACGCACAACGGCACTTATCTCATGCGGCGAGTCGCGAGAAGCGCTGGGCAAACGGCCACATACCACTTCATCCTCCAAACTATTCGGGTATGTGTCGACGGATTTGCGTGGACTTGTGGAATCTGTGTCGGCTTCCGTTTCGCAATCCTCATCTTTCGCCTCGAGTATACGCATCGTTACGGTGTCATCGTTGATTTTAATCTCCGTCTCCATAATTACTTTTCCCTTGGCTGCCTCTTCGAGCATTTGTTCCTCATCTGACGAACGCCAGCAACTAGGCACCGATTGCTTGGATAACATACGCCAAGTGTTCGTACCGTTATTTACATACGGATGCCTGCCATATCCGTTCGTGCTAGCATGCGCTTTGGCCTCCACGTCGTACACATTGCACAACAAGTCGAACTCTCTGTACGCGCTCTTCGTCATGTACTCGCGAAACTCATCCTCGCCAACCAATTCACGCAGTTTCAAAAGCACCTTTAACGTAATCTCCTGATGTGTCACCTGCCCCATCTTCTGCACCAACATCTCCACGGCCGTGCGCAAAATGTAATGCCGCTTGCTCGTGTGCAGCGTCGATTGAACCAGCGCTGGTAGGGATAGCATAACACCGCATGTTAAGCGTCCCCCAAACGGTTCGTTGGTAATCTTCTGATTCAGCCCGATATCGAGTATCTGCAGCAATATCGTCTGGGGCATTTCCGTTTCAGCGAGATAAACACGCAGACAATCGAGTGCGCCTTTCCGCACGGTAGGCGCCGGATGTCCCAAATTCTCCACCAATGGCGGTATGAGCGGATCCATGTACGCGTCCGCCTCGGCGCGCATCACCACCAAAACATCGACAAAAACGCGCAAGGCATGCTGACGCACCTGCCACTCGGGATCCCGCAGACGTTCGAGAAATTCACCGAATATTTTAATGGGATAAACATTGTCAGGCAGTGTGCGCGTACGCAGTATGTGCTCCCACAGTGGCGTTAGCTGCACCGTAGCCGGTCCCGAGGTGGCTGCACGATGCAATGTGCTCGCCGAACCGCAGTGCTTGATGCCAGCTGTGGCGCTGGAGGGAGCCGTAGCAGAACCATAATTGCGCATTTCATTACGACGACGTTGCAACTCGTAATCGCTGCTACTGCTGTTGCCATTGCTGAAGGTGCCGGCGCCGCTGCCATTGCTGAGCGTGCCATTGCCGTTATCGCTGCTGTGGTGCTTGCCACGTGCTGTGGCGCCTCCCAAAGCGCCCACCTCATCGCGCTCAGTATCGTTGCCGTTTGCGTTGACGTCGTCCTCATTGAAATCGTAAGCGGTATTATCACCGCTGCCACTGCTGTCCTTGCGCGCAAACATGCGACGAAAGAACATATTACACGCACACACAAACACTAAAAAACCAGCACTTGTGTTCAACTTAAGCTTAAAGGTATATTTGGTAATGTTTCCATTAAAATTCGCTTTTGATTGTCACAATTCGTTGGGTGATTCGCAAATGCGCCACGCTTTTGCTTTGAACAATTTTCCTTACTCCACTACTTTAATTTTATTATAATATGCACAGTTCTTATTTTTCTTAGCTGCATTTAATCATTTCCTGCACTATTGCGTTCTTTTTTTTATTGTGCCCGGTATTTGGTCTACACTCTAATTAAGCTTCGTCACGCACTTGGCATCCGCTCATTCAGCCAGTGCTGCTCATTAAATGCACTGACCAGTTGCGGTGCGCTACACTCCCACAGACTTATTGCTTATTTTTACTGAGTTGTTTTCTTATTGAAAAGAAAATAATTTCTCACTGCCTGCACTGCTGTGGTCTTGTTGTGGCACTTTTTTGCTGCACGTTAATATTTTAGAATTTTTCGACCGTTCTCGTCTGCTCGTAACTCGTGACTGCGCGTTTTGCCGCTACGCCATTGACTTTTGTACGCTCATATGGGTGGTAGGTACCGTTGTAGACGATTGGCAAGTCCTGAGTGACCGTTAAATGGAAGTGTAAAATTAACGTTTACTTATTTGGACATCAGCTGATGGTGTTGCCAATGTGGAAATTGGTAGAGGAGAGACATTTTTTGTAAGTATGGGGATGGTAGTTTTTTAGAGGATTCGTAAGGCGTTACTCATTTAAGCAGCTGAAGAAAGGAACAAATTTGGATATTGAATCTTTTTGTTTTGCTATCGCATTAAAATAAAATGGATACAGAGAAGCACAAACTTGTAAATAAGAAAATTATAATATTGTAATAAAGATAAAGATGGGTCACTGATCACTGTTGACAGTTATTACTTCGAGGTTGTAAGAGACTTCGTTTATATGGGAACCAGCATTAACTCCGAGAACAATGTCAACCTTGAAATCCAACGTAGAATCTCTCTTGCCAACAAGTGCTACTTTGGACTAAGTAGGTAATTGGAGAGTGAAGTCCTCTCTCGGCGAACAAAACTAACTGTATGTAGAGTGTTAGGCGCCCATCTTGCACGTCCTAATCATCTCGTATGGCGCAGAAGCGTGGACGATGACAACATCCGATGAGGCGTTCCTTGAAGTGTTTGAGAGAAAGATTCTGTGGAAGATTTTTGGACCTTTGCACGTTGGTGATGGCGAGTATCCTAGGCGATTGAATAATGAGCTGTATGACCTTTACGCCGAAATAGACATAGAGCAGCGAACAAAGATCCAGCGGGTACGCTGGCTGGGTCATGTCGGCTCTGAAAATATTCGATGCGGCACCAGCTGATGGTAGTAGAGGAAGAGGAAGGCCGCCTCTACGGAGAAGTACTTGACTTCACTTGGTATGCCCAACTGGGATGAGAAAAAAAACGACGGCGTTTTGTTAAACTCATCCAAAATCGCGTAAGCGGTAATCACGCCAATCAAGATGAAAAAGAAGAAGAATATAAGGTTAATTCGGTGAAAAGATGGCATATTGCTAATGATTGTGGCGATACAGACCGAATTTCCATAAACATATGAAACATTTAGAAACTATTTTTTTTTTTTTAAATATTGAATGTTGAGTGAGTGACAATAAACCTCCAGAGGGGCTTCAAAAAATGTTCTTTACAGTATTCATCACAACTCGGAATAGAATAATTTAACAAAAAAAAAAAAAATCGAAAAACATTTGCTAAAGGAAATGTTTCTCGAGGTATCCATGGGAGGATGTGTTTTGGAAGCCAAAAACGAGATTTTCGCTGAAAAAATTGGCTAAATTTGTCAGTGTAAGATTAGAATTTCCATTCCATTGTTGCAATCCATTCAATGGAGTTGTGGATGGTCAGAAATTTTTTGCCAAGCGGTCAAGCTACAATGTCCATTACACTTAAGGCGACAGATACCTGTAAAATTTCGAAAAAAACCGTTTGTTTTTTCATAAAATGTTAATATAATCCTTGAAGAAAATGCCAAAACAATTTCAGTACGTAAATTTAAGTATTTCATATATTATAAATTGTCAACCGTGACGACTCTATTCTTTGCGTTCGAGCGCTGGCAGAGGTATAGTTACGTTGTATTCAAACTTTAGACGCGTTTTTCTCAAAACTATATTTTTCGAATTGGCGTATACGATAACTCGAAAAGTTATTGACCGATCTTCCTGAAATTTTCCACACATCTTTTCTATGATATTACTTTTCTATGTGTTTCAAGTTTTCAAAAATTTACCGAAAAAAATTTTTTCGAAGCAAAAATAGTAGGAAAATTTGCCCCAAAATTCATTTTTTTTACGCATTTTATTTCGCGAATTTTTGTTTTTCCATTTCTGTTTAATTCATATAGAAATTATGACATTAATAAACAAAAAAATGTTTGGTTTTTTGTATTGAGGTCACTGACGCCAATGCTACAATGCCCGCCGATTGAGAAGCCCCGCTGCGATCTTCCTGAAAGAATTGAGTGTACATCCGCCATTTTAAATGATTTAAATAAAAAAAAATTATACTATTTTAATGTATAAATGAACTGTATGCCAATTCTGAAAAAAATATATTCACTTCTTTATTTGAAATAATTTTAATGAAAATCAGGGAAAATATGACCGTTTACAGGTAGCTGTCCCCTTAAGACCAAGGGACAGCATATAAAAGAATAGAAGCGGCAGTTGGATTGGGGACTCATTACTTCTTAGCAAACTTCATATAATTTTTGATCATCTTAGCAGTGTGTAGAGGAATATTGTATGATTATTAAATTGTATGATAAATAATTAAAAAAAAAAAAAAAAAAAAAACATATATATGAAAAAACTCCAAGGGACACCTGGTATTTGATGTAAAAAGTATGGTAATAAAGGAAACAAAAATTAAAAACCAAAAGTAAAAAAATAATATAAAAAATAAAAATAAAAAATTAATAAAATTATTGTATATGAAAATATAATAATAAAACAAACAAAAAAATAAATAAAAAAATAAATAACAAAAAAAATTATACGTAGTTTATTTGATGTAAAGAAGTGCGATAATAATGAAAAAACGAAAATAAATTAAAAAGAGAAAACTAAAATTATAATAAAAAAATATAAAGAATAAAAAATAAAAATAAATAAATACAACTATAAAAAAATTACAAAAAATAAAATAAAAAAAAATTAAAAAAGTTATACATAGTTTACGACGGTCCTTTGAAAAGTCCCTGCAAAGTCAGAGAGTTGGTACTACTGGTACGTATCCAGGTTATGTTTAGTTAGTATCATCTCTTGGAAAAACCCACAACAAGGTTCCACCAAATCGGTTTATTTCTTTGTATTTGGCATCGAGGAAGTCGAGTGATTTTCCTCTTCCATCACGGCAACGACCTGCTCAGGCCTAAGCAGTTTTGGTCGCAAAGTTAATGGGAATAGGGCTCCAGTTCGTTTCGGGTCCCACCTAATCTCCAAACTTGGCTTCCTCAGATCCCTTTGACTACTATTTGTTCCCCAATTTGAAGAAATGGCTGGCAGGAAAAAGTTTTTATTCAAACGAGGAGACAATTTCTGAAACGACTTGGGCAAATCCTATTATTCGGAAGGGATCAATAAACTAGAACAGCATTTCCCATCGACTTTCACGTTATTTCCACCGCTGCTTAAAGTGCAATCAGGTTAGAGGAGATTGGCCTCTGGAGACAATCTCTCAAAGGAAATGATAGCATTTTTGTGCAGCTAATGCCGTATTTCTCGGAACTTGGGATAGATCTCTCTATCCGTAAGTTGGAGTTTGAGGGTCGTGCCAGGAAAATCTTTCTAAACAGGCAGGATTGGAGCGAGGTGAAAATCTGTACCGAGGCTGTTACCTTTCACTGACGGCTTCAAGATGAAATCGAGAGTCAAAAAAGGA
Organism: Anastrepha obliqua; assembly: GCF_027943255.1. NCBI lineage: Eukaryota > Metazoa > Arthropoda > Insecta > Diptera > Tephritidae > Anastrepha > Anastrepha obliqua. The sequence goes on along the minus strand of NC_072896.1, from coordinate 86,127,085 downwards.
GTTTTGTTTGAATCAACCAACCCCCAAACTGGCTGGGTATCATGGCCGAGTTCCTCGACGCAAACCCTTCATATCGAAGGTAAATAAGAAAAAGAGGGTAGAATTTGCTAAACATCATTTAAATAAGCCCAACGCTTTTTGGAACACCACCATATTTAGTGATGAATCAAAATTCAATTTATTTGGGTCAAATGGAGCACAAAAGATTTGGCGAAAGCCAAATAAAGAGCTTCAAGAGGACAACCTACTCAAAACAGGTGAACACGGTGAAGGAAATGTGATGGTTTTGGGGGTGTTTTGCGGCATCTGGTGTCGGAAAGCTCGTGTTCATAGATGAAACAATGGATAAGCATGGGTATCGCGACATTCTTATAGAATTTAAATCCAAGTGCCGAAAAACTGGGCCTTAGTGGGACAACTTGGCAATTTCAACAAGATAATGACGCGGCCGCCGTGGCCGAATGGGTTGGTGCGTGACTACCATTCGGAATTCAGAGAGAGAACGTCGGTTCGAATCTCGGTGAAAGATCAAAAAATTAAGAAACAGTTTTTTCTACTAGCGGTCGCCTCTCGGCAGGCAATCGCAAACCTCCGAGTGTATTTCTGCCATGAAAAAGCTCCTCATAAAAAATATCTGCCGTTCGGAGTCGGTTTGAAACTGTAGGTCCCTCTATTTGTGGAACAACATCAAGACGCACACCACAAATAGGAGGAGGAACTCGGCCAAACACCCAAAAAAGGGTGTACGCGCCAATTATATATATAATGACCCAAAACATTCGTCTTATCTTGTGCAGGAGTGGTTGATATACCTTTGCAAATAGCTTAAAACACCCCCCTCCCCCCAACCGCCGGACTTAAATCCTCACATAACGTCAAAGGGTTCCCTAAAAGAGGCAATAATTGCTGAATGGAATAAAATAACAGCTTCCGAAACTTCAAATCTGGTAAATAGTATGAAGAGACATTTGCAGGCCGTTATTCAGTCGAAAGGAGGACACACAAAATTGCAATGGAGCAAGCTGATTACGCTACCTGTGCCAATACTTTTTTGACTCACTGTACCTTCTTCGCCATACTTTCGTTTGGCATTTCGATTAGACATTTCTATTTAAGAGTCATTACCCACGAACCTGGGAGAGTCAATGTTGTCAATTTTTAAATGAAATGCCTGATCTTGACTCCAGTACCACTTTTTGAGTCAAATTGAAACCAGCACATTCCTTTTCACTTAATTAATATTTCTTCTGAATATGAGTCACATGGGATTATAAATACAATTTTTAGAAATATCTCAACTCCAGGGCCATCTATCGGCTGCTATCGGATTTCTGCTGAGCGCACAAATTCTCTATGTATATTTGAGTTCAATCGGTTCATAAGTACATAAAACACACAAGGAAAGCCGCAAGGAAGAAGCCATCGTGTCAATGCACGAAAACTTTCGAGGACTTCTTTAAAAGAGAATGTGCAAAAAAACCCAGGGTGTAAATTGGCTCGTAAGGAAGAGGAAAGTTTTTAACTTGTTTTTGACTGGTTGTGAGGTCTGTTCAAGGGGCTCTTTTCGGTCTAAGTACGCGCTTCCACTTACCGCGGGACAATCTATTTATTCTAGTTGTGAGATACCTTTTATTTATGAAATTTTTTTAATAGTTTTCATGCTATGTTTTTTTTTATAAACTTGATTTTTTATAATCAATATAAAGTCAAAAAAGGAGAGAAAAATACTAAACTGCACGTTATATTACAATCTGAAGAAAAGAACCGGTTTTTTTTCTTCAAACTTCAAGATATATTTCGTTCTGCTTTTTGCTGCATAATAGTCCCACTCAAGGGCTACGACGCCAGTGCTAACTCAGGTTAGTGTCGTTCGGAACTCTCTCGTAAACGAAACCAAACAAAAATGAGTGAGAAGTACGCGAAGCGTTTTGAGGTGGTATTTTAATGCGCGCCTTTCAAGGGCTAGAAAGTGCATTGAATGCGCATTTGGACTTATAAATGCCAAATTTAGAATTTTATGGAAGCCGATAGAAACCGATCCTTCCCTTGCCGAAGTAATTATTAAGGCAATTTGCCTACTGCACAATATTATCATTGATCGAGAGGGTTTGGATGAAAACTTGAGAAGCAAAACTCAAAAGAACCGCAAAATGAATTCAATAAAACTAGCATCAAGAATGGTAGATTAATAAGAGATCACTTTTGTAACTATCTATGCCTCAATGAACTCAAATAATATGTAATATTACTTACTTGGTACTTTTATTTCTGCTGCAACCGATGTCCACAGATTGTGATACAATTTGTTTTTTTGGTCCCACAAAGAAGGCCGGGAAAAAATTTCACTTATTATTTGATCGATATCCATTTTTGTTTATTTTTAAACCATTAAAAAACACAACTGCACTCTAAAAAGTAAACATCAACAATGCAAAAAAGCGCGCAAAACGCTTTGAAACTGTTTTCTCGCACTCATCGGCTTTGCTCTCTGCTCTTGTCGGCGTTCACTGTGTTATACACAAGCTTATTTGTATTGACTTGTATGTAATCAGTTTTATCGCACTGACAATCTTTATCGCACTGACAATCTCGGCTCGGCTTTCAGCGCTCACTCTGGTCGCACCCTTAGAAAGGGCCGAAATTATCTTACGCCGCGGCTGCAAAAGTAATTAAAAAATCAAAAAAGTCTGTTGTGAGGTGGAATCAGCGGTATAAGCTGTACAAAAATGTTGATGACTTTTCCGTGCGCGGCTTGAAGCGAATGACGACAAAAAATCAGGATAAACTGATCATCCAACTTTTTAAGCGGGACCCTTCTTTGTGACTACGCCAAGCACGATCAGTTCTTGCCAACAAGGGAATAGATGTGAATATCAACACCATCGAGCGTCAACTGAAGGAGGCGAACACATCCTACCGTCCCACATACCATTGCTCTCAGAAAAACACATTGAGTAACAACAAAACAAGAAAGGCCTTCCCAGTTTCCCAGACGCCAACCCCATTGAAAATGTGTGGGGAGTTATGAAAACGCGTCTTGCCGGAAAGCCAGTCCATGATTTAAAGCAACTCGTGCGACAAGTTCGCTAGTCTAGTCCTGTTTGTCGACGAGCTACACAGAAAAGCTGCTTCAAAGCATGCCGAGAAGATGCCAGGCCATTGTCGACAACGACTTCACGGCTTATTGAATTGTGACTTGTAGTTTTGTACATACTTTCATGTAACAATTTTTTTAAATATACCTTTTGCTCAAATATGAACGAGACGGTATCAATAAAACGGTCCGCGGATGACATATGGTAAAAATAATTTTTTTGTTTTTTGGTAGGACTGTTATAAGCTTACATGGCAAATTTCAGCGTGATATGTCACATAGTTTGTTTTCTGTGCTACTGTAAACAAGTCAAGCTCGAGTGTGTTCTTCGAATTCTCTTTTATGACTTCAATTGTCTCAAAATGTTTTCCACGGAGCGGCAACTTGAGCTTGGGAAACAGGAAAAAGTCACATGGAGCCATATCAGGCGAATACGGTGCTTGCGGAACGATATTAACATTATTTTTGTTCAAATAATCGCGAACAAGACGTAATGTGTGAGTTCTCTCATACTTCATGAATCCTTTTTTCTGACACAGACTGTACTTACAATTTATTTGTAAAGTTGACTCCTTGAGTTTTGTTTTCAAAGTACTCGAAAATGGTTTTAAAACTTATCGTCACTATTTTTCACATACTCACCGCACCTCACCACACTCATTTGGCCACATGCGCTCTTCGACCTTCTCAACCTATGCTGATTCGGTTTGTTTGCCTTTTCGGTTGCCTAGTGGTCGCCTTGTTACTAATATTGGTAAACAATGCAGTACAAGCGGGCATTTCTTCTTCTTGCTATTTTGTTCTACAAACATTTGTTGGTTTGGGCAGACTGAATCAAGTTTTTGCCTGCTGAATCCGCTGTAAGGAAAGCCATGGCTGAAAAGATAATTGGTGCGAAGGCGAAGGGAATACCGAGAAACCGATGGATAGACGCAGTAGGATGCGATCTCACAGCAATGGGAATTCGCAACTACGAAGTAAAAGCAAGCGATAGAACACTTTGGGGCAGTTTTGTGAAGGAAGCTTTGACGCACCCCGCGTTGTAATGCTGTGAATGATGATGATGATGACCAAGTACAGGTAGGTTCCTCTGAACCTGGTTCGAATATAAAATATAAGGACATTCTTAGTTACATATATACAAATGAAAGAAGTGGAGAATATTCGCACTGTTAATACATTTCAAATGCTGATTAAAGCAAGGTGAAGGAATGTTAAACTAACTACAAACCAAAATAGTGGAGATTAACCACTTGCCAGTGTCTTTAGTGACAAACACGAGCAGTGATATTCCAAAGGGATTATACAAATTTTATGAGAGTAAGAAAATCTGCAATTCCTGCACCAGTTGTGACATAAAAATGAAGCACAGATGTGAAAACTAAATAATTTTTTTTGAAACTAATACTCAAACACCTATCGCTTAATGCAGTCATGCTCCATTTTCTTTTAAATCGACCGGTAGGCATTGCGCCGCTCAGACGAATTTGCATTAATTACTTTCATTTGGTTTGCTGCGTAAAAATAGAGTAGAGGTAAGAAAATTTCATTTTCTTAATTGAGTACTTAAAGCATAACAAATCGTTTCGACATACCTACTCTATACTATTCTATTTAAAAAGGAGGGCGATAAATAAGGTACAAATTCGACAAAGAGTTGCGATTATTTTCAATACAAAATTTTGTTAATCTAATTTTCGTTTTTATCTAATTTTGATACAAAATATGTTTTCTAAAAACTGTCGTTCCTCCATGAAAAAGCTTCTTTTTCCATGAAAAATCGACTTATAAAAAAAAATTGCTCTTCAGAGGCGGCATAAAACTTAAGGTACCTCCACTTGCGGTAATACTTTTTTTAATGAAGTTTTATTTCATCATGTAACGGCGGCCGCCGTAGCCGTAGAGAACGTAGATTGAAGTCTCGGAGAAACACCAAAATGAAGAAAGATTTTTTTTCTAAAAGAAGTCGCCCCTCCACAGGCAATGGCAAACCTCCGAGTGTATTTCTGCCATGAAAAAGCCCCTTATAAAAAATATCTGCCGTTCGGAGTGGGATGGAAACTATAGGTCCCTCCATTGGTAAAACAACATCAAGACGCACGCCACAGAAGGAGCTCGGCCAAACACCCAAAAGGGTAGTACGCGCCAATTATATATACATATACAAAAATATTAAAAAAAGTGTTTGAATTTTCATTCGTGCTGTGGATGTACAACGCAGTGGTTTTGCCAATTTTAACCTATGGATGCCTGGTTTGGTGGGAAGCTCTTCGGAAGCGCTATAATATCACTAAACTGGGGAGGGTGCAAAGGACTGCATGCATTGGCATCACCGGAGCATGTAAAACTTGGCCCAGAGCTGCCCTGAATGCCCTTTTGTACTTACTTCCCATCGACTTTTCTGTCATTTCCATCGCAGCTCAAAGTGCAATCAGGTTAGAGGAGATTGGCCTCTGGAGACAATCTCTCAAGGGACATGGTAGCATTTTCGGGCAGTTAACACCGTATTTCTCCGAACTTCAAACTGATCTCTCTATCCGAAAACTAGAGTTTGAGGGTCCTGCTAGAGTAAACTTTCCAAATTGTCAGGATTGGATCGAGGTGAAAATCTGCACCGAAGCTTACACCTCTGTCTTCACTGACGGTTCTAAGATGGAATCGGGAGTCGGAGCAGGGGTTTTCTGTAAGTCAGCCAATTTATCTATCTCTTTTAAACTGCCGAACGCTGCTAGTGTTTTTCAAGCAGAAGTCTTTGCGATCTTGCAGGCATGCAATATGCTTAAGGAACGCGGGAGCGGAGAAGATATTAACATTTTCTCCGATAGTCAAACCGCGATGAAGGCTTTGACGGCGCCATGGCGCAGAACGAAATTAGTAAACTCCTGTAAAGAAGAGATCATATCTCAGGTGTGCAGGTAAAATTTCTCTGATCTGGGTTCCAGGACATAGGAATATAAAGAGAAATGAAATTGCTCATGAGTTTGCCAGGAAGGGGACTGGATCGGCCTCAGAGAACGCCTACCCGGTCATCGGCATCCCCTTGAATATTGTTAAAGGGGAACGGCACAACATTTTTTCTCAGGAAAGCGTAGAAAAGATGGAGCTCCATTTCTTCATATGCTATTTCGAAAACCATTTGGACCCAATACCAACTCCCATTGGAGAAGCTGTGGGGACCTTTCAGAGAAGGAGACTGGAGAGCATTTTCTCTGTAAATGTCCGAGTTTGGTAGCTAGAAGACTGAGGTCACTAGGAGCTCCTTTCTTCGACAGCCTGAGGCGGTGCGCTAACCTAAATCCAATCAATCTTCTCCATTATATCAATAGATTTGGCTGGCTTCAGATATCTGCCTGTTGCAGGTCTCATAATGGTATCAAAACGGCGCTTTAGTGCTCATTGAGGAGTACTAGGTGCAGTTCAACCATTTCACTTACCTACCTACCTACCGACCTTCATTCGAAATGGTCACCATTTGCTTTTAAACAAACCCTCAAACGATTGGACCATTCAGCTATTAAAGCACGCACGGTATCCATGGTCGCTGCTCGACCCAAAGATTGTTTGAGACTCTCCGAATTTTTGTGAGGTCTGCGACAGGCCTTGTTTTTTAATTCTGACCACAAACGGTAGTCCAATGGATTCAGCGCTATGAACCCAGGAATATTGTTTTTTAGCCAATGCTAGGTGGTTTTGGTCTTATGGGCTGGAGCGGAGTCTTGTTGGAAGGTCTAAAGCTCTCCATTGAAGAGAGTACTGCTCAACTGTTTCTCCACGCCTTCAAAGACATTCTCCTGAAACGCTTTTGCCACGGTCTTAATCCCTTTGTCGCAAGACAGCTTACACGCCTCTACACCAAACCATTGCGGAGGCTGAATGATGGGCGCGCTGAACTCTTGAAAGAACATTTTATGCGTCTTTAGAAGTTTTAGCTTAGATTTTGTCGTCGATTTGCGTATTAAACACTTCTTCAACAGTGAAGGTTTTTTCATCTGTGAAAAGAATATTTTCATGATGGTTGACCGCGTGCCACCGTAGAAGCTGCTTGCATCTGTTGAGTCTAGTTTTGCTCAAGCGAGTTGTTATAAGACGACCAGTTGAGTGACGGAAGGCTTTCATGGGTATGCAGATCATCTCTAATTAGTCTTGACATGGATCTGGTCGATAAATTTATTTCGCTGGACATGATTTTCTGCTTTCTAAGGAGATGGCGCGCTTTGTTAAACTCGGCCAAAAGCGCGTAAACGGTTATCGCGCCAATGAAGAAGAAGAAGGAGATTTCTGTGGATTCCCTCTCGAACAATTTTTATGGACGTCCACTTTTTTTCTGTATGTCACAGAAGCAAAAATAACGGAGCTTCTTTCTGCGAATTTTTTCGCGCTCTATGCAGTGTAACATTTGTCACAGAATTTATGGCAAGACTGAGTACACTTGGGCTCATGTTCGGAAGCTCTGCGGGTGGAAGAAGATTCTCTATCTTGTATTCAAAAAAAGAAATACTAAAAAAAAAAAAAATCTGGAATCAACGCGATTTTTCAGCGTCGTTAAACTAACACTTTGTTATACTAAAATTTAATTATTTGTAAAACTGCATATCCAGCAGCTTTCTAAAAATTCTGATAAAAAAGTTTAAAATTCTGATAATAATTTTTGAGTTTCGTTATATTTTTTTGAATTTTCTACACAGTTTAGAAGTTTAATTAATAAGTTGGATTATATTTTTATAAAAAAATTAACGGAAAAAATTTAGTAGGACAAAAATTATGAGAGCAGAAGTCTATATACATAATTTTGCGGTGACTGCGTAGTTGTTATTCTGTTTCGTTTTAGTTTTAACACAAAAAGTATGAAGCTCAAAATATGTCTGCTGGTGACATTTTTATGACTACGAATTTTAAGATGGTAACCTTAGAATAATAACTCCTTATTCTTCTCATCACCCACAGCGCACTCAGCCAAAGAGGCACTAGTCAGTTTCGGAGAAGAAGTAAAAACCTTAAAGAAATTCAACTAAGAAAACCTTCAAAAAACCTAGAAGGAGGCAACGCAGATTTTGCTGTTGGTTAGTGATACTATAAATGCAGGTACGTGGAAGCAATCAGGAAAATATTGTAGTTGTAAATAATTTTATGTTAGTTTTTCTTTTAGTGCTACATTAAACCTCTTAACCACGATAGTGTATGGAAAATTTGAGTCTATTTTCTGCAAACTAATTGGACCTTATCAGTGTGGCTTCAGACCTAGCAACTCCATCACCGACTAGATTTTTGCAGTTCCTCAACTCCTAGTTTATCGGTTATCATAGTTTGCTTGTTTACTTGGTTTTCGTTAATCAGAGTTTTAAGATGAGTAGGTGGTTGGCCTTCCGCATTCGAGCTTGGTTCCGGGTGGGCAGCGGGAGGCGAGGCATTTACTTCTCGCCGATGCTAAGGTTATAGCGCAAACCTTCCAGATAAACCGCACTAAACTCGAAGTAGTAGATGAGTTCTGTTATCTTAGAAAAGTCATAAACAAAAATGACGGCTGAGTAGTCAACAATCGCAGTCGAATATCGAAAGGTCGCGCTGTGTTTGGTCTTTTGGACAAAGTACCTTCTAGCACCACACAAAGAGTTTTCCCGTATTGTTACACTCACCACTGTTTGCAACTATTGGCTAGAAGTTGTACTGGAATTTATTTTTAACGATGCTGCAAATAAAATTGCAAAAATGTTGTACAGTTAGTAACATAAATAAGTATGCAGCAAACGATTGTTCAGTTAGCATAACATTTATTTTTACGCATTGATTAAAAAAGTTAAAACTATTAAAAGGAAATAATTAAAGTTAGTATAAAAATGTAGGGAAGTAAGTTTTGTATTAATTTTTGCGACATTTTTAGTAATAGCACCAAGAGAAAAAGAGCTTTCTGATGATTTAAAAAAACTGATTATAAAATATCACAAGGAACATAAATCATTGCGAGAAATCGCTCGTCTGATAGATAGGAGTTTTGCTACAGTTCAAAAGATTGTGAATAAATATAAAAGTGCGGGAAGCACCACTAATAAAGAGCGTTGTGAGCGTCCGCCGCTCTTAAGTCCCAGAGAAAAAAGCTGAGTCGTACGGAAAATCAGGACAAACCCCAAAATAAGTGCCCCCAAATTGAAATCTGAAGTTGAAAATGAGACTGGAAAACAATTTAGGACCCAAACTATTGGCCGGGTTTTGCATAGTGCTGGTTATCATGGGCGCAATGTTAGTCAAAAGCCCTTCGTGAGTAGTGTCAATCGGTGTAAACGGATTTCATTCGCAAAAGATCATGAAAAATATGACCAAACGTTTTGGAACCAAGTCATATTTTCTGATGAGTATAAGTTCAGTATCTGTGGATCTGATGGCCGTGAAAAAGTTTGGAGAAAAGTTAACGTGGAATTGGATCCAAACAATATGACCGGCACTGTGAAGCATGGAGGGGGCTCTGTGGTGGTTTGGGGATGTATGGCTGCGAACGGGGTTGGAAACTTGGTATTTATCGTAAATATTATGGACCTATATGGTTACTTAAATATTTTGAAAAATATTTTAAAAGAAAGCGCTACGAAATTGGGCCTTGGAGGAACGTTTATCATCCAGCAAGATAATGACCCCAAACACTCATCTAACATTGTACGAGAGTGGCTGTTATACAATGTGCGAAAACAGTTGAAAACACCGCCACAGTCCCGAATACCAACCCAATCCAATATTTATAGGAATATTTCAAGCGGCAAATACGTAAACATCCGATTAGTAATAAGGAACAACTGAAAAACGTCCTTCAAGAGGAATGGAATAAAATACCACCAGCTGTAAGTGAAAACTTGGTGAAATCAATGCCATCACGACTTAAAGCGATTGTAAAGTCTAATGGTTATCTTAGCAAATACCAGGATTTGATTTTAATTAAGTTTTTAATTTCACAAATTAATAATATGATGAACTGTATACTTACTTTTGAGACATGAATTTTTATAAAGTTTAATATAAAAAGCTATAATTTTGTTCTTTTTTTAAATTTTGTCATTAGTTCGATTAAATATGATTTTTGTAGTTCATTCATGTAAATAAAACACAATTTTGTTATAACTTAGGTTGTTTGAAATAATCGATTGGGGGAAAATTGAAAACGTGCCCGGTGTATACTTACTTCTGTTACTAACTGTATCTTTTCTTATCCAAAGTGAAATTTTTATGTAAATAAGTAAAAACATTTTCTAGTCCGGTGGCATTCATCATTTGTCACTAATTACATACCACCCTGTGCTTTGTAATAAATCGCGCCCAAATGTAGGCAATAAAGAATAATCATGCTCGTATATTGTTTTTCGCCAGACAGCAGCCGCTCCCCTGCAGGGAAAACCTGAGCTAGTGAAACGAATTTCTGGTTTGCCGCTGTAGTCTCTCAGCCACGCCAGCAAGGAAACATACTAATTTTATACTGTATTTATAGTATTTGCAGAAGTCAAGAAAACACGAGATGTGGATTAGACGAATTTATGTAATTGTTGACCGAGCCAATTCATTGCCCTTTTTGTCCATTACGAACTCGTTGGTAGACTAGTTTAAAATTGCTATGTGAGCTAAATTGTTCATTGCTACTGATGCATCTCCATGTCAAAAATACTAGTTGCTAGTGCTGAAGAAAAAAAAAAATCAAAACAATAATAGGAATACTTCACTGCAAAGCAAATTGGTACTAAGGGAGTACAGAATAATTAGGTTTGACTGTACGAGTCATGACGTCTTGTGATGACCACGTTTTCTGACCTCATCATCATCATCATCATCATCATCGTTTCCTTTATCTTCCATTGGAGCATAGTTCCTCTGACCTAGTATCTTCGTATATGATCTAAATGTGAGGATTTCAAATATGAAGAAAGTAAATTATTGTGTCACATTTGTTAAAATATATTAGATGTAAATTATTGATTTAAAAAATGTACTAAATTGAAGTACAGTAACTTAAAAACCAAAATATAAAAAGTTCAAATTTTCTCTGCCTCTCCTAGTTATCGAGCCCTGGGCCTCCTGAATGCTTTACCCTATCCACAATTGAGACAGCAGTGGCAGATAGAGCTACATTACAGTTTTATTCATCATTGATATAAATCCTTGAAGTTGACACTGCTTTAGAACTAATGAAAAGGAAAAATCCTCTGTAGGCCTCTTCTTTTCCCTAAGTGTTACCAAGTTGCGAATAGACGAAATGCACATATCTTGGCAACGCTGGAGTAGAGCTGTCTAAAATTACATTTTTTTGTAAAATAGTGAGTTATACCACTTTAGTGAGGTACAACCATACTCGGTGAATATTGCCCGATAATATTGTTATTGCTTTCACATGCAAATTGTCCATCAAGTGAGCAAAGCCCAGAGATAGCGCGCAGAGAAGTGACTTAGTATAAAATTTAGTGCTATTTTGAATTAAATTCATTTCAATGGACTCTACTATCAGGTCAGTCCATAAGTTCGTGCGTTTTTTAAAGGTGGTTTTAAAATTAACATAAAAGATGTTTAAAGTATTTATTAATCAATAATATATTCTCCTTCATTATTTACAATGTTTTCCCAAAGTTTAACCAAATTTTTAATTCCCTGCTCAAAAAATTGTTTATCCTTTTTATAGCTTCTTTTGAGGAGTAGTTCTTGTTACTCATATGGAAAAGGTGATGGATGCGGCATTAGACGGTCGATTTTCGTTAAGTGCGTCATTCAGATTTGATAGCTGATGGGAATAATAATCAGCAGTTATCGTCTGGTTTGGTTCCAGAAGTTCATAATAAACAATACCGGCCATATCCAGGCAAATAGACAGGAGAATCTTCTTGGGGTGAAGGCCATCTCTAGGGGTCGGTTCTGGTGTTTCATCTTTATCTAACCAGTGGCGTTTCCGAACAGGATTATTGTAAAGGACCCATTTTTCATCACCAGTAACGATACGGTTCAAAAAGCTTTCATTTTCAAGCCGTTGCAGCAGCTGAGCACACACATTCACTCTCTGCTGAAGGTTGGCGACGGAAAGTCTATGCGGAACCCATTTTCCCAGCTTTGAAACCTTTGCTAACTGAACCAGGTGCCTGTGAACTGTTCCATGCGATGAATTTAACCTCTGAGCTATCATATCGACTGTCAAATTTGGCTCAGCTTCCACGAGTTCGAGCAAGGCGTCGGAGTTAAAGACTTCAGGACGACCAGCGAGCAGTACATCTCCATGCTGCTCTATCCGTTGCCGCTTCCTTACAGTTCTTTAGATTGAGCTGTTCCAGGTGTTCTTTCACTTCATCTAACTACCTCGATCTCGATCTTCGGTTACTATTTAATTAATTATTTACTGCATTGAAAATTGAAGTACTTCAGTGTAGTAAAAATTGTGCTTAATCCTTTACCGCATGTGGGCCCATATATGGGATTACAGTTCTGATTCAATTTTATTTCCAAAATAAGTACTTCCAAAATAAGTATATTTAGCTATAATAAAACTCAATAAAATGGAGTAAGATTTGATGACATTTCGAAATATCTTCACTCTTGTGTAAGTGAGTGAAAAGGCAGAACTGAAGTGCGAGTGGTTCATTTTCAAAAAACGATAACAGAATAAAATGTAAATACTTTTTGACAAAAAAATATATCTTCATGGAGTTGATATACTCATCTTTCTCGCCAAATAATAATAATTTTTCCATTTTTGAACTGTTTTTTATACTTCACAACCATTTTTTATATGCGGCTCGTTTAAAAAGAAGTATATACAACTTTTTCATAATTTCTATTTTAATATATATGTCTTATTCATAATAAAATAAACCTATTTTGACCCATTGATTGATTGATTGATTGATTGATTAAATGAACCTATTTGATTGAATGATTGAATCAATAAACCTATTCTCAATAATTTATTGATTTATTAGATAAACTTGTTTTCACCAATTGATTGATTAATTGATCGATTAAATAAACCTATTTTGACCCATTGATTGATTGATTGATTAAATAAATCTTCTTTGACCAATTGATTGTTTGATTAAATAAACCTACTTTGACCAATTGTTTGGTTGATTGATTTATTAATTGATTAAATAAACCTATTTTCACCAATTGATTTGTTGATTGATTGATTGAAATAGACCTATTTTGACCAATTGATTGATTGTTTCATTGATTGATTAAATAAACCTGTTTCGATCAATGAAACATTTTTTTTTTTCAAAGTTTTAGTAATTCATGATGTAGAGTGTAGAAGGGGGTATTCTATTTTTGACGGTGAATAAAAAAAAAAGCTATTGATATTTTTACTACTATCCATTTTTTTATCATTTATTTATTTATATATTAAAAGCACACAAAATGAATAAAAAAAAATAAAAAAAATTTCATGGAATCATGCGTCCTTGAAGTGGAAGGGGAAAACAGAGGACAGTCTCCTCGTCGTCACGATTTCTACCCTTGTGGCCATTTGAAAAAAAAGTTGACAAATTCTTAATTAATATCAATGTCATTATCGTATGACGCCGAAAAAAAGGGGGAACATTTTTTTTCCATAAAGTGGCGGCTACTCAAAAATTGAGGTCTATTTCTCCCTAATTTTTAAGCTTTCTCGAATTGTTTACACATATTAAAAAATTGAAATTTCCAGTTTTTCGTGCGTCATGCGATAGAGCAAATCGGTTGATTAGAACTTGAGATATCGTGCCGACCGTATCGAAAGAAGTAGTTTCGAGAAAAACACGTTTGAAGTTCGCCGTCCGCTCAAACTAGTTTAGCTGTCGCGTCACTAAAATAGTTGTAACTTCGAAAATAATTCGAAATTTGAAAAATCCTTTTAGGGAGATATTTTTGAATACTTAAACTATCGAATTTTGAAAAAAAAAATTTCGATTTTTTCAAATTTCTAGACTAGAATACCCGCTTAAATTTTCTGTTACCTCGAAAAAAATAAAACAATGTGTACATATTTTAATTGGGTATTTGAATTTTATTTGTTCACTAAAAATTTGTTCGTTAAAATTTACTTAAAACTTATATTATACAAAAGTAGAAAAATTAATTTTTGTTCGAAAGTGCAATGGGCAAAATGGCTTTCAAGTGCAAGTTACATGTCCCTTATTTTTATAAAACATTTCGTTAAATTTTGTTAAATTTTTTTTGTATCAAAAAGGGAAGACTTCATTTTTTTTAACAACTACAATAATTTTTTGAAGTGATAAAGTACGAGTAAATGGGTTTGAATTTTTGCATTTTTGAAAATTAGTAAGTTAAATATAAATATGAAGTAGTGAAATTCATAATTAAAGATTAGTTATTTAAAGCTTTTTGGAAGATTGCTTTTACTTTTGAGAACTAGAAATAATTTCATTTCTAATTTATTTAAAATTTTATTTTAACATTTTTGAAAACTTCTTTGTTTAGTTATTTTTTGCTTTCATGCATTAACTTTACTTTTTATTTTTAAATATGCGCAAATCTTATGGCAAGATTTTATTTTAATACAGTTTCTAGTTAAATACATTACAAATAAAATAAAAAATCTAAAAAAAAATTCTAAAATCTTTTTCAATGCTTTACAATATTTTTAATTATTTTTAATATAGCACACAAATATTTTATATTTATTCCGAGTACTAAAACTTAATGCTACTGCTATTAATTGGATAACTACGTAAGTTTAAATTATACAATCAATTAATTAATTTATGCGAAGGCTAACACTAACACTACCTACAGGCTACTAGAGTTAGGCCTTGATACAAGGCGATAAAACACAATTGGCCTTAACACAAAATTGGATACATTCTTCTTATGCTACCTAAGCCTAAAAGTGTGGTCTGAATGAAGTGCTAAAACTAACTAAAAATTAACTGAGGCATTAAATGATTACAATTACAGATGAATTCTCTCAAAATATTTGGCAGTAGGAGTAAAAAGTGATGCAATTAATTTTTAGAAATTCTGTTTTGCAAGGCCCATAATTCACACGACCAAAAAAATGAAAATAATATCTTGATTTAAAAACTGACAGTGGCAGTAGGCTTATTAGCAGATAGTCGCCATTTTTTTCAATATTGCCAATTCATAAAAAAATCGCGCTTAAAACTAAATTTGAAAGTCCCGTGGGCACAGTCATGGCATTCAGTCAGACCCAATAAATAATATTATATTAGTGTTTATGCGTGAAAGTCCTAGTGAATGGCAGGAATTAATGTCAACTAGTTTGCTTTTAAATAAACTAAACCGAATATTTTATTAAATAAAATAAAAATAAAGAGAAAAAAACTAAAGCTACATAAATACACTAAATCACGTATTTAGCCCTTTCTGCTATTCACACTTCCTACGTAAAACTATGCGCTCTCTCTCCCTCTCTCTCTCTCTTTTCTCACGTTCTCTCTCTCTCTTTTCTCACGTTCTCTCTCTCTCTCTCTCTCTCAAGAGACGTCCCCTTCTGCTTCACACAGCTACACATACTCCTCCGAGTTCTTTTGCGTATTTCCCGGCATACATAGCGCCGCCTGTAACTGCTGCTGTTCGCCCACCGCATCTGGCAGTTCCGTGATGTCTTTGATGACACCCATTAGACTCTCGAAATTCGGTCCCCAGTTAAGCAAGTAATTCCAGCCCAGACTCGGTTGTGATGGTGAACCCGGCCCGTTTAGTTGCCTATAAATACCGCCCATGCGCGTTGAGAGGTCATCATCGCTGGCGACTAGAGTGCTGAGTGAGCCACGAAAGGACGAATCGAAGCCATCGTATGAATGTGGTGGCATTGGTGGCACTTTACCCATGCTCGGACCTACGCCATCACCACTCATGGCACGTCCCACACCGCTGCGATCTGGTCTATCGTCGGGCACCGACTTGCTTGTCGGATACTTTGCATCGCCATTCAAACTGTTGTTATCATATTCGATTTCCGAGCAGGTGAAACTATCGTTGCCGCTCTCATCGGTCGATGTGGAGCTGTGTGCATCTACATCGGCGTTGTGTAGACCACCGCCGAGCGCTAAATGGTGTGCGCCACCTGGCACGCGTGGCGCTTCGCTGCTGGAAGAGACAGCGTCTAGTGTTGATACTAGACTGGAAGTACGCGGTCGCACATTTAGTCTTTCGATCTCTTCAGCCGTCAGGCCGATGGGTGCTTGTGGTGGCGACTGCGCCGAAACGCCAGGTTTCTGTCGACTTGCGCTCGAACTTTGACCGGATAGCTGCGACATGACTGGACTATTTAAGCTACGTTCACTGTTGCTGTGCAGCGCATCCTTGCCGACGCCTCCCGAACTGGAGGTGGTGGCGAGTAGCGCGCTTTGCAGTGGCTTACCTGAGATGTCGTGCAACGTGAGTATGCGCGGTTGCTGTGAACTCAATTCAGAGCTGGGTGAGAGACGCGCAAGTGGCGTGCTTTGATGTGGACGTGGTGTACTCGAAGGTGGCGGTGGTTGACTAGCTTGAGGCGGCACACGCGGCACAAATGGTCCACCGACACCGACACCGTGACGTGGCGAATGTCGATGTTGCTGTTGTGCGGCAGTGGCTTGGTGCTTGTGATGCGTGTAGGAGGCGACCGGTGCCGGCGTGGCTTTGTACTTACGCACGCCACCCGCCTCGCGGTAGCCTTTGTAATGGTAGACGATGTCAATGTCGGACGGTGCGATGGAGCTGGCGTTCTCTAGATCGTAGTGTTCGGGATACTCGGAGCCTAAGTCAACAGAGCTTGCATGGTCATGTGGATGGTGCGCTTGGCTGGGCGGTGGTATGGGTGGATGATGCTCGTCGCGTAGTGGCGGACTCTTGTTGACCACCTCACGCTCGATTATATCGGGGCGCTGGGGCCGTTGTTGTTGGTGATCATTTGAGTTGATTTCACGTTCCTTGAACTTCTTCGAAATCAACTCGGGGCCGACCATGTGATGACCGCCTACACCGCGTATCAAATCACCACTGTCCACATGATAGCTGACTGCACCATCGCCGGCATGTACGCCCCTGCCACGCGACAGCACATGATCCGCTTGATTCTGCGACGCTGCCGAGCCAGCGCTGTGTTTTAATTTAAAGCCGGGCACACCGCAACTCAGACTGCCAATCTTTTCCTGTTTGCCACGAAAACGGTAAATAACATAGGAACCCAAAATGGCCACAACGAGTATGACGAAGAAGACGATCACCAGCGTGATGCCTATACTAACTGGATCGGAGGCTTGTGCCGCGCCAATACCCAAGTCACCAACACATCCATAAGCCACTTTGCCGCGCGCAACCACCTCGTTGAAAACGGTGCCCGAACCATTGAAGGGCTGCACTTCGTTGTTGATTGTGAAGTTGGCAATGCAGCCCTCATAGCTGGTAGGCACATTTTCCTGCGGATAATATTCGCGTCGTACGCCTGCTATAGAGAGTACGGTCAGATATGGATCGAGAAAGTCGTGAACGCCGGCCGAATCAAGCTCATCGCCTACTTTGTTGTTATCTATCAGTAGACGGAGCACCCGATTCGATGTGAAGAGCGTGAGATTGTGCCACTTGCCGTCGTTCAGCATACTCGGCTGCTGGATGGTCATATTCACCACGGCGTTCTGCTTGGAGTAATAGACTAATTTACCAGCTTTTAGTTCGACTGCGGTGTACTGTTTATTGGTGGCCGCAAAAAGAAGCAAACCATCTTCTTTGTAGGTGCGAAAGAGCAGACTAACGGTTTTCGGTAGATCCACAGTTTGCGCAAGCGCCGTAATGTTGTCGCTACTAACGGTGAAGCGTCTGCGGCGCGCAATATCATACGACCAAATGTTACTGGTAGCATACAAATTATCCAGTAGTTGCATGCGACGATGTTTTTCCGAAATTTTGAACTCCACGAAGGCACCACTCATAACCGTGATCGGTTCCAATGAGCTGTAACAATCGGGTGAGAGTAGATTGGCGCCACACTGACACATGGCTGTGTGCCAGCGATCCATGCATGTGCCAAAGTTGCCGCAAAGCGATAGCGCCGGATCGTTGGGCAAACTCTGCTGACACGGACCGCCATCGGTTTTGCGGTTGCAAGTGGGCAGCACATCACGCTGCTTCAAGGGATTGCTCATATTCAGCGCGCGTCCATTCACTGATACGCTGTGCATGCAGCCAACGAGATCATCCGTGTGTATTTGACCTGGGCGCTCCAACACTGGATCTGCGGAGGCAAGACCGCCAATCAGCAGCGGTTGCTTATTGAAATTCAAAGTGCTGCAAACGAGAGTGAAAAAATATGAGAATATTTTTTTGATTTATTTACAAATTTTTAACTTACCCAATAGGTCCAACGTCCTGCGCATAGCAGTTTGCATTGCCGGGTCGACAGTCCTCGCAAACATCACCATTCTCCGAGCACTTGGCCACACTCAACGACATGACGCGCCCGTTGCGCGTGGCGGTAACTTTGTGCCATTTGCCATCGGCCAAACTCTCTTTGCTATTGGCGTCCACCACCACAGTTGTTATAGCTGTGCGCGCGCCACCAAAAGAGAAGAACGCCTTTCCTTTCACCACCTCAATCGCCACAAAGTCAGAGCGTCCACCCGTTTGTATGCCATAGTTGTAGAGCAGTAACGCATCCGGTTTGGTTGTGGCAAAAATGATGGTAATGTCATTAGTCGCTGCATCCAATGCTGGAAAGGTCATGTAAGAGAGCTCCTGAAAACCGAATGTTGCGCGCTCGCAATGCCGCCCATAACGCCCATCCGCACAATTGCACTTGTAACCCGGTTTCAAGCTGACACACTGTCCACCATGCAGACAGGGGTTGGGCCGGCATGAATCGGACACATGCTCGCATTGATTTCCGCGATAACCTGGCCTGCAAAGGCAAAAGAATGAGGCGCCATCTGGACTATGTCTGCAGGAACCACCACCGCGACACGGATTGCTTGAGCACACATCACCGCGTTCCTGCTGACAATTCTTGCCCTCTCGATTAGGCGGGCAAATACACTGGAAGTCGTAGCCTATGCGGCGGCATTGCGCATTCGCCTCGCACGGATTCGGCGTGCAAGGATCTTGTTGCTTATCACACTGCTGACCGGTGAAACCATCTGGACACCTACAGCTGTAGTCGTGTGAAACATGTGGCCCACTAAAGATCAACGACTGACTGTCGACGATGTTCAGCGTGTGCGTCTCTTCGTGCACGCGTATTTCGGCAGTGCACATGCCACCGTTTTCGCAAGCACCCGTCGCTGCTGAACTGCAAGGACTGTAACCGATTAACACGCCCTCAGGCGCTTGCAAGAGACGTTCAATTGATTCGCGTTTCTTATTCAAACGTTCGACGATGTAGCGTGGCGTGCGATAGGACAGATTTGCGTTGCGTACCGCCAATATGAGTTCCACATCAGCGGCGTGTTCGCCTGTATTTCGTATGCTGTATACCTTGAGTTCGTCGCTGGGCTCAATTGTCGTCTTGAGTAGTTCCACGAAGTTGCGGTAGTGCGTCGCTAGGAAGTGCTCGGCCGTCATTTCGGGCACGCGTACTGTGATGGACTGCGCCACTGCATCGCTGTCAAAGTTTTGGAAGCCTACGGTGACAGTGGATGCAACATCGTTATGCTTGCCGTCGTTACCCGAAACGGTGTATGAGTAGCCGTTGACGGTGGTCTGGTAGGTGGTGTGCAAGTCACAAGCATTTGGTATTATGAGTATACCCAACGGACTAGACTGCGCATTTGCCACAATCTTGCATTTATAATCGCCAGTGATGTCTGGATCGTTGGGATGCACATCCGCAATCTTGCCGATGGGTATTTCATCGTTGTAGGTGTTGAGCAGCACATGCACCATGCGTGGCGAGGACGGACTATCGTTCTGATCAAGCACTTTGATGGTGAGCACATGTTGTGCGCGCTGCTTTGGCTCACCGTTGTCCTCCACCTCGATCGCCGCCTCCAACGACGGTGTTGCTTCGCGATCGTAACTTCTTGTCGACTTGACCAGACCTGAGTGTTTGTCAATCGAAAGGTATGCTTTGTGTTTGCCGCCCACGAGGTAGTAAGTGAAGGGACCGCCATTTGGTGGCAGATCAGGATCTCTTGCGACGAGTGTCATGATAGAGGTGCCCGCCGGCTCATTTTCAGATATGTAACCAATCAAGCCACTGGACTCGAATGTTGGCCCATTGTCGTTCACGTCCTCCAGTTCGATCTTCACCGTTGTGGTGCCCGTCTGCGGTGGTACGCCTGTATCGATGGCGCCCACAACTAAATTGAATATCGGCACAGTTTCACGGTCCAAAGCGCGTGCTGTCTCAATATCGCCACTTAGTGGATCAACTTTGAATGTTTGATTTAAATTGCCATTAATGATCGAGTAGCTGAACTGATTGTTTTGTAGGCGTACATCCTTGTCGACTGCCTTGACGCTAATAATCTTCGTGCCCACAGGCGCTGCCTCTGAGATGTGCGTAGTGTAGAGTGATTTCAGGAACTCAGGCGGGTCATTGCCATCCTGTATGGAGATGATCACTTGTGCCTCATCAGTGTCATTGCCACGTATGCCACCATCATTTTTTGCCATTACCGTAAGCACAGCGCGGTTCTGTGACTCTCGATCAAGATGACGCGACACGTACATGATGCCGGTCTTGGCGTTGATGGAGAATCCTTTATCGTTGCTCGAGCCCACCAGCAGGTAATAGACTTTGCCATCATCGCCAGCATCTTTATCGGTGGCTTGTATGGAGCCCACAGAGGTGCCAACCTCAGCTGACTCGGATACATCAAAGTGGAAGACGGGTTGCACAAATTGTGGGTAGTACTCGTTGACGCCTGTTATGTGCACGATGACCATAGCAGTGCTTTGCATTTGCGAATCTGGATTGGCTGCCATTATTTGCAAATTGTATTCACGCCGCTCCTCATAATCGAATTCTACCGCAGAGTTGATTTCGCCTGTGCTTGAATTGATCTTGAAGAGATTTTTGCCCGTACCGCTGGTGATCGAGTAGCGTATAATGGCGTTCTTCGGCGAGTCTTTGTCGGTCGCGTGTGCTTTGAAGACAAGTGTATTTGGCGGACGGTTTTCAGGTATCAACGCATGGTACTCAGACTGATTAAACAATGGTGGGTTGTCGTTGATGTCGGTCAATATGACGGTCAACATAGCAATGGCCTTCTTTGGTTTGTAACCCAAATCCTCGACGGTTATATTCAAGTAGTACTCCTGTATCAAATCGTAGTCCAGTGGCTGTAGAATAGTCACAGCGCCAGTTTCTTTGTGCACACTGAACTCCTTGCGCTCATTGCCACCCGAAAAATAATAGGTCAGCATGCCATTTGGACCCTCGTCTTTGTCTGAAGCCGTAACAGTTAGTATAGTTGAGCCAATCGGCTCATTTTCGGGCACTATGACTTGGTAGCTCAGCGCGGTGAACTCCGGTGTGTGCCTATTTTCACCCGTCACAACGATGGTAACACGCGTTTCGTCCGCTAGTGGCGGCACGCCGCGATCAGTAGCGCGCGCCGTCACCAAAAATATTGTATTCGCCTGCACATTGAGTGGTTTCGATACGGAAATCCAACCGTCGTGCTTGCTGATCGTAAAGTAATCTGTGCCATTGCCTTGCAGCAGCAAATAGTCGATTTCCGCATTCACGCCATAGTCGAGCGCGTCCACCGCGTGCACCTTGAGCACGCGCTGACCGCTCATTGCCTTCTCTGGCACGGGCGCGAGATAGGCAGCTTTTTCGAATTTCGGTGGGTTGTTATTAGCATCTACTATATTGATATTCACCAAGCATTCTGAGTTCAAGGGCGGCTTGCCATTATCTGTTGCAAGCACAATCATCGAGTACATATTTTCCGGTGAGGTTTCGAGCTGTGAGTGCTTGTACTTCATCTTGCGTTTGCTGAAAATCTCACCCGTGGCCGGGTCGATGGTGAACAAATCGGAGGGATGCTGCAATGAGTATGAAATAACAGAATTCGGTCCTTGCTTGTCACGATCGGTGGCGATTACTTGTCCTACAAACGCGACTGCACGTTGCAGTTCGGGGAAATTGAAGCTGTAGTAGCTGTGCTCGAACTCCGGCGCGTTATCATTCTGATCCTGCACAGTGATAGTAATCGGCGTTTCCGACCGCCAAGCGCCATCAGAGGCGACAATTTTCAGCAAATACTCGTCTTGTTGCTCGCGATCCAGATAGCCGGCGACGGTAACATTGCCACTGATCGCGTCGATCTTGAACTTTTCACCTGGATTTTCGGTGAAACTGTATGTTGCATTCGCATTTGCGCCCACATCCAAGTCCGAAGAGGTGACTTGTATCACAAAACTGCCGATGTTTGCATTTTCCGTCACGTTTACCGAAAAGAGGCGCGTAAACTTCGGTGGATTATCATTTTTATCCAACAAAGTGATCTGTACACTTGCAGAGCCGGTGAGTTGTGGCATGCCTTGATCGACTGCTTCAACGAGCAACTCATAAGCACTGATTTCTTCGCGATCTAAACGCATTGTGGTGTATATTTCACCAGAGTCGGAGTCAATCTCAAATGTGCCCTCAAAGTCATCGGTCAGCCGATAAGATAATTCGCCATTATCGCCCGAATCGCGATCGGTGCCATGCACCTTCACAATGAATTGCGGTGGTGGTTCTTCCTCTAGGATTTCAGCAAAGTAAGTCATCTTGTCTATGACTGGCGCATTGTCGTTGGCATCGGTCACATTGATGGTCAACAATATAACGCTACGCAAGCGCGGTTGATCCGAGTCCGCTGCTTCGATCCATATCTCATACGTATGCGCGGTTTCAAAGTCCAAGCCATCCTTGCCGACCGATAACACACCAGTGCTGGCATCAATATGCACAGCTGCGCCAATATTGCCACCAGCAATTTCATACTTGATATTGCCGGCGTTGCCCTTCTTCGGCGATGTCGCCACAATTGTCGTAATAACTTTGCCCTCCAGCACGTCCTCCGACAGCATAAATTGCGTAGTAGCCATGTACGAGAAACTCGGAAAGAGTGTGGCCGGCCGTAGCAGTACAGTCAGATCGGCTGTGGATGATCTCGGCTCAGTGCCCTGGTCCATAGCATGCAATACGATGCTGTAAATTGTGTCGAAACTGGTATTCTCGCGTGCGCCCAGTGGCGTTTTTGCCTTAATCACACCACTCTTCGAGTCGATGGTGAACTTATCGATATCCTTGCCACTGATGTTGTAGCTGATAAGCGCATTGATGCCGTCATCCAAGTCTGTCGCTCTTGCGCCAAACACAAACTCACCCGCACGTATGCCATCGGGCGCATTCACATTAAAACTGGCCGCATTAAAGTTGGGCGTATTGTCATTGACATCGAGCACAGTGATGGTCAGATTGACTGCGCTAGCGCGTGGCTCTGTCGCTGAGCTGTCTTGCGCCATCAGCGTCAAATAGTATACGGCGGTCTCCTCACGATCGAGCATGACAGCGGTTGTGATTTCGCCCGTCTCCGAGTCGATATGGAATTTGTCGATTTTCTCGCCAAGCAGCGTGAAGCGCAGTTTCGCATTATCGCCGCTGTCCTTGTCCGTGGCCACGGGCTGTAGTACCTTGGTGCCAGCAGGCAGATTCTCTTGCACGCTAGCGAGATAGAAGGGACGCGCAAATTCTGGACTATGATCATTCATGTCTTGCACAATGACGCGCACGATGCCGGTGCCGGTGAGTGGTGGCGAACCTGCAAGACAGAACATAAGAAAGAAATATGTTTGTTAGAAGTATAACAAATAAAAAATAGAAAAGAAAAAAAGTACATTTTTTTTGGACAAATCTTAGATAGCGAAGCTGCAGCGACGGATATATGATTTGGATGGCTCGTTTGCAACAGAATTACATTGCAATTATTTGTAGGAATCTGCTGCACGAGGAATGAGTCTAAAAATGCGATTTTAAATAGACCAGCAGACGCACGAGTTATCTTGTGACGCTTGTAACTACTAACAAATGCACTGCAGCCTCCCTCTATAGGTAGCCAGGTAAGTATCATACTACGGCTGGATATCAAGATAAAAACTGCGCGCTGGCTGGATGCTGCTCACCTTGTGGCATACGAAACAATACATTTTACGCGTTCTAATTTAACGAGCAAATTGAAATATTGCCATAAAAGGATGAGCCAACGAACCACAGCGATTGGACAATATGCAAAATAAGTGATACAAACACACGCACACACACACACGCACACCAACAAATATTCGCACATATTTATTGAAAATTCGCTTGTATTGATTTAGTATCAGTTGGTAAGCGAGCGTTGGCTATACTTCTTTCAGCGCGTGCAGTGTTGCTGTGGCGTGCGGTGGTGGTGGTCCCTTTTAGTTGAGACAGTGATTTTTTCCGCTTGGCGCGGGTGTTGTTAACTCTCGCACAGAAATCGCGAATAGCTCTAATTAAACTATCCATGTTGCCGGTAGCATAGTGGTGCCAAAAAAGGGTTGCCATGTTGTATGGGCAATTTGCAATTGGCAATTTTGCAATTTGGTAGCAAACGGTAAATGTTGATTGCAAGCGCAGCGCAACTAACGGTCGTGACAATTATGCATATTTTCTTAGCTGTAAATTTTACGTTGCTGCTAATTCAGATTTCATGAGGCACTGCTAATAAATACTTGAAAATAAAATAACTTAAAGCTTCAAAGTGCCTTATAAATAGGCAATTATGCCTTTGTGTGCATTTGTGGTGAAGAAGAATGAGAAAAAAAAAAAACGAAAAGAGAAAAAGCTCTGTGCCCAATTGGATTACAATGTAAGAACAAACGTGCTTTAGACTATTTTAAGTTAGGTTAGCTTACGATGGTTGTCACTCTCCATGAGAATATAGAGGCGATAAGGTCCGGTCATAAAGAGCGATGGTCTGGTCTAGAACGCTGCACAACTGCAAAGTGTTTTGAGACAAGTCCGAATAGAAAACTGTCAAACTTTCTACTAAAACTTGGAAGGAAAGACGTTCGGTTGATGGTCGGTATTATTACAGGACACAACCCATGGGGTCAGCATATGACCACCATTGGAATCATTGAGGACCCAATGGGCCTGTCTTGCTTGGAGGAGGCGGATAGCACTGAGCACTTTCTCTGTGAGTGTCCTGCCTTTGCTAGAGCACGGCTACGAGTTTTGGGTTCCGATGTAGTGAGAATGAGTAAAATTCGTTCTCTACAGAATTGCCAGATAATCTTAAAAATTCTCACAGGACTTACTATCTCTATCTCTATCTCTATCTCTATCTCTATCTCTATCTCTATCTCTATCTCTATCTCTATCTCTATCTCTATCTCTATCTCTATCTCTATCTCTATCTCTATCTCTATCTCTATCTCTATCTCTATCTCTATCTCTATCTCTATCTCTATCTCTATCTCTATCTCTATCTCTATCTCTATCTCTATCTCTATCTCTATCTCTATCTATATCTCTATCTCTATCCCTATCTCTATCTCTATCTCTATCTCTATCTCTATCTCTATCTCTATCTCTATCTCTATCTCTATCTCTATCTCTATCTCTATCTCTATCTCTATCTCTATCTCTATCTCTATCTCTATCTCTATCTCTATCTCTATCTCTATCTCTATCTCTATCTCTATCTCTATCTCTATCTCTATCTCTATCTCTATCTCTATCTCTATCTCTATCTCTATCTCTATCTCTATCTCTATCTCTATCTCTATCTCTATCTCTATCTCTATCTCTATCTCTATCTCTATCTCTATCTCTATCTCTATCTCTATCTCTATCTCTATCTCTATCTCTATCTCTATCTCTATCTCTATCTCTATCTCTATCTCTATCTCTATCTCTATCTCTATCTCTATCTCTATCTCTATCTCTATCTCTATCTATATCTCTATCTCTATCCCTATCTCTATCTCTATCTCTATTATTTCCTGATACTTTTCTTCTTCCCTACTTGACTATCTATCCTCTTTCCAGAGCTCTAAATACACGGGCTTTTTAGCCTGAGTGCTTAAGGAGCCACCGAATCTCCTGGTGCTCCCTGTCCCGGCCTTTTCAAATTTCATTTCAGAGGCACCCAATTAGGTTGGGAGGCTCATTGCGATAACACTTGTTTTTGGGCATACATTTCCACCTCTAATACACACTGTGGAAAAAAAACAATTTGTCTCTCGTAGAAATAATAAAAAAACTATGGATTGTTGCAGATTCTATGTTTGTCTGGCATCCAAAGAAGTAAGAGTTTAGGCAGCGATGTCGGTTACTGGTAGTAGTGGAACACTGACAGCGAAGGTATTCAATACTCTCCACTTCCCACTCGCTTTTACAGCTTTATTAGAGGAAAATCCGATACACTTTCCAGCTGTCTCCATTAGGAAGTCATGTTGATGATGATGTCAAACCACTGAACTAATGCAAGGCCAGTGTAGATTGATGAGGGACCTGGTTCGTAGTTCACTCTTTTTAGGTCAGACCGGTCGGGTTACCTTAGAAGTGAGCTACGTAGTTCATCTACTGTTGGTCTGCTCGTATCAGATTGACCTTATCCAGAGCTTGCTTGCGGATAAAAGGATTCCCAATGGGTTTTGAGATGGGGCTTTGTTGGGCATATCAAATTAAAGGCATGGATACACTTCTTATTTAAGGAATCGGTAGAAAATTATTGAATTTCAAAAAAATATCAAGACCATGGCGGATCAAATTTTTATTAGCATGAAAGATATTATCAAAAATTTAATCCTTGCTGAATTAGGATTGGGGAAAAAGAAAGTTCTGACCATTTTTTCGCTCGATGTCTTTAAGAGGGCATTATAGTGTAGAATTTTGAAAAAATCGAGATTTTTGTTTTTGCATATTTTTTAAATTCCCATTATTTCATGAGTTATAGCCTTTTTGGTGACATGGCATCGGTTCCGATCCGACCGCTTCAACTGAACAAAAGACGGTAGGCGTTTCCCTTTGAACGTGTTTTTCTCAAACTATTTTCTCTTTTTTTCGAGCCGGCGGTAAGGATATCTCGATTCCTAATGAACCGATTTACTTCAAATTCGGGGAGGATGTTCTTTATTTCAATTTCTTCATTGGATAACCTTTGCTCGAAGCTATAACTTTTCATTTCATAAATCGGCCCTGTTGGAAAAATATTCAAAAATACATTTTTTTTCAAACAGCCGCCATATTGTGAACATTTTTTTTTACTTGTCGAAGGCTCACTCGATAGCGACATCCATAACAATTAAGTATCCGTTTGGTTTTTATTTTTCAGATCACCAGGAGGATTGGAATCATGCACGCCAGGACACCCTTTTTTTTGGACCCTCTACTTTGACTGCGCATAATTCTGTTAATTTTAATTTTTTTGTTTGGGCTAGCTTTTAATGTAATAAATAATAATAAATAAAAAATGGATATTAAAAATTCTTTAGGTTTCCTTTGTAAAACGCTTCAAAAACTGGGCGAAATTCATGCTTCTCCATTAGAATACCCTTTTTAAGGAGCTACATCTCATGTTCTCTATATTACAGCAGGCCGCAACCATTTCTCGATTTAAAGGCGACGGTACGCTTAAAAAGGTGTCTGGTTTGGTGGTACTAGTTGTGAGTTACAACCGTCCAAAACGTACTTAAAACAGAGAAACTTCGATACGTTTTCGGTACAGATGGCCAAAAAATCTGTGCCATTTATGGACCCAAATAATATCAAATGCACAGCTGGTTCTTAGAATTCCGTTCTAGTAACATGAACATCGAACGTCAAAGAATATATCGAGGAAATTGCGGAAATCGTGAGTAAGTAATTAAGTATTTATGTAAGTAAATAAGTAAGTTAGTGAATTGAGTAAGTGAATGAGTAAGTACATAAGTATGTAAGTGAGCAAGTTATGTAAGTAAGTAATTAAGTATTTAAGTAAGTAAGTAAGTAAGTGAGTAGGTAAGTTAGTAAGTTAACTAAGTAAATAAGTAAGTAAGTACATAAGTATGTAAGCTATGTAAGTAGTTAAGTAAGTAAGTAGGTGGGTAAATAAATTATTAAAGTAATTAAGTAAGTAACAAATTCAGTATTTAAGTAGGAATGTGAATAAGTTAAATAAGTAAGTAAGTAAGTAAGAAAGTTATCTAAGTAAGTAATAAAGTATTTAAGTAAGCAAGTAGATGAGTAAATAAGTTAAATAAGTATTAAAAGTAAGTACTTAAGCTAAGTAAGTAAGGAAGCAATTAAATAAATAAGTAAGTATGTACGTAAGTAAGGTAATTTAATATGTTAAATAAAGTTACTTAAGGAATTAAGCTAAGTACGTAAGTAAGTAAGTATGTACGTAAGTAAATAAGTATGCACCTAAGTAAGTTAATTTAGTATGCTAAGTAAGTACACATGCATATATGTACACAAGTTATGTAAGTAAGTAATTAAGAAAGCAAGTAGGTGAGTAAATAAGTTACTTAAGTAAGTAAGTAAGTAAATAAATATGTAAGTAAGAAAGCTATGTAAGTAAGTAAGGAAGAAAGTAAGTAAATAAGTAAGATTTAAGTAAGTAAGGAAGTAAGTTAATTTAGTATGCTAAGCAAGTACATAAGTATGTAAGTAGGTGAGTAAATATGTTACTTAAGTAATTCAACTACGTAAGTAAGTAAGCATGTACATAAGTAAGTTAATTTATTATGCTAAGTAAGTACATAAGTATGTAAGTAGGCATGTTATGCTAGTAAGTATATACGTAAGTACGTTAATTTAGTAAAGTATGTAAGTATTACTAGCCACACTGGCCATTAGAAATGCTTTCAACAGCTTAAGATGGGGCAACGTAATTGAAACCTTAGAGACAAAATTCAATATCCCAATTAATCTACTTTCGAGATTATTCGCAGCTATCTACAATATATGGCGTGCTCTTATGCAGCAGATGCGGCCCAAGGATCATTACTCGGACCTGAACCTTGAAATATAAGCTACGATGAAATCGTTCGAATAGAGATGCCTCAGGATGTGCATTTAGTTCGATACGCAGACGACATTTAAGCTGTTATAATCGCTAGAAGCACTGGCAAAGCCCAAAGAAATTTAAATCAGGTAATGATCCGAGCACAGACATGGCTAGAGGAGGTCCACAGATTCAAACTGGTCACAGAAAAAACAGAGCTAATCCTTGTAACCAACAGACTTATCCCATTAGAAGGAAATATGCGAGTACTCGGGGCCACTCTATCGACAAAAAGTGGGGTCAAATACCTAGGAGTGCCATTAGATGCAAGACTAACTTACCGGGCGCACATAAATCATGCTGCTACAAGAGCTGTCTGCTAAAGAAAGCGTCATCTTAAGTAAGCTCATGGCAAACTTTGGAGGCCGAACTCAGAGCAAGCGAAAACTTTTAATCGACACGACGAACTCGATTCTTGCGAAATGTGAGCAGACTCGCTAAGGGAGAAATGCCGGCGAAAAACTTTATAATCTGTGCAACGCACCTGCGTTTCCAGAGTGGCTTCTTCATACAGAACTGTATCGCGGTAAGTAGCGGTTTTAGTTATCAGCAGAATCGTCCCTATACAACTTCTAGCATAAGAGGGCAAACTGAGATGGGAGGAATTCCAGGCAAACAAGATGGAACTCTGAACAGTAGTGTATATGGACAGCGAGACTTATACCCGATTTGAAAAAGTGGATAGAAAGAAAGCACAGTGAAGTTAACTAGATATTAATATACCTCACACAGTTTTTGGCCGGACACGGGTCCTTTCGCAAATATTTGTGGCGAATGGAAAAGGGAACCTACTAAATTGCATTTATGGCGATACTGAATGCGATGACAACTTTTTCAAATGTGAGAGGTGTAATACAAAGCGAACAGCTCCGCAAGGATCTATTGGTGTATTTACACCTGAAAGAATAATCGAGGAAATGATGATAGGGGAAGAAAAATGGATGCCACCGCAAATTTTGTTGACGGACTATTATCCGAAAAAGAGGAAACTTACGAAATGGAAACTTATGCTGAAGAGCACTAAGCATATGTTTTCCAGAACGTGCGACCCTGGACGCAGGGTGAGTAAGCGAATGCGCCCTTCTGAGGACGCCATCTTGGACCTCTACCACCAAGCAATGCGGAAGCAGTCCAAGGGTTGGGGGAAAATTCCAAGTGAAGAGGAGTCATAATTCTGGTGGAATCACCACATGCATAGTAACGACGGTTACTATATGGTGCCAAGGCGTTTTGAACCCAACCTCATCGCCAAAAAAAAAACCGATACAAAAATGTTCCAAAAAAATTCCATACAGAAATTTTATTGTATTTCCATTTCAATATCTGATGCGTCTGACTTCTGTAACTGCGTCAATTTCAGTATTTCAGTAATATTTAAATAACATTTTTGTTTAATAATTTTTATTGCCCATACAAAATTTCCTGGCAGAACTCTTTGAGTTAGGCACTGTTAGTTTTCTTTTGCGGCAGAAAAAAGGTTAACGTAACTCTGATAAGTATTACCACATAATTGACTACTTTTTTAATACTGGAAAGGCATTTCACAAAGCTATCACAACAACAATGCCAGACAAATCAAAAAGAAATATCCTATCATATTCAGAATTCCCAAAAAAAAAAAAAAAAAAATACAAACCATTTGACGCAAATTCTAGCGATAAATTCTTTGGTGAAGTAAATGAAGGCATAGCGCAATACGTATGAGCGTGAGTTAAAAAAAAATTAAAAATACGGGGAAAAAAATTTTAAAGTAAAAAAAAACATTTTCACTTAAACGTATTTTCACAATAAGACGGCGGCGCTCATTTGGATCGCAGCAAACACTTATGGGCAGTGAGCTGCTGGCGAGAATTCAACGCTGATAGGCGATCACACACGAAACCGAGAATGTCTGGAGGTGAGCGAAAGCAATAGAAGCAAAACAAAAAAATACACAAAAACAATGCTGTGAATACAAAAGCCAAAGAATCGAAACGCATTTTGTGACTAGCAAGGCTAGTGAAGCTTGAAGGCTGGCAAAAAGGTTACATATGTAGCTGGGAAGCTGGACTGCCGGTGGGTTGCTAGGTTGGTTGCGCTACCTTGCTTAGCTACGGACTGTTAGTTTTGGGTGCGAGTAGAAATTTTCCACATCAACATCAATCGAGAGGTGCACGCGCATGCGCATGCGTTTTCCACACGCACACAAACGCACGCACAACTACACTGGCATACGAGTGCTGCCCACAACCAACCGCAGGTGCTGATACTGTTGTTGCTGTTGCTGTTGTTTGTTAAGCAGCCTACTGCTGAGATGTGCGATCAGCGCAGAAGGCGCAACTAATCGAGCAGCCAGTGAGTGCCGGGAAAAGCGCTTGTTAGACGCTCAACAAAAGCAGCTAAGCAAACGGAAGAATAAAATGGAAAAAGTGAAAAATGTGTACTGGGAAGAAATGTGCAGAAAATTTGTGTGAAAAAGCTGCCAAGCAACCCAGTTGCTAGTGGCAGGAGGCAAAGGGAAGCAACAGCGGCTGCAGCAGTTGTTGAGCAAAAACGATAAAGAAATTTCAATGAAAAGAAAATAAAATACAAAACGCTGCTGCTCGTTTGTCGTCGTACGAATGCTGAATGCTTGACTGCCTGCTTCTTGTTGGATTGCAGTGCGCCGTTGCTTGCCGCCAACAAAACGATTGAGACGATGAAAGCGTCGCTGGAACGCCTGAATGCCTGAGTGGCTGAGTGGATGGCATGTGTGATAAATCTCGTTCGAATTTCTTTTTATGCTGCAGGATAAATAAAAAGCTTGTTAGACGCTGAATGCTTGTAAATAAACGCGCGCATACACACACACATACACACGCTCGCATAGGCGCGCACTCAAATTGCTAGTTGCGCTTGCGGTAACAAAAGAAATGGTAAATGCTAGAAATTGCTACGCATCGGAATGGTGTTTGCAATGCAGTTACAGCAGTTACAGCAATTACAATAACAACAACAACAACTGCAACCGCTATACGACAGTGGCGGTGGCGGTGGCTACGACAACTCTGTGGCAGCCAGCGCTTGCGGTTTGTCTGCGACCCCTCAACGCCGCGCAGCTAGTGCCACTGCTGTGGCTGCAACGGTGCCAACAATAACAGCACAAAATCAAGCGCGCATCTTCACCATCTCCTCGCTAACTAAGCAGCAATTTACAAGCCATAATGCGTGTTGCCTGTTTGCCTCCACCAGCTTGCCGCGCACAAATGTGACTATGCGCTTATCTGTTTCCTTTTGACTTCGCGCTTTTGTTTTTTTTTCTGCTTTTTCTGTTTTTTTTGTTTTGCTTTCTGCTTTGCTTATTTTCATCCGCGCTAGTCTTTTGTTAGCGGCGGCGGCGCGCGCGTGCGCACAATGCTTGCAAACACGCCTGCTTATTGTTATTGGTGTAATTGTGTTGTTGTTTGCATGCATCCTGCACGCGGTACACATATGATTTTGTTTGTCGCGCACAAACATTGTATGTGGACAACAATAACACATCTGTGTGACAACATTGCATGATATTCTACACCTTGACTGTGGCCACCATCAGGCGACTGCAGCGCGCGGCACACGATGCGCACGACGCACCGTCACCAGCCACATGCGACTACAATGCGTGCAATTGTGGCAATACAATGTTGCGATTGAGGCAATGCAATGTTGCAATAGCTGCGCGCAACTATTACTGCTGGTGTCTGCTTTCCGGCCTGCCTGCCTGCCTACCTGGCTGGCTGCGCGATCTCTGAGGCGAAATTGTTGAACGATTGGCCAATTTAATTGTAATGATTGTTGTTCGCAGCGAAAATGCTTAAGCGCAAAATATGTCCACGCACATATTTAAGTGTACACGCATACATACATACACGCATGCATACATATGTTTATTACATTCATAGTATGTCTGTATGGCGGCTGGAGGTGTGTGTCATGCGATAAGAAAAAATTAAATGCTTGTCATAGTGGTACCTTGTTGCTGTTGTTGTTGTTGTTCTGGTGGTACGTTCTGCTGCAGCCATAATAACAAGCTTTCATAGCCGGACATCATAACTGCGAACAAAAGCAAATGCAACAACAACATTTTTTACACATTTTCGTTGCTGTTGCTGTTAGTTTTTGCTGAATGCGAAGGCCATTAAATCGGATATGCTGCTAGGGAAATGTGCAGCACATCGCCGTTTAATGATTAGTGGCGCGCTTTGTGCGGATCTTAGAGGCGTGATGTGTTAGAATGTTGTCGTTAAGGTACAAAGAAAAGTCAACAGAAAACCAAACACAAAAAAGCTAGTTTTTGGTAAATTACTAAAGAAGCTTTATTGATTGCGAGCGATGTAAAACTATTTGAAGGGTGTCAAATTAAATGGTCGGCCTCATTTACGCAACACCAGCTTTTAACTAATTTAATTAATTAACATAACTGCCCAATTAATTTCAAAGGCAAAATCAGTAAAAAAATTTATACGCACGTACATTTAATGGAAAAAAGGAAAAAAAAAACAAATTGCAAACTGAATTATTTGAGAAAATGCTGCTATACAATAGCTAAATGTATTGAAACTTTAGTTTTTTATAAAACTTGTTTTTTATAAAGCAGCTTGAAAAATTTAGTTAAAAGTAAATAAATGAAAAATGTAAAAATTTGCTTAGACCTAATTTTTTAAAGAATTTTTTCTGTAAAACAGCAGAAGTGCCTATAGAGCCACGCTGCGATCGGGAGCAACGCGAGCCATGTCCATTATCCGAAAGAAGAAACGAGAGGCCGAAATACGTGAGTGCGAGGAGCTTGAGATGCTGGCCAATAAGAACATCGCCCGAAAATGCTACCAGAAAGTTCGGCGTCTTACAGTAAGAACAAGCGTTTTCCTGTAAGAACAAAGACGGCGATCTGGTGACTGACATACAGGGCATTCATAAATTATGGAGGAAACATTTCTCGAATCTATTAAATAGTGACAGCTGCGCATGCCACAGAGAATGTGAAGATCCCGGTACCCCATTCGTTGACGACGGAATTGTCGTACCGCTACCCGACCATGACGAGGTGAGAATAGGGATAACGCGTCTAAAGTACAACAAAGCCGTGGGCGCCAACAGACTGCCGGCTGAGCTATTCAAACATGGCGGCGAGGAGCTGGTAAGGTGCATGCATCAGCTCCTATGCAAAATATGGTCGGATGAAAGTATGCCTGCCGATTGGAATTTAAGTGTGCTCTGCCCAATCCATAAGAAGGGCGATCCTGCAATTTGTGCCAATTACCGCGGGATTAGTCTTCTAAATATCGCCTATAAGGTTCTAGCGAGCGTATTGTGTGATAGGCTGAAGCTCACCATCAAGCAACTGATTGGACCTTATCAGTGTGGCTTCAGACCTGGAAAGTCTACCATCGATCAGATATTCAAATACGCCAAATCTTGGAAAAGAGCCATGAAATGAGATTCGACACACACCATCTTTCCGTCGACTTCAAAGCTGCATTCGACAGTACGAGAAGGAATTTCCTGTTTGCCGCGATGTCTGAATTTGGTATCCCCACAAAACGAATACGGCTTTGTAAGATGACGTTACTCAACACCAGCAGCGCCGTCAGAATTGTGAAGGACCTCTCCGAGCCGTTTAATCTCAAACGAGGTTTCAAAGAGGGTGACTTCTTTAACCTGATCTTGGAGAGGATTGTACGAGCCGCAGAACTTAATCGCTCAGGCACAATTTTTTATAAGAGCGTACAATTGTTGGCGTATGCCGATGATATTGACATCATCGGCCTTAACAACCGCGCTGTTAGTTCTGCCTTCTCTAAACTGGTCAAAGAGGCAAAGCGAATGGGTTTGGTGGTGAACGAGGACAAAACGAAGTATCTCCTGTCATCAAACAAACAGTCGGCGCACTCGGTTATCGGCACCCACGTCACTGTTGACAGTTATAATTTTGAGGTTGTAAAAGACTTCGTTTATTTAGGAACCAGCATTAACACCGATAACAATGTCAGCCTTGAAATCCAACGTAGAATCTTTCTTGCCAACAAGTGGTACTTTGGATTAAGTAGGCAACTGAGCAGTAAAGTCCTCTCTCGACGAACAAAAATAATACTCTACAAGACTCTCATCATGCCCGCTCTAACGTACGGCGCAGAAGCTTGGACGATGACAACATCCGATGAAGCGACGCTTGGAGTGTTTGAGAGAAAGATTATGCGCCAGATTTTTGGTCCTTTGCATGTTGGAGACGGCAAGTTTCGTATGCGATGGAACAATGAGCTTTATGAACTTTACGACGGACGACATGGACATTGCGAATAAAGATCCAGCGGCTACGTTGGCTGGGTCATGTCGTCCGAATGGATACAAACGCTCCGGCTCTGAAAGAACCAGCTGGTGGTAGTAGAGGAAGAGGAAGGTCTCCTCTGCGTTGGAAAGATCAGGTGGAGAAGGACTGGGCTTCACTTGCTGTATCCAATTGGCGCCGGTTACCACGAGAAAGAAACGACTGGCGCGCTTTGTTAAACTCGGCCAAAATCGCGTAAGCGGTTATCGCGCCAATTAAGAAGAAGAAGAGAAACACATTTTTTTCAGAAAAATTTTTTTGTTTTAATTTTATATTTTAAAAAAATGTTTTTTAGATAGTTTTTATAAAAGTAGCCAAACAAATTTTTTTCAGAAAAAAATGTCTATTAGAGATTTAAGCTTTACAGCACTGAATCAGTAAAAGACTTAAGATGCAAACCCTGGTTATATCCAACTGTTAATTCCTTGAACGCTAATCGGTTCGGACGAAATTTGTCACCAGAGACCAAGTGAGTATTTTATTAGAAAAATTGTGTGAAAGTATATACTGATTTTCCAAGTTTTGTTTTTCTGCTGCCTATTTCGTATTTTATAATTGCTTTTTTTATCGCCAATTACAAATTAAATTAAAGAGTTTTTATAATTTTTTTTTTATATGAAAATCGAACCAAAATGTTTTCCAAATAGCATCCTGCTTTGAAAAAAAAAATTAGAGCCAAGAAAGCCAAATGTGAGGCAACGCCTGTGATATGCTTTCCTGCGACGTGACATTCGTAAAAAACTATGCGACGTGGCGCTCAATGTATTGAAGGTAATATTGAAAATTTTACGTATTGCCTGCTGAAGTGATATTACTTGCTATGGAATTAGTCAACCCCTTTGTTCTGGTTCTTATTGAAGATGTTGGAATTAAATAAATAAATATTAGATATTAGAAATTTTTAGAATTTACACCATAAAAGTGTAAATAACTTTACTCATACCCGTAAGGTAATCGCAATGGAATGAATCATCACAATGAATATAAATACCTTTTTTTATTATTTATTTATTTAATCAACAAAAAGGATGCGTACAATCTATGCGTTAGATACATACAAACAAGGACTTTGACAAGCGTCTTATGAGTAACTTTTGAAAAATTTACTTTACTTACCTAAAAGTATAGGGAAGAAGAGTAAGCATTTAATTGAGCGAGCGTCCTCCTAAAAGGAGCATTCAAACTGTTCATGAGAGTTTCAACAATACCGTCAAAAAATAATTGTTTAAATGTGTAAAGGAATTGAGCAGAATTTTTTAGAGAATTGAGTTTTCTCGAGCAGACACGGACAATTTATTGAGCCGGCACAAATATCAAAGACAAAAGACACCGACCACAGAACACGCCTAGACTTTAAGGGCATGAAATTTGTCGGTAAGCAAGAAGAGCGATAGGACAGAATGCAATCAACGAATTTCATCAAGTTGGCAGCAATTTGCAAATATTTTTGACGAGTTTTGGAATCGCCTTTTATTTTACCAAATTTGAGAATTTAATGAAAATTTAAGTGAGTAAAAATACAGAAAATGTATAATGTTGAAATAAATTAGTTGTAATTATATGAAGAGTCTGTCACGTTTTTCGGCATGAGATGGCAGATAGTGCCAAAGTAACAAGTGATTTAAAAATATATCAGCCAATGACCCACCCTTTAAATGTGCATACATGTTACCTGGATAGTTCTAAGCGCATACTAGTTTTTTAAATAATTTGCAGAAAAATTTCCATACAAAACTAATTGTTTTTATGATGTGAAGTAGGAAACAAATAGTGAAAAAGTGAAATCCAAAACCTTATCAAGCAGCCTTATTTCCGGGCTTGATTCAAAACTTCATAAATGATTTTTATTAATTGGCATATCACTTAACTAAAAACAGAAAAAAATTGACTCTTGTATCAACACAAAGTACCTTGGGGTAGTACTAGACAGTAAGCTACTGTGAAACCGAAATATGGAGGAAAAGCTAGATACCTATGAAATGAGACTTTCAGCTCTTAGTCCATAGATGTCGCTAGGAGTATTTTTAAACCTTCCCAAATGTCTTGTTTTTTTCGTCAATATTTTTTGTAACAATATTCAGTTCATTGTTTGTTACGTTTCATACAACAATGGATTTTTGTCGCTCTCAAAAATGTCGAATTTCGTGCCTTCAAACAATGATTTGAGGACATCGTTGATTTTCTGTTATCAATTGAAGAAAAACGCTTCTCAAGCTCATCAAATGCTAATAAATAGAAGCTTATGGTGGATATGCTCTAAGTAGAGCACAGTGCTTCAGGTGGCTTGATTCCGAATTGGTGATTTTAGCGTGGAGAACGAGGACCGTGACCGGGCACCGAAAAAGTTTGAGTACGCCGAATTCCAAGCATTGTTGGATGAAGATGATGGTTAAACGCATGAAATGATGGCAGAGCAGTTGGGAGTGGCCCAAAAAAAAACATTTCTAAACGTTTGAAAGACATGGGCATGATTTTAAAGGTCGGAAGATGGGTGCCGCATGAACTGACTAAAAGGCACCAAGAGAACCGAAAAACCACTTGTGAAATGCTGCTCTCCCGGTTCAAAAGGAAGTCTCTTTTGCATCAAATCGTTACGGATGATGAAAAATGGGTGTATTTCTCCAATCCCAAGCGTAAACGATCGTATGGTCCGCCCGGCCGCAAGCCAAAAACAACGGCTAAACCAAATCGCTTCGGCCGCAAGGCAGTGCTGTGTGTGTTCTGGGATTAGCGTGGTATCATTTGGTACGAGCTATTAAAACTAGGTGAAACAGTTGACGGTGCACGCTATCACCAGCAATTGGCCGATTTGAACAGCGCTATACACCGAAAATGGCCAGAATATGCCGATCGGCGTCACAAAGTAATTTTTCTTGATGACAATGCACTGCCATATCGAACAAGAGCGACCCGGGAATTGGTGGAGACGTACGATTGGGAATCGCTGGTTCATGCGGCTTACTCACCAGACTTGGCGCCTTCCGATTATCATTTGTTTGCATCGATGGGCCACGCACTTTCTGAGTAGCGCTTCAACTCTCACGAAGAAGTCAAAAAATGGCTCGATGATTGGTTTTTGGCCAAAGACGGCCAATTTTTTTGGCGCGGCATCCACAAATTGCCTAAGAGATGGGAAAAAGTTGTCGCTAGCGATGGTTATTATTTTGAAGATTAAATTTGTAAGCATTTTTTGCTACTCTATGCTACTCTTGCGCCTATAACAAAGATTCAGTGACTAGCTGCTGCATGCATTACGGGGGCGTTAAGAATAACTCAGACGGAAGTCCTCGAAGGCATACTTGACCAATCACCGTTAGATATTTTTGCAGAAAACCTGGCAGCGTAAAAAGGTTCAAGATTACTATCGAAAAAGAAGAATGGCGTAAGAGGTTTAGCTCCAAACACAAAATACTTAACTTGTATACGGACGGTTCTAAAACGAAGAGTGAAGTAGGCGCTGGATTGGTTGGTTATACTGCCCAGATTTGGGCTTAAGGAAGTCGTATGAGCTTCCAGTTTACTACAGTCTATTCCAGAGTAGCGAGGCAGTAGAAAGGTTGATATCGAATTGTAAGCTACATTCCTATTGGGTTCCAGGCCATAAAGACATTCAGGGGAATCAGATATGTAGTAAACGATATTGCGAGAGACCAGGTCTCTCTATCGTCGGAACTCGTTAACGAATTACCAATTCGAATATTATTCAACGAACTAGACGAAAACATGATCAGAAAATTCACGAAAAGATGGGAGAACTTGACCACTTGTAGGCATGCGTTATGTGTAAATATGACGACCACAGTCGTACTCGAGTTTTACCATCACTAGCTAGAAGCGATTCTAACTAGAACTCTGATAGGCGTGTTGAGGGGAGACGTTTAGCCCAGTAGCAGCGTATGCTTACAAGATAAGAATTTCGGAGAGCGAGGAACGCAGGAAATGTAGGGAGCAGGGTTCAAGAAAAACTTTAGACCATTTCCTTTACGGATATCTTAAGTTATTCAAAACACGCTTAAAATATCTGGAGGTACCACCGTTTGATGGATAGAAAGATATCGTAGCAGTGAGTTGGAAATGTCTCTTCAAACTCGCAATAGAAACAGGCCCTATGCGTGTGGACTATTTCAAAGCACGAACACATAACTAATGAGCTCCATCTGGTATCGCTATGGACCCAACTGGACTCTTAAA
This sequence comes from Anastrepha obliqua, assembly GCF_027943255.1. Taxonomy (NCBI): domain Eukaryota; kingdom Metazoa; phylum Arthropoda; class Insecta; order Diptera; family Tephritidae; genus Anastrepha; species Anastrepha obliqua. The sequence goes on along the minus strand of NC_072896.1, from coordinate 86,087,514 downwards.
ACTTTCTGCTGCTTTTCGTGAAAAGTTTGGCAAATGCAAAGTGTTCTGTCGAGAGACAAGCGTCGCTAGAAAAAATTTCTCTGTTATTTGGTTTGCAAGTCTATAGTGACTTTAGAATGCGAAGTCCTCGAATAGAAGTCAGTCAAACGGCCACTAGGCTGCGGCGACCGCAGCATAATAAATATGTATGAATGTGTGCATAAAAATATTTTTTATATATGAACAAACCTTCATTATAGTATATACTTATGTACATAAAACCCACTAACAAATTTTCCAACAAAAAAATTCTCTTACCCACTTCACTGCTCGTGCGCCACTACTAAATAAACGATTGAAAGACGGGCGCAATAAATGGTTGCATAAAATATGAAATCAGTAAGCATCGATAACTTTTTATGACTTTTCAGTTTAAATAAAATAAAGCATTTTATTGTTAATATTAAGCGAAGAGCAAACTAAGGCTACAACAGCAGGCAAACAGCAAACAGGCAGGCAGGCAGGCTCAGCGTAGTTGTGCAAACCAACTGTAAGTTTGGCAGCAGCAGTGCGGCACAGCGCAGCGCAACAATAAATGTGTATTTGTACATAGCTTTTTGTAGCATCAAAGTTTTATAAATATGTATGCGCATGCATGTGTTTCATTGCCTTGGGCCAACGCCAATCGGTTATCATATTTTAATATTTTTCTATGGCTGCGCGCGAACGCAAAGCAAACGATAGATAGCATTGAAAAATAGAAAAAAAGCTAGAAAAGATGAAAAAAAAATAAAAAAATCGAAAAAAATAATAACAAAGTGTGCATAAAAAGGCAAGAGGCGGGAGCGCTTACAAAAATGGTCAATCTCATAATGCACCAGTTTATTGCCAGCAGCTCAAGACTGCTGAGGCCTACAACTGTGCAATGCTGTTTGTTTTTTTTTTTTATATTTTGTTGTACTTTGTTTTCTTTTACTTTTACAACTATTTCGCCTGCTGTTTGCATTGCCTTTGGCTGCTAAGTTACTATTTCTCTCACCATCCCATATATTTGCAGCTCTGCTGTTTTTGTACTTACCTGCGGGCGCATTTGCATAGCAACTGTTTTTTCTCTTGTTTTTGTTATATATTTCCTTTGCTTGCGTTTTGGTATAGTTGGCCAACTAACTCACTACTTGACCGCACCACTTATTTGGCACATAACCCCAAGTGCAAAATATACCTTATGTGGGCTAGCAATTCATAATGGCTGTCTGCAGGTTTGCGTGTATGTAGGTGTGTGCGCACACTCCTATGTATGTATGTGAGCATGCATATGGCGTTAGTGACTTTTATGTGTGGAATGGCATATGTAAATGTGGGTAAGTCTTATATTTCATTGCCAAAATACAGTTATTGATCTTATTATTATGGACAATCATATGGCGATCATAGTCATTACGCATGCCATATGTGGCCGGGCGATGTGGCACAGCTGCGAGCCAAAAGCTGTAAAGCCAAATGGAATTGGTTGTGGGGAGTTGTTTGCACAGTTTTAAGTAATTGTATCAGTAGGTAAAGGATTTTTTTTTTTGTTCTTTACTCTTAGCGAAAACAATTGAATTTCGAGGTGGTCTAAAAAAGAAAAAGGACAGCAACATTGGCATATTTGATGCGTTAGGTGAGGCCCAGAATGCAACGAAATTTAATTTACGTGCAAGTATGAATAATTTCGCTCAAATGCTGCCAATTTTAAAAATAATCTGCTTTTGAAGGTCTAGAAATACGAAAAATTTTAAGATTTACACCAGCATTAAAAAAAATGGTTCACAAGAGGTAAATTGTTGATTGAGCTGCACGATCGAAACTTGTCGCAAAAAATAAAAATTTCAAGTATATTACGAAACCTTTTTAAATTTACACTAGCAAAAAAAAAAAAGGTTCGGAAGTGATAATTTACTCACTGAGCTGCACGATTGAGACTTTTTGCAAAAAATTTAACATACGAAAAATTTTGAAATTTCCATCAGCATAAAAAAAAGTGGTTCACAAGGGATAATTTGTTGATTGAGCTGCTCGATTGAGGCTTTTCGCCAAACATATTGCTTTCTCCATGGTGTTGCAATGCAATGTTTTATGTAATGAACATAAAAATCTATCGTGAAAAAGTGCTGGGAGCAGCCTGGAAGCACTGAATACAATAATATTTTAATATGCAGGCACTGAGGATTCACCGAGAAGTAATATGAAAAAAAAAAACAGAAGCAGTGGAAAAAATGCAACCGGTTGGAAAAGTTAATGCATCAGCTTCTTCTCACCCAGTCCAGCCGAAGTCAACAAATGAGTAGGTTAAACAAGCTCTTAATAAAAGCAGTACGGGAAGAGTAAGCCCCGATGCTAAAATAATTGAAAAAAAACAGGTGATAGTTCCTACGCTGACATTAAAAAAAAGTGAAAAGCAACGGAAAGTTCAAGAATTTCGCTGATTCACTATCAAAAGTAAGGAAAATCCAAAAAGGCGGTCTCTTAATCGAACTGACGAAATCATGCCAGAAATCTACAGATTTTAAAACTACTGCGGTGGGAAAAAATGAAATTAAAAAAAAAGTAAAGTAAAGAATTTTCTGAAACCAATTTTCCGCTTTAAGCTCTCCGGAGTCGTGTTCTTTTTAAAATGAAATTGAAATTTAAAAAAATCGAGCCAAGAAGCACCGAGAGAATGATAACTCCTTAACCACTTGGGCTAAAAAGCTTATTGCATTCGCTGCTCTGGATAGTAAAAGGGCAAACAGTCGAGGAGGAAAGGAGACAAAGAGAGAGAGGTAGAATATAATAGAGACAGAGATAGAGACGGAGATAGAGACAGAGACAGAGATAGAGATAGACATAGAGAGAGAGACAGAGATAGAGACAGAGATAGAGACGGAGATAGAGACTGAGATAGAGCTAGATATAGAGATAGAGACAGAGACAGAGAGAAAGGGAATATAATAGAGGTAGAGATAGATATAGAGAGAGAGACAGAGACAGAGAGAAAGAGATAGAATATAATAGAGACGGAGACAGAGATAAAGATAAAGATAGAATATAACATAGACAGAGACAGAGACAGAGAGAATGAAAATTTTACTCATTCTCATGACCTCGGAGCCCAAAATTTGTAGACTTGCTCTAGCAATGGGGTCTCTATCTCTACAGAGAAAATCCTTAATGCTATCCGGCTCCTCTAAGCAACACAAGCAAAACGGGTCCTCAATGGTGGGCATATGCTGAGTCCATGGATTGTGATCTGTAATAATACCGACCATCAACCGAACGTCTTTTCTACCAAGTTTTAGAAGAAAGTTCGACAGTTTTCTGTTCGGGCTTGTCACAAAACACTTTGTAGTTCTGCAGCGCGCTCTAGACTACACCATCGCTCTTTATATAAATTGCACACATAATCGCTAATCTAACTCATGATTGATTTAGAACTGATTCCGATTTTTGGCTCTGGTGCCCTGTGGGCTAACCGCTGATCCTCAGCTGGGCAATACAGCGGCAATTTCATTTCCTTGCCTTGGAAATGATAAACATAGTGCCTCCAGGTTCACTTCGATCTACCAATGACGCCCAAAATCAACAGATGCTAGTCGGTTAGATTACTTTATTTATGGTGTACGGCCGCAAGAGTACCTCTTATGAAAATCCAGTTCATTCTACTATATACTAAAACTATACAAATACAACTTTAATCCTTTGTTAAATTTTAAAAGGAATTCAACGAATTTTCGTCAAACTTTGAAAATTGTTAATAAGAATTTGTAAAAAAAATTTTAGTATGCAGTTTTGTGTCGATTGAATTTTGGTGTAAAAAAGTGTAAGTTTAAACTGACTCAAAAATAGCGTTGATTTTTGAAATTTTTTTTCGCTGATGGCATATGGAGTTTTCATGCATATATCACAAAAAAATGTCGCTCGCGAATGGTATGAATAATTTTGCTCAAATGCTGGCAATACATACAAAACTAATTTACTTGTGAAGGTCTAGAAATACGAAAAGTTGTAATATTTACACCAACATTAAAAAAAGTGGTTCGCAAGGGATAAATTCCTGATAGATCTGAATGTTTGAGGCTTTTCGCCAAAAAAATTTTAGATACGAAAAATTTTAAATGTACTCTAGCAAAAACAAAAAATGGTTCGGAAGTGATAATTTGTTGATGTTTTGTAATTTTTTTTGCTGGCAGTAAGTCGCAAAAAATGTCGATTCATCATTAATATGGAAAAAATGCAAATGACCGTCAGCAAAAAAATTATTAAAAATCAAGATGATTTTTGAGTGACTTACAACTTGTACTTTCTTATACTGAAATTCAGTGGGCTATAAAACTGCATAATCAAAATTTTTCTGAAATTTTTTTTTAATAAATGTGACATTTTGATGGAATTGTTTTGATTTTTTTGTAAGTCTGCACAAAGTTGGAAGCTTTAACTTGCATGGTTTTCGTAGGAGAATCAACTGTGTTTTCATAAAAAAACTATTAAAACTAAAAAAGAGATATTTAAATTGTCAAAAATTGTGAATAAGTCACTATGCTATGGCTATTTAACGCAATGTAGAAAATCTGTAACGTTGATTGCTTAACAAGTTTCCTACCTCTGAGCTTCATTGTCAAGACAATGGAAGGGGCTCATAGGGGGTTCAGTTCTTCCACATTTTGACGTTAATAAATAATGTACCAAAAACACTCATACATTTTTTTTTCTATTTGCATTTTATACAATTCCATTTGAATTGCTTCATATCTCTGCTGATATGTCCTTTTTTAATTTTACTTCAACTTTTTTATACAAATCAACAAAAATTACATTTTCCGATCCAATAATCATTTACTAAAATTTGCACAAAAGCACTAACGGTACACATAAATTTTTGAAGTAGAAAAAAACTTGCACAAATCACTTTGAAAGACACTTGATTAATTTCAAGAAACATATCAAGTTTTATGCATCAAAAGGGCTGTTAACCCAGAAATAGGGTCCCTTCAAATTTTTAATTAAATGCCAAAAAATTTGACACACAGCGGAGGGGAAATAAACTTAACCACACTTTCGTTAGTCAAAACAAGGTTAAGCTTTTGAGTGGATTCGAGAACTTCAAACAGTTGAAAAAATAAATACATTCGCTGCATACAAACAAAAATCATTATAATAAAAACTGCAAAGGTATGCATGCAAACATGTGTGTGTGTGTGAGTCAAAGGAATTACGTTATACACTTGCATAACAATTTGCATGTGTTTGTTTGAGCGCAACAAGCCAATGGTTGACGTTTTGCTGTTTGACAGCTGAAGCCAAACCCACAAGAAACAACAGACACAACAACAACAGCAATAAAGTTGAAGACAAAAAAAAAACGCGAGGAATAAAGCTGCTTGTATTTTTATTTTATATTTAAAAATGTCTGCATAATCGTTTTATGAGCAGCGCAAGAAAAAAGAAACATGATTTTATTACCGTGTTGTTGTATTAATATTGTTGTTGTTGTTGTTCTTTAGCAGCAGATTCTACCCGTTTTGCCTTTCTTACATTTCACCAGGGTACACTAATTACATTAAGCCCGGCCCATTCGAGTGGACAAGCGCACACACGCATACTTTCACGCATACTTTCACACATACGTTCATACATATTCATACATACATACACACAACCATATGCCCACTAATATCGGCGCGCATGCGAAGGTGTTGTTGTGCTTGAATTAACTGCAGGCATGCAATGCAGCTGAATGCACGCATGCATGTGTGTATGTACGCGCGCGCTCGCTTGTGTGTGAGTGTGCGCTTGTCTCCACAGAACATATTGGATTAATGCAATGTGATGGGAACGACACTTCTTGCATACGCTCCTGCTGCTTCCTTTTCTACGCTTTATGGCAGGTTGTTAATAAACAAGCTCCAAAAAGAAGAACAACACCGCCAAAGAAGTGCAGAAATTATGCAATGAAAAAAAAAAGTGTAGCAAAAGAAAAATGAATTCAAAAAATAAAAATAAAGAAACCACAAAAACAACTTCGCACAAAGCATAAAAATGTCTTAATGACACAGAGGTGGCAGCGGCAGCCAGCAGTTGACTCACACACTGTTTGCTGTTGTTGTTGCTTGTATTGTGTGCATACATTTTTTTGCCGCTCTTCTGACTTAAAAAATATTGCCATAAAATGGCGGATTTGTGTGCAATACAAAATGATGACGAATCGTAATTATGACAGCCCATCTGTTAGCTTTTTTATATTATTTTTAGTTTAATTTTAAAACTTTTTTTCAATGTACGCTTGCTTGCCTACAGGGGCCATTGCGTGAGATTTTTTACATACATGCACAGTTCTTGAATTAAGCCATGTTGCACAAGTGATTGGGCTGCAGCAACATGTCTTCTAAGAATATTATTATTGTCATAAAATGGTTGAGTGCTAAATTAGAATGCTGCTCTTGTAAATGTTTTTGTATATACAAATTTTGTCCCTTACAGGTTTAGAGCTTAGCAAGACAGAGGTAAGGTAGTCGCAGAGTGGATGCAACAGTTTGAGGTATACTGCAGGCATTTTTGTTGTTCAAGAAAAGGTCGATAATAACGAAAACGCTGATAAAATCTCAGAAATAATCGAAGTTGAAGTAGTCGTAGCATTGCCCAGGACTTAAAGATCGATCATAAAACATTTTTTGAAACCATTTGCGCAATGCTGGATTCAAAAAGAAGCGCAATGTTTGGGTCCCACACCAATTAAAATTAAGTAATATATGACAAAAAAAATGACGGATCGAATTTGCATCTGCGAAGCCTTGGCCAAACGAAATGAAATCGGGATGAGATATTGTGCGGCAACGATTGTGGTCAAAGCGTGATGAAACAGCTCAAACCAGTACTAATGGCCAAGCAGGTTCTACTTTGTATTTGGTGGTACTTGAAAGAAAACATTTATTATGAGCTGCTTCCATATGAACAAACACTAAATTCAGATCTCTACTGTGAACAATTGGACCGTTTGAAGCTAGCGATTGACCAGAAGCGGCTAGAGTTGGCCAACAGAAAAGGTTTTGTATTCCAGCAGGACAACGCAAGGAACGCAACTACACATCTGTAGTGACTCGGCAAAAATTCCGGAAGCTTGCGTGTGAAGTTTTAATGCGCCCACCACATAGTCCGGACCTGGCACCAAGCGATTACCACCTTTTTATCTCATTGCAAAACTTTCAGCTGCGGTGGGAAGACCGCCAGCCAAAGCATTGAAAATTCCGCGCGCCGCCGAGATGCATGAACGCAATGATACATTTTTGCTTTGGCTGACGGTCTTCCCACCGCTATAAACACAGCTGACCATCACTATTATATTTTCATATGTGTCCAAAATTATGTAAAAAAATGTTAATCGTTATAAAGTAGTTTTACTTTTAAATTTATTTTACAAGTTCAACTGACGTGTTTTCCCCCCTCTACCGCGCAGCTGACTATTTTTTTTATTCTACTAAATGCCAGCAATACATGAACAAAATTTCAGCCGGTATAAAATGAGTTGGTAGAAATTTTTTTTCGACACGTTTCGTACCCTCCCATAATCACACCCACCGCGGGTGCGCCAGCTGACGTTCACTTGCGTTATTCATGAAAGCTAAATCACAAGTATAGTCAAAAATTTAACGGTATAAAAACGCAGTCCAAAATCGACCCCTGGTTCCCGGACTATTCTATAAGAGAGAGGCATTATGAAGCCGTCTTTAAAATAGCAACAAATTACACAACAAAACCGTGCATTCTCGAATCAAAGCGGACAATCCAAAACATCTTAAAAACAGTTTTGAGTTTTACGCAAAAATAATTGATTTCTTTTTCCCCTAATATTATATTATTCATTAAAATATAATTTAATAATCAAAAAATTTGAGTATTATTTGTGTGAAGTTTTACAGTTTGGGGAATCAAATATTTATATTTTTAAATAAGTACTGGCATCAAAATACAGCAGTAGAAAGGGAGATCGAACCAATAAGTATAATAGTATTTGAAAAATTGCATTTTAAGCAAAATTCAAAATAAATAATGATATCAGGAGAGTTGGTTATAAAAGAAAGTGGGTAAACAAGGCACGGCAGAAGTGGCAGTCGGTCTTTAAACCAGCTCCGGTAGACTACAGCTGACCATAACAATGGATCAGTTTACCTGCTACTCCTCGTTAAACCATTTTGTTTTAAGTGAAACCCCATTGATCTGGCTGACATTTCAGTCTCAGCGGTCAATAGTATCCGCCAAGAACAATGAGCCAAAGTACAGGGGTGCCCATATTCGACGCACTCAACGGATTTCGATGACTCTTTGGGCGTATTCCAATCGACGAGGCTTGCCCGCAGGCAACAATCTTTGCGTCAATTGAATCTTATACGGGAATAAATGCAAGTCAATGCGGATAATTCGTTGTAAAGAGGTCCGAGCAATGCCCAACTGCTAAGAACGGCGATTTTGGGATGTCCTTGGCGACGTCTTGGTCGGTTTTGATTTGGCCTCTTTGGATTAGAAAGAGCATCACCAGTCGAAAACCTTTCGTACAAACGTTTAATGGTGTTCTTAGAAGGCGCACTTTTCATATTATTTAATTTTTTATACGCACGTTGGGTTTTCACAATTAACTTCTTTTGTTGAATGTAAATTTCAACAATTTGGAAGCGCTCACGTGGCGTGTACTGTTCCATGGTAAAAATCTGCTTGGACTGACGCTTCCAACGCGGTATGTCATTAAGCTATTTGACGTCTTTGTTAAAAGATACAGGGCCGCCAGATGGGTCCGTCGAATATTAACAACCCTGTATCTAAACTTAGTGGCGTGCCACGCAGGACAGTGACCATGAAGATGTCTGAAAGACTCCTCTTCCTGCTCATTTTTGCAGCTTCTGCAATAGTTGAAATGAGGTATAACAAAGAAGTATTTGCTTTCAATTCAAAAATGTATTCTTAGTCCATTCCATCATTTTGTTGTACAGTATTTCATTCATTCAAAGCACTAGTAAGTTAACTTCGATTAAAAATATTTGAAATTTAAGCTTCTAATTTTGCATTTTGCGATAGTTTGCAACTGACTGAAAGCGTTCATCATGAAGCTAACTGGCAGAGACTGCATTAAATATCTAAAACACAGGGACTCATTGCCAAATTTTGTTAATTTATTTCTTTCGTATTTAAATTTTGTTCAAAATACGCAGTAAAATGCAGAGCTTTAATTCAAGGTTTTGTGTTTTGGTTTGATTTATAGTTTCTTCTATAATTTCAATGCTTACTTCTTCGCTCTAGTTTTTGTTGTTATTGGCTGACATTCGTATGACTTTCTGGCTTACCTCTGTTACTGTCTTTATTTAATTATGCTTGGGAATTTTTAATTTTTTTTAAGTTTTACTTCATCGCCTTTTTTTTTGTTTGCTTCGACTTCGCTCTATTTTCTCTTGTTGCTCACCTACAGGATACCTGCTCTAAGCCCCCCTCCTCTTGAGGGAATTACACTGTCAATTAGAGAATAGGCAAGCTACCTAGGACTAGTATTAGATGGGAAGCTCTAGTGGAAACATACTATTAATGATAGAGTAAAAAAAGCAGCCACAGCTCTCTATACATGCAAAAGAATTGTGGGGGCAAAATGGGACCTAACCACAAAAATAGTTCACTGGCTCTATACAGCAGTGGTGAGGCCTATAATGACATACGGTGTCTTAGTCTGGTGGCCAACACTTGAGAAAAGAACAACAGTAAAATGCCTAGAAAGTATTCAAAGGGGTGATAGTCTCTGCATAAGCGGGGCACTAAAGACTACGCCCACGTCAGCGATGAATGTCATGCTGCACCTATTACCGATTGAGGCCTACAACAAACATCTGGCGGCGAAATCGGCTCTTAGGTTCAGAGAATCTTCCAACTTAGCCACTAACAGAAGAGGTCACGCAAGAATACTAGACGAATACCGCTTCCTTCATCAAACGACAGACTTTTGTAGCTCAGTGGAGTTGCATTTAAACATATCCTTTACCACTACTTTCCCAACGAGAGAAGATTGGGACAATGGGCTAATGGACAATAAAAGCGGAAACAGCATCTATACTGATGGTTCCAAGCTAAATGATCAAGTAGGCGGAGGCCTTCATTCTGAAGGAATGAATGCCAACATCTCATTCCGGTTGCCGGATTACTGCAGCGTATTTCAAGCTGAAATATTGGCTATTAGAGAAGGCCTTCCAGCCATAAATAGAAGTGTTCTCACAACAAGAGATATAAACATATATTCAGATAGTCAATCGGCCCTGAAAGCTTTAAAATCGCCTAATATTAACTCGAAGACAATAAAAGAATGTATCAACGTTTTGACAGAACTATCACAGTACTTTGTAATAAACTTGCTCTGGGTGCCGGGTCATAGAGACATAGAAGGCAACTGCAAATCAGATGAATTGGCGAGATTGGGTACCACATTACCGATCCAACCAGACAAAGCAAACATACCTATTATACCTTTAGCAACTTGCAAGATGCTTATAGATAAACACACAATCAGTGCTGCCAACAGGCTATGGTCACAGTCCCTGACCTGCGCAACTAGTAGAATGACGTGGCCGGAATGGAATATGGGCCGCACAAACCGAATGTTGAAACTAAACAGGAAAAACATGAGAAATCTTCTCGGGGTCCTAACAGGGCATTGTCTGATTGGCAGGCATGCTAGTAGACTGGGAGCGCCCTATAACGACTATTGCAGAAGCTGTAACGACATTGAAGAAGAAGAGACTATAGAACACTTTCTATGCTACTGCATGGTTCTGGATATAAAAAGGTTCAATATTTTAGAAAAAAGCTCGCTGAATAACTTGGCAGAAGTAGCCAATATAAAAATAACAAGTCTTGTTAGATATATCAAAGCTACAGGTTGGTTCAATGAGGACGATGTAGAGTGAGAAGAGGGGACAGACCCGGTGGTATCATTATGGGTCTACAACAGGTCTAGGTGTGTCAAACGATAACCACTATACCTACCTACCTACCTACCTACCTTCCGGTTAGTCTTTACTACAGATTTTCTAAGCGCAGGAGTATACCTGTAAGACTTTCGCAGTAACGCATGAACCAAGGCGCATTCATTAGAGGTGGTGGCACTAGACCAACAACAATATTTTGTACGTTTGGTTGTATTGGCAAAGTAGAAAACAAAGAATGAATTCACCTTATTCCATTTTGGGCTGACACGGACATGGCGAGAGAAAAAAAAATATCAGCTGATTTACCGATGCCACCTTTAATAGATTCACCTTGGATTGGACAAATATGCGGTGCGAACTATCGTGCCATGTAATTCGTACAAATTTCCAATTTATTACATTGTTAATAATTTTACTTACAAATCTACACTCTCTCTCTCACAGCTAATGCTATGAGTGTTAAAGGCCTGATTAAAATATCGAAAGGTTCCTTGGGTATGAGGAGTCAAGTACGTGAAGTCAGACTACAAAATATCAGATCAGGGCATCACTCTGTTGATGTGCTACTCAATCCCCTATTTTATTGTATTTTTTTTTCGATATATTGCCTTAATCTGCTCTTATTTTGTTCTACCTTGCCTTATTTAATCTTTTCTTGTCATCATCATATTGACATTTCAATCCGGGGTGGGCCATTGCCTGCTCTACAATACGCCTCCATTGTTCTCGACAATCCGCTTTCGCTCTATGTTGTATCCTATCTTGTGTTGTATTATTTTAGCTCATCAATTTTCAATGGAGTAGCAAATTTTTTTCCTTGGTCACAAGTATATTCCTTGCATATTTTTGTAGAATATAGCCTGGCCTGTATATGCCAATATGAGTAATTTTTCGCCTTTATTCCAAGACGTTATAAAGGGTTTTTCAATTGGCGCGGGTCGATTTTGGCGCCCTGTGGCAGCCATTTTGTTTTGGTGACATCTGTCAAATCTTTTGTTTGTTATTCAGTTGTTTATGCCAAATCATCGTGGCAAGTTACATGATTGAACAGCACGTTCAAATGATAAAACTTTATTAACAAAATGAGTGTTCAATAACGCAAACGTTGCGCGCATTGCGCCCATTTTTTGGTAGATGTGGTGGTCCTTCCAATTTATTATGGCCTATATTGAACCATATGGGCCTAGACGACATGTGCCTCCAGCAGGACTGCGCTACGGGCCATACAGCAAACGCCATTCCATTTTATTTCAACATCTACCCGCCCTTATTGAAAACCCCTATATTATAGGCCATTGAATTGATGAAGGGATTTATCAGGCATACACCCATAAAACCGGAAGCCGCACTAGAAACGCTGTAACAAATGCATACATTTTCAAACTGCATCAATCAGGAATTTTTATGATTTTAGTCTCAGCTACGATTTTAGATGCCTCACGACATAACAAGATTTTCAAGCAAATGTCGGAAATTTTCTGAACTAATTATGTCCAGGTTTGTGCCTTCAAACTAAAATATGCTTCCAACATTAGCGCCTTTAACTTTTTAATCCGGTATGAGCTTATTAATCTCTAATTTCACATTAAGCTTTTACAGCAAACTTCATAAAGCCGAACGTTTTCAAATGTGCGCTGTGAAAGTTGTAAACTCCTAATTGTACATATTTGCACGAAATGCCATTGGATAGCAAAATTCCCTAAACTTCAAAATAAATTATCTATTGTATAATAACATTTTATAAAAGAGAGGTTTCTTATAAAAATAAAAAAAAGCAATAAAAAGAATCACAATTTGGAATGCAACCCACAAAAATCTATTGAGCTTTTACCCAAGATTTATTGCTAATGCAAGATCGCAGCAAAACCAGCATCTGCCAGCCACCAGCAATGCCAACCACAAAATGCTCAAAAAGTTTGAGAAATCGCGAAAAATGCACAAAAAAAAGTAGCAGAAAAACTGGGAAAATTCATAAGCCGTATGTGGCAAAATCTGGCAGCTGTGTGCGCGGCGATAGCAGTCGAGGTGCTAATAAAATCGCTACCAGGCAAGTGCGCAGGAAAAACGGCGTCAACAGCTTCAGCAGCAGCAGCACAAAAGGCAACATCTCGAATGCCAACAATTCCAGCAGCGCCAGGCACTTTGAAACCAGCAGCCGCGCGAAACTATGCTATGTCGCATAGTTGTACTGGTGGCAATTGTTGTAGCTGCACATATTTTACTTAGCCGCAAAGATATTTTCACGTGAATTACGATTATGAAATATGAACATTTTGTTTTACACTTTTGCTGTTTCATTTAAAGCGAAAAAGTCAGCAGCTAATCGCTGACTGCGGTCAGCAGAGTACAACTCTGATTACTTAAAATAAGTGTCCAAAGAATTAGGAAAAAAATTTGAAGAAAAAATATGCTGTGTGTAAATTTGATGAAAATCTTAAACAAAGTTGCTATAAGTACAAAATTTATGAGCTATATGCTAAAAAGGCGGCAAGACACAAAGTCTAGCGAAGTGCAAAAATGTGAGAAAAATAAAAGTAGTAAATAAACGCGCATGTATTGGTCTATACCGAGACGTGCATGTAGGAAAATGAGAAAAATGAGGAAAAGGAAGAAAAAACGCAAAATAAATATTCGAAAACCGGAAAAGGAATAAATTCGCACGTTGTGCTGTAAAAGCAAAAGTGCAAGGTATTTAACGTTAAATAGTTGGTTGGTCATTTTTCAAATATTTGCCAGTGCGAGTATTTGTATTTGTTTGTATCTATGTAGGTACTAGAGATGTCAGTCCTGGAATTTTGGGATTATGTGGTTAGGGGAAGCAGTAGTTCAACCAGGATTGTCATGCCAAGAAAGAAGAGTGGTAAGGGATCCCGGTACCACAAAATTTCAAAGTATGGAAAATTTCGGTATTCGTTGAAATGAATAAAGGTACCATTTTTTGGTTTTGTTTTTAGTTAAAATGCACGAAATTTTTGAATTAAAACTTTTTTCAAGAAAATTACCATCTTTCCAAATTGCAGAATTTTAGTTTTTTTTTACATGCTAAAAAATATTTATTCTAATTTTTTTTTATTTTAAAACTTTTGTAAAATAATAAATTATATCTCATCCAGAACGGGCCGTACCAAGCTATTAAGTCATAAATAATTTACTGCACCATCAAAAAAATACTACTGGCCCCGATGAATTCAAACAATTATACCTAGAAACTGTTACTCCTGTGAAATCAGACTGGGCACTATTATTTACTGACGGATCTAAATCCGATACCTGTACTTCATTTGCTAAATAAAAAAATTTCAATTACTTTTTTGCAATTGTTTCTACATGAAGTCGCTCGTGTAAGTAATGACGATCATTTTGAACCCAGAATTATTAAAATCGGTTCATTTTTGACTAAGTTATGGACATTTAAAAAAAAATGTTTCTTATATATTAAAAAAAATCGAGCTGAAAAACAAAATTGCCGATAACTCTTGAAAAAAAAATTTTTCGGGCGAAGAAAAAAATACGTGTCTCATTATTTTGACCAGAGATCAACATATTCGAGTTACTTCGAAATCGAAGAACATGACCCGAATAGCCCGGTTGAATTGAAATAGAAAGCATCTGTTCAAAAGCGGTACAATTCGCTTCCCAAAAAAAACCATAAATATATAATATGCAGTGACAGTAAATCAACAATCGAGGCTTTTCTAAACCCAGCTAATAACTCTCCAGTAATCACAAAAATGCGGAAAATGCGCACACACAAAAAGTTTCAATCAAACGTATGTGGGTTACGAGTCACAGTAGCATCAAACGTAACGAACAGGCCGATAGTAGAGCTAAGGAGGCAACCAAAGAGCCATTGTACATGTTTGAATACACTCTTCCAGAAGATATAAAAAAAACTGGTAAGGCGTACCAATTTTGAAAGTTCCCTGAACAAATGGAACCAGTACCAAGATCACTACAAATCCTTAAATCTATCGAGTCGAAAAACCAATACCCTTCAAATTCATCATGCCGGAATATTAAGACCGTTGCTCGTCTGAGAATTGGCCATACAATTTCAACCAACTCGTATTTGCTAAATGGTTTGCCAAACCCCCGTGCCCGTTTTGTGGATTCAGCGAGTTCACCGTATCTCACTTCATGGATATATGTTCAGGAATCCAAAATATTAGATCATCGGTGTTTAAAAATATCAAACCTATCAAAATATGAACTGCTGAAGCAGACAACGGACTATAATATTGGTATGATTTATGAATCAATTTGTATTTCGATGCAAATTAAAAATTTAACTTCATAGGCTTCTAAGTTATCTGGTATATATACATATTATTAACCATTTAAAACAATAGCCGAAGGCCTTAGCAGCCAGTGCTTGTTCCTATTTTTAAGAAATTTATATCTCGGGTCGAGTCCTGATATGTCGGGATTACAATAAAAATCTTCCGAAAAGCCAGTAAAATCCATAAACGTTAATATTTACATAGAATTTTTACTGAAATTACGAAAGTCAAACGTCGGGATCAATCCCGATATTTCGGGATTAGATTAAAAATCTTCCGAAAACCCAGCATACTTCATAGCCACTATTTTTTGCTGCAATTACGAAAGTCATATTTCGGACGAGTCCCGTTATTTCGGGATTACGTGGAAAGTATTTCGAAAAACCAGTTATTCCATAAACATTCGCGTTTTTATATAATATTTACTGAGATTGCGAAAGTTGCATGTCGGGACCAGTCCCGATATTTTGGAATTTTTATATTCCTTGATAATACATGACATTTTTGGAAAGAACCCGAAGAACTACTTTGAAAAACAAACATATCTCTGTACATATTATCGCTCCTAGTCGCAGCATAGGACGGAAAAGATGGCTTGCCGGGCTGCACAAATTCCAGGACTGTATTAAAAATATTCTGATAGCCTTGGAATAGTTATCGCCACTAAAATTAATATACAATTTTTTATTGAAATTGCGAAGGTTATATCACGGGACGAATCCGGTATTTCATGATTATATTAAAAAATTATCCGAAAACCCAGTATATCCCATAAGCGTTAATACTTGTAGAGAATTTTTTCTGAAATTGCGAAAGTTGCACGTCGGGACAAATCCCGATACTTCGCGATTACTTCGGAATTACCTTCAAATTAATACAAAAACCTAGAATCAATCATCGCCGTTAATATTAGAAGTGAGTTTTTACTGAAATTATGAAGGATATATCGCCGAAAGAGTCCCATTATTCCGTGATCACATTCAAAGTATACTGAAAATCCGTGACCTATCATAGCTGCTAATTCTAATATTGCATTTTTAATGAGATTAGGAAGGTTTCTCACGGGTGCATGCTCCTGATTTTGGTACATTTTTAATGCAATAAAAATTCAGCGCGCCTGTACTGTTAAGTCCTCAGCGTTTACTACTGAATACAACAAACAAAAACAAAAAAAATTCCTAATATTCAGTTTTTAAGTGCAGATTTTAGAAAAAGTCGTTACCAAAACTTAAGACTCACAACGTAAGAATTTCATTGCGTTCTCCTGAAATAGTAGTGCATTCGAGAGCCAAATGAATGCCCTGGTCCATCAATTCATCAATTTGCCTTTCATGAGCTAATCATGACCAGTTTTTAGAACAGCTTTAAATGTGCATAGCTTTAAATAAATAAAAAATTCCAAATTTAGTTTCTCGCGTACATTTTTCCACAGTTGCTAGATTTTCCTCTAAGCCACAACAAGAAACGTATTTCATTTAAAATCAGTGCTTGAGCAATGCGCGAACGACTCGCCAGCGATTGCCAACCAGCGCAATTCGGTAGACTTTTTCGTAGGCATTTATGCTAATTTATGAGCTGTTAAGTCTGAAAGATTTGCCTACTTTTTGCAAACAGCAGCGTAATTTATTTCACCGCCAAACGTATTTTGCATTGAAAAGCTTTTGAGTTTGTATTGCTGCTGACAGCCAAATGAAATCAAAAGTATTAAGGTGTCAATGAGCAAATTTATTGCTTCATTTAAAGCGTGAAAAAGTACACATGAAAGAAAAAAATGTTGCAAAAAAATTAAAAAAAGCGCATCAAAAGTGTCGCCATTAAATTGATGAAAAAAAATTAAATTCCCAAAAATAATGGCGAAAAAGTAACAAAAAAAAAAGAAAAATTAAAAAAAATGGCAAGCTATTGAACACAAATGCCAGCATGTCGGCGTGCGAACAAACACACACACACACAGACATTGAATGCAAGTAAAACGAAGAAAAGCAAAAAGCAAATTGATGAATTGCGCTCGCACACAGTTCAATTATTGCATTATTGCAAATGAATTCTCGCACTTCGCCGGCAAAACTAAGGTGTGAAGTGCATGTTAAGGAATAAATTGTCTGCATGTTAATGTGAATTGCGGCAGCGCTAAATGCCATTGTTGCAAGCTGATATACTAAATGCAGCAAAAAAAAGAAGAAAAATAACCACACACATACACACACCTCTGCGCTGCTAAGCAAACAGAAACTGTAGTGTAACAAAAAAAAAAAAAGGCTAAAATTGTTTAGCGGCAAAACAAAAGACTTCAGCCACGAACTTGATATGCAAAATATTCGCGTAAGTATTTGTTCAGCAATTTGTATGTGTTTCAGTGTATGCGCCAGTTGAGGAGTAGGGCGCAGTGTTGGCGAAATGTAAACACATCTTTGCTTTGCTGCTAAACAGACAGCTGGGCGGACTAGGAGGCGTGCAGAGCGGCTAGCAGCTAGTCAGCTAGTCATCCAGCCTGCCAGCCACCTCTGACACCAATTCAATTAACATTTTTATTGCACAATTGCAGCGTTAAACAATGAAAATTCGTCACAATCGCGCGCAAAAGTCGCAAATGTTAATGAAAAATTTGCTGTTGCCGTACTTTTATTTACTCTGGTGGTGTCTCTCTGGTGAGGCGGTGTAGGCAGGCATGAGCAGGCGGTTTATAGAGCGCAAAATATACATATTTGTTGGTAGATGTTTTAAGGAAGTTTAAAGAAAGTTTATGCTTTAATTTTTTGTAATAAGGGCAAATAAAAGCAGGAAAAAAGAGTTCAAGAAGTGACAAAAAAATTGAAAATCTGCACAAAAAGTACGCGGCATCTCTTATTTGTAGCGAAAAAAGTATTGTTTATGGCACTTTTGACAACAATCTGTCAGATAATGTATGTACTGGGTTGCCCATATTCGACGGACCCATGTGTTCTTTTTCTTAAATCAAAGAAAAACACAATTTTTTTGATGTTGACGATAATCATCATTTTCTCTGGTTCAAGTAGATTTGTTCACATTACTTTTTGAATATGATATCTCTCAAATGGCCCCCTTGAGCCTGTACGGCGTATTGTGCCCGTTTTGCAGAATTTTCCATAGTTTTAGCTAACATTTCGGCTGGAGTAGCGGCTATTTCCTCACGGATGTTGTTCTTGAGCTGTTCTATGGTCTTTGGCTTATTAATCTAAACTTTTGATTTTAAATATCCCCACAAGAAGTCAAGTGGCGTTAAATTGGGTGAACGCGGTGGACAGTCAAAATCGCCATTTTTCGACATCAAACGACGAGGAGAGAATTTCTTCAAAAAATCGATTGTGGTGCGAGCTGTGTGTGGTGGAGCGCCGTCTTGTTGAAACCAGAGCTGCCTCATACGTTTTCGACGAATAATTGGTATCACAATTTTCTTCTTTTCTTCTTTTTCCTCTTCTTTTCACATTTGACTTCTTTTGTTGAATGCAAATTTCAACAATTTGGGAGCGCTCGCGTGGCGTGTACTGTGCCATGGTAAAAATCTGCTTGGACTGACGCTTCCAACGCGGTTTGTCACTAAGCGATTTGACATCTCCGTCAAAAGATACAGGGTTGCCAGATGGGTCCGTCGAATATGGGCAACCCTGTATGTATGTGTAATAATTTTGTTAATAAGTTATAGTTTGGTGTATTCTATAAAATTTGCTATACCGAATTTAACTGAGCAAAGAGTCCACCTAAAATTGGTGATTTCTCTGATTTTTCACTGAAATATTAAAAATATGTAAAAAATTATTCGGAGATAGTAGTTTGTGCATCAGAGAAATATAAGAATATACTTAAAGTATAAGTATAAATATTTCGCTCGGTCGGGTATAGAGCATAAAATACATTTTTTTTCATACGAATATAAGACGAGTTGAAACGTCGCTTCAGATGAATGAGCTGAAGGCGGCAGCATCGATCTGTGTATGGCCAAAGATATAACTATTATCGAAAGCTTCCTTATCGTTGGAAGGACTCGTATTGGTGAATATGAAATTGGAACATAGCAAAAATAATCGGCAAAAAAAGTCGGCCTTTTCACAGATGAGTTAAAATTCAAAATATCAACTGCTGTTCGACAAAGCCGATCCAAACACAGGATTACGCTTACATTTTTCTTCAATTGCTATGGTGGTCTACCCAAAACTCCTTTCGCCAGGTCCAACGGTAAATGAGCCGTATTATACGAGCATACGGCTGCGTTTGAGAGAAGATATTCGTTAAAAGAAGGCGCAATAATGGAGAATAAACTCATGGCTTCGTTCATCACTGAAGATCTAACGCTTCAAAGTTAACGGCGTTCAATAATCTTATAGCTTAGGTATGAAATATATTCACATGGAATACTGCGCGGGATGTTTTTTGAACACATTAGCCCTTTACCTTTTTCTTACATGAGTCTGCTTTGTAGTTTTAAGGAAAAATATTAGCCTGGGGGGGGAAAAAATCAGAAAACAATTGCTTCTTGCGCAAATGGTTTTAAACTATTTATGGTCGATGTGTGTAATGCTACGCCTATCAACATTCCCGCCAACTTTGATTGTTTCTGTGACATTTTCTTCAATATCAAAAATGCCTGAACGGAATCGACAAAACCAAACTTGCACATAAAATGGCAGCTGTTACAGTATCGCCACAAACACCATTCACAACTTCAGCTTGCATTTTCGTCTTTATCAAAGAGAAACTGTAAAATATATCGAATTTACCATTTGTTGACTTCCATTGTTAACACCTTGTAACTTACAACTGAATGGAACAAATAAAAAACAGTAAAATAATTTTTCTAGTGTGAAATTTCACCTTGACAACGAGCATTAACTTTAAGTTGTTTGATCGATATTTTGCAAGATATCGATCACTACAGCCATTTAATGAGAAAATAGGATTTCTTTTTCCCCAAGAAATATTGTTTATTCTCTATGTTATTCTAAGCTGATCATTTTCTCACCAATTGTTTTCACTTGTTCAGTTTTTTGATTTAAATAAAAAAAACTATTGTTTTTTAATTTTTGTAATGTTTTTGGAATTTTTTTATTTACTTTTAATTTTTTAAATTTAATTTCATTTCTTTTTGTTTTTGTATAATAAATTTTCATTCTTTTAATTGTTTATTTTTATACAACCTGCATTTAAAATTAATTTTTTGTGTGTTTAATTAAAAACAGTGAAAAGACAATTTTTTTATGTTTTTGATTTAAAAAAAAAAATTATTTTTATAATTATTATTTTTTTTAAATTAATTTTTTATTGTGTTAATTAAATTTTTATTTTTTAAGTTTTTAACTTAAATTTTTTTTTATAACCTGAATTTAAAATTGAAAAATGAATTTTATTTGTGTTTTTGATTTAAATTAAAAGAACTTAATTTTTTTATTTTGTTAACTATTTTTTTAACTTTTTTTCAATGTTTAATTTTGTATATATTTTTTTGAGTTTTTAATTTTTAATTTTATTTTTTTGATTTAAATTAAAAGAACTTAATTTTTTTATTTTGTTAACTATCTTTTTAACTTTTTTTCAATGTTTAATTTTGTATATATTTTTTTAAGTTTTTAATTTTTAATTTTAGTTTTTTATAATCTGAATTTAAAATTGAAAAATGAATTTTGTTTGTGTTTTTGATTTAAATAAAAGGAAATTAATTTTTTTATTTTGTTAACTATTTTTTTAACTTTTTTTTTCAATGTTTAATTTTGTATATATTTTTTTAAGTTTTTAATTTTTAATTTTATTTTTTTTATAATCTGAATTTAAAATTGAAAAATGGATTTTGTGTGTGTGTTTAATTTAAATTAAAAGAAATTATTTTTTTTTATTTTTTAATTATTTTTTTTTTATTTTTTAATTAATTTTTTTTATTTTGTTAACTGTTTTTTTTTTTATTTTTTGTTTGTTATGTTTTGTTTGTGTGTTTGATTTAAATTAGAACAACTTAATTTTTTTATTTTGTTAACTAATTTTTTTTATTTTTTTCAATGTTTTTTTTATTTTGTTTTTTATAATCTGAATTTAAAATTCAAAAATGAAATTTGTTTGTGTGTTTGATTTAAAGTAAAAGAACTTACTATTTTTATTTTGTTAATTTTTTATTTTGTTATTTTTCAATGTCTAATTTTGTAAATATTTTTTTAAGTTTTTAGTTTTTAATTTTTTTTATTTTGTTTTTTATATTCTGAATTTGAAACTGAAAAAATTTTTTTTTTGTTTTTATTTATTAATTAATTCTTTTATTTTGTTATCTATTTTTTTGCATTGTTTTTTTTTAAATGCTTAATTTTGTATATATTTTTTTAAGTTTTTAATTATTAATTTTTTTTTATTTTGTTTTTTATATTCTGAATTTGAAATTGAAGAATTAATTTTGTTTGTGTGTTTGATTTAAATTAAAAGAAATTAATTTTTTTATTTTTCAATTAATTTTGTTATTTTGTTAACTATTTTTTTATTTTTTTTTTTTCAATGTTTGATTGAGTATATATTTTTTTAAGTTTTTAATTTTCAATTTTTAATTTTTTTTTTTATAATCTGAATTTAAAATTGAAAAATTAATTTTGTGTGATTGTCTGATTTATATTAAAAAAAAAATTTTGTTACATGTTTGATTGGAAATAATATATATTTTTTAATTAATATGTTTATTTTGTTAATTGTTTTATATTTTGTTAAGTTTTTTCCAATTTCTTTAATATAATTAATTTGTTTTTAATTTTTTGATATACATTTTTAATTTTTTTTTCATATTCTTTCAATTATTTTTTTCTTTTATTAACTTAAAAACAAGCTAAGCAAAAATACCGCAAATACTCCAGCTGTTAATCGTATGCCACAATTTTTTAGCCTTGCATACTTTGCTGTTAACATAAATTAATCAGCCTACTGAAAAGCTTCCGCGAGACGCTTTTTTCCCAGCCGAATTAAAGACTTCATTTAGTCTATTAAAATGCAGCGATTAATTAAGCTTACCGCAATTACATTGGCGTGCAAGTCTCATCACACACGCGCATGCTCGTACATACATATGCATGTGTAGGTACACATAACTACAGCCATTACACACATACACATGTAGGCATGCGGCAGTTGTGCATGCACGTGCTGTTGCCACAATTATGCATTTCCTGTTATAACAACATGTTGTGAATTTTTCCAGTAATACAGTAGAACCTAATGCTTCCCAGCTTCTTAGCTACCAACCGCATCGGCATTTCGTGGCATTTCGTCTGCCACAGTCTTTGCTTGAATTTTTGCCATTGCTGTTGTTTTCTTTCCTTGTTTTTTTGCCAGTGTAGAAAAATTAAAATCAGTTGAAGCGCATTAACGCCGACTTTACACACCTATCATAAGATTAATTAACTTAATCCTAGCACATAGGAGCGCTAAACTACCTACACGACCACATTCACACACGCACACTCTCTCGCATGCATGGAAGTACTGTAATGGCGCTGCTAACGTGAGACACTTTGTCTCATTTATTTCACTTTATTGTGCTTTTGTGGCTTTTCAGTTTTTTTTTTAATATTTTTTTTTTTGCTGTAAAATTCATGCGCGTGTCGCTGTAACAACATGAAAATCCTTAACGCTACATTTATTTATAGTGTAAAAAAAAAAATTCCACGCGATTTTTCTCGGAACAAAATGCAATTGTACGCCGGAAATTGGACGAAATTCCATGCAAATAATTGTGGCAAATTAATTTTGTGCGACTTGAGTGTAAATTGATGTGCTACAATTTCACAGCATTTTTTTAAATTTTCTTGTAAATAAAGACTTGAAGTTTGTGGAATTGTTTGCCATATTTTCCCAATGGATTTCAGCGATTTCGCCACAAATGAGGTATTAGACGGCGGCTGTTAGTGATATTTATTTTCTCGGTAGATGGCTGTAGTGATCGATATATAGTAAAGTATCGATCAAACAATTTAAAGTTAATGCTAGTTGTCAAGGTGAAATTACACACTAAAAAATACTTTTGCTGTTGTTTGTTTGTTCCATTCAGTTGTGCGTTACAGGGCGCTAAAGAACGCATAGGAGCTAAAGATCGACCATAAAACAGTTTTAAACCTTTTTAGCAAAAATTTTACGCAAAAATCATGGACTCAGTTTTCTCCAAACTAATATAATTTAAACCAACCTGAATATATGAGGGTACAATTTTTGAAAGATGCTTTTTGAAATTTTGTTTTTATTTCCGTAAATTTATACAAAACCCCTAAAGAATTATTTCGTTATACATTCAATTTGCATATTTAACTTTCACAATAAAAAAGAATTCAAATGCTCTAAAAAGGCGCTAAGCTCTTCTTTCCAAGGCTTCTTTAAAAAATGAAAGTGTGGTAGTCGTTTTTTATTGGCCTCATTTTCATGGCATTTTCATATAGCCATTTTTAAAATCAGCGACTATCACCATATATTTTGTGGGACGCCAAAATCTGGTGCCAAAGCTCGTTTAACAAATTTATTTATTTGTTTTTTTTTTTTTTAAAGTAAAGTAAAGCTTGAAACGTAAATTTATATAGTTTTTGTTTAAATAGCCATTTCTTACAAAAAAAAAAAAATATAAACATGCAACTGCTTCTTTTTTTTCTTAGCATAAAAGTCCTGGGCGGACCACTGCTTCCGCAATAGAGACTCAACTAAAAAATGAAAAACAGTCAACACTGGTCAAAATGTTGATGTGCCATGGTTTTTTGGGGGCTGCAAGTCACTAAACTCTTTTGTCAAAAATGATTTTTTTATTCTACAAATGTAGCTTTTGAAAACATCTGCATAGAATTTAGATTCTATATATTAGTAGTATTAAGCTGAAACTTTAAAAATTCAGCTATATTTATGAGACTTTTTCCCACTAAACTGCATCCTTGACATTCCTCATTTACGCGAAAGTCAAAATTTTTATATTAAGTGCAACTAAGTTCTTGCTGTTTGTCAATAGATACCGCCAGCAGCTTGTGCTAGTCGATTCTAACATAACCTAAACGTCATAAGCCAAGCTTAGACATAAACAAACTTCTACGACACATTCGTGATTTCCTTTTGGTATCAGTTACTTTTGGTTTTGTGAAAATGTCTGATTTTGTGCCGAATAATCGCCATTTGCGGGAAGTGTTGATTTTCCTCTTTCATTCGAAAAAAACGGCAACTGGAGCGCATCGAGCGCCACACAAAGTTTATGGAGATGCTGCTTTAAGTGAAACAACGTGCCGAGATTGGTTTCGTCGCTTCAAAGACCGTGATTTTAATGTTGACGATCGTCCACGTGAAGGAAGGCCAAAAACCTTCGAAGTCGCTGAATTGGAGGCATTGCGCAATGAGGATCCGTGTCAAACGCAAGAAGAGCTTGTTTTAGTATAAGGAGTTACCCGCCAATCCGTTTCCAAGCGATTGCATGCTTTGTGAATGATTCAGAAACGGGGACTTGGGTTCCTTATGAGTTAACACCAAGGGATGTTCAACGTCGTTTTTTCGCCTATGAACAACTGCTCCAGTGGCAAAAAAGGCAAAAAAGGAAAGGTTTTCTTCATCGCATCGTGACGGGTGATAAAAAATGGATTCATTACAGCAATCCAAAGAAAAAAAGTCATGTGACCATTTTTTCAGAATAAAGTTGTATTATCATCAAAAAAAAGAGAACTTAGTTGCGCACCTAATATATCGAATTTAAGAGCTGAAGTCAATCACCCAAATACGACTATTTTATTGTATTTTTCGGCACATTTGAGTTTCAGAATTTGATTTTTCTTAGCCTAAAATCCATCAAAGGTTAGAGACAACTCTTTTGAAGTGCTGCTTGTGAAGGTTAGAATGAAGCTATTATCGCAACTACAATGAAAACCGAGCTCTTTTCTTCAGTTCTCAGCACTCCTGCGTAGAAGACACAAGGATGCACATACATACGTACATACATAGCACATGACGCTTAGCACTGTTGAATCGTCATTTATTACACCCACCGAAACTGTCAGCACTGTCACAAGGGTTAACTCACTACCAGGCATTCATTCAGAGTCTGCCGCGAATCCGCGATGGGTGTGTGAATGTGTGAAAGACATGAAATTCCTCTAGTATTTCAGTGCAATTTATTCTCACTCACAACGCCGGACAGACACATTTATATGCGCATACAAGCGCATTGCTCTGCTTCCTTTTCAATTGAGCCGCAGCTTTTGTTTGTTTGTTTGCTTTGAATACCTGCCTCCCGCAAGCAACTATTTAGTGATATGAACACAAAAGCATCATCCGCCAGCCACACCGATGATGTGGAAATATGTTTGGCTAAGGGGGGATTACTTTTTCATGAACCGCGGCCTCATTAGAATGACGGAAATATTTTGAATAACAAACGCTATTGAATTTGATCTGACCGGCACGATGTGGCGAATGCGACCACGACGGCTACGACAGACGACAGCAGCGAGGCAACAAAAAAAAAAAACGAAAAAAACCAACAAAGTGGTATAGAATCACAAGCAGCGGGAGAAAAAACGGGAGTAAGCAAGCAAACCAATAAAACAGCTTGCAGTTGAATGTGGCCACAGAAAACTGTAATATTTGCGAACAGTATTGCACTGCTGCTGCTGCTGCTGCGCTCGCGTGGCGTTGTTGCATGCGGCAGCTAAATAAATGCGCTGTTATTATTGCTATTGTTGTTAGAGTTGTTGCTGCGTAGTAGGTCTTCCGTTGCACCACTTACCACTGGTCAACTGTGCTTGGCATTCTCAGCTGTAGTTGCGCAAAGATGCTGCATGACATCACATAAAGCCACTCTATGAGCAGCGTCCAGTGTGTGTGCGTGTGTGTGTGTGTGTTTGTGAAATGCAACTCTAAATTAAAATTTATGGTTTGCAGCGATTTTTTGCGTCTTCCGCCAATGTGACGTGATGAGCTGAATGCTGTTGTTTAGCTGTGCTGTACTTTGCTGATTGCTGCCTACTACTACGTGCGGGCAGGAGTTGCAACATATTGTTATTGCTGCTAATATGTTAGTCAATGGCAATGGATCTGCTTGCCAGCTTGTGACTTTTATTTCTGATGCTCTGATATACTGCCTTTTACACATACACACATACATATTTGTGGACATTAGAGTGATCGAGCGCGCAATTTTGGAATCGCGTTTTGAAAGCTTTTGTGAAATAAAAGAGTTGAGTGCTGCCGTGTGAATTATTTTGGACATTGTGGAAAGTTTGCTTTAAATTCATTTATTTGTATAGGAAACAGTAAAGTAAAAATAAAAAAAATTTCAAAAAAAAAATAAATAATTTCAGATGGATTCAATGTTGAAACTTTTGGTACAAAGCTTTTTAATGTAAAGTATTTTCATATCAAAATTTTTTTTAATTGCTCAAAAAATTCTGAAAAAGTTTTGGTATAGGGTTTTCTGCGGTGAAATATATTCGGTTATTATTCACATATACATTTTTTTTTTCAAAAAATTTAAAATAAATTTATTTAGAGCTTCTTACAGTGAAATATATTCGATTCTTTTTAAAATTTGAAATAAATGGAAAACCTTTAATTGTTGTTCGGTCGATTTGGTGCTAAAAATTTTAGTATAAGGTCTTTTCAGTGAAATATATTCAGTTACTTTACACATTTAAATATTTTTTTTTTTTTCATTTAAAAAAATTTATAATTTTGAGATAGATTAAATATTGAAAATTTAGGCGTAGAGTTTTTTCAGTAAAATATATTCGATTCTTTTTCAAAATCAAATTTTGTTTTTTAATTTTCAAAAAAAAATTTTATTTATCTTGAGATGGATTCAATGTTCAAAATAGAGGTTTTATACAGTGAAATAGAATATTTGTTTTCACATTTAATTTTACTTTTTATTTAAAAAAAATTGAAGAATTTTGTAATTTTCAGATTGATTCAATGTTGAAAATTTTGGTATAGAGTTTTTAAAGTGAAGCACGTAGCTTCGGTTCTTTTTCACATTTAAATTTTTTTTTCATTTGAAAAAAAACAAAATTCAAAAAATTTGATAATTTTGAGACTGATTCAATGTTGAAAATTTTGGTATAGAAATTGAAAAAAGTTGGTAAGAAAGTCACAAGAGAAAAGCCACATTTAAAATTTGTTTTTTAATTTTTTAAACTATTTTGGGACAGTGTGGAAATTTTTGGTATAGACTTTTTACAGGGAAATATACTCGCTTTTCGTTCCCATTTGCATTTTTTTACAATATATTACTGAAAAAAAAATAGTTTTGAGACTAATTTAATGTAGAAAATTTAGATATAAAGCTTTTTAAAGTAAAATATCTTTGATTCCTTTTAACATTTAAACTTTCTTTTAATTTAAAAAAAAAAATGATTGTTCGTGATTCAAAAACTTTGCTTTTGTCAAGAAATTTTGGGCACAGAAAAAAATTGTCTCACAAATTTTGACCAAAAAACTATGCTTAAAAAATTTTTTTAAATATATTTTATTCTAAAAAATTAGAAAAAATAAACTTCTTGGCAAAATCTAAAGATATTTCCTTTTAAGAAAGTCCGTATAAAAATTTTCAACATTGAATATTTGTTTTAAATATATTGTATTCTAAAAAATTAAAAAAAAAATATATAAACTTCTTGACAAAAGTTGAAGATATTTCCTTTTAGAAAGTCCATATAAAAATTTTCAACAATGAATAGACGACGAAATTCAAATTGTTTTGCAACATTTTTTTAATTTACTGCTTATTATTTTCTCCTTTCTTAGCAATGATAGCCCTGGGAACCACTGCTTCCGCAACATTGCCCTTATATTCCATGTTGAACGTCTGTAGTCAATGGTCTTTAACTTTTGCGTTGGTCTGCATCGTTGTGTTCGATTATCTATCCGAGGCTTTTGTTGCAGTTTCGCGACAATTAGTTTCGTGTAGGAGGTTGTCGGCCTCGAGACGCTAGTCCGTCTCTGCACCGTGTTGCTTT
This sequence comes from Anastrepha obliqua, assembly GCF_027943255.1. Classification (NCBI taxonomy): domain Eukaryota; kingdom Metazoa; phylum Arthropoda; class Insecta; order Diptera; family Tephritidae; genus Anastrepha; species Anastrepha obliqua. Next base: position 86,059,335 of record NC_072896.1, on the reverse strand, counting down.
ATTTGTTCTCTTACTCTCCTTTGGGATTTTCCATGCGATGATGGCCTACCGAGTCTCTTGTAAAGGTTAACAGCACCAGCAACGTGAAGGAAAAGAAGCAGATGGATGGTGAGAGGTGAGAAGCATCAGTTCGTAGGATCAGCTATGAAGTTGCCCATTACTACCCTTTCGTGGTGCTCTTCTACTTTTCATTATACTCAAGCCTACATATAAACCATTTTTTAGAAAAATTTACGGCAATCTCCAAAATACTTAGATCACTTGATATGGAATCGCTAATTGACTGGTTTTGATTTACTCCAGCATCCAAAATTAAATGAATTTCACAACTTTCACACCCAAATTCAATTGAGGTAATGCAGCAAGCCGCAAAGATAAATTTACTTATATCGCAACTTTTTTTATGAAATTATACAAAGCCTTATGTATAGTAGCTACATATGTATATACGGTATATACGATCACAGACAGTACTTGACATTGCGTAGTTGCATATATGAAAATTTAGCAGAAAGCTGTGAGTCGCATCTTTATCGTGGTATAAAATAGCAGACAGTTTTCTTATTGCGACTGCCCTTCGGCAGGCAACGACAACTCTCTGAGAGCATCTGCCATTCAAACATGGCATAAATCTGTGAGTCCTTCCATTTGTGTGACAACAACTAAAAGCCACAAACTGTTATTACGAATGTTATTAAAATATTAAAATTCGCTTCATTAGATTCTTATGCAAATCTTATTCAAAATACACATCAATAATTTATTTTCTGCTGATAACATTTTTCAATTAATTTTTTGCGTAGGACTTACAAGCAAGTTTTTTTTTTAAGAAAACTTGATTTTCAATTGATTTAAATTTGAATTCAAGAACTCGCAATTCGTTTGATAAATGCCGCCAAATTACAGTAAGTCCCTAAAAAAAAATTAATTATGCAGCATAGCATTTTTATGCCAACTTTTGTTGCTTTGCGTGCAGTTGTTGCTCGCCACAGTGAGTTGCTCATGCAATGGATGCGCGGCTGCTGTATCCACTTCGAATGGCTGCAGGCGATAAAAGTAAACAAATATTGCAAACGGTCATAAAGGCAACAACAACAAAAAGTAAGCAATAGTAGCGATGACAGCAATAACAACAATAATAAATGAAATAAAATATTGTATTCTTTAGAATAGCAGAAGTCTCAGTGGATGTGGAATGAGATATGAGAGAGATAAGAGAGAAGAAGAGAGCAGGTGGTAATAAGAGCGTGGGAAAACGGGAACGTTAGGAAGAGCACCAAATTCGCAACGCATGTGAGATACACATTTAAGTTACGGTAAATCAAATGAAGCTGCAGTCTTCTTTTGGAATATTTTTCTATTTGCGCTCAGTGCTGAGAACAATAACAAAGTACAAAAAAATAAAAACAATTTATTCTAATGTAAAAAGCAATAAATATTCATGGGCATGAACAAGAGCGCAAATTTTACAACAAAACCTAATATTGTAACAAAAAAAAGAGGTAAAAATAACAACAGCAACAAGTAATAGCCTTCAAAGCCAATTGCAGCGAGTTTGCCGCCATTAGCAACTCTGAAGTACAATAAAATCCTGGCCAACATTTGATGAGTTTACGATTGATGCGGTCAAGTTCTATGCGCATGCATACATCCACACACACTTCCATGCCTATTTATATTATATATATAACACTGATATGTGTGTGCTGAGCGCGATTTTTGCAGCCATTGCAATTGTAGCTATTCTTCTATTACTTGTTGCTATTGACTTGCTATTCATTCTCTGACTTCATGTGAGTGTGTGTGTGTGTGTATGAGACTGTGCGCTTTGCAAATATTATATCCTGTACATTATGGTGATTTGGTGATTTATTGACTTTTTTATTATTGTTATTTTTGTTATTGTTGTTGATCGTTTTAGTGTTTTGATCGCTTTTGTTGTATCAAAGGAGTCGATCATCGGTAATCAGTTCCTTTCAGTTCATTGCATATATTCCTACAGCAGTCGATGACAATTGACTCTTTCAATTTGATGCTGTCAAAAATTTACCGTTATGTATGCAAAGCTGCGCAAAATACGTTTGTACCTATGAAACCGCAATTCATGCATAGGTTGTGTTAGCTGCGAATGCATGCATTGTTGAACCGCAACAATCAAGAATTTTAATGATTTCGACCTCTGCTGACGATATTTAATTATGACGAATATTTTTTTCCCTGTGATAAATATTTTGAGTTGTAAAACAAGCAAATGCCCGGCATGCGCTGCTCTGCAGAGTAGTGAATAATTCAATAACAAACTAGCAAATATACAATTTAGAAACCATACATTTTGCATCTTTGCTTTATCTGATTATTCCCGCCTATCCTGTTAGGTAGAGTTTGGCACACAGCGAGCATGCACCACATCGCAAGGTAATTTTTTGAAAAAATCTTCCTTTTGTTTTAAAATTTTTCACAGTAATACAAAATAAATAATACATTTGGTTAATGCAAAGTGCTAGGAAACATTTCTGAGTTTCTTAGGAAAAAAAATGTTACTTCAGTCGGTGGTGTAATTTTTGTTTTGCTGCTGTTTGAAAACAAATTTTATGCTTTTTCCACTAGAAAATCAGAAATACAAAAACAGCTCTAAAATGCTGCTTGCGAGGGATAAAAGAGCATCAATTCTATATCAAATTGTTATTGGTGTTGATGTCTGGACAAACTTGTGCTCGAAGCAGCCCAAATCAAGAAAATTGTATGTCAAATGCTTTTTGGTCTAACAAAATACTCAAGGTGGTCGAATTTGGCATAAGCCCCCGGAATTTGGAGTATTTGGAACTACTCAAGATTTTTTGTAATATTTCAGGAAATTGAACCGTGCTTTTACAAAAAAATGGATAGAATATCAAAAGATGCAACACAGAGTCATTATAAAAAGATTTACTGAGATGGGACCAAGATCAGACTGAGGCCAGAAACGACTGCCAGCGATTTAGAAGTAGTCAGCTGAGTCATTACGGCGGTTTGTTTACGAAAAAACTGAGTTTGTGTTAGTGATATATGAAAAAAAATCAACGCAGTCTGCGCGCAGGTCACTTCGTTGCTATGGAAACAACGATTGATTGGACGAGTGTGTGAAATGAGCGAGCCGAATACCATGGTGAAGAGAATTGTGAAGGTGTGATTAATAACAGAGCGTTAATCGGCTCTGAGCGAATTTGATTGAATCATCTGATTGGCTGACGTAATAGGGGATGTGCTTATAAAAAAATTGAGACTGTTTTGGTGATATCGTCCCCTTAGTATTAAAATAGCCTATACATTTTTTGATGTTTTGAGAAAATGAATTTCAAACTTTTTGTCGAAAGTAGCTCTCACTCAAATCTCGTTATATCTGTAAATATTTATTATTTTTTTACTGACGTTTTGACCCACTTTGTGGAACTAGAATTTGACAAAATTTTGACCACATATAAAATCGACGATGGAGAATCCAAAAATTCAATAAAAAAATAATAGCCTATGAGCACATAGGCTATTGTTATACTAAGGGGACGATATATGAAAAAAATCAGCAGAGTGTCACTTCTTTCCCGCCTGAACAGCGACTGATTGACCGATTGCGTGAATATGTATGACATGATCGTGCAGACTTCGGCTGGCGATAAGATTGTGTTAGTGATATACGAAAAAAAAAAATCAACACAGTCCCCGCTTAAGTTGTTTTATTTCTATCAACGACGAGAACAACGATTGGACGGGTGTGTGAATACATGGGAACTGAATTCGGCTGCTTAATCGCATGTGACGTGGCAGCCGAAGTTCCCCTCACAATTTTCTTGTTCACCATAGCCGATTGCCCAACCTGATAATGAATTATGGTGAAAAGATTTTGAGCGAATTTGCAAGATATGCCGACGTCATTCGTTTTGCGTTTCACTAACCTAAAGCTGAATTTTGTGAAACACAAAACCAATGACGTAGAATCCAAAGTTCCCCTCAACTTGACTATAGCAAAATTAAAAAAAAATAATAATAGTAATAATTGTAAAAGTTGTCACTTTTTGTGTGGAGCCCGTTTCTCCAGAAGTCCCTTGCGGTGATCATCAGAAGTCCTTGGAGATTCATCTAAAATCTATCGGTCAAGAGAAATTTGTTTTATTAATAGATAGTCTTCTTTCGTATTGAAAACTTTGGAGAGGTTGATACAATTTCACTTAAGCCTAACTATAGATAGAAATCTTATTTCTACGTCACAACATGCCTACACGAAAGGGAAATCGGTATAGACAGCTCTACATAACCTTATTTAGACGGCAGAGAGTTCACTGCACAAACAGGAATTTACTTTAGCCGCTTTCCTTGATATTGAAGGGGCGCTTAACAATGTCGAAGGGAGGGCAATTACTGCAGCACTCACTGATCTTGGGATAGAATCGGTCTTGGTAGGCTTCATCGGTGCTCAGGAGATTGGTAAGTAGAGGTACACCGCAAGGTGGAGTCCTCTCACCGTTTTTATGGAACGCAGTTACTTCTGTTAATACTGGAATCGGTGGGCTCTAAGCTGATAGCTTACGCCTAATACAAAATGCTCTAGACATACTTTCTAGGTGGGCAGAAAAGTGTGGTCTAGGAGTCAACCCAGACAAAACACAACTCATATTGATTACTAGGAAACACTGGATCCCTCAGCTAAGTCCAATTATGCTCAAGGGGGAAGCTCTTGAGATTTCGGAAGAAACCAAGTACTTGGCACTAAACATAGATAGGAAACTGACTTGGAAGTCAAACATCTTAGAAAGAGTCAAGAAAGCGAACCTAGCTTTTTATGCCTGTAAGAGAGCTTTAGGTAAGACCTGGGGACTTAAACCTAAGGTTACTTATTGGGTTTACACTGCTGTCGTTAGACCCATTCTTCTATATAGAAATGTTGTCTGGTGGTGTGCTATGCAGAAAAAAAAACTATTCTAATTTATTGAATAAGGTGCAGAGATTAGTGGAATTAGCAATATGTGGCGTCATGAAAACCACGCCATCCATGGCTTTGGACATCATGCCACATCTGCCATCCTTAGATCTCTTCTGCAAATAATCAGCGGCCTACTCCGCTTTAAAACTCAAAACGAGCTCACAATGAAGGACTGCCACACATAGACCCCTTGACACATTGACATAACCATCTTAGACTCCTTCACGGATATAGCCTGTGATTATCACCCTCCCATTCTTTGCTTCGAAAGGAATTTCCTAATGAGAAGCCCTTCTAGACTGGAACGGCTTGAAGAAGATCCAATACCCAACACACCCGTTTAGATCTACACAGACGGATCTAAAATCGACACCTGTGTAGGATCAGTGTTATTTTGCGAAGAGCTTTCTATTAGTGAATCCTTTAAACTACCGGATAACTGTAGCGTTTTTCAAGCGGAAATAAACGCTATTCATGAAGCCTTAAAATAGTTAAAGATAAACAGAATATCATCAACAGATATCTGCATTCTATCGGTAGCCAAGCTGCCCTACGAGCCCTGGACGCATTCCAAACAACATCAAGGAGTGTCTTACGTTGTCGCCAATCTCTAAATGAGATGGCCAAGCAATATCGTATAATCTTATGCTGGGTTCCAGGCCACAGAGATATACCAGGGAACTGTAGGGCAGACCAACTTGCAAGAGAAGGTACCTGTATGCCAGGCATAAGTAATTTTATGGACATACCTCTCGCAACTTGTAAGCTTCTCATTAAGGACGCACTAATCAGTTCTGCAAATCAAAGATGGATTAGCGTAAACACCTGTGAAATTGCTAGGCAAACATGGCCAAGGCTAAATTTACGTCTGTCCAAGAGTATTATAAAACTGAATAGACTTCAAATCAGGACCTTAGTAGGGGCCCTCACAGGACATTGTCTCATAGGAAACCATGCAAAGAGATTTGGCGTTTACACGCATGATTTTTGTCGTAGCTGTAGAAATGAGGAGGAGTTGGAAACAATTCAACACCTCTTTTGCACATGCCCAGCTCTAGTCAGAAGCAGGAACCGATTTTTAAAATCCTACTTCTTAACGAATATAGATAATCTATACACTTTAGGTATCAACAACCTTTTACGCTTTGTCAAAAGCTCAGGATGGTTCAATATGGAGCCGGGAAATGTAGCCCAGCCCCTGCGGCTCACAACGGACCCATTTCGTGGTCTAAGTGGCATCGTTGTCTAATAGATAATCTTGTGCCTGATCGAAGCTTTTTTTCAAGATTAACAATATGGCGGCCTCAGGGAATATTTATCAGATTTTCGAGAAAAAAGCAAATAGCAATTAATTTGTGGCAGCACCGCTGCTCAATTAATTTATGACAGTTCGTCAACACCATAATGTCAACCTTAAAATTCAATGAAAAATTTCTTCTCTCTTCAACCGGCGACGAGGCAACACCATAGCTTGCTAATATTGTTATTTTAAGATTTGTGTATTTTAAATAAAAATGAAATACCATAAATTGTTAAAAAAAATCGACATTTAAAAAACAAAATCCTTCTTTCTTCTTTGAAAACAGTATAAATTTTATTGAAATTTACCAAGCGGTTTTTAAGTTACAGTGATCACCAGTTCAAAAAACATAGTTTTGAGAAAAACGCATTTAAAGTTTCGCTATCTGCTCCGGAGCGCCCAAGCGCCTCTTATTAATTGTTGAATAACTCGCAAGGTATTTGTCGGATTCACTTCAAGTTTTCACACAATATTTTTAAGATATTATACTTTAAGGAAATGTAAAAAAAAAACAATGTTTTGAAAATTCTGGCTACCCTTAACCCCATAAAACTGCATACCCAGAATTTTTCTATGAATGAAATTTTGATAAAAATTTACCGATTTTTCTGGTACTTTGTAAAAAGTTTGAAGGTTTGAATTAATTGGTTTTTGTGATGGCATGCACTAAACTAAAAAAAACAAAATGGAAAAAAAATTTTGAAAAAAAAAGTTTGAAAAAAAAAATTTTAACTTGTCAATTTGTGGCAGACTTTATTCTGACGCTAACCCTTTATTTATTAGTGTTTGTGCATAGTACGATTTTTAGTTGCCAATTTGTTCAAGCAACAAACAAGTTACAACAAATTTTGAACAAAACACTAACATGGTTTAATGCTTGGGGTATACAAATCAATAGCGGCAAAACAATTCATGTAGTTTATTCCAACAAGAAAGTAAGACACAAGAATCTGACAATAAACCACTCACAAATCCCAATAGACACCAAAGCAAAATACCTTGGAATGACTATTGACTCCAAACTTCTCTGGAAAGAACATATTACGATGAAAAGAAATGAGGTAAAAAACAGATTCCGACAACTATATTGGCTACTTGGCAGGCGTTCGAAACTGTCATTGCTGAATAAAATACTTATATACAAAACTGTGATTGTGCCAATCTGGGCATACGGCATAGAAATCTGGGGTACTGCAAGCAAAAGTAACATTAACATTATTCAACGACTACAATCAAAAATACTCAGAACTATAACCAATGCACCTTGGTACTTCCCAAACGAAGACATTCATCGCGATCTCAACATCGAAACAATAGCAGAAATCATCCGCAAACGCAGCACAAATCATATTGTCCGTTTAATGAACCATTCCAATAATGACATGCGACAACTCCCAACAGCAGAAAGGGCAAACTCTAGGCGGCTCAAACGACCAACCCCAACTCAGCTGATAACTAGAATAATTTAAGGGGGGGGGTAACGTTTTTAAATTTTTTTTTGTGCATTTTTTTTTATTTGGTTTTTTAAATGAAGAACCTTTCAAGAATATTCTGTGAAAATTTTAGATGAATCGGAGCAAAACTGACAAAGATACAGCCATGTAAGTGTTGCTACCTACCTGGCTCAACCGCGCGCCATTTGAACTTTAAAGCGTTGTTCCCACAACTTACGTTTTCAAAGTCGGTGCCCCTCATAACTTTGAAACTACTGCACCGATCCTTTTGAAATTTTGAACACTTTTTCTGTAGATGTTTTACAAGGTAACGCCGAAGAGTTTTTTTCGAATTTGTTGATACTTTTGTTTTTACGGTAACTAATTCACCGATTTTTTACGCGAAAATCGTGTTTTTGACTTTAACGTGTTCCCAAAAATCGAAAAATTTTTAATTTCAAAAAACCCTCTCGGCGTTACCCGGAGAAAACGATTATCTAACGAAATAACTTTGGTTTTTTGATTTCAGATGATTTAACACCGAGTTATGAGGGGCACCGCAAAACTATTTTTTTTTGAGATGCGTCCGAATAATTTCTGCCATTGCCGTATTTTTAAATATTTTTGGATGAAAATTTCACAAAATATACTTCAAATGCTATAGTTTTATGTAGTAAAAGATTTGACGAATAAATTTTAACTGTGTCATCAAAAAAAAATCATAAAAATGTGCCTTTTTTTTCCATGAATTAACGTTACCCCCCCCTTAAAGCTATGCACATACCTACACTTGTAAACTCACACAACAACTTAACCCAAATGTAATATTGATAATGATTAATGTTATAAAATCCAAGCTGCAGAAAGAATTACTTAGTGTCATACGACAGGTGTAATTAATAAAGGAGGCAAAAAAAAAAAAAAAAAAAAAAAAAAAAAAAAAAAAAAAAAAAATTGTTCAATGGCTTATTTGCATGAGGCTCTTTCACCATTATTTACAGGACATGGGCAGTCTAAGATCAGTCTAAATGCAATTGGTGCGCTACTTTTCACTCAATGGATGATATGGTGTGTCTGCTCCTTCTTCCACTTACTGAAAACTGACTCAGTTGCAGGTTAAGGTCGACGGAAGATTGAGCTAAACATTTATATACTTAAGAGTAAGTAATAAATTAAGTTTGCATAGGCGCTCAGAGAAGACTATGCAAGTATTGCATTCAGATTGCGTAGAGGTATGACGGTTTGGGGCGCTTATAAAGGGTGGTTAAGTTTCAAGGGCCGGTGTTGATTTTGGATAAAGTACAACTTTTTTAGAAAATTATTGTCATTTCTCTTTAATATGCTAATACTAGTATGGCTCAATTACGTATAGAGCAAAATATTGGCCAAATTGCCGCCGTGGCCTCGGCGGCACACCCCAGAAAACCACGAAATGCAAATAGTTCCCTGGTTAAGTTTTAAGGGCCGGTGTTGATTTTGAATAAAATAAATTTTTTTTAAGAAATTATTATCATTTCTCTTAATTATGATAATATTGATATGGCTCAATTATTTGTTGAACAAGATATGGGCCAAATAGCGCCGCGGCCTCGGCGGCACACCTCCATCCGATGGTCCAAATTTTCGATGACGCTGAGACATAATTGAGGTTTTATGCCGTTAATGTGCTGAATTATCTCATCCTTTAGCTCTTGAATTGTTGCTGGATTATCGACGTATACCTTTTCTTTCAAATAACCCCAAAGAAAGAAGTCCAACGGTGTGGTTGATGTTTAGGTGCGGTTCACATTCAACATCGGCCCTTGAAATTTAACCACTCTTTACAATAACCCTGGATATGTATAGTTTTTTTTCATATTCAGAATACCGACGCAAGTTACATGAAACAATTTTCAACTACAGCATTGCATATGAGCTGCCTCCCGTATGCGTGGAAATGGAGCTATTTTTATGAGCACTCAAAGTTAGTTTAATTTTGATCTTGTTTGTTTCAAAGACACAGTAAAAGTTGCCATTGCAATATTTTTGTATTGCAATAATAAATAAGTGGAATTGCCATTGAAATCTCATGAATAATCAAAAGTAAGCAGTCATAAATCGAACTTCATAACAAAAGACTAAAAAGAAGAAAACAAAAAAAGCAGAACAAAATAAAGCCACCAAAGTCACAGACTTTCCCACTAAAACTTGAGTAGGAAATTCTTTAGTTTATATATTCACATGGACATGTGTATGCATGTATGTAAGTATATGTGTGTTCCTAAGCATTTGACTGCCCGCTTATTTATCTACTTAAGCAGATAGTCTCCGCCATGCATGTAAATACATATGCACATACATATGTAGGCCTGTGTGTATTGATGTATTGCTCAGCGACCAGTACTCGTCGTATTCCCAATTGCGCCGCAGCTAAGACATCGATCAGCAACAGTAGCAGCAGCAAAGCGAGTAACGAGTGAAAAACAGCAGCACTAACAATAGAGATACCCAATGCAAAGACAATACAACAGCACGTGTACAAACACACACACACACATGCATGAATACATACAAACACACATACACACATGCAAGCACATATATGCATACATCTGCAAGAAGTTCAAGTAAAAGGAGTAGCGTGCAGCGCAAAAAAAAAGAAAAAAAGAATAAAAATACAAAAACAAAAACAAATGCATTGCAGCATTGCAGCAGAAAAAGCGCAAAATTGCTCAAAATGTTGTCAACGCCATGAACCGAGCTGCCAATTGTTGCTAACATCGCGTTTAACAGCTACGCTTAGTTAGAACCAGCAGCTTGCCACAACTACATACATATGTTGTGAAAGCCTTGTTTTTGTTATTGTTGCAACACGTCATCGTCATCATTAGCCGTTCGGAACAGCGATTACCGCTGCTGATGTTGCTGCTGCTGCTGCTGCCGTTGCTGTTATTGCTGTTGCTGCGTGGCGCAATCACCAATTGTTGCAAAGAAGTTTCTATGTTTTACTGTATGTGTACGCGTGTGTGTGTGTACTGCTTGCCATAGATGCGTGTTAGTTGCCAATGTCAAATGCCGGCGGTTGGTTGCTACAACAGCAACTATTTGGCTGCAATTGCTTGTTCTATTGCTGTCTGGTGCTGCTGCGGGCTACAACAACAACAACTTACAAGTGTGTACATGTTTGTAGTTGTATGCACACCATGATAACTACTTGCCCTCACGCGTGATCTTCTGGTAATATGTTGTTCAAACAACAATTCAAAGACGCCTAACAGCAATAAGTGTTGAGTGAAAATGGCAGCATCGGCATTGAACATTGCAATAGCACAAAAACAAAAAAAAGGGAGAAAATAAAACAATAATAATTGTATTAATAACAATTGCAACAACAATGAATTCAAATACGTACGTAAGTAGAGTAAAACCAGAAATAGAGCATTAATGCTAGTGTGGTGAGTATTTCTGCGCTTACTCAACGCGGTACGAGTGTTAGAAGAGAAATGTTGTTGGTAGACGAGACTTTAGTTTGAACTTCCCGCAAAGGTTTTGCCGGTTGTTTCAATGCATAAATGTTCGAAAATACACTTCACACAAAAATTAAGGGAGCAGTAAAATTTTCTAAATTTTTTAGTGATTTTTGAAAAGCTGTATCTCGGTGAAAAATGGGTGCACGGAGTTCCGACAAAAATCATTTAGAAGCTTTAAACTTCTAGTTCAAAGATCTTTAAGCAAAATTTTCTTTTATTTAACGATTATTTTGTAATCGTCAGTTAAAGGGCGACACAAAAATTTTCGAAATGTTTTCCTTTTTTTTTGATTGCACGGGCTTGGACAAATTTGTCCGACTAAAACTAGCCATAAAGTCAACTAGCTTGATTATTTAGTTTCGATTTGCTTTTTTTTGAATTTTCGGTACGATCATTTCTCTCTGAGATAACCGCAAAGTGGAATAAATTTCCTATAAGATCCTAATTTAATTTTTTGAGAAAAAAATTTTTTTTACCCTTAACGTTGGTTTGAAGTGAACACAGAAAAACGCCTTTTTACGGGTTTTCAGAAAATTTATCGCTCACTTACAAATATTAATGCGGGAACTCATGTTTTCAGGTATTTTTACAGTTTAATATTCCACTAATAACCCTGTAAATTTTTAAGTCGATCCATCAGCCGTTTTTCCCGGACCGATTGATCAAAATTTTACAAAAGGATTATAGGAACAACGGCATTGATTTTAAGCATTGGATAAACATTATTACATAGAATTGAAAAAACATTTTTTTTCAACTTTTTTCGCATTTTCGCATTAATATCTTATTAAATTAAAAAAAAAAAAAATTCAGATTTTTTAAGAGAATCTATAGATCTTAAAACTAGAAGCTTAAAGCTGGCGACTACTTTTGCCCATCTTTCTGGTACATCTCGTATTTTTTGATGTCTTCATATGAATGGAACTGCTGGTCAGCTAGACCATGTGCCATCGCTCGGAGCAGGTAATAATCCGACGGCGCAATATCTGGAGAATATGGCGGGTAGAGTAGGATTTCCCATTTTAATGTTTCCAGGTAGGTTTTAACGGGTTTGGCAACATGACATCGAGCGTTGTAATGTCCTTTTTCATGCCTTACGCTTGTTTTAAACAGTTCATAATAAATAACATCAACTTGGTCCCCACCAAATACATAGCATAACCTTCGCAGCGTGAATATTCGGCCGAGGCGACGACGTAGAAGCACGACCGGGCAGTTCCCCTGACTACTTTTTCTTTGAATTGCAGTAATGAATTCATTTTTCATGAACCGTCACGATGCGATGAAGAAAACCCTTCCTTTTTATGCCTTTTTTGCCACTGGAGCAGTTGTTCATAGGCGAAAAAACGACGTTCAATATCCCTTGGTTTTAACTCATAAGGAACTCAAGTCCCCTGTTTCTGAATCATTCCCAAAGCATGCAATCGCTTGGAAACGGATTGGCGGGTAACTCCTTATACTAAAATAAGCTCTTCTTGCGTTTGACACGGATCCTCATTGCGCAATGCCTCCAATTCAGTGTCTGCGAAGGTTTTTAGCCTTCCTTCACGTGGACGGTCGTCAACACTTAAATCACCGCCTTAGAAGTGACGAAACCAATCTCGGCACGTTGTTTCACTTAAAGCAGCATCTCCATAAATTTTGTGTGGCGCTCGATGCGCTCCAGTCGCGGTTTTTTTCGAATGAAAGAGGAAAATCAACACTTCCCACAAATTGCGATTATTCGGCACAAAATCAGACATTTTCACAAAACCAAAAGTAACTGATACCAAAAGGAAATCACGAATGTGTCGTAGCAGTTTGTTTATCATATGTCTAAGCTGGGTTTATGACGTTTAGGTTATGTTAGAATCGACTAGCACACACTGCTGACGGCATCTATTGACAAACAGCGGGAACTTATATTAGTTCCACACCTAACAAAAAATTTTGATTGGGAAAAATATATTGTTTTTTTTTATAAAAAATGCCTAGGAATTATTTTTTTTTAATTTAATTTTGCAAAAATTTAATAATTTTGAAGTTTACTCAATGTTGAAAATTTTGGTATATAGTTTTTTCAACTGAATTGGCTGCGATTTTTATTAACATTTTCATAAACTTTTTTCTTCTTAGAATATAACACACTTTTCACAAAAATGTGTGAGAAAAATGAATACATTATAAAAATTTTTTTTTTTTTTAATTTCTTTTATAAAAAATTTTTTATAAAATTTAAGTAATTTAAAAAAAAATTTTATGTAAAAAAGTTAAAAAAAAAATTTTTCAACTGACGTCGCTTCAATTCTTATTAACATTTGCATGAACTGTTTTTTCTTTTTAGAATAAAACACACTTTTCACAAAAATAAATGCATTATAAAAAATTTTAGGTAAAATAAATTAAAAGTTTTTTTTTTATATAATGTTTGTTTTTTTAAATAAATATATTTTTAGTTTTAACTTTGAAAAAATTAATAATAATTTTGAAATTTATTGAATGCTTAATATTTTGGTAATAGTTTTCTCAACTAAACATTATTATTCACATTTTTATGAAGTGTTTTTTTCTTTACTTTCTTAAAATATTTGTGAAAAAAATAAATATATTATATTATAAAATGCAAAAAAAATTTATTAAAAAAAAATTTACATAAAAGAATTTTATATGAAAAAACCGTGTTTTGGGAAAATATATTTTTCTATTCAACATTTAAACACAACATGGAAACACCTTTTTTAAATTTTGAAAAAATTTAGAAATTTATTCATTGCTTAAAATTTTGGTGTAGAGTTTTTTCAACTGAAATGTCTTGAATTCGTTTTAATATTTTGATAAATTATTTTTGTTTTAGCATAAAACACATTTTCTACAAAAATTGTGTGGAAAAAAAGAAATATATTATAAAAAAATTGTTCATACAAAAATTAAAAAAAGTTTTTTTTTGTGGAAATATATTTTTTTATTGACAATTTGTGAGAAACTTTTATTTTTTATTTTGATTTTTTTTTTTTTTGGGTTACTCAATTCACAAATTGATTTTTTAGATTGGTATACACAAACCTTTTTTGAAAAAAAATTATAGATTTTGTTTTCGAATAAAACACATTTTCTAAAAAAATGTTTAAAAAACTAAATATATTATAAAAAAATTTTATATATATTAAAAAAATTTAAAAAAGGTTTTAATTGAGAAAATTTATTTGACAATTGACAATTTGTGCGAAACTTTTATTGTGTATTTTGAAAATTTTTGTTTTGAAATTTAATCAATTCATAAATTAATTTTTTAGATTGCTATAAAGAAGTTTTTTTTGTTTCCTCAAAATTTTTGAGCAAATGGTTTTCTGTATTTTTTATTTTTTTTCAATTTCGACCTTCAACTTTCTTCACATTTATTTTATTAGCAGCTTAGACTGTGCTCAGTAATCTCTGCAAGTTTCGTAATGAGGTCCCCATAAGTTTTCTATGTAAAGGGTGACAAGATTAAAAGTACTTTTTCCAATATGGGTTTATTGCCAGATCACGCGTGATTACTGTAAAATTAAGTACATAATTTTTTTCCGTATTCATTGACATTTCACTTACGCCTCAACAGCGTTTACAAATCGTATTACGAAAATCATCGCTCTGTGAAAATTGTTCAACGCGCGCACAGGCCACCTTATGGTGTACATAACCGTTCAGCGATGATGCCCATTCTTGGTTTAATGGGTACGTCAATAAGACAAATTGCCATATTTGGACTGAAGAGAAACCCGAAGAAATTGAAGAACAGCCATTAAATCCATTGAAAATAATCGTTTGGTGCAGCCTATGGGCTGAAGGAATTAGCGGCCCACATTTCGTTAAAGACGAGGCTGGCGCCAATGTAACAGTGAATGGCGAATGCCATTGCGCCACGATAAACGAACTTTTGATACCGGATTGCCGATGATCTCCACAATATTTGGTGTCAAAATATTTGGTTCATACAGCCCGTGAATTAATGGATTTACTGCGTCATCATTTCGGTGAGCAATTCATCGCTCGTCTCGGACCAGTGGATTGCCCACCAAGATCGTGTGATGTCACACTTTTGGATTTCTATTTGTGGGGGTATGTAAAGCCTAAATGCTTTGTGAGTAAACCAGCTTCGTTTGAAGCACTCGAAGCCAATATTAATAAATTTATTCAGGAGATACCAACCGAACTCCTCCAGCGAGTCATTCAAAATTGGTATTTACGGATGGTCGAATTACGGTGCAGTTGCGACCAAGCGTATTATCTTGAAAAATAAATGTCATGAGGGTCACAAAAATAATAAAGATTTCCCAATCGATTTGACTTTTCGTCATTTTATTTCAATTTAAAATCCGATACCTCTGAATTGATCACCCTTTATCTATATATTGATCCTTTTATCAATCTATCTACATATCCATCTATCTATCACTCTGTATTTTTTTAAGCAGGGTTCAAGCAATGACTAAATCATCTTTCGTTCAGACAAATCATTCTTCCTATTGAAGAATAGCTGAGAATTTTCAAAAAGTTTAGAGAGCTAAAAGCGAATGCTGTATTGTCTGAAGAAGATTAGTCGGATATAGGCATGCGAGTAATTTAGTGCGATAACGGTACATATATAGATGTATTACAATTCATTTGATATCAGAACACAGCATAACTAAAGCTGTTACTCCGATTACAATCTCGCATTAGACTTGGAGACTTAGAAATGGAGTTAGAAATGAAAGCGCGAGCAAGAAAAGCCATACAACGTCAAGTTTACCCTTCAGATTTACAATACCTCAGTTGGTATGTGAAACAAAATATGTGTGAAAGTATGTATGTACGCATGTGTGAATATGTACATGGCTATTAGCTAACTTTTGATGCAACAGAATATAATCGCTGTGATTGTTATGGCTGCGTATACATATAACCCGCAGATGCAGAAAAATGAAAAGGAGCAGAAAATGAGGAAGAAGGCGGAGGGGCGGAAGATGTAGTCGCAGCAGCAGCAAAAGAATCATGAGTGTAATATTAACAAATTACTGTAATTATCAGAATGTATTTTCTTTAGGGGCACAATAACGAAACCACAACAACATGAAATGGAGGAGAACAACAAAAACAAAAACTACAACAAAAGTTTGGATAATGAATGAAACTGAGACACAGCCGAGTGTGAGTGAGCTGCCCAGAAAGAAAGGTGCAGCTGAGGCGGAAGATGCCACAGCCATCGCTCACACAAACATACGCACACAAATCCATATCTACATGCACGCGGCAAAAATTCAAGTTGGTTTTTGCTGTTGTTGTTTGTGCACAGGTCCATCTAGGGCGTTTGCAAGGCAACCTGACCAACAACAGCTATTTAAGCGCAAATGTGCAGTGAAGGTGCTGTCACGGCTGTTGTTGCTGCCAGTGCGGAGCAACACCCCTTTTCCCGTTTTGTAACGTACACTGCAGGTATTTAGATGGGTATATTTAAATTCAGTTGCAAACACATGTTCTTGCAACATGCCGTAATTCGCTCGAAAAAGATGGCATATTTTGCATATACGATGGCTGCGCTTGACCAGCCAGCCCCAACCGGCAACCAGCAACTGGCTGTAGTAACCGCAATAGCAACACCACCTCAGCTTCAGCTTCAGCTTGACCGAAAAAAACCAGCGCGTAGTTGATATGATCATTTGGCCATAACCTGTACACTCGCATGTGATGATCGCGCACACCGAGCACTGCGCCCAACGCTCATGCATATGAATGCGCGCGCGCACACACAATCAACTGGGAATGCCCAGAAGCACTTTGTGTATGTAGCTGCCCGCCCGCTCGCCGTTTCACTTCAGCTCTTCTGCTTTCTAACTCACTCTGGTGGCTGGTGGTGCTGCAGCTCAAATTCCAAAACATTAAGATTATCTTTCGCGCACTCAGTTTGCGTACGCCACTTCGTCGCCTCACCCGCCGGCAGCCTAGCATTCGCTTGGCACAGCAATCGTGCTTGTTTTTGTCAGTTAAAATATTCATAAACATATTTTTCATATTTTCATATTTTATGCTTGGCACTCACCTGTATCCATAGCAACCAGCGTCAGCGTGTACTCGGCCCTCGCCTCACGATCCAACGCCCGCAGCAATGATATTTCCCCTGTCGATGCATTTATGCGAAATAGATCTGTATCGCCCTCCTTTAGAAAGTAGCGCACTTGCGAATTAAATGGCGGCGTATCGGCATCGTAGGCCTCCACTGTCAGCACATACCCGCCGTTAGGCGGTATTATATTCTCCATTACGTAGGCCAGGTAGGGGGAGTGCAGGAATGTGGGTGGATTGTCATTGATGTCCATGATGATGATCGTCAATTCGGCGGTGTCGTAGCGCGTCTCACGCTGCTCCACAGCATGCTTGGCCGCACCAGCGCCCGCACCGCCAACTCCAACAACACCACTGCTGCCGCCGCCAACGCCACCACCGCCCGCTCCATTCGTAGTGCCCGCTTTGCCCACCTGCAGTTGTGTTGCTGCGGCCACCACATCGGCGGCACAATCTTCGGCGCGCACTGTTAGCACATAACGAGGTTTGCGCTCGTAATTCAAATTTTTCGCTACGCGCACCATACCCAAATCTTCGCTTATGCTAAAGTCGCGATTATCATCGCCAGCGGCAATTGAGAAGCGCACACGTCCGTTGGCGCCCTCATCAATATCGGTCGCGGCCACTTGCAATACCATTGCGCCAATGCTGGCATTTTCCGGTACCGATGCTGAGTACTGTTTGGGATCGAAGACAGGGCTGTTGTCATTCTCGTCCAATATGCGCACGGTGATTTGGGTTTGTGTGGATTGTGATGGTTCGCCGCGGTCGCGTGCGGTCACATTGAGCAAGTAGCTCGCACGCAATTCGCGATCTAAGCGGTCGGCGACGCGCAGCAGCCCGTCCACAGAGCCCAGTGTGAAGGGAAGGTTCTCCTCGTCATCGTAGTCGGAGTTGGTGGTATTGTCTCTGCCCTCGAGTAAGTATTCGATGTAGCCGTTTCGACCCTCATCGCGATCCGTAGCCTTGACGACCATAACAACAGTGTTGGGTGCAATATTTTCAAGCACGGAGGTCTCATTCGGTGAAGTGAAGCTAGGCGCTTCATCGTTGACGTCCTTCAAGGTGATTGTGACCTGAGAGGTAGGGGGAGATAGAGACGGGTTAGAAATAATTTATTTACTTAGTAGCGATTATTGGAGGTAAATTCGAGCAATTCGAAACTTTAAGCTAACTATACTAAAATTTTGCTTCAGCGTCTCTTTAGAACAAAAGAAGCAAATATTTGAAAGAATAAGCAGATTCGCTGATGCAATAAAGGGGATGACAACGTTTTGTTTAAAAGACAGGACGGTCACCGTCCATGCTGCTTTATTGCCGTCCGAACAACTGCTGATAGGATATGTGAGAAATGAGGAGGCACAATTCTGCTGTCAAAACCTCTATAATATAACAGTCGAAGTTACTCTCACAATTTAGCGTTGGATGATCAAATCTTGTAATTTATTATATTGCTGTTGTTGGAGGTTCGGTACGGTGTGGTCAATGATCGTCAACGTCTATATCATCTAAGGGTAGATACAGGAAACGGACTGTTTCGACGGGTTGGGACCAAACGGAGAGCGATGTTGCTTGAGTGAGTTTAGGACGCATGTTGCCTGCTGATCCTCTGCATGTTAGCAATTAAGATTTCCAAGCTTTCATTCGCAAGCTTGTAGGTGCTTGAACAACAATAGATATATTTTTTCTCCAATCCTATGATTCCCAAATATTCGATCTAAATTTATTAACCCGCTTTTTTGCTTGCAAGAGATTTGAAATGGACTGAAATTCTTTGTGCACTAAATTTGTCGTTTGATGGGAGAAACTCCGGGCAGATCTAAGCAGGGAGCGCTGGGGACTAAGGTACAAAAAGATGGTGAAAAGACCCAGCCAAGATACCTACACCGCAGCTAAGCTCGAGCGCGATGGTTTACATCGTAAAGTATCTCCTTTCAAGTTACGAAATGAGACAAAGCATTGAGTGTCAAATAAATGTGACAAAAGAGCCTCCACTATTCACCAGCGAGGAGCTACAGTCCGCTGCGAGTAAATTTCAAAACAACATGGCACCAGAACGAGATGGCACAGAAGTGCGACTGGAAATCAACGCCTGTCTAAGAGAAGGAATTTTCCCAGAAATCTGGAAAAAACAGCAGCTCGAGTTAATGAGCAAGGGGACAGGCAACCCGAACCTTCCATCAGCATATCGGCCATTATGCATGCTTGACCCAGGTGGTAAGCTCCTTGAAAGACTGATCACGCCTCAACTGGACGGAGCCATGGATACCGCCGGAAGACTGTTAGCAAGGCAGGAGCAGCCCAATCATCAATTCTTGGTCCCGACTTGTGGAGCATCAGCTACGATGAGATATTCAATATACAGGTAGAAAGACAGCTCTGGAAGTTATGCTTGCCTACCATCAAGTAACAGGGCCAGCTGTTCAAGTTATAAGCGATAGATAGATGTACTAACCTTTGAGAGAAAAAGTTGTGGGCATTAAAGAATGCGAAGATGGAAGAATGAGTTAACAAACCTGCAGCGCGCGAAATAAAAGACGCAACGCTAAGCCTATGGCAATACCGCTCGAGAAACGAAACACGTTCCAGATGGACGGCCAGGCTAATGAAAGACAACGCGACATGGTACAGCAAAAACTCTAGTTTTATACAACCCAAATGCTTTCAGGGCACGAGAATTTCCAGAAATACCTGTTCAATATAGGGAAATGCGAGTATCTTACATACATATACGGGGATGCCGCCGAAGATGACGCTGAACACGCCGAAGATGACAACAAGAACGTCGAACATTGGAGAAGGCAGTCGGTCACATAACCACGGAAAATGTAAACGGAAAGGTGATAAGCAGCGAGGAAAACTGGCAATTATTAGTGGTACCGCAGGCTTGGACGCATGCAGACAATCGAAGACCTTGTAATGAGGAAAATGGAACTCTGAAGCAATGCCAAAGCGGTTCCGAAAGATGGCGAGTTTTTTAGACTGCGGACAAACCGTTACTGCGCCGGCACCTTTGATGATGCATTACGCAATTTAAACCCTTTTATCCGCAAAATTATAATATAAATTTTGACACAATTCTTGGAATTTTCTTGGAATTAAAAGCAATTCCTTTGTCAAAAGGAGTTTGCGTAAAAACAAAAAATTAAGTGCATTTTCGGACTCTTCTCGAAAATTGGTATTTTTTTATTTCTGTTAAAAGTTCGATTTTGAAAAGTAATTTAGTTTTATCATTATTACCGTTTTCTACGAACATTTATTGCTTTATTAATTTTGCGAAATCTTTTTTCCCTTGTTAATACTCCCGCATAAAAAAGGAAAATGTGCAAAGAATTTTTAATTTCAATCAATTTTTGTTGTTACACGCTTCGCTTGGTGTTCTTTTATGAAAGCGCAAAATATTGTTTTATAAATTGGCACAATTAATTTTGTTTAAAAATAATGTTGCTGGTGCGGGGCTGCCTGCAAATTCTTATAAAGTAGTCCTGCTGCGAACGTCAGATCTTGGCTATGGATTAAATTGCATGGCAGCTGAACTTTTCTGGCACAACAACTGCACGCGTTGCAAGCAAAATAAAGTAAAAAAAATCAAAAAAAAAATAATAATAATGGAAGAAGAACGAAATACGATTTATTTAAGTCTTGTTCACGCAGATGCGTTTCAGTGATATATGAAAAGAATGTAAAGAATAGCCAGGAAGTGCCAGTTAACGCCATTGTCGGGTAAGTGACCCATATAAAACACAGCAAAAAAAGTTGCTGCAACCAAAATGCAAAAAGAAGTTTTAAAATTTTCATACCAAGATGACGAAAAAACTTATCCGTTTACAAGGATCACAACCAATGTATAATTTGAACGAAATATATCAAATTCTATTTAAAAAGTTTCTAATGCCAACCCACCAGCTTTTGAAGCCAAGCCGTTTTTCTCCTCACCAATATATATATATAATTGGCGCGTACACCCTTTTTGGGTGTTTGGCCGAGCTCCTCCTCCTGTTTGTGGTGTGCGTCTTGATGTTGTTCCACAAATGGAGGAACCTACAGTTTCAAGCCGACTCGATATTTTTATGAGGAGCTTTTCTATGGCAGAAATACACTCGGAGGTGTGTCATTGCTTGCCGAGAGGCGACCGCTATTAGAAAAATGTTTTTCCTAATTTTGGTGTTTCACCGAGATTCGAACCAACGTTCTCTCTGTGAGTCCGAATGGTAATCACGCACCAACCCATTCGGTTACGGCGGCCGCTATAGTTGCGCAAATTATTGCAAAGTTTTGACTATTTATTTATTTTAATTTAATTTTTTTTTTTTTACTTTTTGTGAGAAATATAGTTTAAACTACTACAAAAACCATATAACTAAAGTTTTTGATGCGCTTCGAAGTTTGTATCAAATTCGAAAAAAATTAAAAAAAAATTCATTTAAACTTCAAACTTTTTAAGGGGGGGGGGGGGGGAGGGGGGGGGTATAGGGTCACAAAATCGAAATTTTTTTCTTCACTCATCTTATAGTAAATCATTTCAAGAATGTTGTGTCAAAATTTTAAGTGGATCGGAGCAGAACTCTCAAAGTTATAGCCTTTGTAGGCACTCTACCTCGAATGCGGAGCATCGATAGATGCTTGGCAATTCCCAAGGGCTCGGCTATCGGCGTCATTTTTTCAAACGCGTTTTTCCCGAAACGACTTCTTAAAAGTCGGTGCCAATCACAACTCCGAAACTATTCAACCGATTCTTTTGGCACACGTTTTCTAAATCAAAAATACCTCCCCCCCACTGTTTTTTTTAATTTTTTTTTTTTTTAAGTTGTTTTTCACTTACAAATATGGCGAAATTTTTTGCCACAAATGCTCGTTTTACGTTTTTTTGCCACCAAAACTACAAAAATGAAAAAAAAAAAAATTTATTAATGGGGGGGGGGGGGAGGGGGGGGGGGGAGCATTACGTCATACTTTAACTGAAAAATTCGACTTTTTTAATATAATATAGTTTCAGATGATTCTACGACGAATGCCGATTGGCACCGCAGAGCACCTCTCGAAAAACATATCTCCAAAAAAACTCTGTCATGGGCTTATTTGTCAATATTTTATTATTAATATTTTTTAAAAACTTATTGAAAAGATGTACAATAACATGCAACTGATTTTATTAAAGTATCTTAAGCCATATTTCTGTAAAAAATTCAAAAAAAGTGCTTTTTTTTAGCGCTAAACCCTACCACCCCCTTAATCAGAATTTCTAGAAAAATTTTGAGTACGCTGTTTTTTACCCCATTGAATTTTGGTGTAACATTGTGACAGTTTGGAGTAGCTCAAAAACTGCGTTGATTTTTGGTATTTTTTGTTTTTTGCTGACGTTTCAATGTATTTTCTTGCACATAACGCAGTTCGAAGCTTTTCTTATGGGCTTCTGCCTAAAAGACCGCCAAGAAAAATAAAATTGACAAAAATCAACGCGAACCAGTTCACTTCATTTTTTAAACCACTTTAATCTTGCACTTTATTATACCAAATTTCAATGCGCTATGAAACTGCGTATCCAGAAATTTTCGGTTTGAGTCGATACTGCGATTATATCCTCATTACGATTAGCACAAGCAAAGCCTCAGCTATCAACAATAAGCATAGAAACCATCTACGGATCTTTTGCTTTATTAAGCCGAGGAAAAAGTTGGAATAGCTATGATACAAAAGTTTGGCGAACACATCTCGGGAGTTGTAGAGTATTTGAACGCGATACAGCATTCAGGGAAAACAAATGAGAAGAGCGAAACTCACTGAGGCTGTACGAAACGTAAAAATGCTTCTCTCAGTACTACCAACAGGGCACAGAACGATTGTTCACTATGCTGCCAAGTCCGATATATGAGGGTTGTTTGAAGAGTCCGCGCAAAGTCAGACAGATGGCGCTACTAGCGCGTATCGAGTTTGCGTTTAGTTAGTAGCATCTCACACACCAAGTTTCACCCAGATCGCTTTTTTATTTATATTTGGCATTCGTTTGGAACGAAGAAGTCGAGTGATTTTCATTTTCCAACACGATAACTCACCAACTCACGCTTCAGCAGTTGGCAAATAGCAGTCTGAGGGATCCAGACTTGGCTCCCTCGGATCTCTCAGACTGCTATTTGCTATCCAATTTGAAGAAATGACTGGCGGCAGAAAAAACTTTATACAAACGAGAAGCGGACTGCAGAAGCGAATGGCTATTTTTCCATCTTGAGCAAATTCTCTTGTTCCGCACGATCGTTTGGTAGGCTTGAATGTCAAAGATAGTGATGCCTATTAAGGTCACCTACTACCAAGCGGTTTTCACCTCTAATGAGCGCTCCAATTTCAGGGTGATATCCTGCCGGGCAGCAGGTGACAGGAGGTGTAAATATATTGAATATTTCGAGCTTGGTATCGCCTGACGGGACAGTTATTTCTTGACATTCTAAGGTGCTGCCCCTACTGTCGATGCCTTCATAAATAGTACTATACGGCACTGTGGGGGGGGGGGGGGGGGGGGGGGGGCTATAAACGTTAGGTCACCACCATTGTCTCGCTCGCGATCTTGACTCTGCAATTTATAGCGCACTCTGATTATCAGGGGAGATAGCGTGTAGTTCTGTTTCCTGGACCACAGCTATTGGGATACCATGTCGGCTTATGAAGTTGATTATCTTCTCGATCTTATTCATGAGTTCGTTGCAGTTGAACTGCAGAGGTTTAAAGGTCCTCGGGATGACTGTCGCTATTCGCGGTGTGAGGGACGCGTGAGGTTAGCTACGCTGGCCCTGCTGTGCGCTCCACAGTTGTTGTTGCTTGCAGCTTGATGGTGGTGGGCGGCCACGCCACAGCAGTCGGTTGCGTGTGCACAGCTCTACAGCAGGGAGCGACGTAGTCACGTGTCCAATCTCTGGTGTTGTGTAGGCCAGAGCATCTCCGAAAGCGGCACCAGCCATTGCAGGAATTGCATTTGACTGATGACAGGTTCCGAGGTACTCTGGTTGGACACATGGAACAGACTGTGCGGGGAACCAAGAGCTGCTGATTTTTCCTCGCACTTGTGTTGGAGCAGGAGAGTTAGGGCAGGTGTACAGTGGGGAGAGTTGTGTTGCGCTAGTGAGTTCTTAGGAACTATTAAGTTTTGGGTTGTAGTGGCGGATGATAGTGCCAGCACGTTTGACGATGTGGTCGCCGTAAGGGCTGGGGGCGTCAAATGGCGGGGTTTACATATCGCGTGGACCACTTCCTTTACAGCATAAGACATGAACAGGTCTTTAGATGGTACCACCCGTCGCATTGATTACATCTAACCGATATTAAGTTTGGGTGGAGCCATTTTTGGTATACGCAGCAGAAGTATACTTCGGGTACAGGGTTGGGTTCGAAACTAGCCCTTAAGAGAAGTATTTGAAGCAGATTGGCTGCATAGACCTGCTCCAGTGACGAAAGATGAAAGACGAGTGGTAAGGAACGGTGCCCTAGACAGGGCTAGTTTACTGGGCGGCAGCTCTTGGTCGGAAAAAACCCGAGTCATTCCGGTAATGTAGAACCGGCATCTTATCCTTTCCATCCTTACTCCCGAACAATAGTCAGCGCATTATTTGCATTGTAGCTGCTTAAGGGGGAAGTCTACTGTGAATTTTTCAAAAAATCGATTTTTTTTATTAGCTTAAAAAATACTTTGAACCCTCTTAAATAAGGTACAATATGTGTTACAGCTGGCTAAATTTTTCTTCGTTGAAATTTCGACCTTTTCCCGAAGCGCTCCAAAGCGCGTACCTGCGGCACCTGAAACCTTAAACGCATTTTTCTCGAAACTAAGTTTTTGTATACGGTGTACACGATATCTCGAGTTCTGATAAATGAATCAGATTAAAAATTTAATTATATATTCTCTGTAATAGTGTCTCTGGTCTGACATAGGATTTTTTTGATATCGTTATTTGTTAAATTGTTATAAACAATAGTAACATCAATTTTAGGCAAAAAAAAAGAAAAAAATTTCAAGAATTTTTTTTTCAACGCCAAAATTTTTTATCGACATAATCCTACGTCAGACGAGAGTCAATACTATGTATATGATAACAATATTTTGTTTTTTTGTTTTAGATCACCGAAACGTAAGATTTCATGTACACCGTTTAGGCACCTAAGAAAAGCGGACCTGCGCTTGCAGAAGTGCCACAGCGGCCATTTTGAATATTTTGACTTAAAATTTTTTTTTCAAAAACTTAAATATATAATAAAGATAAGAGTTTAAATAGATTTTCTGTACGAGCAATATTTTGTTAGAAATAAAATCCGGAAAATAAGCCTGTTTTTTCCCTTGTCACAGTAGACTTCCCCCTTAAACAAGCAAAAAGAAACAAACAAAAACACATATAGGGTGGGCCATGTAAAATTTGCTTTTTGAATCTGCTATAAAAAAGGAACTCATCAATATTTTTCCAAACTTTTTTATTTATTTTGAAGATTGAACATTGTCATTTATGAATAAAAAATAATATCGTTCAAATGACTGTCACCACTGGCTTTTCAGTAGGCCATTCGATTAACCCAATTTTTAAGCACATTTTCGATTGTTTGGGCTCCAATTTCATGAATGGCAACTTCGATTTCGTGTTTTAAAGCATCAATCGTCTCTGGATGGTTCACATAGCATTTGTCCTTAACGGCTTCCCACAAAAAATAGTCCAACGGGCTTAAATCACAGCTCCGAGGCGGCCAATCGATATCGGAATTTCGGCTGATTATTCGGTGTTCAAAAACGGTAGCCAAAAGTTCGAGTGTAACTTTGGCAGTGTGACACGTTGCACCGTCCTGTTGAAACCAAATGTCGTCCATGTCATCCTCTTCAATTTTTGGAAACAACTCGTTGAGCATGTCACGGTAACGCTCGCCATTTACTGTAACCGCGGCTCCTCGCTTATTTTCGAAAAAAAAATGGCCCGATGATGCCGCCAGACCAAAAACCGCACCAAATAGTGACTCGTTGTGGATGCATTTGCTTCTCTGCAGTAACGTGTGGATTTTCTGAGCCCCAAATCCGACAATTGCTTATTGACGTAGCCACCGATGTGAAGATGAGCTTCATCAGAAAAGATGATTTTTCGGTAAAAATGCTCATCTTCGGTCAAACGATTTTCTGCCCATTGTTCAAGCGTATAGCGTCCCATTTCGTAAATGTCAAGCCTTTAAGTAAGTTATGAACACATTTGACATGTCATTTGTGTTACCATTCTCAAAAAAATAGGTAGTTCAAAAAGCAAACTCTATATGGCCCCCCCTATAGTTACTCATTGGATCAGTGGCGCCAGCAAGAGGAAGCGGACAAACGCGGTAATAGCGCAGACACACCAAATTTAGCAAAGTCCTCAACCATCTGTGCGATCCTTCTGCCAGAAAAATGCGAAACACAGATGGCGCTTCAAGCAGTAAGAAGGATCTCAGTGACATGGATTTTAGCAAATACCAACAATTATACGTCAAACTACTGCTTAGTTTATTTATTTTATTCGACGCTGCACAACCACAAAAATTAAATCCAAATACTGTCTTTTCCTTCGTAATTTTGCTTGCATTTTTTCGGAAGAGGTCAGTTGTACGATCTCAATTCAATCAATTTCGTTTGAATGCGCTGCCTCTGCCCTAAGTGTATTCATGTAGAAACTTAATTACTAATACCAAAAAAAGCCTACTGTTGTTGTAGTGGCAGCAACAATCGCCACAAAGCAAAGTAGCAACAAACTGAACGTTTGAAAAATCAATAGCAGCAGGCGAGTCACGAACGGGATGCCACAAACAGAAAAAGCAGAGGCTGTGCTAGAAGCGATAAACGTTTAACGATAAGCGAATGCTATTGGAGAAAATGTGAGAACATTTTTAATAAAATTGTTTGCAATAAAATTAAATTTGCGTGAAACCATAAAAAGGCAGCGGTGGGCAATGGCAACGAGCAGGACAACAATCAGCGTGTAAAACAAAAGAAAAATGAGAAGCTTTCACCAAACCGCATGCGGCAATGGCAGAACAAACTTACGTAGGTCGAGCCGCTGAAAAAAAGGCTGAAGGCAGAGCGGCGTAAAGACTGCGAGGAGGTTGGCGGGAAAAGCGCGTCATTGACGCGGCAACGGCAAAGTTGCCATTGACGAAAAAAGTAACGCAACATCGCACTCATTTAGGCTTTAATGCAATTTCTAATTGCGAACGATTTATTAACATCAACAGCAGCAATGGCGGCAACAAAGCAAAAAAAAAGGAAATTAAATAAGTAAAAAATTTAAAAATAAAAAACAGCAGCAACAAGGACAATAACCACACAGCAATGGCAATAAATATGTAGCAGTGCAATTCGCGCGCACTTTGTTCGATGGCGGCAGCAGCAACCGCCACAGTTGGTGTTGTGATTTTTTGCTTTTTTATATTGCCGACCGCATTTGCCGTTGCTTTGCGCTTGCTGTTGCTGCTGCTGTTGTTGTTGCTGCGCGATGGCACTTACAGCGCCTTGAGCTACAGCAATTCCTTTAAATTTGCAAATCTATTCGCTGTGGACATTAACGAAAATTTATTAGCTTCATTAAAATTTCACTTTACCCGCCGCAGCAAAGTCACAAATGCGGCGACTATGGCAGCAGCAGCACCAGCAGCAGCCAAAGTGGCCGCGTATACGCCAATCAAAATAGGCACGAAAGGCCAACAAAAAGTGCCTAGCAGTGAGAAAGGAGGAGAAGTGCAGTGAAGTGGAGTGGAGTGAAGTGGAGTGAATTGGAGTGGAGTGGAGCAGGGCGGAGGTAAAAGCAAAGTGTAAAATAAGCATAAGAATAACTGCAACAGATACAAAGTGGCGATAGATGAGCGCAGAGCGAAAGGTTGGCAACATTCGATGGCTGGTTATATGCACAACACAGCAACAATAACAGCAAGCACAACAACAACAACAACACCAGCAAAACGCATGAAAATCAAACTTAAGCAGCACTTTGGCAAATAGGAGAGTCAAAATATCTGCATAGAAAAAAGCCAAATAGTTAAGGCAAAGCCACATATCGCCTGGATGTTGCAGGAAATGGCAAAAATACAAAAACCAAAAAAAAAATAAAAAATACACAGTGCCAGTGTCAGCAACGGTCAAAGCAGTTAAAAGCAAGCACAGCACACACCACACATGCGCACAAGCACACATACACACACACAAACACACTCGCATGCGTGATTTTCTCCATTTCAGTTATTTAATTTTTTCTTCTTCTTATTTCATTTTTCAGCTGTGCTGCTCATATGGTTTCATTTGAAAAGTCGCAAAATAAATGGAGTTGCTCGTAGATTTCTAATGAGAGATTTTCATATTATTAATGAAGTTGTTGGATTTTTTCGGTGAATGCCGTACGAGTAATGACCAAATGTGCAGAAGGCCAAAAGCAGCAAATTGCAAGCAACCAACAACAACCGAAAAAGAATGACGATCCATAGAACTGCAGAAATATTTGCTTGCAACACTACACTGGCGGCCGACAGTTGCACTTGCACTTGCACTTGACCAAATGAATGGAGCTTTCCGTGCAGGCGACAACCTGTGGCGCGAGGAGCAGCCAAGCAACGTACCGCCTACCTACTGACGGTGCGGAAATAATACAGATATATATGTTCAGATAGGTAGAAACATTAATTTAATATGAGACCTTGCTTGTTTGACTCTAAAACCAAAAAAAAAAAAACAATATAGCAAATGCAGAAAGCCAGAAAAATCTTTAGTAACTAAACTTCAGCGCTGCAGAAGAGTGAGTAATCCCATAAGCCTAGCGACGCAATACAGATTTGTTTAAGTAGCAATAGCAGTTGACTTCAAATAAAATAATCATATACCACCTTGATCGAAATGTTCCCGGAACCACGCTCTAAGTCATCCGATTTGAGCTGTAGTTTTTTGGTTAGGTTGCCTTATTTGTAATTTCTATCTTTTTCTTCTTAATTGTAGCCGCTGGATCTTTATTCGCTGCGCTATGTCTATGGCGTCGTAGAGCTCATACAGCTCATCGTGCCATCGCCTACGATATTCGCCGTTACCCACGTGCAAAAGTCCAAAAATCTTACGCAGAATCTTTCTCTCAAACACTGCAAGGGACGCCTCATCGGATGTTGTCATCGCGCACGCTTCTGCGCCATACGTTAGGACGGGCTTGATGAGAGCCTTGTAGAGTGTTAGTTTTGTTGGTCGAGAGAGGACTTTACTGCTCATTTGCCTACTTAGTCCAAAGTAGCACTTGTTGGCAAGAGAGATTCTACGTTGGATTTCAAGGCTGACATTGTTTTCGGTGTTAATGCTGGTTTCTAAATAAACGAAGTCTTTTACAACCTCGAAATTATAACTGTCAACAGTGAAGTGGGTGCCGATATGCTAGTGCGCCGACTGTTTGTTTGAAGTCAGGAGGTACTTTGTTTTGTCCACGTTCACCATCAGACCCATTCACTTTGCCTGGAGCATGGTTCCATGTGTAGAAGTCCACGCAAGTGAGGAAAGTTACTGATCGCCATTCACTTGGGAGTGACCAGGACGTTTCTTCTACATGGTTCAAGCAGCTCACAACTCCCGGGATTAGCCCAAGTGTCCTCTGGGTAGCTTCCGAACACCCGTTCGGGAGTGAGCTAACTTGAGAAGGCGAAGCATTCCAGGATAGCTGGTTGTGCGCTGGGTTTGGGTTGCGCCACTTAATAATCCCCCCCAATGAAAAGATATACAAAGCCTCGGATGAGAACTACCTCCAATTCCTATCAAAATTTTATCGCCATTGCTTCACATTTGTAAAAGTTACACCGTCTTGGACAAATCTACTGCTGCACGTGCTTTCGATTTTCTACCGTTTTAAAAATAGATTTGAATTTGCCACAACGAGCTTGTATTAAATTTTGTGTTGAAATTGGACTCGGTGGTGCGAAAACTTATAAAATTTCGGGAAACCGTTTCGGTATTGACATTCGAAAGAATATTTAGACTATTAAATAAATAAATAAAAATAAGTAAAATAGCCGACAGCGCCATGAACGCTTTACAAGAGATCGTGAGTTCATTAAAGCTAACGAACGTATTGACAAGCTGTCTCGAAAACTGATGAAAACATCAATAAAGTGAAGGAAAAGTTGATCAATAACCGCAAATCAGAACTATCAGAACTTCAAAGAGCTGGCAGAGGATTTGAACAATGCTTATGGATCCCTTCACAACATTGTTGTTAATGATTTGGGTTTCCGCTGCAGAGTTGACCCCAAAGCACTCAAGTAATTTCATGCAAAAAAGGGATCGCTTTGATATCGCTAAAGCCATGATTTCCAAGGCTGAATCCGACACAACATTCCTCAAACGCATCACTGCTGGAGATGAGGCGTAGATTTATGGGTACGACAGGGCACAAAAGACCATGAGGATGAGGTGTAAACTTCCAATAAATATAATCTTATGAGTACGTCTCGCAACACAGCCATGACACGAGTAAGTGGAGATCTCCGAATGAACCAAGACAAAAACAAAATTGCATTTTCAATCAAAACAGAAAATAATGCTAACAGCTTTTATGGATTACAACGGTATTGTGCACCACGAATTTTTGCCAGAAGAACAGACAGTTACTAAGGACTATTATTTGGACGTTATGAGACGTATACGTCCAGCGATTCGCCAAGAAAGAACGGATTTGTGCGAAAACAACTGGTGGATTTTGCACAGTGCCATAATTATCGGTCTATATTTGGCCTAGAATGAAACAAATACCACTCAACAGCCATTGAACCCATCTGGTGTGGCTCCTGTGATTTTTTTTCTGTTTCATCGAATCAAAAACCATTCCAGGCAACGCGTCACGTTTAAACAGCCGAAAGGAAGTAATAGAAAAATCGAAGAAGGCGCTAATGGTTATTCCGAAATTAGAGCTACAGAATTGTTTCGACAGCGGATCAAAATTTGGCATAAGTGTGTTGCAGTAAATGGGAAGCACTTTAAATGTTGATGACCTTTCCAAGCGCGGCTTGAAGCAATTGACGAGAATAAAGCAAGATAAAGTGATCGTCCAACTTTTTAAGCGGGACCCATATTTGCGACACTGCCCAGCACGCACAATTCTTGCTAAACAGGGAATAGATGTGAGTATCAACACTATCGAACGACGACTGAAGGAGGCGAACACATCCTATCGTCCCACATCATCAATACCACTGCTCTTAGAAAAACACTCTGTAAGGCCTGGAAACAAGAAAATGGCGTTACAGTAATGGACTGGCCTTCCCAGTCCCCAGACGCCAACCCCATTGAAAATGTGTGGGAAACGATGAAAACGCATCTTGTCTGAAGGCCAGTGCATGATTTAAAACAACTCGTGCATCAAGTTCGCAAAATCTAGTCTTGTTTGTCGACGAGCTACGCAGAAAAGCTGCCTTAAAACATGCGGAGAAGATGACAGGCTGTACTCGACAACGGCTTATTGAGTAATTGCGACTCCTACTTTTTTACAGACTTTCATTTAAAAAAATCGCGGTTCCTTCTTTCTGACACAGACTGTCGACATACATATATATTTGGCCTCTGGTGTTGTCAGGTGCCAACTGACATTCTCATAGGAAAGTTTGACATATTTACCCAAAAACGTGCTCAGAACGTTTTATGTGTGAGTCTATTAGTGTTGCTTACATTGGCTGGTATATTCAGGTTCTGGTCCTGGTAGGCTTTGAAAGTTTAAGCAGATGGCGCTCTTATCTCAAATCTCATTTTTGTAAGGGACATCTTTCAAAAGAACGCATACCAATTTTCTGGATTTTGGTGCCAAGTCTGCTAAGTAAAAAGCGGTTAAACGACTATTTTCTGAGCTGTAAACTCTCGTTTAGCGGGGCTTCTGCTACATAAAAGAATTCTCTTTGGGGTCCTAGAACACCGAGTTTTCACTCTATGCACTGGAAAATTTTCAAAAAATGCTTTAAAAAACTACAAATTCCGATAAATTTGGTGCGTTCTCTGACTCGTTTGGAATTTGATGCCTTATTTCAGTTTTTGTAGAAATCATTTTCGAACACTAAATAAGAAATTTTTCACCCTATGCGAACCCACTGAAAATTGTCTGAGAAACGTTTCCAGAAAAAAATCAATATTCGGTATTCGGAAGAGCTCGGTGTGTTTTATGTCTCATTTTCAGTGACTTTTGGACTTCTTTTGGAATCGTATTTGAACCTTTGTAGGCGTCTTTTTGGTCTCTTATTTGAGAGTTTTTTATATCGAAGATTCGGGTAGAGCTCATTTGAGCTGCTGCTAAACACCTTTGAATAAAATTATTGAGCCTTGTGGCTGGGGGGCTCTTTTGTAAAGAGTTTCATTAGGGAGTCGCACTTTTGTAAAGAGTTTCTTTAGGCTTCTTCTGAATATTTGTATCGTTTTTTAATCCACTCGACGCACATTTGGAGAAAAATGATCACTTTTGGAGAGGAAAAAAGTTATCTTTTATCTGGAATTGTGCTCTAAAAATAAAAATTTAAAAAATTAGCGCATACACCTTTTTTGGGTGTTTGGTGGAGCTCCTTGTTCTGTCATATTTGTCACGAGCGTCTTGAAGTCGTTCCACGAACGGCGGAATCTACAGTTTTAAGCCAACTCCGAATGGCAATTGGTTATGGAGGTTATGAGGAGCTTTTTTCGGGGCAGGTAAACACTTGGAGGTGTGCCATTGTCTGCCGAGGGGCGAGCGCTATTAGAAAACCACTTCTTCTATCACTTGATGTTTCATGCATGGAGATTCGAACCTACGCACTTACGAATGGTAGTCATGCACGAAGCCATTCGACCTCGGCGGCCGCGTCTCTAATCTTGGGAATTTTCCAGTCCCAAATGGCAGGTTACAACTATCACCAGTTTTCAAGTATGAAGATATGACTTATCCGCAAGAGTTTTGGATCGAGTGAAGAGGTCATAGATGAGACAAATGCCACGACAATTGAAGTTTGAAGGGCAGAATGAGCAAAAGGAAACTGAAAGAATATTAGATGGAGTTTAATGAGCTAAAAAGAGACGATGTTGAACAATAAGACGTTTTTTTTCAACGAATGGAGGGTTGCGTTTTCAAATTCCAGGAGCTTCTGATCAACTCTCCTAACATTTGACAAAATTCAATTTAGGTTCGATAGACTGTTCTATAACAGATCAACGAGAGAGTTCTAAAGGTCGATTATTTAGTAAAAAAAAGTAGAATTTCCACAAATTTACCAGCACCTGCACCTACCTATTTTTTCAACGGGACGGTACCTAACAACGAGTGCCATCTTTAACGCTCAATTGCGTAAAACTTAACAATCTCTACAGCTACTTTAGTAATCATTGAGATTTCTATAACTACTATAGTAATAGTAATCAATGAACTCTAAGGCCATAGTATTCCCTTAAGCCTCCTGTATCCCCTGTTTTTAAAAACTTCAGCACGGCGCGCCGATCTTCTTCCTTCATTTAGTGCTGGCAGGTGTGCATGATAGTTCACCAACTTGAAGCCAATAAAAAGAAGAAAGGTAAATAAATTTTGTATGTTTTTGTGCGAAATATAGATTTAATGAAATTGTTTCTTTCACTCACACATATGCAGGAATCAGTGATATGCAAGTATATTGCGTTTGAACTTTCTCACCTTAGCTACTTTAAGTGAATTCAGTGCAAAGTGATTTTTCTCTCACATCCTTTTTTTTTGTTTTTTGTGTTTTGTTATTTACTTTCTTATTCCGATTCTTGCAATTCATTTGTTGCTTTAGCAACGGTATCAGCTGTAAAATTTAAATAAATTACAGCAATAAAAAAGATAAACTTGAAATTTGCTACAATGCGCCAAGCAGCTAGGAGGCAGCAGCAGCACCAACAAATCGAAAGGAGTGCACTCACATACTTGCACATACACTTGCATGCATGTTTATAGGTGTTTATGTAGATAAAAAAGGGGCAGCGAGAGTTGCGCTCTTGCTCACTCACTCGCTCGTGGCGAATAAAAAAGCAGTGAGAGGAGAGCAACGCGCGTACGCAGACAAATGTAAAGAATGGCTTTAATTAACTGATAACTGTGAAAATGTACAAATGCATGAATGCGCGTAATTCATGCACTGTGCAGCGCATAGCATAACATGGCATATAACACAAGCGGTGTGTGAGCGGACAGAAAGTAACGCTGGCGGAACAAGGATTGCGAATGTGGGACAAGATTTGGCAGACGCGGCGGGTACGTTATGATGCCGAAAATATAAGTATATTCGTGTGTGTGTGCGTTTGTGGATGCCTCGCATTGTTTGCGACAAGCAGAATTCGCACTTTTCTTATCAGCGCACATTTATTATGTGTTTTAATTTTATACACCAACTGCTACAACGCTTGCCTATATATTTTGTGTGTGTGTGCGTGTATGTCAGTATGCGGTCGCAGATATTTCAAAAACAAGAAATGTTTGTTACAAATTCTGGTGACTTTAGAAAGTATTGTAAGTTTACTTCTTATCCAACTATGTTCCTCTCTGGAATGGGAGTTGGTGAGCTGAGCAGTTGAACTTCAATTGCGAAGTACATTTCTGGTAGGGAAGCTAAGCCATAAGTGGACTAATAGTCATCTTGGCAGCTTATAAGTCTTATGCAATCTGCAGTTAACTTTTATTACAATAATATACCAAAGCATTCGTTTTTGAAATTTTTTAATGTTGTTGGAAGTTCTTCTGCAATTTGTTGTGTAAGTATTAACAATGAAATGAAGGGTTTTACAGTTACAGAGTGGTAGACGACTTTTTATGAGCAGAATTTTTACATTTAAGCATTCAAGATTGGTTTTTTGGCACCGAAGAGGAGGAATCGAAAACCGTAGAGAAATGAGAGGAACTCACACTTAAATACTATCAGATAGTCAGGCAGCTTTGAAATCCCTTCTATCAACTACAATTACCTCACACAGGCCAAATCACTGCCTGAATCTTCTTCACATGTTAAGGAGCTTCACCAAAGTATCAGGTCAGTTCATAAGTTCGTGTGTATTTTACCCATAATTTAACTTTTGTAGGATTTTTGCATAAAAAAAATTATTCACGGAATATAACGGAAGTATTTATATTTTCTCTGATATTTTGTGCATTCAACAAGTGATTTTAATCGCGGATAGAAGCACGTGTTGTTAAAAAATAAAATGGAATCTTCGAACGCGTATAAGAGGCATATTTTGTATTTTTTTATAAAAGTGGTGAAAATGCAACAACTGCTGCTGCAGAAATAAACATATTCACGGAGAGGATACCGTGAGTGTAAGGACTGCGTAAAAGTGGGTTTAAAAATTTCGAAGTGGTAACTGCGACGTGAAGGATGCCCCGCGCGCTGTTAGTCCTGATGTCTTTAACTCCGAAGCCTTGCTCGAACTCGTGGAAGCTGAGCCAAATTTGACAGTCGATATGATAGCTCAGAGGTTAAATTCATCGCATGGAACAGTTCACAGGCACCTGGTTCAGTTCGGAAAGGTTTTAAAGCTGGGAAAATGGGTTCCGCATAGACTTTCCGTCGCCAACCTTCAGCAGAGAGTGAATGTGTGTGCTCGGCTGCTGCAACGGCTTGAAAATGAAAGTTTTTTGAACCGTATCGTTACTGGTGATGAAAAATGGGTGCTTTACAATAATTCTGTTCGCAAACGCCAATGATTAGATAAAGATGAAACACCAGAACCGATCCCTAGAGATGGCCTTCATCCCAAGAAGATTCTCCTGTCTATTTGGCGGGATATGACCGGTATTGTTTATTATGGACTTCTGGAACCAAACCTGACGCTAACTGTTGATTATTTTTCCCATCAGCTATCAAACCTGAATGAGGCACTTAACAAAAATCGACCGTCTTTAGTGAATAGACGCAAAGTTTTGTTTCACCACGACAATGTAAGACCTCATACCGCAAGGCAAACATTAGGCAAGCTGAACGAGCTCGGGTGGGAGCTAATGCCGCATCCACCATACTCTCCGGATATTGCACATTGTGATTATCACCTTTTCCGTGGACTTCAATTCCATATGAGTAACAAGAAGTACTCCTCAAAAGAAGCTATAAAAAGGGATATCGAAGCGTAATTTGGCTCCAAGGACAAACAATTTTTTGAGCAGGGAATTAAAAATTTGCCTAAACGGTGGGAAGATATTGTAAATAATGAAGGAAAATATATTATTGATTAATAAATACTTTAAACATCTTTTATATTAATTTTAAAATCACCTTTAAAAAACGCACGAACTTATGGACTGACCTGATATTATTAGATTGGTTTCCTAGACCTGAAGAATATGAGGGAAATGAAGTTCTAGCTAAAAAAGACCAAAAACATGCCTCTAATTGGCCCTGAGGTTTTCTGTGAACTTACAAAAAGACATAGGTATTAACGAATTTCTCACGAAGTGGGACTGTCGTCTTCACTCACTCTATGAACTTCGCGAACTGATTTATTATTACTTATCTACAGTTTGAAGCCAACTCCGAACTGTGGATATTTTTTTTAAGAGGAGTTTTTTCATGGCGAAATACATTCGGAAGTTTTGCCATTGCCTGCCGAGGTGCGATCGCTATTAGAAAAAACTATTTTTTCATTTTGGTGATTCACCGATATTCGAACCTGCGTTCTCTCTGTGATTTCCGAATAGTAGTCACGCACCAACCCATTCTGCTACGCCGGCCGCCGTCAAACCTTACTGAACAGAAACATCGTCCCATTTTGCCATTCTTGGCTGTCAAACCATAGTTACCGATATCGAGAGCTCGTATGCTGCTAAAAAATACCCGATAACATCGACAAGAAGCCGAAAAAGCATTTGGAGCTTAGGGGAAGATAGTTTTCTTTTTCTCCGGCTGATTACAACTATATAAAGGGTGGTTAAATTTCAAGGGCCGATGTTCAAAGTGAACCGCACCTAAACGTCAACGACACGGTTGGACTTCTTTCTTTGGAGTTATTTTAAAGAAAAGGTGTACGTCGATAAGCCAGCAACAATTCAAGAGCTAAAGAATGAGATAATTCGGCACATTAACGGCATAGAACCTCAATTATGCCTCAGCGTTATCGAAAATTTGGACTATCGGATGGAGGTGTGCCGCCGAGACCGCGGCGGCCATTTGGCAAATCTTTTCTTCCATACGTAATTTAATCATACCAATATTATCATAATAAAGAGAAGTGACAATAATTTCCTAAAAAAATTGTATTTTATTCAAAATCAACACCGGCCCTTGAAACTTAACCACCCTTTACATATATATATATGGGAGGTTGAATTAGTTTTAAAGGTTTTTTCGAAGATTTTTTGGCTTTATTGTGAAAAAACGGTACAAAATATTTTATTTGAAGTATTGGCCATCGCTAGCTACAACTTTCGCCCATCTTTCGGGTAATTTCCGGATGCCGTTTCTCCAAAATTCTGGCCGCTGCTTGGCTATCCATGACTAAACCCATATTTTGGTAGCCTCGTACGAGGAGAACCGCTGGTCCGCCAGATCGAGACTCATATGCCGGAACAAATGATAATCGGAGGGAGCTATGTCTGAACTATACGGCGGGTGGGGTAACACTTCCCAGCCAAGCGTTCCAAGGTATTTTTTGACAGGTTGAGCAACATGCGGCCGAGCGTTGTCATGTTGCAAAATAACCATGTCGTGCCTTTTTACCATTTTCGGCCGTTTTTCTTTCAATGCCCGGCTTAAACGCATCAATTGCAGTCGGTAACGATCCCCCGTGATTGCTTCGCCCGGTTGGAGCAGCTCAAAATATACGACGCCGACCTGATCACCAAATGCAGAGCATGATTTTTTTGCCGTGAATATTCTGTTTGGCCGTCGACGTTGATGCGTGGCCGGGCAAACCCCATGATTTTTTGCGTTTTGGGTTATCGTAGTGGATCCATTTTTCGTCGCCAGTCACCACCCGATGCAAAACCCTTCCGATTTTGTCGCTCGATCAGCAATTCGCACGTAAAAAATCGCCGTTCGACGTCGCGCAGCTTCAACTCGTACGGGACCCAATGTCCTTGCTTTTGGATCATTCCCATCGCTTTTAGACGCTTGCAAACGGTTGATTTATCAACGCCCAATGATTCAGCAAGCTCTTCTTGGGTTTGGCACGAGTCCTCGTTTACCAATTCCCCCAATTCCGCGTCCTCGAACTTTTTGGGCTGGCCAAGACGCTCCTTGTCTTCGGTGTGAAAATCACCACTTTTGAATCGTCGAAACCAGTACTCACATGTTGAAATCGACGGAGTATGGTCTGGGTAGGCCTCCTGCAGCAATTCACGGGCTTGGGCTGTATTTTTTTTTCAAATTGAAGCAGAAAGGCAAA
The DNA here is from genome assembly GCF_027943255.1 of Anastrepha obliqua. Lineage (NCBI taxonomy): Eukaryota > Metazoa > Arthropoda > Insecta > Diptera > Tephritidae > Anastrepha > Anastrepha obliqua. Next base: position 86,020,742 of record NC_072896.1, on the reverse strand, counting down.
GCTTCCCGCAAATTGCGTTTCGACGGCACGAAAGTTGACATACTCGGAGCACGAAAACACTGCGTTGTTTATACTTCAGCGAAATGACAGATACTGATAAACAAAGCCTAGGGATGAGGCTTTGTCATGAATATATATTCAGTATTGCCAACGCGATAAAGTGATAAATAGCGCCATCTGTGTGTCACCTTTAAAACTAATTCAACCTCCAATAATTGGCGCGTACACCCTTTTTGGATGTTTGGCCGAGCTTCTCCACCTATTTGTAGTGTGCGTCTTGATGTTGTTCCACAAATGGAGGGACCTACAGTTTCAAGCCGACTCCGAACGGCAGATATTTTTTATGGGGAACGTTTTCATGGTTGATTACAACTATGACAGTATGAATTGTAAGGGTATACCCATTGCGGCTGCTTGCTCACTTTACAGAATTACTTCAATCGCAGTTTGCTCTAAATTTTACTACTCCGTTGCGCGCTATATTTTTTCATTTTGCTTTATTGCGCCCTACCCCTGTCTAACTGTATCAACGTACCAACGCGCCTATGCAACATTTTCCCATCGGCCATTACGGCATACCAGCGCATATTTAACAGGCCATCAGCAGCACAACTACAGCCCACCGGCATGGCCGCCTGTTGCATGCGGAAGGCTTGCCAACAGTAACTACACGCGAATTTAAGAGCCAGCGCGCACCAATTAAACACGCACACATACACATGCACATACATGTGGAAAATTCTCAAGCATTTTATTTTTCTTGTGTGTAGTATTGTTGTGTTGTTGCGGCTGCAGTATTGCAGTATAGGAAGTGACTGCGCATGAAAGCATATTATTTTTCTATTCTATTGCATGCAAATTACCTGCACTGTTGATGATAGACGTTGTTGCGGTTGTTGCTCCACATATTGTTGCTGTCGGTGTTGACGTTGACGTCGTTGTTGCTGCTGCTGCTGCTGCTGCTGTTGGTGATGCTGCTGATGTTGGAGATGCTGTGGCTGATCGGTCGCTTCGTTGTATGTTATTTGTGTTGTTGTTGTTGGAAATTCTTTGGCACAATCTCTTGCGGTTACAATTAAATTATATGAACTTTTAGTTTCTCGATCAAGTTCACGGCGTGTACGTATCGTACCGTTGGCAGCAATTTCAAAGTCGTTATTATCATCGCCCGACGTAATCGCGTACTCGATGCGCCCGTTATCGCCTTGATGAAAAATGGGATAGAAATAAACAAAAGAGACCAATAAGTATAACAAAAAATAGGCACTTTGTGGAAAAACTAAGAAAAATAAAAAAATAAAAAAAATCTTTAAAGCAAAAAAAAAAAAAACTGATTAAAAAAAATTGCATCAAAGCCTTACAAATCGTATAAAAAGGTGAAAAAAGTAATGCAACAAATGGCGCAGCAGTAGCCGCACCACAGCATCACTACTGCTGTCGATTGCCGTGCGATTGGGTATCGTTAGTTTGCTTGTGGCTGCTGCATAGTTGCTGGTTAGCTGTCTACTTAGTTCGTCAGTAGCGCAAAGTGGTTGCTGTCGCTTTGTTAGCAGCAGCTCGCCCGGCGCTACCTTATTCTACCGATTTTTGCTATGCATTGCTCGTTTTATTGTTGTTTTAGTGCTCGTATATTATTACTGTGGTGAAATTATAAATTATTTGCTATTGCAACCATCAAACTTTCCTTTTGTCTTCGCTCCTGCAGCGATTTTCGTTGTAATTTCAAATTTCTCTACCGCCGCCGATCTGCCTAACTTTTGTGGCATTTTTGACTTTTCACTTAAAACAACTCATGTTTTTTCGCTACCCTCACGCCTTACACACCGCTCTGCGCAACCACAAGCGCGCATACCAGAAAAAATATTAAATTCTGCGGTAAATGCAGCAGCAGATAATTTGATGAAAATTATGACGCCTTTTTAAATTTGAAGTTAACTTTACTTTGCCTGTATGCATTCATCTGCTCACGTTTGCCTACATCCCAACACTTATTTGGTTGTGATTTTTCTTGGCCTATCGCCATTTTCTCGCCTAACTTGTAATCATAACTGTGCCGCGCTAACTTACAACTGCTTTTTGTTTTTTGTATTGCCCCGTTTATGCTTTATTGCTTTGCTGCAACAGCCACGTATTTTTCTTTACTTTTTTTGCTTGAATTTGTTTGGAAAACTGCTGGCACCCACTCAAAAAGCGCAGTGGCACACACGCCGCTACTTTCGTAGCCACACTTTCGACATAGGCCTCAAAAGTCATGGCACTTCAGCCTCCAACTGGTAGGCAACTTTATCATATCAACTCATCCCGCAGTGGTTGCTGCATCTTCTTCTAACTATATGCTACAAGGTGGCCCTCGAACGCGAGGACAGCTGGAATGCAGTAAAGAAATACATTGAGAACGTACCACGAAAAAAAAGGTAGACCTCAACACAGTACAACATAGCGATGCCTCACAGAAAGAGACATAAGAACACGAGCCTCTGGCGTCGAAGAATGCTACAAATATTGCGGACCCAGACGTGGTTGAATAGTATTGGTCCATTTCATAGACGTCGTTCCGCAGTAATGCATAAAGTAGTTCCGTGAAAAGAGTCTCCTCAGAAGGAGAGGCGAGATGGTTTTAGTGGCGGTAGACGACGGTCGCTATAGGTAGGTACGTAGGTAAGATGGCAAGAGTACCCCAAGCACACTTCAAGTAGCACTTACGTGCCGTTTTGATACTATAATGTGGACCATTACGTTTGAAAAGAAACATTTTAGGAAGAGAAAATCTTCTACAACCAACCACTGCTGTTGATGTAGTAGAGGAGAGAAAAGGGATCTAGGCTGGACAATTTCTTTAAGCCATCCTCAAAGGGCACGCTAAGGAATCTCAAGCGCCTTCCCGCCACAGCCGGACATTTGCAGAGAGAGTGCTCAACAGTCTCTTTCTCTGCATGATCCTCACAGCTTCTGCAATAGGGGTTGTACGGAATTCCAAGCTTCTCCGCATGAGTACCGATCACCCAGTGACCAGTGAACACCGCAGTGAGTTTGCAAATTGAATGGTGGGGCATTCCCATGACCTTAAGCGTTCTGTTTATATATTGTAGTATTTGGGCCATTGCGTTTTCGAAGTAGCACACGAGGAGACAGAACTCTATCTGTCTTGCGCTTTTTTAGAAAGAAATTGTGTAGTTTTCCTTTAACAACGGTCAAGGAGTCACCGATGTCTGAAAAAGGGACAACTGAAACCGGTTCTGTCGACGCCTTCCTGGCAAGCTCATCGGCAATTTCATTTCCCTCTATATTCCTGTGCCCAGAAACCCAGATAAGGGAAATGTTTCCTGCACGTTTGAGACGTTTGAGTTCCTCCTTACAGGAGTTCACCAGAAGAGAGCTGTAATTCGGCGACGACAGGGCCTTGATCGCAGCTTGACCAACGGTGATCGCGAAGCATTTTGCATGCTTGCAAAACGCTCCTCGTTTCCGGCAGTTTAAAGGAGACCGAAGTGCTGGCTGATTTAGAGTAAGCCCCCACTCCCACTCCAAACTCCATCTTGAATCCGTCAGTGAAAGCAGAGGTACCTATATCCGTGCCGACTCTCCCCTCTTTCCAATCTTGCCTGCTCGGAAAGATAGCCCTAGCACAGCACAACCCTCAAAACCCAGTTTGCGGATGGAGAGATCAGTGCGAGGTACAGAGAAGGAAGGGGTGATCTGCTTCAAGATGCTAGTATATCTTACAGGAAATTGTCACCAAAGGCCAATCTCCTTCAACCTAATGGCGCTCTGAGCAGCAATGGATTTAACTTGCAGATCCACAGGAAGTAAGTGCAGAATAACGTTGAGCGCAGCAGTGGGACATGTTCTACAAGCCCCAGTGATGCCCACACATGCAGTTCTCTGCACTCCCTCTAGTTTAGTGGTGTTGTAGCACTTTTGAGCAGCTACCCACTAAACTAGGCAACCATATGTCAAAATTGGCAGAACCACTAAGTTGAACATCCAAAGTACGACACGTGGCTTCAGACCCCATTTTTTGCCGAACATAGATTTATGTATAGGCGTAGAAGGCTATACTGGCCTACTTAACTCGATTGTCTATGTGCAGCTTTCAGTGGAGCTTGGGGTCAAGTATTACACCAAGATACTTGACTTCCAATGCGAGTGTAAGACACTGATTGTTTAATCTTGGAAGCTTAAAATGTGGAGGCTTGTATTTCCTACGGTCGCTGTAAGTGCGAAGGCATTTTGAACCTTACCTCAACCACCAAAAAAAAAAACGAGACAAGGTGGCGCAAAATTAATCATCCAATGGGAAGATTTATAGTGTTTGCAAATTTCTGCAAATCGCATTGCGAACGGCGGATGAGCCAAACAGCAAGCAATGGAGCGCGCAAAGGTCAACTAAAAACAAAATTCTCCTTCACACAAAATATTTTTTTTTTTTTTCATTTACTAAAAAAGTTATTCAAAAACAAAATTGCTGTCTAATTTTGTGCCACCTTGTATAAGCACCAGCACTTTACTACTGTTATATACCTATGACTACTTCTACTTACTACTCCTATCACCGCTGCTGTTTCTCGCATTTCCTTCAATGGCTGTTGGTTTTCTGCACTCTACGTCATCGCTCAGCGCGAGCGCATCACCATTGTTGTTTTTGTTTAAATTATCATTGTTGCGATTTCTTTTTTGTTTATGATAAATTACTGTTGATTTAACACTTAAGCCCATTTACCATTTAGCTCTTCAGAAAGAGCAGCTACAATGCACCCAGCAAAAACGGGTAGTTAAGAGTAAATTTCGCGATTGAAATTTGTTGAAAAATTTGCGCTTTACCCTTTTACAGCAAAAGCTCTATATGCCGTTTGACTCGTTAAATCAGAGTAGTTAGGTTGAAAAAGAATAATTAGAATGGAATAAAATTAGGCTGCTTACTTATCTCACCAATAAAGTGAACTTTATCAACGGATAAACGTTTCTTAGCTTTAAGGAGCTCACATAAAAGAAGAAAATTTCGATTGAAAAAAGGTGGTATCACAATGGGCAGGCCTAGGTTTGTTAGTTGGCAACCACTATACCTACCTACACTTGGTTCTACTTTCTTAACAAACCAATAAAGTCAACTTTACTAATTTGCACTATAAACTAATCTTGAAACACGGTTGCTAATAAAAGCTAACAGGTAATTAACTTTAAGATATTTTATTTATCTAACCAATAACGTGGACTTTACTAAGCGAGCTTTTAGATTATTCCTAATTTTAAAGAGTTCGCGTCTCAGAAGAGAAGTTCATTTGAAAAACAAACCGAAAGGTAATAGACTTTCTTATCTAACCAATAAAGTAAACTTTAGTTACCTCTACGATAAACTATTTCTGAAAAAAGTTAAAAAGTAATGTTCCTAGAGATACTTTTTTTTATCAACCAATAGAGCGAACTTTATTAGCCGAGTAGATATACTACTCTAACTTTAAAGAGCTGGCGATTGAAAAAACAAAACTGAAAGACAGTTAAATCACCCCTGATGGCCGCACTAATACTGACATTAAGGGGGGAAGCTGGTCTAGAATTTTGAAAAAATCGAAAATTTTTTTTTTGTCTTAAAAGGTGCTTTAGGGTCTTAGAAATAATATACCAAATGAGGGATGCCAGCAAAAATGTCTAAATGCCCAAATTTTTATTCGACGGCAGTGCCTCGCAGGTATACCCCGAACGCTATTTACAACTTTATACGCGTTTTTCTCGAAATCACTTTTTTTAAACTGGCCGAAGACATAACTCGAACAAATCTTTACCGATTCTTACGAAATTTTGACAATACATTCGAAATACCTTTCTCCGGAGACGTACGTAGGATTTTTTATTTATATTACATAGTTTTTTTTTTAATCAACAATTTTATGTCGTTCTTTATAGTGAAAATTGTAACTTTTTGTTCAAACGTGCACCATTTCGCGAAAAAAAAAAATATCAAAAAAATCCTACGTACGTCTCTTTCTGTTGTTATATAGAAACTAAAAAAATTTTATTTTTTGATCCAGGACAAAAATTAAGGAGTTTACGTCTTCGGCAATGGACCCACTAGAAAAAAAGGCGCCTTAGGAGAACTGCTGGATAGCGGCCATTTTGAAATTAATTCAGACGAAAAATTTTGTATTTGTACCATGAAAGCTATATTATTAAACCTATTTCACAGATTTTCGATTGATTCCTTTGTTGAGTCAAAATAAATTCATAAAATATGCCCATTTTTTGCGCTCTAGACCAGCTTCCCCCCTTAAGTACAGCATAAGGAGAGTCAGAGCACCCTTCGCTACGCTTTAAAACATATTAGCTCTAAGCAAGTGACCGCCAGGACAAAGCTAAGGATTCACAATTCGAATGTGAAGTCTATACTGAAGTCATACAGACTCCAAACTTTTCTAAACAGCTGTTTAAAAGCTATGCCGCGCATACTGGGCTTTTAATGACGAGCTCCTTACTTGAAACGAAACGAAGGCCGGTTGAGATTGAAGTACGCAAATGAAAGTGGAAATGGGTAGGCCGTATAACCCGTAAACCCGCATCTGACCTCATTAGAATGCTCCTAAACTAGAATCTGCAAGGCTCTCGCCGAAGAAAACGGCCGAAAGGAACATTGAGATGAAGTCTGTATGACGAATTCACGACGAATTCCAGCGGCATGAGTTTTTACAATCTTTGGTTTCAACAGAATGGGGCATCATGTCAGACAGCTCTTCAAGGCACTATTTTCGGTAATCGGGTTATCAAACGCCTTGGTGTTGCCAACTGGCCGCCTCGGAGCCGTGATTGGCCTCCTCTGAACTTTGTTTAAATATCGATGTTGAACCTAAAGTACCTCTTACGTCACTACCCAGCATTTTGTGGATCGCAACTAAGTTGCCTTGGCATTGCAAAGGGCTGCGATATGCAATTTAATGGTGGATGGCAAGAAATGATACCTCCCACTTCTTGCAGCCCATCCACTGTGTTCGCCTTCTCGTGGAGATGCTGCTAACCGAATGTGGAGACCGAGTAGGCAGCTTTTTCAGAAGTTGTAAACCTCGGTGAAGGCGCTAGGAACAAAAGAACTTTGGTGAGCCCCCTGAAAAGGGAGTGTTCTTTAGGGTGTCACCCTAATATCACTATAAAAAACTTTGTCACGATTCAAACGCAGCCTCGGCTAAGGAATGACCAATAATGGCACTGAATCTTGCAAAACGCTTAAAGGATTATGATTTGAGAATTGGGAAGTTTCTTAAGTTTAAATTATTATCTTCCAATTTGAAGTTACTAGAGTCTAAATTATTATCTCGCTACCAAAAGTTAAGGATATACAAAATTTTGATCCGCCCCATGCTTACCATGCTGGTTGCGAACTATGGACGCTAAAAACTACTAACATTAATCAGGTAATGGGATTTGAAAGAAAAATATTGCGAAGAATATATGGACCTGTAATACTGCAAGATTGCACCTACCGAATTAGATACAATCATGAGCTGGAGCTATAGCAAAAAACGAAACTGTGATAAAATTTATAAAATCTCAGAGGATAAGATGGCTCGGGCACTTGCTTAGTAGAATGACCAAGTAGAAAACAACTCGAAAGGCGATTGAATTACGCCCTGTTGGAGGCCGAAGGAGAGGACACCCCAGAAAGAGATGGCTCGAAGAAGTGGAAGTTGATCGTGAAAAGCGAAGCGTGCGGCGGTGGAAAGAGATAGCCTTAGATAGAGACACATGGCGCAGGGTTGTGAATGAAACAGTGGTTCACCCTGGATTGTGATGCTAAGAAGAAAGCAGTTGACTTAGTTGCCTCGGTTCTGTCGTTTGCCTCTCATTGAAAGATATCACGGATCAGAGGATCAGCAGTATACCCCGGGTAGGATCTGTAGCCTTCCGCTTCATCCAAGTTAACCTAACCTAATCTACTTCTGGAGTTATTCACTTTAGTAGTTGAGTTGCTAGCTCGCCTGGGAGTTAAACAATTTATTCCAAATCGCATTTACAGCAGCATATTTTAAGCCAATTACATTTTTGTGTGCGGTTTTCGTCCACACCTCTGAAAATTGTTACTCAAACTGAAATTGTTTTGTCTCTCTTCTTTGCTTCTTTGTATTTGTTTTTACTTCTTTTTTTCTCATATTATTTCTAATCCTGTTGCCACCGTCGACATTCCTAGCTTAATTTATCGCAATAAATAAAAATGGTGAATGGTGAAAAGCAGCAATAAAAAAAGCCAATGAATGGCAAGACGTCTCAAACAGCAGAGCGACACAGCAAATGCGCAAACAGAAGCTGTGGAAAGGTGTCAGTCATAAATCGTGAGATACTCATTTTTCTGCGCACTTTTTATTGCTGCTCCCCTATAGTTGTTTGTGTGTTGTTGTTTATGTTGCACTTTTTTGACAAACTCGCAGTCAGCAGCCGTAGTAGTTTCATCGTTTGCCAGTTGAGAGATATTATGATTACTTATTTTATTTTTACCACCAAACAGACAGACGAAACATTTAAAGTACTTACGGTTGCTTAGTGGGTCAATAGGTGAAGAACGTTTTTAAATGCGCCAACAATCGTAAAGTAATTTTTCGTGTAGGAAAGTGTGGCAAGACTGGTGTGTACGCCGTAATAAAGGCAAGTAAGTTAGGCGCTTTGGATGCTATGAAGCGAAAAAATTAACGACTGGATGAAATCTAGTTTTGAATGCGAGTTTCACTGAATGCCTGCATACCTTTTGTGAATTTAAATATGAATATATTATTTTTGCTTTTTTGCAATTTGTTTTTAGAAAATCGAAAAATTAAATTTCGCACAAATTTATAGAAAATGCCGCAATTTGCCAAATTGACCATAAAATTTGATGTCTCTATGCCAACAAAGCTCACTTTTTTATAGTTACATGCAAAATTTGTGGCCCATTTTATTGTTAGTAGCTGCAGACATTTGTGGCAGTCAGCGTGCCATTACGTAATGTCGTCATTATCGGCTTTGCTGTTGTTGTTGTTGTAATATTATTAAATACACACCCAACAACATTTGGGGAAAACTGCTGCTGTGACAGTCTAAATGCGCGCCGTTGCTATGGCATAAGCAGAGACTAGGGATGCTAATTCCGTAATCTTGATGTTTTTTTTTTTGAAAATTTTGAAAAAATAGAAATATCAGTTTCGGGATCTTGAAATTCGGTAAACCCAAGATTCCGGCGTCCCAATGCCTCTAAAGTATGAAAAATCTAGTTTTTTTTTATTTGAGTACCTGGATAAGTTATGCATTTTTTTAATTATTGATAGAAAATCGACATTAATCCATATTACAGTCTGAATGAGCAAAAATTAGAAAAGTTGTGCAAGATTATTAATTAGATTAGATCAATTTAGAGGTACACACAACTTGCCCATTGGTACTTTCTCAGCAGGTTTTCTGTGCTATGAATTTAAAATATGGTTAGAAAACGCATTACCAAATGCTTTGCCATTGCTGCAGTCATTCAATAAATGAATAGCTCCCAATTTTAGTTTTTATGGTTTTTGCACCTACAGGGTGAACAACATGAAGTGTTACCTATTCAAAACACCATAACTTTTTTGTGTGAAATTAGTTTTTATTGACTTCAAAGACAAAATTGTTCAAAAATGAGTACAATTCTAAGATATATATATACTTTAGCTCGATATGACCACCTTTTGCCTTGATTATAGCCTTCAAACGGTCAAAAAATGAGTTGCATCTTGCACGGATGTGATCTTGAGGTATATGATCTTGAGAATGGGCCAATCTCGTATAATCGTTTTTTTCAGCGCATCCATACTGGCATATTTTTTAGTCCTCACCTTGCTCTCCAAAATGGACTAGATGGAATAGTCCATCGGATTTGCGTCTGGCGAACTCGAAAGTCATTGTGTGGATAAAATGAAGTGTAAAACATGATTTTTTAACTATTCTTGGTTCACACGAGCTTTATGAGACGTTGCCGAGCCCTGCTGGAACGTCCATGATCTACGACCAAAATGTTTGCCTATTCACGGCTCTAAGGCAGCTTCTAAAACATTTTCCCGATATTAAGGTGCATTCACTTTGACACCAGGCTCGATAAAAACGATTGGAGAGCGTCCATCAGCGGTCACTGCGGCCCAAATCATTACTTGCGATGGGAAATTGCTTCGAGTGGCCATACATAGGCTCGAATTCTCGTATGAGTGTTCGGTCAAGTAAAACGATCGTTTTGAGTGTTTATGAACTGCTCAATTGGGAAATTTTTTTCATCAGAAAACACAATGTTAGGAAATTCGCCACGTTCGTGCAAGCGCAACAACTCCTTTGCTCTTTCGCACCGAACTTTTTTTTGCTGGGGTGAAGGATCGTGTGCTTTTTGGAACTTGTAAGCCTTGACCTTGAGCTCATTTTACAATATGCGTCGAATGCTGTCTTGCGTTATTTTCAGTTCCTTGGCCATTTTTCTTCCACTTCGACGTGGATTTCGTTCAAGTCGAGGCTTCACTTTCCGAACCATTGTTGGCGTTGTTGCGGTTTTTTTTTGGTCCACCTCCATAGCGTTTTGCAATGCTACCAGTATCATTGTAACGTTTTATAGTGCGATACACAAACATTTTATTCACTTTGAGGTGACTGAGCTCAAGAACAATGAGCAAAGAACAATTTTCAGCCAAATATAACGCAATCACACTATTACGTTTGAATTCCATCACAAAAAAAAAAAAAAATCAAAAAAACTGAGACGCAAATGCTTTTGATGGCTTATAAACAATATACTGAACTGTCATTAAAATAATTTTGACGTTGATGTCATAAACTGTTTTACAGATACAAGCAGTGTGAAGTTGGTAACACTTCATATCGTTCACCCTGTAAAGCGCAATATTAAGGGATAATAGGAGACAATTTTTCTGATATCTGAAAATATAAATTGCTGTAGTTTTTCGCTCTTAGACCAAAATTTCAGTCTACTTGCCCTAACTTGCGAACTTCACACCTTTCACTGAACTTGTCCAAGTATCATACTTGCAAATGCCTTATTCAAAAATATCTAACATTGTGTGTGTACTGCAGTGTGTTAGTGAGTTTGAGGGTCTTGGCATTATCCTTGATAACAAAGTTTTTTTTAATAACCATATAAAATATATTACTTCAAAATCTTTCTCCATATTAGGATTCATCAGACGGCACGCCACTAAGTTCTCTGATTCCTATACCATCAAGTCACTCTACTTATATACATCGCTTGTTAGGTCTCATTTAGAATACTCTGTTTTTATTTAAAGACCAAGTAGTCAGCAAGCTATCAATAGAATCGAGTGTGTGCAAAAAATGTATCTCAAATATGCCTCTCGGTCTCTGAACTTCATTGATCTCATGCCATCATATTCTGCTCGTCTCATGCTTATAAGTGTCAGTCCTTAGAAATTCGTCGGTCTACGCTGTGTCTGTCCTTTCATCATCATCAAGCTGAGGGTTAGCTCTAGCAATCACTTAGGAACCTCTATACCCTTTCATGGGAAAAACTTTGAATATACTTAAGTATGCCGGTAATGCTCTCATTGGTCGTGCTTTGCGTTAATTAAATTCCATTAGTAATGATGTCGTTTTCGTTTTTTTCGCGTGCATTACTCGCAAATTTAGTCTAAAAGTTTTCCCCAAAAAAGGGGTAAAAATTGCGAAGACTTCTTTGAGGCACATTAAAGCCTATCCGCTGAAGTAGAGCTGGGCAATCGGCGATGCTATCAACAACATTGAGATCAAGTGAAAATGAAAGGACCGGTCTTCTATTGTATTTCCTAGAGATTTCGTATATAGATTAATTAACATTATAAGATGGGACAGAGGCTATGCAGTTTGGAGTAGGCTTAAAACTGGAGGAGGAGAAGCTCGGCCAAACACCTAACAGAAGTTTATTCGCCAATTATTTATTTATAATTTTTTTATTGCGTCATATGAAGCCTAGAGCCTAGAAGAATAAAACTCCAATATCCTTAAACTCTGTTACACTTTGTAGTACCTTATTAGAAATGTTTGAGGATGTGTTAAACTCATGCCAGTTGAAGCTTCTGAGCATCCAGTGACTCTTTAACAGATGAGAAAATTTTAAAATCATCCATGAAAAGCACGAAATTCGAAAAGGAAAAACATTTGCGTATGTCGTTGATAAAAATTCGAGCATGCATTTGTAGTGAATTAAAAAAAGCTATATTCCGTTATCAAGTTCGGGATCGTCATATTACTTTTATGTAGCCTCGAAAATCCGGAAGTTTCGAAAACCCCAGATCTTGGCATAAACAATGGCCGCTTATATTAAGGCGAACTGAAGTAGGTATGTGCTTCCTTAAATATTTCTTACCTGAGTCAATGTCTGTTGCTGTGACCGTTACAATCGGTGTGCCAATCGATACATTCTCGTATATCTCATTCGAATAACTCATCGGATCGAATATGGGCGCATTATCATTCAAATCCAACACATTGCAATAGACAGTCAATGTGGTCGAGAGACTGGGATGCCCATTGTCCTGCGCTTGCACCTCAAGGATGTAATGTTGTACCTGTACGAAGAGATAAAGATGGGTAGTAAGATAAAGTAAAATTGTAATAAAATGTATGTTATATTTAATAATGCAACTATGGAACTACGCAATGAAAATCATGCACCTTCTGTTTCTTTTTAAATCGAGAGAAAGTCCCTCTATCGGAGGAAACATTTCTCTAAATTGCTGGCTGGCGATGCCGCTAGGGAAATAAACCCAGCACCATCAATTGAAGACAACGGCGTGAATATTCCTCCACGTAACTATGACGAGGTCACTATCGCTATCCAGCGACTAAAGAACAACTAGGCAGCTGGAGCAGATGGATTGCCAGCAGAACAGTTAAAGGCCGGCGGCAATCAGCTGATTGGGTGCATACAACAGCTTATGAGTCAAATATGGCTCGGAAAAGCATGGCAAATGATTGGGATCTCATTGTCCTTTATTATGTATCGAAGAAAGGCGACCCTTCTACATGCGCCAGTCTTATCGCCATCCCATATAAGGTTCTGTCGAGCGTATTGTGTGAAAGACTAAAACGATATGCTCGCTCACTGATTGGACCTTATGAGTGTGGTTTTAGATCTGAAAAGTCCACTATCGTCCCAATCTTCTACGCCACTTCCACTACGCCAAATCCCGGAAGAAACCCATAAAAAAGATAACGCCATAATCCCTCATCTCTTTGTCGATTATAAGGCTGTTTTTGATAGCCCGATAAGAGATTGCCCATATGCCACAATATCTGAATAAATTGATTCGGCCTTGCAAAATGCCATTGAGCAACAGTCCAGCTCTGTGAAGGTAGGAAAAGAGCTCTCCGAACCTTTCAAAACCGCGTGAGGTTTTAGGCATGGTGATCCACTATTCTGCCCTTTCCTCCGCCCTGCAAGCGAGATGTTACCACAGCATTTTCCGCTAGCGAAAGAGAGTCAACTAGAGTGGGTCTGATAACGAGGGCAAGACGAATTTTGGATCCAGCATTTCAGCGGACAACTAAACTTTTGAAATTGTCAAGGAATTTATTTATCTTGGCAACGCCGTCGATGTCAGCCTGGAGCTAAACCGACGAGTGCGGCTTGTTAATAGGTGTTACTATGGTCTCAGTAAACAAATATGTAGCAGAGATCTCGCTTGCCCGACAAAAGTAACACTCTGCAATACGCGTATCTTACTCGTGTTCCTCTATAGCGCTGAAGCATGGGTTGAGTCACAGACTGATGCAGCCGTTCGAGAGATACGGGTATTCGCCAGAAAGATACTTCGGAAAATCTTCGTCCTCTTCGTGTTGGCGAGAATTACTACCTCGGAATGAACCACGAGCTGGTCCGGGCTGTCCAAGAAAGCAGCACCCAGTGACTTTAGTCGTCTAGCTGCCAACAGTCTCCTTCTCTGAAAGGTCCCTACAGCTTCTGCAAGGGGGGTTAAATGGTAATCCTAGCTTTTCCGCGTGTGTGTCGATCGTCCAGTGACCGGTAAACACAGCTAAGAGCTTGGAAATTAAATGGCGAGGAGTCTAAAAGACTTTCTGAGTCCTGCGTATATTGTATTGGGGCCAAAGTGTTTTAGAAATAGCACATGAAGAAATGGAGCTCCATCTTTTCTGTGCTTTACTGAGAAATAATTTGTGCACTTCCCCTTTAACAACTGTCAGAGGGATGCCGACGACCGGGTAGGAGGTCTCTGAGGCCAATTCAGTCCCCTTCCTGGCAAGCTCATCAGCAATTTCATTTCCCTCTATGTTCCTATGTCCTGGACGCCAGATCAGAGAAATTTTACCTGCACACCCAAGATACTTGATCTTTTCCTTACAGGAATTTATTAATATTGTTCTGCACCATGGCGTCATTAGAGCAAGAAACAAGAGAAAATGTTAATATCTCCCTCGCTCCCGCGTTCCCTAAGCATTTTGCATGCCTGCAGAATCGTACATGGAGCGAGCGTATGGATACAGAAGCTCCAGCAAATAAGGTGTTCAGTTGACAAGTTAGAGAACAACGACGTAGGGGAAGGCCATGCATTCGATAGAAGGACTATGTCGAAGAAACCCTATCATCGCTTGGCGTAACAAATTGGGGAAGGCGCGCGCAAAGCAGAGACGAGACTTGTTGCAGTCGGCCTTAATCCGGTAACGGGTTATGGTCCCTGATCAAGCCCTATAGGTAAGTAAGTAAAAAAGTGAATAAAATAAATAAGAAATGAAAATGAGAATTATCATAGAATTTAAGTTATATCAAAATGTAGGGGGACTTCGAAGAAGAAATGGGTAGCTCAGAATAAAAGGTCTTGAAGTTCGGACTATAAGGGAAGTTAAGTAACATAAATACAGACACATCAAGAATTTGCAAGCTGAGATCATATCAAAGGGGATTTCGTTCAGGCTCAGGATCTTATGCTACGAGAATATATATAACTAATGTCCTACCTATCTAGTTTAGGAAGTGTGGTCCGTGACAGCACCCGAAAGAGAATCTCTCAGAACATTCGAGAGAAAGACATTCCGGAGGATGTATGGCTCCAGGCTACAATCAATGAAAAAGGTGATGAGAGGAGAGGATTATGCATGGCGAGGACATTGGCAAATTCAACAACGCGCAATGGAAAAGGTGGATTGGGCATGTTCTAGGAATCGAAGGCACGCGTGTGCATAAACTAACAATGCAGCACAAACTTATGGTAACTTATGAGAAGTAAAGGTCACTCGCTTTGGGGGCAAATGGACTGCACTGAAGAAGACCTACGAACACTTGAAGTAACCAGCTGGTATAATGGTAGTGCAATGAACTACTGACTAAGTGCTTGGACTTGTCCAACCCCCCACAAATCTAAATCTAACCAACTGGAAATATCTAGCAAGAGACAGATAGGTCTGGAGAAATTTCATAGAGAAGGTTAGAACCCAAACCGGATGGGATGATGAGGATCTCTTTACCAGCTACTTTTTTGAATACAATTTTCGCAGTTTTTGTAAAGAAAATAAAAAATCCTACCACTTGATAAGAATGGGTTTGAAATGTCTCGACTAAACGTGAAAGTGGTGAGAAGGAATTAACAAATTTATAATGATGGCCCATACACTGCCTTAGAATAAATGGTACAACCTGCACAAAGGAAATGCTAGAGAGACCCATTTCTTTTTGCTCAAGTGCTTTTCAAATGGGAAACAAAAGATTTAACTTTCTTTTAGTTTTCACGTCAATTAAAAATTCTTACAGGCATACGAATGTACAGTCGAAAATACAGCCATTCTAATTTACCTGCACCCTACATTTCTTTCACAGTTTTTCGTAAATTAAAGCTGATTGAAAACAACTTTCTTTTGCCACAATTTTAATTGCGAAATTTCCAAACTCAAAATCTCATTTCATTTCAGCATTTCAGAAACTTATTAACACAACATCACTCACCTCTTCATAATCCAAACGCGCTGTCAGTGTGAAAACGCCCGTTTGCGGATTCAAACTAAATACATCATTGGCCCAATCCGAAATGACAGTGTACGAGACGAGTGCATTATCGCCCAAATCCGGATCGGTGGCGGCAATAATGCCAACCTGATAGCCACGTGGAGCATTCTCGGGTATGTCAAAAGAGTAAACGGGTTCATCGAAAATGGGTGGATTATCATTGGTGTCGGTGACCTGTGGGAAAGAAATGGTAAGAATGTGTTAAAAAGGCATTTCAAGCAAAAATAAATAAAATATTAAACATGAAAATAAGAATAAAAATATAATAAATAAAAAGAAATTAAAAAAAAATAAATAAATGAATTTAAATAAATTATTCCGAATAAAGTGGCAAGTAGCAGGGAAAGTATGCAGATGCATGCATTATATTCTTGCGTTTATTTGTGTTTGTGCGATGTTTTTTGTTATTTAGCACACATTTTATAATACGAGGTGCTTTCCAAAGTTAACAAACAAAAGGACCCACAGCCGCTGGTTTTATAAGAGCAGCTTTTTTCATAGCAGAAATACACCAGAAGATTTCGCCATGGCTTGTCGGGAGGTAACTGCATTTGAAAAAAACTTTTCTATCAATTGTTGTTTCATGCCAAAAAGTCCGAACTCGGACACTACCGAATGAGATTCGTTCACCATCCCATTCAGCTTTAGTGGGAACTATCACGAATCAATTTTAATATAATATTCGTTGCCCAGGTAGATCCATCACAGATGCACTACCAAAAATTCAGGACATTTGGATACGTTAGGTTAGGTTGCCTTGCTCCGAAGAGGAAGGTCTCAATTGGATGGTGAGGCTTAACATCCATCATCACTACGAAAAAAGCACCATCAAAGGAAAAGATAATGAAGGAAGGGAAATAGAAGAGTTGAATATGATGAAGGAAGCACAGATGTAAGAGAATCTGCAAGCTAATGAGAAAGTTTCTAGTTTGAGGTGGCTAATATCCCACCCAAAAAACTACTCAGGCGCATTAAAAGAGAGAAAGCCGAGATGCCTTAATCTTGGCCACGCGAAGGGTTATATGCGTTAGGACCGTATCAGACGACGCGATTTGCGTCATCGCTGGAAATTTCCCAGTAGATATACTTGTGCAGGAAATGGGACACTTTTCCGATAGACAAGGGGCAAAGCCGGCAATTGAAGAGAAAGCTACAGAGCGTCTGCATTTGTTAAAAAAAAAGCAAAGCAGATGGGGGACTCGTCTGTATAGACTTATCCCCAAATAGAGACTTATCCCCAAAATTAGCCAATGACCACAAGACACGGAGACGTAGGTCACTACTTAAACCAAATATTAAGCGTTCACAGATATTTCTTGGAGTACCTCCATCGATTCCCTGTGTCCGAGCTGCAACAATGCATTAGAAAGCGCGGAGCACGTGTTCTTCTTCTGCGATCGTTTTAACGACGAACGCCGAAGGTTTGAGTTATGCTTAGGTGAACAGGTGAAGAGCCCAGACAGCCTGATCAATAAAACTGTTGGAATGCAGTTTAAAGTTTTACAAAGATGTTGCATCTGCAACGCGCAGAGTGGCAGCGCAAAAAGTAAAGACGAAATCAGCTCTCGATAGGAACTGACGAACTGACGAAAAATCATAGACACTTGAGTCAAGGGCTCACGACGGTATAATTTTATCGCAACACCTTCAGATGTTTCTGTTTTACTGCAGAAGCAAAAGAAACTATCGATAGCATATAACCTCCATACTGCCATGTGAGAGAAACGTGGGAGCATAACCCACTCCGTACCACTGATGTGACGGCGCAGATACATTAAAAGACGAGCCTATAGCATGAAGCTTGCTACAAATATGGCGGACCCTGACGAGCGTGAATAGTATTGATCCATTTCATGGACGCCGTTCTGGGCCCTCCCCAAGTAATGCATAAAATAGTTCCGGGAGTCTCCACAGAAGAGGAGGAGGGATTGTTTTAGTGGTTACACCATTAGACGCAGTTGACGACGGTCGCTGTAAATGCGAAGATATTTTGAACCCTACCTCACCCATCAAGAAAAAAAAAAACAAAAAGGGATATATGCTGAGATGATTCTCCCTCCTTATCCTTGTTACGCCTATCTTAGAATGAACGCAAAAACTTTAATTGAGTCTCAATGCGTGAATTCTCGTCGGCGGATGTCCAATTAAGCTTCGCTACCGAGTTAAGTGCAGACTACAGGCAGTTAAGGTAATCCCAGTTTCCAGCCATTTCAAATTGGCCTGGTATCTTAAAAAGCTTCATAGTGAAATAATTATTCTGATGTGAAGAGAAAAGAAATCAGCCATTCGGCGTCTACTTTCGAGCGCTGATTTGTGAGTCTTAGACTTGATTGCCTTCTGGCCAACATAATAAATTTGTATTGCCCTAAACTGTTTCTTTCATAGCAGCTATCTTTGCGTTTGAAATATATGTAGGAGCGATCCCGGATCCCAAAATTAAGGCTAAAGGCAAATTTATCGCAAGCAGCTTCTTTACCAACCTTTTCGTTTAATTTCGAGCCATTCGGAGATTTTCACACTTGGTCGTGTTCCCAAGAGTTTGTAACGCATCCATTCCTCTATGCCTTTCTTGGACTCAACGTAAGTGTGCACACTGGCGAATTGGCGTAAATGAGCTCGAAATTTGGTTCAATAGTGACTGAGTTATTCGGTCTGAGGAGCTGGCAATAATATTTGGTGCTTTGTTTTTGCGGTTTAGTCTTCGAATAGGTAACACCACTCCTCGTGATAGTTAGATACGCTGACTACAGCCAGTTTTTGCTCAGTAAATTTAGAAATTTCATCGTGAATAGACTAACGACAATTTTGAAATGGGCATTTTTTTTAGAATATCTTTAGGTTGTTCGTGATGCTTTCACCGAGCATTAGAATGAGGCTCATTTTGACTGTGAAGTGGAGAAAATCCCGAATCATCATTCGAGACAATACTAAAAAATTGTGTCTTCTATGCGCTGCCTGGGCCACATTTTTCGAAATATGACAGCATCGCTGGCGGGGCCATGTCGTATAAATGGCCATAAAACATCAGAGGAAGGCCTATTAAGCTTTGCAAGGATCGAAAGGGTGTTTTTGTGGCTTATGAGCGGCAATAAACGAAAGACGGATTACTGTGCCAATGAAGAAGAAGAAGGGGAAAATGATGCAGAAGACACAGAAATTTAGCTCTTACTTTTAAAAAGTCTTTTTGACATTGGAACGCACCTTTTATTTTTATTATTTAAAGATTTTGCAAATATATTTTCATAATTGTTTGTCTTTTTTATGAATTTATTCTCCGACTGCGGTTTGCACTTTACGCAAACGCATTCACAAGCCACAATTTAGTTTTGTTTTTGTTAGCTTGTTTTGAAATATTTTTCCAATGCATTTAAATGCGTTTAAAAGGTGGAAACAGCTGTCAGTTCTTATTCATATCACGAATGCGCTGGAGACAGCCCGGCAGGAGGCCAACAAGCAACGGACGGACGGGCAAATAAACAGGCTACGTAGCAGACAAACAGACAGACCAGAGAACAGTCGGTGCGAAAGCTGCATGGGTATACTTACGTGTGTGTGTGTGTGTGAAGGTACAATATAAATAAATATGTGTAGTGGTGTGTGTGTGAAGGATAGACATGTGTATACGCTGCTGTTGAGAGGCGTCTGACATGTATGACGCTTTATTAAAATATACCACGCATATGCATACACATTTAGATACACATACATACATACATATTTTTATTTTCGTAATAAACGACACAAGATAATGCGAAATTACACTCCAAAAATTTGTTAAATATGGGGGGAAAAAAACAATTTTTAGGTGAAGTTTCGTTTTATTCCAAAAAAGACAAGAAAAATAAAAAATCAAATGAAAAAATTTGTGAAAAATATCACAGCTCCTTTTGCACTTGCATTTTTCTCTCCGTGTAAATTCACTGTAAAGTGTGAACAAAGCAACCTTAATAAGTTTTTTATCACTGCAAATGAGCACTGCTCGAGCCATTGACTGCAGCGGCAGCACAAAAGTGGATATGGCAATGCAAGAAATAACACAAAACTCTTCAAGTGCTTTCAACAATAAGTGGCGGCGGCAGCAACAGCAGCGGCATAGCCCCAGCCACTCAATGGCGGCAAATAAATTTTCAATTTTACTTTGGTCCATGCAACTGCATCTTACATATATGCATGCTTATATACATACATACATTCTGGCATAAGAGCTTATGTGGTTATGTATTTGCAAATATTTTCGTGCACCGCCATGGAAGGTGTTCGAATATATTGACATTTTTATGGTTTTATAAGTAAAAATTGTATGCTTCACACTGTCGCAAGGTTTTTCGGTTGGTCCGGATGCATCTCAGCCGGACATAGCAAATTATTAACATACATATGTATATTGTATAATAAATGTAGGAATGCATGCGCTTTTTCTCTAGCTGGCATATGCAGGAGTGAATTACGAACTCGGTCTGGCGGGCAGACAAATATTCCGTTTACGCTGCAGTGAAGAGCCCAAAAACTGCTCACTAAACACTCTTTGTAGCTCACTGGCATTGGTGCTTGAAGGAAAAGTAGGACTACCTCGAGAAGTACTAGTATTGAACTAGTTGCAAAACTACCAATTAGAGATGAAATATTGAATGTAGTTCAAGAACTAGTAGAGGAAGAAGAACTGGAAGAAGTCAGACTAGTTCGAATGGGACTAGTATTGTACTAGTTGCAAAATGGCCAATTAGAGATGTAACATACTATATGATTCATGAACTGGTATTTCATGAAAAAGTGAGACTAGTTCGAGTGGGACTAGTGCTGCACTAGTTGAAAAATTATCAACTTTCTATGTAGTTTATAATTTTCCATTTCATGGAAAAATCAGACTAGTTTGATTCGGACTAGTACTGTACGAATTGCAAAATTACCAATTAGATATGCAATAGTTTACTTAGTTTGAGAACTGGTATTTGATTGAGGAAGTCATATTAGTTCGAGTGGGAATAGTGTCCTACTAGTTGGAAAATGCTAATTAGAGCTGTACATTCTCTCAATTGAAGTACTGGTATGTGATGGAACAAGTCAAATTAGTTCGAGCGGGACTAGTAATGCACTGGTAGCAAAATGAATAATTAGTGGTATTTGATGGACGAAATTTAAGTATACTATATTAGTTCGAGTTAGATTAGTGTTGTACTAGTTGCAAACTGACCAATTAGAGCTGTACATTCTAAGAAGTTAAAAAAACTGGTATTTGAAAGAATAAGTCATACTAGTTTGCCCTAGTTGCAAAATGACCAATTAGAGCTGTAATATTTTAAGTAGTTCAATAAATGATATTTGATGGAGAAGTCATTCTAGTTCGAGTGGGACTAGTATTTTACTACTTGATAAATTATCAATTCGAGTTGTAATATTCTACGTATCTGGTATCTGATGAAAAAAGTCAGACTGGTTCGCGTGTAACTAGTGTTGTACTAGTTGCAAAACTACCAGTTAGGACTGTATATTCCACGCAGTTCAAGTTCTGTTATTTGGTGAACAACTTCAGACTAGTTCGAGTGGGACTAGTGTTGTAATAGTTGCAAAATTACCAGTTAGAGCATTTGTTGGAAAAAGTTGGACTAGTTCGGATGGGACTAGTCTTGTATAATATTAGTTGAAAATATCTAAGCTGAAATGTATGCAAACAAATTTTCTTCTATTTATTATGTTTTTATAATTGTCGTGTTTGGAATTAATAGTATTTAATAATTTTTAATTGAAATTGCCGGCATTTAGTTTCGAAATAAATACAATCTTGAAGTACAATATTTAATTAAAAAAAAATCTGTCGAAGGTCGCAAATTTAAAAATAAAAACAATTTTGTTGTCTTAATAAAATAATTTTGAAATGTTAATTTAACATTTTTTATTAAATTTTACAACTCATCCAGAAATGGTGATTTTCATCACAAAGTGAACTAACATATTTTGTGAATTTTGTTGTTGTTGTTGTTGTAGTGGTTGAGTATTGCAGTGAAAATAAACTTATTTAGCGACTAGCGCCGTTTTACTGCCATGTTTTCCCATGTCTTTGTTTTTGTTTGATTTTTTTGCTTTTTGTCCTTGTTTTTTTTTTTGTTTCAGTCAGACCCGTTTCGTGAGATCCAAAGCTTTGCTTTTTATCTCTCTGTTTGAGATTTCCTTAACTTGCTGTAAGAAAGGCGTACTAAAAGAGCGAGGTCTGGCTCTAGCTAGACCTGGACATAGTAGTGAAAAAGACTTTCTTTTACCCGTTCCGCCTGACAGCTTCTGCAGATGGGATTGATAGGAAGGTTAAGTCTAGCTGCATGATCTCCTTCCTTTCAATGACCTGCAAGGGTTGCAGTGATACGAGAGATGCTTGGGCGAGAGCATCTGCTGAATTACCTATGTAGTTCATTAACTACAACAAAGTTGATGCAACGTCTTACTAGTTTGATAACTGGGGTAAGACTAATGTGTGGGCACACTAGTTCATTAACTGGTACAATGTTGTTGCAAAGTAGTTCGTAAAATGGTTAGATACCTAAACAGATGTTAGGAATTCACATTTCGTAGGACATCGTCTTTGTCAAAATACGCATGCGTTGCTCGAATTGAAAGTAGATGGAAGACAATTTTTGAGCTTCAAAGCAAACTGGTGGTACGGCACTCCAAAACCTACTAGTTTTACTGCAGGGTACAAAATTACATACTCATATACGTACTAGCTCAATCAGTTCGAAGGAAAAATATAAATAAATAAACAACAAGAAAAAAGGAGCAAATAGCAACAGTCTACAAATGAAGTGTCTCCATAATGCATGCAATGACTTTTACTGTGTCACAGCGCATCACTTAAGGGAAAGAATAATCTCGCTTTTTAAGTGGTGTAGAGACCTTGAAAATTAAAAGCAAAAAATTATTGTTTTTACTTTGTAGCAGACGGCAACAACAACGCGAACAACAATGATATTCCGCTACACTGAGCTGCTGTTAAACTCACCGCTGTGCCAACTCAGTCGGTGAGGTTGTTGTCTTGTCGATTGGCAAATCAGTTAGCCTTATGTATGCTATACATATATAGGTATTTGTGTGTGTGTATGTGTGTGTGTGTGCTTGTAGTTGCTACTAGCCAACCTGAGGTGTTTAGCCCAGCCATGTTGCAAAGTGATTGCAAGCATACCACTGCGACATATGCACGATTTACAATCCACATGCCCATGTTGGTCGTACTCGGACGAAATGTCCTAACCCGGCAGCAGGCGAGTGAGTGCTGCAACAAAGTGCTGTTGTATAGTGTACGGACTTGTGAAAATTAAAAAGGCATACGATTCTCTTAAAAAGGTGCGAATATTTGGAATTCTACGGCAAGTTTTCGGGTTCAGGTGAGCGCTCAAATAGTTACGAATTGGCTGGTCACAAGTGATAACTACAAGAAATGGTGTGAAGCAGGAGGAAAGAAGGACTTTTGAGGAAGCAAAAGGAGACTTAAAAAATATTTTTACTAAGGGAGTTTATGTGAAACTATTTTATTTCACTTAAAATGTTTTTTTGACAATTTGAGCTACATATACATACCTATAAAGTAGAGACACATCCTATGATCTGAAAGTATCGGGAATGTTTAAATAAAACACAACAGAGTTAAATTTCAGGCAAATTTATTTTATTTAATTTAAAATATGACCCATCTAAAGCAACACATATGTGCCAACGTTTAAGCCAGTCCTCCATGCACCCCTGGTAGGCCGACGAAGGGATGACCTGCAACTCCTTCGTCGCATTCTCTTTGATCTTCTCTATCGACTGAAATCTCCTTCCACGAAGTGGTAACTTCATCTTGCGAAACAAAAAGAAGTCGCACGGGGCTTTATCAGGTGAATACAGTGCATGCACGATGGTATTTACTGGGTGTTTGGTCAAATAATCCAGCACAATTTGGGCTCGCGCTTTGTCATCATACAAAATCCAAGAATTATTTGCTTACATTTCTGGCCGGCCAGGCAGACACTAATGATCTGATGGCGCTAAAAAGTGACAGCTGTGTGTCTTAGAGTCCTACCAACATAAGAAAAATTATATGGACCGATCCCCACGTGCGCGGTTTGTTTAGATTAAACATTCCCGGTACTTTCTGATCTTAGAGTAAAAGCTTAAAAAAAGTAGGTTTCAAATGCGGTCAGATACATTTTTTATTGTATAAATTACCTTATGCTACACCTGCGGATATTGCAGATTTAAATATCACACACCTGGTGAATTTAATTAGTAGCTTGAATTAGTTAATACAAATGTTATGAGCCACTGTTGGTCGTCATCCTCTAATATAAAGCTTCTTCTTCCTTTTTTTTACCTGTTTGGGTCTTTTATTTGTGTTTTACCCCTGTATGGTATCGGAATGGATGAATTTGTATTCTCTATCCAAGTAGCCCCTCGCATGGGCAACCATTTATCCTAACTCTGTCAGGCCATTCCAATTTTCAATCTTAATTCCGCTTACAAAAATTTCTAAATAACTGCCTTCCATATTCTCTTTTTGTATATAGAGAGGGACATAGCAAACGACGTCAATAATATTGAAAAATTTGTCAATAACTGAATATGCATTCAGCATTCCACTCAAATATCGACGAGGTTTTTTTCTATACCTTACCTATGGCTTACAAAAAACTTATTACACATTGTTAAATAAGATCAGCAAGCAACTGATAAACAGTACCAACTGCATGATGGAAGGACACTTTCCGTATTAAATCATATCTTGGCCGATGAAACCCCCACAACAAAGCAACATAGATTTATGGCATTTCGGTTGAATTCTTCACGGTGCACCCCGATTTCGCTGCAGAACTGCTTCACCCTCTCGCCAGCAAAGCCTAGGATAACCAAAGTTTTGCTACTGAATGGGCTGATGGTATTAGTATTAAAATCCCCAAAATGTCAGAGATTTTGGTAATCGACGAGGTATTTGCGTGCTGCCTCCAGTATCTAAGATTGTGGCAAAGGTGATTCTGGATCGGCTAAGGACGAGGCTGCGCTGAAGGTAGTTTTCGAGCAGGATCCTCTTGGATTGATCATATAAACGCTGTTAGAATTATCATCGAACAATCGCAGAGTTCAGAGCTGACCTTAATTTGATGTTCATCGGTTTTGGAAAAGCTTTGGACAGCGTGCATAGAGAGTGACTGTGGGTTGCCCGGTGCCGGCATTTGAATAATTAATACAGCATATGATGTCACTAGATGACGTGTGCTGCACAAAGGTTAGCTTTCAGGAGCCATTCGAAGTTTCAAGCGGAGTTCGCCAGAGATGTATTCTATCGCCTGTGTAATTCCTCTTCCAGCCTTAAGTCCTCTTCACAACTGCGGTTTTAAACGGTGACTAGCACGCAATAGCACCTCGACTATGCTGACGACATATGCCTCCTAGCACACCGAACTGAAGAAAATGAGCTCAGTGCTTCATAGAAAAGCTAGGTTTGCTGGCCCTAAAATCAATTTTTACAAGCCGAAGGTGATGAGTCTGGCAAGTAAGATGGGTGGGTATGTGGAGATTGCAGGTAACGCTATCGAAACAGGACCCCCAGGGATGTCGACATGCGTCCACGAATCGAAAAAGCCAGGGCCATTCGGGGTATTGTACTCTGTATGCCGAAACATCAACCTGAGTTCCAGTTTAAAGGTTAGACTCTTCAAGTCGAACGTTCTGTCGGTACTGCTGTATGGCAACTCTACCTGGAAAATCACAGCCGCTATAACCAATCGTTGACAAATTTTTTTTCAAACCGCTGTCTGGTGATTACATTCCGAATTTTCCGGTCAAAAATAATGCCAAACAAGGAATTGCTAAAAATATTTTATTTTTTGAGCCGCTAGGTATTTGGATTAAAATATAGAAATGGAAATGAAGTGGTGACACTTTACGCAAGGAAGACGGTAACATAGCGAAGAAGGCAATGTAATGGAACTCACTCACAGCGAGAGGAAGAGCGCCTGGTAGGCCAAGGGAAACCTGGATCGCGAGGCGGCCCAACTCGGCCCATGACGAGGCTCATATGCTACCTGTGAAGGAGCATAATAAACTGCTCAGCAAGCATTTCCTGCTGCGATGCTTCCACAGGTCTCACCCATGCAAATATCTGCTTGAGCCTGAGCCACCTCCCAGGCATGTCAGGAGGCACCTCCGTAATTACGAGATCCAGGACAAAACAGACCGACAATTACTGGTTCGGACAGTGTACAGACAGACAATTAACAACATTCATCGGGAGACTCTTACCATCTTCTTAAGCTCCTGACCCCCGAATGCCGTCATCGAAGTCCAACCACCACCCATTGCACACGATAAGCTCCAACTTCCCCGAGAATCCCGCTTAACTTTGACGCAATTATGTTCTGGATACTGTAACAGGTTAAATTCGTACCCCTCCAGAATCGACCCCGACATACTAAACGTATGGCCGACATGTGAAGGCACTCCGCACGACACTAACCACCTTTTCACATGCCCCATCAGACCCACTCATCGAACACCTCTCTCCCTCTGGATCTAACGTGTCCAAACAGCAAGTTTCCTGGGCCTACCGTTAGATGCGCTAAACGAAGATGACCGGTGATATTGACAGGGTAAAGTTACTGCTACAAGAACAACAACTCGGGTTAAGCTGGAAGCAAGTGAAGACGTTATACAGTAATCGGAAGAGATGGCGCGTAGGTGTGTTGGTGCTCTATGCTCTGCTAGAGATTCAAGGAAACAATGGTGATGATGATGAATGTATTAAAAATAGAGAAAAATTAGGAAATACGCTTAAAGATCCGGCTGCTTTGTCGACTAAATATTTGCCTGGAAATATGTTCAATACAGAGGATATGGCTAGCAATATGAGACATGCAGCTCGTTTGGTGAAGAAGTGTTATAATATAAAAACAATTTCAGAAGAGAGGCAAAAATATTCACCATCTCTTTTTTTCTTTGTGTAGGAAGAAAACACAGATGAACAAAGTATAAAACACGACTTCGAAAAACTACCTTAAATTGGTTTCATCAAACCTTCCACTTTCTAAAAGTTCATTATTATGTTCAGCGGTGCCATCTTCAGCACATCATTGAATTACACTTGACAACTCCAAAGCATTCACAGGTCTATGAGGGTACAGTTTGACAAAACGAATTACCCAAACTAACCGGAGCTTTTTCTTCCACATCCCCCACATATGCCTTCCAAAAAAGTATCTTAAAATTTCCAGTTAGTTCATGCTAAAACAAAACCGTGACATGTATGCATGTATGTGTAAGTACATGTGCATATTTTGTTAATAAAATGTGCCTTAGTTTGTATGCATAAGTCAGCCTCTGAGCCGGTATGTCGAAATATTCCTGTATGCATGTTGCCATGATCTTTGTGCCGGAGTGTCGGGTAGGTGTAACATGAAGACGATATCCCAAAGTGGACATGTTATAAACACTTCACTAGGCATCACTTCAACTTCACAACAACAAGAACAACAACAACAACAGCAAGAAATACAAATTGCATGCATCAACGGTGGCTACCAATACTGAAAACAGAAAGGCTGAAAAGGATTTCGTTTGCGATGAAGTTGTGTCATGCAACGAAAACAACAAGGACAACAACAAAGCGTGAAAGAAGTTGAAAAATTATGAGAAAAAGGTAGCAGTCTAAACAATTTGCCAATGTAAGGCAAACATAAAAAATCGCTTAAGTAGACGAAACGCAGCATTGAGCTGTTGAGGGAAAGAGGTCGTCAAGCGGCTGAGACAGGGGAAAGCCAAAGTGATGGAGGCGGCAAGGTGAGTGCAATTCAAAACTTTGTTTGGCACATTGGCGCATCACAATGGAGACGCCAATGAACAAAAATAGCAACAACAAAAGCAAATAAGCGACTACACAGGCTGTATATATATGTGTGAGTATGCAAGTTTGCGCATTAGGGTGTGCGGATATGTTCGTTTAGAATCTTATGCAAAATTTTCGAAGCTTCAAAGTTGAAAAATTGCAAAAATATTTTTTTTGGACCATAAAAAGGCTTCATAAAAACTGAAAAATTAAAAAAAAATGTTCTTATTATTTTTGTGTAACAAATAAAACAATATAACGATTTTATAACAAATTTGGCTCATAGGTAAAGGCTTTTAAGGCCCCACCCTCCAGAGCTACCTGAGCGATCGTGAGCTTCTGTATGACACACCAGATGGTCAGAAAACTAAAGCGGTAACGGCTGGCGAAGCCCAAGGAACTATTCTCAGCTCCGATCTCTGGTATCTGAGCTACGACGAGAACTTGAGCATAGAAATGTCAGAAGACACATATCTCGCGCGATACGTGGACGATCGCTATGATTGCTATGATACATCACCACGAGATGGCGGGAGACACCAGGAGGAAGCTGGTTTGAGGACTATGGCGAGGAGCTCGCCAAACATAAGGCCGAAGTCATCCAGATGACACGAGGTCACATGCCATTCGAGGTCAGCACGCAACTAGGCGACACATCGTTAGTGACTTAAAAAGTGGTCACATACCTCGGAATTCAGCTCGATTGTAGGCTTACGTTCTTAGCCCCAGATACGATACGCGGCTACTAAAACAGCGAAGCTCTCGTGAATGCTAAGCAGCCTCATGGCGAACATCGGTGGATCAACCCAGAGTAAAAGAAGGCTAATCATGCCGAGCACAAACGCAGTACTCCTGTATGGCAGCGAAATGTGGGGAAACGAAGCGTAAATCACTGGAAGCTGTAAAATGAACACCAGCACTCAGAGTTGCTTCAGCCTACCTCATTGTCTCAGCCACAGCAGTTTTTGTGATCAGCGGGGAGATACTTATCGACCTAATGGCCCAAAAAGGAGTGGTTACGTGGGATTATGGAAAAAAATACGTCACCACTAACGCCGCGGAAAGGAGATACCAAACCATGCAGCGGTGGCACAGCCGATGAGACACTGAAACGAGTGGCAGATGGACGGCGTAGCTGATTCCTACAATAGGCAAATGAGTTCGAAGGAACTTCGAGGAAGTGAATTACTCCTTAACTCAGTTTCTCTCCGTTCGCGGATACTTCCAGATATACCTATACTGCATCGGTAAGGGAAGCGCCCACAAGTGCATATTCTGCGAAGCACCGAGTTATGACGCCGAAGTAACGTTCTTTAGTAACGGCAGATGTCCCGTGGAAAGAGATGCTCAGAGCGAGCAAATTGGCAACAACGCGCAGATCAATGTGATCGGCACGATACTTGGAGGCGAGGATAAGTGGAATGCGGTTAAAAGATACGTAGAAGGCGGAGAAAAAAGCTGGCCACAAGAATGGTTGATCCAGATGTAGACGTCCATTTTATGGAAAGTGGTCCCGGAAGTAATCCAGAAAGTAGTATCGGGAAGGGAGTTTCCCCAGAAAAGGAGGAGGGATTGTTTTAGTGGCCACAGCGCCCGACGCAGTAGGTGACACTCGCTGTAAGTTCGAAGGCATTTTTAACACTACCTCACCCTCCAAAAAAAACAAAGGAAAAAAAGGCGACACCCTAAAGTCTTGAAAGTTTGGACCACCCTAATGCTTACAGCGCTGACTTTCAAAAAATTATCGCTGAGTAGTAAAGATTTCTGTTTGTTATTTTTTTCAACAGCCGTTGGCGGCTCTAACTTTTTTCCCTGAAACTTTTAGTTTTATAGAAAGCACGCCGGAAACTTCATAAGCAACTTCATGAACTTTCTGGTATTGCCAAATATTAACAGATTTCAAAAAAATTATATGTTTCTTTTCTTTTTATTATCAAACAATTATGGCGTGATGCCTCAACAACTTTTCGGTGCTTCAATTTTTTGCAGACAACCCTAATGTCCATGCCTGCCCTTAGAATGACAAATTTTAAAGCAACAACAAATGAGAAGCATTACTACAACTGACATCAATTTCTCGGAAGCGCCGAGATCGTTTATATAATATATTATAAAATGTTGTTGTTGTTGCCTTTGTTGATTTCTCAGGTTTGTTACGGCTAGCGCTATGGCCTTATTGACAGTTTGTTGCTGCAATTTGCTTTAGTTCAGTTTTGGTTATAGCGCTTGTTGTTGCCGGTATTTTGTAATCCATATTCTGATTTTATCCAATCCAAAGCACCTTTTTTGCCTTTTTTACTTCGGTCGAAAAAAGCTCAAGTTCTGCCAGCACAACAACAACAAAACGAAAGGTTATGGCATGCCACAGCCATTACCGCTTTACCGCCCTCAATGCCTCCCCGTTACTACACTCAAGCAGCGCAGTGTACGAAGTTTGCCGCCAAGAGGCAAGTATCAGATCCTTCGCTCTTCGCAATTTTTACGCCTTTTTATTATTTCTGCTCCACAAATCTCGACTTCTCTTATTTATTTTGTTTTTGTAAACATTTCGTTACCCAACCACAAACGAACTGTAGGTGTGATCCCATATATATATGCATTTGTATGCATGTTTGTATGTCCCTACTTTACTTTGTGTATAACCGCGTGCATGTATGTGTGTGTAAGAGCTGTTGCCTTGGTGTTAAGTAAAAGGGAAGCGCATTGAAGTAATCATTGAGGCGTTTTTATTTAACACGTCGCGAGGCATCAAATTACCCCCTCAAAGAAAAGTGAAATACAAAATGCAAAAATAAAAAAATAAAAAATAAAAATTGACGTTATAAACCGAAAAAAAAACTTCAGCAAAATGATAAAGGAAGTTAAAAAGGCGTAAAAAACAGTTTACGCAGCCAAGAAGTTGAGGTGTAACAAATATCAAACACGAAGATCTCGTCAATGCACTGGCAGAAATGATTGAGTGAAGCTCGGTTTGAGGCAAGGAATGCTTCAAATTGCCATATACTTGAAGAGCCATTACATGAAACCCGCAAGGCAGCAGACGTAGAGGAAGATCAGCTCATACCTGCAGAAGGCAACTGGAAAACGAAATGGAGAATCTCGGAGTTGGAACGACATCAAAACTCATGCAACCGCTAGAACAGCTTGGAAAAAACTGGTTACGGCTCTATGTTTATTAAGGGAACGATAGAACTCAAAAAGCAGAACGAAATATGTCTTGAAGTTATAAGAAAAAAAACGGTTCTTTTCTTCTGACACAGACTGTATAGAAAATACACTTTTTCTTACAATCTTGAAGAACACCCAAGATATAAATTTTTGTAATAATTGTTAGCATAAATCACAATAGGCCCCTTATGGAGAGCGGCAACCATCGTAACCTAGTATAAATATTTACCAACCAGTACTCGAACTCCATGCAATGTCGAAATGGAGTTGTGATTACTTTGAGTTCGTTCAAGTTCTTCCCTATTCTTGAGCGAAGCACCCCAGTAGGGTTTTGAAAATCTGGTTACTAAGAGTATGGAAAGTGTGACGGGTTAACTACTGCACTCAAACTGGATGGTTCCAAGCTTGGAGGCATAGACCGAACAGGTGTCTTCTCTAAATGGAACTGATAGTACTTTAAACTCGTTAATTTAGGCCCTGTAACATTATGTTTTGTTCATTCCACAGTGCCAGTTCTGCTTACCAAAAGTGGCCAACTGGGCACATTTTATAATAACCTCAACCTTCATACGAAGAAAGGTGAAGATCTTACACTTTTAAAATTTGAATAGGTTAAAATCATTTCGACCCTAATATCTCTACCTATTCGCTTTATCAGATAAGATTATTTTACGTAAAGTACTCTCAAGAGAAGCATAAACTAAAAAGTTCGGCTTCTTTTCCAGTAGTTCAAATCACTGTTCTCTAATCTCTAGTCCTGAAAGCAAGTAAAGGATAGAGGTGCAACTACTTCACTACAAGTGGTAATGAAAGTACCTAAATGGATGACTCTAAGCTTGATGGCAGGTGAAGTAGAGGCGTTTGCGTAGTAAGCTTCCCCGTTTCATTCCTTTTCAATTATCTCATTACTGGAGCGTTTTTCTGGCTAAATCATCAGCCATTATTGTGGAACAGATCGGAGATAAACCTCTAAAGAAAGAGCTCTAGGATATATTACTTTTAGTTGTAAGCCTTTGAAGATTTATCAAAAATTTCTCCATTAGATGGTCAAGAAAAATACACTTCTTCTCACAGCGACGCTGCATAGTGGGTGACCTTGCAAGGCAAAGTACGATCAAACCGTTTTTTTTCTGGAGAAGAAAGTATTGGTATATGTTACCGTAGATCACTTGGAAATCACTACTTAATAAAGGGTTTTCCAATAACAGGTGTTTCAGGTGAATGGATTGCGCTATCGAGAGATGATTAACGATTTTTATGACCGGAATTAGATGGTATTGATCTGGACAACGTTTATTTTCAACAAAACGGCGCTGCGTGCCACACAAGCAACGAAACCATTGATTTTTTACGGGAAAAGTTTCCGGACCGTGTTATCTCTCGAAGAGGTGATCACAATGGGCCACCGAGATCTTGTGATTTAATACTTTGTGACTTTTTTCTTTGGGGCCACGTGAAAGCAAAGGTCCACGTCAACAGCCCAGGGTCGATTGAAGACCTCAAAGATGGAATTCGTAAGGCTATCGAGGACATAAGGCAGCCACTGTGCAATTCGGTTATGGAAGATTTCATGAAAAGAATATTGTCCTGCAAACTTGTTGTGGTGGCCATTTGCTTTATGTTATTTTCCACTATTAACGGCATACCTTCCTCTTCATAATGAAATAAACATCCGATCATTTACATTAAAAAATAACATTTTTCTTTGAATATCAAAATAACACCTCTTATTAAAAAACCCATACTTTTCCATTAGTCTCTTTGGCGAAAGATGGGAAAAAACTTGCTTGTCGTATTTCAAAGCAGATATACTTTCTGAAAAAAGAAGACGTATTTATTGGCATCGCAGTGCTAGCAGGCAACTGCTTAATAAGCAATCAAGCAGAATGGTTGAGCGTGCATTTCCGAGTATGCTGGAGAAGCTGCAAAAACGAAGAGGAGGAAGAATTGATTTCTCATCTCCTTTGTCACAGCTTACCACTATGAAGAAAAGCTTTCAATATTTAGTGACACAAATTTTTAGTCACTTTAAGTCAGATGAGAGATATTGACACTGATGAAATTCATTAGGGTCACAGGATGGTTCAAGTGGCAGTAATTGACCAAACTATGGTGTGACAAGTATGAAAAAGGGATTCCCATCTTCGGCCTAAGTGCAGAATCGATCTATTCATCGCCTGTCACTCAAATTAGCCTAACCAAACTAAAGTTTTCAGTGCCATCGTGGGCTTCAATGCCCACCTATCTCATTCCCATTACAGCCGGTGTTACTCGAATTTATATCCAGCCTAGGACTGTCACCAAACTTTTATGGTGCAGGAGGGCGTATTGAATTTTCTATTTTTTACCTCAATTTGTTTATGCTGTACCGCTTGATCAAACACACGATTGTCCCAGAAGATTAAAAGATTAGATTGAAACGTTTGAAAACAAATCCGTCCCAAACCCTCATTTCGAATTAAAAGGAGTTTAATTCTCTTTGCTCTTTTTTTCATGCAAATTGCGTCATCTGGAGTCCCACGAGGTAGTATTTTGGGACCATTCCTATTTGTCTTGTTTATGAATAGCATAAAAAACTGTTTTTCAAATGCCAAGATTTTACTTTATGCTGACGACCCCCTAATCAATTCTGTTGTGAGAAACTCATCATTAGCTTGATTAAGTTGTTTCTTGGTGTACTGATAATCAACTACGAGTATAGTATTTTTAACTATTTCGAAATGCTGCCACATTACATTCGCTCCATCTTATTTTATTTTTAATTCTTGTCTGAGATCGGTTAGCGAAATATTGGGCTTCGCAGCAATTTTTGAAAGAGGGGACGCTCGCGGAAAAGGTGGTTAGAAGATGTGGAAGCTAATCTTATGAAAATGCGCGTGCAATGGTGGAGAGAAGTGGCTGTAAATTGAGACCGATGGCTAGAAACTGCGAAGGAAGCAATGGTGTACCAAGAACTGTGACGCTAAGAAGAAGAAGAAGTAATTTTTGATGCAAAGTTCACTTTTACTAGTCATATAATTTCGAAATCGTATACCATTTGTTATCTTATGGCGTTTGTAAGTCGGAACAGTGCAGAGCCAACAAGTCCTTATTCCTCTTAAATTGCCCCACACATCATTTTGTTCGTCCCAAAGTGGAATATGCATCCTTCATATTGAGAGGACAAGGTCTCAGCTTGCCACATAACTCGAATTAACATATCCAAGAATTTTTCATTGGCTTTGCTCTGCGTTCTCTTCATTTTCATGCCGCACCAACCCATTCGGCCATTGATTAACATCACCAATTTCGGAAATTTTCGGGACTTAAAAAATACCGATATTCCCTGATTAATATCCCTGTATATTCGAAAATTTTTTAAGTTCTGAAAATGTGGAGATTGCTATCAAATAATCCCGATATCTTCGGGACTTACAAAATACCGCCATCGCCTGATTAATATCTCTAGTATATTCGTTAATTTTTTTAAATTCTAAAAATTCCGGGCAGCTGCTACATAATCCCGAAGTTTTCGTGACTTAAAAAATACCGCTATCCCCTGATTTACATCCCTGAAATGCACATACATACATACATTTAAATGCTCAAATTTCTAATTTAATTCTAATTTTTGTATCTTCTCTCTCTTTTTCTCATCTCTCCTTTCACTTACCAAAATTTCCGCTGTCGTATCCGTGCTTTGCACTCCATCAGCTACACGCAACTGCAGCACATATTTATCCTTCAACTCACGATCGAGTGCATCTTTCAAACGCAGCCGACCCGTCTCAGGTTCCAACAGAAACTTATCATCACCACCGCCAATCAAGCTGAAAGTGAGCGAGCCCAGAGTGTCGGGATCGGTGGCGCGTATCGTGGCCACTTGATGGCCAGCGCCTAAATCTTCGCTCACATTGAAGGCGAGCGGGGTGTCGCGAAACACCGGCGGACTATCGTTTTTGTCCAGCACTTTGACGGTGACCTGCAAGTAAATGAACACAAAAAAACGATGATTGAAATAAAATTGCGAAAGTTTAGCTGCTTTTAACTAAAATTCTTTAATGTTATCTTAATAGACGGGAATGGATATGTAAAATTAACGCTTAGGCATTGCAAACGAAATACAGTTAGCTGTGTGGATGTGTGTATGTATGTAGGTGCTTGAGGTAAGTGGTGCTAGAAACGAGGAATTATATATTTAATGTATTGCGCATATGTGTATGTATATTATATATAGTATATGTGTATGTGTGTGTGTGTGTATGTGTATGTGTGAGCGTCTTCGAAGTGGCCACTGCCATAATGACAATTCAATAAAATAATTAATTGTAATCATAACCATATATTGCATGTTCGACTAACGCATTTTATCTCAACAACAAAAACAACTACAACAACAACTTCAGCTACGATAACATTACTTTACAAGCGCTCCGAACAACAGGCAACAAAACAGCAGTAACCTCCAGTTGCCCCAACAAGCAAATAACACGCGTGCACATACAGCCGAACAAACAAGTACGCAAGCGCACATAAATGATGCAAAAAGCTGGCAGTGTGTGTGTGTGTATGTGTGAGCGAGAGCGAAAGAGATTCCAACTGGCTGTTGCTGTTGCTGCTGCGCTGAGTGTAGAGTTGGTCGTTTGCTTGTAGGTACAACTGGAGTCAGCGCTGCACTGCCTGCTATACAGCAGACAGAGTTGTTAGTTGCTACAACAATAACTAGTTGCAGGCAACATAGCATAGCACAGCAAGTAGTAGCAGAGTGCAACAACGCCAACACTAACGCCATTTACCAAGTGGCAGCTACATTTTTAATTCAATTAAAGGCTGCTACAAAAAGGTGAGTTGCTGCTATCAGCCAGAAAATCACAGCCAATGCAATTGTAGTTAAAAATCCCAGCAACATATACACACACACTTACACACCTACACATGCATGCATGCAGCTATCAATGTATGCCAAGCCGTTGCATGCGCCTAGGAGTACTAAGCCGAATGGGTGTGCTGATGTGCAACATGGCAGACGCGTTAAGCACGCGCAGTAGCAGCAGCAGTGAATCGAATCAAAGGAAGAAGAAGAACAATGGAAGAGTAACGCAGGCAAGTACATGTGTGCCGCGCAGAGGCATGCAGCTTGCGTACTTTAGCGCTGACTGGGCAACCCTACAGGCAGGCCAGCTAACCAGTCAGGCCGTCAAGTCATGCGACTGGCACTGACTGCCAACTGCAAACCCCGACTGGCGGCTGCCCTCGACTACTCGCCTATTTGTGGACTACAATGCAATAGCAGCACAAACCACAACAACAACTCGCCCTGTATTGTATGCCGCACGCAGCACGCAGTGGCATCGAGCGTAGCACAAGCGACGCAAAAGTTTCACTCTGTGTTGAAAATTGTTATTGAAGTAATCATATAATTACGACTTTTTCAAGTCAAAGCGTACTTTAAAAGGAAATAACTACTTTGTGTGAGGTGGCGCATATGGCTAACTGCCGCTAGAGCAGCTTTTGCTGTTGAATGCAGACTCTACAGTGCCGAAGAGTGCTGGTGCAGCGTGGAGCGGGCGAGACTACGCAACGGGATTTGATTAGCAGCGTAACGCTAAGCTGTCTCTAAGCCGACTGCTTAAGTTGAATCAGTTGCGGTGGCTGACTGACTGCTAAACACAAGCCGTGTGACACACTGGGTTTTGAACTGTTGCTGTTGCTAGTGTTGTTCTTGTTGTAGCCGCTGATAAATGTAGCTACATCAATGCAGTTTCTTGCACTTAGATTGTTGGCATTTATTAAATACTTAGTAGACTCTACCGCAGCGTGTTTAATTTAATAAAATCGGAGCTAACAAATTTCCTGTCTAAAAAAAGTTTTCATAGATTCTTAAAAAATATGAGTTCAATATGAATCCTCCTCTGATATGTCGGATTTGTGGTGCTCGTCTTGATGTTGACCAACTAATGGAGGGACCTACAGTTTGAAGCCTACTCCGAACGGCAGATATTTGTTATGAGGAACTTTTTCATGGCAGAAATACACTCGGAGATTTGTCATTGCCTGCCGAGGGGCGACCGCTCTTAGAAAAATGGTTTTCTTAATTTACGGTGTTTCACCGAAATTCGAACCTACGTTCTCTCTGTGAATTCCGAATGGTAGCATTGGGCTACGGCGGCCGCCAATTGAATTCAATACCTAACTGACATTTTCTAGTCTAAGTAAGCCTACTTTCTGTCTAAACCCAATACTTCGTTTCTTAAGCAAATCATTATCAGTTTTATCTAAATACGAGTGCATAAGTAATCCGGCCCACTTAAATAGCCGCTTTGGTATTTATCCTTATCCTTCCTAGCTCAAATCACTGGCGTAAGCTGACGGTACAACGAACGGCAGCTTTGAGAGTTATGTCCGCCTACCGCATAGTCTTAGAGCCAGCTGATAGAAAGAGGCGAAGATATTTCACCTTTAAAACTCTATAGTAAATACACCAAAATCTTCAACATTGAATAAATCTAAAAATTTTTAAATTTCAAGAAATTGCTAAATTTTTCCGGCTTAATTCTTGTAATACCAAAATTCCCCAAAAAAAAACAATGTTTGGCAGAATTGACGACAATGTCCAAAATACTTGGATCATTTGACATAGAGTCGCTCATTGTATTTTGTGGAGGTCATAGCGAACATACAAACAAATGTCCTGTGTTTTGATAAAGTGGACGATAATGATTATGCATTTTAATAAATATCTCTACATAATGGTCCAGTGGTCTTTAGGAATAGCTCTTCTTCCATAAATAATACTTATTCTGGATTTAAACAAAATTTGAAATTGTGTTTTTTGCAATATCTTGTTTTTTTTGGCGAAAACTATTGATTTCAAAGTCTAATTTTTGTGTAAAAGTTTATATTTTTATGCAAGTAACAAGTTTTCTGAATACGAGAAATAGTCTACTAGAACCATAAACTCGATTTGCCGGAATAGTGCTATCTCAGCGCCATTCGGTTGGCTCAATTTTCTAAAAACTTGGTTTTTTTTTTAATATTTTCCTATTAACGATTTCCACTATGAACTAAATTTGACCATAAATGCAACTTTCCGCTATAGGAGTATCTCTTAAGTGGTGCCTGTGAACGAAAAATTCATTCATTCTGGCACAAGAAATCTCATGCCACACCCGAGGGATCTGGCACTTCAAATTATAAGAAGAATATTCATTTTACGCAGGTGTATGTGTTCAGTTGCTGGTGGAACCAGAAGGTAGTGGAAT
Source organism: Anastrepha obliqua (assembly GCF_027943255.1). Taxonomy (NCBI): domain Eukaryota; kingdom Metazoa; phylum Arthropoda; class Insecta; order Diptera; family Tephritidae; genus Anastrepha; species Anastrepha obliqua. The sequence continues at coordinate 85,982,500 of NC_072896.1, read as the reverse complement.
ATAGATAGTAAACCATCAATGCTTTGTAAGGTTAGTTCGGTGAAAGAATAAATGTTTTTAAGCTTTTATTTGGCACTGCAGGTAATGTATCAATTTTCATATTTCATATAACGCAACATTCGCGCAAAAATTTTCTTGCAAAGTATTGAAACTTGAATGAGTGACAGTGAATCTTAGCTGAAAAAAAATATATATCGGTGGTTTTCGAGAAAAGTGACATAATTGAAAAATACAAAATACTGAGGTGGGTCAGTTTTCTAGATAATTGACTCGCCAATTCGATCACCTGACAAAACGACACTAACGCCATCTCTCAGAATTGCTTCAAGATTCGCTTATGACGCGTTTCCAGATAAAAATATATAAACTCTGTAGTTGATTTTTGCTTTTAACGGCAAAACTCCGAATTTGAGTTAATTTTGAGTTTTGTCGCTTTTCTCGAAAACCATCGATATACCAAAATAGTACATTTTAAAAGCTAGTGTTTTTCGAGGGATCTGTTGGAAGATTTTATTGATTTTGAATTTTTCGAGACCAGGAAGTTGATTTTCACTAAGAAAATTGGCTGATTTGCTGAGTGCTATTAGTTGAGTTTTGAGTTCTTCCGAGACGGACTTCAAAAACGAAATGTTTCAGACCCAGCCTGGAGCAACAAACACTCAAATATTCATAACTTCATAGATTTTGCTTTAATTTTTGAGATATTACGAGATATTGTACAATTATTAGCATTTACTGTTTGATGCGATTTGTGGCATGGCGATATCATTGAACATTTTTTTGAAGTGAAACTTCTTAGGCGTCGACGGACGAGTGAGAATGGAGAGTAAAATTTCAAGGCCATGCAACGTTTTGGGCATTTTCGTTCCGCGAGAGAGAAAAAAGATATAGCGTAGGGGAAAAGAAGAGAGAGACCTATACCTTATATATAACTTAGGTACACTTTAGGCTGTATTTCCTGAGTTTTGCCTTGTGGTTGCTAATTTCTAGTGAGAAATAACACTGCCTACTTTTTGGCACTTGTTTGTTGGTGCAAACTTGTAGGAAATATATTTTTGGTGCCTACTTTTTGGGGTTATATTTCCTTGGTGCCTACTGTTTGGGGCTATTTGGGTCCCATTTTCTTGACGTTTTTTTCTGTGCCTACTTTCTACCGCTTATTTCCGTTTCCTGACTAGTTCTTGTGCGTACTGTAAAGTGCTATCCATTCCGGCCTCGGATTTATTGATATTGCCTTGCGGTAATTTGTGCCGTTGCTGCGATCCTGGAATCGCTGCGTTTGTGCGGGTGATAAACGCTCGAAGTAGTGCGCGTTGTTGCCACGGTTTGTGTCCGGCGTTTACCTACACCGTTTGACCCCGTTTTTTGTAAATTTTGTCTATTTGTGTTCTCTGAAAATGTTGTGAATTTATTTAGATATATATTCTTTCTCTCTCTCTCTCTCATTCTCTCCCGGGTCCCTCCCTCTTTCTTTGTCTGCCTTGAAAGTTTCACTCTGTTATGTGTACTACGCTACATCCACTTTTTTTTCAAAATAACAAAGGAGACAGCGTTCCCGTCAATGGTGCTCGGTATGATGACTATGCTAGCCGAATTTCTGTAGTCAGAGCTCGACAGCATCGATATATCCGCGCTGCGATGCCAACAAGACTAGGTCACTTCACAGCGAGCGTTCATCAATTGGTCGTTGCGATCATGCAACTTGATAATTCGCGGCTATTTTCTCCAAGACTACGTTAAAGCCTTAGTCTACGCTATGATAATGATTTTGGACGAGCTCGAGGTCTACATTCTAGGCGCTATTATCCGGGTCTTCAAGGAATAGAGACAGGAATGAAGAAACGAGGCGTTTTAGCCATGTCTGCCCTCTGTTCGTCTGTGTATGCGTACGCACGATAGCTCAAGCAAAAATTACTACATTTCACTGAAACTTGGTACACATTTTACTATTTGTTCACAGCCACTATTTGTTCATTGAAAATGGGCTAAATTGGTCAATTACCACGACCAGCTGCCAAATAAAGGTTATTTAAAAAAAGCAAAAATGTGTTATCTCGGGTTTAAATAAAGCAAAATCAGTAAAACTTGTTAGAAAAATACCAGAAAATTAAGTACGTCTGGTCAACTCCTGTAAGGAGGAGATCAAACCTCTTCGGCGTGCAGGTAGCTGGGTTCCCAAGACTTAGGAACATACAGGGTTGGGCTTAGTGCACTAAATGACTAATGCAACAAACGGATAGTTAAAACATTGAAAAACTGAATATTTAGGGACAATGAAACTAAAGAAAAACTAAAAATTAGTGGTGGTGCAAAATGCCCAACTCCGGGAACATAGAAGAAAATAAAATTGCTGATAATCTTGCCAGAAAGTGGTCGACTAAATTAGCCTTAGAGGTCTCCTACCCGGCCATTGGCATCTCCCTGACTGCTATTAAAAAAGGAAAGGCACAACTTATTTCTTAGAAAAGCGGTGTGCTATTTCGAAAACCATTTGGCCCAGTGCAACAGACGCAGCACGCACCAAGTTCTGGGGACTCCACACCATGCAATTTCCATACTCGTAGCTGTGTTTACCGGTCATCAGACGATCGACACACATGCAGAAAAGATGAGTTTACCATTTACAGAAGTTGAAAGTTGCCTTCAGAGAAGGAGACTGTTAAGCACTTTTTTTGTAAATGTCCGGCTTTGGCAGCTAGACGATTAAGGCCGCTGGACGCTACTTTCTGCGACAGCTCGGACCAGTGCTGCAACCTAAATCGCATCATCTTTCTCCACTACATCATCAGCTCGGGTTGCTGTAGATATCTGCTATTTGAAGGCCTCGAAATGGTATCAAAATGGCACTAGAGTGCTACTTGGGAAATGTTAGACTGGTGCTTCAATCATTTTAGCTACCTACCTACCTGAATACGATGTGAGAAAAATCTTGAAAAATGGCGAGTGCCACGACTACTTTTTGGTAAGCGCGGAAGCTCGACCAACTCGTGGTACACGTATTGCTCTTCATCTCATTTACCTCTCCGTTAGGACCCGGGTCTGGCCAGATTTTTCTTGACTTTGGACCTGAATTAAATACATTTCTATTATAGCTAAAGACTAGAGCTTCCTAAATAAATAAAAACTTTTAAAAAGGATCCTTGAATAGGCCGAAAAAAGGCCAGACCCGGGTGCCCAACCGAAGGTTTAAAAACAATTGTTCAACGAAAGGTGTAATTCGACTTAATTATTATTGAGATCCGCGAAAAACCACGCCCAATTTCTACTTGTTAAGAGTTTGTTTTCCAAAAATTAACAGCCAGTCCAAATTAAATACGACTAAAATGTGCGCGCGCATAAAATGTTCGGTCCGTACCGATTTTAGCCTTCCTTGGTTGGTTTGTAGTAAACAGCTTATGTTGCTAAGAGCGTCCAAGATTTTTCAAACTTCTTAAACGAAACTTCTTCTAGTACATCCAGATACTTAGAATATCTATTTGCCTAGTGCTGCGGCAGTTTTGCCTTAACGGTTGCGTGCACAAATCAATTGAAAGTTGCATAAATCACAATTTCTATAATTTTCACATGCATGCGAAGCTCACTCCCACTACTCCTCCCATCGCCTTGCGCCTTGTGACTAATAACTACGCATTTCTGCTAGTTCATCATGCGCTTCACCGCTCTATTACCGCCTGAATGCACTGTTTGCCTGCCACTTTGACTTTGAATGGCTGGTCGCATGACTGGCTATATGGCCGAATGGCTGAATGGCTGCCTAGCATTGCATTTGAAACATTTGCTGCGTTTATCATTAAAAACACATTTGCATGTTACCACTTGCAAAATAATAAAATGAAAGACATTCATTAGGCGGAGAAGCAACTTGCCGCAGCAGGCATCAGGCAGGCAGCAGCCGCTTTGCGTTTGCAATCATCATCAGTCGAAGCAACAGCAACAAGCAACACCAGCTGCAGAAGAAGATGAATAAGTAGCAGAACGTTGCGCTCGCTAGCAGTGGCTGGTGGCTTAGAAGAGCAAAGCCGCGGTGGCAGCAGTGGCACTGGTGGCAGCCGAAACATTAAATCTTGTCTTGCGGCTAAGTTGGCATTGCATATTATTATTGTTATTAATTTTCACTGACACTCGCGCTATCTGCGGGGCCACAGCTTAGCATTTTTATATTTTAGTTACCACATTTTTTATTTATTGTTTGTTGTTTTTTTCTGCTTTTTTTTGCTTGCTTCGTGGCCAAACTGCGCAGTGTCTTCGACTGGCGCTGCTTGGCCAGTTTTCGGGAATTCCAGCCACAGCTGCAAACGCACTCATTAGGCCACGCACCTTACCCTGCCAGTCAAGCAATAGTTACGCGGCTGTAGCAGTAAAGACGCGGCAGTGAGGCAGCGAGGAAGCGCGCAATTTGCAGCACTTCAAATAAAAACAATGCAAATTGAATTAAAGGTAACACCGCAACGGTTTGTGGAATTGCGCGCTTTGCTGCTTGCCACCGTCAAACGATCGCGGCTTTTGACGATTTCCCAGCTAATTGAATAAGCGTTGCTACACATGCAAACACATGCTTGTGAGTGTGGCAAGTATGCTGAACCGCGATGGTGTGGCAGCAGCAATAGGATGGCAGGTTGCATGTGTCGCCGCTCTGTTCGTCCATCCATCGAGCACCAGCACCCTGGCGGCCAATGTCGCGCGCTCATTTGCTTGCTATTCGCTCAATGCCTCGATCGGCTGGGTTGCTGAGTGGCTGAGTTGCTCGGTTGGTTGACTGGTTTGCCGGTATGCACGCCATTAACCTTCTCCAATTCACAAAATCACCAAATACCAAACGCCAGACGGCGGGCAGTCAACAACACAACACCAAGCAGGAGGAGAAGAAGAATAGGAAGCATAAAAAGCAAAGCAAGCAAAGAGGTTACAAAAGAAAAAATGCAGCAGAGATAAATTGAAAAATCACAAACGAAAGCAAAGCAAGTGCAGCCAAACAAACGAAAGACTTGGGCAACAAACGCGTTTATGCATTTAACGACTGCCACACTACTCCACTACTGCTCAGCACTCACCGCTCACCGCTCACCACTCAGCTCTCTCCACTCTTCACTTGCATGTTGACTGCATGTTGTGAGTGACAAGTTGGTTGACGCCCTAAAGTAATTTTTCATCTTGTTACCGTGTGGCCGCCAACATTAGTACGCGACCGTAGTTGCAAACACGTACACACACACACACACACATTCACCATATACTATACAAATGTAAGCACACAAGTGCGTTATTTGCGTCTTTGCTGCATTTGTTTGCCACTTTTTTGTGTGCATTTATTTTTAAATCCATTATTATCATTTGGACTTTTGTTTGAGCTGCTTGCGCACCACCCTTTTTACGTTATCGCCACTGCTCTAATTGATTTTTTATTGTAGCATACAAGCACACAACCACACACACACACACTCATGTGAAGATTTGCAAACTAAAAAGTACTGCGGCTCATAGGAATATATGATACGACTCGTACATTTGCCGCTGCGGCGCTTTTTGAAAGGCGGCTCATGTGATGCTCGTTGGCGATTTTCGAGGCGGTGTGTGATTACTTTATATGACCGCTTGTTAATCTTGTTATTTTGTGTACTCAAGCTTGGGAATTGCGGTGTTGAAAAATCGTTTGATCTCGCTGGTTTATCGTTTGTGATTTTTTATGTGTTGTTCTTTAGAAAAAATGAGCAGTCAGTGCAGATATTAAAATTTATACAAATTATCATATCTATTTCATTAGTTGTATCTTTTGCACGTTCATGAAACGCATTGGTGTGTAGGTTCATGCAACGCAATTCGAAACAGAAAGAAACATCTATGTGGGCGAAACTATTAATGCAGGTTCACTTGATCAAAGGAATTTGCTGGATGGTGATTTTCATGTGCAAGTTTTAGCACTTTGTTGAAGCGACATTTTTATTCTTTTACCTACATAAAGCATTGGACAAAAGTATTAGGCACCCCATTATTTACTGAGTTCTTCTGCTTCCTAATTGGAGCGATAACCGCTTACGCGATTTTGGCCGAGTTTAACAAAGCGCGCCAGTCGTTAACCGGCGCCAGTTGGACACACCAAATGAAGCCTAAGTCCTTCTCCACCTGATCTTTCCAACGAAGAGGAGGCCTTCCTCTTCCAGCAGAGAAAGAGTCTGCTAAATATTTTAATTTGCAAAGAAGCGGGGTCTGGCGGCTAAGGGCTTAAGATTCTTTAGTACGCCTTTTTGGGATAGCTTGAGGCAGTTCTTCAGTTTCAATCCCTTTTCTCTTCACCTTTACCATCCAGTATAAGATGTATATGGTTTTTCTTCCTTTAAGTTTTGTAACTTTTCGCAGGTAATGGTCTACATTATAGTATCACGGCACTCTCGAGCTACTTACCTTCAAGACCCTCCTGACATCATTCAACGCATTTTCGAAGGAATAAATGTTGAGTTGCTCAAATGCTTACTTTTTTCAATGCCACACCATTTCTGGCACACTTTTTTGCTATTGAGAAGCTGAGAGTTTAAACAAACTGCCAGATATCAAGCTTTCGCATCACTCGCTTTGTCAAAATCGCCTAGAAAATTAAGCTGATATAAATTATTTTTTATAATTTTGGATTGAAGAAATATTACACCGTTTTACGGCTTTCCCTTGCATTGGCTTTAGGCATTGCAATTTTTCCCTTTAATTGCCAACATTTCCCGCAACGAATGCTAATATTTCAAAAACCGAAGAAGAGAAAACCAACGCAATAACTAACAATTTATCACGCAGTTGGCACGTTGGGAAACATTTCACCGTAACTGCGATCCAATTAAATCGAACAAATCAATTACTTTAACGCTATTTATTTAAGCCGGCAAACGGCATGCGCACGGAGGCAAGCAACATTTCGTCGATGTTGAAACATGACTCAAAAACAAACTGAAAAATTAGCAGCCAACACACACACACACATACACGTATATTTATTTACGAAGGGAAAAGGCGAAAAAGGTATTTACAAATATTCCAAGTGTAGCGAAAACGAGCAATTTTACGTTATTTGTATTTTGCGCTGCTGATTGGCATTTGATTATGCCCTTTGGATATCGCTTTTTTGTTTTGTTTTTTGTAATTTTTTTTTTTTGCCTTGCACAACATCAAATGCAAAAGTGGCCAAAACCAACAGGATCATCAGCAGCGACAAGCGCGCATTAACGGTGGCCGTTAGCTCGAGAGTCAATAACCGACGCAATAGGAGGGTTAATTCTGGATGTGTGTACGTGTGTAAGTACTAAAAACAGTTGCAGCAATAACAAAAAAAGTTCGCTACTTGTGCAACGATCATAAAAAGGGAGTAAATTGCAAATCGATGCTGTTGTGCGCAAGTTAATGAGTGCAGCTTGTGGCATTCACACAGCTGCACCAACACATACACACACCCGGACTTACGCTTACAATCACATCGATAAAGACAATTGGCGGTGAGTTGCACTACACGGTGGCTAAAAGCAACTCTGAAAAAATTAAAAATCGAAATGCATAAAAATTAAGAATTCTTGCCGAATCGGGAACAGGAAATGCGGCACAAATTAACATTCGTGATTGGAAATGGCAACGGCGGGCGATTGGTGGCGTAACTGAAACAATTCAAAAAAATGGGTGTGTGTGTGCGTACTGTGATTTTAAGCAGCTTCATTATGAGCTATTGCAGACACTTATTAAGGCCCTCGCCTCATTTGAAAAAAGCAAAAATTATTTTTTGTGTTTTTGCTTATTTATATAGATTAAATTTTAAGAAATATCGTCGCCAATGATGTTTTGAAATTCCGAATATCCGATGCTCGACTAGTGAAATGTAAGTATTTTATGACCATTTTTACATTTGCTTTTATTTACTTATGCAAAATATGAATCAAAAACTTTAAACAACTTTTTCTCGAAACCGCGCTTTTTGAGCTGGCGACGCAGATATAGCCGGTTTCACTGAACCAATTTTGATGAAATAAAATTTAATGACGTAGAAATAATGTCGTTATCGTGTGAACTGCAATAAATATTTCGAAACTTTAAATAAAAAAAGTGCCAAAAAAGGGTCAGAAAAGGGCCACAAAAGGGTAAAAGTTTGTCAATTTTTTGTTTTTTAAAGATCGTAGTTCACACAATAATGAAATTCATACTGAATACAACCTTTTTGTCTTTTTGATTTTAGCCACATGTGGGTCCCGAAAACCGTGTCGCCAGCGACATACCGTTTTTTTGGAAGACCACTTTTTGAAGGTCAACAACTTTTTGAACGAACCACACATGATAAAAATAAAAATTTCGGTTTTTAACAATGGATAAAAAAATAAAATACTGAAAGCAAAAATAAAGAATTTTTTCTCGTTTCCGTTTCATGCACTTTTAAAGAAACACCTAAAAAACACCATTCCAAATGAGGTTTGTGAATTTCTTTTGCGTAAAAAACGTCAACCAAGCGGAAGAAATTTGGAAGCTTAGGTGGATAGTTTTGTTTTGCTATCGTTGAGTGAATCAATTATTGTTATTCAAAATGCTCGTGCGTGACTACCAATCGGGAGCTCGCAAGTTCGATTCCCCGTACATGAACACCAAATAATAGAAAAAGTTTTTTCTAATAGCAGTCGCCCCCTGGCACGCCAAGCGAACCTCCGAGTGAATTTCTGCTATGAAAAAGCTCCTCATAAAAAGTATCAAGCAACTGCAATATTATTAAAGAGGTTCGAGAAAAATGTATGCAGGCTGCACGGGTTTCGGGATGCTTCAGAGATGTGATATTGAGGAGTAAATATAAGAGAACTGAAAGCAAATTGCGCATATATAAAACTGCAATCAGGCCTATACTGATTTATGGACCTGAGGCACGAACAGAAAACTCAAAAACAAAACAACTGATGCGTTCAGGCAAAATACCTAGGTGTTATCTTAGATCCCAAACTCAGCTGGAGGTCCAACGCAGAGTGCAGGGTAAAGAAAGCGAATATAGCACTTTAAACGTGTAAGAGAATGTTGGGTAAAAAATGGGGACTTCAACCAAAACTATCCAATTGATCCTACACAGCCATTGTAAGGCCAATACTAACATATGCGGCACTAGTTTGGTGGCCTGCAACAGAAAAGAAATACAACAAAACTAAGCTGAACAAGATACAAAGAACTGCGTGTATCTTAACTACAGGAGCACTTAGCACCAGTCCTACTGAAACGCACAATGTACTAACTCATCTGCTACCATTAGATTTACACATTAAAACAATCGCTACTTGCAGCGCAGCGAGCCTCAGAGACATAGGGAGCTGGACAACAAGGCCGTACGGTCACAGTTAGATCCTCCTACAGAGACCCTCGCTGCTTAAAAACTGATCAGACTACACAATCTCCGACCTTAACTTCAAGAAAGGCTTTACGGTACGTTTTCCAGCGAGAGCCGAATAGAGCAAAGGGTAGGTGATTGGAAGATACGATATTGAAATTTATACCGATGGTTCTAAGATGAACTTTGGTGTGGGAGCTGGCTACCATTCGGAGCCGCTCAGCCTATCTCAATCAATTCGTTTTCCTGACTATGCTAGCGTATTTCAGGCACAGCTGTTGGTGATCAGAGAAGCATGCAAATCACTAAAACTCTACAAGGAAGTTGGTGCAAGAGTAGCTATCTTCTCAGACAGTCAAGCAGCTATCAAGGCCTTACACTCCAACTCCATTTCATCCAAACTGGTCTTACAGTGTAGAGAGAAGCTGGGACTGCTAGTCATTGGCTTGAAATTACTCAGATATGGATTCCCGGTCACAGGAACATACGGGGTAATGAGATAGGGGATGAGCAAGAAAAGGTTCGCCACTACAAATAGCAGAGGCAGTGGCAGTGGCAGTCTCCAGCCTACTCAACACATTTAAAAGCATCCATTGCTTCAAACTATCATGCTTTAGCCGAAAGTAGATGGAAGTAACTAACTACATGCCTTACAACAAAAAACACATGACCGTCATACAAAATCCAAAGGACGAATGATCTGCTAGGATGTTCTCGGCCAAACATTTCCCGCATCATAGCAACTCTTACAGGCCATTGGAAAGTAGGGGATCATGCAGCTAGACTCAACCTTCCCTTCAATCCTATCTGCAGAAGCTGTCAAGTGGAAGGGGTGAAGGAAAGTCTTTTCCACTACTTATGTGAATGTCTAGGCCTAGCTAGAGCACGATTCCGCTCCTTTGGCAAGCCTTTCTTGCAGCAAATTAATGAGATCTCACACATTGTGATAAAGAATTTGCTGCTATACTTGGACCTCACTAAATGGATGTGACTTAGAACACAAAAAAAAAAAAGCATCATCACACGAGGACAGTGGTAGTAAAATGGTGCTGGTTACTAATTAGGATTATTTGAGTGGAAATACTCAAGTACTTCAACTACAATAATAACAATAACAACAAAAACAACTGAAATGCAAGAACTCCGACCAATCGTTGGAAAAACACGATTAGATTGCATTTGAAACGATGCAATTTCCACCGAAATGGGAATAAACGACATCATTAAGTTTAGCTTCTTGTTCTGCTAGAGCTTGGGACGAGCATGTGGCAAAGGCTGGAAGCGATAGAATTATTAGAGTAGCGAGAGATTTAGTACCAAATGGAAGACGCAGGCAGGACCGTCCACCAAAGCGATGGTGTGAAAGCTGGGTTTCAACTTCAACGGCAGTGCAACAATAACATTACTTCTTAATGTTCCCAATGTTATATATGTTGCTCATTTTTATCTGCAAATTGTGTGAAGAATAACATGTGCAAACCTATAATGAAAGACTAAAAAAAGAAGAAGAAAAAGTATCTGCCATTCGGAGCGGCCTCTGCAATTGTGGAACAACATTAAGATGCGTACCACAAATAGGAATGAGGGAGAGAGGGGTCAAAGGTAGATTAAACGTTTTTCGAAATATTTAGACTTTAACTTTTCGAAGTTCTGCTCTGTGACCCCATACGGAAGCTCGTTTGGTAAAACACTCAGCCCAGTGTTATTCATTTGTACAATAGTTAATGAGCGTGGTAAGCCTCTAGCCATACCCAAGCCATATGCCTTAACTCCTTACAATTTTTGAAGTTATCTATTTATTAACTGGGCGAAAATTTTGTCCAAATATATATTTCAATATTTTCTTCGGCGTCCTTCAGCTATCCATAGCTGCAACCTAACGTAATAGCAAAGCAATATTGAGCTACAACAAATATTGTAAGGCACACAAACAAGAAGATGGTTGAAGAAAAAGAGGAAGAAGAGTAAGAAAAAGGAGAAGAAGAAGAGCTAAGCTTGTTATAAAGCTAAGAAAATAAAGACGGCGTGCATTGAAAGTGGCAGCATAAAGGTACTAATAATCCGCCCCAAAATGATAGCAAACAACAAGCGGCACCAAAACAAGACTACATACACAACCACACACATTTATCAAGTATTGCGATGCGCGCTGCGGCATAAGGACACCAGCTATGCCATCGCCTTCACAATAACTATTTTTAAAATTTTTTTTATTCTTTTCTGCTCTGGTTGGTACTTTTATTAGCAATGCCATCATCGTCGTTTGGTTAGCGAGTGCACTTAATAAAAATCACGATATAAGGGCGATCACGATCGTAAGAATACGCGTGCTGCGAACGGAGCAGAGCAGAGCAGAGCATAGCATAGCATAGCATGACAGAGTGTGGCAGAGTGCAGGAGTAGAGTAGCGCAGTAGGGAAAAGGTTTGGTTCCCTGATTGGAATGCTGAATATTGGCGGCGCATGTTGAAGCGACAACAAAAGCAACAACAATAAAAGCGAAAATTTTCAAATAGCGCTGTAAAATATACGCGCCAGCTCGCTGCATTATGTGACTAGCGGCAAGTTTGTGTGTGTGTGAGTTTGCTAGACTGCACTAGCTGATTTTGCCTTGAGTCGGTCGTCTTCCGGAACCATCCAGGCAAGCGTTGTAAGTAGCGAGTGGCAGCAGCAAAAGCTTGAGACAAAGCAGCAACAACAAATAGAAAACGAGAAAAAAGTCTCAATACCAAAAAAACAAAAAATACCCAACTTACATTGAATGTTTATTGATTTTCTGAGAGTTATGAAAAATATAATGGCAGCAGAAACAATATGAGAACAACAGCAAAAACAAGTAAACCAACAAACAGCAATGCGAAAGTATGGCACACAAAGAAGAACAAGAAAAATTGGTAAATCGTAGAAAGTCTGTAGTTAGTAGTCGTACTTGCCTCAAAAGCTGCTGCAACATATGCACATACATTTGTACGTACAATCGCTTAGAAGTTGCTCTACACCCTTTGAGGGTCAGGCAGTGCAAACGTGGCTGGCCGCTCAGCAGATTCGCCGCCTCACTTCGTCTCACACTTTTGCCCGCAACACTTTAGCGAATTTTTATCGGTAACTCGATTTTGGTTCACAGTTTATTGGTAATGCTGAGCTGTAGGTGTAATACGAGGTGTGTGCATGTGCGTGTGTGAGTTGGAAAAATTGCAGTCAATACTTAGAAAGGTTTTCGTAATATTGGTGCAATAATTTTGGCTTTATTTGAGCTTTCTGTACTGAAGTTAGTGACGGTTGCTGAGACTTTGTTATATTTTTTGCGAAGGGGGGCCAGGCTAGTAGGAGGGTAGAAGGGCTAGTAGTAGGGCCCATAGTAGAAATAACTCTCATTAAATAAACTTTCCTTAAAATCTCTTCCTTCGTTGCATTTTAGAGAGCTTCTACCTGAATCAGTGGAATCGCCTTATAAGGCATCTCACATGGAGCAATAATCGAAATAAATGCAAATGGGATTATATATATGCAATACATCGTTCCAGCTTTGTCTATAGACATATGGCGAAAAACAGAAATGTGCTACGTTTATAAAATTAGAAATATTTATAGAAATATTTCGAAAAACTGAGCTGAGAATTAAATAAATAATTGGCGTGTGCGCTTCTGTTAGGTATTTGGCCGATCTCTTCCTCCTATATGTGGCGTGCCCTGCTTGGTGTCAAAATTTCAGTAATATCAGTAGCAGAGTCTTGGCTGGTAACAAATCTTGTTACTCCAATATGAAGATGCTACCCCGTGAGCAAAAATTTAAGATTAATAAAGCCTTAATCCGCCCCACCTACGGATGTGAGCTTTGAACGCTAAAAGTTGCAACTAATTCATTTTGAAAGAAAAGTACTAAGAAAAAATTGTTGAACCCATAAGGCAGCAAGATGGTTCCTTTCCAGTTAGATACAATCATGAGCTGAAGTTCTTAATCAAAAACGAAACCGGCATACGGTTCAATAAGTCGCAAAGAATAAGATGGCTCGGGCACGTTATGAGAATGCCCATAGAACGAGCAGCGTGAAAAGCGCTTGAATTGAGCCCGGTTGAAGACCGAAGACGCTCAAGAAAAAGGCGGCTCAAAGATGTGGCAGCAGACCTTGAGAACCTAAACGTACGTTGTTAGGAGGATGTGGCTTTGAATAGAGAGAGATGACACGTAGTTGTGAATGAAGAAATGATTCATCAAGAACTATGATGAAGAAGACGTGATGTAAAGAAGATGAAATTTAAAATATCTGCATATTTAGTAGAACTAATTATCTTGAACGGGTGAGCCAAGTCCCCTGTTCTTCTGGAAAAGTTGGTCTTTAACCATAAAAATCCTGTTTATTATGGTATTAAATTTGCATCAAACTTTTGTATAAGAATTTCAAGGAAAATTTTCGAATATGCACCGTTGTAACTCATTGAATTTTATTAAGAAAAATGTTTAGAATGAACTTTTATAGCTCATTGGATATTTTTTTCCTGCAAGTGCAAGTTTGAAGATACCCAAAAATAGTTGATTTTTAATAATTTTTTTTGCTCGACTTTTTTTATATGGAAAAAGACCCTACACCGTCAACAAAAAAAACATCAAAAATCAAGGCGATGTTTGAGCTATTTAAAACTTGCACTTGCAGAAACTTAACGGAGTATAAAACTGCATACCCCAAATTTTTCTAAAAATTATTATTAAAAAGTTGGAGAAAAATTCTTGGGATTTTTTTTTAAATTTGAAAATAGGTTGCAGCTTGGATTTATGCTGTTCTTTGCAGAGCAGTGAACAATTTTTTTTAATATTTAAGGAAAATATTTTTAAAAATTTAAGAAAAATGTTTTTAATATTTCAGGAAAATCCTTTCAATATTTACGAAAAAATATTTTTAATATTTAAGCAATTCGTTTTAATGTTTAAGAATAAATATTTTTAATATTTAAGAATAGATATTTTTAATATTTAAGGAAAAATATTTTTAATATTTCAGGAATAATATTTAAGGAAAGAAAATATTTTTAAGATTCCTGGAAAATATTTTTAAAAATTTAAGGGAAATATTTTTAATATTTAAGGAAAAAATTTTAATATTTAGGAATAATATTTTTAATATTTAAGAAATTCGTTTTAAAATTTAAGAATAAATATTTTTAATATTTAAGGAAAAATATTTTTAATATTTAAGGAAAAACATTGGAACAATTAACTATTTTTTTTTAGTAATTAAAGAAAATATTTTTTAAGATTCCTGGAAAATATTTTTAAAAATTTAAGGAAAATATTTTTAATATTTAAGGAGCAAATTTTAATATTTCAGGAATAATATTTTTAAAAATCTAAGGAAATTATTTTTAATATATCAGGAATAATATTTAAGGAAAAATATTTGAACAATGAACTATTTTTTTTAATATTTAAAGAAAATATTTTTAAGATTTCTGGAAAATATTTTTAAAAATTTAAAGGAAATATTTTTAATATTTACAGAAAAAATTTTAATATTTAGGAATAATATTTTTAATATTTAAGAAATTTGTTTTAAAATTTAAGAATAAATATTTTTAATATTTAAGGAAAAATATTTTTAATATTTAAGGAAAAACATTGGAACAATTAACTATTTTTTTTTAGTAATTAAAGAAAATATTTTTTAAGATTCCTGGAAAATATTTTTAAAAATTTAGGGAAAATATTTTTAATATTTAAGGAGCAAATTTTAATATTTCAGGAATAATATTTTTAATATTTAAGACAAATATTTTTAAAAATTTAAGGAATATATTTTTAATATTTCAGGAAAAATAAAGTATTTTGAATGTTTAAAGAAAATATTTTGAATATTTAAAGTAAAATAATATAATATTTTTAATATTTAAAGAAAATAGTTTTAGCATTTAAGAAACAAATATTTTTAACATTTAAGAAAAAACATTTTTAGTATTTAAAAAATAATAATTTTAGTATTTAAGGAAAAATATAATATTTTTAGGAAATTGGAAATTCAATGGGCTATAGAATTACGTACTCAAAATTTTTCTAGAAATCTGTGATTAAAAATTTGGAGGAAAAGTTTTGGAATTTTTTTTTAATTTACATAGAGATTGAAACTTGAATTTATGCAGTTTGTGTAGTAGAATGAACAATATTTACATAAAATTTTTTTTTAATTAAATAAGAAACAAATAAATTGTGAAAACTTGTCACTAGTTCGGTGTGCATAGAATTTAAATATTTCTCAGCCCCTTTGCTCCCGCTCGTATAAATGTAACATAAAAAGAGAGAAGAAAATTCCTCACTCTGCCTAAGGTACTTAGAGGATATTTGATAGGTTAAAATAATAATATCATTCCTCTGTGCCATTTTAGCCTCGACTTTCTGATAACTACTGAATAGTTTTATTGCATTCACCTCTTTTTCCATTAGTGCTAACCTTAAAAAGACAGCTGTTAAAATTTCATGATATTTCAGTCATTAGTCCGTGAGTTATTGTGCTAAGAGTGGCTCCACTTTTGTTATTTTCAAGGCAATGGATCAAAAAGAATTTCGTTTTTAATTCTGCACTACTTCTTGATGGGAAAAATACCGTTCAAGCGAAGCAATAGGTTGAAGAGTGTTATGGAGACCACGCTCTACTCCGCTCCATCAGAAAATGGTTTGCTGATTTTAAACGTGGCCGCAAACAACGCAGTGGACTTCCAAATGAAGTGATACCGACAGAAAACATCAAAAAAATCCACAAAATCGTTTTGAATGATCGAAAAGTGAAGCTGCGTGAGTGAGCTGATATCGTAAAGATATGAAAAGAATGCGTTCGTTGTATATTGCATGAGCTTTTGACTATAAGAAAAATCTGTTCAAATGAGTGCCCCGTTTGCTCACTGTTCACCAAAAACCCGAACGTCACAAGTTAATCAAAACAATAGCAAAACTACATGAAATGAACTTGGAATTGCGCCCACATCCACCGAATTCGCCAGATTTGGCGCTCAGCGGCTACTGGCTGTTCGCAGATCTAAAAAAAATATTCGCCAGTACGAAATTTCGCTCGAATGAAGAGGTTATCGTTGAAACTGAGGCCTTTCAGGATTTTGAGATAAATCGCTCAAGAAAAGTGATACTGAAATGTTAGAGCGGCGCTGGAATAATTACATTGCTCTTCATGTAAATTAAGTTGATGAATAAAGCCAATTTTGAACATAAAAAACGTGTTTTCTTTGTTAGGTCCGGGTCTTTTCAATTCATGTGTTACATACTTCTGATCTGCGGAGTGCATTAATCTCATTTCCGTAATTGTATTTGGAATTCTATTTTCAGTAGTTTGTGCTTTGATTAATATGTTTTGAGTAATGCAATTAGCGATTCCGTCTCAAAACAAGCTCAGCTATACCTATTTATCACATGCCACAACAAGTAGTTTTACACTCAGTCACTATATTAGCTGCGTCCCTAAGATAGCTGAAATAGCACACGCAGCAATGCATGTATGTGTGTATGTGTGCATGAAAATCAACTCATATGCATTAAGTCACATATTTATCTTCGTTTGCTAGAGTATGAAGTTGTATTGCTAGTAGCAATCGATTCATCAAATCCAACTCATTTTTCAATATGCGCGTATGCAAATGCATTATCACATCGTCAATACACCGCAGTGAGACAGCAGACGCAGTGGCCTTTGCAGTAATATGCATATGTATGTGTGTGTATATTTATAAACATACAACGGCCATAACCAGACATCGTTGGTGCCCCATGCAACCTAACCACACTCACACACATTCATACCTCCAAAATCAGTAAATAGCAAAGTGAATAAAGCAACAAAGTAACGCAGAGAAGCCACGGACAAAAAACGCAATTCGAAATGCCTAATGAGCATAGAAAAAATACAAACAAAAAAGAAGCCAAAACATTAATTTCACAGTAAGATAAATGAAGCGATTCTATGACAAATTTACGCGCATGCACAGTGTGGCGCGGCCCGAACCCAACTGCCACCAAACTAAATAAACTGGCTGTGACGACAGCAAACGCAAGAGAACCAACAAACGAGCGAGCGTACGGACAAATGAACGAATCGAGGAAGATTTGCACTTGAAGTGTCAATGAACAGTGTGGCAGCTGTAGCTGTTGCAAGGCTGTTGCTTACACATTATTGGTAGCAACAGTAGTAGCGGTACCTGTTGCATGAAATGTAGGAAAATAAACAAAAAGGTCTGCAGGTAAAACAAAAAATAAACGATTCTACTAGGATTTAAAGAGATGTGAAATAAAACAAAAGAATAAGTGGAAAATTGCTAGAAAATGACAAATGAGCGTTTCAGTAGCATTTGACACCGCTTGGATTGTATGTGGCATGCAGCAAATGCGTTCAGAAAAGTCAAAAAGCAAACAAAGCAACAGAAGAAAATGCAGCAAAACAAAGAACAAGTGCTTGTATGTAGTAGCTGAAAAAGCGTTAAGAAGCAGAAAATATTAGAAAAAATTAAAAAATAAAAAATGGAAAAAATTGTGAAAGAAATTAATGTTTTGTTTGGTTGTCGTAAATTATTGATACTGCGGCCGCCTATGACAGTTGCCAGAGGCCAGTGGAATTTTTCCGGGGAAAAAAGTTCTAAGTTTGTATGTAAATGTGTATGTGGTATGTAAGTCACATTCCGCTACAAAATAAAATGAATTAGACTCAAGCAGTCGTCAAAGTAGTCTTTCAGCATGGAAGTACTTTCAAATACGGTGCCATAATAGAGCGCTTCCTTATCAAGTGATGCAAGTATTTTATTTAAGGAAAAATATGTTTACTATTTAACGAAAATATTCTTAGTGTATAAGGAAAGTTATTTTTAATATTTAAAGAAAACTTTTAATTAATATTAAATGAAAAAATATTTTTAATATTTAAGGAAATTGTTTTAATAGTTAAGGAAATATTTTTAAGTAAGGTTACTTTTAATTTAAGAAAAATATTTTTAATCTTTAATATTATTTGTTTTAATATTTAAAAAAAAATATATATTTTTTAATAGTTAACGAAAATATTTTTAATATTAAAAAAAACTATTTTTAATATTTAAGAAAAAATATTTTTATTATTTAAGGATAACTATTTTTAATATTCAAGGAGAAACATTTTTAAATTGCAAAATATTTTTAGTATTTAAGAAAAACATTTTTAGTACTTAAGGACATTTTTTTTAAGTAATATATATATTATATATGTACAATTGGCGCGTACACCCTTTTTGGGTGTTTGGCCGAGCTCCTCCTCCTATTTGTGGTGTGCGTCTTGATATTGTTCCATAAATGGAGGGACCTACAGTTTCAAGCCGACTCCGAACGGCAGATTAAATTTCAAGGGCCGATGTTGAATGCAAACTACTTCTTTCTTTGGGATTATTTGAAAGAAAAGGTGTACGTCGATAAACCAGCAACAATTCAAGAGCTAAAGGATGAGATGATTCGGCACATTAACGGCATAGAACCTCAATTATGCTTCAGCGTCATCGAAAATTTGGACCATCGGATGGCCGCTGCCTCGGCAGCTATTTGGCCGATATTTTGTTCTATACGTAATTGAACCATAGCAGTATTATCATAATAAAAAGAAATGACAATAATTTCCTAAAAAAATTGTATTTTGTTCAAAATCAACACCGGCCCTTGAAACGTAACCACCCTTTCTATTTTATAAAGAATATTAAAAATTAATTATAAAAAAGAATATTGAAGAATATTAAATATCTTTCGTTATTGTCACTTATTATCACTTCCATAATTTGTTTTTTAGTTTTATTTTTTTAGGAAAAGTTTATTAGAAAAAAAACTTATGGATTTATTAAGCTGAAATAAATAATCTCATAAAAATGTGCTCTACTCAAATTCCCTCACTCGTTGACCGAATTTAACAAAGAGGCGAGGCGCTATGGTTTTTTTCATTGCGACCGAATCGCAGCTCATAACCAAATATTCTAAACTACTCTGGATACCTTCTCACATTAGCTTGCTCAAGTAAAGCTCGGGAGTTTTAAGCTGCTTGATTAGAGGCTTTCTGCATTTTTATGGACGTCTACAGAGGGCAATTTATTGCGTATAAAAGTAAATTTAAATAAAAAAATAATAAAAAAATAAAAAAATAATAATAAAAAATATAGAAAAAAGCTCAAAACTGCTTACAAAAAAACAGTAAATAAAACAATCAAATCCAGTTTCCATAAATTGCACTTTTATATGAATAAAAAACTGGAAGAGCCGTCGCCAAACATTTTTTTTAATCAAGCGATTCTTTAGCCGGTTAGCTCTTTCGGTTATTTTATTAAAATTTCTTGAGGCACTGAGTACCCGAAAGTGTTTTAAAGATTCAGATTAAAAAGCTCGCAAATTTTGTTTTAAGTTTGAAAGTTCGATTTATTTGGTTTGGGTTAAATTAATGAAAAAAAAACAATAAATAATAAAATAAAAATTTTTTTAAAAATTAAAAAAAAACTGTTTAATCAAGCGATTCTCTAGCCTGTTAACTCCTTCACTTATTTTATTAAAATTTCATGAGCCACTGCTTATCCGAAAATTTTCTAAAGATTCAGATTAAAAAGTTCGCGATTTAGATAAAAAATTTGTTCAACTTTTCTAAATTTTGTTTTAAGTTTGAAAGTTTGATTTATTTGGCTTAGGTTACAGAATAAAAAATAAATTAAAAAAATTTTAAAATTTAAATTTAAAAAATAGAAATTTTTTTTAATTTTAAAAATAAAAAAATTACAAAAATTTCTTTTTAACTGAAACTCGAAAAATAATGTAAATGTTAAAAATTAATATCTGTAATATAATAGTATATATAAGTTTATGTATACGAGGGTTGCTATTTATATTTTTGGTTTTGGGTATTTCTGGTGTTATTAGGTGCCAACTGACATTCCCATCGGAAAGTTTGACATATTTTAGCATAAATCGACTCAGCACGTTTCTATATGCGAGCCTTATTAGTATTACTTACAGTGACTTTAAAAGCTCATCTAGGCAAAAAACAATTCAATTAAACCGTAAACATTTTCTAGCGAATATTTTTCACAATTTTCGACGTGAGTTAACAAGACAACGAAAAACTAAAATCTTTATACGAGCAAGCGCCAACCTTTAGCACTGTACAATTATAAATTGGTACAGTAAATAAATAAATAAATTAACACAATGAATTTTCTCGTGGTCGCTGTTCGCCCACCAGCCAATTACGACACAAGTATGGGCAGGAAAATATCGATGCTGTGCGCAAAGGGACTGAACAAAATCGTTTTGTCACGAACCGTGAGAATACGGTATTCTTGTGTATTAGCATCTTTGCTATACATATGACGAGCATCAGTAGGATTTTTTAACGCAACCTTGAGATAAAAAATGTATATTGGCATTATATCCCCCACAATTTAAAAATCGTGTAGATAACGCGACTGGACAAAGTACTTGGAAAATTGTTTCAAACGAATGCAAAAATGTACTGATAATCATAGAAAGTAATTTGAAAAACAATTAACCTATTTCCTATTAAAACTGTTCAGGTTTCCATTAAATTAAATAAATAAATAAATGTAGCTTACATTTCTTTTAGGTGTTGGCTGAGCACCTCCTCCTATTTGTAGCGTGCGTTTTTGTGCTACAAACAGCCGCCGTTTTCCATTGCTTGTCAAAAAATATAAGCAACAACCCTCGTATATAGGTTTCGTACTCACTGCTTAGTGACCAGCCGGTTGCCTTTCACAAACCCATACTTTATTTGACTACATAACTCTAGACATTTTATTTAGAAAATTCACATGACAACTCTACCATTTTCAGCATTGCTCACCAAATTATTTTTCATTAGAAATCCATTTTCAGTAATTAAAAAAAACAGTATCTTGCATAATTATGGCATAAAAGTTCTCAGTTCATTACCAGTCATTCCTTTCGCAACAGGAACAGGAACAGAATCTTTGCGCGCGTATACATGGAGCATAAAATTGCAAGTATCTAAATTTTCCAGAATCGATTCCCATTTTCTACGGAATTTCCAACATCTACGTGTTTAGGCGCAATATTTTCCCAGTTGATTTGCACTCCGTTCCATTATACCAGTCATTTACGCATTAAACACTTCCTCTATGCGTGCAGCAGTCAAGTTTTTGAGTCATCAGCAATAATAAAACAATAACAACAACAAAAAATGCAACCATATCAAACTGGCCCGGACAATCAACAGCTGAATTTGCCATAACTTATTAAATTTATGTGACAGATTTTAACGGCTTCGCGTAGCCAAAGCAGAAAAATGGAAGAAAAAGAGCTGAATGAAACAAATGCAGGGTTGACAATGTTGCTGTTGCAATAATCGCACATGCAACTAGCACACAAACACAAAAAAAAAGCAGTAAAAGCCTAAGAGAAAGAAAATGAAAGAAAAAACCCTAATGATGATGGTGGAAAAGTGAAGCGCTGTTAAAAACGCCATAATCCAACACACACAATAAAATTTTTTATTGCAACTAAATTAAAAGTGATTGAGGCACACATAACAAGCTGCGACAGCAGAAAGGACAACAACGCAAACACCAGAAATAACAAAAACAAAAAACGAGCGAAAAAATGAAAACAAAAACCCAAAGAAATGATAACAACAATAGATCAAAGAAAAAAATTAACACGCATTCACAAGTGTAGTGAGCGAAAAGCGTACAACAAAAGTTTACAGTTGCACGATTGGCGCATTGGAACATTTTATAGCCGATACACAATCCCATTGAATGCGACCAACTATTCATCTGCTCGGCGATTTGTCTTGCATTGAATGGCTGCCGCACAGTCATCATAGGCGATCAGCGCACAAGGCACATAACAACCAATCAACTATGTACGTACTTGGCCGATTCCCAATATTTGCCTGATTGTAATGCATTTTTTATTTGCCAAGTAATTTTTTCACAACAGCCATTTCTACGCTTTCAAGCGCTTGACTATAATTAAAAACGTGATCACCATCAAAACGTATTGTAACCGATTTAACAATCCACAAATCATCATTGCTCCATCGTTGCGCTGTTGTGCGCATTGCAAGCATTCAAACTTTGCCGCGATGCAACTAGATTTGATTTTGCTTGCGGGCTAATTTGGTTTGCCTTCCAGCTGCAAATATCCAGCGAGCGCATTATGAGTAACTATTAAAGTTTTGCTTACAAATTGGTGTCACTGGCTGCCTGGTAGGCTGCTCTAGATCCTTGATGGTGGTCATAAACTCACGCTTATGCCCAGCAACCATGACTGCTGGTCGAGTTTTTCTTGCGTTAATTTATCGCCACTTCATTTCCCAGCGGCGAATTGGAAAATATTCAAAAAATAAATGCGGCTCGGGCGTCCGTTATGCTGCCGGTTTTAAGTAGAAAATGAATGTGTTTGGGTGAAAATTGAGTTGGCTATTGGCTTCAAATAAAAACCATATTGGCATTTAGCGCATATATCCGGCATCAAGCCATTAGCAGGAACACTAATATACTTAAATACATACACACATACCTCTCTGAGCGGTCCGCATGCTTACATACTCGTATTTATGGCTTTGCATTGAATTTATTAGTCTATTTTAAAGTTGCTCCAAATAATTCTTAGCACCACGTAAATATTTTATGCATAGCAGCAGACTTTTGAGCATAAATACACGTAAATTTTAATTTAACACCAACTATGCAATAGTTGTTGTGGGACACATATAACTTTAGCTGCGTTTCGGTAACCGCCTTCAAAGTTAATTTCAAGGTATGAAAACGGCGTGCAAAAGCACAATGTTCGGATGTATTTCATATGGAAAAAAATGCGAAACATCGCAAGCAAAAAAAAAATTGTCAAAAATCAATACTTTATTATTATGGCAGAAATAATATATTGGGTTGGCAACTAAGTAATTGCGGATTTTTTTAGAAAATCAAAGACAGTATTTTTATAGAACTAAATAACTTTATTCTATAATGTATTGTCCATTTTGATCAATGCCCTTTTGTCATCTTTCAGGCAGCATCATAATCCCACGTTCATAAATTTCTGGTTTTTATTAGCAAAAAACTGAATCAGGTATGATTTGACATCATCATCATTATTGAAATTTTTACCATTCAAGGAATTTTGTAATGATCGAAACAAAAAGTAATCAGATGGTGCAAGGCCAGGACTATATGGTGGATGTGGCAAAACATCGCAACCAAGCTCCAATAATTTTTGCCGAGCGGCCAAAGAGGTGTGTGGCCTTACATTGTCAAGATGGAATACAATACTTTTTCGATTTGTCAATTCGGGCCGCTTTTCTGCAACTGGGTTTGCATCTACTCCATTTCGGAGGCCAAAAAATGCATCCGCCTTGGTTCTTGCTATGGTCTTCTTCAGTGCTAGACGTTTGACTTTGTATTCTGCCTATAACAGGCTTTATGTTCGAGCCAATTTCTTCTGCGGTGAGGCTTTCTCCGCAGTTTGTGGCACTCACTTCAAGTGCGCGATGTCGTCCTTTCACCTGTAATTAAGTAACCTCCTATTTCCTCGCCATTTACGAGGCATTGTAACATCGCACGCGTCTGATAGGTGGCGTATTATGCAGTTGGCTTGCTAGTTTGCTTTACCACCAGCTTCCTCAGTTGAATCCGGGAAGTGTAAGAGCATTTCTTCGTCTAAGTTAAGGGTTTTCCAGCCTCTTTTGTGTACCATTTGAACGAAAATTTGCTGTCCTCATACTAGATCTCTGCGTGCCTTAATATTTTCTCTTCAAAAAAAAATTTACACCAAAAGCATTTCATACGAAATTCCACGCATGAGGCAACTTCTTGTAGGACATAGCAGCATCTCCAAGCAGATCTCCCCTTCCTTCTCTGTACCTCGCACTGATCTCTCCATCCGCAAACTGAGTTTTGAGGGTTGTACTAGGGCTATCTTTCCGGGCAGGCAAGATTGGAAAGAGAAAAGAGTCGGCACGGATACAGGTACCTCTGTTTTCACTGACGGATCCAAGATGGTACCTGGAGTGGGAGCGGGGGTTTTCTCTAAATCAGCCAGCATTTCGGTCTCCTTTAAATTGCCGAAAACGAGCAGCATTTTTCAAGCAGAGGTCTTCGCGATCCTGCAAGCATGTAAAATGCTTCGGGATCGCTGTTGGGAGGGAGACATTAATATTTTTGCCGATAGTCAAGCTGCGATCAAGGCCCTGTCGTCGCCGTATTGCAGCTCTCTTCTGGTGAACTCCTTTAAAGAGGAACTCAAACGTCTCGAACGTGCAGGAAACATTTCCCTTATCTGGGTTCCTGGACACAGGAATATAGAGGGAAATGAATTTGCCGATGAGTTTGCCAGGGAGTGGTCGACAGAACCGGTTTCAGTTGTCCCCTTCTCAGACATCGGTGTCTCTTTGGCCGTTGTTAAAGGAAAACTACACAATTTCTTTCTAAAAAAGCGCAAGACAGATAGAGGTCTGTTTCCTCGTGTGCTACTTCGAAAACGCAATGGCCTAAATACTATATAAACAGAACGCTCAAGGTCATGGGAATGCCCCACCATTCAATTTCCAAACTCACTGCGGTGTTGACTGGTCACTGGGTGGTTGGTACTCATGCGAAGAAGCTTGGAATTCCGTACAACCTCTATTGCAGAAGCTGTGAGGATCATGCAGAGAAAGGGACTGTTGAGCACTTTCCCTGAAAATGTTCAGCTCTGGCGGCTAGACGCTTGAGATTCTTTAGCGTGCCCTTTGAGGGTGGCTTAAAGAAATTCTCCAGCCTAGATCACTTTTCTCTTCTCCAATACATCAACAGCACTGGATGGCTGTAGACGGTTTTCTCTTCCCTAAACTTTTCGCAGGTAGTGGTTCACATTATTTTATCAAAACGGCGCGTAAGTGCTACTTGTAGTGTACCTGGGGTATTCTTGCCATCTAACTTACCTACCTACCACCCATTTTAATGTTGGTATCTTTAACTTCACGTAGCATTAAAATCTTGACAAAAAGCCTTCATTGGTCTAAGCAATTTTTTACGTAACAAAAGTATTAAATTTTTCATAATGTATCAATATTAAATATATAGATTGCATTATTGCACAATCGCTGTATTTTGCCAATATTTCAAGTTATTATCGTAAAAAATCTGTAGATAGAAATAAAACCAAAACTATTTTGCTGATTATTTCACTGATTTACGAACTGTAAACGTGAACTGCATTTGAAGCCGAGCAAAGGAGACAAAAGAAAAGTCAACTGCCTGCAATAAAATAAAATTTCAAAACACGTAAAACAAAAACACTCTGCAAGTGAAGTCGCTCAACTATTTCTGTATAAATATATATGTCTGTCTGTATGTCTGTATGTATAACAACGATGACCATTATGTGAGCGCTCAATAATAATAATAACCGCAAAAAATTTGTAAGCACTTTTAGTTGTAAAACTCATAATAAATGCGATTTCACAATAAATCACGATTTTTCGACTCGACGCGCGACTCACGCAGCCTACAACCAACAGAAAGAGTGGAAAAACCAAAAAACAAAAACAAAAACATGCAAAAGAAAAAACAATCAAAACAATCGATCGCTGTAGATCGAAAAACGAGGCAATGAACCAAACATCGAACCGATCAATAAGATACTCCGAACAAAATAGCAACAGTCAAAACAACAAAAACACTAACAACTACAAGAAATATAACAATAATAACGACAACTAGATAGTAATAAACGAAAGTGCATGACAAAAGGGTTCATAAACTAAAGGATCAACAGCAACAAAAACAAAAATAAAAATAACAACAACAAAAAAGAATAATTACAACAACAACAAATAGCTGTAGGAACAACAAAAAGAAAAATTACAACAATGACAACAACAACAACAATAACAACTACTACTGCTACTACTACTACTACAACAACAACTGGGAATATAAAAGTCTCATAGAATGAAACAAAAACTTAAATGCAGTACAAATAGCAAGCAACAACAACAACTCTTAGCCACGATTGTTGGTGAGATGACAAGCTGGTGCAAATGCATGGCAAGCAAGTAAGCAGCGCGCAAGCAGCAGTCAAAATGCTAGGCAGGCAAGCTGGCACAGGCTATCCCAAGCTACCACGTTGCCATTGGCAAGGGGAATTTCATGCAAGTAGAAAGCAGCAACAGACTCACCAAACAATTGACGTTTGTGCAAATAACTTTCAACAACACAAAATTACTTGGTAATAATCAGTAAAAAGCCAGCAACAACAGGAACAACAAACAGCTACAGCTGGTGCGCAACATGCAAGAAAATAAAACAGTAACAACAACAACAACAACAATAGCAAGTATAACCATCATAACCACTGGAAGTTTGCTGTGTGGTAAAGTTGAAATGCAAAAATTACTGTCATTGAATATCGACAGCAAATTTCATGCTTCATTTGTGGCTGTGCTGCTTGTCACAGCAAGAATAGCCAAACAAACACACACACGACCGCATAGCAAAGTTAGCAGCAAGCGAGCAAATTGTCAACCGACCGCTCGCCGTACACTCGCCGAGTAAAATGTGTTTGAGCGCTAAGGGAAAAAATCGCCAAAGAGGTAAAGCGTTTGAGTAGCATTTAGCCAGATAATATATGTGCATATGTGCACATGCACACACGAGTAAAATATGACATATTTATATACTTCCGTATGAAAAGCATAGAAAAATTATTAAAAGTTGAAGTATGCGGTCAGCAGTTGCGAAGCGGAAGCAACGTTACGAGTCTAGCGGCGTTGAGGCGTAGCAGGAGCAAAAGCAAAGCGAAATTTGCGCTGTATTTTTGTTTGTCGCTACTAGTGATGTTAGTCAAGAGGATTTAGGAGGTGATCTAAACATATATATTTTTAAATTAAATTGAAAGGCACGCCGCTGAGGAAGGTGCTGATAAACCTATTTTTCTACAAGCCTTAGTCCGCAAGCGGTAGTGCACAAATTATTGAATTATTTTGTATGATTTTATTTTCGAAGGGAATTTTCATGTTATAGCTCCTTCAATATATCGGGTGTTTTTATCGACTATAAAAGCCGATAACTATGGTTTGACGTTATGTTCAATAATTGGTGAAAATGGCGAACTGCGTTAATATTTCTGTTCATGACTCTTTTAACGCCCAAAACAACGTTTCCAAATTTTGTAAATTTACTTTGAAAAAAAAAAAAAACAAAAAAAAAAATTGTTCGCGAAGCTCATAGAGTACTGGCGGCATCACAAGTCTTTATTTCTCTCAAAATGCGGAAGGAACTGCCGTAAATGGCGAGCGCTATCCAGTTTTGAATTTCTGAATTTTTGATTCCAAATGCAATTATCTACCAGATTATAATAAAAAATCATTTCATTATCAATTTAGGTTCACAAGCTCTTAAAAAAATACTCTCAAAAAAATATAAGCAAAAGCAGATTTGAGCTTCAGGTTTCGAATTCGATATTATTTTCAAATATCCATCTGGTTACTTTATAAAATTCTTATTCTGTCACGTACATATATCGCATATAATTTATCGCAAAGATTACAATAAACTATGGACAGTTGATTAGTGGCTAATGATTAATGGCTATTGTTTACTGACTAAAGACTACCGGCCATTGACTATTCAATAATCTAATATATAATATACAAATTAAGCCGAACTCATGGGATAAGTTTTTTTAAGCCAATTAGGAGAAGATCACAAGACTCTCCGATAGGTGGCGCTGTTGTTGAAATACCTTTAAAAATCGTATTTAGAGTCCGGCTTGGCTTAAATCGAGTACAAAAATTAGCTACATGAAGAGAAAGCCGGTTTCTTTCTCAGTTTATCGGTGATAAAAATACGCGGAAAAACGGCAGTATTTTCATATATCGGGTGTTTTTTTAGCTGCATGAGAACTATCGATATAGATAACTACTATGGTTTTACAGCTGAGAATGACCAACTGCGTTAACATTTCCGTTGAGTAAGGCTTGGCAAAGCATCAGGATTCGTTTAACACCAGAACAACGCTTAGAAATTGTGGAAATTTACTTTGAAAAAAATATATCTGTTCGCGAAGTTCATAGAGGTAGGTGTTGAAGAAGGCGCCGAAATGTCTATTTGTCCTCGTTGTCAACTTGTTGGCATCTATCCTTTGATTACGTATACAATTTTACTTAAGAATCCTGGTCTACGTGCGTATAAAATACAGCTCGAGGAAGTGTTGAAGGCAAATGTTAATCGTTCGCGTCGCATTTTTGCTGATTGGGCTCATTTAGATCTATTATTCAGATTTATTGGAAAAAGTAGTCAAAAATTTAACTGATCAAATGGACCAAATGGATGTAATTCGTAGCTACGTTGGACCTATGCGGATACTATATTAAAAAAAAATTGCCAATAAATGCCATGAAATTATCCCAGGTTAGAATAA
Organism: Anastrepha obliqua; assembly: GCF_027943255.1. Taxonomy (NCBI): domain Eukaryota; kingdom Metazoa; phylum Arthropoda; class Insecta; order Diptera; family Tephritidae; genus Anastrepha; species Anastrepha obliqua. The sequence goes on along the minus strand of NC_072896.1, from coordinate 85,953,756 downwards.
AAAGCATTAATTCCAAAAATATGTCTGTTTTTTTATCATTTCAAGTTCTTAAGCCATTAAAAAACTACCCGATGTAAGAAGCATGCACGGATTTGTTACTGACCATTGATTTTTGACTGCTTACTGTTGACTATGGAGTAATGACTATTCACTATTGACTATTGATGATTGATTAATGACAAATGATTTTTGTCTACTGACTTTAGACTTTTCTGTTAATGGTTCACTACTGATTATTAATTTAGGCTTCTGACCGGTGACCGATTGAAGACTACGGACTATTCATTATTGATTATTGATTAATTCCACTATTAATTATTCATTAATGATTAATGATTATTCACTAATAACTAATTGCTATAGGCTGTCTTTTGACTTTTGACTTCTGGCCACCGGCTACTGAATATTGCCTATTGACTACTAGACAATGACTATTGCCTTTTGACCTTTCTGTTAACTTTTTTTCTTCTTGATTGGTTAACGGCTGGTCATTGATTATTGACTATTCTCCTGTAACTATTTACTTTAGACTGTGGAATATTGATTATTGACTTTTTATTATTCACAAATGTCTAGTGTCTATAGATGCCATTTATTGACTACTGACTATTGACTTCTGACTTCTGACTACTGATTAATGACTATTAACTTTCACTAATATTCACTAATAACTAATGACTGTAGATATTATCTGACCATTGATTACTTAATACTTAATTTTGTCTAATGACAATTGACCATTGAATATTCACTAATGACTAATGACTATCTATTGACTATTGAATTGTGACTACTGACAAATAACTACTGACTATTGACTATTGATTTTCGATAATTGTCCATTGACTGCTAACTACTCACTTTTAACTACTGTCTACCAATTATTGATTCACTACTACCATAAAGGTGGCGCAAAATTAATCATAAATTTTTTTATTGTAAAACCTTTTTATTAAATCAAAAGCTCAAGATTTTGAATGATAGATATCTTCATTTTTACCTTTACGCGCTCCTGTGGTTCTCTGATTCTAATACAACAGACGTACGACGCCATTTGCAAAAATTTTAAATCTTCCGAAAGGGTGACTAATTTTGCGCCATTTTGTAGATGAGCTGCTGATGCAATTAATCAATTTGGTAGACTTCTATATAAACCCTCTAAAAGCGAAAATATGTGTGTTGCTGTTGTTGTAGCAGCAAAAACATTCCTTATACATGTAGGGGTAGGGCTGCTGGAGTGACAGTCCTTGGCCGGACATGTAGCAAATCCAGGTCGTTCAGGTAACGTAGAACCGACTATCGGAGGGAATGTGTCTCTCGCCTATACTGTTAACAATATTTATCATGAAATTTTTTGCAAGTGTTATGATGTTTTCTTACAAATGGAGTAACTCACAGTTTTATGATACCTCCGGATGGCAATTGGACTTTTTTGAGAAGCTTTTTCGTGAACAAAATTCACTTTTAAGTTTTCCATTGCCTGTAGGAGGTGCTTGCTAATAAAACGCACCCTTTTGATGCCTGATGTCTGCAATGGTAATCGAATTTAAGAACTCATGTAGTCAAAGATAAGCGCAAAAAATCAAATCCTCCCTATTTATACGCAAAAAGCGGCCCTAACTTAGGTGGACCTAATGACGTTACGCTTATAGATGTAAGAGATTTTAATAAAAAAAAACGCCGATCATGCAAAAGTTTTGTTTTTCTTTCTCATTATAGGGCCCACCAACAATGTAGAAGGTACATAGCTTCTAGAAATGACACAATTGGTGCGCCTGCGCCAAAGCCATCATATTTGTTTTCCTCTAATGAAAGGTATTATTGTATTTATTTCCAAAGCAATTACCCCTTGGCAAGTAAGCACAAAGAAAAAGTCGCCAAAAAGCGGCAGCGGCTCGATTAATCTCAGATCATTTGCGCTAATGTAATATGCAGCAGCCGTGGCATGGCCCAGCGGAAGGGCTGAAAGGAGTCACCGCAAACGCTGCACGGACGGGCGATAAAACAGTTGGCGAAAAAAGTTTCCGCATGTTATCACCTTTTTTGATTTCATAGTTTCATTATTTTATACGCGAAAATTTCGTTTCGTTTCGGCAGCAGCTTTTTCTCACAACTCACGAATATTAGTCATAGAGAAGGCATGGCTTTCTATGATATTTCCTCGTAACCGCTTGCTACCGCCCGCAAGCCAACTCCCATACATTCCTCCTCCTCCTCCACCATCACCCCCTACTACCTACTACGGATACTGTCGAGCGATTGCACTCCATTTTGCTGGCTGTATTTATATAGCTGGCTGTATTGTAGTGATGTTGCAATAACGAAATTTTGAATTCCTTGCGCGACTCGGGAAAGTTATGAGGCGTTCAAAATGCGCCATTGCCGGCGAATCCGAAGCTGGCAGCGGCGGCAAAGGGGGGTGGTGACGGGTTAGTTGCAACGTCTTGTGGTAAAAGTAGTTGAGGTTGTTGCTATTGTTGCGCCAGCAGCAATGAGGAATTGTTCACAAGTAATTTTTTAATTCATTTTTTCCTTTATTTCTGCTTTATTTCCCTTCCCTATGGATTTCTTTTCTTTTGTCGCGTTTCACTCGTTTCGCGGAATTGATAGAGTTTGCACGTTTTAAATATTGTAATACCGCTGTCGCTGCCACCACCGCCTCTTGTTGTTGCAACTCACCGACCAATAGATATGGTCGAATTGTATTGTAGATTTCGGCAGATTGCTGTTGAAAGCTGTTGCTGTTGCCGCTGCTGCTTGTAAATTTTTATTGCTAATGGCGAAATCTTCATTGTCTTTGTGGCACGTCGATACCATGACAACAATGATGATGACGACGACGACGACCGCAACCGGCCGCTGTGACCAATGTGGCATTGCTCGTCGTTGGTTGCCTCACCTTTGTTGCACTGCATCCTGTCCGGCTGTATTTTTTTGTTTTTTTCACCTAAAGTTTTTGCTCTGTTGTATATTTTCCTTGCTTTGTTGCTGCTGTTGTTCGCTAGTTGCTTGGTGTCTTATAATAATAAATAGCCAACAATGCAATCAATAAGAATGTCGTCAAGCTTGTCCGCTGTTATTCGCTTTTCATAATTGTTCGTGATGTTGTGATAATTTATGTTGTTGCAGTTGTCTGCATTTTTTGTTGTACTCGTACTCATAGTTCCACTGCCAATGCTGGTGCGCAGTAATACAACCAATAAAGCTTCGTTTAGGTAGCACGGCTAACAACAATTGCAACAATTGCTGGGCAACTAACAAAAACTAGCAATAAACATTGGCAACATCGTCGCCGCCGCCACAGCTGTTATATGCATGGATGTGTGTATGTATACAGTGTGTATGTATGTAGCTGTCGTTGTCGTTGTCGATGCCATCAAGTTCACAGCTTTTATGTTGTATCAGCTTGATTCGACTTGTGCGATTGATATTGCTGCGTTTTATTGCCGCAATCGCAGTCAATAGTTGTTCCTAGCTGGTAATTGGAATTTAGCGTATCGTTGCATGGCTGGTAAGTAGGCATATATATGCATATATATATAAAGTTTTAGCATGCATGTTAAATGTATGTTGCATGTACAATCCTGTAACGTGATTTGGGCTTCAAAATATATGCCAGGGTGGGGGGTTTGCAAAAGTATCCTAAACAGCAGCAATGGAATTTTTTGTAAGTTAGAATGTGGCGTACAGAGCAAAGTCTCTGCATACATATTACTTTCCCATACTGAATCAGTCGTTCTTTTCATAAATCGCTTATTGAAATTATATATGCACTTTGGCATAGTAAGGCTAGTATTAACATCTTCTTCTTCTTAATTGGCGCCGAGTTTAACAAAGCGCACCAGTCATTTATTTCCCGTGCTAACCGACGCCAGTTGGAAGCACCAAGTGAAGCCAGGGCCTTCTCCACGTGATCTTTCCAAGGAAGCCTTCCTGTTTCTGTGCTACCACCAGATGGTATCACATCGAATACTTTCAGAGCCGAAACGTTTGTATAGTTTCGGACGACATGACCCAGCCAACGTAGCAGCTGGATCTTTATTCGCTGCACTCTGTCCATGTCGTCGTAAAGCTCAAACAGATCAATGTTCCATCGCCTGCGATATTCGCCGTCGTCAACGAGCAAGTTTCAAAAATCTTCCGCAGAATCTTTCTCTCAAACACTCCAGGGGACGCCTCATCGGATATTGTCATAGTCCAAGTGTCTGCGCCACACGTTAAGACGGACATGATAAAAGCTTTGTAGAGTATTAGTTTTGTTCGTCGAGAGAGGACTTTACTACTCAATTGTCTACTTAATCCAAAGTACCACTTGTTGGCAAGATATATTATGCGTTTGATTTCCAGGCTGGCATTAGTGTCGGTGTTAAAAAAAAAAACAAATAAAAAAAATTGTATGCAAGCAAGCATATGCCATCGGCGAACGCCAGGTACCTGAGAAAAATAATATTTATCTGCCACTTGTCCAAAATTTTTAGCTCAAAGGCGAAACTCCTTCTCTCTTCGATCTGAAGCTGCTTAAAGTCTGCTTTGATGTATATTTCATCGTCCATAACCACACAGTCATATATATGGATGTCTTGACTGTATAATTTTGACACGCAAGCTTTAGCACTCTCATTTGGTTTATCATTTAGATTGGGTGCTACAATATTTTTATATCATCGTAAATCTTCAGTTTTGCGAACTCTTTGGACGCAACCTTTCGAGCTATAGACCTTTTTTGCAGCATCTCTAAAAGGTAAGATTTTTTTCGAAATTCATTGATTTCTGACTGGGACAAAAATCCGTTCATTCTTCTACTTTAAACCTTCGTTGGACCGACAAGGCTTCGTTGTGATGAGTAAACAGAATTGACTAGTTTTTTCGTATCCTTTCTTGATGCTTTGCTGATGAAGTACTGGACTGAGGTATTTTATCAGCAAATGCAGCAGCGTAAACAAACAACCCATAGCAACAAAAATTTTTGGACCAGTTTTGACAATTTTTATTTTCTTTTTTAAATGTTCATTATGGACGTGGAACGTCTTATAATTCGATTTAGCCGGCTGCACGCACGAAAAAATGCGTCGTTATCTTACTCATACGTCGTTACCTTGCTTGAAATGCAAGCGAGATCGCGGAACGCACGACAAAGAGGCACAATCGGCCCCCGCGTTCGGTAACGTTCGACATCTGGCTCTTTCCTACTTGAGTGAGCATATATATGTATGTATATGGGCATATGTATATAAATTCACATATAATATTTGTATTTGCATATGCCTTCTTCCTGTGTGCATGGTAATGAACCATTTCTCTGTTGAGAATAGGACGATGATAGGAAAAGTAGGAAATGAAAGGGTGTGTTTCGAGTGCAAAGTGCCTTGAAAAGGGCAAATCGATGATGTTGCCTCTTAGTGTTGTTGACTTATTAACGTCTGATGCACAATCGAAATTGAACATATCTTTCATGAATTTGATAAATGTTTCGTTATTTTTCACGTTTGTGTAAATGTAACTTGACCTATTCCATTGCGATTCCATTTACCTCCTTCTCTATATCTATACATAATATCTATCAAACAAATAAAATTAAAATTTTGTTTTGAAAATTGCAAACATTACATCAGTATTTTCTTATGACGTTGTCACGTTAAACTATCGTCAGTAAACCGACTTTACAGACAACCTCTTTTTTTAAACCATTTTTTGTTTATTAAGTGATTTTGAGATTAGATTATGATAAGAGTTTAAGTAATTCTCTCGACACTTAAATTTTTGAAAACCTCTTTGTTTAGATTATGAAATGCCTAGGAAGAATATATAAAAATACAGTCATACAAGTCTGAAATAATTTTTTGGAGAGAAATGTGACAAGTGTTAATGGGAAAGACAGATTTCCTTTTAATTGTAAAGCACATATTAGCACACGCACAAATATGTACGGACAACAAATTTACAAAGCGTACTTACATATGTTGCAAGTACATATCTATTAGCGGCGGCAGGCAACAAAGCAATCAACACCATAATCAATGACAAGGAAATGTAACTAAGAAATGGGAGAATCTGCTGTGAAAATATTAACATGTCGCGCATACGCATACACACACAAAACTGCAAATACACATAGAAACAAACGTACCAACATAAGTACCTGTTTACATAGCGCAACGCTAGAGTTGTTGTTGTTGCTATTAATAACATTGTTTAGTGCATTGCAATTAACAAATCGGCAAATCTTTTGCAACGGCATAACAAAAGTCAATGTTGCACAAGCGTAATATTGCAAAGGGCGACCGCAAAAGGTTGGCCAGACGACAACGAAAGGCCGCATACAGCGATTGACTTGAGGCAATATTTGTATATGCATGTATGGGTGAAGGAAATATGTGTAAGTGTGTATATATGTGCAAGTGTATGTTTGTATTGTGCAATAAAGCAGACCAATAGTCATAAACGCGCAGCAAATACAATAGAGCAAACAACGAACAACTGAATATAACCACACGAACAATAAGTCACACCAAACGCCAGGCTATTTTCGTATTGTGCCGCGGAGCCGTAAATGTTGCAAGCAGCCAAGCTTAAGGTGAGCGTCTGTCTCAACAATTTGTAAGAATGTTGAGAGGCAGCAAACAACAGCGTTGGAATTGGCTGCATGTTTGCTTTCGATTATATGTAAGTATGAATGGATGTATGTGTGTGTGTGTGCGTGCTTTAGAAGTGTGACTTTTCGCTCGACACTTGGCAAAACCAATAATGCGTTGCAACGGCTAAATTGCTTTTGTACAAAATGCCTGGACGGGCAAACAAAAATATTTTCGTGAGGCTTTTGTTATTTTTTTTTTTTTTGTTTGCTTTTGTATAGTTTTTTGCTTTTTAACAGCATTTGTGCTACATTTTTTGTGGCATTATTTTAATTTTGTTGCTTATGCCTGTATGAGTGCATGTGGCAAGATAATAAATGTAGTAAAGTAACTACAGAGGATTGAGTTGACTGAATAGAGAGAGGCTTAGTTATCATCGTTAGCATTATTCCCACCAGTCCTCATTTTCAACATCCTCATCTTCATCACCTTCACCATCATCTTGATCACCTTCCCCATCATCATCACCATCATCTTCATCATCATCACCTTTCAAGTGCAAGTGTTTGTTAAGAGCAAATAAATTCCTCTGCCACTGCGTACAACTCAAACTCGGCCGTATTTTGACCTTGCATCAACAACAACAATGGATTATTGACTGCTAATTACTATGCCGTGCTTTTTGCTTCAGCTTCGTTATAATTGAAATGTGTCATAAAACAATAAAGTGCCTCGCATGTTAGCATGGCAATTAAATGCAAAACGAAAAGTCATTTACCAAATACAAATGGCAATCAAGTTGATATGAAAACAGAAGAAGAAGAAGAAGCAGAAGAAGAGCTTTGTGCGCAGTAGCAAATAAGTACCTCAAAATATCACACTCATCTACTGCACATAACAAATCCTTGCTAATTTTACCACAATATACTAATAAAAATACCATTCACCATCCTCGCACTCCCCTCGCTCCCCTTGCACGCAAGTGGTAAGTCATAAACATGTGTCAGACGCTTCATTTAACTGCTTAAATCAAATAATTTAATTAATTTACAAAAGAGTTATTAAAGTTAACCGACATGCCCACAGCATTCACTCACACACACACACACACCCACACACATACCGCATCCACCTTCGAATGTATGTAAATGCTTGCAGGTCGCTTGGGTAGGTAGGCAGCTTTGATTCATATTGCATTGTACTTAAGAGCGGCAATAACCGCAAAATCTTATACGCTGCGCACATAAATCTTCATGCGTATCTAGATAATACTTTGTTAAAGCAACTGCACAGAGATCTTCATGTGCAAACGTGCGCACTCACACACACGCAGGCATATTTAGGCGCGTAGATACGGTCAATGTGACGTCCTCAGCGCCACATGACCAACCGCAACCGTGGCGAGAGTCGTAAAGTTATGGTCGAGCGACCAGCACCCAGTGGGATAATTTTGTAGAGCGACTAAAACTATTGAAACGTAAGACAAATGTAACTCTGGATATAATTAAATTTTCTAGTTTAAGCAATTAAAAAATATTAAAAATGAAAAAAAAAAATTTTTGAACGAAATATTATTTTAGAGTTGTAATTCTCGATTTTGACGCTAAGCCACTTTCGCAGTGTTGCATTCTCGATTTTAACGCTAAGCCACTTTAGCAGTGTTGCATGGTTTGTTTATAGATTTCTATCTTTACTATCAGAAATTGTTAAACACTATAGAGTGTTTTTATAACAAAATCGCTTTTTTATAAGCAATTTAGTGTTTAGTTATTGTACAAAATTAACTATATTTTCTGAATGTTTACCAAAAACGGCCCCCCAAGGTACGCTTTGGTACAAAAAGCATGAATAATTCTATATTTTTACGATTTTTCGTTCTCATATTCATATTGATATTCATACTCATACTCATATTCACATTCATAATATATATGTACATACTCATACTCATACTCATACTCATACTCATACTGATACTCTTACTCATACTCATATTCATACTTATACTCCGCCTCATGTTCAAACTCATACTCACTCTAATACTCATACTCCTACTCATATCCATACTCATACTCATATTCATACTCATACTCATTTTCATTCTCGTATTCATACTCGTACTCATACGCATACTTTATAAAAAAAATACTCATATTCATACTCATACTCATATTCATATTAATACTCATACTCATACTCCTACTCATATTCATACTTATACTTATATTCATACTCATACTCGTATTCATATCCATACTCAGATCTATACTAATATTCATACTTATATTCATATTCATACTCATATTCATATTAATACTCATACTCATACTCCTACTCATATTCATACTTATACTTATATTCATACTCATACTCGTATTCATATCCATACTCAGATCTATACTAATATTCATACTTATATTCATATTCATACTCATACTCACACTTATACTCATACTCGTACTCAACCAAATAAAGATCTTCATTACTCAAAACAATCTGTTTCCAATTTAGTAAAAAAGTTAATCAAAAATATAACCAAATGATTAATTTTGCGCCAATTACAATTTACAATTTAACCTCTCCTAACGAACACCTTCCTTGAGCGGAAATTTTCTTCTACACCAAATCTTATGTATCGGAGGAAGTTACCCCCTTTTGAGCGAATACCTCTTTTGGATTGATAAAAGCTGACTGGCGATGAGTGGAGGTTTCACTGTAGAGGTTTTACTGTGTGTCTATATTCACACCTATACTCATACTAATATCAACACTCATATTCACCTTCATTATTAATTTCATATTTATCTTAATATTCTCATTATTTTACACTTCGTCGCAGAATCCCTCAGCTATTACTACTGGGTTACCTTCACATACGCGCGCATACTCGTATGTATGGGCCGCACTTTCTGTGCGAACGTGTGGTACGTGTTCGCTTTAAAATCATAATCATGCTCATAATAATAAAAGTAATAATATATGATGGATATGGGCGGAGGACAGCGATAAAATTCAAACTGGCTATCTCTTCTTCCGTCCGTCCGTCCGCTCGTCCGTTCGTCCGTTTCTTAATTCAACCATTTGTGAACGGACAACTGATGCTCTGCCTGTCCGTCCGTATGTTTGCTGTAGTGCCGGATTGTATGCGGCATTAGTGGCGGCGGTGGCGATGGCGTTGCTATAGTTGCTTCAACTACTGCGCTACACTTCATTGGTCAGTGCGCAGCCGTTGTAAACCGATCAGTCGTCGATCGGCTGCCACCGAAACGCTCCACACAACAGGCGAGTTTAAATTCTGAAAAGAATTTTGCTTATTTTTTCACTTAGCAAACGATTGCAAGATACGTTTCATTATGGCCACCAGAACAAATAAGTAATAAGACCTACCGGTCTTACACCAACGACAAACGCAGTAGCGTCAAAGCCAACAACCATAGAAATAAAAAACAACAAAGCAAAAGCAGTGTGCGTTGCAGTTTGCTGTTATTTGTGGTAGCTGCTAACACAGATTGCCTGACTGCAGCGGTGATTGCGCGCTAAGCAGCGGGCAAATGACGATTTGATGATAATGACGTTAAGGAGCGAGCGAGCTCACGTAGAACGCACACACACACACACGGAATATGATGGGAAATATAAATGCCTATGTCTATATGTATATGAACTTACTTGTATGTGCGGGTAGCCAGTAGCACGTCGCCAATATGACGAAAAGTATGCAGAGGCGCATAACTTGTCTGAATTAGCTGCCAATAAAGTTTTGAGTTCTTGCCTGTGGCGGTCTGTGAGCTGAGAGCCTGGCTGCAATAAAAAGGGTGAACGCAGCCAAGTATGCAATAAAATTAATTAAATTTCCTGAAAGACAAGCGTAGACAAAATCTTATTTCATTACACAGACGAATGACGAAACAATGCAGAGGAAGTGATGCGGCAACTTGCAGCGTAAGGATATGCAGTGGCGCATTCTTTTCAGCTCTTCATAATTATTACCCAATAATAATTAACTTATTAATACATTGAAGTGTTTGCGTGCATTTACAAAGGGATTTTAAATGTAAACGTACTCGTGTGACAAGCAAGAACCGCCTAATTCGGAAATCATATTTTTTATTCAGATGTAAAGGGTGGTTAAATTTCAAGGGCTGATGTTGAATGTAAACCACACCTAAATGTCAAGCTTCTTCTGCATTTCATTGGGTATTTTTCCATTTCAGACTAACTCAATTTGAACCACGGAAAAATACACAATCGAACATCGCGTTAAAGTTATTCAGGCTTATTATGAAAACGGGCGTTCAAATCAAAATGCATATCGCGCACTTCGTGATTTTTTCGGTCAATTTAATAGTACAAATGTACGTACAATCGGAAAAATTGTGCAAAATTTTGAGCAAACCGAGTCTGTAGGAGATGTGAAAACACCAGTGCATGCTCATATAGCTCGTACTGCAGAAAATATTGCTGCTGTTCGTGATAGCCGTCCACCTCAACTCGTCGTTGTGCCCAACAATTGCACCTCTCACGCTCGTCGTTGATGAACATTATGCATAAAGACTTGCATTAACACGCTTACAAGGTGCAATTGACTCAAGAACTAAAGCCTCTTGACCATTACAAGCGTCGTTAATGGTGCCAGGAAATGGCAAGAGTGAATGACCAATTTTCGAAGAAAATCATCTTTAGTGATGAGGCACATTTTCACCTCAGTGGATTCGTCAATAAGTAGAATTGCCGCATTTGGCCGAATGATAATCCAAGAGTGATTGCCCAAAAACCAATGCATCCACAAAGAATGAGTGGGCCGGCGGCATCATTGGGCCGTATTTTTTCCAAAATGAGGCCGGTCAGGCAGTTACTGTGAATAGTGTTCGCTATCGTGCAATGATAACGAACTTTTTATGGCCCAAATTGGAAGATATGAATGTGGACGATATGTGGTTTCAACGAGATGGCGCCACTTGTCACACAGCTAACGAGACAATGGCTCTAATGCGCGAAAAATTTTATGTCCGAATAATCTCACGTCACGGCGATGTCAATTGGCCGCCAAGATCATGTGATTTGACACCGTTGGACTTCTTTGTTTGGGGTTATTTGAAAGAAAAGGTGTACGCCGATAAGCCAGCAATAATTCAAGAACTTAAGGATGAGATAATTCGGCACATTAACGGCATAGAACCTTAATTATGCCTCAGCGTCATCGAAAATTTGGACCATCGGATGGAGGTGTGCCGCCGAGGAGCGGCGACCATTTGGCCGATATTTTGTTTCATACGTAATTGAACTATACCAGTAGTATCATAATAAAGAGAAATGACAATAATTTTCTAAAACAATTGTATTCTATTCAAAATCAACACCGGCCCTTAAAACTTAACCATCCTTTATAAAATTATTGAAATCAATTTGCATCAATTCAGAATCGAGAGAGCTTGTGATGGCCGAGCAAATTTTAAGAACGTCTGCATAAAGCAGGAATCTTGTTAACGTAAAGCAGGAGCAAATATTATTGATAATTCGGACAAAAAAGGCGGGCCCAGAATACTAACTTGGGGAGTCCCAGAGCAAGAAACGAAAAGAAGAGACCTAACATTGTCGAGCAAAGGCGATTGAACAGGTAAGATGAGATCCAACTCCAGAAGGTTGAGTGGAAGCCAATGCAGGCTTATTTTTTAAATGAATATTACATGGGAAACCCGATCAAAAGCCTTCGAGAAGTCTGTATAAACGGTGTCAACCTGGTACCATGAATGCCAGCGATGCAATCATTCGAGAAGGCAGCTAGATTAGACACTGTTGAGCGGCTCGGAAGAAGCACTTTATTTATGTAGCTGCATATCACAAAAACGCCAACAAGTTAAGCAAAGGTTTTTATTATTTATTTATTTTTAAAATTCTTTTTTTTTATTTTGAAAATATAAATGTTGAGTTCTACAGCCTACACCCGTCTAACCTAACTAACTTTTGGGAATGTAAATTTTCACATTTAATTTATTAAACTAAATTTCGTCTAGTTTTCAATAAAAACATAGTTCATTACTTAACAAAAGCCAGATGAATCAAAGTGTGAAATTTTTTACAAAATTCTGAAAAGCTCATCAAGTTCGCAAATGTGCAACTTTTTAATCCGAATTTTGGTAATGCAGTTTTATAGCCCATTTAATTTGATTATAACAAAGTAAAGGTTTGCGATGCCTCAAAAATCGAGTTAAGTTTTTTAAATTTTTTTTAAATCCATTTTTTTTTTAATTTTTTTAAATCCATTTTTTTAATTTTATTTTAAATCAATTTTTTTTAAATACAATTTAAATTTTTTTGCTTGTATGTTAGTGTTGAACATTTTCTATATATAAAAAGTGTGTTTTATATGGAAGAAAAAGCACCAGATCATCAGAGAAAAATTTTGATAAAAATGTCCAACTTCTTAACCAGATTTTTAAGAATGCAGTTTTATAGCCTATTTCGTTTTAATACGAAAAAGTGAAGGTTTGAAGTTTTTCAAATATCGCATTGATTGAAAAAAAAGAATTTTAAAGGAATTTTTTAATTTTTTTTTTTAATTTTTTAAATCAATTTTTTTTTCAATTTTTTCCTTTCAATTTTTTTCAGTAAATTTAAAAAAAAATGTTTAATCCATTTTTGTCAATTTTTTGTTTTTTTTTTTTTTTAGTGCTAAACATTTCTTCCATATAAAAAATGAATTTATATGGAAGAAAATGCGCCATAAATCAGCGAAAGTAATTACCAAAAATCTACATAATTTTTTAGCAGCATCAAACATGCACTTAAATTTAATATTAACTGATTTCTTATAAAACTGTAGCTCATTTTTAACAAAGAACAGATGAATCAAAGTTCCAAACTGTTTACGAAATTCACAAAAATTCACCAAGTTCTTATAAAAATTACTAAACTTTTTAATCAGAATATTGAGATTGAAGTTTTATTTTAGTATAATAAAGTGGAGGCTTAAAGTTCCTCAAAAAGATTGCCCTGATTTAAAAAAATTTGAATTTTAAATCTTTTTTTTTTAAGTCAAGGCAGTCTTTGAGGAACTTAAAACTTTCAATTTTTTTTAATTTTACTTAAATAAATTTTTTTAATATAATACAGTTTTTGGTTTTAAATCGATTTTGTTTAAGTTAATTTTTTTGAGGTAAATTTTTTTAATTTTTTTTAAATCCTTGTTTGTTTTAGTTTTTTTTATTAAAGAAAATGCATAATACCATCGAAGAAAAAAATTGCAAAAAATCCACGGAATTTTTAACCAATATCAAAATTTCTTTTCTTAACTAAAAATTATTAAGATAAAAAACTGCCTACCAAAAACTTTGATATGCCTTAAAAACTCTGATTAAAACTGCGAAATCGAGATGAAAGGCATTTTGAAAAATTCAAACTTTCATTTACATAGTTTTTATTAAGCAATTTGTTCTACATACTTTTATATGCAATAATGACCAATAAAAAAAGAAAAAATAGTCAAAACTGATCAAAAGTTTGATGTGCTATCTTTTGCCGCTTCGCTGTGTATAACTCAATTTTTACTCAATTTCCGACTTAGTCGGTTATTAGCTTTAACCACAATTATTTTGCATCTAGAATTGTAGTAAATATTACACGAGTCTGCGACTACTTGAATGTATGCAGCAAAGTGTCAGTTGAGTCATCCACCTGTTTGTTGCTGCTTCATATCAGCGCACTCATCGGTGTCACGCATTTTGCTGGTTAATGTTGCCACATTAAAAGAGTCACTTTTACTTCAAGATTGAGTTTTCATTTTTCTTTTTTTTTTCATATCCAGTTGTAGATGTGTGCATAAGTTTGTATATGTATATGTCGGTGTACATGTATTTGTTGGAATATGCATAAGTGTTGCGCTACTATATTCAATCACGTCTCGTTTGTGCAAGTTCGTGAGCCTCAAACAACATAAGAAAAGCGTAGGCAGAATAGGGTTAAAATAATCACTAAAGAAACAGAAGTCGCAATTGGAATGCTGTAAAGTTAGGTTTGGAAATCCTCTGAAGACTGAGGTAATTTTTTAGTGGAAGCTCTCGTTGTGAGCGGATATTAATGATGAGGTCATAAGTAAAAAAAAAAAAGCAAAGGAAGCCGCCTGCTATGGAAAAACTTACTTCTATTTTCGATATTAGACATTGAAATGAGAGTTTCAATATTTCAAATACTATAAAGTCGTCCAAGTATATTCTGTATACTGAACTTGAAATAAAATTATTGAACTGTACTCAAAAATTATTATATCTTGGAACATTATGGCCATCACTTGAATTATGGTGGTCTTTAGAGCTTAGTGTAAACGGATCTTGTGTTATCCTTTCAATTCACTTCGCTCTAAAATTAAACATCTACGGCATTGTAGTCGATTCCTGATGGTGGCCACAAATCTGGTGATCAGAAAGGGCAAAGCAGCTTCCCTTTTAAAATTTTCAAGACGTTATCTAGCCTGACTCGGTCGAAAGTTTTTTAAGGTTTACAAAACACATGAAAGCTGGACAATCAAACTCATCCCATTTTTCCATAATTTGTTGCAGAATAAAACTGCTTTCTGTTGTTGTTCGGTTTTTACAAAATACTTGCTCTGCTTCTTGCCCGTGCAAGGATGGCTTTGGTTTTGATGATAGGATCTTTGTGAAAAGCTTTTGAGTGGAATGAAAGAGTGTTATTCCTCGATAATTATGCGGATCGTCTTTTTTACTTTTCTTAAATATCGGGTTTGTTATACTTGTTTTCCACTCTGATGGAACTTCTTCGTGATTCACGATGATATTAAAAAGTTTTATAAGCTCCTGTTCAAGCTGTATTCCGCCATATTTCAGCAGTTCATTTTTGATGTTGCCATGACCAGGTGTTTTTATGTTCTTTAAAGCCTTTATCCCATATTCAATTACATTAGGCGTTGCAACTTCGCTTTCAGTTTCATATTCATAGCAAGAGCCAGATGTTGTCATGGTGTCGTTTTTGTATAGCTCTTTAAAATACGATTCTCATTTGTCAATATTTATTCGATGTGATTTAACAGGTTCATTTACTTCTAACTTCCTGTTCTTAGCATCTTCCACACTTTCCTTTGCGCACCATTCATGTCTAGCACCATCGATTTTGTAAAAACCTTCCCAGTAGGATTTCTTAATTTTTCTTATTCTTTCATAGCTTCTAGCGATTCACTTGCAACAGCATCCTCTTTGCTGCAAAACCAGCTAAATATTTTAGAAATTTGGCTTGATAAATGGAGGATCCAAGTTAACTCCGACAAGTCTACCCATGTCACCTTTACGTTAAGAAAAGATAACTGCCCTAGAATATTTTTAAATAATGCTGTAATACAAACGAATACCAAGGTGACATATTTAGGAATGCATTTAGATCGACGCCTTACTTGGAAATCCCATATTAAGGCCAAACAAGAGCAGCTTAAAAATAAAACCAAGCGAATGCACTGGCTGCTTGGTCGCAAATCTCAGCTTAGTTTTGAAAGCAAAATAAGACTATATAAAGCTATTTTAAAGCCTGTATGGACCTACGGTATACAGCTTTGGGAACTGCTAGCAAATCGAATATAGAAATCCTGCAACGCTACCAATCAAAAACTTTGCGTGCTCTTGTTAACGCCCCTTGGTTTGTCACAAATGAAGCAATACACAAGGACTTAGATATCCCATTTGTAAAGAGTGAAATTCCAAACTTTTCTAACAGATATCTTGCACGGCTGTCAAACCATGTAAATACGAATGCTATATGCTTATTAGACTCAAGTAATGAAACAATACGACTGAAGCGTAATCATATCTTAGACTTGCCATTTCTCTAATTTTGCTGAATCAAATTATTTATTCAACACTAAATAAAAAACAAAATACATAAGTTCCTATATGAAGATAAGCAACTCATTAGTACAAATGAAATTTAATATATTTAAGATCAAATTTTAGAACAAATATCGTAATTTTATATGTAGTTTTGCATTTGTGCAAATACTACCGCTGCTATTAGATTATAAGACCTAATTTGCTGAATATCATTATATTAAGATAGATTGCAAATAAAATATTTACACAAAAAAAAAATTCTTATATTTGTAGCATTTCTTTGGCCTTTGTGGCGTTGCTTACTTTCTTCAGTTTTCCACTTACTTCAGTTTTTGTTATTTGTATAACTTCTTCCGTGAACCATGGCATTTTATTTTTCCCTTCTTTATTGGTAGTTATTGTCCTTTTGCCTAAGGCTTCTGTTGCTGCTTCGAAAATATTTGTTTTGATTTTTTCCCAGGTTATATTGAGACTATCTTCTTCATCCAGACTTCTTTCGATTTTTTTAAAACGTGTACACATTTCCGCAGCTTATTGCTAGCATGCGTGGCAAAAACCATGCTGGACCATATTTTGGGTTGTTCTGGAGATTACTTCTAGTCGAAAAATTCTCCTTAGTGTAAATCGGCACAAACTGCTGTGCAATAAAAGTTGCAAGGAGTCTAATTTCTCAACTTTCTCTTTAAGAGCACTCTGAATTTTTGGTCTGATAAAAGAGGGCCACCGTAGCCGAATGGCTGTTGCGTGACTACCATTCGCGTAGGTTCGAATATCCGTGAAATACCAATATGACCAAAAAGTTTTTTTCCAATAGCGGTTACCCCTCGGCAGGCAATGACAAACCTCTGAGTGTATTTCTGCCATGAAAAAACTCCTTATAAAAATATCTGCCGTTCGGAGTCGGCTTAAAACTGTAGGTCCCTCCATTTGTACAAAAACATCAAGACGCGGGCCACAAATAGGAGGAGGAGCTCGGTCAAATACCTAACAGAAGTGTGCGCATCAATTATTTGTATTATTTTTTTTTTTATAAGAGGGCCAATACTAGTAGATTCACAAACGCGTAGGAATGGTTGTCTACTTTCTACTGACTTCCAAAATTAGTTGAAAACTGCGCAGTAGAAAGACCAAAAAAATATTTTTTTCCCATGGGAAAAGTTCATATTTCCGTATACTTTGGTATAAAATCTCTACATATGAATATTATTTAATTTCATTTTAAATTTCTCTTCAAAAATAACCAAAAAATTATACCAAAAAAAGAACAAAAACATAATATATTTAGTACTTATTTTTTTATGTTTCATTAACCCCTGCGAGGTTTTCAAGGTCCCATAAAAATAGCAAACCTTTTTTTTAATGAAACGTATAGAATAATTTTTGAGCATTTGTGACGGAAAATTAAGAGAAGAATTTAAATAATATTGATATGAAAATATTTTATACCAAATTGAAAGAAAAGTGAATTTTTTTTTTCATATGAATCAAGCTGTAATTTTCAAAGCGTTTACGGTGCACTTAAAAACAAACAAAACAATTTTAAAAATCTTTTTTTAAATTAAAAAATGGAATTTTTTTTATTAAAAAAAAAACTCAAAAAAATTAAAACAAGAAATTTTTTTTTTAATTTTTTAAGCGTATCATTTTTTTTTTTTGGCGATAGAACAGAGTTAGAGATTAACATAAAACAAGTATTATATTGCTGATCGGAGGTGGCGAGTGGAAACTACTTGCATTGCGACCAGAGAAATCTGACCATCCTACAATCTGAAACAGACAAAAACCCTTATAAGTCCTTCGAAACACGCACTAAGGCATATAATATCTCTTATCACCGGCCACTGCCTTTTGGACACTCACGCACGTCGGCTCGGGGTTCCTCACAACAACATGTGCAGATACTGCGAGGACGAAGATGAGGAAGTATCGAGAAGGAATTTGCTGTTCAGTTGTCCCGGCCTAGCCAGAAGTCGACTCGCTCTTCTAGGCTCTCCAACAATTGACAATCTTTCAGTACTCTCGAACCTGAAAATCGAATCTCTCATCAAATTCTCGAAACGAATTAATATCTTTGACCAAAATCTACAATAAAAATCTCGATTAGGTGGGGAAACCATATAACATAATGAGCTCCAGGGCAACACAACGGACCCAACTTGCGGTCTATGTGGCACTCCGATGCGGGGTCACCCTTAAACTAACCAACCATTATATCGGCCATCCTAATCCACAAACACTCAAAAATCATAGACTTTTCAATACTCATCATTTACGAGTATACCTGACCATTTAAGCGCACACCCATACATAGGTTCGCACTTACGTATATCATCTCAAAGTCTTTCCACTAAAATATATTATTTATCATGTTTGTTTAAGATCATGCAACTGTTTCTACAATATTTTATTGCACGTACTACAGGTATGTATGTATGTGTGTGTGTATGCATGCATTAGTTTGCACATGCACTTATTTACTTACATGCATCAGAAACAAGTTAGTGACTTCATTTGTTGCTGCCCTTGTACGTCCATTCCTTTTCTCCTCTTTTCTTTTTTACTTCCCGGTTTGCTCCAGAACATGGAATTAGTTTTTCCCAGCCCACGCATAAATATTTTATAGAAACTGATATGCGCACACCAGCAACATAAACACACACACACACACACCTTCGCAGAAAGTCAAATGAGTAATGCTGTATCAGCAACATTTTGAGTCTAAGCCTTGAAGCTGAGCAGTTTGTAGCTGTGTATGGGTTCACATGTAGCTGCGGTCTGAGCCTAAGCGTGCCCACAACAGCGCTTTTTGACAGTGTCACGACAAAATTATGTTCTAAAGCTGACAACATTTAAATAAACGTGGCGCAGACGTGCGACAACAATGCAACCGCGACAGCAATAAAAAAACCACACATACACACACACACACAGAGCAATAACAATAATAATAGCACAACAACCATGACGGGAAACAACATGATGTGGTTGCAAGTAAATTTTCCCAAACCAAAAATAGAAGAAAAAAAATTTAAAAAAGTAAGAAAAAGAACATAACAGAACTGGCTGCGACAAGTAAGTGAAAGACTAGAAAATGAGATTAGCAGTGTTGCCATTGAACAAAGGATGTGCGCGTCAAATACAAATTCATAATTTTTTCCAACTCAAGGCATAAATGAAGCAGAATCGCGCCGCAAGTTAAGTGCTGAAGTTATGTGGTAGTGTGGCCAGTTTTTCCGTACATTATTTTCCTTAAAGCTCTGTGTGCTTTTGCATGTTTTACAAAATGCCCTCAAATGACAGCGACGAGCTCATAATTTTCAACAGCAGCATTGCAAGCAATCAGTGGCATTGTTCAGCCGCTTTTTAATGTGAACTCTTTTGAACTTTTCTGGTTCTTTTTTTCCTTGTAATCGATGCGAAAATACTCGCTTAGCGAAATGATGGCCAGCTTCATGCGAGACATAGAGACGTAATTTGATAGTAATTTAAGACGAGTATTTAGCAATCGATTAGTATTGAATGGTGCGCATAAAATTGTGAACAGGTCGTCTAACTGCGGTTGAAGGACCATAAAGATATTTAGCTGGACATCTAATACTTTTTTTTTGAGTACAAGTCGAGGTTTTACGTTTCAAATTAAATCAAATAATTTTAAGTTGTGTAACTATTTTCAGAGGTGAAGGCATTTTAAGGCGGAAAAGGAAGGCAAGTAGCAAAAAAATTGTCGGAATTAAACTCAAAGAAGAAAATTCTGAAAAAATAATCAAAAACTTTCAATTTGAAAAATATCAGCAGCGAATTTGGGCCCGCTAAGCCCAAGCGCCGTGAGTTTGAAATGCATATCGGAATATGGTACTTGATTCACAGAACTCAAAAACGGTTTCGGAAGTGTAAAAAAAAAAGATATATATCATACATATAATTGGCGCGTGCACCCTTTTTTTGATGTTTAGCCGAGCTCCTCCTCCTATTTGTGGCGGGCGTCTTGATGTTGTTCCACAAATGGAGGGACCTACAGTTTCAAGTCGACTCCGAATGGCAGATATTTTTACGAAGAGTTTTTTCATGGCAGAAATACACTCGGAGGCTTGCCATTGCCTGCCGAGGGGCGACCGCTATTAGAAAAAAGTTTTTCTTAATTTTGTTGTTTCACCGAGATTCGAACCGACGTTTTCTCTGTGAATTCCGAATGGTAGTCACACACCAACCCATTCGGCTACTGCGGCCGGTAAAAAAAAATGAAATTTATAAAGACCGCACAAAAATACAAATAATATTAAAATAGTTACATTTTGTTTTTTTTTTGGGTTTGGAAGACCTAAGGCAGCAAAAAATAGTTTAATGCGTGGAGACCATCGCAAATGGCAGTTTTGACTAAAAATGCATAAAACGAATTTGCAATGCATGAAAAGATCTTCAAATTATGTGTTATGTCTTCTGAAAAATAATATGGCCATTTGATGCACATTCAAGATGTTTGGATGAGATGGCTCGATGTAGATGAGACGCATGTTTTTTTCAAGCAAAGTTAGACAGAAAGGCAGGCGACTGATTTGGAAAAATTATTGCTATTGTCTGGCTCACACTATGCCTCTTTTTGCGATATTGCCTTAAAAATGACATAATGTCTAGTAATCACTATGTCATATTAAGGCAATAATAAAAAATGTAGATAATAGAAATGTAGAAGGCAGAATCCATAATGAAGTTGTGGCCAAATACTGGACCTACTTCGTACTTCTGATGAAAATTTCCATGACATCTTGGCACAGTAATCAATTTTAGAAATGCCGCTTCGAATATCGTTTTTAAGGTTCAAAATTTGCTCTTGGCTTATTGGCATAAAATTTTCCATTTCCAAAACTCCAAAAAAAGAAACTCAGCAGTTATAATTCGTCCCCTTAGTATAACAATAGCCTATGTGCTCATAAGCTATTATTTTTTTATTGAATTTATGGATTCTCCATCGTCGATTTTATATGTGGTCAAAATTTTGTCAAATTCTAGTTCCACAAAGTGGCTCAAAATGTCAGTCAAAAAATAATAAATATTTACAGACATAACAAGATTTGAGTGAGAGCTACTTTCGACAAAAAGTTTGAAATTCATTTTCTCAAAACATCAAAAAATTTATAGGCTATTTTAATACTAAGGGGACGAATTATATTATTTTTTTAATAATTATCTAAAGCTTCTAACCCTCATTATTTCGGTAGAGAATTTTCAATTCTCCTGTGAGTTGTGCGTATATATTCTTTCCTAAAAAGGTGATAAGATTGGAGGTACTTTTTCCAATAGGATTTTTTTGACAGATCACGCGTGTGACTACTGTCAAACTAAATTTATAATTTTTTCAGTAATCATTGATATTTCATTATGGAAAGACCTCAACAACATTTTTTATTATTATTCCATACTGCTTTAGTAGCTTAAGGATTCAACAAAAGTATTCCAAACATTTCAATTTCTAGACATAAATCTCAGTTCATTAAACGATTTTCCAGTTTCATTGCGAATAGTCCTTTGCCAAGTCACCACTGGACTGGCTCTTCTTCTCGTTCCTTGCGCGTTCCAAGTCAAAGCGGCATCCGGTATTTCCTCGTAAGGCTGTCGACGCTCTGTAAAAAATGTCTATGGCGCGCTCAGGCCAGCTTATGGTGTTCAGCGATGAAGCCCATTTTTAGTTTAATGGCTACAGCAGTAAGAAAACTTGCCGTATTTGGACGGAATAGCAACCCGAAGCCCGAAGCCATTCAAGAACAGTCACTACATCCATTGCAAACAACACTTTAACGCTGTCTGTGGGCTGGACGAATCAACGGCCCATATTTCTTCAAAGACGAGACTGGGGCCGATGTAACGATGAATCGCGCCCAATAAAACGGACGACCATTTGATAACGGAAAGTGAACCACAAGATCTCCTCCACATTCGGTTCCAAAAAGATGGCGCTACTTGCCATAGAGCACGTGAAGCAATGGATTAACTGCGTCTAGGTTTCGGTGAGCAATTTATCTCTCGCCTCGGACCAGAGGATTTTCCACTAAGATCAAGTGATGACGACACACCTTTGGATTTCTATTTGTGGGGGTATGTAAAGTCGAAATAGTTTGTGGATAAACCGGACTCGATTGACATTAGTAAAATTACTCACGATATACCGACCAAAGTCCTCCAGCGAGTCATGCACAATTGGCGTTTGCGTATGGCCGAATTACAGCGCAGTTGCGGCCAACGTTTAAAAGAGATCATCTTTAAAAAATAAATGCCATGAATCGTTCTATACGAAAATAATAAAGATTGCCCAATCAATTTGAATTTTCGTTGTTTTATTTTATTTTAAAATCCGATACCTCTAAAGTGATCACCTTTTAGTTGGGAGAATACTCAAAGAAGTACGCATTGGGATATCACACAGGAGCTTCGTCAAGCCAAATGGCTAATGAAACCTTTTAACTACAATAGAGAACTGCATAAAATGCATAAAGCAGACATCAGGAACATAGTAGGTTTTGTGGTAGGTCATTTTACTTCTCTAAAATTCACATTGAGAATAAGACAGAGTGTAGACTTTGTCTGGAATATGATTAAGCCACAGAGCATATGTTGAGCAACACTATTGCCACGCTACGTCATCACTAGTGCCGCGGAACAGAGATGCCAAGTCATGCTGCAGTGGCAAAGCCGATGGGGCACTGAACCGAGTGGCAGATGGTGGCGAAACTCATTCCATCAATAGGCAAATAGGTGCAAAGGAGCTTTGGCAAAGTGAATTACTTTTTAACTCAGTTGCTCTCGGGCTATGTATACTTCCAGATACCTATACCGCAAGGGCAAAATAAGCGATCCCAAGTGCATATCCTGCAAAGCGCCAAGAAAACACGCCTAACACACGTTCTTTAGATGGCTTGTGAAAAAAGATGCGCTGAGGGAGGAGATTGGCAACATCACGTTGAGCAACACAATCAGCAAAATGCTCGAACGCGATAAAGGAATACATCGAGGACGTGCTACACGACATAGTGCAACAAAGCGAAGCCCCACAGATAGAAACGCAAGAAGACGAGCCTGCAGCATGAAGCTGGCTACAAACGCGTCGGACTCTGACGGGGGCGAATAGAGTTGGTTCTTCATGATGGATCACGTTCTGGGATCTCCTGAAGTTATGCAGAAGTAGTCCCGGTTAAACGGAGTCTAAGGAAATGAAGTAAGCATTAGACACTGTCAGATATACCACCAATTGTCGGAGCGGTGCACACTGTTCTCAATGCCGGTGGACAATCGGGTAGGTGTGTATGATGTTTTGATCCCATATAGAGATCAATAGTTAAGTCCAGAGAACCTATTAACGGGATACCAGCACACTTTCTACACTGCAGAGCATTTTCTCTGTAGCTGTCCTGCATTTTCCAGAATCAGACTTGGGATATTGGATTGCGATATACTGAGTATGGATAAAGTTCATACTCCTCCTCTTCCGGATCTCTTAAAATTCATCAATGAATCCAAGAGATTTGTGGAAGAATGACCTTAAACTAATATATCCGTTTTTACCATCCACCTTTTATATGTCCTATCTCTATTCTTTCTACTGATATCTATCCGGGTGAAGTACAATGTTCTCCTGACTGAGTGCTTGGACTTGTCCAACCCCCCACAAATCTAATCTAATCTAATCTAATCTAAGTCACGGGCAGGGAGTCTCCCCAGAAGGTTAGGAGGGATTGTTTAAGACGACAGTCGCTGTAAGTGCCCAGTTATTTCGAACCCTACCTCACACACCAACAACAAAAATTGCCAAGACTGCTCATCTTTCATCGTGTTAAAATGGATAGAAATGAAATCAAGAATGCTCCTGTTTACAGATATTCTAAAAGTTGTTCGTAAGGCGCAAAATTTCCTGAAAGAATTTGGTTTTCACACAATTCCTAACCTGAGGCTGGGAAAATCTTGGTGAAATAGAAGCCGATGTAATACATTTAATGGTAGTAGTGCCGGTCAATAGGACTAGCATTAATTACCCCTTAAACATGTAGTAGAAGTCAAAAGATCTTTTAGCTCGAATTGTCGGCCTACAGTTAAAAAATTATTATTATATTTTATTTGAACTGGTCGGTTATAGCAGCTTTTCACTTTTACAGAGGATTTTAAAATTTTTATTGTAGATATGAAAAGGTCTAAAAAGGAAATTGGCTCGATGATTCGACGAAGTGGTGTCACGTACAACACAAATAATAAAAAAGTTACGTCACAAAAATTTTATCCCAGCCGGTAAAAAGTATTTCAACAGTCAATTTGCAGTCAAAAACATTTGAGTTTCGAAACTAATTTGCATCACAGTTACCACAAACTGGAGCATTTTTACCAGCAGGCAGCCATAATATTAAAAATAAATCGATTTTCGAAGAATCGATATTTCGAGAGGTTTGAAAAAATTGCAAAAGAAAAAAATAGTCGAAAGGCTCTCTTGCCAAACCAATTTCTTACCTTTCTCCACACTATCCCAAGCCTGCCAACATACAACCACTGACCGCCATTGAGCGATGGCGACGGCGACACGAATATGGCATGCAGCGCATACAAGTTGCAAGTTGAGCTACAAAAACAACAACAAATAAATATTACGACTTCGCGTACCAGGTAAAAGCAAACGAGCCGTCGCGCAGCAACATGCACCTTACACTAATGACCAAATGACACGACATGCACTTGTAGCTGACAAAACACATATTTATGTATGTAAATGTGTATGTAAGTGTGTGTATGTGTATGTTAGCGCATGCCTAAATGTATGCATATCACCCACTGACTCCCAAATGAACTCGACTCGCACACACACATACACACTCGCGCTTTCTCACACTTGCTGCACTCCTTTCGCCCCCCTAATCGACGAGGCGCTGTAGGTGAGCAGCACAAATGCCATTCGCAGAGTTGCCGGCCATTTGAAATTAAGTGTGCACGCTGCTTTATAGGATTGCAGGCTGCATGCAACTATCTCGCTTGCTCCCACAGTCGAAGGTTATTGGTTGGTTATCTGTTTGTATGCGGTACTGATTGTCTGCAGTTGTGTCGCTGCTGCTGTTGTTGCACCCTCTGTGCTCTGTTGGGGACATTCATCATTTGCGCATGCGTAATGACTTAGCACCTGATTGCGTATTAAAAGGCTGAGCGACATGACAAGTGTTTGTTTTTGTCTGGATATTGCGGTTGGTGGAAAGATTATTTATTTATTTTGAATGTGGCAGCAAGGAAAAGGTGTGCAAAGCACAACAACAACAAATATGCCCGAGGAAATGCAGCAGAGATGCCAACCTCTTTTATTTCACTTTGTATTTGTATTTGTTGTTGTAGTTGACCTCTTTCGTCACACAAACGTCGCGTATCGTCACAAAAGCGCGACCGCCATTGCCACTGTCACACAGTCACACCGTCACACAACAGCAATCAGCGGCTGCGAAATGGAATGTTAACGTTGCAACTACAGCAGTTGTTGTCAAGTTGTTTACAAATGACACACAACCAACGCTGTCCGCCGTATGCAGCGTTTGCGCTGCTCGCTGGCCGCAGCTTAGTAGTGCTTCGTAAAGCGGCAGCAACAGCAACAGCAACATGGCGTCTGCTGGCTAGGCAAAAAATTATTGGTTGATTGTTGGCTGCTTGACGACTTCTTGGTTGGCCCCTGGGCGAGCAGATTCTTAGTTGCGCTTTTGTTGCGCTGGTTGGTTGGCGGCTGCACAATGCAGATGGCTTCTTGTTGTAAACTATTTAGTTCTCTGCGCTTTTGTTGTTATTGTAGCTGGTCATCATGTTTGCCAACAGCATAATTCTGCGTTGCATGCAACAAAATGGTGTACAAGCATTCAGGCCGACATTTAGGTACACATGCATGCATGTCCATACATGCATCAACATGTATGTGTGTGTGTGTGTATGTGAGCTGGGTAGGTAGGCAGGTAGGCATGTGTGGATTTATTAGGGTTTGAGGAGTGGCTTCAAAGTGATTAAATACGAGTATGTACGAGTACCATGGAATGAATATGTATACTTTGTTGTTGCTGTTGCTGCAAAGTTAAGCGCTCATCAATGCTGCGTTGACATTTTTCATGTTAGCTGAAATGGGGTTAATATGAAAAACACTAAATATTTTATTATGGCACAACATGAATAGTTCAAATTAGTTGGTTTTCGTGTATTGTTTGAGATGAGCTGGTAAATAAACTTATTTTATGATGTACGAGCGACTTGAAGAGACTTCACGAAGAGGAGCACACTATAATAATAGAAAAGAATTTGTAATTTTTGAACTATCCGCAATATAAAAGAATTTCGTCAGAATTTACCAAAAGAGCGAGTTCATGTCAAGTGACCAATAGTCTTACATTTTTTTAAAAATTGGGTAATTTATAGGCTTGAGTATCCGGCAACATTTTGGAAACAATTTATAAATTTTGAAATTTATTCATTTATTGAAAATTTTGGTAAGAATTCGGTTCCTTTTGACTCAATTTTTTTTTTTAATGTTTGGAATAAGATATATTTAGGGTTTAGATTAGGTTTTGTGGCAGTCGGCTTAGAACAGCCAACTCTTTTAGACTAACAAATTTAACCTAAAAATCTTCAAAAATCCTTTTCATAGACCTTTACCGCCTTCAGATACTGCTGTGAGTACTCGCTGTGTTTGGATGAACTGCTGTTGTTGTTGTTCAAGTGGTTGAGTATTTCCCCTGAAATAATCCTAATTAGTGAACAGCACCGTTTTACTACCACCGTCCTCGGGTACTGATATTTTTTTTTTGTTCTAAGTCAGATCCATTTAGTGAGGTCCAAGTATAGCAGCAAATTCTTTATCTCGATGTCTGAGATCTCATTAATTTGCTGCAAGAAAGGCTTGCCAAAGGAGCGGATTCGTGCTCTAGCTAGACCTGGACATTCACATAAGTCGTGGAAAAGACTTTCCTTCGCCCCTTCCGCTTGACAGCTTCTGCAGATAGGATTGAAGGGTAGGTTGAGTCTAGCTACATGACCCCCTACTTTCCAATGGCCTGTAAGGGTTGCAGTGATGCGTGAGATGTTTGGCCGAGAGCATCCTAACAGATCATTCGCCCTTTGGATTTTGTATGACGGCCATGTGTTTTTTGTTGTAATACATGTACGTATTGGCTTCCATCTCCTTTCGGCTAAAGCAAGATGGTGTGAAGCAATGGATGCTTTTAATGCGTTGAGTGGGGTGGAGACTGCCACCACCTCCGCTAAGTCTAGTGTCGAACCTTTTCTTGCTGGGTCATCCGCTATCTCATTACCCCGTATATTCCTATGACCGTGAACACATATCAAAGTGGTTTCAAGCCAATGACAAAGCAATTCCAGCTCCTCTCTACACTGTTAGACTAGTTTGAATGAAATGGAGTTGGAGTCTAAGGCCTTGATAGGTGCTTGACTGTCTGAGAAGATAGCTACTCTTGCACCAACTTCCTTGTAGAGTTTTAGTGATTTGCATGCTTCTCTGATCGCTAACAGTTCTGCCTGGAACACCTCTCATAGTCAGAAAGACGAGTTGACTGAGATAGGTTGAGCGGCTCCGAATGGAAGCCAGCTCCCACACCACAGTTCATCTTAGAACCATCGGTATAGATTTCAATATCGTATCTTCCAATCACCTACCCTTTGCTTCATTCGGCTCTCGGTGGAAAGCGCGCCGTAAAGTCTTTCTTAAAGTTAAGGTAGGGGACTGTGTATTTTGATCTGTTTTTGAGCAGCGAGGGTCCTTGTAGAACTTGGATGAACTTAGCCACTTTTTTTTTGTTTGGTTTTCGTCGTATCTGTGAAGTGCAACCAACTTAGAACAGCTCGCGCCCGTATAGAGCTCTTTGTTACTTGGCTAAATGACTGTGCAGAGTATTGTTTACAAGCACGCGGAAGCATTTTGTCGAGAGTAAACGCGAGAGAAGATAATCAGTAATGGACTTCAAACGTAATAGTGTGATTGCATTATATTTGGCTGGAAAATCACAACCAGGGGACTGTTCGTGAGCTCGAGCATAATAAAGTAAATAAAGTTTTTGTTTATCGCACCATTACTAGTTAAAAGTATACTGGTAACATCGCGAAACGTCATGGAGGTGGTCATCAAGAGACTGCAACGTCACGTGAAATGGTTCAAAAAGTGAAGAAGCGACTTGAGCGAAATCCCCGACGTGCAGCCAATTAAATGGCGAATGAACATAAAATATCTGGCCGTACCATCCGCCACATACTGAAAAATAATCTCAAAGTCAATCCTTACAAGATCCAGAAGGTGCATGATCTCACACAAAAGCAGCAACAAATCAAACTTGAGAGAGCGAAGGAGTTGCTTCGCTTGCCGAAAGCGGTCAATTTCCGAAGATTGTGTTTTCTGATTGAGCAATTCGTAAATTCCCAAAACGATAGGGTTTATTTGACCGACCGTTCATACGAGAATTTGAGTCATCGATTGGCCATCAGGAGGCTGCACCCGCCACAGGTAATGGTTGGGGCCGCTGTAACCACAGATGGGCGCTCTCCACTCATTTTTATCAAGCCTGGCATCAAGGTAAATACGAAATATTATCGAGAAAGTATTCTGGAGCTTGCTTTGAATCCGTGGGCAAACAAACATTTCGGTGGCCGACCATGGACGTTTCAACAGGACTCGGCACCGTCTCACAAAGCTCGAGTGTATCAAGAATGGCTAAAAAGCAACGTTCCAAACTTCATAAAGTCCACATAATTCCTCTCAAATTCACTAGACGCGTATCCGATGGATTATACTCCTTGAGCCATTTTGGATAGCAAAGTCCGAACTAAAAGATTCACCAGTCTCGATGTGGTGCAAAAAGCCATTTTGCGCGAGTGGGCCAAAATACCTGCAAGTCACATTCGGGCAGCTTGCGATTCGTTTCTGGACCGTCTTAAGGCCATAATCAAGGCATAAGGTGGTAATATCGAGCAAAAGTAAATCGATTCTTAATTTCGTATTATTTCCACACATTTTTTACTTTGAATTGAATAAATGTAATTTTCCAAACTAAATGTATAGCCTTTTTAATTGGTTACACTTTGAGTGCCTGACCCTGTAATTGCTTCATTTCAATTTCATGTTCAAAAACCCCTTCATGCTGGCATACCAGCTCATATATTACCCTCTAAGTAAATTGAGCTAAATTCTGTTACGATGTGCAACTATTTATTTGGGGCATGGGATATTCTTTGTAAATCAGCGTCAAGAGCCAAGAGTCAAGAGAAAAGTTTTTGTTGCTAATTAACAGATTTCGGATAAGACATTAAGAGAATCCGCAGATACTACTAGGGAAGCCTTAAAACTTGCTGAATAACTAAATGCTTCTTAAAAAACCCGATCAACGGAATCCTTCTTTATAAGCTGAGAAAGCATAAGTTACGATTGTTAGATAGGTCGTGGGGCACAATCCATATACTTATATAGGGTGGGACATGTAAAATTTGCTTTTTGAATCGGCTCAAAAAAAAAAACTAATCAATATTTTTTCAAAATTTTTTTTTCTTTTTGTAGATTGAACATTGTCATTTATGAATGAAAAATAATATCGTTCAAATGACTGCCACAACTGGCTTTACAGTAGGCCATTCGATCAACCCAATTTTTAAGCACATTTTCGATTGTTTGGGCTCCAATTTCATAAATGGCAACTTCGATTTCGTGTTTTAAAGTATCAATCGTCTCTGGATGGTTAGCATAGCAAAAATAGTTCAACGGACTTAAATCACAGCTCCGAGGCGGCCAATTGATATCGGAATTTCGGCTGATTATTCGGTTTTCAAATACGGTAGCCAAAAACTCGATTGCAACTTTGGCAATGTGACAAGTTGCACCGTCCTGTTGAAACCAAATGTCGTCCATATCATCCTCTTCAATTTTTGGAAGCAAAAACTCGTTGAGCATGTCACGGTAACGCTCGCCATTTACTGTAACCGTGGCTTCTCGATGGCCCGATGATGCCGCCAGACAAAAAACCGCACCAAACAGTGACTCGTTGTGGATGCATTTGCTCCTCTACAGTAACGTGTGGATTTTCTGAGCCCAAAATCCGACAATTTTGCTTATTGATGTAGCCACCCAATGTGAAAATCAGAAAAGAAAAAGAACACTCACCACTTTGGAAATAGGTTTTCAATATTTCCAAATTTTGTTCAAGCGTCAAACCTTTAAGTAAATTATGAACACATTTGATGGCCCACCCTGTACAATATCGATAACCCAATATGTGTCCACTGTGTGACTAACAAGTTTTTTTAAATACATACAATTGAAGAAAAAAATTATTACTTTAAGTTTTGTATGTATTTGTATTTATTTATTATAGTAATTTTGATAGGTAAATTAAATTTTTAACATCGTTTTGTCTTAAATTTTAAATGGTTTTATTTCATGTTGTACTTAACTGCCTTCAGCTATTGAATTTTTATCTATGATATAATTGACGCTTACACCCTTTATTGTGTATTTGCCCGAGCTTCTCTTCGCATTTGTGGTGCGAGTCTGTATGTTCTTTACATGGAGGATCCCACAGGATTTGAATTTTTACTCATATAAAAATGTTATGTTCCAAATTGAATGCCGAAATCTCGAAATAACTTTGAAATTATCAAGAATTCCAGGGATCACATTTTTCCGCTAATATAAGCATCCATTCACAAAATACAGAGGAGGAACATTTTTTATACTGAACTGGCAGTCGATGGCGAAATATCTCTGAACAAGGAAGTTCAACCACTGAACTTGCAATTCCGTTTTGTTCAAGTGAGCAGGACTATATGAATATATGTACATAGTCCCACAGTGATATCATTAAATAGCGGAAATCTAAGAACACTTTTTATTATCTCTGAGATGCCAACAAAGATAAGTGCAACAAACGAAATTTCTGGCAATGGAAAATAAAGATATTTACTTTATTTCTTAACAACTCCAAACAAGAGCTCATGCCCAAACGTGCACTCAAATTAAAGAGAAATAAAAAATTCAAATAAATCCGCACATAAAATGCAAAGTCTGTAGGAGGTAAGCAAAGAGCAGAACAAGGCGCAGATTAAGAAATGGGGTGATAGGAGAAATGTGAGGAAAAAAGTAAATGCTTTAACACGCAGTGCTTCACTTTGTGGCTTTCGAAATTTCGCTTGAAATTTATTATAGCTATAATATTTTAAACAAAGGTCTTAGGTGCATAAATATGTAAGTGCACACACGCACACACACGAGTGCACACATTTGTATATTTATTACCAGGAACTTGAAAAGTTTGGCATACCCACATATGTGAGCCAATATGTGCGTGTGTGTGCTTGTTCAGGAATTACTCGCCTTTTTGCTTTATTTTGCGCCACATTTACAGCCTTCTCGACCTATGAATTGAGGCGATTTTCTGATTTTGTTTTTCGTCGAGGCGCAAAGTATGTGGAAGAAAGGCTATAAAATAGAAACGTTGGCCAAGAATTGCTTATCGATTTGTCTTGCACGCTGAAATGGCATTTACTCACATTTCTAATGTTGCTGTTTTTTTTGTTGGCCTGTGTACCTGCGAGCTCGTAAAAATGCGAAGCAATGAAAGGTTCAAATTGGTTGTTTGAGTCATACAGTGTTTAAGAAATGTGCGAATAGCGAGCAAAATTCATGATGTAGGTGGATAAAGCGGGATGGTGGGGAACCAGATGTGAAATGGCTACTGACTTGGAATTGTTACTTCAAAAGCTTGAGTTTTGTTTTACAAATAATTTCATGCTTTTCACGAGCACATTTTTAGAAATGTAACTAAAAAAATTATAAAATTATTTTTCTTATTATTTTATTTTACTTGCCAAATATTTGATTCGAAAATGAATTCTGCTTTTGAAAAACCATCATTTTACGTCTATGCCAATTACGATACTGCTACTGTTTTCCAATAGTAGGTAAGTAAGTGCCTACAGTTATATCATCCCCAAAAGGAGAGGAGGGATCGTTTTAGTGGCCACACCACACGACGCAGTAGACGACGGCCGCTGTAAGTGCGAAGGCATTTTGAACCCTACCTCACCCACCAAAAACCAAAAAAAAAAAAAAAAAAAAATATAGTAAATCGCATCATTTTTTTCTGTTAATCCTGTTTCCATTATTTTCCCAAAAAATACATTTTCCAAAAACTTCACATCATTTCAAAATTGTGCCTTTGGCTTGATCAAATTTTCCTGCTTTTAGTCCATCCATGCCCATCCAATCTCGTCCAAAATACGGGTTATTAAATTAACTTTCATGAATGTTTTCGTAAATGTATCGGATTCGAAGCAACTTGACACCTTCATCTCGTCGAAGGACAATACTCATATTTTCTCTTCAAAGCTGAGAAATTTTCCGAAAAAATAAAATTCCGAAATAGAAAATTTTTATGAATTTCTCATCAACTGGAAGATGATTTGAGGACAAACTTCTTCAGGCAGCATAGTTCGGATCCAAGTTAAAATATTTTTATTTATTTATTTATTAATGTCTAACAAAATTCAGAACAGACATTTCAGATATAAATTCAGAACTGAAAAGTAGTTTTGAGATAGTTGAGTTTAAGGTATTGACCATTTTAATGCGACCATTGATGCCGCCGCATGACGAAACTGACTCTACCTGCTAAAACGGCTGTAGAATCAAAAATACTGGGAATATCCTACCGTTCTTAAAAGCTCATACTTTCGAAATATCAAAAAAAAAATCGGTTATTTGAAAATTCTAGACCACCGTGGCTTATGAAAATATTCAGCCAGTATATTCAAATGACCTCATCGACTGCAAAGAAAGCACTCTACGAAGTCAGATTGACGAAACCTACGAGAAAAAATGTTTCTTTTCTATTTTTTATTATGTTTTTTTTTCTTTTTTTTACACACAAAATCTGCTCCGTTTTGAAATTCTAAATTAGATTATCATTTTATTTATTTAAAAATTCCAAAAAACTGTATTTATTTACATAATTTTTTGTCAACATTTGCGCACAGTACAAATTAATAGTTTCAACTTTTTTTCATATGTGGCTTTGCATTCTTACATTTTTGCTCTGCTTCAATTGCTAGGAGGGCACATTCATCGAACGCACATACATACATAGCGGACGCACAAGTATTTTCACCCAACTAGCACCGCTGCTAACCGCACTTTCGGCACTAAAATGCCATATACTGACACTGAAATAATTAAAGTGGTGGCGCGTGCAAGCGCCCAAGCCCAGAATCTATTCTATTATTTTATGCTCCTTTTGTTTAAATATACGAGCATCTGTGTATGTATGTGTGTTCATCTAGTTCATGCAAGGATCTTAAAGAACAAATTTCATTTTTATTATCTGCAGTTACGAACCAGCAACATGGGAAAGTGCCACATACACACACACGTGCGCTCTAACGCAATGGGCTTGGAGAAACAATATTCGGTACGGTATGCATTTTCTAGTTATTTGTTAGAAAGTCGATTGTTGTTTTTTCTTGGTGTTTTGTTTTTGTTTATGGCTTCGAAATTTTATGGCCTGCGTTAGACATTAAAGTTCCTTCCAGTCTATTCTGAAATATTTAAATTATTTATACTTGCAATGCTTGAACCACATGGATTTTGATGTGCATGTTTTGCTGTGTGTGGCAAGTGGAATGTGCCCAAACGTGAGTGAGTGATGAACTCTCTGTTTGGTGGATTGTAGGTGTGCGAGTGCGTATGCGCACGTGTGGGGGTTGAGTTTGGTGATCTTTACTATTTGAGTATTTGGAAGACATAAAACACTCTGGGGCGAATTGTATTTCACGTACGTATTTTACATAGGAAATGCTTTCGGCAGTTGAGTGCTAAAGGCGCATCGTTAAATGAGGACTCACAGATATCTGCATTTTTCGGGAGTAGCTCAACTTAGCAATAATTCACATTTTTTGTGCTTTCAATAAAAAAAAATAAAATAATTTGTATTTTAAGTATTAAAAATTTCGCACGAATTTTGTGTTATTTTATTCAACCCATTTATGCGAAGCCATATTTTTCCAAACTAAAAATCTATTTTTGAAAAACCACCACTCACTTCTCAAATACTCGACTGTAACCCTATGCGATTTTTCTGTTTTTGTTTTTTTTTTTTACTTTCTGTATTTTAATTTACATTTTCAGTACAACTTGAACGAGAAACAATTTGTTTTTTTTTTTTTTTGTTGATATACAACAATTACAAAAAACAAAAAACACAAGCAGCCTGCGCTGATTGCAGCTTGCTGCCGGGATGCTGCCGATGGACGGTGCAACCAATTCAATAAACGAAAAATTGCTACAAATTAATCATAAGTCGTTGCTCATCAACGAAGAGTGGAACGGATATAAATGCAAAAGCAACAAAAACATATGAGCAGAACGCAGTTAACTCCCAGCAAACGAAAGGTTTTAGGGTTGCAGTATGGCTGCTTGTACATTTCAGGCGAAGTGGAAGAGCTGTGGTAAAAAATTTAAGACTACAGTGAAATACTTCGCCCCGGTTAATTTTTATTTTACCTTAAAGATGGAGAAATAAAAAAAATAAAAAAAATAGAAAAACATTCGAAATGACAATTTTAGTAAACGATTTCTGTAACTGAAAATAGTGAAAATACTTTGCTATTACTATCGATTTATTCCACAGCGTCTGTGCTTTGGTAAAGTGAGCATTTGAAGTAGAATTCACTTCTTGACAAGTAGAATTATTTCAACAACTCCTCATATTACATGAATAAAACGAGATATGGCCATGCCTACTAAATTAGAGGTCAGAAAAATAAGTTATTAGTAAGTGAAGCATTAAGTGAGTGAGTAAAGATTGTCAAAAAACGCTCTCCAATGTTTTTGAAACACAAGAGGAAAGAAAAATGATTGACATCAAATTTTCTTGATCTTATTTCTGGCACTTTACGTTAGGAAGGTGTTGTGAAGCCCTATGAAATAAGCTGTGATGCAAAAATGTATATTTTTTTTATTATTTACCAGCAATGATGTCCTCGACTTCGTTGGTTTATAAAATTAAAACTAAATTTACCAAAATGATTGCGGCCACTGAATTTACCAAATTGTAGGAGAAGCTCGCCTAAACGCCCAATTAAGGGTGTAAGAGGCAATTTTTTATTAAAATTTAATTGAACGATTTATATTTCACATAAATCAATTGAAAGAAATTTAAAAAAAGTTTGTTATTTTAGAAATATTTTTGACAGGGTTACCACCTTCTTGAATGTAATAACTCAATTTATGTATAGAAAATCTATTATTTAAATTGTTTAATATGAATTAGTTTACTTATTCCATTTAATTTTTTTAGAAAGGTGGCAGCCCCATTAAAAAATATATTCGAGGGGTTAATTGAATTTATATACTATGTAAGTGTATACTGCATTATTTAAGTTGTTTATTATAAATTATTTAGCTTATTGAATTTAATTTTTTTAGAAAGGTGGCAATCCTATTCAAAAATATGCTCGAAGACTTACTTCAATTTATATATACATTGTGTTATTGAAATTTTTATTATAATTTATTTAACTTGCACCATTTACTTTTTTTAGAAAGTTGGCAACCCTATTCAAACATATATTCGAAATTTAGAATTGAATTTTTATATATCTTTTTTTATTTAAATAGTTTATTATAAATTATATAACTTATTGAATTGATTTTTTTAACAACCCAGTTCAGTTCAGTTAAGAGAATTTATAATATATACTATATATATGTATACTTATATACCGTATTATTTGAATTCCTTATTATGAATTCTTTAAATTATCGAATTTAATTTTTTCAACAGATGGCAACTTTACTTCTTTCTTCTGCACCCATACTGTTAAATTTATTTTATTTTATTACTTTTACCTGAACTTAATATTTCAAATAGGTTGCCACCTTCTGTAAAAATGTATTCGATATTCAGAACAGGTTAATTCAATATATATATATATACTTTACTCTTTAAATTGTTTATTATGAATCTTTAAGTTATTGAACTTAATTTTTTAAACAGGTGGCAATCCTATTCAAAAATGTATTCAAAATTTAAAAAGGGTTAATTTTATTTATATATATTGTTTTATTTCAATTTTTTACTATGAATTATTTAAGTTATTAAATTTAACAGGTGGCAACCCTTTTCGAAAATATGTTTCATATTTCTGAAACTTTTTTGCTTTGGAATGCACACTGTTACATTTAATTAATTTTATTATTTTAAGCCCAACTTCATATCCTAAATAGGTGGCAACATTCTTAAAAAATATTTTCGGAATTAAGCTCTCGTAATGTTGTTTAATTTTTCACCTGTATTAGCATATTTTGCTGAATTCACTAATTTAATTTAATTTAATTTAATTAACAGGTGGCAACTCTATTGATAGGGTAGCTTAGTTTTTTAATCCTGTTGATAAAATATCTGTGTGAAATATTTTATGCAAATCCGTTCATTCCTTTTCACAAGCATCCAAACTCACAAACCCACAAACATACCAACTTGCACATTTATAATATTAGTTGGACTCAAGATTTGGCAGCTATCCTGTGGCCGTGCGACAATCTAAATCCCATCAATCTTCTCCATTACATCAACAGCTTTGGCTGGATGTAGATAACTGCCTATTCAAAGTCCCACAATGGTATCAAAACGGCGCTTTAGTGCTACTTGGGGAGTGCCAGAGAGGTACTTTAACCATTTCACTTACTTACCTTGGACTTAAGTCACTGCCTACCTACCTAGGACTTAGTATTTTGTTTTGCTTTTGATCCCTAGAGAATCTATAAACAAATATTGACAGTTAAGAGCAACTTAAACAAAATTTAGCAATTCTGAGACCAAATAAAAGGAACAAAACTAAAATTGCTACCCTACTGCTACTCCACCTGTTTAATGTACCTTGCGTATAATTATAATAAATTTGAGCATTTGGAGTAACACTCACCCAGGACCCAAGAGATGTTTTAGGTCGAGGTATCGGCCATTGTGCACACTACAGATACACAATTATAACACTCACACACAGACGGTTTCTCAACTTCTCCATGTATCCAAGTAATTATAAATGAACTGGAGTCATAGAGTGGTCATACTTCTTCAAAGGCCAAGAAATTCCAGTTAATATCCTCAAGGGAAAACGAAAATGAAAAAAAAGCGAAATAATTAAAAAAATTTCGTTCACAAGTCTAAACAATTTTTCGAATAATGCGCGCTCTAATTTACTATTTCATAAGCCAGTTAAGAGGTGCAGACAAGTAATAAGCAAACTGTTCCCTTACCTAAACCCTCTATCGCTTCTCTTTTTCCTATCTACTTTGTGTTCTCCCACCTACTTTCCTCTGTATGGTTTTACAAAAACGATTTTTGATTTTATCGTCCAAGTATGCTCTCTTTTCTGGCTGACTAACCTTAACACAGAATGTGAGTACGAATAACTATTATTTGTTCACTGGGTAGCAATAATATTGCAGGCAACCAAAACAATGTTTCCTGTATTTTTGTTTAATTTTTTTTTTTTTTTTTTCAATATGCTAAATTGAGTTACAGCTGTGTACAAGAAAACAAAAAAGAATCTAAAATGTATGCCGCAAACTCAAAGGACAAGCAAACTATGAAAATACTAAAAAACAAATACAAAAAAAAAATCCCCACCAAAACTGCGCATTTACTTACGCCTTGCGGTGTTGAAATGTTGAAAATGCGCAAATGAATGCGGTGAACATTGAAAAATTGTGACAAAGTAGTCGCCAAGTCGGCAATCGATTGACTCAAGCTCACCTAGGCTATGCCAACAACACTGCAGCAATAGCAAAGCCCAGCAGAACAGGACAGAATGGCAGACAGGACAGCCGGCAGCTGCAATGCGATACGAATATCACTGTCTAGCCAATTGGCTAGTGGACTTAATAGCGGACTGCCTGATAGGCCTGTAGTGATATTCAATGTGAAAAGGACACCCGTTTCGGACACATACACATGCAGGCATATAACATTGAAGCTTTGTTCTTGTAAATGCTTTGTACGCCACTAAGGCCTAAACATAGAAATTCTGTAATTATATTGCACGCCCCTAGGGAAAACTAATTTACATGATTAATTTAACACAAAAGGAAAACATTAAAGAAATGAAACTTAAACGTGGTGCTGCCGCTTTCGTGGCTATTGTGCGAATTAAAATAAAATATCTAAAGGCCAGCAGGAGAAACTTCACTCAGTGAATGTTTTTTTAGTGGTGACAGGAATTGTGCTGTGTACAAGTTAAAAATCTCTCGTATCAGTGGCAATTTGACTTAAGCGTACAATATACAGTTGCGAGCATAACTGAGTTCAAGATGACCTATTTTAAATAACTTTCGAGTTAAAATTTGTTTGCTATTTTCACTTAATATCAGCTTCCAAATTTTACACAAAATTAAGAAAAATCCAACAATTTTCATTTACATTGAATAAACTTTTGATGAAATGGATGAAAACGAATGAACCCCTTATTTTGAATTTTAAGAAAAATTTCGAGTGTATTCCGAGAATATTCTAAAGATTCAGATGAAAAAGTTCAACGCATTTTGTTCTTGTCATTTAGTTCTTTTATTGTTTGTATTTTTTTAGTTTCTTTATTATTTATTTATTTTATTTTTTAATTATTTTTAGTTTTCAGTTATTTTACTTTTTTAGTTATCTTGATTTTTAAATATTTTTTTTTTAGTTATTTTATTTTTAAATTATTTTTAGTTTTTAGTTATTTTATTTGTTAATTAATTTTAGTTATTTTAATTTTTAATTATTTTTATTTTTTTAGTCGTTTTATATTTTAGTTATTTTGATTCTTAAATATTTTTGTTTTTTAGTTATTTTTTTACTATTTTTATTTTTTAGTTATTTATTTTTTAATTATTTTTAGATTTTAGTTATTGTTTATTTGTTTTATATTTTAGTTCTTTTAATTTTATTTATCTTGATTTTTATATATAAATTTATATATAAATAATTTTATATTTTAATTATTTTTATTTTTTAGTTAATTTATATTTAGGTTATTTTAATTTTTAAATATTTTTGTTTTTTAGTTATTTTTAGTATTCAATTATTACATTTCTTAATTATTTGTATTTCTTAGGTATTTTTATTTTTTAGTTAATTTGGTTGGTTGGTTGGTTTAAGGGTGACCCCACATCGGAGTACCACATAGACCGCAAGTTGGGTCCGTTGTGTTGCCCTAGAGCTCATTATATTATATGACTTCCCCACCTAACCGAGATTTTTATTATAGATTTTGGTCAAAGATATTAATTCGTTTCGAGAAATTAATGAGAGATTCGATTTTCAGGTCCGAGAGCATTGACAGATTGTCAATTGTTGGAGAGCCTAGAAGAGCGAGTCGACTTCTGCCTAGACCGGGACAACTGAACAGCAAATGTCTGCTCGATACTTCCTCATCTTCGTCCTCGCAGTATCTGCACAGGTCGTTTTGAGAAACCCCGAGCCGACGTGCGTGAGTGCCCAAAAGGCAGTGGCCGGTGATAAGAGATATTATATGCCTTAGTTCGTGTTTCTAAAGACTTATAAGGGGTTTTGTCTGTTTCAGATTCTAGGATGACCAGATTTGTCTGATCGGAAAGCAAATAGTTTCGATCAGTGATCATTTTACATGTTGAGAGCGGAATGTGGATTGTGGGTAAGTTACTAACATTTGATTGCGCAGCTCCAGCTCTTGCGAGCTCATCAGCTTTGCAGTTACCTTCGAATCCACTGTGACCCGGTATCCAGATAACTTGGACAGAATTCTGAACACTTATCTCGTTAAGAGATAAGAGACAGGATCGAACCACATCTGAGTGGGTATAAGAGGAACTGAGTGCTCGAACGGCCGCTTGACTGTCGGTGAAAAAGCGGATATCCTCTAGTGATATTCTATTTTCTAAGAGAGTTTCCGCAGCATACCAGATAGCGCATACTTCCGCTTGGAATACACTACAGTAGTCAGGTAGTCTAAATGATAGATTGATGTGAGGGGAGTTGGAAAAGATTCCAAATCCCACTTTGCCGTCTTGTTTTGAACCATCTGTATATATAATCAGAGGGCCATCGATATCGGTAAGATTTGTCTTCCATTCTTCCCTAGTTGGGAGTGAATAGGAGAAAAGCAAGGGTGGTGATGGAAGACTTACATGATAGTCTATGTCGGAAGAGATAACAGTGTTCCTGTTCAGTATGGCCGAATGGCAAAAATACTTATTCCATTTCAATATGGCATTAATGCGTGTCGCTGGTTTCGCTGCAATCGCTTTGCTAGGCAGATCGATAGGGAACAAGTGAAGCAACGTATTTAGAGCCTTAGTAGGTGTTGTACTTAAGCATCCTGTTATCAGGAGGCAGGCTGTTCTTTGAACTCGATCAATTGTGGCTACTCTACACCGTTTTTCGAGTGCTATCCACCATACAACCACACCATAGAAGAGTATCGGTTTGATGATCCAGGTATATATCCAATAAATGATCCGAGGTGAAAACCCCAGGTTTTGCCTATAGCTCTTTTACAAGTATAGAGAGCTATGAAAGCTTTTTTACATCTGTTTTCAATGTTCAATTTCCAACTCAACTTCCTATCTAGAATTATTTAGCTGAATCTGATAGATGTAATGATTCCCCTTTAAAAGTTAGTCCGCATTCGGTATTGTTTTTTATTTATTTATTATATTAAATTTTTTTACTTATTTATTTTTGTTTTGTGAGTAAATTAGTTCATAAATTTCGATAGCTGCTCAACTAATATTTGTTGAATAATTTTTCTTCACATTTATTCATTTATTTAAATTTTTAGCGGACTAGTTATTAAATTATTTTAATATTTTTTATCACATTTCGTTTGCTTATTTTTATATATTTTTAGTTTGATTTTTTTATTTTGTTTCAATTTTTATTTTTTGTTTTTCATAATGTTTAATTTTTATTTTGCATATTTCTTTTTTTCAATTATTTTATTGTATTTTTTTGTTTAATTTCTACTTCTGCATTTTTTAGTTGTTGTAATTTTTGTAGATTGTTATTTCTGAACTAGTTTTTTGTTTTTAGTGGACCAGTTATTCGTTTTTTTTTTTGTGTTTTTTAGCTCTAAATGTTTCCATTTTCTTACTCCATACGCTATTAAAAATCCAGACAATTTTGAAGACAATTTCTATGCATGTCCTCATAATTAT
Source organism: Anastrepha obliqua (assembly GCF_027943255.1). NCBI lineage: Eukaryota > Metazoa > Arthropoda > Insecta > Diptera > Tephritidae > Anastrepha > Anastrepha obliqua. The sequence continues at coordinate 85,912,138 of NC_072896.1, read as the reverse complement.
GTACAGGTTCAAAGTTTTTAAAATGTCTATTTGACATTAACCATTCCCTTTCAAGCATCCACCATTCCCTTTCAACCACAAATCCTGTTTCTGCTTAAAATTCCACACAGGCACACACACACATAATAAACTTTCTATTGTTCGCAACCACGCCAAGTTTCTAAATCTTTTTGACTTTTGTGTTGAAAATTGCATGTCATTTAAGCCAAACACCCTTGTCACCAAAATAGATGACAACGCCAAAAATGCAAGAGACAATACAATTCGAATATATTTCAAAAATTTCGTTTTAACTTCAAGCGAAGAAAATTTTAAATACTATTAACTTTCATGCCTTCAGACAAAAATGCATGTGCATGTGCATCAGTGTGTATATATTTGTGTGTATGTGTGTGTAAGCGACTGTCACAAATTTGCCATTTTTAATTTTCATTTGTTGTCAATGAATGTCAGTTAGTTTGACATGCGCCCAAAAGGCATGAAAATTACTATAAAGCCAAATAAGTATAGCCCCAGGCAGCTGCTGTTATACTCAACACATAATCCAATTGGAAAATATACCTATACAATTCGTACTTACATATATACATACATATATATTTGATTGTTTTTGCCAATTAAAAATTCATTCATTGTGGGTGTTCGCATTGCACTGGTTTGTTATATATTTTTTGTTTCTCTACTTGCCTTGCTGACTTTTTGTTGTAGTTTTTATTAATAACTTTTGGTTTTTTCACATTTGTTTTACAGTTATAATTGGATTATGAAATTTATGCGCTTGTCTTACCACGTTCAGATGTCTGCTATAAATCAGAGCTAGGGGCTACACGGCTGCTATAGCTGAAGTAATTCGGCGCAGGTTTGCTACTTAAGTCTTTTGTTACATGCGAGCGGATACGAGTGCTTGATGGCGTTTGAGTTTGGCGTACGGAATTTTTGGTGCTACCGAAATACGCAGGTAATTAAGCAATGGAGCAAAATGTTAGTCCGGTACTTGTGTGTAAGAGTATGTGGGTGTGTGTGTGTGTGTGTGTGTGTGTAAACATAGGCATAGGCTTGCTTTGGTCAATGCAAGTTGCGGGCATTTGCTTGCTAGTAACAGCGACTGTGTTTTTGTTACTCTGTTTTCTTTTGTTTTTTTTTGAAAAACTAGTTGCCACTGACATTTAACCCTATTTAAAGTGTGAATTGACACGTAACAAACGTGCATGGACTTACAGATGTACGCTCGTTTATATAAATTTTTTGAATTTCTTAGGGTTTTTTCCGACAATGTTGGTGTAATTGACGCAATTCAGCCGCCTGTCAATGCACTGCCAAAGAGGAGTGTCATTACAAAATGATGCTGTGAAAATATTATATTCCAAAAAACAGAAAAACACACACACACAAACGCTAAAAAACAGTTGACTGCTGATTGCTAACTACTGCGTCTTTTTGCCATTTAAGCGCCAAACGTTTAATTGCATAATTTAACAACTCTAAAAGCAACAATGCGCCGCATTTGGTAGCTGCCTGTGTACATCGTAAAAACGTGCGTTTTTGCCAGTTTTTAATTTACTTTAAAATGGTAGCGCTTTGTTACACTACATCGGCTTAATATGAGTAAGTGGCTGCAACGGCTGCTTAGCTTTGTGAATAATGGCGCGTACTGAAAAACACATACATGGGTATACAAATACCAGCACTCATTTATATCACAATTGCTTGTTAGTCACATTGTTTTTGCATTTTTTACTTTGAAAAATTTGTAATTTGAACTTTAAACCTTTCACTTTCGTTCACTCATTACGCATTCAATACAATCGGCAGTAATCAACAGCTCATAGTCACTTTAAGCTTCATTTATGGGTGTAAATAGCGACGCTCTTTTCTAAATTATTACCGCTTTTTTATTTTTATCATCAAAGCTTGTCTTGTTTTTGTGCCTGCACCCAAAATTTTGCGCACCTACACAAGCAAACGCAGTATCTGCATGTTTCATACTCATTTACGTGTATTGGCTGCTCCTCCCTCGACATCAATGAACTCAAATTGACAAACGCAAAAAATTTGTGGGTTTCAGTTTCCTTTTTTTATCATCAACTTTTTTCGCATTTTTATTTTAGCACTGGCGATGATTTCTATCTATGTTGATGGCGTTTAAACACCTTATTGAGTATTTTTAATAGCCCAAAATTGTTAATCATTAACAATGCCATCGCTTACAAAGACTTTCAGCTTTAACCCGCTGAACGCTGACCGCTGTCTCCTCCTTGCTTTCTTCAACACCGCATGCGGAATTTCTTGACACTTACTATTTTCTCACTTTACGGTTAAACCTTAGTTAAATTTACTGGATGCTGCTTCATTGTCTTTGTTGCAGCTGCAAAATCTAATTGCTCGCAAGCCAAACAAAAACTCAGGAAAACAAAAAAAAAAAAAAATTAATAAAAAAATGAAATAAAATAATGGCAAACAAAACAAAGAAAACTATTTATTTCTGAAAAAGAGTAGTCAAAAGATAAACGAATATATGAAAAGTGGTTTGCAAACAAACAAAAAAAAGCTCAGCTGTTTACACTTCCACTCATATGCGGCTGCTGGCGCGGCGTTGATGAAGTGAAGGCAAGCCAGCATGTAACTACTCGTATTTCCAACATAATAGCAAATTTGTACCCGATACTAACGTACCTGATTAGCTATAGTAAATGGCACGAGCGTAAACAAAACAAAGAAAAAGCTGAGCACAAAAGAAACGAAAAGTAAAACTCCTTAAATTATATTATATAAGACATCTTTCCTCGTATGTGGCACACTACTGGTGTTGGCGAGCATTTGCTGTTATCGCAGTAGTAACTGTGAAAAATATGCTGTGCAATCTGTTTGTAACTACTACAATTTTTGTATGGCTTCTTCTTCTCTTCTTCTTATTGCAGTCAAATCTCCGATAATGTTGCAGACACATTCGCCTTTGTCAAGCAACACCCAAAATTTGCCATTTCTTGAAGACTTAGCTTTTATGCATTCAGTCGCTTTAATAAATTGCAACACCACCTTGTACTGCGATTTGAGGTGATGGTGTTTCTTTCACTATTTTTAGCGCTTATCGTTTACTTATATGAATTTGTATGCATAAAAAGGCAAATCTTATGGTAGAGAGGGGCTTTTCCGTGGTAGCAAGGGCACATCATGATTTGATGTTAATATTTTAGCTTTTCTAAAACTTAAAAATAAATGCTGGTTGTTATATTTTTTCTGCATTGAAGCCATGAAATATCACAGCAAAAATCAAAAATAACTTTTTATCGTAAAATGTTCTAGACTGTACTGCATTTAGGTGCCTTGTACCGATTTTGTGTACAAATTGAAATACGAAGTACATTGCACAGGGGCTTATTGGCACATCCATAAAAAATCATTTGCCGTTCAGCGTCGACTTAAAATTGTAGCTCACTACATTTATGGAACAAATAGGACGCACATCATAGAAAGGAGAAGGAGCCAAACACCGAATAACAGATGTGAGCGCCAATTGTTTATATATCTAAGCTCATTCTCCAACAAAATCTGTATGAAGATATGTTTTAGGCTTAGCGCAAATTTAAAGAAATATGAACCAATTTTCATCAAAATTTCACATTTTTTAATCAGAGTCTTTAGAAAAACTTCGAGTACGCAGAGTTATACTCCATTGAGATTTTGTATAATAAAGTGCAATTTTCAAGGAGCTCAAAAATTGCCTTGATTTTTCATAAGTGTTTTTTGCTAAAGTAACTTTTTTAAATAACTCAACGCGGCCATGAGAAGCAAATAAATGACAAAACTCAAATGAGCAACAAATGGCCCTGTATTTATTTATCGCAATATATTTCAGATGAGAACATGGTTTCACGTTTTGCGGTCAAATGTATATCGGATGGCTCCGTAAATTTTAATGATAATATAAAGATAAAGAATAGAACTGAAACATTTTACAAAAATTAGTAGCAATGCATGCAGAGAGTTCTGGCATTGCTAATGGAATAAATCTTATATCATCATTAATAGCTTGCACAAGGAAATTATCTACTACTTTTCTAATAGAGTCATGTACGTAACTTCCTCTAGGACATAATAGCATCTTGAAGCAGATCTCCCCTTCTTTCTCTGTTCTTCGCACTGATCTCTCCATCCGCAAACTGGGTTTTGAGGGTTGTGCTAGGGCTATCTTTCCGAGCAGGCAAGATTGGAAAGAGGGGAGAGTCGACACGGATACAGGTATCTCTGTTTACACTGACGGATCGAAGATGGAATCTGGAGTGGGAGTGGGGGTTTACTCTAAATCAGCCAATATTTCGGTCTCCTTTAAACTGCCGGAAACGGGTAGCGTTTTTAAAGGACAGGTCTTTGCGATCCTACAAGCATGCAAAATGCTTAGGGAAGAACTAAAACGTCTCGAACGTGCGGAAAACATTTCCCTTATCTGGGTTCCTGGGCACAGGAATACAGAGAGAAATAAAATTGCCGATGAGCTTGCCAGGAAGGGGTCGACAGAACCGGTTTCAGTTGTCCCTTTCTCTGACATTGCTGTCTCCTTTACCGTTGTTAAAGGGAAACCTCACAATTTCTTTCTAAAAAAAAGCGCACACAGATGGAAGTCTGTCCCATCGTGTGCTATTTCGAAAACGCAATGCCCTAAATACAATATAAGGTGATGGAAATCCCCTGCAATTCAATTTTCAAACTCATTGCGGTATTCACTGGTCACTGGGTGATCGGTACTCATGCGAAGAAGCTTGGAATTCCGTACAACCTCTATTGCAGAAGCTGTGAGGATCATGCAGAGAAAGGGACTGTTGAGCACTTTCCCTGAAAATGTTCAGCTCTGGCGGCTAGGCGCTTGAGATTCCTTAGCGTGCCCTTTGGAGATGGCTTAAAGAAATTGTCCAGCCTAGATCCCTTTGCTCTCCTCTACTACATCAACAGCACTGATTGGTTGTAGAAAGTTTTCTTTTCCTAAAATTTTTCTTTTCACACGTAATGGTCCACATTATGGTATCAAAACGGCACGTAAGTGCTACTTGAAGTGTACCTGGGGTACTCTTGCCATCTAACTTACATAACTACTTAACATGTAAGTTACCTTCAGAATCATATTGCAGTAAAAGCGGCACCACGCATCCCTTCATTTGAAGGACATATTTCAAATTGCAGGAGAAGCTTAGTCCACAAAAATGAGTACTACAATAAAGCAAAATAAAATAAAATGCCAGGCTCTGCTAAGTGCTCATGAAGATGATTTCTAATTCAGCTCGAAATATTGGCAAATAAATATAAGCGACAAATAAATATAATCAATAATTGAACTTCCTGTTTTATTGTTAAACCGGTCTTGAGAGCACAACACAATAAGAAATACGAAAACAAAACAAAATAAAATAAAATAAATAAAAACAAAATTAAATTAATGAAAGGGAAATAAGGTTGTTCAGGTATATATCTAGGATCATCGCGCCGCTTAAACCTCATAGATCATAGATCAGCAACTCGTCGCTTACTCAAAACGATTAAGAAGATACCTCAAAAGTAATCAGAGATGGAGGGAAAACCAGCTTTTTCACGAAAATCAAAAGAGCTTTTATAGAAATTTGGAACAGAAAAGCAATGCAGAATCTCAGACATCGTATCCACAACAACAAGATATAGAGCAGTTTTGGGAGAAAATACGGGCACAAGCAGAACACTTCAATGCTGATGCAAATTGGTTAGCCAATGAAAAAGAAAAAGCGGATAACGTAGCACCAATGCACTTCTACGACATAACAGCAGAGGAAATAAAGATTAGTATATGTACTACAGCTAACTGGAAATCCCCTGGCCCAGACCAGCTACACAACATCTGGCTTAAAAAGCTCTCAGTAATGCACGAAACACTCGCAATCTATTTTCTTCCAAAGGACGCACCATCTGCTGATTCAGCAAAATACCGCCCAATTACTTGCTTGAGCACGACATACAAGCTCTTGACGAAAATTATCGCTAATCGAATGTATGAACACTGTGAAATGAACAGCATTTTATGTGAAGAACAGAAAGGTTGCAGGAAGCACACAATGGACTGTAAAGATCAGCTTATTATAGACACTGTAATCACAGAAGTAGCTCTGAGAAACAGGCGGAATTTAAGCGTCGCATTTATTGACTACAAAAAAGCTTTTGATTCAATGCCGCATGATTACCTATTAGAAATATTAAGAATATACAAAATCGATGCTGTCACTGTTGCCCTCTTGGGCCGCATAATGAGCAAGTGGAATACAAAACTAGTTCTAAATGGAACTGTTTCAAAACTAATTTCAATCAAACGTGGTATATTCCAAGGGGATGCCTTAAGCCCCCTATGGTACTGCATTGGTCGCAATCCACTTAGCAGGCTTCTCACACTTAAACAAAATGGCTTTATACTCAAAACTGAAGTACGAGAGCACACGTTCAACCATCTTCTGTTTGTTGACGACTTGAATCTGTACGCAAACAAAAAGCATAAGCTATATGAGCTGATAGATGCCACTAAAGCTTTTAGCGATGACGTGGGAACGGAATTTGAAACAGATAAGTGCAAAATAATACACCTGATTAGAGGTCAGCTTAATGAAACCGAAGAAAACTACGCAGTAGATCAAAATATTATTATAGACAACTTGCATAGCAGCAAATCTTATAAATATTTAGGATTTCTGCAACTTTAAGGAATCAACCACACGCTAGTAAAGCAAAGCCTCATTAACAAGTTTGCTGTATTAAAAATGAGTATAAATAAATGCAAATCAATTAGTACCTGGTCCATACCATTTTTGATTTACTCGATTGGAGTAATAAAATGGTCTCAGACAGACATCCTTCGGATTGAAACGCTGATACGCACCACTTTTACAAAGTTCCAAAGCCATTACCCTCAAAGTGCTGTGGAAAGAATATCGCTTCCTCGAAACGTTGGTGGGAGATTAATCATTAATATAGCGCGTCTACACTTCTCGCAAACTTTAAAGTTACGTACATATTTTCTAAGCAGCGAGTCTCATCTATTTAAAGCTATCGCTAGGGCAGATAATGGCTTTACCCCGCTCAGTTTGATGGAGCAGAATTTCCCAGTACCTGACGGTTAAATCCCCAGCAGAAATGATCGCAGCATGGAAGGCAAAAACAATACACGGTGCCCATTCGCATGATCTCGAAATGGAATGGATAGACGCACAATCATCCAATTTATGGTTGAAAAAAGGAAAGCTATTTTCTGAAACAGAAAGTTTCGCAATCTCTATCCAAGACCGAGTTATTCCAACAAGGAATTTCCGAAGGTCGATACATGGCGAGGCAATAGAAGATAGGTACCGAAGGTGCGGCATTTACGGTGAAACAATCGACCATTTAATTGCTGGATGTAGCGTACTTGCCCGCCGTGAATATGTCATGAGACATAACAATATAGCAAAGATCCTCCACCAACAACTTGCGATAAAACACGGTCTCTTACAAGCAGAAGTCTTGTATTTTAAATACGAACCAAAGGCAATATTGGAAAATGCGAGTTTTAAACTGTACTGGGACAGATTTATACAGCAGCTCAAACAGCAACTGCCAACAAACCTGACATTATCTTGCTCGACAAGACAAATAAAACGATCGAAGTAATCGATATAGCGGTGCCCCTTAATCGCAACATCCAGCTTTGGCCATAGAACTGAAACGGATGTACAAAGCAAGGGAAGGAAATATAATACCAATAATTATATCTTCCACTGGATTAGTGCCTAAGCATTTAATAAAAAACTTGAAGAAGTATGACTGCCAACACCTCTTAGAAGACATGCAGAAGTCGACCATACTGGACACATGTGCAATAGTTCGTAGATTTTTAAATATTTAAGCAATAGTAATCGCATGGGCGTAGAGCTTGGACTACGCTCCACCAGAGCACAATCCCTAGAAAATTGTATCCGGGATGTGTAATCTCAAATAAAATAAAATAAAATAAAATAAAATAAGTGCTCCCAATCCGATCTGCACAAGGCTGCAAGTGCTACGGCTGATAATTACACCCCACTTCGGATGAATCAACCCTACGAAATCAGGAACGCAACCACAATAGATGAACAAATCCAAAGATGGTCTGAAATGGCTGTCCACGGCGTATATCGAAAAAACTTGCTGAGCCCACATGTCGACCAAAAATTGACGCACTTATGGCTTAGCAACAGGTCGATATTTGCCGAAACGGAGGGTACCATTTTCGCCATACAAGATGGTGTGATTCCAACGAGAAATTACATTAAATACGTAATGCGAGATCCAAATGCCGCTGCAGACAGATGTCGAAGATGCAATAGTCGAAGTGAGACATTAGACCACGTGCTAGCGGGATGCACCACACTGGCAAACTCTATGTACCTGAAGCGACATAATGACATCGCGAAAATAATCCATCTGAAACTGACGCAGGTGTACAACTTCAATCCAAGCAAAATACCGTACTTCAGATACACCCCAGAACCTGTTCAAGAAGACTCCAACTACCTCTATATTACGACCGAACAATTTTAACAAATGCCACAAGAGACCACAATAGGCCAGATATTTTGCTTATTGATAAATCTCAAGCGACTGGTTATATAGTTGATATTGCTGCTCTTCTAAACAGAAACATGCAAAAAAACATATGCGGAAAAAATATCCAAATATTCTGACTTAGGCATTGATGTTAAACGCCAGTGGAAGCTAAGGAAAGTGCACATATTTACTACCAATTATCATCTCAGCCCACGGACTAGTGCATAAAAATTTAGCAGTCAACGTGAAAACTCTTCAACTCCCAGAATATTTAATTTTCGACATGCAGAAAGCAGCTTTACTCAATTCTTGTCATATAGTCCGAAACATTTTACAGTAAACGTTTTTCTTGTTTGTAAAATTGTTAACTATTTTATATAATATTTATAGACATTTATTTAATTGTAATCTTTGTACCTGTTATAAATTATTGGCTTGCAGCAAAGCTGTCGCCAATTAATGTAAATCACTCCTTTATTGGGATGCAATAAAAAAAATAAAAAAAATATAATAAAATAAAATAGAAAAAATAAAATAAAGCAAAATAAATTAAAAGATATGTAAAAATAGGGTCCTGGCTATTGTCTCATTGAGTGGCGCTGCGGGGTTGACGAACCAGCAAGACTTGGCACCAAGTTGACGGTACATAGAAAAGACATGCAAAGATATAGGCATAGCTTCATAGACTTGTAGGCACTTATTTTTGCGAAAATTTTAAGGGCAGTGGATGAAAGATCACGTAATGGTAATGGTAATGCACAGCGACCAGATTGATTTATTGTGCGCCCCTTATTACTTAATTAAAATTATTTAGTGTACCGAGGAATCGAACCAGCTCCCTAGGAGAGAGTATTTGTAAGTCTTCATCCTCTAGTAGGTACGAGCCCAGGATTACAGTTGGTGATTAAGTGTTCCATAGACTCCTCTTCATCACAGCAGAATCTGCATGATCTTGTACTAAATAATCCTATTGTGTTAAAGTGTTTATTACAGGTAAAGTTACCTGTAAGTGCTCCACAGAGTAATCTGAGGTCCTTTTTATCTAGGGTTAGAGCAGATTTTGTTCTATTGGCTTTGAAGTTCAAGTACTTGTTGGAGTGATTAAGGCCGCTTGTGCCGTTCCAGTTTTCCCTGATTTTTGTTTGTATTGCTTTTTCAGTTTCCTGTTTTATATTATTTTTGTTGAAACCGAAAAATGGGGTTAGTCCAATAAATAGTCCTTCTGCCCCCTTTTTGGCATAGAAGTCTGCCTTCTCGTTTCCTTCGTGTCCCTCATGTCCTGATACCCAAATCAGTGAGATCTGATGATGAGTGGCGAGTTTGTTGAGTGCATTGTTACACTCTATTAGGACTTTCGACTTTAGTGTGAAACTATTCAAGACTTTGGGAACCGATTGGCTATTCGGAAGTATTTTAATTTTTACTTTCTCGAACTCTCTTTTGGATATGATTTCCACTGATTCCATTCCGCATGGAAAATCGTGTTAACGTAATGTACCCATCTCCGCAACCGCCTGACAGTTGACGCTGGGCCTTAATGCGAAATGCACGGAATTTCTGTTAATCCAAAATAAGCATAGCCTTAGCTACTGATTTTCGTTATAATGACAGATACGCTCAGAGGATGGACGCGCAGACACACGACTTCTGCAGAAGCTGTCTAAATGAGGCTGACGAAGAGACGATCTCCCGCCTTCTGTACTACTTCTGCTTTATCCAGGCCTAGGTTCCCGACAAAATAAAGTAGTCCATGGCTTCTTACCCTAAAGGACACCCATTTTAACAAACCAATCGCAATCCAAAATCAAATGCTCTCACTTTTCGTTTGCCGCACTTAAAGAGCCAAATTCAGTAGAGAATTTTATTGCCTAATAATTTTTGTAAAATTATGCAAGACTGCTGACAAAAGACAATCAGCTGCAACAAAAACAACTGCAACTACAACTACAGCTGCAACAACTGCAACATCTACAAAGTGGTGTTAAATTGTCAAAGCATTTCATAGCTTCATTAGTTCAAAAGCTGGCTTGCGAGTCGTCTAAAACAGTCTAAAAATGGAAAGACAGCGCGCCAAACAAATCTCGGAATAATCATAAAAATGATTATTAATGTAATTTTTTATATCTTAATTTGTTGTTGCTGGCTGTTCCTTTTTGCAGGTTTTGTTTTTTTTGTCGTTGTCTTCCTTGTGATATTCTCAACTTGGCGTTGGCTTTTCAACAAATGCGCTTCTAATTGTGAGGCGATGCAATGGCGGAACAGTTACAGCTGTGTTGCTGGTGGCAGCATTTGTTGACTGTTTTTGCTGCCGTTGTGCGCAGTTGTGGCTGTGGCTGTACGCGTACAGAACAGTAGTGTTTTAGTGTTTTTGTCAATTATCTTGGCACGTTTGACCTGATTTGCAGATGACAGCAACGACAATCGACGTCGTTTCGTTGCTCTTGTATTTGTTGTATTTGTTGCATTTGTTGATGCTGCTGCCACCGCTTGTTTAACGACGTTCCACTGCACTTTGCTATCTTATTTGCTTTATTTACGTTCTGTTTTTTTTTGCGGTTCACATTATTGATTAATTTAGCTCGCTGCAGTTTCGCGGTAGCAATCACTATTCTGCTTGAGACTGTCTTTTTGTGGCTACCTACATTTCGTATGTGTTCTTTGCTTTTTTCTTCCTTTTTTTTTTTTTGCTTTGTGTTTATGTTTTTCTTGCTTGTATTGCCGCTCTGCAAAGGTTCATCAATTTCGGAGTTTAGTCTGCCAAACGATTGATTTGTAATGGCCATTCATCACTCTGCCGCCATAAAGTAATTGTTGTGCTACGACTATTTAAAGAAAATATTTATTTGAACTGAATTTAGAAACTTTAATTTCGCTTGCAACTAAATGCATTCCTTAGTATGTTAGTCTTAAGAGATGTATATTGGACGAACATAACTTTTGTGGAATACTATAAATGTAAAGTGAATAAAAAAGTGAGATATGATCACTGAAGACCTCAAATATCAGGCTGAAGAAGCCAGTACATTTTGACTGTAAAACTTGCAATAACTTTTGGTTAGTACTGCAAGAACTAATCTGTCAATAGTAAATACTAAATAGGTTGGATTAGGTTAGTTTGTAGCGGCTGTCCACTGTGGGACGCACTCAGGCTCATAGGCCATTCCTAAAACCAGTATGAACTCTTCAAAAATTTTAAAGGATCTCTGATTTCCCCAGTACTCAGATCTTTCACTTCATTAAAAAAATCTCTACCGAAAGTGATGAATCTACGTCTGGATAGAGCAAGACAGAGGCACAGAAGGTGTGATATTGTCACTTCTTCTTCCACATTTATAAGTGGACAGTTTCTGCTGAAGTCTTGTGTCGGCACGCCTATCCTCTCGGCTGTTGTGGTTATCACAGTTGCTTTAAGGAGATCAGTGTGCTAAGATTCTAGTCATTTTGGCTTAACAGAGATTCTGTGCATTTAGCATTAAGAACCGACCTAAATTGACGGGCGGTTCTGGAGGTGGACTCGTTATGCCATCGTTCATTCACTGGTCTCACAATTTTCTAAAAAAATAAGTAGCTTACAAGTCTGTATAGATATGCCTATGACATTGTTTCTGTACTCATTAGTGAACTTGGTACCAACTCTCGTTAGTTTATCGCGTCTCCAGTTCCCTCACTGTTGCAATGGGCAGGCATCCTTGCTGTCTTTTTGTGAAATGACTCAGCCATCCCGTAAAGAGCTTTTCATAGCTACCTTGGCCGTTGTCAACTGCTTTTTAAATGTTTTTGTCGCCGTAAGTTAAAATGTAGATGTCACCTCCAGCTATTGCATCACACTGCATCAGTGTCACGGCTTTTATTATTGCCACCAGTTGAGCCATGATATATATGCCATGAAAAAGCTCCTCATAAAAATATCTGCCGTTCGGAGTCAGCTTAAAACTGTAGGTCCCTCCATTTTTGGAACAACATCAAGACGCGCACACCACAAGGAGGAGGAGCTCGGCCAAACACCCAAAAAGGGTGTACGCGCCAATTATATATATATACATATATATATAGTTGAGCCTGAAATACACTGCCGTAGTCGGAAGACCGAAAACTGAAGTAGATCCCCAGATATTGGGAATATGCACCTCCATCCACGCTACTCTCAAGCCTTGTGCCCATAATGAAGAATTTATATTGGAGATTTACATGGATAACTCCACGGAGCGATAATTTCATTGATTTTGAAGGGTCTTCGTCATGATCGCTTTCACTTGTTGAATAAATACTGCAGATCGGAGAATGCTAGAACGTTCGTTATGTTTACTGCGTTTTTTAACATATTCTGCATCGGCGTCTGATGCGTCAAATTCACAGCGAGCCTTTTCAGTGCATGAACTTACGCCCTTAAGAAGGTTTGATTTGCAGATAAAGTATCTGCATGTCTCTTCATTTCCCGAGTTAAATTGTCTTTCTTGAAAAGAGAGAGAAAAGAAATATAATGTTTTCGGGAAGCTAAAACCGCATACCCTATGACCAGAAAGTACCAGGAATGTTTAAATAAAGCAAAACAGAGTTAAATTTCAGGCAAATTTATTTTATCTCCTTCAAAATATGACCCGTCTGTGCCAACGGTTAACCCAGTCCTTCATGCGCCCCTGGTAGGCCGACGAAAGGATGGCCTTCAAGTCCTTCCTTGCATTCTCTTTGATCCCCTTTATCGACTGATATCTCCTTCAACGAAGTGGTAACTTCAACTTGGGAAACAAAAAGCAGTCGCACGGGGCCATATCAGGCGAATACGGTGCTTGCACGATGGTATTTACTTGGTGTTTCATCAAATAATCCAGCAAAATTTGGGCTCGGTGCGATGGCACGTTATCATCATACAAATTCCAAAAATTGTTTGCTTATATTTCCGGCCGGCCAGGCAGACACTAATGATCCGATGGTGCTAAAAAGTGACAGATGTGTGTCTTTTAGTTCTACTAACATAAGAAAAAAATATAGACCAGTTCCCACGTGCGCGGTTCGTTTAAATTAAACATTCCCAGTACTTTTAGATCATAGGGTATACGCATGTCCTCAACTACTATATGCACCCTGTATTTAATCGGGACGCACATTTTTCATTACGAGCTTGCGCAAGTTTCGTCTCCAATTTGATGTTGCCCGAGATATATTGGGACCTCCTGTTTTATGGCCTCCGAGAAGATTTTTCATGAGAGAAATGCCCTTACGAACAAATGCTCCAAATTTTTTTATATGGAAGAAAACCTCCAATATCGTTGGCGAACAAAAGTTATCGAAAATAAACAAAATTTTTATCCAACTTTAAACGTATATTTCAGTATACCAAAATTTAATGTGCTATAAAATTGCATACTCTATATTTTTCTAGAAATTCTGATTTGAAAGTGTGAAATTTTGATGGATTTTTTTTTTTTTTTTTTTTTTTGTGCTTAATTTTAGCGAGATTTGAAACTTGGGTTTATATAATTTTTATGTGGAAATGAATTGTATTTTCATATAAAGATTTGTAGAATTTAATACTAAATCAAGAAAAAAAACAAAAAAATTTAAAAACTTGTCAATAAATCCACAAAAATAAACCGCCATTAGCCGTAGGCGATTCGCGAGCCATACTAGCCAAGTCTTGTGTTTGTTATGATGGCGTTAGCCTTCACGCCTCTTTGAGTCTATTTGCATAGATTTTGAATGATAATAAAACATTATGATCTCCTTGCTTAATCTATGCAATCAAGGACGAATACATTTTATGACTTTACTCTGCGCGCGTCATTTCCTGGGCTCGCCTTCGAATCATTCCCTACTCACAAGTTATACCATATTTGGGCTATGAAATCACAGCCGGACGATGTATAGCTTTGTTTGACTAGCAAAAGATATTTATTTTATAATATGAGAATCATTTAAGCAAATGCAGTCTTGCATATCAGTAAACCGGCAATTGGCATGGCCGCACCTGGTTCTTTGTGTTTGCTGGCATTTTCGAAATAAATTGTAACGAATTCAAAGAAGCAGTGGAAATTTCAAATAACAATTTGCTAAAAAACAAATACAATTAGGTATAAAAAATTAACTCCGCAAAAGAGATGGAACAGATCTAAAAAATAGACCAACAAAAAATTGCAACTAAAAAATTACAAAAAATGCTCCACAGCCCACACTGAACAACAGGAAATCATGAAAAGTAAGAGTTGCGCGAGTTCGTTAGTGGTTGCAAGCAGCATGCAGCAAGCGGCAATGTGCAACAGAAATAAAATAGCAGCAGTTAATATGCGGCAAACTACATGCATAGATACGTAGATACAGTAGCAGAAGCACAAAACTCATGTTAATTTAATTAACATCAACAAACGTTTTCCCAATGCACTACAAGCGAATTGTTTTTGCTTTTTTTTCTTTGCAGCTTTGTTTGTGGGCTGTTGCAGATAAGCGCGGGAACCGAGCGTACACCTATGAAATGAACAAAGTCGACGATTTCCAACAAGCGCGTGAAAATTTGTGGCGCTTTTGAATAGGTCGCTCGCTTTTCATGCGCTTTGCGCCTAAAATTCAAAACAACAAAAAAAGGAAAATCCAAAAAGAAAAAAACAAAAACCAAATGCAGTGTTACTTTTGAAAATTCATTTCATTAAAAGGCAATAAAAATAGAAAACACGCACGTGGAGCGGAAATAAGACTGACTAATAAAATTTTACGATGCTACTCGCTTTGCATTGCATCGGAAATATATTTTTTTTTAATTAGCAAATTTTCAGAAAATACAAAACTATATAAAACAGTCTAGCGACAAAGTGCCAAACATTTCTTGAGCTGAAATAAATTTGAGTACAAATATTTAGTGTGTGTGTGTGCGCGCGTTTAGCTGCGGGAAATTGCGCTCACTGACTTACTGACTGAATGACTTTCTAACCATCAAAAAACAAAAAAAAAAATACCAAAAAAAAAAAATACAAATTAAAAATTGACAAATGAAAAAAAAAAACATAAGTAACAACTTCCAGCCAACGATATTTCTACCTTGTTGTATACCAGATTGATCGTTGTAACGTGCAACGTGCAACGTGCTACTTGCAACGTGTGCATTTGCTATCTGGGCGCACTGCTTGTTACCCATTGCTTGCCTACAAACCAACCATCCAAACGCGCCTGGAGTTCATGACTGCCAGTTGTTGCACTGCAATCAGCCGCAAAACAGCGAAACTGATTTTTTCTAAATTGTTTGGCTGCAAATTAACAATGGCAACAACAGCAAAAAGTCATAAAAATAAATAAATGTTGCAAACAAATGTGCAATAGAAATAGAAAATGGAAAATCAAAATTGGCAAACAGAAAAGTAAAATTTTATTGTATAAAAATGTGAAAAAAAAACGCACGAATGAGGTGAACTTTTTTTCGGGTGAATGTCGATGGTGGCAGCAAAGTGGCAAGGCGACGACCAGGTACGAAGTGATAGAAATACATGTGAAGAAAAATTTAATTTTAAGTAGATAAAACGCTTTAGTGATGCCACATATGTGGAAAGATTATTTGCAAAGGTTTTGATGAGATGCAGTAAGCCCGTGTAAGGTTTGCGAGGCAGTTGAGATCCTGGTGGTTGACTGAGATGTTGACTGAGTGACACAGCCCACTTGCAGAACTACTGTTTTTTTATTAGACGAACCATCTTGATTTGTCTATGAATCTGCCTATGTCGGATATTTCCATTTTTGCAATTTCTTTCAAGTTAACCACCAACAACTCCCCCAGCGTTCTAATTCGTAGAACACCCAAGCTTGGCACTCATGTAGTTAGTGAAAGACTATTTCCTTAGTCTCTTCTTTGTTGCAGCTTATAAGGCGTTTTTCAATAGGTGTGCTTCAACTTTTTTCCGATAGGGAGGGCGAACGACGCAATATTTTTTTATTTTTCGCTTGTCATTTGTAAACTTCATTAGTATACATTTCATCATGGAACGCAACACACTTGAGCAACGATTGCAAATCGTGCAAATTTTTTATGAAAATAATCGTGCAAATTTTTCATGAAAATTTATAAATTTTCCAAAAAATCATCTTTAGTGATGAAGCTCACTTTTGGCTCAATGGCTTTGTTAACAAGCAAAATATGCGTTACTGGGCAGAAAGCAATCCACACGTGATTCATGAGGCACCGTTGCATCCCGAAAAAATCACTGTTTGGGGCGGCCCATATTTTTTCGTTGACGAGAACGATCGCCACGTTACTGTGAATGGAAATCGATACCGCGACATGATAAACGATTATTTTTGGCCGCAATTAAATGGTATGGACTTAGACGAAATGTGGTTTCAACAGGACGGGGCCACAAGCCACACAGCACACGCTACAATTGATTTGTTGAAGAGTAAGTTCGATGAGCGCATTATTTCCAGAAATGGACCGGTCGAATGGCCGCCGCGCTCGTGTGATTTGACGCCTCTAGACTATTTTCTTTGGGCTTATGTGAAGTCATTGGTCTACAGTAACAAGCCGGCGACGATTTGTGAGCTCAGAGCCAATATTGAACGCGAAATTGCTGGAATTTCGGCCGATTTATGCAAAAGAGTGGTCGAAAATTGGGTTCAACGATTGGACTTCGTAAAACGTGCACGCGGTGGTCATGCAAAAGAAATCGAATTTCATACTTAAATGTATATGTTCAAACTCGATAATAAAAAAAAATTAGTTAAAAAAGTCAAACCGTTTGTGTTTTATTAAAAAAAAAAGTTGAAGCGCTCTTACTGAAAAACGCATTACATCTATTTTTTTACGGCCACCCTATCTTCCAGGCATAGTCGCCGAAAGGTTAGTGACCGGTTATTGCTGACGTAATTCTGAATAGGTCTGCCTGTGGCTTTCTGAACAACTCAAAGTTGTTGTTAAATACAGTTTGGTTATATAATATTAAGTGCCAATAAATTTATTAAACTTATTTATTAAACGGAACGAAATTGAGGCACTTTTAAAGCGAATAATTGCTGCTGTAGTGGCCGCCATAGCTGGGAGTGATTATTATTCAGAGAAACCCAGGTAAAATGAGCTTTCATGGATATGAATACTAAATTATAGAAAATGCAATGTCAAACCTTCTCTTAAAAACCTATATACCGTTCAGAGACGACACCAAATTGTTGGCCTTTCAATTTGTGCAACAACACGAAGAAGTCAGTGGGTTTTCTGCGTCGACTCATCACTACGGATGGTGCTTAGGTCTATCACCATCATACTAAATCAAAACAAGAGGTTAAGTCGTGGTGATAACCTGAGTCTTCGGCTCAGAAACGAGTTAGTGTCCAGAAATCGGCCAAGAAGGTGTTAGCATAAGCTTTTTAAGATGCGAAAGGGATTCTGTTTGCGAACTGGTAAAACAATAAGTTCTGAATATTATTGACTTTAAGATAAGCGGAAGAAAAAAGTACGTGATTGAACACTCAGTTTGCAAAAGAAAAAATAATTTTTCATGGAAAATGCGACGTATTATAGGTGCATTTTGACAATGGCTAAAATCCTTGAGTTAAAGTACGAATTGTCGGAGGATCCTCCGTATTCACCAGATTAGGACACTAGCAACTTATAATTGTTTGGAGGTGAGTCTACAGCACGAAAACCATAGTTCACAATTGGTGACTTTGAGGTCGATGACACGTCCCGCAGCGGAATGAAGAACGTCTCAAATCACTTTTGAAAGAGAACGGTCGCCAAACCAGTCATGAATTGACGGAAAAAATAATCTGCGATCAAAAAACGATTCAAAATCATCTTCATTCAATAAGATTTACCGAAAAATTGGCAGGCTGGGTGCCTCACGAGCTCTACGAAGAAATAAAAAAGAAGTTACCTTCAAAGTGCTTTTCAGCATATCGCCCGGCATCGAGCCACACGCGGTCATAAACAATGCTTTTTGCACCGAATCGTCACGGGAGATAAGAAATCGAGCTTCTAAATCAATATGAAGCAAAGAAAAGAGTAGGTGACTCCAGGAGATACGCCAAAACCGAGAGTTAAGCCGGATCTTCATCCAAAGGGGATCATGATATGTGTTTGATGGGACTGGGAGGGCATGGTGCATTGGGAAATGCTGGAAAAGAATGCCACTACCAACAAGAAGCTCTACATGGCCCAGGTACTCCGCGTAAATGAGGCTATTCGATGAAAAGTCCTGATCGAGTTGGTCAAACCATACTCCTTCACGACAACGCCAGGCTCCGAATTACACAAGTCGTCAAAGCCGCACTCCAAGAGCTCGAATGGGAGGCCCTTCAGCATCCGCCATACTTTCCGGACTTTGCACCGACCGATTACCACCTTTTCCGCTCCCTGTCAAACCATATGAAGGGCGTTACCTTCGACAACAAAGAGGTCCTTAAAAACTGGCTTAACAACTTTTTTGACACAAGACCAGGCGGTTTTTGGTGGAACGGCATCAACAAATTGGTCGAGAGGTGGGAAGAGGTTGTGAACTGTAACGGCGAATATATAATTGATTAACTTATTGATATAATTATTGATTTTTGTTTAAATAAAAGTCTTCGGTAAAAACGCTACGAACTTATTCCCTGGTACAAAAATTATCATCAAAGAACGAAAACTACCGCATATCAATAAATATTGACGATTCGTTGGCATTTTGCGTTTTAGGTAAGTAGGTTGCTAGCCTTCCTAGCTTGGCTTGGTGATAGTTGAGCTAACTGCACCACCGCTCTCTTTTGGTCCGCGAATGGTATTTTATTTCCCAACTACCCTACATGAAGCCAAGCCTTCGCCAATTCACCGCCTGGGGATGCATCCGTTGAAGACAGACAACTCCACATGGATGCCTTATGGAACAACTAGGAGTTAGAGGGTCTTATATATGTATCCATAAATACAAAAACAAACATTTAAAAGAAACTTTTTCTTAAAACGCGTTTTCTATTTCTTGCCGTGTATGTCGTGGAGGACAAGGAAACTACAGAAAGAATGACGCCATTTGCATACTACAAAATTGAAATATTTCGACACGACACTCAAATGTTGCCATAAAATAAATTCCCAAATACAAAAACAACAATAACAAAAGAGTTACTCAAAAGAAGCAAAACAAAAAACAAGCAGTTCATGCGGGGAATAAAAAAATTAAAATAAAATAAAAAAGCAAACGTGAACACGAATCCAAGCACAAACAAAAAATAATCGAAATAAAAAAACAGTGGAAAGAAAGAAAACTAATTCAGTAAGCGAGTAGAAAAGTGATCAAATGTAGTTCATCATAGTCACAATTTCGCTGTTGTGGCTGCCACCGGGTTGAACGGTGCTGGCGTTGTTCGCTGGCTACTGATTGTTGCGGCTCGAACGTTTTTTTGTTAGCAAATGCGCGCGCTGATAGAAAGCGAAATTGAAATTTAAAACCTATCAGCTAACTAACTGCCACAGCAGAAAATAGGAACCACAACAGAAAATTGCAGCAACAACAACACGGCTACTCTATGAAATTCAGTGAAATGGAAATTAAAAAGGAAATGAAAATGAAAATTTCCAATTGCAGCTACCAACAATTACGAGTACAAAGGCGACAAATGCGACCACTACGAGTGAATATTTACTGTATCTCGACTTGCCACCACTTCAGCCACTAATTGTGTGATGAGTGTCTACAATTGTTGTTGTTACTGTTGTTCTGCATTTTTTACACAAATTCGCAACTTTTATTTTCATTTTACTTTTGCCAACACCGCACATTTGTCATTCAATTGATCTTTGCTGTCGAGTGCTGCTCGCTGCTTAGCTGCTTGGCGGGGCTAACTGACAAACTGACTAAATGGCGCAAATGTCTTTGTTAGTAGGCTGATGAAGTCAACGTCAAATGGAAACGTTAGACTGGAGCGACGAACGTGATTAGTTAAAATCAACGGAAATTTGCCGGGAATTTTCGTGAATTGGCAAATGAAGGAAGTGCAAATCATGCGATTGAATAAAAGTAGCAGGAAATACACGGACACACACACACACACACACAACAGTGTCGAGCACGAGTATGGGGCATGCAACAGAAGCGCACTGTAACTTTGTTAGCGAAAATGCAAGCAGTAAGTGGCACAAACAATGGGAAAATGCTGTTACACTTATGAGTTTTATGTGTGTATGGGTGTGCGTGTGTGTGTGTGTATTTGCACGGCAAGGCGCCTATTTGCGAATATAAATCAGCAAATGGGAAAATGAGAAAATGTAATTAGATAAAACAGTTTAATTTTTTATTTTTTTGCGAAATGTGGCATGCCAGCTTGCCTCTGCAGCGATGTGCAGCAAAAAAGCGGCCACAATGCGGCTACCGCTGACGCCTGCATCACTTTGTGGCCCACCTCTGCTGTAGAAAGTGATTTTTCTGCTACTTACAGCATTGCTAATTTGTATGCAATTTGTTGTTTTAGTGTGTTTTTTTTTTTTAATTTTTATTTTGTTGTTATTCGCTTGCATGCCTGCGCTTCATCGCCACTGCCTCGCCGTCATCTCCAAGTCTCCAAATAAATACAAAACGACTAATTGCGAGTGACAACTTTGTCGCATGTAATTACAATCGCCCAACCGCAAAGGTGTTGACATGTGCGCGCGCAACCACAACAAAAAAACACAAAAAGAAAATAGCAACAATAAGAGCAACTACGTCAACAATAGCAAAAACATATATGAATGTACTCAAAGCAACAAAAAAAAAAAACACTAAGTCCACTAATACATGCGCAACTGATTGCTCTTTTCCCAGTGGCCTCGTTCGGATGCCGCTATGTATGTTTCTGTGTGTGTGTGCGTTTGCATTTAATCAATTTAATCAACCACTGACTCTGGCAGTTGCAGCTACTGCGATCCGCGTTGACAATTTGTAATTAAATGCATTGAATACTTTTAGCTGATTTGCGGTAAATAACGGTTAGTTAAGTATGCCTGTATGTGCTAATGTGTGTTTATCTGTGATTGACTGGAAAATTAAACGAGTCGCTTAAGTTTGTACATTGACGACTCTTTGCTGGCGATTTATATAAGTACTCCGTTGTGTCAAATTTAGTATTCGAAAATTGCTTGACTTTTTTTTTCTTTTCTAACTTCAAGTAGTTGCGGAGAAGCGGTAATTAATGCTACTTAAGATAATTAAATACATTCATTATGCGCAATAAAGTATGACAAAAAAACTGGTAGCAAATAGTGATAATTAAAATTGCTGTTTTTGCTGTTGCGCGTCTAATTTTTGGTGAAGGAATTTCAAGTAAGTGAAAAGTATTCGTTTGGTGGTTTTTGTTTCATTAATTTCGTAATTATTTACCAAAGAGGCTGAGAGGCTAATTATTTGAAAAGAAACGTAAAAATATTCCGTATAAACACCAAATGTCGAAATGGCTTAAGGGAGAACCTGCTTTGAAGGTATATATATAATAATTTTTTATTTTTTTCCTTGTTCACTCTACTTGGAGGCATAGAACCTCGACCAGACTCAGTCTTACGTTAGTTTCGTTAATCTATTTTTGCCTTCTGGCAGGGTAAATGATTGGCCTGCCACTACCAGTCCTAAATAGTGGCCCACCAATAAATGTCCACCTATCGTTGCTTAGAAACAACGCCCTCTAACTGCTTAGAGCGCCATCTGTGTTTCACAATTTTCTGTCAGAAGGATCGCACAGATAGTGGAGGACACCGCTAAATGTGTCTGCGCTATTACCGCGATTGCCCGCGTCCTATTGCTGGCGCCACTGATGCAATGTCTAACTGTGTCTTTTTCTTTGTTTTTTGCTTGTTTTAACAGCCACAATGCAAGTAATGCGCTGACTAATTTTCAGAAAAAATTTTTATGAAGGAGAAATACACTACGTGAAAATACTATATTTCAGGGTTTTATTGGCAAGTTTTGACAATTTACTTGCCCTCTATTGCATTTTAATACTTTTTTTATGAAAATATGGTTCATACAAAAACCATAAAAATACATATTCAAAATTTTTTGTAAATTCATTTTCACATAGGAAATATTTTCTTTCTTTCAATCTCTCAAAGGAAATGGTAGCATTTTTGAACAGCTAACGCCATATTTCTCCGGACTTCGATCAGATCTCTCTATTCGCAAACTGGAGTTTGATGGTCGTGCCAGGGCAATCTTTCGAAGTAGGCAGGATTGGAACGAGGGGAAAATCTGCACCGAAACTGGTACCACTGTCGCCACTGACGGTTCCAAGATGAAATCGGGAGCCGGAGCAGGAGTTTTAAATTACTTTTATTAATATTAAATGTAAAATTATTTTATTATAATAAATGTTATTTAAATTTGCCGAATACCGCTAGTGTATTTCAGACAAAAACTTTGCGACTCTTCAGGTATGCAAAATGCTTAGGCAACGTGGGAGCGAGGGAGATATAATATTAATATTTTTCCGATAGTCAAGCTGCGGTCACGGCTATGACGTTGCCATGGTGCAGATCCAAATTAGTTGATTTCGGTAAAGAGGGGATTAAATCTTTTGGGTATGCAGGTAACATTTCTCTGATATGGGTTCCAGGACATGGGAATGTAGAGCGAAATTGAATTGCTGATGAGTTTGCCAGAAATGGAACTTAATTGGTCACAGATGCTTTCTACCCCTTCAAAGGCATCCCCTTGGTTGATTTGAAAGACGAATTGCATGACTTATTTCTCGGGAAGGAGCAGAAAAATGGAGGTTCCTTTCTTTCATGTAATATTTCGAAAACCCTGTAACCCAAGTACCAAGTGCAATAGAACTCAGAAAGTCCTGGGGACTTTACGCCGTTCAATTTCCAAATTCCTAGCTGTGTTTACTGGCCCTTGGACGATCGGTTCACACGCAGAAAAGCTAGGTTTACTATTTAACCTCCATTACCGAAGCTGTGGGTACCTTTCAGAGAAGGAGGCTCTTGAGCACTTTCTCTGTAAATGTCTAGGTAGAGCAGCCAGACGATTAAGAGCACTGAGTTCTCCTTTCTTCTACAGCCTGAGGCAGTCGTCCAACTTAAAATGGTTTCACTTATCCACTAGATCAACAGCTCTGGCTGGCTGTAGATATCTGCCTGTTGGAGGTCTCGTAATGGCATCTGTTATAAATGGAGCTTTAATGTTACTTGGAGAGCGCTCGAGTGGTACTTCAACCATTTCCTCTACCTACCTACCATAAGCCAAATTTAACCATAATTTGGGTTAGGGAAATATTTCAACACACGCGTTATTTGAATAGTTATATTTTCAGTATAAAAAAGTAAGCTATAATTTTAGCTACCGAAGCAATCTTTATTCAGGAAATGTTTCAATTTGTTGGTAAAAGTCCCTTCGAATTCGTTTCAGCTATTCCAGAGTTGATTTATTTTCATTTATTATTTTTTATATATTTATATATTCTTCTAGAGTCGCCACATACACATACACCTACTTTTAAATACTTTTTCATTTATTCTTCAATTTAAAAATATGTCTCCTTTTCCTTTAAAAGCCACACATCCAAGTTTCTTTTTCGTATAAATTTAATAAAAAATTCAGAAAAATGTAATCAGACTTTTGCGAAAAGCTTGAATATGCACTTTTATAACGCATTGAATTTAAGTATCCAAAATACTAGCATCAAGTGTCTCAAAAATTGTACGGATTTTTGGCAATTCTTTTGTTGGCAGTTATACACAGAAAATGCATAAGACCACCAGCAAAAAAAATTGTTCAATTAATT
This sequence comes from Anastrepha obliqua, assembly GCF_027943255.1. Lineage (NCBI taxonomy): Eukaryota > Metazoa > Arthropoda > Insecta > Diptera > Tephritidae > Anastrepha > Anastrepha obliqua. Next base: position 85,887,871 of record NC_072896.1, on the reverse strand, counting down.
AAATTGATTGACTTGCATTTGTTTTTCCAAAATTTAATGAGCTATAAAACTGCGTACTTGGAATTTGTCTAGAAATTCTAGCAATTTTATTATTAAACTGCAAGTCAGTGAGATTCGATTGCTGCTTAATTTGATCAAGTGGCACAATTCATGATGTTAACTTATGGCCACCGTAGACATGGTGAGCAACATAATATTTGTGTTCTGCCTGCAAGCGCATATCAATTCAGAGACATTTTTTTGTGTGTTCGACATTCACTAGACTAAGAAAGCAAATTTTTACGCCAGGCATATTGAGTGAGGATCTTACATTCTCTATGCCTCGCATAACTTCAGAGCTTTCAGGCCAGCGAGTTTTGAAGAGGATTTAAGCGTGTAATATCCTCCTCTCTCCAATTCTTCGCTGTATCCACTTGTTGTAGTGCTTTTCAAGTCTAAATTGCAATAGGCATTCATTACTTAGTTAGGCATAGTTTATTATTTATGACTTTTCGGCCAACTCAAAGCCATTTACTCAAGACTAAGTTTCACTGACATGTAAAAACACTGGATGAATAATGGACTGAGTTTTAATGACGGAGTTTTGACTAAGGAGAAGTCTGGATATTAGTAGTTTAGTGCAGGCAAAACTTGCTTGCAGTGTAAAAACCTACGGCCTTAATAGTGTCATTCTTAATCAGATTAGAAATATCGGATAGAAATATCAGATAGAAATAATAGATATAAATATTAATAATATAATATAAAGGTTTCCAATTTTTCAAAGCAATAGGCGATATTCTTAATATTTTTGGTCTACCTTAGCATTGCGAAAGAACTCTAACAAATTTTTTTTTACATATGTGACCTGTAAAAGGACGGCTGCGACGCCAAGAAATGCGTTTTTGTCGATTCGGATAGATTTTGTAATGCTCTTTGCGATGGTGGAAATAGAAGAAGCAGAAACTAATGAAGCTTATTTAATTATTTATTTATTTCAGTCTACAGAGAGATGTCTTACAGACTAATGCCTATTGTACTTTTACAGAAGGATTAAGTTTAAACTTCTTAATATTAACATAAAAATTCATAATATTGCCGAAATTATTAAACAATCTGGCACATCACATAACAGGTTCATTCACTGAATACTTGGTTTTGGTAGTTGAATGAGCAAAGATGTCATTATTTCTGAACAATCTATGGGAGGAGTTATGAGTTTGGAAGGGATTAGTCAACTCATTGAAGTTAATGTTGCCATTGATAGGCTTGGTTAGGTAGTGCAGACCGATCTGAGTAGGGCAGTAGCAAAGTAGGTGTTCAAAAGTACCCCTAACATTCACTTTGTTACGTGTGCTACACGCATCGCTCTGGACTAATTCCATTTTGGCTGCGTGATGTGCGATAAGGCAGTGCCCCGTCAGTACTCCAACCAAAATTTTGTAGTCTTTCCTAGACAGTGATAAAAAAAAAATTTCCAGTTTTGGTATTCCAAGTCTTTAGCATAATTTTCGCAGTTTTGTACGAGGCTGAGGGTTCCCATACCGACTTCGTTCCATTCATCCATCGATAACATTGTAAACAAAAATTAATGAGAAGTTAATTATTTTATCAGACAATGTCTGAAGCCTAACAATTTCCGTCTGCCGATATAATGAGGAGGACCTTTTGGACAATCAATCTTATTCAAAGCGGATTTGGTAAATATTTTCGTGCTCTTTTAATTTTTTTTAATGGACTTTCCTTTAACAGCTATTTTCTTTAAAAATTATTTCTGCACGTGCGCTTCCTTCCTTCCTTCCTTCCTTCCACCTTCCTTCCATATACCAGGTCATATATTGTAGACTGCAGATCGTAATATATCAGCTGAGGCTGAGGCATGGCAAGAAATCCTACTCAAAGCTTTTCAGAAAAGAAGGAAGTAGGAAAACTTCTTTCCACCTTTAAACATTTAAATAATATTATAAGAATTTTAAAAGTGAATCAGCTATGCAGTCTTGCACTGTATGACATCAAATATGTTTGATGTATATCAGAGGCAGTTTGAGGTTTGATAGTAGCCCCATTTTCATATCTGCCTTATTCTGTCGTACTATAGATAGGAGCATGCATGCAGCCAGACTGAGGCAAAGATCATTCTAAGTTTGAGCTTAGCAAATGATGGTTATTAAAAAATATAAAAAAAAGTTATAATTTTAAGGGACATTTTTCAACTCTTAGGCTATAATAAAAAAATAATATTTATTAACAGTTATATTGAAAAAACAATGCCTTTCAAATAAATAATAATTAAAAACCAAATATCAGGCAAACAAAAATTTAACAAAAACTCTTTTATGTGGTTTCAATTCAAGAAACTTGCAACAAAAAACACTTTGGAATCTTTTAATTAAATTATTTTTCTTTTTATCTTCTTGCAATATCGATTTCGAAAAATTCAATTAAAAACCAAAAAATAAACCCAAAAAACAGCATTCATAACTGAGCGGATGGCCTCAATCAGAAGACTGAATATTTGCTGATCAAAATTCTGCGCACTAAGTGAGTGGTCGCTTGGGCTTTGATTAAGACACTTTTGCGCATTGATGTGCGCGTCATGTTGCATTGCCACAGATTTACAAACAAATTGCGCAAGCAACAATACATAATGCAGATTGAGATTAAATGTCATCAAGCAAAGTGTGCATTTTGAAACTTATAAATGTGCATTTATTTGAATTTCAAAGCGGCGACCGCAAACGTTAATGACAACAACAATCGGTTGCAAGTTGGTTACTTATGTATTTATGCATATACGAGTATGTATCTCTGTGTGTTTAAGCGATGGAAGCAAATAGATAGAAAATACAATTGCAAGGAGATAAAAGCATGAATAGAATAGGCAATAAAAGTAAAGGGTGGGCCGTTGGCTGGTTCTATGGAAATCACTGCCTATTTTGATACTGATAGCTATAGTAATTTGCGTTGGAAAGAGTTGCTGAAATATAAAATTCTGAAAACTTGCTTATGAAGTAATTGTTGTTGCCTAACTATGCGTTTGTTAGGAAGAAATTTCTGATGAGGTACATTTTATCTTGACGATTATTAGCAATGAAAGAGTTAACTTGTGAGAGTAGGGAAACCAGCAAAAGATTGTTAATACATCCACGGAGAGTAACAGCTTGGTTGGAATTTTGGAATGATGATAAAATATTTAATTTTTTTTTTATTTTTGTAAATGTTTTTTTTAATTTTAGTTTTTTTATTTTATTATTTTTTTTTTTGTTAAAGTTTTAATTTCGGTTTTAATTTTTATTTTTTTAATTTTATTTTATTTCTTTTGTTGTTTTTGATTTAATTAAATTTTTTTATTTTATTATTATTATTTTTTTTGTTAAAATTTTCTTTTTAGTTTTATTTTTTTGTATTTTTTTTTATTTGTTTCGTTTTTTTGTTTGGTTGCTTTAATTTTTAATTTTTTTTAATTAATTTTAATTTTTAATTGATTTGTTTTTATTCTATTATTATTATATTTTTTTTTGTTAAAATTTTGTTTTTGGTTTTAATTTTTTTTAGTTTTATTTAATTTTTTTTGTGTTTTTGTTTTGCTTGCTTTAATTTTTAATTTTTTTATTTTTTTTATTATTATTATTTATTTTATTTTCGACGTATGAACCCCAACTGACAGTAGAAAGGAACTCATCAGATTACTTCTGCATTTTCTAAGGCGTCAACTGTGGTATTCGTTGGAACTAAGAGACTTGAGCTTATTATTCTCAACTTTATTGGAAAGCCAGACAATCGAGTACCCAGTAGTGGCTGAAATGGACCAATGCGCCCTGTGTATGGCAGGTCAGAATCAAGTTAGATGAATCTTGTGTTAGCAGGTGAGTTACTTTTCAGTACGTCGATACATGAAATAAGGAGAAGATGTACTGGGAATGAATAGGAAGTTGCACTGACGAAAACCAGTACAGAAAACCCACTTATTAATGAGTCACACATTCGCTGCTCTCTTAGCACCTTTCAATTGAAGTGGATATGAAATGATTACCAGAGCGAATACATTCTGGATTGCGTTAACATCTTATGGGACTACATCTAAATAAGAAACATCAAAAACTTCTACCAAAAAAACTAAAAAAAAACACAACACCAAGGGAAGCCGCGGCCACCACCCGTAGCCGAATGGAAAAACGCCACAAATTGGAGCAGAAGCTCGGCCAAGCACCTAATATAAATAAATATAATGGGCACTTACACTTTTTGCTCGTCATAAATGTATCATAACTTAGATATATATATACAGTCCGGTTCTCGGAAGCGGCAAGAGAGATCGCGAAAAAGGGCAAATCGATATCTTGACCTTAGAGGGACTTTCAAATTGCCAAAAATATTGTTTCGAAATCGAAATATTGTAGATCTGTACGTGGAACAAGATGCCTCATATGGTAAGAACTGCAAGGGCCAAACTGTGATAGCTTTGACACAGAAGGAAACCTGTAAAATTCCAAAATTAAGTAAGTAAAAATTAAAGAAATGGAAAATGTTGCTGTCAGAAGATCCATCGTTCAAAGGGCTATTCTAAAAGTGCCACATCTGTAGCATAAAAATTGACAAAAAACCTCCTTTCAATAAATTTCGCAAATAACGCTGCTTCGATTTTGCAAGGGACCTCATAGCTTGAAGCTCTGTTACAAAAAACGGGCCCGGTGAATTGAAAAAAGTAGTATTTAGTGACAGAAATAAGTTCAATCTGTACACGACAAATGTATCTATTCTATTTTCATGACTTTAGAAAGGAGGAAACGTACTTGAGCCCACATCACAGTCATGAAGTTGGTGTTATGGTATGGGAAGCAAAATTGTAGGCTACAAATTGACAGAGAAAAGCTATAAGCTCTCCGAGATTAATGAAACATTTGGACCTATTAACCACTTGAAGCGTGATTAAAACTTGGATTGCGTTCCACAATGTTGAAACTTTAGCATGGATACCGTCTTCCACAGTATTACCACAGGTGAAGTTCTACTGCTGCGAAATACCGTTAGGTGGAATGATATTTTAATATTTTGATTCACGTTTATTTTCAAGCAAAATACAGAATTCACTTGAACTATCAGAAACCCTTGTGTTACGAGATAAAATATGGTTGCTTTAATAAACATTTCCTTCCATAAAAATTGTTGCCTTTAATTAAGAGGACCGGACTGTAGGTGCCAGTGTTACATACACAGCTTGTAATGAAAGCCACGCTACGGAGCCCTATGCTTGCCAGCGCACTTTCTGTGTCTCTGCCTAACCTTTTTGTAGACCGCAACTAACTGCGTTGGTTCTGCGTTCCTTCCCTCATTAAAAGATATGACGAATCAGAAGATGAACAGTCGTCTGAAGCTGGTGAAAGAGTGCATTACAAGCGGGATCTGAAGCTTACTAGCAATGAGTACCTAACCTAATTGACCTCCGCTGAGTTCCCATGCGCCAAAGTTATATTTATTTATCTATTTCTCGAAAGATACACTTCTTTTTAAAAGACAGCAAAAATCACTGAAAAAATTTAGGAGAAATTTTAAAGAAAAATTTTTTTTAGAAAATAGCCGCATACCTACCCTTTATTTTCTCATATACAAACCAATGGTGCTGGATGTTGCAAGAGAATGGCCGAAATTTATAGATTAAGTTTGAGATTATTGAACAAAGCATATTGAAAAATTTTGGAATGAGGTAAAAAAAAAAATTTTTTTGTTGCAAAAAACAGCTAACAAAATTATAAAAATGGGAAATTGGGTGGAATTAAAAATTTTTTTTTCATTTAAAGTCGTGTGATTTAAAAATTTTAATTTTTAGTTCAATGAAGAATTTGGTTCAACATACAAATTCAATAAAAAATATACTTTAAAGAAAAATTACATAAAAAAATTGCACTGAAATAGTGCAGAAATTTGTAAAAAAAAATTTGGTTCGCATTAAAAAATATTTAAAATTGTAAACTCGTATAATTTAAAAACTAAAATTTCTTTACCGAATTCAGAATTTAATTCAACATAAAAATTCAGAGAACAAAAATATACTTTAAAGAAAATAAATATTAGATATTAAATTATTTTATATCTACTTTTATATAAACTTTTTAAATAAAAAATATTCGCCCAAGCAAAAATGTCATACAGGTATTTTTTTTTTAATAAATAAATGTTTTTACTGCCCATACATATATACATCCATACATACACACATACATAATCGCCGCCACGAGAGTGAAACCAATGTGCAACACAAAGCAATTATTGCATATTGCCACATTGGCATAAAATTTTTCTTGATGACATTTGTTACAGCAACATAAAAAAAACAAAAACAAAAGCAATCGACAAAGGTGCACTTACGCGACAAACAGAAATACTATGACCAAACCGCAGCAGAAGAAACACAAAAAAAAAGCTAAAGATCGAAAGGAGTGTAAGAGGCAGCCAACGGCTTTGTGACTGTGTTTGTGCAATCAAAAAGTGGTGTCCCCAAACCGTAAACAATTTTGTGCAGATGGCATTTTATTCAAAATGTGCATATTTATTTAACTAAAAACAGGAAACAGAGAACTAAAAAACAAGCCAACATTGCGGCATGAAAAGTACGAAAAAAGCAAGCAAATAAATGCGCCAACAACAATAACCCACCAGCGTTCAACGTTAAAACAAACAAAAAAATGAGTGAAAAATGCAAAAAAGCAGCAACAAATGTAATCAATGCAATTTAATGATTTTTATGTTGCGTTAGGATTGCAACATGCTGGCGATATGGCCGCAACAATTGCAACAGATATAGCCACAATTGCGTTTGTGTGTGTTTAAGCGCTTTTGTGCGCCATTGTGAGTGGGCAACTAGCAGAGTTGGCTTTTAAATTTAACTTTTGCAAATCTTATTTTATTGTTATTTTTGGCGCATAATTTTATGCATTTTAGATTTTTTTTTTTGATGTTTTCGAACGTTTTTTATGCGACATACATATTTTACGTCCGTTGTAAACGTGTACCGAATTTTTTTATTTTATTTTATTTAAAATTTAATTTTTTTTTAATATTTTTTTAATTTTTTTCTCTTTTATTTTATATATTTTTTTTTATACCTAATTTTGCACTTCAGTCTCTTTTTATGCCACATAAATATTTTACGGTCGTTGTAAATTTAAATAGATTTTTTTATTTAGTTTTAATTTTAATTAAATTTTTTGTTATTTAATTTTTATTTAGTATTTTTTTAATATTTTTCTTTTTTTTAATTTATTTTATACATAATTGGGCACTGCAGTCTTTTTTATGAGACAAATATTTTACGGCCGTTGTAAACGTCTACCGAATTTTTTTATTTTATATTATTCAAAATTTTTTGCTTTTTAATATTTTTCTATTTTATTTTATTTTATTTTTTTTATTTATTTTATATTGTAATTTTTTTGCTATACAATCTTTTTTAATATTTTTTCTGTTTTAATTTATAATTGTGCACTTCAGTTTTTTTTATGCAACATAAATATTTTACGGCCGTTGAAAATGTATATAGATTTTTTAATTTTATTTTAGTTAAAGGTAAATATTTTGGAATTTAATTTTTCTTAATATATTTTTAATTTGTTTCTATTTTATTTTATATATTTTTTTATTTTATTTCATACCCAATTTTTCACTTCAGTTTTTTTTTATGTGGCAGAAATATTTTACGGCCGTTGTAAACGTGTACCGAATTTTTTAAATTTATTTTATTTAAAATTTAATTTTTTACTTTTAAATTTTTTTCTGTCTTATTTTATTTATTTTTTTTTTTTATTTATTTTATACATTTTTTGCCATTTAATTTTTTTTATATTTTTTTCTGTTTTAATTTATATATTTTTTAATTTATATTATACCTAACTTTGCACTTCTGTTGCGACATAAATATTTTACGGTCGCTGTAAATGTGTTCAGACCAGTGATGGTAAATGTGGGGAAAATTCCCTACATGTAGGGATTTTCGTCGAAAAATTTGGGTGTAGGGAAAAGAAGGACAGATTTTTTTAAATTCTGTAAATGTAGGGAATTTTCAAGAAGGACAGAAACAATTTTAAAATAGCGGGGTAAAATTAAAAAAGTTCATTTAAAATAAAAATCCGCAGTAAGATTTCATGCCAGACTTCTTTTCCTTATGGCTGCATACTTTTAAAAGCGTTAATACGGCAGCATTGCCTTTTTTTACTTCGTTAACGCTAGCACGATTTTTTCTTTGTCCCACGTTTCTGGTGCTTTTCATTTTTGAAGTAAGTTTGCAATTATTTTAGTTTCAGCTTTTTTTATATTTAAAATGCATATATTTTACAGAAATGAGCTCTTCGACTGACTCTTCGGAGGAACACCAGGAAAAACAATGCAAGTATCGGAAACAAAAGTTCAATAATAAGTGGCTTGACGACGAAATTTTAGTGGCTAGTTTGAAGCTGTGGCTAACGATCCATTCAAATCCAAATGCACTGCGTGCGACAAAGTTTTGAGCTGTGGCAAGTCTGATTTACAGAAGCACGCCGAAACAAAAATGCACCAAAACATACTAAGGCAATTAAAAAGACATCTAAAATAAACAGTTTTTTTTAGAAAATGCGAGTAAACCAAATGGCTCCAGAAATTTCGAAATAAGACTTAGCATGTTCTTCGCTGAGCATAATGTCGCGTTGCAAGTGGTGGACCATTTAATCCCCCTATTAAAAGAAATCGTGCCAGATTCTGAAATAATAAAAAAATCTGAGCTTGGAAGAAAGAAATGCACCAGCATAATAAAAAATGAATTGGCAAAAGAAGAAAAGGACAATTTAGTTAAAAAATTAAAAGTAAACAAATTTTCCATAATGATCGAAGAGAGCACAGACATCGCACTCTGTAAGCATATGTGTCTCATGGTGAGATTTTTCGACGAGAAAAGCGAGCGGCTTCTGGTTAAGCTGATGGATCTAATTCCAATAAGAACTAATTGCACTGCAGAAGCTCTGTACGGAATTTTTAAAAAATCTTAAGCAAACAATTCAATTTTGACGTTGCAATTGCCTCATTATAGTGTAAATACAGGAGAAAAAAATGTAGGGAATTTCGTAGGGAAAATTTGTTGTAAGCGTAGGGAAAAGTAGGGAATTTTTTTGGGCTCTGTAGGGATTTTTCAAAAAACCATTTACCATCACTGGTTCAGACTTATTATTTTATTTGAGTTTAAAGTGAATTTTCGCTATTTTATTTTTATTTGATTTTAATTAGCTTTTTGTGCTTCATTTCAGACTTTAATTTTGTACTTTACTTTTTTAACTTTTTTTTTTTATTTTGTCTTCCTCACAGATTTTTTAGTTTATTTTAAATTTAAATTTTTCACTTTAGTTTTTTACTTTTTTATTTTGGTTCAATTTTCTTTTTTAGTCCGTTGCTTTTAATTTTATCTCATACTTAAAATCTTCGCAAACGTTTTTTTTTTTTGTATTTTTTTTTAATTATTAATATTTTAATATTTTTTTTTTGGTAGTGAAATTCTATATACTTCATTTTAAAACTTTTTGTATTTGATTGTACCTTTGGAGATTTTTTTTTTTCAATTTGATTTATAAATTTTTCTCAAATTTTTTGTTTGCACATTTCTTTATTTTATTTCTTATTTTTACTTTGGTTTTTAATTGTTAGTTTTAGTAACTAATTCGATTTTTACATTTTTCTTTTTATTTTTGTTTTGTTATTTGCAGATTTCTCTATTTTATTTCATGTTTTAACTCTTTACTTTAGTTTTTAAATATTTCGTATTAATTAAATTTTCTCCTCTATTTTATTCCTAAATTTTTTATTTTTACTTAACTTTTTCATTTTTGTTCCTTATATATTGCTTTAATTTATTGGTGTTTATTGTTTTAAAATCAACATCAAGACGCATGCCACAAATACGAGGTGGAGCTCGGCCAAACACCCAAAAATTGTAAATATAATGTTTTAAAATTATATTTTTTTGTTTTTTTACGTAAGTTTTATTATTTGAAATACATTTTAAACTTTTCTTAATTGATTATACTTTTGGAATTTTTGTTATTTGATGTTTTTTTTTTTATTACAGCCCAATTTTTTTATTACATCTGTCGATGGACACTTAGTAATTTCTTCAGCTGAGGTGGGAAAGTAATTATTAATTGAAATCAGCATTTAAATAACATGTTTCAATGAATAGTTACATAGCTTACATTTAATATATTAGCAACAGTAATATACTTAGTTTTAGTTTGTCAAAATAGTTTTTGTATCTGCTAATGCTGTTGGTGTGGTGTGATTCGCTTTAGTCTTAATTTCTGCGTTAGCTCCATAGCGGTATTTCTTATACCTCTTTGTTCGAATGGGTGAGTAATTTTTGTGTGTGTTTCGTGCTGTATTTCTGAATTACGCCTTTTATGGGATAATTTTTAGGTCGCGGTGTAAGTTTTCATTTGCTATATACCAGGGTGCATTTACGATAGTCCTTAAAATTTTTGATTGAAGTCGTTGAATTATTTGTATATTTGATTTGCATGGGGGACTCATAGTTCTATGCCGTATCTCCAGATGGGTATTATCATTGCCTTATATATTAGTAGTTTGTTGTATACTGACAGTTTTGAGTCCTTGTTGAGTAGCCAGTACAGTTGTATGAATCTGTTTTTCACTTCGTTCCTTTTTTGGATTATGTGGTTCTTCCATGTCAGTTTTGCGTCAATGATCATGCCCGGGTATGATATTTAGCTTTTGTGTTTTGAGTGATGACTGTGTTATTAATTGTTATCGAAGGCTGGTCATGTTTGCGGTTGGTATATATTACTTGGACCGTTTTGTCTGTGTTTACTTGGATTCCCCATTTTGCAAACCAAGTCAACATTGTGTCAATTCGACTTTGTAGCTTGAATGAAGCGACATTTATGTTCCTATCAGACGTAATTCATACTGTGTCATCGGCGAAAGTAGCAATCATGCAGCCGTCATTTTGATAGGGAATGTCATATGTGTAAATTATATACAACAATGGTCCCGGTACGCTGCCTTCTGGTACTCCGGCATCCATTTTTAATACCTCCGAGCATTCGTCCTGATGTTTAACATAAAAGTACCGGTCGCTTAGGTAACTTCGCAGTAATAGATAGTGGTCGAGTGGGAATATTTGTTTTAACTTATATAGTAGTCCTGGGTGCCATACGCTGTCAAAAGCCTTCGCTACGTCGAGATAAGTTGCGACACAGTAGTTTTTCTTGTCAATTTCATTAATGATTTGGTTAGTTACTGTTATTAGTTATTTGATTTGATTTCAAAATTTTTCTTCATTTTTGTTATTTTCAAATTTTGTATTTTATTTCGGATTTTAATTTTTTGATTTAGTTTACAATTTTTCGTTTTGAATATTTTTTCTTTTATTTTTTTACTTTTTTAATTTTTATTTATTAGTTTGTTTTTTATTTTATTTAATGTTTTAATTATACTCTTATTTTTTGACAATTTTTATGTAATGTTTAATGAGTAGTGTTTTTATATTATTTTATTTTGTACTTTAATTTTCTTAATTTTTGTTTTAGTTTATTTTACAATTTTAATTCTTTCTTATTGCAGTTTTTTGTTTTTAAATTATAGTAAATTTTTTAATTATAGTTTTATAAATTAGTTTTTTGTATTTAATTTAATTTTGAATTGAATTTAAATTAATTAAAATATTTTATATTATTATAGTTTAATTTAAATTAAAATTTTTATATTAGTTTTTTTTGATTTTAATATTATTTTATTTTTTAACTTTAATTTTGGTTTTTTTTTTAATTTATTTATATTTTGCTTTATTTAACTCAATTTTATTCGATTTATTTCTTAATTTTTCGCCTTGGTACTTAATTATTTTTTTTTAGTTCTTTGATTTCCTATTTAGCTTTGCTTTTTACCATAAACTATAATATTATTTTCATAGACAACAATTTAGTAATTGTAAATTTTTTTTCAAAAATTCCCTGCCTCTCAAATGCCAGTGAATAACTCACACATTTACGACTACATCATAGCAATTTTTCAACACAAGTGAATTTATATTCAAGCCTCTCCCTAGGCGCACCACATTTTGTTTTATTTTCAAAAATGTTTGGCAGAAAAAGTGAAAGCTCTCAGCGTTTGCGGCAGCGTAGCAGCAAAAATGCTAATCATCGTTATAAAAATAGGCCTCGCTACAGGCTAAACCACGCGCCGCCTATTTCTGCACTTCTTCTGCGATCTACAAGTCAAGTAAACCGCCAGACTAAGCAACAACACCCGCGCCGCTCGTCGGTTCAACGCTCTACAATGTCTTTTTCTTCAGCTGTCAAATCAACGGAAAATGACAAATGTACCTATTGGAAATTATAATCTTCGGCTTTCTACGATGCAAGGAGAGGAGGGCAACTACAAGTCTGCCTACTCCCACTTACACACTCACCCACATTCATAGTCATGTTGTAGATCCATAAGCCACTCAGACATTAGCTTACACCGCACACATCTACACACCCATACACAAGGCATTCAATAATTTTGTACTTTTGTTTCTCTCTGCGTCTGCGCTCTTGTCACTTTTTGATTGATTACCTGCGCAAGTTCATGAAATTTGCGTTGTTTCTGTGTGCAAGTTGTTGGTTACTGCCCTCGCTATTGTTGTGCTGATAGTTTGTGGCTGCGAAAATCCAAGCCAATGGCCCATTGAAATAGAAAAAGTAAATAGCTTTGTTTATCTTGCCTGTTCGTAATCGTTTAAAGAGTTTACTTTAAATTTGGTTTTGTTCATCTTGGCATAGATGGGCCAGTTTTTAATTTGACTTTTAGTTGTTTGACGTTTATGTTTCGAAGGGTGTGTTGCCTCTTTGGTTATAAGTGTTCGCTTAGATGAAGTTTAATAATATTTTGAGTACTCGAATACATTTTTTTAAGCTCAGACACAGATCGGGTAGCTTAATTTATTTATGTATACGTATTTGTATTTGAAAGTGAAGCTTTGAAAGTGAATTTTTAGTACACAATTTGTATGAGGCTTGAACGCCTTCAAGTACCAGTTGAAAGCAAGGGAATGTAAAGTAAAATAATGTAATATAAATAATATAATAGTTTTTTTATGTTGAAAATTATATAGTGTGGCTCTGGAGATGTTGATCTATTTCTAGATGAGATGTGAGCTAAGCTGCCCAAGATGAGTTGGTCCAGATGAGTTGGACTCAAAAAGTACTGGAAAGGAAACATTGAAAGGATGGAAGTTACATTTTTGCATCAGAGCTCAGTCAGGCTGAAGAGACATATAACATAATAGTAAATGCAGGGCTTGAGCTTCAGAGTAGAGAATAAAAATAGTATAAAAATAACACAGAGAATGAATCAAACTGACTTTTCTTTAATTAATTTTTGTACTTTCGAATATTTTAACAATTAGCATAGCTTCGCTTTAGTACACAAATTAAATACAATGAGGTTTTTGTTAAAAATCCCGGTATTGGCACCTCATTTGTTGCCATAGCTCACAAAGAGCGACTAAATAATCATGTCAACCCTACAGCATACAGCTTATTTCGGCTGAATTTTTCTCCAAGAGGATTAAAACGTACAACGGTAGCAGACTTTATGAAGAGCGAGTAGCGATTACCTTGTAAAATGCTTTCTTAAAACGAAGCAAATTATCAAATGAAAGTTGCTTTTAGTGCCCTTTTATATACCTACAATGAAATGTTTAAAAATCATTAATAGAAAAAACAAACAAGGAAAGTGAATTAGTGATATATCTTCTGTTATGGTCAGGTGCTGAAAACTTGTTAATTATCGTAGGTTTTGTAGGGACCAAGGACGTTGCAGCAGGATTTATCACTATCTCGCAAAGCACAAAATTGGCTGAGAAATAAAGTACCGAAATCCATAAGCATTTAAGATTGACTATCAACGCCCCCATGGAAACGATTGAAACATTTTGAACATATTAGGAGTATTCATATATTCACATATGTACATTACAATTCCTTCGAAATGTAAAAGTACACTCTAATAGGGGCATGGAATAATACCTTGACTCAAAATGCCATGAGCAACGTGTGATGTCTGAAAGTCTAATATAAGTGCATACCCAATAGATAATGTAGTTTTAAACTATATCGTTTCTTCAAGCGAATAAGATTGCAATCAATGCAGCGTTAGCTACTATAGATTTCAATAAACAATGCCATTGTTTGCCTTGTTTTACTTTGAAGAAAGTCTTCCTATGTTAGAATAATTTTAGAAAATGCGAAACCTAAGTTTTTTATTAAAAGTACTAAAAATTAATTTCCAATAATTGCAAAAAGCAAAAATAATATTTTGGTTAAAAAATAAAAGTATAAAAAATATTATTAAATAAAAAATATATACTTATGTTTCGTTTAAAAATATCCTTTAAATGTTACTCACGTTCTTCCGTGAATATACAATTTTTTAATAAGAATTTCAGCTGTGGAGCTCACCTGAAAAGAAAAGATAAAAAATATTAAATTAGACAAACTCGAAAATATAAAAACTTAGTACAAAAACAGCTTATACAGAAGCACTATTTATAATACAATATAAGCATATTTCCGCATATGTTCATTTCAGAAAAAAAAATCCCTTTTTTCAAAAGCCAAACTATTTTTAGCATTTTTAAGGGAGCACAATGTAGGCCAAAACCAATTAAAAAGGTAAAATATTAAAAATATATACCTGCGGTATTTAAAAATGAATTATGAATGTGGCGCATTTGTCACATATTCGCAAAAAAATGGATGTAAATACATATATGTCCAGCCAGATCCGAGGTTCCCAGCCGAAGATGTAACTTTTTTAAATCCTTTCGTGCGCCCTGTTTCAGGATCCTTTTTTAAAGGTTGTATCCATAAATCGATAGAAAATCAAGCTTTAGGAAGCTACCTGGAAGCTCAAGTCGTTAGCTGATTCAAAAATATGTTAAATTCACATTAAAATTTTCAAAAGGTCTGGCCAGACCTGGGTGCCTAACGTACGGTTAGTAGAGGTTAGGTGAAGCAGTTATGGAACGCACTTTATAAGCTCGTATGTTAGTCGAAAAATGTTCCTACATTTGATATTCACAGTTAGTTTTAGGTTTGCTTTGGCTTTCAATATTGTAACTTCCAACCAGTTGATTATTGAAAAATAATAAAAAGTTTTGCCTTACTTTTAACAATAAAAGCAAACAAAATATTATCATCAAGAGATGTAGAGACAGATTTTTGTGGTCACCATAAGTACACCAGTACTCCATAAAATTTCCGACTTGTCCAAAAACAAGCATAAGTAGGTATGTCTCCTTTTATTTAATACTTATTTTATTTATAATTTAGCTTTAAAAAGTTTGTCCACTTCAGTTTACTTATTAAAATTCAAATCATTCGCCTGCTGGCTCAAAATCCCCAGTATATCTTTTGCCATTTCCTTATATATTTTACTTCATGTCATTGATGTATCATTTGTGGTAGTTGCTGTTGTTGTTTTTTTTTTTTTTTGTTATAGTAGCTGCTGAGGGGCATCGTTGTAATGCAATTTTCTGTCCGCCATTTGCTAATCACTAAATTATTGTCAGTTGAATGAGTAACGGCGCTTCTGCCAACTACGTAGACACTAACACACTCCCCAGAGAGACAATGTCGAACTCGCAAATCATCACGCATGAACTTACCAACACACACACACACACATACACACACAATCGCTAGCCGCTAAGAACATATGGCTAAATGTTCACACAAAAGCTGCTGGTGAGACACACATCCACATGCGAGTAATGGACACACCATCACCGTAATAGACCCCAAAATGCGACGCTTAGACCAATCGATGGATCGCTAAAAAATACAAAATAAAAAAGCAAAAAGCTACAACAGCGACGCAGCAAATTGATCGATTGACACATCGCGGCGCATCGCAACATAAAAAGCCGCATGTATGAACATTGTTTGGGTACCTCTACATTAAGGTGGCCTACTAGTTGGCTGAATTGCTAGTGTCGCAGCATTGCATATTCGAGTATCAAAGTTTCGAGTATTTAGCCGCAAAAATGAAGTGTACAATCGCGTAGAATCGCACGCGGCATACAAACGGCCACGGCCACTAAACGTTTAAGTGGAAGCTGTTGCTGCGGCAGGAGTCGTCGCTGCCAAAACCACCATCAACACCACTACCAACACCGGCTTTAGACCGTATGCATGCGCTTGCATAAACATATATACATGCAAGTGTGTGTATGTATGTGCGCTTGTGTCAGTTAGGCAGCTGTCAATGGCGGCCAAACAAAAATGTCACTCATGCGCCGCGTAGAATGACCGGTTGGTCGGTGGCGGCGCCGCGAGCTGGCCTGCTATGCCATTGATGATGCATTGCTACATCTAATGGATACTTGATATACAATAAATGCCGCAAGCTTGATAGTTGGATATTTGTTCGTTGTATTGTAGCCAAAATGAGGGTAAACGTTTGGCGGTCTCTTGACTACCAATGCCTTCTGGTAGCTGAAGCGTTTATCCGCTACTTTGGAAAAGATGATAAGAGAAAACCAAAACTTGAAATGGAAAAGTGGGTGCTGCAGCGCTAAAGCCAAAATTTATATAAAGACTACTTTCATTTCGAACATATAGAAGTATCAGCAATAGCCAAAAGTTTTAGTCAAACACCGAAAGTCCGACTTTTAAAATGAGCTTGACCGTCTGAGAGAAAAAAGCTTGACTGTACTTAGCGATGTACTTCAGCACTAAAGCAGCTTCAGCTTTGAAGTGTATTTTTATCCGAGACCATGCTATCCTTCCTAAAAATTCTCCCATCCATAGATGGAAACTGGGTTATTTGACAGTTAAAGTTTGAGTTAATATCTCATCCATAAAGAAAATATAATTTGTATAATTGGAGCACTGAAAACATACCTTCCTATACTTACTTTGGAAATTGTGACTTTGTCTTAAATACTATTTTTTTTAAACTCATCTCTCAGCTTTTTGCAGGACTTTTTTTAGTTCACAAAGTAGACAAAACAAAAAACAAAAAAAAATAAAATAACAAGAGCAACAAATTACCCCATCCCAGGGCTAAAAAAATTAGCTCCACAAAATTAAATAAAGAAGAATTGAAAAAATTTTAAAGATAATTTAAATTAAAGTAATTTTTCTCAAAACAGAATTTTTTTTTTTGTGTCTTAGGCTTTAGTTCCATGATTTTTTCGGGGCTCTTTACATGCAGTACGAATATTTTAAATTTAAGAATTTTCTGGAATTTTTGTTTCACGTAAGAATTATCATATAGACTTTCACAACCGTTATGTTAATATAGGTTAAATGGCTGCCCTACCTTAGGGCACTCTTGGACAAATATTCAAAAATTCGTCCGTTGTGATGCCACACAGGGGAGAGGAGAAAGGAGAAGGGAAGAAAGAAGTAGCCTTGGGGTTAGAGGCGATGATGACCATGCATTTTACGACGACGCCGACGGCGGCTGATTTACGTTCATAATTAGCCGCAACAAGCTACTGAGGAACTTCACCATATTTGTGATATTTAGACCTGCTATGTCCGCATGCGTAGCTAAAAAATGAGAGCCCAGATGTGAATTTGCGAGGTATATACGTAAATTTTCTTTTTTTTTATGTGAAAGTTTCAGTAAAAAATGTTAAATTAAATAGAGTAGACAAGAAAAGACTTGAACCTAACAAAATAGACTTAGACTTAAACAAATAATTAAAGTTAAAAATTAAAATACTCTATCTAAACTTCTAAAAAAATGAATGTTGTCAAGATTTTAATATAAAGCAGAATAAAACAAAACTTAAATACGAAATGTAAAAGAAAAAATAATCTAATTTTGCAAAATTAATTTATTCAACTATTATTAAAGTATTACGAAAGCATTATTAAAATATTATATTTCAATTAAAAATTCTAAACAAAAAATCTTAACATAAAACATTAACAAAATAAGAATGCAAATTTAAAACATAAAATGAAATAAAAGAAAAATTTCAAATAAATTAAAAAAATTTTACCCTGAGGTTAATTTAAAATAATTTTATTTTATATTATATTGTATATTAAATTAAGAGTGAAATAAAATTAAAAGAAAAATTTAAAAAACTTAATTTGCAAATTTAAAATAAAGTAATAAAATAGAAAATAAAGCAAAGTGAAAATAAAAATAAAATAAAGTAAATTTAAATCTAAAATAAAGTAGAATAAAAACACCATTAAATTTCAAAAACAAAACATGCTGAAGAAATTTAAGAAAGTGAAGTCAAAATTTAGAATTTAAAATAAAATAAAATAGAATTGTAATAATGAAACAAAAAAGTCTAAAATAAAGTACAGTAAAAAAGAGATTGTCTGTAAAGTCGATTTACTGACAATAGTTTAACGTGACAACGTCATAAGAAAATAATGATGGAATGGTTGCATTTTACAAAAGAAAATTTTAATTTTATTTGTTTGATGGATATTTTGCATGAATATAGAGAAGGAGGTAAATGGAATCGCAATGGAATTGATCAAGTTACATTCACACAAACGTTAAAAATTATGAAACATTTATCAAATTCATGAAAGATATGTTCAATTTCGATTGTGCATCAGACGTTAATAAGTCAACAACACTAAGAGGCGCCATCATCGATTTGACTTTTTCAAGACACTTTACACTCGAAACACTTCCTTTCATTTCCTACTTTTCCTATCATCGTCCTATTCTCAACAGAGAAATGGTTCATTACCATGCACACAGGAAGAAGGCATATGCAAATACAAATATGTGAATTTATATACAAATGCGCATATACATACATATACATACTTCTTCTTCTTAATTGGCGCTATAACCGCTTACGCGATTTTGGCCGAGTTTAACAAAGCGCGCCAGTCGTTTCTTTCTCGTGCTAACCGGCGCCAGTTGGACACACCAAGTGAAGCCAAGTCCTTCTCCACCTGATCTTTCCAACGCAGTGGAGGCCGCCCTC
Source organism: Anastrepha obliqua (assembly GCF_027943255.1). Taxonomy (NCBI): domain Eukaryota; kingdom Metazoa; phylum Arthropoda; class Insecta; order Diptera; family Tephritidae; genus Anastrepha; species Anastrepha obliqua. Next base: position 85,868,895 of record NC_072896.1, on the reverse strand, counting down.
TTCCTCTGCTACCACCAGCTGGTACCGCATCGAATACTTTCAAAGCCGGAGCGTTTGTATCCATTCGGACGACATGACCCAGCCAACGTAGCCGCTGGATCTTTATTCGCTGCGCTATGTCTATGTCGTCGTAAAGCTCATACAGCTCATCGTTCCATCGTCTGCGATATTCGCCGTTGCCAACGTGCAAAGGTCCAAAAATCTTACGCAGAATCTTTCTCTCGAACACTCCAAGCGTCGCTTCATCGGATGTTGTCATCGTCCAAGCTTCTGCGCCATACGTTAGGACGGGCATGATGAGAGTCTTGTAGAGTGTTAATTTTGTTCGTCGAGAGAGGACTTTACTGCTCAATTGCCTACTTAGTCCAAAGTAGCACTTGTTGGCAAGAGAGATTCTACGTTGGATTTCAAGGCTGACATTGTTATCGGTGTTAATGCTGGTTCCTAAATACACGAAGTCTTTTACAACCTCGAAATTATAACTGTCTACAGTGACGTGGGTGCCGATACGCGAGTGCGCCGACTGTTTGTTTGAAGACAGGAGGTACTTCGTTTTGTCCTCGTTCACCACCAAACCCATTCGCTTTGCCTCTTTATCCAGTTTGGAGAAGGCAGAACTAACAGCGCGGTTGTTAAGGCCGATGATGTCAATATCATCGGCATACGCCAACAATTGTACGCTCTTATAAAAAATTGTGCCTGAGCGATTAAGTTCTGCGGCTCGTACGATGCTCTCCAACATCAGGTTAAAGAAGTCACACGACAGCGAGTCACCCTGTCTGAAACCTCGTTTGGTATCAAACGGCTCGGAGAGGTCCTTCCCAATTCTGATGGCGCTACTGGTGTTGAGCAACGTCATCTTACATAGCCGTATTAGTTTTGCGGGGATACCAAATTCAGACATAGCGGCATACAGGTAACTCCTTTCCGTACTGTCGAATGCAGCTTTGAAATCGACGAAAAGGTGGTGTGTGTCGATTCTCCTTTCATGGGTCTTTTCCAAGATTTGGCGTATTGAGAATATTTGGTCGATGGTAGACTTTCCAGGTCTGAAGCCACACTGATAAGGTCCAATCAGTTGGTTGACGGTCGGCTTCAGCCTTTCACACAATACGCTCGCTAGAACCTTATAGGCGATATTTAGAAGACTAATCCCGCGGTAATTGGCACAAATTGCAGGATCGCCCTTCTTATGGATTGGGCAGAGCACACTTAAATTCCAATCGGCAGGCATGCTTTCATCCGACCATATTTTGCATAGGAGCTGATGCATGCACCTTACCAGCTCCTCGCCGCCATGTTTGAATAGCTCAGCCGGCAGTCCGTCGGCGCCAGCGGCTTTGTTGTTCTTTAGCCGTGATATTGCTATTCTCACCTCGTCATGGTCGGGTAACGGAACGATAATTCCGTCGTCAACGATTGGGGTATCGGGATCTTCACTTTCTCGGTGACATGCGCAGCTGTCACTGTTCAATAGGTTCGAGAAGTGTTCCCTCCATAATTTAAGATTGCTCTGTACGTCAGTCACCAGTTCGCCGTCTTTGTTCTTACAGGAAAACGCCCCGGTCTTGAAACCTTCTGTAAGCCGCCGAACTTTCTGGTAGAATTTTCGGGCGTTGTTCCTGTTGGCCAGCATCTCAAGCTCTTCGCACTCACGTATTTCGGCCTCTCGTTTCTTCTTTCGGATAATACGTCTATCTTCCTTTTTCAGCTCTCTGTAGCGATCCCACATGGCTCGCGTTGCGCCCGATCGCAGCGTGGCTCTATAGGCGGCATCCTTTCTTTCTGCGGCAGCATGACATTCCTCGTCGTACCAATTGTTTTTTCGGGCTCGCCGGAATCCGATTTCTTCTTCGGCGGCGGTACGTAGAGAACGAGAAATGTTGCTCCATTGTTCGTGGATGCCGGTTTGTTGGGCAGTGCTCTCCGAGAGCAGGAGTGAGAGTCGAGTGGCGAATCTTCTGGCTGTCTGTTGTGATTGCAGCTTTTCGATGTCGAACATTCTTTGCGTAGGTAGATGTACGTTTTTTGCTGCACAGAGGCGGGTGCGCAGTTTGGCTGCAACAAGGTAGTGATCCGAGTCAATGTTGGGTCCTCGGATCGTACGTACATCTAATACACTAGAAGCGTGTCTTCCATCTATCACAACATGATCGATCTGGTTTCGTGTTTTTCGATCAGGAGACAGCCAGGTGGCTTGGTGAATCTTCTTATGCTGGAATCTGGTGCTGCAGACTACCATGTTTCGAGCCCCGGCGAAGTCGATCAGCCTCTGTCCGTTACCGGATGTTTCGTTGTGCAGGCTGAATTTTCCGACTGTGGGACCAAAAATTCCCTCCTTGCCCACCCTGGCGTTGAAGTCGCCAAGCACGATTTTTATGTCGTGGCGGGGGCAGCGCTCATAGGAACGTTCCAGGCGCTCATAGAAAGAATCTTTGGTCGCATCGTCCTTCTCTTCCGTCGGGGCGTGGGCGCAAATTAGCGATATGTTAAAAAAACGTGCTTTGATGCGGATTGTTGCGAGACGCTCGTCCACCGGAGTGAACGACAGTACTTGGCGACGAAGTCTCTCTCCCACAACAAATCCGACACCGAATTTGCGCTCCTTTACATGGCAGCTGTAGTAGACGTCGCAAGGTCCTATGGTTTTCTTTCCTTGCCCCGTCCATCGCATCTCTTGGATGGCAGTGATGTCAGCCTTTACTCTCACGAGGACATCAACCAGCCGGGCAGAGGCACCTTCCCCATTAAGGGACCGGACATTCCAGGTGCATGCCCTCAAATCATAGTCCTTAGTTCGTTTGCAGGGGTCGTCATCAGTATAGGGAGGTCTCATCCGAGGCTTTTTTAAAGTTTTCATTGGGGGGGATTTTTAAGTGGCGGGTCCCAAACCCAACGCACAACCAGCTATCCTGGAATGTTTCGCCTTCTCACTTTAGCTCACTCCCGAACGGGTGTTCGGAAGCTACCCAGAGGATACGTGGGCTAATCCCGGCCGTTGTGAGCTGCTTGAACCATATGCAGAAGAATCGTCCTGGCCATTCCCAAGTGAATGGCGATCAGTAACTTTCCCCACTTGCGTGGACTTCTACACATGGAACCATCCTCCGAAAAGTTTTCATTGGGGGGGATTTTTAAGTGGCGGGTCCCAAACCCAACGCACAACCAGCTATCCTGGAATGTTTCGCCTTCTCACTTTAGCTCACTCCCGAACGGGTGTTCGGAAGCTACCCAGAGGATACGTGGGCTAATCCCGGCCGTTGTGAGCTGCTTGAACCATATGCAGAAGAATCGTCCTGGCCATTCCCAAGTGAATGGCGATCAGTAACTTTCCCCACTTGCGTGGACTTCTACACATGGAACCATATACATACATATATATACATATATATACATATACATACATATACATACATATACATGCTCGCTCAAGTAGGAGAGAGCCAGATGTCGAACGTTGCCGAACGCGGGGCCGATTGTGCCTCTTTGTCGTGCGTTCCGCGCTCTCGGTTGGTAACGACGCATGAGCAAAATAACGCCGCATTTTTTGGTGCGTGCAGCCGGCTGCATGGAATTATAATTATCACGTCAAAAAAATGTTGATTACAGTGAAATGTATGGTAAAATATGAAATGATATTTATTTGAAAGAGATATGTGAAAGAGATTTTTGAGTGCTGTTTACATACCGGATTATTGCTTAAAATTCAATAGAAACGAGTTTTTCGACGAAGCTTTTCGCCTCCTCGCAGACACAGATGACAAGATCACTTCTCTGTGAGTGTATTGGTTCCGGTCGGTTGATTAAATACAAATACCCAGGAATAGTAATTGGTTTGTTGAAAAATGATTCCATAGACAAACTAGTAATGAATTGAGAAATAACGGCTGGATTGTTCATACGATTTTCGTTGGTTGCAAGGACCAATGTGTTCGTTAAGGCCGTCAAAAAATTTCGGTTCGCATCAGTTTTACTTAGCCCATCGACTGCCTTGCGAATATGTATTTTCAGTATAAAAAGGTGCAAGTTTGTGTTGGCTTTCCATTGCTACCTCGATTAATTTGCTTATAATGCCTAAGTGCGTAGATCGAATTTAAAAATTATAACGCACGAATGTAGTCACTATATCAGTATTTTGAATTATAGTACTTTTTACAAATTACCATCAAGAATTAGTAGCAATATTTAACGTTAAAAATGCTTAATTTTGCATAAGCTTGAAAAAATCCCCTATTACAGACGCTTATTTTACTCAAAGACAAACACAGGAAAGTAACAATATTCACCCATAAATACTCTTTTTTAATTCAAGATTTCCTTTAAACCTATTTTTACCCAACAATACGAGTTTTAATAAAATTCTATTATTACAAATGTTCTTCTAAATTTTTGTAATAAAGTGCAAAATAAATGTGCGGGACGAACTGTTAAAGGAACGATAGTGAGAAAAGAATAAAGCGAAACTGAAAAAACCCAGTCAAACAACAATGAGGTTCGATAGAACTTTTGTACTTTTTAAAAGAATTAAATTAACCTTTGGCCTTCGATTAATCATTATTTAAAAAAATTGTGAAAATTTGGACTAAAAAATCGCGATAAAATAATATTTTCAAAAAGAATTTAAAATTTGGACAAAAAAATTGCGCGATGAATCGATAAATCACTATTTTCAAAAATTGTGATCGTGATTTTCACAAAGAGTGAAGTCTAAATTTTTTAAATAAAAAAAAAATATAAAAAAAACACTTTCCTAACTATTTTTGTTTTACTCACTCTCGTGTATGCCAATCTTTAAGCAATCGGACTTAAATGCGCCCAAAACTGTATGCAATTTGTAGCATATTCGCTGCCGCCAGACCCTCCGCGCAGATAATATGAGTGTCTGCTGCTATTATCATATTTTTTGTTTAACAGCAACGCGGCTGGAGAATATCGTACAACTTCAACTCATTTCTGTTAGTGCCGACTTCAGCTTGGTTAGATGTGCAAGTGCACATCGAATGCACTTTTATTTGTTTCTCTTTTCTGGAGATTATTTGCAACATTGTTGCAGCATAGTATTTTAAGGTTAATTTGCTTTCCACGAATGCTTCCATGCGCACAGCATGAAGTGCAGAGCAAAGCAAATAAAAAGGAGGCAATTTAGGTATTGAAGGCTCTTATTTATACTTCACAATCGGTTTGAGACAGCCAATTGAGTGGAAAATGGAAATAAAAAGTAGTAGAAAAAAAGTCGGATGTAAAAGATAATTGCACTTATGGCTATGGATTATTTGCTTATGAAAATATTTGAAGAGTTGGCAACTTGCACAGATGAATTTGTGATTTACTATTTTAAATTTAAACTGTTGCAATTTCTGATTAGTTTCACCTGTTGTCCGAGCAAAAAGTATGTTAGATTATATCTTCAAAGCGTTGGACATTTTTGTCACCCTTTTCGTAGCAAATGTTGGTAGTTAAGATTGATATTTTCAGAAAATAAATATACAGGGACAATTTAAGGTAATATATTAGAGGGTTAAGAATATCTGAGCATAAACTTTTATGGTGTGGACTTGTAAGATTTATTAAAAGGTGTATCAAGGGGTAGCAGGGTATCAGCTTTAGCAAAGAAAAAATTTTTTTTTTCTTAAGAAATATATTGTAGTATTTTCAACCGGACTTTATACATATATAGGGTTATTCAATCTGTGCGCTTCAACTTTTTTCCGATAGGGAGGGCGAACGACGCAATATTTTTTATTTTTCGCTTGTCATTTGTAAACTTCATTAGTATATATTTCATCATGGAACGCTACACACTTGAGCAACGATTGCAAATCGTGCAAATTTTTTATGAAAATAATCGTTCTGTTGCTGCTACTTTAAGAGCATTACGGCCATTTTACGGTCCATTTAACAAGCCGTCCCGTTTTGGGGTTATGTGAAGTCATTGGTCTACAGTAACAAGCCGGCGACGATTTGTGAGCTCAGAGCCAATATTGAACGCGAAATTGCTGGAATTTCGGCCGATTTATGCAAAAGAGTGGTCAAAAATTGGGTTCAACGATTGGACTTCGTAAAACGTGCACGCGGTGGTCATGCAAAAGAAATCGAATTTCATACTTAAAAGTATATGTTCAAACTCGATAATAAAAAAAAAAATTAGTTAAAAAAGTCAAACCGTTTGTGTTTTATTCAAAAAAGTTCAAAAGTTGAAGCGCTCTTACTGAAAACCCCTATATTTAAGAATACCCAAAGAAAACTTAATATTGTTCCGGTGTATTTTTTCGAAAAGGCGTTTCAGAGTGCTTGAAAGTACAAGTCAAACTTTAAACGCGTTTTTCTCAAAATGGTGCTTTTAAAGTCGGTGACCAACATTACTCGAAAACGGCAGAGCCGATTAGTCTCAAATTTAAACACGAGCTTCTTAAATATATTTATTAGTTTATTATATTTATTTAAGAATTTATCGAAAATTTTTTCTCACCAAAAAAAAATTTTTTTTATAAAGAATTTAAGGCCGAAATTTTTGTCAAAAATCGATTTATTTTTTGTTTTTTGAGAAACCGGCATTTTGCTTATTCCTTCGATTAATTATTAGATTTAATATTACTTTATTGCGTTTTTAATTTCAGAGGATCCAGGTCAGAGATATAGTGGTAACCGCAAAACGTCTTTTTTGAGAGGAAGTCCCAGTGATCAGCTGTAGCTCCTTTCCAAATAAATATTTTTACTAATACTAAAACTTAAAATACAGTTAAAAGATAACACAATAGGTGTACAAATTTTTAGATCAATAGACTTTAAAGTTTTCTCAGAAAATATTCCGGAAAAATCGCTTTTTTCAGCCTTCTAACTGTATATAACCCCTTAAGCAAAACTGAAATTGTTTCAATAGCCAAAAGAGACAAGGGCTACTACGGGCGCGGGCGCATAATGAAAGTAATGATAACAAGTTATCACAGAAACTATTGTTGTTTTTTATTTTTATTTATTGAAAGTATATACGTTTAGTTGACATTTTTAAAAAGAGCGAAGGAACTACTATGAAATAACATGTTTCTGCCCGTATTATCTCTCTTAATCGGACCGTAGGGCGAGAATAATGGCTCTCCATGATTTCTATTGATTTCTATCAGCCGCTATATGTCTAGTTTCATTCCAGTTAGCGGTGGAAGAGCTCTCACTTAGCATTGTGTGCATCCAAGTTTGTCGAGGGCGTCCTTTGCGGCGTCTTCCTCGCGGGTTCCATTGAAAACGATTGTGGGAACATTGTCGTCTTCTCTACGGAGAATGTCCAATTGAATTTCCTTTTCGTTTTTTAATTTCAAGATTGATTGCACAGCATTTCAGTAAGGTCAACAGCGTCACTAACTACAACAACACTGATTGGGAAGCTACAAATACCATGCTCAAATAGAAAGCTCAGATGAAGATGTCAACTGCAGGCTAAACAGAGCAAGGGCGCAAATCTCCAGGCGCACTAAACTACGCATATTTGGCTCAAGCGTGAAGTCCGTAACGAAACATCACATCACACAGAGGCTAAAATCTTTCGTCAACAGATGCCTCCGCAGAATGTTTTGAACAAACACTATCAGTAACGACGCAGTGTGGAGATTAACGAAGAAGGAAAAAAAATCCTGAGGCATTTATTGATAAACATTTGAAGGCGTCTGTATATGTATATGTGCTCAGAGATGAGCCAATTCTCAGATCCATAGAAGAAGACCGATTTTACCTAAATCAAATCAATTTAACCATCTCAATAAAAGCTTTCAATGCCATGTAAAAATAATGAATGTATTTTTATTGAAAATTTATATCGATCTACATTTTCACCTGTTCACTTCCACATCCCACTTAGCTATCAAAAAACGCGCATAAAGTACTTGGAAACTAGTACTGTTAGACGAAATTTGATACACCGCATTCAAAATCGGAATCGCCGAATTTGACAATGCTGCAGAATTAAAATACAACATTAACACTCCTTACTCACTTACTACCAACATTTTTAAATTTCCAGTTTGTCCTTCAGTTCGGTCCAAAAATCATCTTCAACCATCTTCCATCACCATTTCAATAAATTTTAGTTAAATATCATTCTGGAAGACGAAATGCCTAAGGGTATCTGCGCTTCAAATCAAATGCCATGTTTAAAAACGTACGCTCATTATAAAATTTAAAAGGTCCTCTCTCCAAGAATGCTAAGCAGTCTCAATCACATTATCAAACACGCTGCATAAGATCATCTCTCCCTGCCACGTGGAAAGCAGCAGATTAAGATGACTCTAAAGAAAGAAAGGTGACTCAAAAATACAAAACGGGAGCCTTGGATAATATCGATTTCAAGCCTTAAAGTAGAATATCTAGAGTGTCCAAGATATTAGAAATGCTTATAGCAAAACAAAACAATTACTTAGGTCCCTTCAAACTAGCGCTTCAGAGCTGATCACTTATGCAAAACTGGGGTTGTAAAAGTTTTGTACGTTTTTTTTTTTTAATCAACAGACCACGCTCGTGTAAGACTATAGCATCTGCTTGACTTATATAAAATTGTTTATACCGTCAATCCCAGCTTCTTGTGTGAAAAATTAGTAAGCCATTTCGGCTTTGTTGAAGCTGCAGTCAACCTTGACTGCTCAAATGCTAGCAACCTGGCATCCATTAGAATGCAAAGGGCCTCTTGGACAACCAGAACTGGGAACGTAGTACTGGGATATTCGTTCTGCTACACCCAGTAGGCTCTATACAGATATAAAATGGTTTGGGGTGATTGGAAATGAAAAAAAGCGGTGGATAGCCAAGTGCATCTTCCATATAAGGACAATTTTCAATAAATTTAAAAGCTTTGAGATTTGAGATTTTCCAATAATTACCAAGAAAACATTGTCGTGTTTGATATTAGGAATCCCTTCAAACCAAGTCTTGAAAAATATTATATTATATACACTTTCAAGCTTGGTACATAAATTCCATTCAACTTTACTGGCTGTATTATTGAAAATTCTAAATACCAAAAACAGTAATTTCAGTTTGTGTGCTTTGACTATGTAACGAATAAACCGAGTAATAGGGGGGATATTTTAATGAAACTTGGTACAAATACCTAATATCCTTCATAAACTGCACGTTTTTGTAAAAGCAATTGAAATCAGTTACTAACCAGGTCCACCTTCTACATAACAATAGACTCCAAATGCTCAAAAAATAAGATATTCCATCAACTAACGATGAATAATTGCATCTACACTGTAAGGAGTATACGAGTAATCCTAAAAGTATAAATAATTTTATACTATGCTTCAACAAAACTGCAAGGCTCTCTGGGTTAGGGTTACAAAAATGTATGGTTAGAAATATTTCTAAAAAAGTATTGTGGCTAATGCAGGGTGCGTAATAGAATACAGTTGGCTTAAAATTGGTCTCTCTGTTTGTTCATTTGAACTCGGTAGTCTAATTGGTGGCCGCCTTAGCTGAATGGGTTTGTGCAGGTGCAAATGGCCAATGCAATCAAGGAAAAAAATTCTCAAAAATCAACGCGAATCTTGGGAAACATAAAACTTGCACTTTATTATAACAAAACTCTGTGGGATAAAACTCTGCATACTTAAAATTATTTCTAAAAATTTTTTATAAAAATTTTTTTATAAACATTTTTATTAAAAATTGTAAAATTTTTATAATCACTTGTAGAATTTCTGGCCTCATCTTGTTGGTCTCATTGCCGCGGGGATGAGGCTTAAATGGTGGTTTGACCCCCATATCATGGAGACCAACTCAACACGAACTACAGGTAAGAGGGAAGCTCCATATGGGGATTGGCTAGCCATCCACCCGCTTTACGGCGAAATCGGTGGCCATCCAATCACCATGAAAAATCACCGTACCGACGCAGATACCTTGTTGTTCCTAAACCCCTGTCATCGATTCACTTCCTCTCCTTGTCCACCTCCTAATCCTGGGTGTTATGCGACACCATGCAGCCAGGGGGTTTACCAGACCGGCTGTATCTTAGCTGTGTCTCCCTAACACCAGGCCGCCTTAGAGAAAAACTGTGGTCTTGCCACGGCATGGCGCGCTACCCCGGTAGACCATTTGAATTCCCCTTTATACTAATTATACCACTGCACTTGCCTTGTCGAGCAGGTGATCGTACGAAAAATAAGAATTCAAATACTGACACAAGCGACGAAACTTCTACTGTAACGGGATCAGGTTACAGTGAATGTAGTGTTACTGCCAACGTACGAAAAACTCTATGCAACGTACGGGTGCCATAGTCCGCGAAGGCTCGCACCTGGAAAGTACTGCAAGCGTGAATACTAACGAAGGAGAAGCTTTACTTCGCTCTCCTGTGAAGCTTGATGGTGTCAGTTCTGTGAGTAAGAAAGGGCCTAGAGCTAAGCCAACCAAGGAGGGGATGAAAGCGAAAGCACGCTACAAGACTTGTAAATATTTTGAGAAATTTACACAAAGTTTTAAGCTTGAACTTTTATGGTTTTTGTAGTAGGATGAACTATGTTTTCATAAAAATATGATTAAAATTAAATGAGAGGCAAACAAATTATCAAAACTGATCAATAAGTCTTAGTGCTAGGACCCGCTAGGATCACTAAAATGACGAAATGTTGCAAAAGTCGAGGCTTTTGTAAATAAAATTAGTTTCTAAAAATATTTTTTCCAAATAATCAGTTCAGAAGTAAGCAGAATTTAAAATTTAAGGCATACATAAAACTATTTAAAAATTGAACTAACAGAATCAAGCATTCATATTATGGGGAAACGCACAAGATCACCAGCAAACAAATGTAGAAAATCAACATGTTTTTGAGTCACTCGAGGCCCATCACTAAGCAACCTTCCATGATGATGAGGAGCTCTAGAGCGTTGTTCACTATTTGTGACAGTCGCATGTCAAAAAAAATTCTCTGATTATTTTCGAAAAAAAAAATTGCAATCAAAATCGCGTACCTACTTTAGGTCGTTCACCTTCAAGTTAACAAGTGTGCCATTCCCAATATGTAACTTCTAAGGTAGAAATATAAAATTTGTGATCAACTTTGATAGAATACAGAAATAAAATATAAAAGTAAAAAAACAAAAACACAAAACGCAAGCAACAACAATACTTAAACCACTTTGTGCTTCAAAGAATTCAAAGATAAAACGGAAACTCCTTAACTCGTCAATTGACATTAGAGCAACCAAACAATAACTGAATTTTCAACTGACCAGTCAGACGAAGACAGACAGCCATTTAATAGAGACTCACACGACCTCTCAATAAATGTTCGCATAGGTATATCGAGCATACGCGCCGCATGCCACAACCAAAGCTCCAAGACTCACGTAATACAGCAGCAGCAGTGGCAGAGAAAGTAAAACAAAAAACCATGACAACAACAAAAGCAGCCATAGAAATGCGAGTTTAAATCGAGTGCTCGGCACATTTATGCTGTCAAACGCAACTGCAACTGGCGGTGTCACTCTGCTGGTCATTCGTTGGCAGGCAAGCTGGTTCGCTCGTTGGCTAACTGGCTGTTTGGCTGGCTGGCTGGTTGGCAGTAAGGCAGTAGTGAGGCCAGCCGACGAGAAAATCAGCAATTGTGGCAGCAACTACTGCCCATGCGCACAATGCTGCCGTGCCTCTGACTGCCTGACGCAGAGAGACATTAGCCAGCAGGCAGCAGGGGGCCAGGGAGGCGTGTGGCAGCAAGCAGCGGTCACCAAAACCGCCGCCAGACAAACGCACAGTTATTTTTCGTTTGCGCTGCTGGCATTTACTGTTTTGTGTCAAAAAGTTGCGGCTACATGCGGGCTAATATTCTCGTTTATTTCTAGGCATTTTTTAGATTTTTTACTTTGCCTTTTTCTGTACTTTTTTTGCAGATGCCACGGTTTGTGGCTGCTCTTGCAACTATTGATTTGCATTTCAGCCTTTCTTAAACTATTAAACTATTGCTTTGTTATGCACTTTTTTGCGTTTTTTTTTTATTTCTTTTTTGCCATTTCTTCCTATGATTATTATTATTTTTTGGTCGGTCAGCAATGGTGGCACGTATACCCTAAACTTACAGCAGCATTTTTCTTAAATTGCATACGCATTTTTGCTGCACTGGCCATTGCTGCTGCTGCTGCTGCTGCCTGTTCTTTCGTCGCCACATAAGCGATGCGCAGATACGCAAAGTGGCAGCAGCAACAACTGCCATTTACAGTTGATTTGTTGCACAGCCAGTGTTTGTGGCGAAAACAGCTGGTTCGCTGGCTGGCTGGTTGGCTAGTAGGCCTGTGCTTGGCTCAGTGCTTGAGTGGTCGACCTGAAAGTCATTGCCAAATGCCTCTTTAGCGTATTTTTATTTAATGCGCTATCGAACAAAATGCTTAGCTGCTATTGTGGCAGCAGCCTTGTGCTGTTGCAGTGACTGTGACTGCTATTTTACGGCCGCTTATCGCCGTCAAACTGCATTCGTGCAACATTTTACGCATTGCGTGCTGATTTGCGTTGCCGTTTTTTCTCTAATTTTTTTTTTTTTTTTTTTTTTTTTTACCAAAGTTAATGGCCCACACTTAGTTGTCTGCCGCCAAGAAATATGCTTTAAACTTATTTGCTTATTTTTTGCTGCTTCGTCGCAACGCACAATCAATGTCATTATTATAATCTCAATGTCAATTTTTGCCAATCTGAAATTTCACAACAACAAAGCGACTAATAAAAATAAATCACTGCAACAGCTAAATGCTACTGTGTGCTGCAACTACTTAGTGGAAGTCAAACGTTCAACGCGTTTTGCATGCTTGCAACGTGCCTGTAAATTGAGGCGCGCAGTTAGCAAGACAAAAACTAAAAAAGGCCGCCGCTACCGTCTCTGCACTTTGTTGCTGTTGCACTTTATGATTTGGCAAACATTCGCAGTGACTTCAGCCGGCGATAAAAAATGCGCATGGCCACTACTCCCGTGGTTTTAGCTGCCACAAAGTGCTGGTATCAGTGGCAGCAAACAGCAAGCGGCAAGCGGCAAGCGACAGCAACAGTAGCCAGCGCCAGCGCGTTCGCTCACTGTGCTGACCCAATTCTCAGCCGCCGCGCTAGCCTGTAATTTCCTCTACGAGTTTATTGAATTCTTGCGCGCATTCGCACACTAACACACATACATACGTACATACGTACATACATGCATGCATACATGAAAGCACACATGTCAGCCGATTTTAGTTGCAACTCTAAGCTAAGCAGCGAAGCAGCAAAATACGCTCGGAAACATAACTTGGAATTAGTGGAAATTACAAAGCGCTTACAATTCGCTTGCTACTGCTGCTGATTTGGCCACTATGTTACATCAGCAACAACAACTACAATTAGCTGCGCGCAGTTTGATAACACGCGTTCGCACTATCTCACACAATAACAAGCCAAGCTGGTGGTAAAAACTTAAATAAAAATACAAAAAAAAACATGCACACGTAAGCACATACATACATACCATATACTTATAACACTAATCAATTTGCATTTCACTTATTATTTATTTATTTATTTTCTTTCTCCTGGCTTTGTTGTTGTTTCTTCGCTGCTGCTAATACTTGCTGTTCTTGCTCTTATATTCATTTTGTCTCTGCTTGCCACTTAATGCATACGAGTATATGCATGTATGTACATTAGAGCGGGTCAAAAACAGAATTCGAAAACATATTCGCTTACTTTAAAGCTTAGGCTGAGAGTAAGCCGAAGCAAGAAAAGAAAAAAAAAAAAAGAATTTTGAATTTTGACCAACTGGTAAAGAGGCTCTTAATGTGACGACTTTCTTGTAACAAAAAAAAATTAATTTTTATTAACACACATAAGATGTAGAGTAGCTCACAAACAAATAAAGAAATCAAGAAAATATTAAAGAAGAAATAAAAAAAGTTATAAAAAAATTTGTTTAAAAAAAATTTTTGGACCACCCTAAAGAAATAAAATAGTTTTCTTTTCGTAACCCTCGAGTTTGAAATTATTAGAATTGCAGCAAAATTATAAACTTTATTGCAAATTTAAAAAAATTTAAAAAAATTGAAAAAAAAAATTTGTGGACCACCCTAAAGAAATAAAATAATTTTGCCGTAATTTTAGACTTTGAAATTATTAGAGTTGTACCAAAATTGTAAATAAACTTAATTGCAGCTTCAAGCGCAAGAATTTAATTATTTTTCGCACTCTTCAATTAAAAAAATTGCTGACTAAGAGCTAACCCTGCGGAAATAAAAACCACTGCAGAAGAAAATGTAGGTATTCCCGAAGCTTTTGCAACAATGCACTGCTCATACAAATTTTGTATGAAATAAGAAAGTTTTGAAAAAAAAATAATAATTTTGTGAATTTCTCGGATTATCTACAGTGTGTCAAAGTCACGTGTACCTGTAGCAAAATATTTGAAGAAGTCGAATACGCTCATGAATAAATGGGAGCAACGGTATACCGAAGTTAAAAACGTTGACGACTTCGGCAGACGGGGTCCAAAAAATATACTTCAACAAAGTAAAACCGAACTTATCGTTGGATAAAGCTGAAGCAGTTTAATGGAAAAGTGGTGTAAATGTATCCAAATACACGAATCGTGGGCGTTTAAGTGCAGCAGGCCACAAATTCCGGAACACATTGAAAAAAGACATGCATGGGCTAAGGCAAAGGACTCTGAAAAAAGGACGCTGATCTGGTTTCGCTCTGGACTAAAATGGTCTCAGCCTGGTATAAGCGTGGTGACAGTCAGCCAGTATAACTTAACCTAATCTAGGGGCATTTGTGGAACAACACCAAGACGCACACCACAAATAGGAGAAGGAGCTCGGCCAAACACCTAACAGAAGTGTACGCGCCAATTATTTATTTATTTTTAATCTAGGGGCAAATACAAAACTTAATTGAACAATCGTAATATTCACGACTGAATTCTCCTTTCGCGAATAGGTCGGTACTGATGTACTGCTGATAATCGACAACTTCATTGAATTGTAAAACATCCAGTTCATATTTGCAGCTCCTTCTCCGAAAACACATTTGCCGGTTTGCTGCTATTTATCGTCAAGCGGAATACAGTTCTGATGAATAAAATTTACCAAAAACGCATAATTGCCATCAGCTGCGAAGATATTTGCAAGAACCAGCCAACACTGCATTTTACAAGCGGAAAACGATCCTGAGCAAAGCAGAAGAAGGTCTATAGAGTGGATAAAGGGAAGTGGGATTTATATGGAGGATTGGACTTCACAGTCGGTTGATGCTAAGCATTGAAAATGTGTTGGCAAGAGTTAAACAAAAACTTAAATATGGACGCTCAAGCAATTATGAAGGCAAATTCCGCTGATTTGGAGTCGATTACTTCCACACCGTGCGCAGAAGTTAACACAAAGTATGATATGACTCAAGGATGTGCAGCCATTATAGCTAATGAGGATGAATATTGACTTTTTTAAATTTATTGCATATAGTAAATATTATAAGCCCAAACACAGCAGTATGTTGGGATCGAATTAGTCCAATAGATAGACTGTAAAAAAATAAAACCGTAAAAATAAGATAGACCGTAAAACAATTATTTTTTGGTTCGAGGTACTTTCCATCAAGAACTTCGAAAATTTTGCATCTTATTTTAGCAAAAGACTCTAAAAAATTCTGAGACGGGTTTTCGGCGCTCCATAGCCAAGACGAAAACTTGGTATATTTCTCAATACAACGTTTTTGAAGTCACTAGTCAACACAATTCGTGCACTACTCAATGTATTTGGATGAAATTTATACAACTTATTGAACGCAATAAAAATAGCATTAAATTTTTTTTTAGTAAAATACTTTAAAAAATTAAAAGAAAATTTTAGTTTAAATTGAACGATTCTGAGTTATTCGATAATTAGTGACTAGTCTCGATGCTCCATAGCTAAGACGAAAGCTTTAAAGGCCTTTTTCACGAAATAACGATTTTGAAATCAGTACTCAATACTATTCATGAACTTCGCAATGAATTTTAGTCAAATTTATAGAGCTTATTGAACGAAATAAAAATACCATCTGATCAGGAGATTTTCGTGTTTGTGAAAATTTCGATTTCTTTTTTAGAATCAAAAAAAGTTTTTTTTTTTAAAGTTCGAGTGTAAACTTTTAAAAGCCGCTGATCGAGCGATTTTTATGTTTGTTGTAAACTTCCGGTTTTTTTAAATAAAAAAAATATAATTTTTTCTAAAAAATTCGAGTGTAAACTTCTAAAAGCCGCTGATTGAGGAATTTTTGTGTTTACTGAAAACTTCGATTTCTTTAACAAAAAAAAAAATATTATTTTTTCTAAAAATTTTCAATCTGCTGGTCCAGAGATTTATGTTTTTTAAAAACTTTAATTTTTACGAGCCAAAAAAAATTAAAAAAAAAAATCTTCACAAAAAATTTTTTTTTAATTTTAAAAATTTATTTTCTTTTAATTTTTTTTCTTTTTCTTAAAATTTTTTTTGTTTTTGATTTGGGCTTAAACTTTTGACTTTTTTCTTAATTAAAAACCAAAACCTCTTAAATTAAAGAACTATTCTTGTTTATTTTTGTTTTTTTAATTCAAAAGGACCTTAGTAGAGTTGTGATAGACAGTAAAAGCACTACCTCTTTGTTTGTTGGTGTGAATTATTTTGCTTAATTTCTTTATTTTTATACATTTTATTATATTTATTTTAATTGAAACCATTTATAATCTACTCTTCACAATTTTTCTTCATAAAAAAAAAATTAATTGTGAAATGGACTACCGGTAGTCGATTCTGCATTACCGAAACGAACCAGAATCAAATGCGGCCAAAAACTGTAACTTGAACAGCAATTCACAAAAATGTATGTTGTACTGTAATAAGCAACAACAAGTGTTTAATAATATCTCCTTGTGATTAGCTCTATAAAATAAATTAAATCGCATTAAAAAAATAATTTTCAAAAGTACTATTAATTTCTTCATGCCTCTGCTTATCCATAACCCTATAAACTTTAAAATAGAGATATGATGTTCAAACTTTTTTTCGGACGACAACTGAGCCACCTTAATACATCCTACATTCACATGTATTTTTTGCGGTAGCTAAGCGCACATTTGTTTTGATATATTATTAAGTTGTTGTGATTGCTTATTATATGGCAGCGATATTTTTCATGCCACATTCTATCTGCTACCGAAGAATTTGTGTGCGTTGCGCTTAAAGAGTACCCATCAAAGAGGAATGTTAACCCAATTTGAAAATGATTGTTTTTTTTACATCAAACGCACCAACGGGCATGCAAACTTAGCTATATAAATTTAGTCATGGTTTTAAAAATTTGCGTGATTGAAAAAGTAATTAACTTAAAAATTAAAGTGTACACAGGCTGGCAATGTCAGGAATACAACAGATATTCTAAGCAGTGATATGTGAGTGAAGGCAAAGCCAGGCAACTCGATACGGTCGTAAAAGAATTTTATTGTGTGGAAAGTTTGCAAAAATGTTTCCTCTTGTGACCTGATAGAATGGAGTGTACTGAGAGGTCATTGGAATGTATAAAATTTATTAGGCCTGTTAAAGCGGAGTGGTGTAGCACACTAGTATTTTTTTAATTTGTAGAATAGATACGATGACATTCGTAGTTGAGGAAGAGAACTGCTTGTTTGATTAAATAGCATTTAAAAAGCTATCGAAAGCATGCCATATGCGTCTAGGCCTTGAAGTGACTATAAGTTTCAAGAAAATTGTTTGCAATTCATAAAATTATCCTCTATGCATCAGCAGTAAATTTGAAGCTACTTGAATGCTTCCGATCAAGATTTTGTTTTATTTTGCTTTGAGTTAAACTTTTTCACGAGTAATAGTATTATACTTACAATAGATGTGTCAACACAAAATTTAAAGTCACAATATCCAACTATTTGGGCATTATAAAATTTTAAAATATATTATTGTTTTTTGAGTATATTAATTTATTTAATTTAAAATTTTTTTTTTATTATTTTTTTAATTTTTTGAATTTTTTTTTTTATTACAACTTTTTTTGTCATCTATATCACTCTACAATACCTTTCAGCTCTTAGTCCATAGATGTCGCTAGGAGTATTTTTAAACCTTCCCACATGTCTCTTTTTTTTCGTCTGTCATCTGTCAACAATATTCAGTTCATTGTTTGTTACGTTTCATACAACAATGCATTTTTGTCGCTCTTAAAAATGTCGAATTTCGTGCCTTCAAACTACGATTTGCGGATATCGTTTATTTTCTGTTATGAATTGAAAAAAAAACGATTCTCCCGGTTCAAAAGGAAGCCTTTTTTGCATCGAATCTTTACGGGTGATGAAAAATGGGTGTATTTCTTGAATCCCAAGCGTAAACGATTGTATGGTCCGCCCGGCCACAAGCCAAAAACAACGGCCAAAAACAACGACCAAATCACTTCGGCCGCAAGGCAATGCTGTGTGCTTTCTGGGATCAGCGTGGAATGATTTGGTACGAGCTATTAAAACCAGATGAAACAGTTGACGGTGCACGCTACCAACGGCAATTCACCGAAAACGTCCAGAATATGCCGATCGACATCACAAAGTAATTTTTCTTGAGGAAAATGCACCGCCACATCGAACAAGAGCGACCCGGGAATTGGTGGAGACGTACGATTGGGAACCGCTGGTGCATGCGGCTTACTCACTCACTCACTTGGCGCCTTCCGATTATCATTTGTTTGCATCAATGGGCCACGCATTTTCCGAGCAGCGCTTCAATTCTCACGAAGAAGCCAAAAAATGGCTCAATGATTGGTTTGCGGCCAAGGACGGTTAATTTTTTTGGCGCGGCATCCACAAATTGCCTGAGAGATGGGAAAAATGTGTCGCTAGCGATGGCTATTATTTTGAAGATTAAATTTTGTAACCATAACCAGGTAAAACCCAATTGCCATTTTAAAAAGGGGGTTTTATTATTAAAATTTCTCTGAAATTTAAAAAATGTTTGTTCTTTATTTAAATTTTTTTTTAATTAAAAACAAAACACCCGTATCAAACTACAATAAAATCCAAGTACCAAACTTTGAAGTTAAAGAAAAAATTGTTTACCGTCTTTTTTTTATTAAAAATTAATTTTTGTTTTAAGAACAAAATTTTTACCCGTGTCAAATTACAATAAAGTCCAAGTACCAAACTTTGAAGTTAAAAAAAAATTTGTTTACAGTCTTTTTTTTATAAAATTTTTTTTTTGGGTTACAAACAAAATTTTTAACTGTATCAAACTACAATAAAATCCAAGTACCAAACTTTCTAAAGAATGTAATATATTAAAACAAATTTCCTTTCAAATTTCAAGTAATTATAAGTCACAGTTTTTAGATAAATTCTGGGTATGTCGTTTTAAAGCCCCTTCAATTTTAGTTTAACAAAACGCAAGTTTTAAGTGACTTAAAAATCGCTTTAATATTTCACACAAGAGAATCTGCATATTTCAGGTTAAACTGTAAAGTAATTAATGAAGCTCAACAACCAGGCGAATAACAAAATACAGAAGACTTAAGCAACAAACTCAATCAAAGCCACATTTGTTCAATGCATCAAGCGTAAACAAAAGAAAGTTAGCGGTCACCATTTCCTATGCCTAAGGCATGTCAATTATCATACTACATTACACATAGGCAGATGTGCATATGTATATACATACATATATATGAATAGCAGCATACACTGTGTGCGTGGCAAGGCATAAAAGGGAGCCGCCTGAGGCGTTAGGTTTTTTTTGTGTGGCTTTTTGTTAATATATGAATAAATCTTTTGTGAAATATGAAATCTACGCTTATCTTGCATTACTTTGCTGCCTTTGAATTTCAAATTAACCACTTCAAATGCATGAATGAATTTCCAAATAATGAACGACTGCTCTGCTTGTTTGCGTGTGCAACTTAACGAGTGACTGCAATTGACTTCACTGTCGATCAGCCACAGTGTGAATGAATGACCGTTTGACTAGCTGACAAGTTGCCATTCGAAAGCATGAATTTGCGGTGTGCATCACAAGAGCAACACCATCATCAGCTGCGCATTCTTCTTCAGTTTAACTAATTACCCGCACACTCATACATATGCAATATGTCTCATGCACACACTCGGAACAGGAATTTGTCAGCCATTGACAGCGACACTTTGGATGGGTGAATTGGTTGCACTCACTTTTGGAATTTTCCAGCCAAAGACGTTCTAGGCATTTCTTAGTAACATTTTTTATATCTATTTTTTTTTATAACTTTTTCACCATTTTATTTAGCAAGAAAATTTATGTGCATCCTTTCGCTAAACGGCACCTAGTCCCATTTCGTTTGTTGTGTAACGTTACTTAAATACTTGCAACGCTAATTTCATTTACTTTATTTACATCTGAGTTACGCGCGATTAAGTCAACTGTGTTGTCAATCAACTGGACAGTTGGAGCGACGCACTGTGTCCAAGTATTCTCAATAGTGTTGTCGAGGTATGGCTAAGGTTACTTTTAGCCATTTCCCATTCAGCAGCGCAATAGTTTTCCATCATTAATGTAATGTCTGTCCGTCCATCCGTCTGTCTGTCCGTCGTAGCTTTGGCGGTTGTGTGGTGTCAATTAATTATTATCCTGCCATCAATCACGGAAGTCTAACTGCGGTTGTAGCTGCTGAGGCTGCGTATGCAACAAGTGAATGTTGCTGTAATCTTTGTCGCTAAGCAAAAATACAAATAAGGCCTGAAGGTATGTATGCATGTGTATGCTTGAGATCACACACATACATACTTATGCAAATATTTGCATGTGCTTTGAAATTGACGCTGTTTTGAGCTATCAGTTAGTGCACACACTCGTCCACACACCTCATACGCGCTCAGCCATATGTTACGGCAATTTTGTAAGTTTTAAAAATATCTCCGATTAATTTAGCTTAAATTTGGTTGTTTATGCCGCACCGTTTGTGTTGGCTCTTATCTTGTTTGAATAGGAAATAACTCGGCCAGCCGGTTTGCTTATCAGAAGGCAATAGATCACTGCGGCGCGGAGAAGTATGTTTTCAACACATCCAGCGCGACTTCATTTACATATTTATATACATACATATAATATACGATATGCAAATATGTACATACATATGTATTTGTGTAAGCTATAAATTAGGTGTGTCTGTGTATGGGTGCGATAAGTGTTATTAGCAAATTAGTTTTCGCTTTGGTTGGGAGAAGGTGGCGAATTCGGTAATATCAGAAAAGCAAACGCAAATTTTCCTCAATTTCGGTGTTTTTGATGTGAAAGTCATTTCGGGTGCGGCATAAGTACGGTAGCTCTGAGGTGGCACCATGATGGGATTGTGTAAGGTGATGTCACTACGAGTTAACCAAATGATGGAGTAAATTTACTTTGCTGTGCGCTTTGAGTGTAGACGAAAGTGGGCGAAAAAGTTGAGATTGGAAAAATTATTAAATAAAATATACAGAAGCAAGCTTAAGGAAATAAACTGCTTTGCAAAGAGGATACTTCTTACTGTAGCTAAATTAACTGTCTTAGAAAGGCGGAATAAGCAATTTACTGAGCAACGCAGATAAAATACACAGGATTTATAACATAAATTTACAACACTTCCATCAAAATATCATAAAGCAACTAATAGTATAAAAATTTTGTTAAGAAAATAAAAAAAAAAAATCTTTGCAAATGTCACTAGTTCCACCAATTCATCATCTTCCAGCAAATAAATATTATAAATCTGTCGCACTCTCACGTATACTTAGACCCGCCATAAGTTCTGTTACAAGTTTAGTCCGCTATATATAGATATGAAATTATATTACATTTTTAATTAAGTTAGTTTTATTTAATCATGTAAATAATAAAACAAAAATGTTTAATTTTCATTCGAAATGGTCAACAATTGTTTTTACGCAAGCCTTCAAACGATGAGGCCATTCAGCTATTGCAGCACGCATGGTTTTCATGGATATTGACGTCGCTGCCCTTACCAAAGATTGTTTGAAACTCTCCAGCATTCTGTAGGGTCTTCTACAGGCCATATTTTCCAACTCTGACCACAAACTGTCTTCTGCGACTATGAACCAAGGAAAGAGTGTTTTTAGTCACTGCTGGGTGATTTTGCTTTATGGGCTGGAGCGAAGTCTTCTTGGAAGATCAAACGCGCTTCATTACAGAGAGTATTGTTCAACTGCTTCATCACGTCTTCTAAGACATCCTCCGGGTACACTTTTATCACGGTTTAATCCCTTTTTCGCGAAAAAACACTTCACACGTCTTTACAATACACTCCCCACACAAACTATTACGGACGCTGCATGCTGGCCGCGCTGAACCCTCAGAGCAACATTTTTTGCGTCTTTAGTAGTTAAAGCATAGATTCTGTCGTCGTTTTGCTTGTTAAAAACTTCTTCCACAGTAAAATTTTTCTCATCTGCGAAAGGAATATTTTCATGACCGTTGAGCGTGCCACCGCATCTGCTTGCATCTGTCGAGTCTAATTTTCTGCAAGCGCGTTGTCAAAAGATGCCCAGTTGAGTGACGGAGGACCTTCACTTGGAGATCATCTCTAATTAGTTCTGTTATGGATCTGGTCGATACATTAATTTGCCTGGGCATCATTTTCTGTTTCCTAAGGGGATTTCTGTGAATTCTTTCTCGATAGCTGCACTGGTTCGAACCACGCGAGCACGACCCCTTCTTTCTCTGTCAGTCACTTCAGACTTTTGGAAAAAACGATTGATCGAGTGCGGTAAGCAAACATTCTCGAAATATTAGATTTTTTCAGCAATTAGTAAATCTCACTTGCACTTTTACCACACTTTTGTATGGCAAACACTGCAATGCGATTTTCCTTAGCTCCCCATCTCCTCACTCCATTCTTAACAAGCGAAATATGTCCACAAAACCGAGTATAATTTATGAGTGGACAATGTATACGAAAAAAAGCAAAAATAATGGAACCTTTTCCTGCGAATTTATACTCGCCGTACGTATTATAAAATGTGTTCCAGATTTTATAGCGAGACTAAATAATGGCAGCCTTTTTATCTATGTATTAAATGTTAGCTTGTCAAATTGATGTGTCCGAATATTGTTACCTCAAGTTTGACTCAGCCTTTTCTTGTTAGTTCAGATATTTGTGATCGACTTGGGGAATCTCGTTCATAGTTAATTCTTTCGGGCTTATTTTTTTATATCAAGCGGTGGTTTTGTCGCATGCAATACTTTGATTTAGTGTAAAAAGTTGTTTGATGTTGCTTCATATGTCGGGGGCGTCTCAAGTCCTCTTTTGCAGTTAGTTCGGCTAGTTCGTTGCTCATAATTTATTCATGGCCTGGTACCCAGACGAGTTTTATTTGTAATTAATTATTTTTTAAAATTAAATTTCTTACGTTTTCTGCGTAAATGTTACTATTTGTTAGGCTTTGTGTGGTTTCAAGAGATGAAAGTGAACCTGTGGCGATTTCGAATTTACCTCAACTGTGGCTGTTAAATTTTATCGCTTCATAGATGGCTATAATTTCTGCCGTGAAGTTCGAGCTATAGCCTGGTGACTGCTACACAATAATTGTTTCATCATTGCAGACTGCACTGAAACTGATACAATTTTCTATTTTAGAGCCATCTGTGTGATGAAATTGAGTTTTGAAAATCATTACGGCAACCTATTTCAGTTTTCTACTTTCTTATTATGGATAAACACTATTTAGCTTAAGGCCACCGCATATTTTTTATAATAAAGCTTTAACTGTAAGTACAACTTTCTTAATAAAAATAATAATAATCTTGCAGGTTAATTGAGAAACCGCGCCTTGATATGCCACGCATAACAAATTTCATTCAAGCAATTTAAAATTTATTTTTGTTGAATTTAAAATTTAACTCTTATAATAATACAGCATTTTAAGCGAGAAGTGGTTATGTACACCTCAGCTGCTCCCATATTTACATTTGGAACACACAAAAATATGCCACCTATTTGTAGCCAAAAAATCACCACCGGAGTGTTTCTACAATGCCAGATATTCGTAAGCATTTCTTCAATATTTTTATGTGCACAGTCAAAGAAAAGCCTTAGCGTAGGCGTCATTTTTGTTGTTGTTCAAAGCAGCATACGTGCTACTACTGCAAATTTTTTAATTCACACGCAGGTGACAAATGAAAGCAAAACAATGTTTTATTTTTCAAATATTTAAAATTTTTTTTTTTTTAATTCTTATTTTTTCATACTCATAGTTTGTCGGCGTTGATATTTATGTGTCCCCACTTCCTCTTTCACCCACCACCTGTGACACTAACAGTGTTTTAAATGCAAGACGTTGCACGTGTTTGGTTTAAATATTAGCAGGCAGTGTTGAGGTTCTCAGAGAGCGCAAAGTGGCTTTACCTTTGTTTACTGGATGGCGACTTTTTATTTTCATTACACGTAAAACTGGAAAAAGGCTTTTTTTCATCACCCGTCAGTGGGAGTTGCGTGATTTATGTGCGCCACCATCAATTAGATAATATCGGGTTGGAAGAAAATAAATAAAGAATGTAAAAAAATTAAAATAAAAAAAAAAATTATATATATATAATATAAGTATATATGTATTATAGGTGACGATACCGCACTGTTTTTAATCAGTCTGTTGACTTTGTTTAGTATAATTTTTTTATCAGATGCTATTATAGTAGTAAGATAAGTAATCTGCAGAATATTCTGCCCAAACACCAAGGAATGCATGAGGAACCCATCCTTAGGCAAATCAAATGCAGAAATTGACGATGGATAGGTCTCACGTTGAGAAAACCACCAGATAGCATCACGAGAATGACATTGGACTGAAACCCGCAAGGGAACAGAGGTCGCGGTCGACCAAAAAACACTTGGAGAAGGTCGGTGTTGCGCGAACTAGCAGATGCCGACATCTCATGGGACGGTGTAAAAGCAACAATACTGCACCGTGTACGTTGAAAAAATCTTGTCGAGGCCCTATGCTCCCGGGAGAAGTGAATAAGGAAACAAAAAATCACAAAATTTCGCGAAACAATTTTTATTAGAAAACAGCTGAGTTTATAGTTGACAGAAAATTGTGTTTCTCAAGTGCAAAAAGCAAATAGCCAAATATGACTTACACACAGCAGTTAGCCGAAAGGATGAATTCCTTACGCCTTTAGTCGTATGGTAGTCGAATGAAAGCAAAAATCATTTAAATTTGTATCAACAATCCAGGAGACAAGTGTAGAAAACTATGCTTTTTACATGTAATGAAATCGGATAACATTTGGAGGAAGTTCATCTCAATGTTTTAATTTTTTTTTAAGATCAACAAACAAGCAATTTTAGTTTTTACAGAAAAGCATGCAATTATTTCATTAGAATGAAAGGTATTTTAAAGCATCATCAGTGATTTAAAAACAAAAGTATTAACAAAATAAGAAACCACTTTATCCACTTTGATCTCTGACAGGGTAGGTGATTAGCCTAGTCAAGTCGTGTATGTATATAAAAATATTAAATACATTTTTTTTCCAAGTCCTGTGCATGCCATGATTTATGGAAAATGGCATCGCTCTTGATAATTTGGAGCCAATAGGTCCAACTTTTAGTCCAATAACTCTGCTGCATAAATCAGGCTGAATTTGCGCAATAGTCTGACTTAAGTTGACTTTGAGGCATCGGTTGTTTGACGCTTATTGGCATAAAACTGCTACCTCGGAAATTCCAACAAGAAAATGCCTAGCGGGTTAAAATCATAGTTGTTGGTAGCCAAGTCACTTCAACTTCGCGAGACATAAATAGTAACCAAATACAAATACAATTTAATTCATGATATTTAGCTAAGCTAAGCGAAAACTGAAACCAAAATTATTTCTAAGTCATACACTCAAATCAGTCGGAGTATCATTTTATCATTTGAACTCGCTGCTGAAGCGTATACTGCCACTAAAACAACATGGCAGGCACAGTCAGACAGCCAATATGAGCTTAATCTTCTTAGAATTAAAACAGACAGATCTACAAAATTTTTAATTTGAAATTTTCATTTTTTTATATGAAAAAGCGGCGGTAGAAATCCCAAAACGAACTTTTGCTGTGTTTAAAACTATTTTTTCTAAAAAAGCTAACTTACGAAAGATTTTAGCCTCTACTTAAATTAAAGCCATTTTATTTCAAACTCGAATGGGTTAGCACTCACCAAACTCCAATGCAAACAGAAATGCTTTAAAGAGAGTCACTTAGTCACATTTTGAAAAGAGAGCCTAACGCCATCACCCGTAGCTCAGTCGGGCATCAAAGAGGACGAAGCAGTCATCACTAACCTGCAAGGACTGCGCAAAAGTGGTTTTCAAAATTCCGAAGTGGTAGCTGCGACGTGGAGGACGCCCCGCGGGCTGGTCGACCTGAAGTCTTTAACTCCGACGCCTTGCTCGAACTTGTGGAAGCTGAGCCAAATTTGACAATGGATATGATAGCTCAGAGGTCAAATTCATCGCATGGAATAGTTCACAGGCACATGGTTCAGTTGGAAAAGGTTTCAAAGCTGGGAAAATGGGTTCCGCATAGACTTTCCGTCGCCAATCTTCAGCAGAGAGTGAATGTGTGTTCTCAGCTGCTGCAACGGCTTGAAAATGAAAGTTATTTGAACCGTATCGTTACTGGTGATGAAAAATGGGTGCTTTACAATAATCCTGTTCGCAAACGCCAATGGTTAGATAAAGATCACCAAAGAACACCAGAACCGACCCCTAGAGATGGCCTTCAGCCCAAGAAGATTCTTCTGTCTGTATTTGGTGGGATATGGCCGGTATTGTTTATTATGAACTTCTGGAACCAAACCAGACGATAACTGCTGATTATTCTTACCATCAGCTATCAAACCTGAATGAGGCACTTAACAAAAATCGTCTTTAGTGAATAGACGCGTTGTTTCACCACGACAACGCAAGACCTCTTACCGCAAGGCAAACATTAGGCAAGCTGAACGAGCTGGGATGGGAGCTAATGCCGCATCCACCATACTCTCCGGATATTGCACCTTGTGATTATTATCCTTTCCATGGACTTCAATTCCATATGAGTTACAAGAACTACTCCTCAAAAGGAGCTATAAAAAGGGATATCGAAGCGTAGTTTGGCTCTAAGGACAAACTATTTTTTGAGCAGGGAATTAAAAATTTGCCTAAACGTTGGGAAGACATTGTAAATAATGAAGAAAAATATATTATTTATTAATAAATACTTTAAACATCTTTTTTATTAATTTTAAAACCACCTTTAAAAAATGCACGATCTTATAGACTGACCTGATAATAGACTAATGAAACACAGTTTAGGGCGCGGAAGTGCTTTTTGTAAATCAAACTTTTTTCTGGTCCTCTGCAAGACAGTTCCTAGCTCTTTCAGCATTTTGTAAATGTACATCATGATTTTCTCTGAGATGTAATTTCTCTTCCTCATTATTGCATGCTTGAATTTTTCTACTTAGTCAATAGAAATTATGATACCTATATGTAATTTCTTTAAATTTTCTTCTTAGACCACTTTCATAATTAACACGGAATGAATTCCATATAACGTGGAAATTACATCGACTATCTAAAGGTTAATTTTTGACGATATCGTGAAAATTACATTGAATGCATATAGTTAAGGATAATGTAGATGTGAAATATGTGATCAGCTCATTTTTTTTTTTTTTTGGAATTTCGACTTAGATTACTTTCATAATTATGGGCATATATATATGCATATATATATAATTTTTTTTTATTTAAGTATATAGAAAATAAATAATTTATAAAGGTTTTTATTCCCTTCTTTCCAAAACTCTGAAATGTTCTTCACTTTTCAACCCCAGCATCAGGTTTAGCGATCAAAATTACATCAACCAGCCTAATGTTAATGTTTCACAAAGAAGTTTTCGCAATTTTTACCCTTTTATGGGGAAAACTTTAGGACTAAATTTGCGAGTAATGCACTTTTTGATTGCGCGCTTAGGGCTTATAATTCATCATCCAATTCCAGCCTGCTTGATTTCGCTTTATCTATAAGTAGATTTTTTTTTTATTTCTAATTTTTAATTTACTTGCTAAATAAAGGGTGGTTAAGGGCCGATATTGAACGTAAACCACACCTAAACGTCAAATTTTTTCTGCATGTCCTTCGACATTTTCAGACTAACTCAATTTGAACCATGGAAATACACATAATTGAGCAACGCGTTAAAGTTATTCAGGCTTATTATGAAAACGGGCGTTCAAATCAAAATGCATATCGCGCACTTTGTGACTTTTTCGGTCAATTTAATCGTACAAATGTGCGTACAATCGGAAAAATTGTGCAAAAGTTTGAGCAAACCGGGTCTGTAGGAGATGTGAAAACACCAGTGCATGCTCGTACAGCTCGTACTGCAGAAAATATTGCTACTGTGCGCGATAGTGTGGTTGAAGAGCCGTCCACCTCAACTCGTCGTTGTGCCCAACAATTGCACCTCTCACGCTCGTCGTTGATGAATATTACCTGCATGCATAAAGACTTGCATTTACACGATTACAAGGTGCAATTGACTCAAGAACTAAAGCTTCTTGGCCATTTCAAGCGTCGTCAATGGTCAGAATTGTGGCAGGAAATGGCAACAGTGAATGACCAATTTTCGAAGAAAATCATCTTCAGTGATGAGGCAGATTTTCACCGCAGTGAATTCGTCAATAAGTTGAATTGCCGCATTTGGGCGAATGATAATCCAAGAGTGATTGCTGAAAAACCAATGCACCCACAAAGAATGAGAGGGCCGGCGCCATCATTGGGCCATATTTTTTCTAAAATTAGACCGGTCAGGCAGTTACTGTGAGATGATAACAAACTTTTGGCCCGAATTGGAAGATATTGATGTGGACCAAATGTGGTTTCAACAGGACGGTGCCACTTGTCACACAGCTAACGATACAATGGCGCTTTTGCGCGAAAAATTTGATGGGCGAATAATCTCACGTCGCGGCGATGTCAATTGGCCGCCAAGATCATGTGATTTGACACCATTTGAAAGAAATGGTGTACGTCGATAAGCCAACAACAATTCAAGAGCTTAAAGATGAGATAATTCGGTACATTAACGGCATAGAATCTCAATTATGACTCAGCGTCATCGAAAATTTGGATCATCGGATGGAGGTCCTTTATTGTACCTGTATTGATTGCTAATATTTTAGTTACCAAATTTGGCTTGTTTTACTTTACATTTTTGTCTAGTCTGTGGGGAAGTTTGTAGTGTAGATATTAAAATAAAATTAAGGAATAAAAATAACAAATAAAAATTAAAAATAATAATAAAATAATACGAAAAAACAAAACAATCAAAAAAATATATGGTGAATTGTAGACCTGTGTATCTATCCTTATTAAGTGTCTTGCTTTTTATTTTTTAACTCCCTCACTACTTACAAAAATTATTCAACTTGTTCAAGGCGTACATTCAGAAATAATTTTCCTTGTAAACGTAAACAGCACAGCACTCCCGTGTGAGTAGAGAGCCGTTAGGTGAAAAACAATAAAATGAGCGTCAAAAGGGAATGTAACGAAAATATTGCCCACGGATATCTGTGAGCATCAAAGGGTTAAGCAAAAACTGATTGCATGATTTCACAATTATTATAGTAAATGCTGACAAAATATGCATAATTACATAGCACAGGAAACTCATCACATCATAACATATGCAAATATTTCACTCAAAGTACGCTTAGTGGGCATGCAATTGGAATTTTTCACTAGCAGAAAAAACGTTTTTTTTTTCAAATTCAGCAACTCACTTTACGCGCATACTTGCAAGCGAGCACTATACTGAGTGCATAGACATACGAGTATTATGTTTCCCAACAACAATTCGCCGCTTAAGTCTTTCGAATGCCGATGTTTTTAACACTTTTTTATGGGCACTTTTGAAAGTAACTTTTGCCGCACGGAAGCAAATGTTGACAGTTTGAAGCATTAAAGACTTCCTGCATCGATTTTGAAATATGCATGTAAGTACTGTTAAACACACAGAAGAGAAACATAAAATAAACTGCAGGGAAAAACATTAAATATTTAACATTTGGCTTACATTTTTAAGGCAATTTCATGTAACGTGCATTATTTTCGTATTATTTTATGTGTATATTGTTGTAGTTGTAGTTGTAGTTGTAGCTTAAGTCGTATCTATTTTTACTATTTTCGCTCATGAACACCCGCGGCTACTTTCTTCAGATAACTACATTAGGTATTTCAATATTTGAATAATACTGCCCGTTGAGCGGCCATGGCGGCGGCGGTGGCGGCGACCATTGTGTGGCATAGGTAGAGTGCATACGGAAGCTCGCACCCAGTTTGTTGTATGCACCCATAATCCGCTTATAACTAAGCTTATTAACTTTGAAAATGTGTAAAGTGGGCAGACAGACAGCTGGCTTGGCGCGCTAACAGCTTACAATGGAATTGACGGCTCAACTCGACTAGCCAGCCAACAAGCCAGCCAGTCAGCCAGTCCGCTCGTTTGCTAGTTACTTGGCCAGCCCACAATTGAAGTGGCCAGCTAAGCGGTGATGGTGGCGGCACAAATGTCTTCATTTATGCAACTCTAGCCAATATGATGTTATTGTTGCTACTGGTAGCTGCGTTAATTTCAACCGCAACAACACACATCGGCAAATACCCGCTGAGCAGCTACTGTATTTCACGCTGCAATGGCCGCGAACACACACCTACGCGCCGCGCTCTATGCTCGATGCTTGGCTGCCACATCAAATCATGTAGCTGCTGTCGTCGATTGTGCAACAAGCGCGCTGCAGTGGCAGCAAAAATGCGGTCTTGGTCTTAGGTGGTGGCGGCGTCAAGCGTTGTGATGCTGACAATGCAGCAGGCAGCGAACGACATAGAAACAACGCCAGCAACAGCAATAGCGACATGGACACCGACGCCGCGTCAACGCCCCAACGCCCCAACGCAATGCTCTGAATGGCCCTGGCTATTTTTATAACTAAATATCTGTACTCGCATGAGGCTTCATATTGCATGGAGCTTTTTTGTTGCTTTTTGTTTTCTATAGCAGCGAAAATGTTAGCTCGTTTGCCACAATTTGTGGTCGCATGTCACATACGTAGTGTCCAAGCATTTTTCCCAGCAGTTTAGAATTTAGCACAAATTGATTTTTTTAGGGAAATCAGCTTTTCACTTTTCCACTCAATTTTTTGACTTAATTTGGACAAAATTAAAGTACAGTACAAAAAATGCATAAACTTTCTTTTTTTCTTCAAATTCAAAATGTGAATGGTTGTTGTCAAGTTGTAAATGTTGTACGCCGTGGAGCACATTTTCCGCAAACCTGCTTGGTATTCTGTGATTAATCGTCTACTCTCTAACCAATTTGTGAGTTGCTCGTTTAAGCCTAGGGCTTTTCCCGATTTTGTTTTATAAAGAGAGTACTTAAAATACTGAGTAAATCCTTCTGCTGATATAAGAGGAATTTAGCTGAGCTGGCTTCCAATTTCTAGTGTGCGCCTTGATGCTGTTCGACAAACGGAGGCACCCATGGTTTTATATCACCTACTAATGGCAGATAGATTTTTATGAGAAGATTTTTCTTACCAGAAATGTAAGGAATGTTCAAGTTTTTATTATATGGAAAGAAACACCCAACATTGTCAGCAAAAAAATTTAAAAAAATCAACTTAATTTTTGAGCCACTTCAAACTTCCACTTTTTTATACTGAAATATTCATTATTTTAAAACAATAAAAAATATACTATTATATGAAATTGTATACTCAAATTGTTTTTAGAAATTTTGATTAGAAAGTGTCAAATTTTGTTGAAATTTTTAAATTTTTTTTATTTTTCTTTCAACTCTTTTCTTTAATTTTTTTATTGAATTAATTAAAATTGTTTTCCTCTTCGAAAGCTTTTCAAACAACAATAATATTTTACTTACATTTTTTTTTTAATTTTTAAGTTGTTTTTTTGGTTTTTAATGAATTTAAATTATTGATTTAATTATTTCGCATTTGTGAATTTCTTGACTCTTTTTTTATTTTTTTTATTAAATTAATGCTAAATTTTCATTTCTGAGTGCCCTTTTTTGGTTTTCATTGGTTGCTCTCTGAATTTTTTCTCAGCTTTTGATTCTTTTAGTTATTAGTGAACTTAAATTTTTGACTTTTCATATTTAAGTGCTTCTCAATTTTTGCTACATTTTTTCGTCGATTTTTTATTTGATTTAATTCCATGTTTATTTAGATTTTTTTCTAAATTTTTAATTTTTTTAGTTTTTAGTGAATTTAAATTTTTAATTTATTTCATGTCTCAGATTTTCTTAACCTTTTATAATTTTTTTTTTAAATTAATTTAAATTTTTTCTTATTTGAGAGATGACCGCCAACATTGAACTTTCTTAATTTTTTCAGTTCTTAGAGAATTTAAATTTTAGATTCTTTTCATACTTGAGAGTTTTTCAATTTTTCTTAATTTCTTTTCATTCAATTATTTATTCATTAATTGAATTAATTTAAATGTTTTCTTAATTGAATGTTTTTTTAGCTTTGGTTTTTCGGTCACCGAGCTTTTGTTAAATTTATAAATGGTGTAAGTGTTTAGTGAATTTAAAATTTTGATTTATTTCATAACTCGGTTTCTCAATTTCCTTTCATTTTTTCATTCAATTAACTTTAATTTTTTTTATTATTGATAACTTTTCAAACAACAAATTATTTAAATTTTTGTATTAAATTTTTTTCTCAGCTTATTTCTGCCATGAAAACGCCCCTCATAAAAAATATCTGCCGTTCGGAGTCGTCTTGAAACTGTAGATCGGTCCATTTGTGGAACAACATCAAGACGCACACCACAAATAGGAAGAGGAGCTCGATCAAGTACCCAGAAAGGGTGCACGCACCAATTATATATCTATATATATATATTTTTTTTTTAATTATTTTATATTATTTTCTTAAATTTTTTTCATTGAATTAATTTTAATGCTTTTCTTATTCTTAGAACGGATCTCAATTCTTAGTTTTGTGCTGACTGAACTTTTTTCAAGTTTTGATCCTTTTAGTACTTAGTGAATTCAAATTTTAGATTTATTCAAGTATGCATTTTCAATTTTAATTTAATTTAATTTATTTTCATTGCATTAATTTTATTGGTATTTTATTTGAGAGTTTTTCAGATACCACTAAAATTTTATTTAAATTTTCTTGTTTAATTTTTTTCATATTTTTGTTGAAGTTGCATTGTTGTTTTAGTTTATAGAGAATTTAAATTTTTATTCTTTATATGGGAGTTTCTTCACTCCTTTTTTTAATTTTTAATTTAAATTTAAAATTTTATTTGAAATATTGCTTTATAGTTTTCGTTTGACGGTTCATACTTCTGAGTTTCTAGATTTTTCTTAACGTTTTAGTTTTTATGTTTTCTTTTTTTGTTACTTTTTTAAATAAATAATGTTTCTGAAATAAAATTTAGTTCATTCTGTCTTCCCAATTGCCTTTAAGCCACATACTTTCTATCTAATTAATTTTTTCATTTT
The DNA here is from genome assembly GCF_027943255.1 of Anastrepha obliqua. Taxonomy (NCBI): domain Eukaryota; kingdom Metazoa; phylum Arthropoda; class Insecta; order Diptera; family Tephritidae; genus Anastrepha; species Anastrepha obliqua. The sequence continues at coordinate 85,835,365 of NC_072896.1, read as the reverse complement.
TATTGGTATCCAAGTATTACTTATTTTTACTGTTAACACGTGTAAGCGCATGCACTGCTGTCAACTAGCTGTTGCTGCCGCTGTTGTTGTTGACACTCTTAACTTAACAGTTGCTACGCCTGTGGAAAAGGCTATTACTTGAACTATTTGCTGACAGTTAATACACAAAAACGCTATAAACAAACACGTATTCGTTGCTGGTTCGCATGTTGTTGCATGCTACATGTTGCACAAATTGAAATTAGGCCAAATTTTTGCAGTGAAATGGCTGCATATTTCCATAAAGGGTAATACCGTTGATTGTTTTATTGGGAAATGTTGCATGTCACTCGGCACTTTGCTAGCTGGCGGCTATAATGGCTGCACTCGATTGACTCTATGAATGGCAGAGTGAAAAAGAGAAAGAGGGAGAGGAAGGTAGTAGCACCGGCAACAACAGCAGCATTTACAGTTGGCATTGGCGCGCTGATTAGTGGGGAATGTGTTTGTGCGAAAATTGCACGGGAAATCGCACGAAATGGTGTTGATTGAGATGTGTTCTGTGGTCAACAATTACAGCAAGCTGAGCGCTGACTTTCTCCTGTGTGTGCGCATGCGCATGAAGTGTGTATACTAAATCTTTGGTTTGTTGACCGCGAATAATGGTATTGGGCCTTAAATGTAAGCTTTTGTGTGCGTGAACGATATCTTGTGTGAAAAATATGAGGCGCTGGCAAGTGCTGCTCGTTAAGCAAATCCTTTCTAAGTATTATTTAAAACACTTTTAAAAACAAAAAATTACAGTTGCTCTGCTGTGTGACGAAGGTCCTTTTAAACGAGAAGTGCTCCGCCGCTGAAAAGCTTTCTACTATCATTTTCAAACTGGAACAAGAACACAGACAACTTTTACTGTGGGCAAAAATTAAGGTGAATTTGGTTGTAAAATGAAAAATCTTTATTTATTCTTGTAAATCAATTTCATCCCCTATCAAAATAATCCCCTCTCGATGAAATACACTTATGCCAACGATTTTTCCAATCCCCGAAACATGCCAAATAGTTCATTTCCGGTATAGCCATCAGCACCTTCTTCGATTCAGCTTTTATCTCCTCAATCGACTCGAAACGCGTTCCCCTGAGTGGTCTCTTGAGTTTTGAGAATAGCCAAAAGTCACACGGAGCCAAATCAGGCGAATACGGTGGTTGCGGAACGATATGCGTGGAATTTTTGGCGAAATGATCACGAAGAACGAGTGCAGTGTGAGACGGTGCGTTATCGTGATGCAAAAACCAAGAGTTGTTGGCCCATAATTCGCTCAAATAATATTCCTTATTAACAGTTTGAACAGGTGGAAGGAATTCATAGTGCACCACACCACGAAAATCGAAAAAAACTGTCATCATGACCTTTATTTTTGAACGACTTTGACGCGCTCTTTTCGGTCTGGCCTCGCCTTTAGCACGATATTCGCTTGATTGGTCGGTTGTTTCAGGGTTGTAAACATAAATCCAAGTCTCATCTCCCGTAATAATGCATTTGAGCTTGTCCTGATAGTCTGAAAGCATTGTTTCACACACATCAACGCGACGACTTTTTTCCAAGAAATTGAGAGTTTTCGGTACCAAACGAGATTTGACTTTTCGTATGCCCAAATGGTCTTTCAAAATGATTTTCACAGATCCTTCTGATATTCAGATCATATCAGTAAGGTCTTTAACAGTCAACCGACGATTTTTGAGCACTAACTCCCTCACTTTGTTGACGTGTTGGTCATCTGTTGACGTCGATGGTCGTCCGGAGCGCTCCAAGTCATCAACACGTTCTCGACCCTCTTTGAAGTCTTTGTACCACTTATAAACATTTTTCTGCGACATGGTCGAATCACGAAATGCCTTCTGCAACATGCTAAACGTTTCCGCAGCCGAAATTTCATTCCGCAAACAAAATTTGATGGCACTTCTCTGCTCAATCAAATCAGACATTGTAAAAATCGAAAAATGCACTCTTGGTCGTTCGGTAAACACAAGCGTAAATATATTACTGATAATGGCATTCACATCAAAGTTGGCCCAGATGTTATTAAGAGTGGTGCCAACTCATGAAAAAAATAACTAGAGCGAAATTTTAATCCCGCGAAGTTTGACAAATAAATTCACCTTACTTTTTGCTTATCGAAAGCTTTTGAAAGATATATAAAAGATTTTAACTAAAAAATATGCATTATTTAAAAGGTCCGCATGCTTTCTCTACTTATGATAATGCCATTTAGAAGATACGGTAAAATTACAAAAAGTAAATGTATAATAATAATCTCAACTTAACATAACTTATAACTTTTTCGCTTAAATGTGGGCATAACCTTACATAACACAAAATAAGAAAACATAACATAGCATAACATAAGGTAGCATAACACAGCATAACATAACATAGCAAAACTTTACATAGCATACCATTACATACGTAACATAAAAAGCATAGCATAACAAAACATAACGTATTAAACATAACTCAACATAGTACAGCAAATAGAACTGAAGAAGATAGCCCAACTCAAAATAATAGAACATAATATAACAATATAACAAACATAACATAACCTATTACCTACAACAAATTGAACTCAAGATAACAAAATTCAATAAAACACAACATAACATTAAAAAATATAACTTAACACAACACAACATAAAATAGCAAAACATATCTTAACATAGCATAACTTAACATAACATAACCCATTACCAGGTTAAAGAAGTCACACGGCAGCGAGTCACTCTGCCTGAAACCTCAAACGGCTCGGCTCCTTTCCAACTCTGACGCCGCTACACGTATTTAGCAACGTCATCTTGCATAGCCGTATTAGTTTTACGGGGATCCAAAATTCAGACATCGCGGCATACAGGTAACTCCTTTTCGTACTGTCGAATGCAGTTTTGAAATCGACGAAAAGATGGTGTGTGCCGATTCTCCTTTCATGGGGTTTTTCCAAGATTTGGCGTAATTGCTGATCGATGGTGGATTTTACAGGTCTAAAGCCAGTCTGATAATCAAACCAATCAGTTGCTTGATGGTGAGCTTCAGCCTATCACACAATACGCGCGCTAGAACCTTATAAGCGATATTTAGAATACTAATCCCGCGTTAATTGGCACAGATTGCAGTATAACCTTTCTTATGGATTGGGCAGAGCTGACTTAAATTCCAATCGGCAGCCATACTTTAATCCGCCCATATTTTGCATAGAAGCTAATGTATGCACCTTACCAGCTCCTCGCCGTCATATTTGAATAGCTCAGCTGGCAGTCCGTCGGCGCCCGCGACTTTGTTGTGCTTTAGCCTCACTATCGCTGTTCTCACTTCGTTATGGTCGGGTAACGGAATAAAAGTTGCGCTCACCAACGATTGGGGTATCGGGATCTTCACATTCTCTGTGACATGTGCGGCTATCACTGTTTAACAAATTCGAGAAGTGTTCCCTCCATAATTTAAGTACGCTCTGGATGCCACTCACCAGATCGCTGGCTTTGTTCTTACAGTACTGGATCTTGTACATAAAATATAGTTTTATAAAATCGGCAGCATTCTAAAATTTAACATAAAATTATTATTTTAAATAAGCAATCTTAATTTTTCTCAGTTGCCTCTGTTATTGCACAGCTATCCATAATTTACCATTATTTTGTGCCTCATTCTGTTTTTGCATATATTTCTAGTATTTCTAGTATTTTTGCAATATTTATCACTATACGAATGGATTATTACTCTTTTTCCATTCATTTTTAATAAAATCTAATCGCCATTCAAGATCTCTACTCAGCCACCCTCGTTTGGTGTGGGCGGCGCTTTTTGTTTTAATATTTTTCTGCGTGTTTGCTGCATGCAATCAGCATTACAAAACATGAAAAATATTTCAAAACCAAAAAAAAAAAATCAAAAACAATCATAATACATTAAATTACAATAGCAACAAAGCACTTATCCAGCCTAACAATAGTCGATGCTTGCAAGTCAGCTGTTGCAGCAACTACAATGGCACTAATTGTTTGACTTGCATACACAAATCTTTAGTTTTTTACTTATTTTTAATTTATTTATTTATGTTTTCTATGAACATTTATACATTTCTATGCATGTTTCCAAGATTTACTTTTGTCTGCAAACAAATGTATGACTGCTAGACACAAGCCATTTGCTACGTGTAAATTTGTCTCTCGTTCGCTGAAAATGACAGTTACAACTGTCAGCCTATGACTCAAAAACGCCAGCGAAAATTGAATAAAATAACGCACATGCACACATTTCGATGTTCGCTACTCCACACGCTGGTATGTTGGCATGGCCACGCATCGCCATTGCATTTCAAATGGTACGCGTAGGCGGCAATATATATGTGTGTGTATGTGTGTAACTGATATGCGCTGCGCTGCTGTAAACTGCTCTACTCCGCACATATCGCTCGACGCTTGTGCATTTACGTATTTCATTTAGCAGACAAGCGAGCGAACAAACAAACAAATAAAAAAACGCAAACTGCATAAAGTTGCAAATTCGCATGGAAATTACGCCAACAAAACTGCCACGCAGATTGACTGAGTGGCGAGCGGTAAAGCACCAAAACTCAACTCAATTCGAATGCTTTGCTGTTGACTGACTGCCTGCCTGCCTGCCTACCCGGTTGACTGGATGAGTGAGTGAGTGAGTGAGTGACTGTTGGCTCGGACTGTGACTGCCACAGATCCGCACTCTGCATTAGCGTATGAATACGCGCAAAACAGCTTAGTTTAAGTGCATTTGAAATGGAATTGCGAACAATTTTTAGTAGAAGTAAATAAAATATGCACGGAAAATGGCAAAGAAATAAAACTAGGAAAATATAAATAAAATACATTTTTATGCTATATATTGTAAAAAAAATATATATAAAAAAAATTTCAAAAAAAAACATCCACCGCGACCGTTTTGTATAAATTGAATTTGAGTTACGTGGTGCTTGTGCGCTTAAATGCAAATTAAATGCAATGCTTCCTTCAATGCGCAAACGCATATGTGGACAGCAACTAACTGGTGGCTCGACTGTCAGCGCGACCGCCAGACTGCTCACTGCTAACTGCCAAAGCCTCTGATATTTTATTTGATTTTTTTTTCTAACTTCATTTTTTTTTTTCAATGCAAAACTGATTGATGGCTTTCAGTTCACCACTCAGTATGTCACAAAACAACCACTACATACGTACATACACACATACATAAAAATATAAACAACAAAAAATATGTCACTGCTATTACTGTGCATTGTTTAGTGCAGCTCAGTCCCAGTCACAGTCTCATTTCGTCTTGCTTAAAGTTAGTTTTTCCTTGCTCTCACTCGGCAGTCGTCAGTTGTGGGATGCAAAAATGAAGTCATTCCAATATGAATTACGAGTTGGAGTTGTTGCTGCATTTGTAGTACGAAATCGGCGAGCTAATGCGGGAAAAATTCAATATTCACCAGAGGTATGCATAAATTTGTGACAGAAAACCTGGGAAAGTAGTTTTTTGTTTTTTTCTTTTTTTTTAGCTGTAACAGCAAGTTGCTCATGTGTTAGCTTGTTATAAATTATAATGGAGACGAGCACTACGGGTGGTATGAGTGACCCAGTGTAATAGCATAGTGCAAAAAATGGAATGGGACAAAAAAAAAGGAATATATAAATTGGCGTTGAAACACATAAAATAGGAAATAAGATATTTTATCTGGGATAAGCAGCCGTAATTACTAGTATGAGTAGCCAAATATACTTCGTTTTCAAGGCTGAAATGCGTTTTAGTTTTAGATCAGCGAATATCACTTCGACACCAAGAGTCAAAAATGTATTACCGGCGTTACGAACAGTTAGCCATTATAGCCAGCGTAAATACCATTTTTGCTCAACTACGATACCGTGTTGATCGCTGATTGTTCAATGAAAAGCGAAGAGAAAGGGCAGAAATTTAGCAAAGCAGGAGTCGTGTGCGCAAAGTAAGAGGCAAAAATTAAAAAAATTGAATAGTAGCCAAAACGACACTAACAAATTTTGTAATCCTCTGAATAAAACATAAACTTAATAAATAAATTTATTAAAATACTAGATTGAAAAAACTTTGACTCTGAAGTGTAATAATTTAACTACCACCTACCGTATTTCTGGTACTAAATTGAAGGCTGTGCTCTAATTTTTTTTAAAAGGAGAAATAGCTCAAGATCGCCGGAAGGAAGGAAGCAAGGAAGTTGGAAAGGAGGGTGCTGTGTATTTGATGAAGACAGCTGAACGAAACGTTGGTTTTAGCCGCTTCGTACTACTAACGAAATGCATCAGGTTATTGGTATTAGCAGGCGTAGCAAAAATGTGAGATCCAAGATACTTAAATCTGCGAAAAGGAGAAAACGTTAAAATAATTCCGCCCCATCCTCCATACAACTGACGTAAAAAGGACTCGAAGTAATGCCCACTCTTACAGCATGCATTCCTCGCGTGCAAAGTCCTGTAAGATGAGATATTGTTAACTTAGAAATCCGTCATGCGCCTCCGATCCACTTCAAACCAAAATGATGACCTTACACGTTTGTAGTGTTCGCTGAGTTGACATGAAGCCCATTTCTCCAGGAGCTGGTCGCAGACAGTAAACGGAATCTCAAACCTCTCATGTCGCAGGGTAACTAACTCACAGGTCCCTTCCAGGTGATCTGTCCTGCAGTTTCTTGCAATGTCGCTATGACCAGGTGCCCAGATGAGCCTTATATCGAAGAATTCGGATGCAATCGAAACTGAAGGCAGACGTTCCCGAACCAGTCTCGAGAATTCCAATTGTCCAGCCCAGGGTTCTGCTTCTCGGAGTAGTAATTAATGTCCGTGACAGTTATTACTAAAGGGAGCTGCTTCTTTAATTGCCGCTACCTCTGCTTAGAATACTCTGCAGTAGTCCGGTAACCTGAACTTGAGTCTTATGGGGAGCTCCTTACAGAATACTTCTCCACCAACCCTTCCATTCAATTTCAAGCCATCTGTGAACAGGTTCACTAGGCCCGGTCTCTCTTGCCTTGTAGGAATGTGAGTGGAAAATGTTCCACTGGAACTAAGCAGGGATGCGCGTTAATCAGTCGCTAAAGGGATGAGCCCAAAGTTCCTAAGAATACTTGAGTGTCCGTAATTGAGACTTGTAGCCTGAGCCTTTCAGTCTGATTGCGGCACGTGTAGCCAGCTGAAATCTCTAGAGGTACCACATTTAGCTTTGTTTAAGTGCTAGAATAGGAGTAATTCGAAGTTCTCCACTGATTCCAATAAGGGCAGATCTTTGGATTTTCTCCAACTATAAACTATATTTTTATAAAAATTAAAAAAAAAATAAGTAATTAGGCAAAACTTTATAATATGTTGCGTGGCTATTATTGCGAAAGAAGTATTTTTATATAACCCATAGATATTAATTATATTGAATAGTCAGGTAGTTTACTGCTATGTATAGTATTCTTTCACTATTTGAATAAATGAAGCTGTTCTAATAAGCTATTCTAGATACTAGCACGTTCCCTCAACCTGGTAATATTATTTAGACAAGTAAAAAAAAAATTCATAAAGTTTGTTTTCTCTCGAAATTAACTCAAACTATATTCCAAAAATAATTAGAACTATGTTTTTTCTTTTCAGTATATAAATTTGAGGAGGCTCTTTCGCCATGTTAATAGCGAAGCTTCAGCTCTCACCGATCGACATGAGTGGTAAGAAAGACCGAAGCGTACAAAGTCGCATCAACTCACACAGCAACCAACTACTATGCAAGGAGTGTGCAGACCATCATAACTCATTTGTATAATACAAAACCCTAAACAAATTGTATATAGAAAAATGACATAATAACATAAGGCTCCACAAAATATATAAAAAAAATAAAAATGTATATGAAAAAATAAGTTGATTTTTTTAGTAATTCTTTAAAATTAACAAACGTTTTTTTGTAATTACTTCAATTTTCATATTTGAAAATTTCGAAATTTTTGAGTGGGTACATTTCCAGAACATGAAGAAAAAATTTTAAAATTTTCTCTTCTTTGTCAGAAGCGAAAGAAGACGCCTTGCCCGTCTTGCATATTTTGGAATAAATGAAACGAAATATGTAATTATTTTTAAAAATAGATTTTGGGTAAAAACTTAAAGCAAAGTTGTATACCCAACTTTCAAATTATTACAATTAAAAGTCTTACACAAGCTGAGCATAGCTCTGAAGGAGGCTGAGCCATTTCAAACTATAAATTTATCAATAATTATAGCAAAAACTTGGGCCAAATTGCAAGTAAAATTAACTTTAACTTAAATTAGCAGCCATTTGATATAGTTAATATATTAGAAACCATTTAAAAAATTAAAAGTAGTTGCAGTTGAAACTCAGAAGCACTTAATATTTGCTGCTCATTCATCAAGCCGACTGTCCGCCATGAGGTATGAGTGACCTATATCTGGTATGTATGTATGTAATCATGCGATTGTATATAAGTAGATAGTAAAATCGATAGACAGATAGTGAGTATCAAAAAACTAAAACTAAAAACAATTTTTTTTTAGTTAATATGCATTGCAACATTTTCTACTAAACACTCGCTTAAGTTAAATATTAATTTTCTGCTAATGCACCCAACATCGCTACTGCATAATTTTGGTTTCAAATTACCATATCAAATTTTGCATTTAGCATTTTGACAGCCGTGTGTGGTTGCTTGTGATAGTGTGGTGTGGAAAAGAGAGACATGTAAAAGAAAAATCAGAAAAAGCAAACTAACTTTATTGCTCTATAATTTGCATGCCACATCAGCTTTGCGGAGTGTCATTTTTTGCTGGCTATAAACCTAAAAGTGTTTGCTCATTCGTTCACTAGTTGTCTATTCTGTCGCTAATTCATTTATGTACGTACGTAAGTAACTCAGCGCACACCTTTACACCCCTGATTTGAGCTTGAGTTGCTCGCTTGACTTGTTGTCTTGTAAATAAAGGCTTAATTAATTGACATTTAAAATGCGCTGCAATCACAAATTGATTAGTGGCACAGCATGCGAAAAATTGTGTAAATTTTCATGTTTACCTTTTTCTAATTGCTTGCTCGTTGCTATCGCGATTTCGATGTTAGATTCAGCTTTTTTTTTTTTTTGGTTGAGATATTTTAATATCAATCACTTGCGAATATCGAATATAAATTCCATTGAGAGATTGAAGTAGCGCTGAGAGAGTTCAAGTGCATGTTTTTATTAGCTAGTCATAAAGCGATTAATCTATCATTTTCAAAGATTTATGATTTTATTAATTGTAAAAATTAATGGAATTAAAGGTACTCCTTCCACATTTTTTATATATCTTAATGACATTTTTAAAGCCCTTTGTACATATGGTACAAGGCACGTCAAATGTACCCGCCTAAAAGTTTCATGCCTTAGATTTTGATGAAACTTGGAGAAGATGCTCTACTATTGACTATGAGGAAAATATTGAGTGATCACCGAGCAACATGCAATACACAGTGGTTGAAAAAACCGAGTTGAGTGTCGTTAATTTACGTCACTCAGCTTGTTGATCGATTGCACCGCGACGAAGTGGAAGACTGCGTTCAAGATCTAAACTAAATCATTATTTTTTATCTCATCATAAAAGTCCCTTTCAATTAATCCGAGTGAAAACAAAAAACCAAAATCAAACATATAAATACTAAAAAAATTAAAAAAAAAAGAAAATAAAAAAAATTCTACCAACAACATTTTCAAATTAAAAAAAAAACTTACCAAAGATATTGTTTGAATGAAACATTTTTTTTTAATTTCTTATTTAATTTTTTAAAAGAACAATTTTTAATTTTACTAAAAATAATTTTCGAATAAAAAAAAATTATATTTAAACAAATTTGACCAAAAACATTTTGCATTTAATTAAAGAAAAAAATTACCACAAGTGTTTTTTGAATTAAAAAAAAATTTACTAAAAAACAATTAGAAGAAAAAGTGTTTAATTTTACCAAAAATATTTTTTGAATTAAAAATATGTTTAATTTTACCAAAAATAGTTTTTGAATTCAAAAAAAAAAACTAAACTTAAAAAACAGTTACCAAAAATATTATTTTAATTAAAAACCAAATTAGAAAAAAACTTCACCAAAAAGACTTTTGGAATTAAAAGAAAAAATGCTTAATTTTACCAAAACGAATTTTTTATTAAAAAAAAATTTTAATTTAAAAAAAAATTTGCCAAAAACTTTGTGCGAATTAAAAAACAATTCTTAAATTAAAAACAAAGTTACCAAAAATATTTTTTTAAATAATTAAAGACAAAATTAAAAAAACAACTTCACCAAAAAACACTTTTGGAATTAAAAGAAAAAATGTTTAATTTTACCAAAACTAATATTTCAATTAAAAAAAAATTAAATTTGAAAAAAATTTATCAGAAACTTTGTCCGAATTAAAAAAAATTGTTAAATTAAAACAAAGTTACGAAAAATTTTCTTTTAATTGAAAACAAAATTAAAAAAAAACTTCACCAAAAACATTTTTGAAATTAAAAGAAAACATGTTGAGTTTTACCAAAAATAATTTATGAATTAAAAAACAAAACTGTTTAACTTGAAAAAGTTTTACCAGAAACATTTTGCAAGTTAAAAGAAAAAATGTTTAATTTCGCTAAAAAAATTTTTTTAATTAAAACAAAAAAAATTTTAATTTAAAAAATTTTACCAAAAACATTTTTGGAAGTAAAAGAAAAAATGTTGAATTTTACCAAAAATAATTTATTAATTAAAAACCAAAATTTAAATTAAAAAAAAATTACCAAAAACATTTTGCGAATTAAAAGAAAAAATGTTTAATTTTACCAAAAAAATTTTTTGAATTAAAAAAAACAAATTTTACTTGAAAAAATTTTACCAAATTGAAAAAAAATTTTACCAAAAATATTTCCAATTTTTTTTTTTTAATTTTCCCGAAAAGTACGAACAAATCCTATAGAGAGCAATTTTAAATTTTACTGTAGCTTACACTGACACATATTTCACTTACAATCACAAAGCAATTTACAAAGCAAAAATACGTTCACAAAAAAAAAAAGTTAATTAAATTGTTAACCTCCATATCTCGGGACTACTCAATATTTCTTCTCTCTCTTTTGCACTATTTCTGATGCTACTGCATAGTAAAACCTTTTTAACAAATTTCATCAAAATTGAAGCGATGAAACTTAAATCGATTTTGAGTGGGCATGGATTAGATACACCCTCAGAAAATCAGCCCAAGAAATACCACGATGGGTTTTGAAGTGGAACCCACAAGGGTATAGACACAGGCATAAGCTTAGAGGATTCTGACGACGCAGCATGCATGACGAAATAGCCTGTAACGATCTTACCTGGAATCAGTTTAGGCAAAACGCCAGCGAAAGAAATAAGTGGAAATCATTAACTTTGGCATCATGCACACTATAATAATAATAATAACAACCTTTGATAAATAGGAATATTGAAAGGCCTTTTTGGCTGTGAACATAGAAAGCAGAGAAAAAAACTTCGTGTTGAAAGTAAAAACGTCTAAAACCAAAAATATGTTGTTTATTTAAAAAAAAAAACGAATTTGCAGAAACTATTCAAAAATTTGTGAATTCGAATACGGCATCTCTTACGAGTTTCATTAAAAACTTCATTTGATCCATCGTATAAAGATTTTTTAAAGCAATTAGTATATTTAATGCGCTTAAGATTCAATAGGGTAAGTAAGAAAGGACATTTTAATATATGTACATAGGTTGGTATTGTCTGCCAAGAGGTTTCCACCCAACTGCAGTGTTAGACTAGCCCATTTGCCATATTCGCTGATTCTTACTCCTGCTATATATTTTTTGATAGCTGCTTCTTAAGTTAAAACCTGATTTAAGTCGAACAAGATTTCAGTCAGTTGAAGATGTGAAAAGGAAAGTAACAAGAATTTTTTCTGAAGAAAAATTTCAGCACTGTTGCAAATTATAAAAGCTTCGAATTAAGTGTTATAATGGCAGATGAGGCGTGTACTTGCTTATTGAAGGAAATAATAAGGAAATGAGTATGAAAACAAAAATGTAAATTTTCGTCACTTAACGCAAAGAGCATAACTTTCGTCTTCATTTTAGTCGACCAAAGACGTTCAAAGGAAAAACACAATGCCCCACGATTGACGAATCAAAACCAAATTGTTCTCCCATTATGACAGTAAAACTATGGGTTACCCAACTAGTGCCAACAACTTTTGCAGTAATTTCTTGACTAGACCATGTTTTAATTTACCACATTATTACAATTACCCATTTACTTAATTAACTGGCTTTTTATCTCTACCTGAATTACGCTATTCTCAAACGCCAAACTACTCATGGAGTCAGTTAACTGCACAACATTCTGCACAAGCCAAATCAAGTTCGAAATCGAAGTATGAAAAAAACATTTCGAGGTTTCGCTTTACAAAATTATTAAATTTCGTGAATTCTAAAAAGAGATTAAAGGTCAACTGATAATTTTTCGATGCATTTTAATTGCCAGGCCAACAAATATAATTAAAATAGGCAAAAAGTAAATGAACCGCAATCAAGCAGTTACTTAACTCAATATTGATATTAGTTTTGCCTTCAATTTTTCAAGCGAATTCGAAGGCAAGGAAAAAATAAGGAAGTAGAAAAAAATAGAAAAACAAAAGTATTATAAATAAATCAAAACAAATAAAAACGTGAGCCAAAAATGGGAAAACAAATGCTTAACGCGTGTAAGCGCTAATTCGATTTAAGGTCTTTTATTTACACTAGTCAGTTTTTGATTTAATTTTTTGCTGATTTATTTTTTTATGTATTTATTTTATGTATTTTTTTCAGTTTTTTCTTGAAACTCAAAATTATCTTACACTTTTTGAAATTTTTCACTTTTAGCTGGCAGGAAGCGCTGAAATAACGCTAAAGTAAATTCTATTGTATTTTTTTTTTTTTTGTTTCTTTTTTTTTTGGTTTTCCGTTTTCTCCGTTTTTGCAACACGTTTGGCCAATAAAGCAAAAACGTGACGAGACCAACCTTTTTTTGTTGCTGTACTGCAGCAATGTGCACATTTTTGTGGGCTAAACTGAAGTGAAGGAATGAGCGGGCTTGAAATTTTAGCAGTGCGCGATAAGCGCACACAGACAGTGACTTGCCAAAAACTAAAAATAAAAATTAATAAACCTAAGCAAGAATAATATTTGCTCTTACGTTTTTTATTTTATTTTTTATATTTTTTTACATTTTTTTTGTTTTACAAAATTCAAAAAATGCTGAGCTTAATAAATTTAAGCTTGAAATTTGAAACTTTAGTGGCTCAGTTTTATTTTTTTTCTGCTTCTGATCTGTTTTTTGTTGCTTTTTGTAATAACAAACAAGTAGCTATTAGCGTTCCAAAAAATAGTGGGGGCGATATCATAAGAAAACGAGCGTGCAAATAGCTTGGCACGCTGCCCAACACTAGGCAACAATAAAAAAATGGTGTTTTTGAAAGTGGCACTATTGTGATACTTTGGCAGTAGTTTTTCGCTAAAATTCCTAATTTTCCAACACGACTACTTGTCGCAGCCCACTGTAATTTAAGTGGAGTTTTTATAGATACTTCTACTACCAAACTTACCTACAGATGTAAGGTCGGTTGAGAATTTATTTCAATTGAAACATTCAGTATTCTTTTTTCTTTTATTTTTTTTTTTATTTTTTTTTTTTATATATACTTACTCAGTGCGCACAATGTATTTGTGGGTATATAAGTAGAAATTAGTCGAACTCACCTGCAAAGAAAAGAAGATAAAATTTTCATTAAAATTTAGTATACAAAAAAATTACGACTGATTAAATTTCTCTTAAAATATTTAAAAAACGAATAAAAAAATGTACATGTTGTGTTCATAAAAGAATGAAGATACGCATGTATTCAAATATTGAAGCCACATTTTACTGCCCACTTAGCAGAAGTTTTTGCATTTCACTGTAAACACTTTTAACATTTTCTGTTCACAATTTGTAACGCAGAGAAATCTGTAAATGTTAAGCTAACATTTTTCTACTGATCTTAACAGAAAATTGCGCTTTTAACTTTCACCCCTGTGTATAATCCATTATTGAAAGAAATCCATAATTTGTATTTTTTAGTTCACGTAAATGGTTGAAAGCTATTTATGGACGATCTTTATCTACTGGGCGGTGCTTCGACTGCTAACATGCCGGTCAACTTCAACTATTTCTGTGATTGTATCGACATTTTCGACATTTTCTTTAACATCAAAAAAGCCTGAACGGAATTGAAAATTTTGAAATTTGCTGAAATATCATAATTTATGAAAATACGCATTTATTTTAAATTATTAAAATTTCAAAGATTGTTAAACTACCGAAAATTTTCTAATATTGAAATTGGTGCAATATCGAAAATTGTTGAAATATCGCAAAATGTTGCAGAATCGAAAATTAGGAATATATGAAGTTTTGTCAAAAACCTTATACGGAATAATTTTAAGCTATTAAGGGGAATACCACTGTGATTTTTCAAAAAATTCGTTTGATTTTTTGCATTTTCTTAAAGCAAATATATTCCAAAATATTTAAAAAAAAATTTACTTAAAATCTTGAAAATTTACGTTATAACCAATACAATAAGTGCAGGTAGTGAGTTACAACGGCCAATGAAAACTTTAAACGCGTTTTTCTCAAAACGACTTTTCTGAACACGGTGGCCGCCATTTCTCGAAGATTTATGAACCGATTTTAATTTTTCTTTTTTTAATTTTTGTACATGTATTGGCTACAGTCGTACATTGCAGTTTTTAAAAATTCCAAAAATTAATATTTTTTCAAGTCTTTCGAAAACAAAAAAAAAGAGTAAAAACACAAACTGATTTTTCAAACCTGCACCATTTGCTAACAAAAAAAAAATAAACGCCACGTACGACGATAGCCATTGTTTGTTTAACAGTAATAGAAGCCCCGTCAGTGTAAGGCATATCACCGGTCGTCTTCGTCAAGCTCATCTAAAGGTAGGCCCAGAAAATATGCTGTTTCGACGGGTTGGGTCCAGAGGGGGAGGGGTGTTAGATGAGTCAGTTTTAGGGGGCATGTGAAAAGGTGGTTAGTGTCGTGTGGGTGCCTTCACATGCCGGACATATGTTTGGTATGCCGGGGTGGATTCTGGATAAGCAGGACCTTAACCTGCTACAGTATCCAGAACGTAATTGTGCCAGTGTTACACGTGTCTCACAGAGAAGCTGGAGCTCTTCGTCTACTATAGAAGGTGGTAATGGTCTCCCGGTGAATGTCGTTTATTGACTTCTAAACACTGTCTGGTCCAGTAAATTTCTGTCAGTTTTCTCCTGGATTTCGTCGGCGTAGTTTAAGAGGTGTCTCCTGACGTGCCTAGGAGGCGGCTCAGGCTCAAGAAGGTGTCTGCAGGGTTGAAACCTGCGGTATTACTGTAACACAAATAAACAAACAATAGCAATTGATGTATAGATTAAGCATTTTTTTGGTTTTTTGCTTTAAGACGACTTTCACCGCTGTATCGTGGCCACCAGTGTGCATCAATTTTTTATTATGTCATTCCATTAATATTAATAACAATTGTAATTTTTAATATTTTTTAATAAAAATTTGTGTCAATATAGTTGAATATATTTTAAATAAATTATATGTTGTCCGACTCTCAAATGATCATCCCTTCTTATAAAAAAATGCATGAAAATCACTTAATTTTCACGCGTTCGCAGTGGTGTTCCACCTTAAAAATCGTGGAAATATTGAAAATAATTGAAATTTTGAAAATTCTTGAAAAATTGTAATTTAAGAAAATATGAGTATAGCGAAAATTCACAATTCCAGCAGGCTTGCATTTTCACCTTTATCCAACAAAACCGAGTTTTCTCTTTGTTGATTTCCATTATTTATACCCTATAATTCACCGCAAAAAAGCGCAGAAGAATTTTTTAGTGTAAAATGTCACCTTGACAACGAGCATAAACTTTAAGTTGTATGATCGATCGCTACAGCCATCTAGTGAGAAAATAATGCATTTATTTTTCCCCAAAGATTATTAACATAAGAATTGATGTGGTTTCTTTAGCGCTTCTAGTGCCTTGATCTACAAGAGAAAGCATCGAGAAGCTTGTACTCCATTATTAATCGGAAGGTTTACATCTGCTTAAACATAAATCAAAATTCATTAGAAAATATGGAACGACTCTCTTATAGCCCCTCTAAGGGCATGTAAGCTAGTGTTGCATACTTTACTTTCAACTTAGCACGCAGCGCTGCGAGTGGTGTGTGAAAAAATTAAATTAAATAAAAAAACCCCATCAACATTATTTTCTTTAGCATTACTCAGAAGCCAACTAATTGACATTTTCCGTAATTCCATCAAACGATTTTATGGCCTGTTCAAGCACTCATTATTCCGCTAATTATTCGACTAATGAAGAAATCCACTTTAATTAATTGAATATTTACCTAAAACAACAATAATAACAAACAATGAATTTTTTATCATCACAACATTCTTAGCTGTAAGAATGCGCTGATGTGGTGGCCGCAACTTTATAACTTACAAGTATTTATGTGTGTGTGTGTATGCCCACGAAATCATTGTCAACTGATAATTGCATTTTTATAGATTAACAGCGATTTTTGTTTTGTTTGTTATAAACTTTATAGTTCAACAGTTGGCGTTTCACATTTGCAACACCAACTAAAATGCCAAGCAATCATAATGGAAGCAAAGGCGGAAGGCAAAAAAGGCAAAGCGCCAGTTGCTGTCGCCAGTTGCAAGCAAAACGCGACATGCGTGGGCTTTTCAGAAATTTCTCAACAATTCAGGCGCGGCGTAACCAACAACAAAACACGCTGCTATGCACACACACATACCCATATAATACGAAAGTAAATATGTTAAAATTAAAACTGAAATTGAAACCGAAGCTGCCGCTGGAGTTGCAGCTAAAGCTGTAGCTGATCTGAAATTGAAACTGCAGCTGAACGGGATCGCATTGAACTGTAATGGCTACGTAATGGCATAGCTGCTGGCTTACCTACCTCTGTTGGGCTGAGTGGCGTAAACAAAAAAGTATTTGAGCTACTTGCGCTTGTTTGTACGCGCACGTATGTACGTATGTAGGTGTGTGTATGTATGTGTGTGTGTGAGAACATTATTACATCTGCAAGCAAGCTTGTACGTACATGTGTTTGTTTGATGTCGATTTGTTTGAGAAATGTGCTTTTGTTTTTGTGCGCTGAACACGTTTTGCTTGTTAATAAATTTTATAGCAATTAATTTTATGGAATTTATGTGATTCGAGGAACTTAGCGATTGGCAAATATAAAATACAAATTGCACTTATTTCTAGTTTGAAAATAATTATAATTGCAATAAATATGTTGCAAGTAATTACAAAGCCAATAGGCGATGGAAACAGCGCAAAACATATTCGCATTGATGGATGTGGGAATACGAGTACGCGCGTGTTTTAAAATTCTCCAACAGATATATAAATTTTCAATTTTATATTTATTAATGTGATTTCCAACTTATTAAGTGCCACAGCAAGAAAACAAGCATTAATGAGCCAATCAACTTCTGCGCAGCTTTCATACTGCTATCGACTTATGGTAGCTCTAAATTGTGAACTCTGATGCGTACGGAACTAATGACGATTTTGAATGTGCCAAATCATAAAGTGAAGAGTTTTAAAACAAAAAAATAATCAAAATTAGCTTTGTGCCATTTTGAAAATCATCAATTACGCAAATTTATATTTATATTTAAAATTTTAACAGCTCTGGGATATACTAGGTTGTTCAATAAGTTTTGCGGTTTGATAAGAAAAACACTATTTGTGCTTTGAAATACAATTTTTTATTCTATATTGTATCCCTGCGCATTATCATATTTGTTCCAATGAGATTCCAATTTATGAATTCCATCCCTGAAGTGAGAATCTGGAAGGGCTGTTATGACCTCAGCAGTTGATGAAAAACCCTTTCCACGCATGCATTTTTTTAGTTTTGGAAGCAGCTGCAAGTTGCTAAGGGCCTAATCTGGTGGATACGGGGAACGCTGCAACAATTCAAACTTTAATTCATGGATTCTAGCCATTGTCAAAATGCTCTAGTGACACGGCGCATTGGCCTAATGAAAAATAATAGGTCTATTATTAAGTTCGTGCGGTTTTACAACAGATGGCGTAACTTGATTATTATTCCATCGATCCACATTTCCAAACATTCATTGGAGAGCTACTGTCGTAAGGCACAAACGTCAGTATAAGTTTTTTATTTGAAGCGTAAACAACAATATTTTTACCACACTTGAAAATGTCGAATTTCGTGCCAAATAATGTGTTTTTGCGGGGAATTCTTCTTCATTATTTTAATATGAAGAAAAAAGCAGCCGAAAGTCATCGTATCTTGGTGGAAGTTTATGGTGAGCATGCTCTAGCTGAGCGAACGTGCCAGAAGTGGTTTGCACGCTTTAAAAGTGGTGATTTTGGCTTGGAAGACGAAGAACGCGAGGGTGCGCCGCCAAAGTTCATGGATACCGAATTGGAGGAATTGCTCGATCAAGATCCGGCTCAAACGCAAGAAGAGGTTGCAAAAACTTTGGGAGTTGATCAATCAACCATTTCCAAACGTTTAAAAGCCATGGGAATGATCCATTGGGTGCCGTATGAATTGAAGCCAAGAGACGTTGAACGCCGTTTTATGGCATGCGAACAACTGCTTCAACGGCACGAAAGAAAGGGTTTTTTGCATCGAATTGTGACTGGCGATGAAAAGTGGGTCCATTACGACAATCCAAAACGTCGGGCAACGTATGGATACCCTGGCCATGCTTCAACATCGACGTCGGCGCAGAATATTCATGGCCTGAAGGTTATGCTGTGTATCTGGTGGGACCAGCTGGGTGTTGTGTATTATGAGCTACTGAAACCGAATGAAACGATTACGGGGGATGTCTACCGACGACAATTGATGCGTTTGAGCCGAGCACTGCGAGAAAAACGGCCGCAATACGCCGATAGACACGACAAAGTTATTTTGCAACATGACAATGCTCGGCCACATGTTGCACAAGTGGTCAAAACATACTTAGAAACGCTGAAATGGGATGTCCTACCCCACCCGCCGTATAGTCCAGACCTTGCGCCATCCGATTACTATCTCTTCCGATCGATGCAACATGGCCTGGCTGACCAGCACTTCCGTAATTACGATGAAGTCAAAAAATGGATCGATTCGTGGATTGCGGCAAAACCGACCGAATTTTTCACAAAGGGAATCCGTGAATTGCCAGAAAGATGGGAAAAAGTAGTAGTAAGCGATGGACAATACTTTGAATATTAAATTTGTAACCATTTTACGTCAATAAAGTTTTAAATTTCGAAAAAAAAAACCGCACGAACTTAATAATAGTCCTATTATATTTTTTTCGTTTACAAACTGCGTATTTTTTCAGGCATTTTTTTCCAGCTGGTCTAAAAGGTTACAGCAATATTTTGATTTTCATACTAATTTCTGCTGCTTTTTGTTTGTTCCATTCAGTTGTGAGTTACAGCATGTTAACAAAGGGCGTCAACAAATGATAAATGCGAAAATGCAAGCCAGGGTGCTGAAATAGTGAACGGCGTTTATGGTGCCGATACTGTAACAGCTAATTTTGTGCAGTTTTGGTTTCGTCGAATCCGTTCAGGCATTTTGAGGATTTTAATATTTTGCAATATGAATTTAATTTTGAGTTTTTTAATATTATTCGCTTGAAATAATTTCATACTTTTGTAATTTTTGATATTTATTGCACTCGAAAAAATTTCCATATTTCAGCAATTTTCGATATTTTATCAATTATCTATGTGACATGATTGAAATAATTTCATATTTTCATAAATTTTAATTTTTCAAGAACTATCAAAATTTAAATCATTTTCATTATTTCAACAATTTTCAATATCTTAACATAAATAATTTCACATTTTCTTAATTTTCAATATTTTAACAATTTTAGATATTTCACCAATTTCAATATACGAAAACTTTTCGGTAGTTCAACAATCTTCGAAATTTTAATAATTTGAAATCATTTCATATATTCATAATTTATAAGATTTTAAATTTTTTCGATATTTCAACAATTTTCGGAATTTTAATATTTTGGAATATTTCAACAATTTTCAAAATTTCAGTACTTTTCAATATTTTAACACTATTCTCTTGAAATAGTTTCATGCATTCATAATTTTTGATGAATAAGTTATTTAAAAAAATTTTCGGTATTTCAACAATTTTCGATATTTTAATATTCTTCGTTATAATCTACTTGAAATAATTTCATATTTTCATAATTTTGGTACTTATGGTATTTGAAAAAATTTCGATATGCTAACTATTCTTGATATTTTCTCTCTCAGCTTTCGAAATTCACAGAGCAAACGTCGATTCGAGTCCAAACTTAAGAAAACCATTTTTCTAATAGCGGTCGCCCCTCGACAGACAGTGGCAAACCTCCGAGTGTATTTCTGCCATGAAAGAAAAGCTCCTCATAAAAATATCTTCCGTTTGTAGTTGGCTTAAAACTGTAGGTCCCTCCATTTGTGGAGCAACAAAAAGACGCACACCACAAATAGGAGGAGCTCAGCCAAGCACCCAAAAAGGGTGTACGCGTCAATTATAGCACATTCAGAAGTTGGACGTGAGCAGGCTATGGTATCAGCAAAAAAGCGTTACGTGCCAGTTATTCAATATTCAATAATTTGATGTTAGTTGGACCCCACGGAGCGCTTCGATTTTATATCTTTCAACCATATTTTTCGCGCTATGACTAGTTAAGGGTTTATATACTTGTGTTCGACTAAAAAATCGAAACATTTTTATGACATATTCTAAAAGTACATCGTCTTAAAAATATAAATTCAAAAAATCATAAAGATCGAAGAACTAGAACGTAAGTTACAGACCGTGGAAGCGGAAAAATTATCCATAAATGAAGTGCACGCAAAACTATAGACGCGATTATCACGAAGTCGTGCGATTTGAAAATTAGCGCCACGGTGATCATTATTAAGCAAAAACTATTTAACCGATTTGCACAAACTTTTTTTTAATTATCGCTAAAACTAATTTTTTTTTTAATTTCAAAAATCGTTTTTTGGTTCAAAATGGTTTTCATATCAAGAAAAAATTGTTGGGGTAAATAAACCATTCAAATTCATTAAAAAACATTTTTCTACAATAATCATTTAATTTTTTTGATTTCTGTTGAGCTGCTCATGCGCTACTGTGATCAGCGCAAGCCTCTTCTAAAAAACGGCGTTTCGGGGGAGGGGTGATATCAACAATAAATATTAAAATTTTTTTTAAATAAAAACACCAAAATGTATTCTTCGATCATACTGAAGGTGATATATGCCTCATTTGAATAAAAGTTCTAAAACATATATTATTTAAAAAAAATTATGACAATCGTCCATTTTTTCGGGCTCACAAGGTATATAACCGCTTAAGAGCAGAAGCCGTCAGCAATGCGCTGCTAAAGTGAGTTAATAAGGCGGTTATGTAAGCTAAGGACGCAGGCCGAGGTAATCTCTTGAATGGAATTGCGTTTCGAATTTAACTGGAGGTTTTTTTTTCCATGCTAATAAAGCAGCATTGAAAAATATCAGGATGGTATATAAAGAAAAAAACATAAATTAATTGATAGTCTGGCCATTTTAAGCTATAAGGGTCTAAGAATTGTGTTTTAAATTTTTTTTTATTTTTTGCAGGTCTAGAAATATGGTTTTATGATTTTATTTTTATTTTCGTTTTTGCCAGTCTGGAATTATGGCTTTATGATTTTTTTCTAACCGAACCATTTTTCTGTGCAGTCACTTTTGTAGTTGTTACTTTTGCTTCACCATTTAAAAATATTTCCAAAACATTTAAAAATATGCAAGGAAACGAATTAAAACAAAATAACTTAACAAATATTGCAATTAATTTTCTCTAATCGCATCAGTTTGAAAAAAACAAATATCAAAAGCTATTAATTCACTCTTATCCATTTCGGCGTTAATATTTTTTCTTGTTTTTTTGCTAATCGATAAACGAACTTACATTTTTCGACTGGCTTTTATATAATTCACAGCTTGAGTCTTGTTTGGCAGTTTGAAAGCGCTTTAAATTTTTTTACCTTACTTTACAAATTAAAATATGCTGCGTAACACGACATAGTTTCCTCCTCTGCTGACTTAACGTAAATCTCAAATTTAATCGCACGCCGCGGCAAATTGTGTGTCACGCGATAACGCGCAAGCACGACAAATAAAAACAACAAAAAGCGCAGTAATATTATATTTTATCTAAAACAGATACATACACATGGCACATACATATAAATGTGTATTAAATAACACCAAATCAAACGCAAGCGGAAAATTATCAAAACCTACAAAAAAACTGCGCATATCAAATGCTGTAAAAAACACGAGTATCTTGCAACACGTGATTCATAGATAACAAAAACGCGCGCGCATTCGCACTCGGCATTTGACGCGGCGCGTCATTTAAGCCGTTCGTGCTGCTGTTGCGGCAGCTATGTTGGAGGCGGCACGGTGGCGGCATGGCGGTGTGTTATCGTGACTTTTACTTTCGAAATGCAAACGACGCAGGAAACATAAGCAGCGGCAATAAAAATGTAAACACTATGCAACAAAGTTTTTCTTTTTGTGTGGAACTGATTTTAATGGCATAAATCAGAATTCGGACTCGAAAACTTTGCAATGCGCCAGAGTTTTGAGAAATTATGGCTCAAAGCGTCAAAAGGATGAAGAATGAAAAATATTTTTTTTTTATTTTTTATTTTAATTAATTTTTTATTTTATTTAGTTATTGTTTTTAATTTTTTTAAATTTACTATATTATTTATACGAACAAATACACTTTCGCGAATTGTAATTATATTAAAATTCAGCTAACATTGCCGGCTCAATTCGTGCGCTCTCAAAGCATGTAAGTTTAACAGCCTAATGTTAACATTTGCTGTTAAATGCCTATGGGACTATAATAGCACTCATGAACAAATTTTAAAAGATTGTATGAAACTGAGTATCATAATTAGCTTTAAATTAGTTATTCGCTTCAATAAACCTTAAATTTCCTAGAATTTTATTTTATTTTATTTTATTTATTGCATTAGGATAATAAATTAAGCTTAAGCAAATTCTATTAGACTTTAGTAGCTAAGGTCATCAAACTATTTTTGTACCCACCATCAAATATGAAAAATTAGTTTCCGAACACCACAGAACAATTTCTGCATTTTGCACCACTTGTTCAAAGCAGGTCAGTTTAGGCAGAGCTTCTTTGGAGGAAATTCCTGAATTCATCAAAAGAACGAGATAGTTGAAGGTCCTCTCCTGGAAATTCGAATAGGCCTCTGAAGTTGTCGAGTGAACTTTTAATTAAAAGGTAGCTCTTCTAGCTAGCCTAGAAATAATGAAAATTACGAAAATATATTCCGGAGGACCATTTGTTCGAAGAGCTTGGCAGTGTAGGCAGAGCTTCTTTAGTGGAAATTTTTTTATTCATCGAAAGAACGAGATAATTGAGGATCTGGAGGTCTCTAGGGAATCACAATAGGCCTCTGGAGTTTTCGATTGAACTTTATATTAAAAGGCAGCCCAAAAGAAATCGTGAAAAATTATTTATATCTACAATATATATCCTTTTTGGGTGTTTAGTCGAGCTCCTCTTCCTACTTGTGGCGTGCGTCTTGGTGCCATTCAACAAATGGAAAATTACGAAAACATGAACACGAAAAATTACGAAATGCATTTTTTTCTTTTTTAATTGTGGTATAAAGTTTCTGCGCCATCCAAAAGCTACTGCCATCAATTAACCTCTTTTCAGTGAAAAAATCAATATTACACAGTATAAAAAACGATAAAATTTTCTTTTGATTAAAATTAAACTAGACGCAATATAAAAAATTTATAAAATATCACAACATTTAAATGATTACGAAATTGGCAATTTAAATTGTGCTATGTCAGCACTCAAACCCAAAAACAGCCCAATCGAAACGAAAAGAGTGCGAAAAATGCCTGCCGTGAAATCCATTAGGTAGGGAACTGGTTCAGTTTTAGTGAATTTAGAGAATTTAATACATAACACGTTGGCTTTTATTTTCTTTTCAGATAAGCACGATTTTTCGTTACTTCAGATCTAGTGCTAAACTAGATAGATGCGAACTAGTACGCTATGCATCGCTTTTTCGCTAGTTTGAAATTAGTGTTAAATTCTGCGAATTCCATGCAAAAGAAATAAAATTGTGTTCTAACACGAACAGCTGCTGCTGTCACAATAGTGGATAGGGCAGCGCTTCTTCTTCTTCTTCTTCTTCTTGATTGGTGTGATAACCACTTACGCGAATTTGCCCGATTTGTAGGAGGATGGTTCCGTATGTTGAAGTCCACACATTTGGGATCGGAATAATCTGATCGCCATTCACTTGGAAATGGCCAGGACAATTCTTCTGCTGCTTGGACCAGCTCTCAACATCCCAGCTTCGCCTAAGTATCCTCTGGGTAGCTTCCGAACATCCGTTCGAGTACGAGCTAAGTGAGAAAGTGAAGTAATCCAAGATATCTTTTTGTGCAGTGGGTTTGGGATTCGGTACGTAAAAATCGTGATGACCGTCATTCAAAATTGCCAAAATTATGATAAGGACTGCTAAGGAATACGAAAACTACAAACTTTATTTTACCACTCTCTAGAAAAGACTATGCAAAACTATGGGTTGAAGTACTGACGGAACACTATCTCACCCCACATCACGCAGCTCAAATGGGATTAGTCCAAAGCGTATCACCCGCGCATGATGGGATGGTTTGGAACACCTACTTTGCCACTGTCCTGCTCTTTGTAGAACTCGATAAATCTGCCTAGGATCAATATATTTTTCATCCTTGAAGGATATTGCCGAAAAAAAGCTGAACGGCTTGTTGAAGCTAGCAAAGACGTGCATTGGGAATTACATAAAATAATATCTTGGCCTCCAAATACATTCGATACAAATACAATGGACCCTAGAGCTCTAAGTGAGACCTTTTTCAGCCAGCTTTACCTAACCTAACCTGCAAAAACTAACTTTCTTTATAATTTTTTGAAGTTCTTTACATTTATTTGAAAACCATATATTATCTTCCAGCCTAACTCAAACCGCTAAGTGACTCGAACCCATGCTGTATCACAAGCCATAGCTATCACACGATGCCACGCTCGTTAAGCGAGGTAATGGTTTTTGTTAACGTATAATATTCTGTTTGCACACTGTTAAACTCAGAGGACAGAGATATCACTACTCGCAGCATGAATTGCAAAATCGTTTAAAACTGGTGAAATGAAACTAGTTCTGAATTAGTTATTTATTTCACTAGTTCTGAATTAGTTATTTATTTCACTAGTTTTGAACTAGTTATTTATTTCACTATTTCTGAACTAGTTACATATTCCTCTAGTTCAAGTGTTCTCTGCAGGGTTACCAGAGTCCCACAACCACACACACACGTACACCCATAAAGCCACTACACACGACCATGATTCATAAAATATGCGCTTTGCGCTCAAAGCGTGTTGCAGCAATTTTCCAATAGTGAAACGCTCAAAAACTGCCAACTGCCGCATGAAATGCCAACTGGGCGGTCCAGTGCGCATTAAGTTTCGAAAATATTTGTCTTTGTCAGCGCATTGCTTTACAAATTTAGCAAAAACAATTTATTTTTTTTTCTACTTATTTTTTTTGTTGCATTCATTGCTGCATAGCCAAGTCAGCATATGCGCGTGTTGCACACTTGCAGTTTTTCGGTTTTTGCGCATTTTTTGCCCGCTTTTCATTCAGTCACCAATGTTGCATGCCCCTACCGTATCGCTATTTGCTCAATTGCGCTCCGCTTGCCGGCGAGCAATTTTTCAGCATGTTTACGATTCGATTTTCTCCTAGTTTTGTTATTAGCTTACACACAATTTGTTGTAGCTTTGATTTTTTATTTATTTGTATTCGCAATTTTCCCATTCAGTTTTATGTTGGTTCTTTTGCTGCTTTTCTGTGTCTTTTTTTTGTCCTTTTTTTTATTTGTGGCTTTTTTTGCAACTCATTCCGCTTGTCTGTTGCTGATACGATAAGACGCAGACAAACAGCACCGCAAAAAGGCAATCATTTTCGTCTCGGAAAATATGAGTTAACGCTTGTTGGCATTCATATTTTGTTTGATTGCTTGATTGGTTCGCTGCTTGGCTGCTCGGCAGTGACTTTTCTCGATAGCCTTTTTGACGTTTGTTCGCGCATGAATACTCTTTTTTTTTCATTATTATGTTTATTTTTCCGCTTGCCACGCTCGCCACAGGCTGATAAAACTTCATGGCTGCATATTTCTGCTGGCCATTTAATGTTTATTTTAAGCAAAGCAAGCAAATGCATGCGAAATTGTGTCAAATATTTGTATGCGCTCATATCAATATTTTTACAACAACACTATCAGCAGCTATAAATTTTTAGTATCGCAATATTTTCTTGCATTTAAGATTATGGAAAGTGATTTCGTGTTTCCTTTCCCATACATACTTTTTAGAATTTGTGCAACAGTCTACCTTTCTGTTGTACAAAAACTCAACTGAAGATATGCTGCAGTCAAACCCACTAGTTTTGAATTGACTTATTTCTAATTTGCCTTGAAGCTGAAGCTGTTCGTTTTCTATATTTTTTCAATGCCAGCAACTGATAATCCACAAAATGTCAATTGTTAGACAATGCATTGGCATCATTTCAGTTAATGAGTTACGTGATTTTTAAGTTTTTCTTGTTCTTGTGGATAATCGTTTATTTCAGCTGAAGGAGATTTGCGCCAACTACTTATAGAGCAAAATATCGCACAAATGGTTACGTTTTGGCCTTGATGGCCAAATGCGCTCTTTTTTCCACGTTTCCACTCATCTTCGACAATGTTTCCCCTGGTATGAAATCAATTTTACGTCGTATATTGGCTTTAAATCAAACTACTTAAAGAGCCTTGTTTAGGGTCGTTTCCCAAGTGAAAGCCGCAGCTTTCAAGTAGCCCCACAAATAAAGTCTAATGGCGTTAAATCGGTTTTTATAAGTGGCCAGCTCAAATCAGTGAATTTTAAGTATTCAGCGCGAAAAGGAGTTCTACGCAAAAATACGGTGGATTGCGTAGCCGGAGTAGGACTGATGAGGGTTTTCAAAGGGTTCTGTCCAAAGGTATGTAAAAATCCACCTCGATTGACATTTTCAATGAGGCATCGCTCTAGAGCGGCCGTAAAGATAGCAAAA
This sequence comes from Anastrepha obliqua, assembly GCF_027943255.1. NCBI lineage: Eukaryota > Metazoa > Arthropoda > Insecta > Diptera > Tephritidae > Anastrepha > Anastrepha obliqua. The sequence goes on along the minus strand of NC_072896.1, from coordinate 85,808,003 downwards.
GTCATGCGGTTTAACGAAGCTTCCCTTTTTAAACGGCCTTCCCTTTAATTCATATTTGGTAACAACACTGACAGACCAATTTAAGGCAAAAACAAGAGTTTTGCGCGCATTGAAAAAATAAAAAGAATTAAAAATTGATAAATGCACGTTTTAAATATATTTTATAGATACATCGATAGATTTGTTGGAAGTTTACACTCCGACCTTACGAACTTTTGTGCGCAAAAAATATATTTTATAAATTGTTTGAATTAATTTTTTAATATCATTAAAAAAAATTTTCATATAATTTTTTAATATGATTATATTTTTAAAAGTTTTGTATTTTAAAACGTTATTTATTTTTAAACTAAACGAAAATAACTTCAAATAAAAATTATTAAATATTGCCTCTCAAAAATATAATATAATAACCATAAAAACATCACAAACATTATAGAAAAATATTTTTTTGTCGCTTTTGCACCAAGTACAATTCTAGTAAATCTCAAAATAACCCGTACTTTCACATACATTTTCAATATAGTTTTTCAAATATCATTTTATGAGCTACCTAGAATATTACAGTTCTGATTGGGCCTTTTGCAACTAGTACAAGTCTAGTCACTTTGTAACTAGTACTCAGTCTTCAATAAAATACGAGTTTTTGGACTACTTATACCTAGATTGATACAACTCTAATTGGTCATTTTGCAACTAGTACAAGTCTAGTCACTTTCGAACTAGTATGAAGTTGCAATCAAATAGCAGAAACTACTTATACGTAGTTGCAGTTCTGAATGTTGCCGTAATTTTGTAACTAGTAGAATTCTAGTCACTCTGGAACTAATTTGAAGATTTCCATCAAATGCCAGTGCACAAACTACTACATAATACTTATTATTTAAAAGATAGAAAAGGTTTCTCAAAGACTTATTTTTTTAACGATTTTTAAATTTGGCGGTCATTTCGATGATCTCAGCGTCAAGCTCTGGAAGCACAATACTTTCCTATATCCCTCTCAGCGTGAATTTTTCGGAAGCGATATTTTGGGCAACAACTCTTTCACGATTTTGATACAAAAATCTTACCTGAAGCAAGACCAAGACGTAAATTATGTGAACTTTTTTGTAATGTTAATTAATTTTAATTGATAACTTTATTTTGCTATACCGCAAATATCACGCAAATTTTGAAAGAGCGGATTTCAGGGCACAAGGAGCTACTTGTGCCTCAGTTTTTTTTATAGAAATTATATATAAAAGAGGAAAGACAAAGGGCCAGGAACAATCTACCTGCTTTATTGCAAACAAAATCTATGATAAGTAACTAAACTGATTTAAGATTGTATGGAATTAAATAAAAATAATTTTAGAATCATCACTGGAATTCTAACAGAGCATTGGGTATTGAATTATCATCTTACTGAGCTGGGAGCATAATCCAATGAAACTAGGAGGTTCTGTAAGAAGGAAGTTGGAACACCAAACATGTGCCGGCAACGTGCCTAGTACTGATGTGTAAGTGGCACAAGCACCTAGGTAAAAAAAAAATTACCAGAGGAATAAATAAAACTCAATAAAATAGGATAAAAACCAAAACTTGTTGAGCAAGTTGATCTCAGAGAAGTGTTCAGAATTCATGAAGACGACATAGTATAATAGATCTTTAGTGCCAAACCTTTATAATGATAATAACATTATATGTAAAATCTAGAGTCTGCATGTTGGAGAAAAACAACGGAAGTTTGGACTGAAATGGGTTAGTTTGAATGGCTGTCATCCGACACACTTAGGCCTGAATAGTCCGATTGTGATAGCACTGGAGCTCGTCCTTTACACTACTGAATCTTCTCTGAACCAGCTTGTGGATGTAATAAATTTTGTTAAGTTCGGCAACCCTATTTGAAAAACCTCTTCGAAGTTCTCAAAACCTCGCATGGAAAACCTTTTTTTGTGTAGTGCAGTGCATGTACACAGGAGATGTTCCACATTTTCCTCCTTTTCAGTATCTTGACAGCTTCGGCAGAGTTCATTATGTGGTCCCCAGTCTATTTGCATTCCTCCCAATTAGACAAAGCCCGATTAGTAGCCCTGTCGTATTTTCCATGTTTCATCTCCTAGGATTCAGTATTTTGTGCGGCCATGGTTCCATTCTTGCCAAGTTTTCCTGTTTATTTGAAAGTATTCTATGCATTACCAACTGGTGGTAGCAGAGGAGCCTCCTCTGCGAAGGAAAGATCAGGTGGAGAAGGACTTGGCTTCACTTGGTGTGTCCAATTGGCGCCGGTTAGCACGAGCAAGAAACGACTGGCGTGCTTTGTTAAGCTCGGCCGCAATCGCGTAAGCGGTTATCGCGTCAATTAAGAAGAAGAAGAAGGCGATCGGCATTAGTACATTATCAGAGTGAATATTTCGTGTTGTATCTTCACTTGCAAGCTCGTCTGCTTTGCAATTACATTCTATATTTCTATGGCCTGACACTCAGATCAGATATATTTTAAAATATTACAATACATCGCACAATAATTTGAGGCATTCAACTATCGTTTTTGGCGAGTGTTTTACGGACTCTAACGATTTAAGAGCTGCCTGGCAAGTCAAAGTATACACTGATGCCCAGCCTTTCAGAGTGAATTCCTCCACCTCCAGCACCGTCAGTAAATATACGGACTCTATTATCGTCGTCTCCGTAATGAGTTAAAGCCCCCAGTACAAAAATTTTTTTTTTAATTTCAATTACATTTTTTTTGTTTTTGCTAATAATACCTTGTAGCAATTTGAGTATTTCTGAAATTCTTCATTAATTGCTAACTTTGCGTGAAAATATTCTTAATTGCGCTCACCGCAAATTTACTAAATGCTGTCATAAATAATACACAAAAACATTTTCAAAAGAAATTGAATGAAAATATATTTAATGCGGAAGGCTACAATTTTTTAATTTAAAACTACTCCACCCACAACAAGCCACACAAACAATTTACACAACATAAAGTACCAGCCAAAAGGTGAAAAAAATCATATATGAGAAAACCCTTTGCAGCCTTAGAGGGAGAAAAAAACGCAGAAAAAAACACAGCCGAAAAACAATCAATCGCCCTGCAACGCACACGCCGAATATTCAATAATCAACAAAACTGTCGGCGGACAGAGCTAAGCAGGAACATAAAACGTGAATGGACGGATAAGTGGTTACATGCACACATACATACATACTTCCAAGTGCATGTGTGTGTGTAAGAAATGTTAGCGAAGCGGCGTTACGGCAGTAAATTACTTACTTCTGCAGCTTGGCCCAATTTTCAATTAAAATTCAACTCTCAATTTTTCATTTCCGAATTTGCAGAGCGTTGGCGTAACACTGGCTAAGATGCGGCAGCGTAAATTTGGTAATGGCATAGGCAACAAGAACATTTACAATGTCCAAATAACAATAAACAAATACAAAAACAGCAGAGGAAAGAAGAGCACACAACAACAAAAATTGATATGTGTGCCATGGATATTGCAACGCATCAAGCGGCCGAACACAAAAATTCAATGTAAATGGCATCAACGCCGAGCAGACGCATCCACAAGTCTACTCAGCTCCACTGAAATGCTGCCGCTACAGCCGTCACTCTTGCGATATTTCTTTGTGCAAATAATGAAACTTTAGACCTCCATCAGTTAATCGCTTAAAGCGTGTGGCGCGGCGTGGCACGCATGAAAATAAACACAACATCAAAATCAGTTTTCGAAAAAATCTGCGCAAGCTACAAGAAGTACAACAAAAAACAAAAAAACCAAAAACAAAAAAAGGTAATCAAACTGTACTTCACTGTCAAGAACAGTTGCAACACGGATTGTGTGCCACCACTACCGCATCAGCAACAGCAACAACAACACAATAACAATTTGCATTGCATTGCAACGCAACTTTTGGCACTTCTACTCGGTTTTTCCGTATTTTTTTTTTTTGTTTTTGTGTTGGTTTTCGAAAATCTCGGGCGTTTACAAGAAGTACCGTAATTTGGTTAACCTTACAATGGCAATAAATTATATTCCATTGCGACAGGCAGTGGCGGTGCAAACGCAGCACACAACCAACACACATTTGCCCATAAGTGGGCAAGGAGAGGTGGAACGCGCACAGAGTTTAAGCTGTGGCTGCAACAATCCGTGCGGCCGCACAAATCCACGACGACATTCAATGCTTGGATGTCTGCATCGAGCGGCAAGCAAACGACACAAGGCAGACAACCGTTTTGGGCAATCCTTTGCGGAGCAATCCTTTCTGCGCAGTCGCATTTGTCGAACGTTTCAACGTTCCGCTTTTTAATGCTCGTTGACTCGTCGAGAGCTCATCTTCGCATACGGTTGGGCTCATCTGCCCGACTTTTTGACTTTTCAACTGTCAGCTCGGCTGATTGCAGACATACGGTTGTTGGTTTGTCTGAGTGTGTATGTGTGTTTGTATTTTTATCGAATGCAGTTTGTGACGCCAGAGCTTTCCATGTTCTTGCAGGCAAACACACACACACACAATCAAATGTGTGCGTATTTGAATTTGTTTCTGCATTTGCTTTTTGCATTGGAATTTTGTGGGGCGTTTGGTATTTATGTCCAAGATTTTTTTTCTCTTGATTTTATATACCGACTTTTGTGTTTTCTTCACAAACTATTAAGTTTGTAATTTTTTGCTCGCAAATCACTTCGGAACGAATTGGATTTTTACGGTGATGTTGCATGCATGTTTATTACAATGACAGAATGCACTGAGAGAAATTAATAATCGGTGGGCAGACGAGTTTTATGAGTTCTGTGACTCGTCACCACCAGAGACGCCAAAGCATTTACTAGTTCAAAAATTACTTTCAAAAATTCTGATTAAAGATTTTAAAATTTTGATGAAAATTTGTCGACTTTTATAAATCTTATACAGAGCTTGAAACTTGGATTTTTTGGGTTTTTGTTATGAAATGAGCTACATTTTATGACGAACTGAGCGCAAATTAAATAAACGGCAGAGAAATTACCCAAAAGAACGGCCATGCTAACGAGGTTGATGGCCAATATTGGCGGACCAATAGCCAGCAAAAGGAAGCTACGAATGGCAACTACCCAATCGGTATACGAGAGTAAAGTTTAAGCTGATGCCCTAAAAACAACACGAAGACGTAAAACTTTGGTACAGGTTCAAAAAACAGCTGCTCTCCTAATAACAGCGGCATACCGCACAGTATCAGAGGCTGGGGCAGTAGTTATAACCGAATTGAATCCGATAGGCCTTCTCGCATTGGAACACAGCTTTGGATTAAAAGTCGCGCATCTAGAAGAACAGCATTAAAACAGAGCACAAACAATTCACAAGTCGCAAGACAAATGGCACGCGGAAACTAGAGGATGGACACATAGAATAATCGGTGACATACAACCTTAGCGGAGCAGACCTTTCGGAGAAATAAACTTCTACATCACGCAGTTTCTCTTCGGCCACGGGCATTTTAGACAATACCTTTTCGAAATGGGTAAATGGATACTTCCGACTGTTTATGTGGCGATAGTCTATCACATGACAAAAATTTTTCAAATACAAAAGATGGCAAGAAGAACGCGAGCAACTCCAAGCTGTAGTAGAAAATGTAAAAGCTGAAAATATAATCTCGAAAATTGTAGAGAAACTCGCCAATATTCCTTGTAAAACAGACTTGTGTACTATCAAGACATTAATTTAAACAAATGGGATAACAACCTTATTGAAAATGAAAGTGAAATAACTATAACTTATATACAGATGGCTTAAAATTAGGTAAGAAAGTAGGTGGAGGGGTTTACTCCAAAAAACTAAATGTTTTATCTCATTCCGCCTACCTGATCACTGAAGTGTATTTCAAGCGGAAGTCACAGTCAATAACGAAGAACCTCCGACGATATATACAAGAGTATTATTCTTCAGGAATGTCGTAATATGCTGAGACAGTTAGGCAGAAATAAGGGCGCTAGAGTCCAAAATGCACTCATCAAAAGCAGTCATAGAATGTTATACACTTCTAAATGACTTATCTCAGTATTTCAATGTAAATCTCATTTGGATGCCAGGTCATAGAAACATAGCAGGAATGGGTATAGCAGACGAACTTGCCAAAAAGGGTGCAGCCCAAACTACCTGCCTACCTAAGGTTAGGATGATGATGAGGGAATATTTTTAGTGGGCGCGAGAGCCAAATACCACTGGGGCGATATTTTCCTTTGAGATATTTTCTAAATTCCTCGACGAAAAAACAAAAGACATTTGAAGGTGAAAAAAATCAATTTTGCTATAGTACAAAACTCAATACTCCTGATTAATTTTCATTATCGAAGACTATACAAATTCGAAAAGCATAGCAACAGAAAAATATTTTTGCAATTTTAATTTCCTCTATAGCTTAGCCCACTTTCAAAATTATTTATTATTTACAGTCTTCAGAGAATTTAAGTTTTTTTACGCTAAACCAAAACTGTCAAGTCCAAAGCAAATTCCGGCGCAAATGGCCTATAAGCAGAGCGCGCTACTACAAAAAATATTATCCTAAAATTAAAATGAAGCTGAAAATGTTTCCATTTATTTAAAACAAAAAAAATGTTTACCAAAGTGAGATCATCCACTTAATCAACCAATTGCTTGGCAAGCAATCACCTATACATCCCACAAAATTACATCTCTCTGTGTACTTTGATGATAAGACAGTCTGCCTTAACCATCCATAATCACTGCCAAATGCTTAAAATACGATTTATGTATGTACGAAAAATTCGCATACGCCTGGCTGCATCTGCCTGCAACTGTCCGCCCGATTGCAGGCTGCTGCCGCCAACTCTTTACGCATGCCTACCGGTATGTGCTCTGCGAGTGTGCGCTTGTGTGTGGCAGTCGCACATTGAAATATTGTGACATTTCTATACAATCACGCGCGCATGCGCAAAATGATATGTGATACGCGTTCGCGTATAAATTACAATCTGCTGACATAATTACACAAAAGCCGATTGTAATAAGATTACACAAACAGCCAATAAATAAATAAACAAAACAACGAAACGACTACAGCAACAACAAGCACAAGTACAGCAAGGCAATTGTGTGGTGAGCGGGCTGCGGTCAGGCAGTGAAATGCGTGAAGGGCGCAAATTCATAGCGGTTTTTAATTTTTTATCTTTTTTTTTATTTTTTTTTTCGATACGCGTATGCACACATACATACATACACTCGCACCATAAAACGCAATTAATGCAAAGTTTGGCACAAATGTAATACCGACATCCGGTCGAATTGATTGGAAAATGTGAGGGGATGCGAATTCTTGGTAGATGATGTGTGCTGAATTAACTTATAAAATTTATATTATTTATTTACCGAAAATATAATTTTAGAATATAGTTAGCGATTTTTGCGTTGCAGGAGCGAAACATAAGACATTTCTTGGTGTCACACAGGATATACTGGCTAGACAGGGCACCCTGGAAACGGTATCATAGAATACTTTCGGACAGGCAATCAGTCCTCAAAGTGTCAAACTAGCAGGATTTGAGGGAAACGAAGAAAAGGATAACGCAGTCTTGTATGCCAAAAAAGGGGCGGAAGAGGCCAACACATTTTTCAGCTTTAACAAAAACAACCTATAACAGGAGTCCAAATAAAAACCAGCGAATACTTGAACGGCACAAACAGCCTGAGTGATTCATTCCAAAAAGTTCTAGAACACTACTACCAACAGAGCAAAGTCTGCTCTAACCCTAGACAAAAAGAGCCTCAGATTACTCAATACCATTTACATGCTAATACAATAGGACTATCTAGCACTAGTTTATGCTGGTTCTGCTGTAATGAAGAGTAGTTCTGAAAACACTTAGTCACCATTTGTGAAGCATTAGGTCACAAAGGTCAAAGGATGCTGGGCTCGTACCTACTAGAGGATGAAGACTTACAAATGTTCCCTCCTAAAGAGCTGGTTCGAGTCCTCGCAATACTAGTTAATTAAAAATAAACACTTAGGGGCGCATAATAGTACGTAAAGGCTTCAGTGTAACCCGTACAACCATTACCATTTCCTTTACCATAAAACTGGGTATTCAAACATTTTCTGAAAATTATAAAAATTAAATAACGAAAATGAAGTAACAGAATTTCTAATTTAATTCTAATTTTTTTCTCATCGCTGTTAATAACTAAATATATACAAAAAATAATGAAAATTAAAAAAAATAATGAAAATTAAAAAAAAATAATGAAAATTAAAAAAAAATAATGAAAATTAAAAAAAAAAATAATGAAAACTAAAAAAATTAATGTAAATTAAAGAAAAATAATGAAAATAAAAAGGAAAAATAAACAAAATAATGAAATTTAAAGAGAATAATGAAAATTCAAAAAAAAAATAATAATGAAAATTAAAAAAAAATAATGAAAATAAAAAAAATTCATGAAAATTAAAAAAAAAATAATGAAAATAAAAAAAATTCATGAAAACTAAAAAAAAAATAATGAAAATTAAAAAAAAATCATTAAAATTAAAAAAATAATAATGAAAATAAAACAAAAATAATGAAAATTAAAAAAAAAATGAAAATTAAAATAAATAATAAAAATTAAAAAAATAATAATGAAAATTAAAAAAAAAAAAATAATCAAAATAAAAAAAAACTAAAATTAAAAAAAATAAAGAAAATTAAAAAAAATAATGAAAATTTTCTTTTTAATAAATAATTAATAAAAAAAAAATTAAAATTAAAAAAAAAATAATGAATATTAAAAAAATTATGAAAATTAAAAAAAATAATGAAAATTAAAAAAGAATTATGAAAATTAAAAAAATAATAATGAAAATTAAAAATAAAAAATGAATATTAAAAAAAAAACATTATGCACTTTTAATAAGCAAAGCTAGAATAATTAAAACATTGAGCTGCCATCTTTTTTCGCGTTCTGTACATTTCAATTTCAAATCGCTGCTGTAAATCACAATCTGATGCCCTCACTACATTCACTACATTCAAAATAAAAAAAACTAAAATTAAAAAAAATAAAGAAAATTAAAAAAAATAATGAAAATTTTCTTTTTAATAAATAATTAATAAAAATAAAATTAAAATTAAAAAAAAAAATAATGAATATTAAAAAAATTATGAAAATTAAAAAAAATAATGAAAATTAAAAAAGAATTATGAAAATTAAAAAAATAATAATGAAAATTAAAAATAAAAAATGAGTATTAAAAAAAAAACATTATGCACTTTTAATAAGCAAAGCTAGAATAATTAAAACATTGAGCTGCCATCTTTTTTCGCGTTCTGTACATTTCAATTTCAAATCGCTGCTGTAAATCACAATCTGATGCCCTCACTACATTCTAATACATTCAGCCTCATTCTGATAGTTGTTGTTCTTGCTATTGCGATATTTGTTTAGACATAGAATAATTGTATGCAATCGATTTTCTCGGCTTACTTTTATGTTCTTTATCTTGCCATGTTGTTGTTGCTGTTGCTTTTAATAACTTATGGGTCCCTTTGTGTTTTATTTATTTTCCATTTCCTTCCTTTTTTGTTTTTTTTTTTTTGTATTTGCTTTGCCTTTGTCTTCGTGACACAATTTCATATCGCATTTGTCAGGCTTCAACGTCAGCGGTTAGCTGATTATCTCTGCTACCAGTATCTACTCAGATTTTTTTTCTGCTCGTATAAGTTTTCCACCCAACACGCTGTATAATTGTTTGCATTTTGGAATTGACATTTTTATTTATGCGCTCATATTGTGGTTTATTGTTGGTAGAAATGGAAGTTGCCAAAGCAAAGGCAAGCGAGCCAATAAATATGTAGCGCTGCATATTTGTTCATGCTTGGCTGAATGTGTGTGTGTGTGTTGGTATGTAAAGTGCAATAAATAAAATATATTCAATAATACTTAAATTATGAAGATGAAAGATAAATTCGACACGATTTTGGTAGAGTTATTTCTATATGTATTTCATACAAAAATAGAAAAAAAAAATAATATTTATATTTCATTTTTTGAGGACACTCCCAAATGGCTAACAGATATTTCCGCAACCAATATTTGTGGAATTTTTCCGATAGGAAAACTTGAGAATTCAAAGTTACTTTTTGACCTTTTCAATGACATTTGTAGTGAGTGACGTTCTGCAACAAGTCCTGCTGCTACTGGTAGGTAATAACAAACTGGGTCAAATTTATTGTTAAGCAATGTATTGTAATTGTTTTATTTATTTTTATTTTTTTATTATTTAGTTTTATTTTTGGCTACCTTTTTACAGCAGTTATATAAAATCAATTATTAAGCAATCTGCACAACTTCTCTAAAATTTTGCCAGTAATGGAGGGCATTTCGGGTTTCAGGTTCGTGCCGTAAGTCTTCTGTGCATGATTAATGACTCTATCGAGCTCAGAGCTATTTGAGTTAAATCTAAGGAGGGACTTTTTTTGTTAAATCTAAGGAATGACACTTTTAATTACGTAAAGTGAAATCCAATTGTGATTACCACACGATGACTATTATTTCTACCAAACCTGAGCGCTGACGAAAAACACTCTGCTTGTCATTCCAGCGGTTGCTTTGGAACTTGGGCGGCTTATAAAGGGCAATGTAATTGCAAGTTCAAGGTGGAATTAATTAAGGACAAGGTTTGCTATTTGATTTTCAACAAAATCTTTCTCTCATAAGGCTCGAAACTCAACTCACATAGAACTGTTATGATTATCATTTTGAAAGAAAGAGGAACTTAAATGTTTACTCAATACAAAGAGCCGGTTTTTTGGACAAACATAATTTTCTGCTGGTTTTCTAGGCTAAAAATATTTTCATTTTGTATGCTGACTAAGAGGATGAGACAGCGGACCACTTCCTGTGCGTCTGCCCCGTCTTCGCGCGAATAAGGTTTGAGGTCTTTGGCACTGATGTGTTAAGAAGCGACCACCTTGGCTCCTTGGCACCACAAGATCTACTCAGATTTTTTCGGAGATCCGGTTGATTTAAAGAAAATTAAAAGAGAATCCAAGTGTAGTACAATAGACTTAATTAATGTCTCAGCGCTGCACTTGTTATACATTTATTCAGCTTCCTGTTACAAGTTCGTTTATCAATATACAGCCTCATCTTTCATGGCTTTATATGCAAATGTGACCTGTTATGACACTCATCTCTCATAAAAAGTAATGGCTTTGGATACTTCTTTTTAATAAGTTAGGTTTATCTAGTTCCATTTCTATTGAGAGAGGTTTCACCATGAAGACTCAATATTTCCATTTTAAAGTCAAAGTTTGCTTCGGAAAAAAAAATTCTGTAGTCTTCTCCCAGGAACTCTCATTGAGAAGAGTTTGGAAACTTTCCGACTAATTTGGTATTTATCAGAATGATAACTTTGCAAATTTTGGAAGCGGAAAAGTTGGTAAGCATGGTTTGCGAGGTGTAGAGTTCTTTAAAACTAACCTTTGCTACATACAATCAAGCTGCGTATTCGACTTACTGTACTATCGTTCCCACGACAGTCGCTTATACGTACCGGAACGACCCGGACCGGTCAAGGACTATCACTTCAGCAGCATTCTCCGTATATGTATGGGAAATGTTTATGCTGCAACAACAGCAACTTACTCTACTATGTGGCAGCCGAAAAAAAGAGACAAGAATGCTGAGAAAGAAATGAGACAAGAAAATTATGGTGAATGAAAGAGCTGCGTAATATTGACTCAACAGTCATTTTATCACTAAATGTAACAATTTTTTTCAGTGCATTGAAGTTTCCTTGTTGTGGTATCAAGTTGATCGAAATTTATTTCAAAAATTCGTATTCTTCTTCTTCTTAATTGGCGCGATAACCGCTTACGCGATTTTGGCCGAGATTAACAAAGCGCGCCAGTCGTTTCTTTCTCGTGCTAACCGGCGCCAATTGGACACACCAAGTGAAGCCAAGTCCTTCTCCACCTGATCTTTCCAACGCAGAGGAGGCCTTCCTCTTCCTCTGCTACCACCAGCTGGTACCGCATCGAATACTTTCAAGCCGGAGCGTTTGTATCCATTCGGACGACATGACCCAGCCAACGAAGCCGCTGGATCTTTATTCGCTGCGCTATGTCTATGTCGTCGTAAAGCTCATACAGCTCATCGTTCCATCGTCTGCGATATTCGCCGTTGCCAACGTGCAAAGGTCCAAAAATCTTACGCAGAATCTTTCTCTCGAACACTCCAAGCGTCGCTTCATCGGATGTTGTCATCGTCCAAGCTTCTGCGCCATACGTTAGGACGGGCATGATGAGAGTCTTGTAGAGTGTTAGTTTTGTTCGTCGAGAGAGGACTTTACTGCTCAATTGCCTACTTAGTCCAAAGTAGCACTTGTTGGCAAGAGAGATTCTACGTTGGATTTCAAGGCTGACATTATTATCGGTGTTAATGCTGGTTCCTAAATACACGAAGTCTTTTACAACCTCGAAATTATAACTGTCTACAGTGACGTGGGTGCCGATACGCGAGTGCGCCGACTGTTTGTTTGAAGACAGGAGGTACTTCGTTTTGTCCTCGTTCACCACCAAACCCATTCGCTTTGCCTCTTTATCCAGTTTGGAGAAGGCAGAACTAACAGCGCGGTTGTTAAGGCCGATGATGTCAATATCATCGGCATACGCCAGCAATTGTACGTTCTTATAAAAAATTGTGCCTGAGCGATTAAGTTCTGCGGCTCGTACGATGCTCTCCAACATCAGGTTAAAGAAGTCACACGACAGCGAGTCACCCTGTCTGAAACCTCGTTTGGTATCAAACGGCTCGGAGAGGTCCTTCCCAATTCTGACGGCGCTGCTGGTGTTGAGCAACGTCATCTTACATAGCCGTATTAGTTTTGTGGGGATACCAAATTCAGACATAGCGGCATACAGGTAACTCCTTTCCGTACTGTCGAATGCAGCTTTGAAGTCGACGAAAAGATGGTGTGTGTCGATTCTTCTTTCATGGGTCTTTTCCAAGATTTGGCGTATTGTGAATATTTGGTCGATGGTAGACTTTCCAGGTCTGAAGCCACACTGATAAGGTCCAATCAGTTTGTTGACGGTGGGCTTCAGCCTTTCACACAATACGCTCGCTAGAACCTTATAGGCGATATTTAGAAGACTAATCCCGTATTCGTATTAAACTACATATATTTAGCATGAATAACATATTTAAGGGTCTTCAATAGAATTAAAAAAATAAAATAAATAATTGGTGTTTGGTCGAGCCCCTCCTCTTATTTGTGGCCTTGAATTTAATGCCGCATATTTTTGTGAAATATTTTTACCCAGTATTTCTTACAAGTGTGCTATTTTGACCCTTATATTTATAAATCTATGAAACTTTAAGTTTGTAGAGCCATTGGAGGGTTCAATGTTCCAGAAAAATATTCTGGAGAAAGTTTTATTGGAATTTTGTAAGCTAAAAATAATAATGATTGCTATTTTTTATACAGAGAAATTGCATACAACCGCCACCAAAAAACAAAATTGTTTAAAATTATAGCCATTTTGTAGCACTTAAAACTTTCACTTTGTCAATTCAAAGACCTACAAAACCGCGTACTCAAAATTTTTTCTAAAAATTCTGATTATAAAACTGAAAATTCCTTTGAAATTTTGAGGATTTTTTTTTATTTTCTACAACGTTCGAAATCCTAAGTTAAATGGTTTTTGTTGCAAGTTATGACTATAAATAAATTTAGTTAGTTACCTTAATATTTTATATATTATTTAATTGCCAGACTACAGCAGTATTTTCCAAGCGGAAGTTTTTTCTGTGGGGAAAGCCGCGGAGCTAGCCTACACTAGAACTAGAAAGAACTCAACAATTAATATATGTATGTATACATGGACAGTCAAGCAGCAAAAAAGCAATAAGCTCATATTGTATTAAGTCCAAAAATGTTCGACGGAGCAAGGAGGCCATAAAAAGGCTAGCTGCAAACAGTAGGCTGCATATCTACTAGGTACCTGGTCACAAAGGCATTATGGGGAACGAAATCGTAGATGAGTTAGCAAAAAGTGCTGTTAGACTACCATTTGAACAAGGGAACGGCATACCAAAACCGCTAAATATAATATACAATGAAATTGACAACTACATGAAAAGGTGAGTGGAAGCTAAGTGGACTAACCTGACCACATGCAAAACAGCAAAAGTCATGTGTAGAACTAACGACAAAAAACTGACTCAATTCGTACTTACGCTCCCGCGAAGGAACTGCAGAACTATCATAGGTATGCTAACTGGTCATAATCTATTGGCTGCACATGCGTACAAGATAGGGATTGCTAACACGGGCAAATGCAGTAAATGCAGAGAGGATGTTGAGGAAACTTTAGAGCACCTTCTGTGCGTTTGTCCGGCATGATTAAAAACGCACCTAAAATGCCTGGAGGCCCCACTGTTTGAGGGTCTGGAGGGCGTCTCAAAAGCGGATATCCCAGCGTAGCTTAGATTCGCCAAAAGCGAATCCTACATGACATCCTACATGATGTCTACTTTCGGTATTCATCTGGTATCGCTAGGAGGCCTCCATCTGGTATCGCTAGGAACCATAAGGTCTATGCGTGGCTTATTTCCAACCAGGTTAACCTAACCTACCTAACCTAAGAGTTTTGTTAAATAAGATTAATTAAATTAATCAACAATTTATTACTGTGATAACTTACATTCTGTGTTAAGAATTTGCAAATAAAGAAGAGTAATTTAAAAAGTCAAAAATTATTAAATAAAAAAATAATGGTATACAAAATTAATTAAATGAAAAAAAAATTGATTTATATCATGATTTATCGCACTGCTATTATTGTAGGTGTACACACTTTTGTAAATCTGTAAAAAAAAGACTTTCCAGCATCACATTCCGCTTATATTTTGTAAGACTTAATTTTTTTCTTTTTAAGAGGCCTTTGCGAATGTTAAATGAACTGAATACCCGTTTCATTTCAAGTCTAGGAAATGCAGAATGCGCTGCAGTTTATCAAAAAGGCTGCATGATTTATGTCAATATAGAAACATCTCATTCTGTGCAACACAATGGGTTTCCTGAATAGCCTTCTTGGTAGACTAGCAACTTCAGTTCTTCAACATCCTCCTCAACCGAAAACTAAACTTGACCTTGATAGGTCTCCTCATCTGCTTTCTTCATAGACTAGCAACTTCAGTTTCTGTACCTCCTAGACAACTACTCCTACTTCCTACAAGACCAGTGAGCTAACCAACCATTTCAACTTACTACTCCCTGGAACTACAGACATATATGTGGAACTAAAGCCTGTTCAGCTCTACTTTTAAAGCGCCAATTCCTTTCGATATTCCAAAAAAGTAGATTTGCGACAAACTTCCTGTAATTTCCCGTTCACCCTAATGCATACTTTTGTCAAAAATTCGTATTGTATTGAAAATTTAGAATGACCACGCACTTATGTCTCGCTGCTGCGCTACCATAATGCGATCATTGACTTTTATCCAACACTTTCTTTGGTAATTTCTTTATTAAAGGCGGTAGGCAATCGATATAGCAGTCAACGCACAAAATGAGCGAGCGAACTATTCATGTACGCCATGGCGCATACAACTTAGCTATGGCTCATATATTTTCAATATGCATACAAACATATTTACGCACGTATGTGTGCACGTAAGTACGCACGTATACTCGCTTATGATAACAAGTGGAGTTACTATGGGGGACGGTTGTCTAAAAGACACATTTTCGGATCAGCAGGCACATTTACTTTTCTGCCTGCCTGACTGCTCGACTGCCTGGTTGACTGTGTGAATGACGCACCACAAAACAATACCTTCTCTTTATATGTTACTTATATAATAATAATATAGGTGTGTATGTAGTGTGTGTCTGTCTATCTATTTTTCTTACACCTTGCGTTTTTTCTTCGACTATTTTTTTAATGATTTGCTCAAAAGAACAGCAGAAATATTTCGAAGCCAAGCATTTACTTGAGCATTGGGACGCGCTAGGGTTGGCAGTTTTAGTTATTTTAGTGTTTAGCTTTTTTGTTTTTTTTTCCTTATTTTGTGCACTCAAGTGCGCATGAACTACTTATATGTTTGCGTATATGATACATTTTGAAATTCTCTGCTTGTTATGCTGAACTCTGATTTCAAAAATTCAATATTTTCTCTTAATCTCTCTTTAATGGTTTCGCTAGATCACTACGCTACAAATATACCCATTTGGGGCTGCGCAAGTTATTGTATCAGCACAGCTCAAGTGCTGACAATCAACAGAAAAAGGAAAAAAATCACACCATATATGTGTGTATGCGTGCCCACAACAATGCGTGCGTGTAAGTTCAAAATTCCTGAACAAAGACATTTTTACTGCTTGTTGTTCTTCAACTTGACTGGCTTTGTGTGATGTGTGCGCGTTTGCGGTGGTTCATTATCGGGGAGTGTTAGTGCTATGTGTGGCAATGCGGCTCACAATGCCACACAATGAACCAGAAGTGACATTTTTATCCGTCGCGCTGAAAGGAACACACGAATACACGCGCATACACATGCATACGCACATATCTCCATATAACAACATATTTGGCCATCCAGTGAAGTATTGATTTTTGGTTTGTATTTTTATAATTTCGTTATTTTGTTACTTTGTAATGGTAATTTCTAAAAGCTGCTAGCTTTGTATAATTAATGCTGAGTTATTGAAATATTTGCCGGAATTTATGAGCAGCAACAACAGCGCGCACCTTCAGCGCAGAACAGGTACGTTACCACCTTTATTGCTGTGCCTTTGTTTTTCTACCGATTCCGACAATCTCTGTTTTTACGTATGTATGCATATACATATATTTTCATTAGTGCGTGTAGGTGTTTTCTATGTCATTTATTTTTACTAGTTTTGTAGAAGAATAACGGCCATAAACTAAGATTTCGGCTAAGAGCCATGTTAGTTTTGAACAATGGGCATATTAAGATGCCATTTTTCTAAAATATGTTACACGCTGTTTCGGTGAATAATGGGAGGTCATTTTTCTAAGGTGTCACATGAGCACGTTGTTTGTGGTTTT
Organism: Anastrepha obliqua; assembly: GCF_027943255.1. NCBI lineage: Eukaryota > Metazoa > Arthropoda > Insecta > Diptera > Tephritidae > Anastrepha > Anastrepha obliqua. The sequence continues at coordinate 85,790,958 of NC_072896.1, read as the reverse complement.
TTTTTATTTCTATATTTGTTTTTTGTAATTTTTTTATTTTTTTTTGTATGTTTTTTTTGTAATTTTTTTGTTATTTTGTTTTTGTAATTTTTTTCACTTCATAATTTTTTTTTGTAATTTTTTTGTTATTTTGTTTTTGTAATTTTCTTTACTTCATAATTTTTTTTTTGTAATTTTTTTGTCATTCTTTTTTGTCATTTTTTTTTGTAATTTTTTTGTTATTTTGTTTTTGTAAATTTTTTTTCTTGATAGCTTATTTTTTTTATAATTTTTTTTTTTTTTGCAATCTTTTTTTGTATGGAAAAAAACAAATCAGTTGATGAGTTCATATTGAGACTGCTGGTTATAAATACGGCGAATATAAATAAAAATCTTAGTTGTAGGCTTGAACTGAGCCTTTGTGTAAAATGTCCATACCACCTCCAAAAAGAAAATTTATTCTATACAAACATTTCATATCTCATCTTTATTTAGATTATATTATAGCCAGTCATAGCTTTGAGTTGGTTAAGTTACTATTGTACTGTAGTTTACATTGCAAGTCAGTCCAGCAAGCGGTTGTGGTCTGTGCTATGTTATAAGGTATAAACCAGAATACTGTAAGGCGTATGTTGAACTACCGAAACATAAGGGGACATTTTTTATTTAGCAGCGAGCGTTGGTAGCATTTAACAGCTCTGGTCATTGTAAAATTTATTTAATTGTTTATTCATCCTCCTGAGACTAATCTTACCCATATATGTAATTCGTCTTTTTATACGCTAAATATGTCAACTCTAATACCTATAAATTTCAATAATAGAGAAGCGCCTTTTTTACTCAAAATTTGACAATAAATCAAATTATATTAATTCAAGTGAGTTCAATGTATTTTAAAGTGGCAAACGCTAACCGAAAAACTCTGGGCACCCATAGGATTAAATGCCATACTCGGATATGTCGAAGTTACTGTTGTATGTATTTGGTGACTTCAGGAAACAGATCGTATATTTCAGGCTATTAAAAACAAGTTAAGCCCGAACACTGTAAAGTTCTTTGATGAGCATTTGACTAGAGTATTGTCCAATTGCCTTATATGGGATTAGAATGGGATTTAATTTTCATGGCGACAATGAGCCGCTGACTAAATAATCAAATAAAAACTACATTTACGTTGTCGGATGAGAAGAGTCACTCGACCTTACAAATTAGCGTCTAGAGCGCGATGAGTTAGCAAGTAGCAGCATACCATAGATAGTCAAGAACTATATAGAATGTAATTTTTCTTGCCAGGTGATACATACCCCATGATCAAAAAATAGCGGGTTGACTGTTTTCTTCGATTGCCAAGGCGTAGTGCACCATGAGTACCTTCCATCGGGCCAAACAGTCAATAAAGAAAAGAAGAAGGTCATCGCTTCTTCGGCCTACCAAAGTGGTGCATGGAGGACTGGGTTAAACGTTGGCACGGGTGTGTTGCTTCAGGCGGGTCATATTTTGAAGGAGTTAAAATAAATTTGCCTGAAATTTAACTCTGTTTTGTTTTATTTAAACATTCCCGGACTTTCGGCTCATAGGGTGTATAGTGTAAGATCCTCTAACTCCTAGTTGGAGCGTAGGGTGTCTTTTCCGCCTTAGTGTCCGATCTTAGTCTTTGTACGGCAGCCAAATGTCGTCAATGATTGAATTGGTTTTGTTATCTGAGGTTGATTGTTTAACTATTCGTTAGCACATTGTGTTTTAGGTAAGTAAGGTTTCTAGCTTTGCTACCTTAACTTGGTGGTATTTGAACTATCCGCACTCACAAGGGGTTTTTGTCTATTTCAGCCCGGGAGTGGTATTTTATTTCCCACTTTTCCTTGTGACACGTCTAATGCGAGACAGATAACTCCACATGCAAGACGAGGATATGGCCAAATTATTTCAAAAATTATTTATGCAATAATATATATTTTTGCCCTCATAATCACAATTTGTCAAAATCAACTATTACTATTTTTATTATTAGGGAAATGCACGGCGACCTTAAGACTTATTGTGCCTCTTTTAAGGGTTTCGAGAATGTCTTTTTAATCTTAATTCCACGAGGAACTTTAATATGAAACCTAAGTCCTTGGCATTAATCGAACTCTTCATTATTAGCTGACCACCCGAAACTATTTTGCGTTTATGTATCAGCACTGGTATGTGCCTTGCACTCTCGTTCTCTGCTCTGTGGAGTTTACAGATTTCCCACGAACAAGCGCACGGTTTATTCAGGTGATAGTTTAATATCTGCCTAAAATGTTCTATTGAATTTCCCTTGCTTATATTTAATTTATTCTTAAGTCTCTCGAAGATAAACCCATGCAATCTTTGAAAGGTTTCTGGTTACAGGAATCCACAAATGCTTTGGAATGCTTCAAACTTGGTAAATGTTCACAGATTAGAGACTCTTTCTTCTATTGTTAGTGTGAGTGAGCACTCCTTTCTTTGTGGGTTTCCTAGTAATCTCACTTTTTCTGATTACCATTTTGACCCGGTACACAGAGAGTTCATGTTTGACTGGTAATACCAATTTTGTTAAGCCAATATGCACCAGCAACAAAGCCATTAAAAGCAACAAAAGTTAAGCAAAGATTCTCCTCAACTCATCCACCCACAATGCGCATCGAAGCTTGGACCAACCAAAAGGTAATTGGTCTTGCAAATATCAGGCCATTATAAAAGTAACCATTTTGAATATTGCCCAAAATATTAGTTTTCTATAAAATAAATCCATACATTTTATCCAATTTCACTGCAACATTTTGACGAATTCTGACTACTTTCTGTCTTTTTTTTAATGTTAATTGTTTTTGTATAATAGCCTACATAGATGGCGGCGTTAATCGGGACTACCGGCGCAGTTAAAATTGCAGTGTCTCACACAGCTGATTTGTTTATTGGACAGTTTTGTCGGTAAAAGATGGAACGCAGGCAACAAATGCGGGTATTAGATGCCCTGATACTAAGAAATAATTATTTCTTTAAAAAAGCTTAAGTTGGAGCTTCTCCAACTGCTCCGAAATATGAAATGATTTAAGAGGTTAGGGGTAGTCAGAAGCCCGAAAAATGAGGAATTTCAATATATATTTTTTTTTTTGCAGTAATCGCTTTATTTTACAAAAATAAAAACGTAGCATAAAAACATCATGTTTTGACTTAACTTTAGCAAAATTCTAAAAAAAATTAGTAATTGTGAAAATTATCGCTGCTTTTGTGTAGCCCGTTTCTCCAGAAGTCCCTTGCGGTGATCATCACAAGTCATTGAAGATTCAGCTAAAATCAATCGGACAAGAGAAATTAATTTTATGAGCAGATAATCTTGTGCCTGATAGAAGCTTTTTGTTTTTAAAAATTAACAATATGGCGACCTCAGAAAATATTTTTCAGTTTTTTTGAGAAAAAACGACAATTAATTGGTAAAAAAAAACGAAAATTTTGAAATAACAAAAAATAACGGTTTTTAAGTTACAGCGATCACCAGCTCAAAAAACATAATTAAAAAAAACGCATTTAAAGTGTTGCTATCGAGCTCTGGAGCGCCCGAGCGCCCTTTCGTTTTTTTTCAGCCCTAACTGTCTGATTTCCACACGAAAAACATACCTTTTATTCAAAAGTCCGCCATCTTGTTGTTTTTAAAAAAAAAAATTGCCATATAGCACCTGCCAGAATGACAAATCTACAGAATAATAATCAGTTTAAGTTTTTCGTTTCAGATGTTCCGAAGAGGAAAAAAGGAAAAAATGTTTGTATACTACTTGATGTCAATAATGGCATACTATAAAATCAAAACGATCGCATTTTATCATATTTTCATTAAAAAAATTCTAAGAAAATATCAAGAAAAAATGAGTATTTGACCAGACTACTACTTCAATTGTTGAATAACACGAAAAGTACAATATTTGTCGGATTCACTTCAAATTTTCGCAACATATTTCAAGAAAATGCAAAAAACAAAACAACCAATTTTTTTTTTGAAAATTCTGACTACCCCTAACCCCTTAATGTAATCTTGAATGTGTTAGTGCAAACTGGCATTGCAGCCAGTCTTTCTTATTCTCCTCTTCAAAAGTTTTAATACTTTTTATTCACAATAAATATTAACAATCATTTTTGCCATCTAAACCTCCCCTCACCCATTAAAATTATGAGAATTAAGTCTAGTTGTAAATCCTCATTAGATCCGGAGATAATTCTGAATTTAGATCATTCATCCCTATTAAGGTCTGTCTAGGCTATAAAAGTATACCTGATTTACCAACAAAAACCATATTAATCCAATTTTCATGTTTTTTATAAAACTTTGAAAAAAATTCCACAAATTTACATCCCGATTCCATGGTCTTAAATTAGAATTTCTTGAAATGTGGTATGCAGTTTTGAAGCTAATTAATTTTTAATATATTAAAGAGTAAGTTTGAACTTTATAAAAAATCTCGATGATTTTTATAATTTTTTTCATTTACTGTATTGCGCATTTTCTTCGTATAAAAAATTCACGAAACTTTAACCAAAACCCGTGGAATGGTGATCAAAAATTTGTGAAATTTTGATATAGAGTTGAACGCTTGGATTCATATGGATTTTGTTAGACAATTAGCCATACTTTTGTGAAAAAATAATGTTCAAGGCAATCATTGCGAGCTGTACATTAGCGCAAAGGTTGGTTGGTTGGTTAGAGTGGTGATTCCTCCAGAATCCAACTAGCGCTTCCGCACCATTTTGTTGCCACATCCTCGTTACCAAATTGTTTAACATTTATTTACAGCAGGACTATATCCAGTCTGTGCGGTTTAGGAACCTTATTAGGTTGTTGATGTCTAAGCCAGACAGCTGCTCGAGACTCTCGAACAGCGGTTTGCCCAGGGTTGACATTCTGTCCTTCCATAGGGCAGGGCATTCACAGAGAAAATGGAAGATTGTTTCTTTTTTCTCCGGTTGTTTACAACTATGACAGTATGTGTTGTGAGGGATGCCCATTTTGGCGGCTTGTTCTCCGATAGACCAGAAGCCAGTTATGACTGCCGTAAGTCTGCAGGTGTCCCGTCGTTTCATGTTTATTAATGTCGACGATTGCTTGAGGTTGTAGGTGGGCCATAACGTTCTGCTGATTTTGCATTTCGTCTGGTCTCTCCATCTACACTCTGCAATTCGAAGGTATTTTAGGGAAATTGCATTCTTGACCGCACCTAGTGGAGTGAGTACTGGTACTGCAAGAGCGCTATTCATGGCAGATCCCCCTCTTGCCAGTTCATCAGCTTTTTCGTTACCTTCTATGTTCCGGTGTCCCGGGACCCAAATTAAGGTTACGCTATGGTTTTCACTCAAGTTGGTGAGGCTATTCCTACTTTGCTCCACCACTTTAGAGGTTGTTATAGTCGCATCCAGCGCCTGGATTGCAGCTTGGCTATCCGAGAGAATAGCGATATTGCCCTTAAAAGAGAAATCTGCGATTAGTAACCTACAGGCTTCCCCAATTGCTAGTACTTTCGCTTGGAAGACGCTACTGGTATTAGGGAGACGCACAGATTTTTCAATTCCAAGTCTCTGAGAATATATACCAGCTCCGACACCACAATCCATTTTACTGCCATCTGTATAGACTGTGGTATCGAAGTTGTTTAGAGAGAATCCCTTATTCCATTCTTTTTTAGATGGAAATAGTGTGGCAAAATTCCTATTGAACGTTGCCATCGGGACGATGTAGTCAGACCTCACCGAGGTTAACTGAGTTTGTCGCAATAATAGACTAGCGTGACCATAAGTTTTTTCTTTCCAGCGACCCGCTTCATTTAACCTAAATGCACTCATGGTTGCCGTCTTCTTTATATGTAGGAATAACGTGTGTCAGTGCATTGAGAGCCTCTCTAGGACATGATCTGATTGCACCGACCGTTATTGCACAGGCTGATCTTTGTATTCTGCCGAGTAATTTGGTATTGTACTCTCTCTCTAGAGCTTTCCACCAAACTACCGAGCCATACGATAAAATGGGTCGTATAACCGCCTTATACAGCCATAATGTGTGCTTAGGTTGAAGACCCCATCTTCTTCCAAGCATACGTTTGCAGGCATATAAAGCAATTTCTGCTTTCCTTGCCCGTTCTTTGACGTTTAACTTCCAGCTAAGTTTGGAGTCCAGAATTACTCCTAAGTACTTTGCGCTGGTTGATAGTGACAGAGTTTGTCCGTTGATATTTGGTAGGGTGAAAGTTGGTACCTTGTATCTGGTGGTAAAAAGCATAAGTTCTGTTTTACGCGGGTTTAAACTTAGCCCACATCCTGTGGCCCAAGAGTTAAGCTCGCCTAACGCCCTTTGGATGATCCCACTGATCGTATTTGGACACAGTCCTGACACCATTAGCACCACATCATCAGCGTACGCCACCACTTTTACCCCACCTCCGTCAAGTTTTATTAAGATTTTGCTGATCACACATAGCCAAAGAAGTGGAGATAATACTCCTCCTTGTGGAGTGCCCCCGTGGACCTTCTTGGTTATGTTGATATTACCCATATTAGCTTTGATGATCCTGGTTTCTAGCATGGAGATGACCCAGTTACTAACGCAACTGTCCACCTCCAGGTCTATCAACGCCCGTTGGATGGCATCTGTGCTAACATTGTTAAAGGCGCCTTCGATATCCAAGAACGCCGCCATGGTATAATGTTTGCTCTCTAGAGAGCCCTCTATAGTTCGGATTACCTCGTGAAGTGCTGTCTCCGTAGATTTGCCTTTAAGGTATGCGTGTTGTGCAGTTGATATACCAGAGCTCTCCAAAGAGCTTCTGAGGTGCATATCCAAAAGTCTTTCAAAGGTTTTTAACAGGAAGGACGAAAGACTGATTGGCCTGAAGTCCTTCGCTGATTCATGTCCTCTTCTACCTACTTTTGGTATGAAGACGACCTTGACTAGTTTCCAGCTATCTGGAATATGGCCTAAGTTTAAACACGCTTTAAAAATTTCCTCTAGCCATGGTAGGATACAGTCCAAGGTTTCCTGTAGCATCTTTGGAATGATTCCATCTGGCCCCGGAGATTTAAAGGGTGAGAAAGATTTGATTGCCCATGCAACTTTTTCTTTGGTAATAATTTCATTTGCAAGATGCTGTGGATTATATTGGCTCCGCCTAATGTTTCCCCTCTCACTTTCGTAAGCGCTGCATCCCGGAAAGTGCGTGTTTAGCAGAAGCTCTAGCGATTCCTCTGCTGTAGCAGTCCAAGTTCCATCAGGTTTCTTGACCCAAGAAGCCATTGAGTGGTCTTTGGAAAGAACACGGCTGAGCCTAGCAGAATCCCTGGTGGATTCGATTGACGAGCAAAAATCCCTCCAGCTCTCTTTTTTGGCGGCCCTGATTGCCTTTTTGTACTGTCTCCGACTTTCTCTGTACAATTCCCAATTTCCCGTCGAGTAGCTGAGGTTAAACGTTGATCTAGATTTTTCCCTTAGTTTTAAGAGCTCACTGCTCCACCAAGGAGGGTGAGTTTTTTTGCTAAATTTTATGGGGCAGGACGTTTTGTAGGCCCTACTAAATGCCTTTCCCAGTGTTATGACCCTACTCTCAAGGTTTTCCGTGAGAGTGATTTGAGAGATAGGAGTCTCTCCTAACCTATTGTTTACTGCATTTTTGAACCTCTTCCAGTTGGTTCTTAAAGGATTTCGATACGGTAGGGGTGGATCTACCTTAAGATCCAAATCGTAGAGGATCCAACTGTGATCAGAAAATGACCTTTTATTGGATACCCTCCAATTATCTACCCTTACTGAGCTATTTTCAGACAGTAGAGTAACATCAATCACTTCCTCCCATCCTCTGAAGTACTCCGTACTGGGAAAGGTGAAAGTGGGTGTGTTACCCCTGTTACATACCGATAAGTTAGTATCAATAATAAAATTATATAAAGACTCACCTCGGTCGTTTGTCTCAGAGCTTCCCCACAGCGCATGCCTCGCGTTGGCGTCGCATCCGAGTAGCAGGGTTTTGTTTCTGGTTGCTTCAAGCACAAGCCCACAAGCCTCCTCGGGCGGTGCTGGCCGATCATGTGCCATATAGATGGATGCAAGTGTGATGCTGACACCGTCAGCAGCTTCCACCTCAACGGCTGTCACATCCTGTGAACTGTATGATGGGATTAAAAATATGTTTAAGTGTTTTTTGGCTACAATACATGATCTAGGATTACCTTGAGTACGCTTATAGTACAGATTGTAGTTTCTTCCAGGGAACCCCTTCACCTCGTTGCTCCGCACCCAGGGTTCCTGAATTAAGGCTATGTCAACGTTCTCCTCCCCTAGGAGAACGGTTAGGTTGTCCGTTGCAGTTTGTGAATGCTGCAGGTTAATTTGGACAACCTTTAAAACCATTTTTATTGGTTTGCTTCCGCAGGTTCGGCGTCATTTAACTGCATGCCAGTCAGCAGTTCGCTGGTGCCGTCAACCTCATCCTGCTCCTCCTCCGGATTCGCAGAACGGAATATCTTCAGCTGGGCCTTCCGTATGCCGAACCGAAGTTTATTTTCCACTTTTTGCAGTGGTTCAAGGCTCTCTTCTGTAATTTGAAGGAGGAACGACACGCTGTGCTTTTGCGGAGCCTCCGCTTTGATGATCGACCAGTCGGCCATCGGCACTGCGCGGTTGTGAGCCTGGAGATAGGGAATCAGCTGATTGGCTTCAAACTCCATGTTTGGTATCCAGATGCGAGCCCTCGGCCTTCGTGGTATCTCGCTAGCTTGAATGAGCTTGAGCCTCAAGCCATCCCAGCTGTTCTGAATTTCGCCAATCGCTTTTTTCAGGAAATGCAATGAGTACTGGTCATCACATTTGATTACCCGGCAACCGCGAACCACTTCCACCGAGTCGAAACCTGGCGATTGACCCTCCGGGTTCGCCATGACATGGTCGACGATTATGCGAGACAACCGTGCCTCAATCTCCGACCATTTTTCAAGCACAGGTTTGCCGCGGTTGGAAGTTTCGTCCACCAGTGCCATTTGAAGGTGGTCCCGTGCCACCTCACTGAACTGTTTGGTAAGTGTGGGGACAACCGCACCCTGATCTGAGATCTTGTGCTTCTTTGCTGCCCTTTTGTTTTCGTCTTGCGAACGGTTACGTTTCTTGGCCTCTGTCTTTCGGGCGGTTTGGAATGCCAGATATTCGTCCACCACCTTTTGACACCTTGCCTTGTCAGCCTCATCTTTGGGATGAGCTTTACCTTCGGTCTCGTTCTTACGAATCCTGCCAAGGATAGCGAGAGACCTCTGGTAGAGCTTGTACCTTGATGGGCCTTTATTGGCACGCTTTTGCCCCATGGCTTTAGCGGATGTTGTCGGTTTATTTATTGTTGTTGGCGTGCTGTGGCCCACAGCTTTACCCTCAACTGCTTCCTGGCTGGAGGCCAGGAGCTCATCCTCCGTGGAAGATCCGATCCCCAGTTTGTCATGGGTGACCGATTGCTTGTCCTGTAGCTTAGTTTGTGTGTCCGTTTGTTTGTCTTGTGCTGTCAGTGCGTCCGTTTGTCTTTCCGTCACTTTGTCCGTCTGTTTCTCGCCGCTATCCGATTTTGGTTTTTTTGTTGGTTTCATTATTCTGGTTCGTACGGTCACCTGCCCCGCCTAAGGGGCTGCGCATGTCGCCATGCGCGGTGACCAAGGAGGAATTAGGGGAAATAACCGGTCGACCATGGCAGCGCCCCATACCATGGCAAGGTCACCGTTACAACCTGAGGCGGCCTGATATCAGGAGGGCTCCGTTCAAAGACAGCCTTGTTTAATCCCCCGGCTGCCAAACCCACCCAATAGGCACGGGTCGCATCACACCTTGGGTTGAGGGAGTTTTTTTAACGAAGTTTACGTCTTCGGCCTGTGTGGTTCGCGGGAGACCTACTCTCCTACCTTCCATATCTGGGAGGTGTTCCCCTATCCACCACCTGGGGACGCGCCCTCTAGGGATAACAGGCTCCCCCAAGGCGCAAAGCTCTTTGCCGAAAAATATTGGCTGCCAGCGCTCAACCAGCTACGCTAGCACTCAAGCAAATTACAAAAAAGAAATATTTCCTTACTGTACATTTTAATCCTCGTTTATTATATTATAATAATAATAAAAACAACAAAAATCACAACAACTAGCAAAATTACCGCATATTTATTACACCAAAGCGAAAATTTATGCAAAATGCTTATACACACACACACATCCATAAATACCGAGCTAAGGAAAGGCGCACAAAGGCAGCAGCAGGTCATTGGCAGCGCTTCTGCTGCTCCGCCTGCTGCTGATCTGTGCTGATACAAAGCGCGATAGGTACGCAAATCCTGCGCCCAGCTAAGGCTGCTCAACATTTGCTAGCATTCACCACTGCCATATACTTTGGCGCACTCAAAGCATCCCTCCATTTCGGCATGGGCGTGTCAGAAGTTATAAATTATAATTTTTCCCCTAAGATTCTTTGCTTGCTGTGCGCCGTTGTGCTCTTGCTGAATATATTACAATAAATACAATTATGTCTTTGTATATTTTGCTTAGCATGCAACACTGGACTCTGGCCGCACTAAAATGTCTAAAAGGAAGGGAAAATTGCTCGCAAAATATGCTACTTACGCGCAGCTTGCACAGATAAGCATCGGCGACGGCGCAAACGAACGCTCTGAGCGTGCATTTTATTTTGGAGTAGTTATTATTTTTAATACATAAGTAATAACAATTTTTTCGCTTATATCGAATTCATAGTAATTTTATGAAGTAAGAACAAAAACTGTTATTTGCGGTTTTGCTTTTTAATTTTTTTTTTTAACTACACACTCATTTGCATGTAGTCGGCTCATATGCTCTAAGCAACACTGTCGCTAAGTTACGGTGTGTTGAGGTGAGGCGCGGCGTTTGCGTATTCGGCCAGCTTTTCATAATTGGATTAAATTAAGTTGCGCTCAGCTTGCAATGAACCGATTATGCTCCAATCGAACTTGCTTGGTAGCTCGTGTATGTGAGTGTGTGCGTGTGAGCGTGAGTGTATGTGTGTGTTATTTAAAAAGATTGTTGAATGAAATTAAAGCAGAGACACATAAATATCAGCGGACATATTCGTGCTCGATTTTTCACTTTGATACTTTTTTGCTTTGCTTCGTTATAAAACTGTCAAAATGACAATTACCGTATGATGTTTTGACATTGACAGTTTTCGTGGAAGCTCAATGTAGCCTTCTAGCCTATGGTTTCATGTATGCTGAACGCATTGCTGTTGCTATGTAACCGCTTGGCGCTACCAACAAAATAAGCGGCTTACTTCTTGGGATAAAGTCGCGTAGTCAATTAAAAAACGATTGAAACGAATTCTTGCTGAATTAGACTTTTTTGAGAGACGATATAAGTACTGGAGTAATGCTTTTTTAAGGTTTCTAAAACTTTTTACTCCTTTTGCAAAAATTTTCTAATTTTAAACTACTAAAGCAATGCCCCTGTGGTCTTATGCTCCCCGCCGGAGCAATAGGAATTAATATTATATATAAATTTTATATGAAAGCACAGTTTACAACTATGACAATGTAAACCAAAGACCTAAATTCAAAAATTGGTAGAGAAAATGCTTCATATATTTGGATAATACAGGGTGCACAGGGTGTTGTTGTTGTTGTAGCAGTAACTTTGCCCTGTCAGTATAGCGTAATCACCGGTCGTCTTCATCCAGCTCATCTAACGGTAGGCCCAGGACACTAGCTGTTTCGACGTGTTGGGTCCAGAGGGAGAGGGGTGTTACATGAGTGGGTTTGATGGGGCATGTGAAAAGGTGGTTAGTCTCGTGCGCCTTCACATGCCGGACATATGTTTAGTACGTCGGGCTCGATTCTGGATAATTTGGAGTTTAACCTGCTACAGTATCCAGAACGTAATTGTGCCAAGGTTACGCGGAACTGTCGGGGAAGTTGGAGCTCTTCGTCTGTGATTGGTGGTAGTTGGACTCCGATAACGGCATTCGGGAGTCGGGAGCTTATGGAGGTGGTGAGGGTCTCTCGATGAATGTCGTTTATGGCCTGTCTGTACACTGTCCGATCCACTAGCTGTCTGTCTATTTTGTCTTAGATCTCGTTCGCGTAGTTGAGGAAATGTCTCCTGACATGCCTGGGAGGTGGCTCGGCTCAGGCACAAGCAACTGTCTGTATGGGTGAGGCCTGCGGTAACATCCTAGCAGAAACTGCTTTCTGAGCAGTTTGTTATGCTCCTTCACAGGCAGCATAAGGGCCTGATCGTGTAGGTGTAGGTGCACCATCTTTTATGTCGGTATGAAAACATTGAATAACTTTGAAAAAAAAACTGATTTGTAAAAGTGAGGTATTTTTATTTGGTTTGGTTATTTACAATTTATTAAAACTATTTTTTGAATACAATATCAATCAACCACTTTTATTAGAAATCACAATGCGATCTTTTTTCTGCATTTGTCATTACCTTGTCAAGCATTTCGGGTTTTATAGCGTCGATTTCGGCACGAATGCTTGCCTTAAGCTGGTCAATAGTCTGCGGCTTGTTGGGGTAAACCTTACTTTTTAGATAACCTCACAAAAAGAAGTCCAAGGGGGTTAAGTCAGGTGATCTGGGGGCCAGTCGATGTCGCCTCTTTTTCACACTAGACGTTCCGGGAATTTTCGTTGCAGAAAATCAATTGTTGCATTCGCAGTGTGACATAGCACATCGTCTTGTTGAAACCAGTAACCGTCTTAGCCTTTCTAACGCATTTGAAGGCACACACATAATGAGCCAACATCCATCGATATCGGTTTCCATCGACCGTTTCGTTTTCTCTGTAAAAATATGGCTCAATTATGGTTTTGGTGCGAAATAAATAATAATAAAAAAAAATACATTTTGAAGCCGTGTGCAGACAAACATTTCGTTGGCAGACCATGGACGTTTCAACAAGACTCAGCACCATCTCACAAAGCTCGAGTGAACCAAGAATGGCTAAAAAACAACGTTCCGATGTTCTTAACGTGTACACAATGGCTCTCAAGTTCACCAGATGCGAATCCAATGGATTATTCTCATTGGGCCTTTTTGGAGAGCAAGGTTCGAACTGAAATATTCACCAGACTCGAAGCGCTGAAAAAAGCCATTGAGCGAGTGGGCCAAAATACCTGCAAGTCGCATTCGGGCAGCATGCGATTCGTTTCTGGACAGTCGTTTCAAGGTAGAAGGTAGTAATATCGAGCAAAAGTAAATCGGTTCTTAATTTTGTATTATTTTCACACATTTTTTACTTTGAATTGAATAAAAGTAATTTTCAAAACTAAATTTATGGCCTTTTTAATTGGCTACAATTCGAGTGCTGGATTATTATTTTATTTTATTACATAGATGCAATACTTCAAAACGATGAAATGGAAAAATATTAATGTTCTCAAGGTCTATTTTGCTAGAAATTCTGAAAACCTTCGCTGGTTCAAAGCGCCAAATATCCAATGGAGGCCTATATAAAAGGTTTTCCAATAACAGGTGTTTTTAAATATGTAAAAGGCTATCGGGAGATGATAAGCGATTTTTCAGGGCCGGAATTGGATAGTATTGATTTGGACAACGTTTATTTTCAACAAGACGGCGCTACATGCCATACAAGCAACGAAACCATTGATCTTTTACGGAAAAAGTTTCCAGAACGTGTTACCTCTCGAGGAGGTGACCAAAATTGGCCACCGAGATCTTGTGATTTAACACCTTATGACTTTTTTTTTTGACCCAGTGTCGATTCAAGACCTCAAAGATGGATTTTGTGAGGCTATTGAGGACATAGGGCAGCCACTTTGCAATTCGGTTATGGAAAATTTTATGAAAAGAATATTGTCCTGTAAGCGTGGCCGTGGCGATAATTTGCCTGAATTTATTTTCCATTATTAACGGCATACTTTCCTCTTCATAATGAAATAAACATCCGATCATTTATATTAAAAAATAACATTTTTCTTTGAATATCAAAATAACACCTCTTATTAAAAAACCCAATAAAATTTTAGATTTTGAAAAAATTTTGTTACGAAAAGAGAAGTGCGTGTGCTTCTGATATCTTATACAGTTAATAGAAGACAATTAAAGATAAAATCCCCTCAAATTTTTATTTTAATATCCCCGCGATTTAAAACAAAAAATATTATTACGATAAATTAATAAAACAAAAATTATTAAAAATTACAAAAAATTGCAGCCGTAATATAATAATTATTCAATAATTCACTGAAAATAGCTACAAATCTCCTTGTGCTCTTGTTTTCATTAATTCTGTTCTAATTCCTTCACTCCACTTGAAGTATACCTTCAATAAATCTCTTGAATCAAATGAACCGCCCAAATCACTTGTAGCGCCTTTTGCGGCCTTCATCTGAGCACCTCTAAGCAGCCGTAATTTATGATCGGATATACTTAAGTTTAAGATCAACTATATTCATTGTTGTTGTTGCTCTGCATTTACTTTTTCACTTTTTGTATTTATACACACATATATCACATATTTCGCTGTTTGTTTGTTGTTCTTGTTTATTTGTGTTTTTGTTTTGTTTTTTTTCTTGTAAACTCTACAAACCAACTAACTTTGTAGCGCCAATCATTTTCAATTAATCTTAATTAAAAATTGTGATTGGATTTCATTGTGTTGTTGGCATTGCTATTTTATTACTTTTGTTTTTATTTTTTCTAAAACTTTAGCTGAGACATTGGCCGACATCTGGCCAGCTACAAATTTGAAAAATAGTAATTTATTTATGATTGTGTGCTTGTATGTTTGTTTGTTGGTATGTGTGCTTGTGTTTGGATGTTTATTATACGTGCATATGTGTATGTATATGTATGTATGTATGTCTATGTGTGGGTATGTATGTATGTATGCATGCTTCTTTTATGTAGTCAGTTGCTGGTTGTTAACAACTTGCGACATCAAATGTCAGTTGTTTTCCTTTGGCTTTTGTTGAGAACTCGGTGATTAATAACTTGTAATTGTTTTTTCTTTGTTTTTTGCTTCAAGCAGCGCAATGATAAGAATTTAGTTTCATAATTAATCTTTCTGAGATAAGTCACTGAAATTCATTAACTTTGCATAAGCGCTGATGGATTTGGATGAGCTATAAATAAAACTAAATTTGTGAGATTATTTTGTCTCTGTTGCGCTTTTGTTTAGAGTAACTGTTTAGTTTTTGAACTTACTTCTTATGAAAATATTTTTGAGCTTTAGTGCTGGTTTTTAACTAAGATAAGTAAGACACATTTTTTTTTTTTTTTTTTTTTTTTTTGTTTATTCGTACAATATTTCTCTGCTGCTGGTTTCTCGAAACAACCTGAGCTACCTGAGAAAACAAATGTATATGAAAACTCAACATTTTTCAGTTAATGGCTTCTCTATACAACCAGCCAGTCTGCATAACTGCTACCAGAGCTTTTGTGTTCATCAAAGATGAAAGTGCCATATACCACATGGGCTGAAAAGTCCCGGGCTAACATCGAAAACACATTTTTGTTGTTCAAAATTGGCTTTATTCATCAACTTAATTTACGTCAATAACAACGCAATCATTCCAGCGCCGCTCTAAATTTCAATACTACTTTTGTGGAACTAATTTTCTTTTGCCTCAAAATAGCGAATAGGCTCAGTTTCAGCGATAACCTTTTCATTCGAGCGAAATTTCTTACTGGCGAATATTTTTATAGATCTGCGAACAGCCAGTAGGCGCTGGGAGCCAAGTCTGGCGAATGCGGTGGATGTGTGAGCAATTCGATTTTTGCCATTGTTTTGATTGACTCGTGCCACAGTGCGTTGGCTTGATGAAACAAAACAATGAGCAAATGCGGCACTTTCAACAAACCTTTCTCATAGTCAAGTGATCATGCAATATAAAGCCAAGACTTTCTTTTGATATTTTTGCGATGTAATTTTTTTTGTTTTTTGTTCGTAGGGATAAAGCAGCAAGTATAGCACTCAGACAAAATTAGGTCCATTGTACTGCACTCGGGTTAGCTGTTTAATTTTCTTTAAATCCACCCGACCTCCGAAGAAATCTGAGTAGACCTTGTGGTGCATGGAGCCAAGATGGTCGCTTCTTAATACATCAGTGCCAAAGATCTCAAGCCTGATTCGAGCGAAGACAGAGCAGACGCACAAAAAGTGGTCCGCCGTCTCATTCGCCTCTCCACATGATGGGCAGAGTGCACTGCCTGAGATGCCTACCCTTCCCATGTGCATCGCTCTACCTACAGCCCCTTTTGCTTAATGACAGCAGGATCTACGACTGTCGTTCGGACATGACAGATAACATCAGTTTTGTTCATCTGCGGTGTCTCTCAGCCTGCCAAGTTCGCTAGTGTTGTAACCCGTTTGCTAATCAGGGATTTGATCGTTGCAGAAGAGAGTGGCAGAACGGGCTCCGAGCCAAAAAAGTTGGCATCAGAGTGCATCCTAGCTAAAGAGTCAGAGGTTTCGTTACCCATGTGTTCCGGGACCCATATTAGCGTCAAGATATTACGTCTACCGACATAGTTCAATCTGGATTTACAGAACTCAACTACCCTTGAAGTGGTAGTTAACTCACGAACTAATGAATAGAATACAAAGAAATTTTGACAGCTATCTTTTTATGGTTAGTACTAACGGAAAAAGAGGTGAATGCAATGAAACTATGTAGTGCCATCGATGTGTTAGGTCCGGGAATTTTGAGCCCATGTGTTATTATAATTGTTTGACAATCTAGTGATCGCTTGGTTGGTTGGTTGGTTAGAGTGGTGATTCATCCAGATTCCAACTAGCGCTTCCGCACCATTTTATTGCCACATCCTCGTAACCAACTTGTTGACCAGTTATTTACGGCATGACTACATCCAGTCTGTGCTGTTTAAGCACCTTATTAGGCATTTGTTCGAGACACTCGCCCTTTGCCCAGGTTTAACATTCTGTCCCTCCATAGGGCTGGGCATTCACAGAGGAAGTGGAAGAGGTAGATTGTTTCCTTTTTCTCTGGTTGTTTACAACTGTGGCAGTGTGTATTGTGAGGGATGCCCATTTTGGCTGCTTATTCTCCGACAGACCAAAGCCAGTTGTGACTACCGTTAGTCTCCAGGCGTCCCGTCATTGTGACAAGTGACAAGTGATCGAATCAGATCGATCAGAGAAATTATTGTCAGACATTTTATTCGAATAAAAAAGTAACAAATTCGAATAAAAAAGTAACAAATAAAATAGTTTATATTGTTTAATTATTGATTGAACTGGTTATTAGTTTGGTCCCATATACGTAGGCGGATATTATTTTTTAAGCTACTGGAAAAATTTACTTTTTCCAAATAAAGTTTGGAGTTTGTTGCCTTCCTTTATTTCAAAAGTTCAAAAGCCTCAATCTCTGACAAGTTTCTGGTAAATAAGAAATAAGTTTTCCAGTGTTCCATACAGCTATTTTTTTGTTTTTTAGTGTTCATATAAGTATATGTGCAAGTGGATATATATACATATTTGTGTATATGTATGTACATATTTCGACGTAAGTATGCACTCATAAGCATTTATTTAGCTGCACGTAGAACTCTTTAGTAGATCACTTCCGCTGCACACAAATCAGCACAAAACGTTCCCGATTTGTCGCCAATTTCAGCTGCCACCTTCCGCCAACACCAACAATACACCGCAATCACCACTCGCCCCCTTTCCGCCCCATTATTGGCCGGTGGTGGCCTTTGCCACATTAACGACCATTAAATGAGCGCAAAACATAAGCAATAAATTTTCGTGCTGCGCGACCACTTGTTATATTTAAATACATGATTTTGCACTATAAAATCGTTCAACTAAATGTGTGACGTGAGGACAAAACAAAAAAAAAAAAAAATACAACAAAAAACACATACACACACAAGGTGCAAAAATAAAGTCAAGTTAAATACTGAATTAATTTCGTTTACTGACATTTCTTAGTTGCGCTTTTCAACTATTGTTGCTGCCTCCGTGGCTGTTGTTGTTGTTGTTTTTGCCTCTGTGTCTGCCGTTGTTGCTGTTGCTGTTGTTGTTGCTGTAGCTATTTTCATTTGCATTTAGTTTGTTTTGAAAGGCTTTAATTTACAACTGCTAAATGTTGCAAATGCGCATGCGTGCCTGGCGCTTTATTTATTTGCATATGCATATGCAGGCACTTACAGCAACAACAACAGCAGCAGCAAAGCAATAGCAATAGCCAGCAGCGTGCATGGCAAAAGAATAACATAACGAACAACTACATACAATTGCTGCATTGTCAACGACAGCTGACAACAGGAAGATTTAAAATGTGTCACTGAGTTTGTACGCGTACGTTTCCTCGAACGGTCTCTCCTGCTTGTCTTTTGGCTGCCCCTGTCTATTTTTGCACGCGCATACCATTGCTGGTGTGTGAGCGCATTCGTACGCTTGTGTGCAGTGGCATACAATTTCAATTTATTTGCGCCGGTGCGCTTACATAAATATTTTTCAATCTATTGACACGCACTTTGCATGTTGGCCACCGCTGCCGCTGCTCTTGCCGTGGACGCTGTTGATGCTGCTGATGCGGCGTATAATTTAACATGGCCTCTCGCATTCTAAGGAGTTTTTATTTCGTTTTTGCCACCTTGCGACATGCACGAGTGGCAAATGTTACAAATTTTATTGCCTTGACCAGCCGAAAATGACTTAATTAAGCTGCAGCCATGACATTTGAAAGCACTTCCTTTCTGCGTGCTGTTGCAGTGCCGAGCGTACGTGCGAAATTAAGACTTTGAAGGATTTTTTCCTGTTGCGCTGCCACAGCAAGTAAAATTTATAATTTCTGGCACAAGGTCTTTAATTTTATACAAAGAAAGGATGGTGGTTAGCTTTTGCTCAGTGCATATACTTATAAACTAAAATACAGAAACTCTTCTCATCAAAAATCTCTGAACATCCCTAAGCAGTAGAGCCAGCAAAATATGTAATAGAAATTAGATTTTAAGCGCTGATAATTGGTTTCTAGTTTTGATTATCTGTTGAAAAGTAAAATTCAAAAAATTACGAGGTTCGTTTGAAAAGTTCCTACAAAAATAAAAACTACTCAAGTATTTGGGGTTAAACTTTTTTTATATTTCGATATAATCTTCGTTTAAAGAAATAAACTAAATATAATAAATATTTAAAAATTGCAACATAAATTTTTATACCTATTTTGGAGTGTACTCAAAATGCAGATAAATAGGCCAGATTCGTACTAGCCTCGGCACACGCATACAAGATGGGAACTGCAAACTACGATAGCTGCAGATTTGGCAATGAACTGGAAGATAGGGAGACTCTTGAACACCTTCTATGTTTTTGCCTTGCATTAGCTAGAACTCGAATGAAATGTAGAGGAGTTCTACAATTTGAGAGATTACAATGTCTCTCAGGGTTATTATTACAAGATGCCTACTACAAGGAAACGTAAGGGTCAAGCTCCATCTGGTACCACTAAGGACCAATAGGTCTACGTTATAGCTTTCAGCCAGCCAGTACACACTTAGTGTGTATAAGCCTTCGTCCAACGCTATACTAGTTTGTTGATCCCTTCCAAATAATAGGATTTGTCAAAACTGAAAAAACCGTCTTTTGTTTCTGCAATACCTCCTCGTTTGAATAAAATATTCAAATGAAATATTTTTTCTCGCCAGCCATTTCTTCAAATTGGGGAACAAATGATACGCCGAGGGATACAAGGGAGCCGAATCTAGAGAATAGAGGGATGTGCAACGAGTTGGAATCTATTTCCATTAATTTTGCAAGGCGTGAGCTGATGCGTTGGTGTACCGGTAAAATAAAATCACTCGACTTACTCGTTTCAAACGAATGCCAAACGCAAAGAAATGCACCGATCAGGCTGAAACTTGGTGTATGAATGAAGAAAAAAATGTAGCCATAGGAATAAAGATAAAGCAAAGAATCCAATCCACCTCCCTTTAATAAGGCAAGGATTGAGGGCTGAGATATGCAAGCATGGAGACGAAACATGGATCAACAAATGTACCGAATATGATCGATAGGTGAGCTTTTGGATGGTTACAGCCAATTTGGAAAAGTAGCAAATTTCACAGATAACTAAAATAAGACTATTTAACGCAGTGAAACGGTGCTTGTGTCGAGAAACATTGCGCAGAAATTACAAAACTTTACACACAAATGCCTTCGGATTATTTATTTATTTATTTATTTATTAATAATGAAATATAATTATAAATAACTATATTACAGAAAAGAGGCACTAGCTACTAAGACTATCGGCCTGCCTTCGGATTATATATAAAGTTTTCTTGCCAAATACTATCCGAAATACGGACTTGTGGCAGACCACCGTGCAAGAACCAATCCAAAAGGTTATATGAGGTCGTAAATGGCGATGGATCGGACACACTTTAAGAAAGAACAGGTAAAGCATGATCTGAGAGCATTGGAGTGGAACGCTCACAGAAACAGACGGTCCGGTCGCCCACGAAGTACCTGGAGGCGTTGTAACGTTCGTGATTTAAAAGCAGTTTACCAAACATGGGATGTCGCCAAGAGAACAGCAGTTAATATAATAAGATATAAATGTTTTGTTGAAACTATGTTCGCAAGTGGAATAATAAAACAATAAAAAAAAGCTCGAGCGGTTGCCTGCGGGCTGCTAACCTTAAATTCATTCGCTTATCTTCTCTATGTAATTTAGAGAAGGCGAAAAAAGGCAAGATGTGGAGTTTTCTTGTAGAGGCGCGCAAGCCATACTAGAATATGAGTTTGGCGTAAATGAAGACAAAACGTAGTCATAACAAAAGCATCGCTTATAATTTTGATGTAAATTAGGGATATCTTGAATTATGAACGGATATTTGCACACCTGCAGCCATCCTTAACTCCAACAGAAAATCAATGTTCCGAAAAGTACTATTTTGGGTCGGGTTGACAAAGGGACAGGAAAATTCTTTGTTGAAGAACAAAAAACAGAATTATTAAGTTTCTTATCACTCTCGTTCTATTGGATGCAATATAAGCTTCGAAAGAAAGCATCTACGGGAGCTCATACATTTTTTTAGGCAGCGAATAAAGCAAACAATCTGCTAGTTCAGCAACAGTAGTGCGATTAGATATGAACGCGACAGCAGAAGAGCCAAGCAAGTTGAACTAGAAATACTTGGCTTGCATTTAGTATTACTAATGGGTATCAGCCAGCAAGGAAATGAGATGACTGATGGGCTATATAAAATATAGCCAAATTACAGTAAATTACGGAAAGATAAAATTTGCGGGGTGTTTTGCCGAGTTCCTCCGCCGATTTCGGTCATGCGTCTTGTTGTTGTTCCTCATACGGAGGGATCTATAGTTGTAATTCGACTCGAAACGGCAGGTATGTTTTATGAGAAACATTTTCATGGCAGAAATATATCCGAAGGTTTTGTAATTGCCTGCCGAGGTGCGATCGCTATTAGGAAAAACTGTTTCATGCACAGAGATTGGAAGTCCGTCTTCCGAAGTTAGTTCTATGGAAATGTTTTTGGAAGTGAAACTTCTTAGGCGTCGATGGACGAGCGAGAATAGAGAGTAAGATTTTAACTCCATGCAACGGTTTGGGCATTTTCGTTCCGCGAGAGAGAACAAAGATATAACGTAGAGGAAAAGGAGAGGGAGAGCTATACCTTATATACATTGTATGTATTAGATACACTTTAGGCTATTTTTCCTGAGATTTTCCTTGTGGTTGCTAATTTTTAATGAGAAATAACACGGCCTACTTTTTGGCGCTTGTTTGTTGGTGCAAATTTGTGGTAAATATATTTTTGGTGCCTACTTTTTGGGGCGTTTTTGGTCCCAATTTTTTTCGCGTTTTTTTTTGGTGCCTATTTTTTGGCGCTTATTTCCGTTTCCTGGCTAGTGCTTGTGCGTTCTATAAAGTGCTATCCATTCCGGTGTCATTTTTATTGGAATTGCCTTGCAGGAACTTGTGCCGTTGCTGCAGTCCTGGAATCGCTGCGTTTGTGCGGGTGATAAGCACCCGGAGTAGTGCGCGTTGTTGCCACAGTTTGTGTCCGACGTTTATCTACACCGGTCGACCATTCCCCGTTCTTTGTAAATTTTGTCTATTTGTATTATCTGCAAATGTTGTGAAATTATTTAGATATATATTCTTTCTCTCTCTCTCTCTCTCTCTCTCATTCTCTCTCGGGTCTCTCCCTATTTCTTTGTCTGCCTTGAAAGTTTCACTTCTGTTATGTGTACTACGCTACACGCACTTTTTGTTTTCGTGTATCGAGAGAGGGCAATTGCCTACACAGCCCAAAGTAGCATTTGGTGGCAAAAGGTTTTCTTGGGTGGATCTCTTGGCTTTCCTTGTTGTTAGTGGATGTAGCTGGATTCTAGGTAGACAAAGTCTTTGACTACGCCAAACTCGTAATTGTCAATCGCCACCTGCTGTGCTTTTTGGTGGTTGATACAGGGTACTTTGTCTTGCGCTCGTTTATAGCCAGACGCCCTCGGCGGGATTCTGTTTTTTTTTTTTTTTTTTTTGAATACATGGTTATCCAATACAGAATCGTGTAGAAGAACTTTAAACGGTTTTGAATGGTTATCCAATTTATTTATTTCCTAGCCCATTGGATGGGCTCCGTTTGGTGGTCTACATATCTCAAACTAAAGCCTGGTGATATTTTTCTTTTGATGCTTTTCTGTTATTGATGGATTAAAATTGGAATCCTCGTTTTAAAAAATCCAAAACCAAAATCTTCTTGAATTATAAAATTCACTTGAAAACTATATAGGCAAAACTCTTTTGTGTCGGTAAGTTGAAATGCATAGCTGAAATATTAGATTTGAAAAAGATCTGAAATAGATCTTCCTAGTTTGAGTTATTGTTTTAAATTAAATATAAAAATTCTTCAAAAGTATTTTCTTAACATATCTATACAAATATTTTCCCGTATCTACAAATTTTTATCTAAGCATGAAACGTTTTTATTTTATACAATTCTCCATTTCAGAGGAACTCGACTGCACTTGCCATTAAATGTAATACCAGAAGGCGATACATGCAACCAGTTATAGAATTTCAAGATGAGTTGCTGTTAATTAATTATCACTCAGATTTCCATTTTCCATTACCAAGTAGTAAAAACTTATATTTCATATATAATTTTTGCGCGGAAAGCAGAAAAGCCTTAGAACGTAAACTTGACTGAACGAAACAGTCCAACTTCCTTCACATTAGCAACACTAGCGCAAGCACACAGGCACACACTAATAAAACAATTCCTGGTCATTTGGCCAACCTTCCGCACTGTTCTGTCGATTTGACAGTTTTTTATAAAAATGCAATAAATTTTACTACTGATAAGTGCACAGCATAAAAGCTTTTACCTTTTCGCCTTTACGGCGTCCATTTTCGCAGCCCACAAAGTGCTGCAGCGCACAGCAAACAAGCCGACAGTGGAAACTTATCAGCATTCGGTTTTTTTTTATTTTCATTTTTTTGCCTTTGCTTGTTGTGGCTGATTTGCTCTTCAGTTTTTATTTTAATTTATGCCTCACTGGTCTTCACTTAACCCCACAGACGTGAATAGCGATTTTTACAGATGTGAATACGTGCAAGTACTTATGTATCTAAGCGTGCATGTGTGAGCAGTTGCGTGCCGAGCTATTAAGTATATTCTTAAACAAAAGCACAGGCGACTACACCGAAGGCAAGCAAAAAGTATTGCAGCGCTGGCGATGAGACAACTATGCCTTATTTTATTTTAGTAAAATGTCATTTAAAATGGAAAGTCATTCATCTTCGTGCCGAAACATTAAGTAAGTTTTATGTTAAGTGTGCAGTGTGCAGTGTAATATACATATGTAAATATATATAAAGTGAGTATGTAAAATAGCGAAATGCAAGGAAGCAGAAGAATATGGTGTGTCTACCAGCAAGTGCATAATAAATGTATGCAAAGTGGATAAAGCAAAGTAATTCGCGGCCATTAACGTTGAAAGTGCCTGAAAGCTGGTATAGCGGCAAGTAATATGAATATTCTGGCTGAATTCTTATATTGCTTTTTAAAGTATATTCAAAGTCCAGCTACACCGGAATATTTAAAAAAATAGCCAAGTGTTTAGATATCGTATTTCAACATTTCACACCACTGCAACCATGCCAGATTTCAGGAAATTTCCAAACATAGGAAAGGTTTAAGAAAAACTAGAATAACTCATCCAAACCCGGACCGATTTACACTTCCAAGGTATGACCTTTTCCGCTTCTTAGAAAATTAACCCATTCACATCTTTCGCAAATATCACTATTTTGATTCTATTGAATTTTGATACCATTTTATGCAGAACTTCTTAAAGCTTTATGCAGAAGCTTCTAAAGCACTCCTTCATCACCTCAGACAATTTTTTGGAATTTTTTATATTTTTATTTGCATAAAATATGATTATACAACACAATTAGAGATTGATTTCCAAAAAAGTAGTTTTCCATCACCGCAACGCACCAGTTTATGCCTCAGCAGTTGTGATCGCAAAATTAATGGAAATAGAGTTCCAACTCATTCCACATCCCCTCTATTCTCCAGATTTGACTCCCTAGGACTCCTCGGACTATTATTCGTTCCTGAATTTGCAGAAATGGTTGGCAGGAAAAATATTTTATTCAAGCAAGGAGGTGATTGCAAAATGAATGGTTATTTTTCTGACTGAGACAAGTTCTATTATTCAAAAGGGATTGACACACCAGAACAGCTTAAACGGAGGCTATGTCAAAAAATAAAAAAGATAGTTTTTTTTTTTCATATATTTTTTTTTAGGTTTTCTCAAATAACCCTCTTATTAAAAAAATGAACTAAGTGCTACAGCTCACGTTAACCTTAATATTTTTCCCAAATATTTTGGCGGTAGTCATAGAATATAATAAATTTTACAATTTCGTTCAGCAAAAAGTACCTATTTTTTGTATGGGCTCTGGCGTACCCTAATACACAACTGTATATAGTAATTTTATGCAATTTACATACTCAGAGTCTAAATACAAATACTTTTAATTGGAAAATTTGTTCGCTTTTGTTTAACAATTTTATTATAAATCTGCATATGGCAACCCTTAATTATGTTTAATTTCTCTCTAGGTGTCAAATCGAAAACAGTAGTCTTGGAAACTTTTGAAACCATTTTAGAAATGTCGAAATATTTTAACCCTAAACAAGGATTTATTTTAGAACTTTTAGAAATATGCGAATATGGCAACCTTATATAAAGATATATTTGGAAATCAAGCTTAATTTTACAAATATACAAATAGAGTAACTCTATATAAATATATATAATATGTATGTTTTCAAACAGTGTTTCTGTTTAGAAATGCGCTAATATGGTAACCCTAGACTGAGCGATAATAGCAATCAATAGACCCTTTTAAGAAACATATTAAACACTAATGCACAAGCAGTCTTTATCCATTAACCGCCTGCCGAAACTTTCATTTGAAAGTAGTATTTAAAATTATGAGGCAACCCTACCCAGGAATAACTTTCTAAAACTAAATATTTTATTATATGCTTAAATTAAAACAAAAAATACTGGAATGTCCTTCTTATAAAAATCGATTTTCATTTAAGAAGTATGCAAATGTGGTAACCCTATACCAATACGCCGTGCATTAGTATAGTCCCTTATAAAAAGGATCTTTATAACTAATGCACAAGTAGTTTTCATCCCTTATCTGCGTACCGAAACTTTCATTCGAAAGTAATATTTTTAATTATGGGGCAACACTGATCACAAATAACTTACTAAAACTTATTATTTTCTTAAAAATAAATAAATAAAAAAATATCTTAGCATGCACAGGTAGTTTAACCCTTATCTGCATACCGAAACTGTAATTTCAAAGCAGGATTTTAAATTATGGGGCAACCCTACTGATGTATAACTTATTAAAACTAATTATATTCTTAGCTGTTCAAATTGAAACAAAAAATATTAAAATATTCCCCTTTTAAAAGTTGATTTTTATTTTAGAAATGCGCAATTGTGGCAACCCTGTACCATTTTTTGTATATTATAATAATACTAATAGCTGCACGATTTTATGACTTACATTAAAGTCAAATTTCAAATTAGACCCTAAAATAAGTTTCGCTATCTAATCGCCGCTCAATCGCCATTGACTGCTCTGCTGACCAATTAGTAAAGCAGGCAATAATTTTATAGTTTAATATAAATATATTCCCAGAACTTAAATATTTACCTTCTCCACTCTGCTTTGAGTAAAATGAAATTTAAAATATTTATATTATGCGCCCATTTGTTTAGCTAAATCGTCGGTGAGAATTTAACACCTTACAAGAAAGATGGAAAATTGAAAAATCAAAAATTAAAATTCAACCCTTTTTATAGTCCTCATTTAAATAAATATTTCTTCACATTTTTTTATCCACAGGTACATACGAGTATCTTTATATACATACAATAAGTCTGTATTTATTTGCAGCAACAACAGAATCCAAAATAAAAACCTACCTATAATAAATTCGTTCGTGGCACTCTGCGGCGGCACTCAATCGTTCGTTAGCTAACAAAATCGTAAAACATAATTATAATGTTTTGGTCTTACTCGAAAATGGGCAAGCAAAGGAAATCATGAAATTCTCAATCCACTTCAATTCATTCTACAATTCTGATTTCAACTCGACGTGTTGTGTTTGTATCGCTAGCAATGGTGGCTGTGTGTTTCAACGAATTTTTGTACA
Organism: Anastrepha obliqua; assembly: GCF_027943255.1. Classification (NCBI taxonomy): domain Eukaryota; kingdom Metazoa; phylum Arthropoda; class Insecta; order Diptera; family Tephritidae; genus Anastrepha; species Anastrepha obliqua. The sequence continues at coordinate 85,764,224 of NC_072896.1, read as the reverse complement.
ACTATAAAAATGTCATAAAAATGAACTGCTCTTAAGAGGTGATTCGGATATTGTAATATTGTTTTATTGTTTAATTAAACATCACTCAGTTAGCAGTTCTTCTCAAATTACCACTGCTGGCATTTTTGATTGTGATCAGAATTTTGTTGACAAAACTGAGGTGAAGCAGATCAGCAATGTCACCTGATATACTACTATACCATGTATGTGTGTGTGTGTAGGTGCAACTATTCAGCGGTATTAAAATGTCGTAAAACTAATTAGTTGAAATTCTTATGTTAAAACATTTTATGTGACATTTTGAAGCACCATAAATGTTTGGCTGCCACATAATGGCCGAAATGGAATGGTTAATTGGCGCGCTATGGTAGAAACAGTCGGTACTAGGTAATAAGAAAATGTATATATGAGAAAGAATCAATAGACGTTTTCTAGGCAGTAATTTAATATTTTTTATATTTATTCAACTCTTTTATGAATAGAATGACAGAAAAGTTATTCCTCCTTCTTCTTCTGCCACAAAGAATTGTGATCGCTGTGCAGTCGGCGTAGTAGAGTAGTGTTTCTTATTTTGTTTTAAATTTTTACGAACAATTTTATTATGAAAATAAAACTGTTTCTCCTGCAAAATCCATACAAATCCAAATTCAAACTTTGTGATAATTAAAAAAAAAGAATTCAACAAATTTTCATCCAAATTTAATATTATATAATTTAATATTAAATAAATATAAGCCTATTTTTTAGCAGAATTTGGAGTATGCAGTTTTTTAGTTCATTGAGCTTTGATCGATTAAAAAGCAGATTTGAAGTTTGTTCAAAATCGAATTGATGTTAAAAATCGAATGCTTAGTATTCTCTGCTATATTTTTAATAGAAGTTTCATATTATTACAACTACAGCTCTAATGGGAAATTAATAAATAAAAACTATAAATATTAAAAAAAATAATAAATACGCACATAAAATATTAATAGTCTTAATAGGCTTAAAAAAATATGTACGGCAACCCTATTGAAACAATGATAAACTAAATTCACAAATATCATGCGTTCAATATTCGTATCGAAATTTCTATTTTGAAACAGAACTTAAGTCTACACATGGCAGCTCTAATCATATAGGGTGAATAGCTTGTAAACAAAGCATAAAATATTAATTGCTTACTGTTGATAAATAATATTAATAGTGGGCCGTAATGCACTGCGACCTCTGATGTGGTCTATCGAATGTACAAAAAAAATTGTGCCCGCCTAAAAACTTCATCGCTCCGTTTTTGCTGAAATTTGGTGTGCAAAATGGGGAGAAAAAATTGAATAGTTGGCGAGATACACGGGTTCAAGATATTGAGCATTTTTGTACAAGCAATTTTGCTTTGAATTGTGAAACAAACATTTGGCGCTCTAACAGACAATAAAATAAATAAATGTTTTCTATAGAATTTTTCCGAAGCAAAAAATAAGAAAAAATATAGTATTAGAAAAGTTTTGTTTACCAAACAATTTTTTCTTTTTTTTTTTTAATACACTTTACATTTCGACATATAATATTCAATTTTTTTTTTTAAATACAGGGAAACCTCTCGTGAACGGACACTCGCCGTCAGTCAGTCTTTTTCCGTCCAAGAGAGGTGACTTTTTCCGATACATTAGATTTGGTATAGATAAAAATGTCTGCTCAAAGAAGGTGTCCAGTCAATAGAGGTGTTCGTTGGGAGAGCTCACACTTCATACTCAAATCAAAGCATGGTTTTTCGCGTTTAAAACTATATCTAATTTTTTATAGAGACACAAATCGAAACTGCTTAGCAGAGCGTGCAAAATTATATTGCATAAATCTACAGTGGGACCAGTTTTATGCTACGGATCAGAGTAGTGGATATTAAGTGAAAAGGAAACCAAACTCTAAATACTTGGAAAAATAATTATGAAAAAAACTATGTACTAGTCAAAGGCATAAGAACCATAACGCAATAGTTGAAACCCCGAACTGGACAAACTGGTAAAAGGAAAGAATGTCCGGCGCTTCGGCAAAGCCCAAAGAATCAGATAACTCTGAGATATCACGAGAATGAACCCTACGAAAGCTCAACCAAAAATAATTTACGCTAAAACAATTACGGCAAAGGCAGACTACAGATTCTTGCCAAAGCCCAAAGAACTGCTGCCTCCGTGTTGCCACGCTGCCCAGCGTAAGGCACGGATCAGAAGCAGCAGTGGTCATTATCAGCGGCACGATACCTATAGATCTTCTAGCGAGAGAGCGAAGAAAACTCTGGATCCTTAAAAACGACACGACAAGTTCCTTAAGGAGGCAAATACCTACGGCTATATTTTTCTTGATTTTCATTAAAACTATTTAAAATGAAGAAGTCGATATATTTTTTTTCAAAATTGGCATACAGTTTATTTATACATTAAAATAATATAAAATTTAGGTTTTTTATTTTAATCATTTAAAATGGCGGATGTACACTTAATTCTTCCAGGAAGGTCGCAGCGAGGCTTCTTAATCGGCGGGCATTGTAGCATCGGCGTCAGTGACTTGAATACAAAAAACCAAAAGTTTATTTGTTTATTAATGTCATAATTTCTATATGAATTAAAAACAAATGAAAAAAAAATCGCGAAATAAAATGCTTCAAAAAACAAAAAATAATTTTGGGGCGAATTTTTCTACTATTTTTGCTTCGAAAAAAAGTGTTTTTGAAAAATTTCCGAATTGTAAATTCACATAGAAAGTAATATGATAAAAAAGATGTTTGCAAAATTTCAGAGAGATCGGTCAATATAGTTCGAAAAATATAGTCTTGGGAAAAACGCCGTCTAAAGTTTGAATACAACGTAACTATACCTCTTCCAGCGCTCGAACGCAAAGAATAGAGTCGTCACGGTTGATGATCTATAATATCATATAAGAAATAGTTTATTAAAGGATTATATTAAGATTTTATGAAAAAAAATGTTTTTTTTTCGAAATTTTACAGGTATCTGTTCCCTTAATGAACCAAACATGCGCCAACTTCGTTTTTTTTTTTTAGTATTTAATCAATATGCTCTGGTTGTCTGTAGATATCTGCCTGTTGGAAGTCTCATAATGGTATCAAAACAGCGCTTTAGTGCTACTTGAGTAGCGCCAGAGTGGTACTTGAACCATTCATTATGAATTGTTGTTGTCAGTATGAATAATTAAAAAAATAATAATATTTCCACCGCGCTAATGAAAGCAACTTGTCGAAACGGAGGTTTGAATACTTTCATTACATTTTTTATAAATTCATACGAGTACGCCAAAAAACGTATGAAACTTTCTAAGGAATTTTAGTTACTCTAAACAAATTTTAGTTGCTAAAACATCTTCATGCTTCAGTGTGTCAACAATCTTAAAACGCATAGCAAATAAGCCTTAGCCGCTATATGGAAATGTACTTCGATGTACCAAATAACCTTTTTTTTGTATATAAGTACTTCATTAAAAGTTTTTGCATTTTGCATTTAATCGTATAAATATTATAAACCATACTATTCGCTAATTACATTTCGCTTTCAGCAAAGCCTAAAAGCAATGGTAAAATGACAACTAAAATAAGCTGACCGAAACTCTCCAAAAAGGCAATCACACTACTAGAAGACTTTTGCTATTTTTATGGGATCATAAAATGGAATTGACTTGTATATACTTATGTGGGTGCGCAAAATTGCATACATATCGCTGCATGTGCCATTAGATAAATAGATGCACTTTGCTTTCATCTTTTGCTCACTTGTTGCGCTCGCGGTTTTCAACTCACCCATCGAAAGCACAGCCTAAGCAAATTTATTTGTGTTTTCCTTATGCTGTCATTTGCTTATTCTATACAAGTATTTGTTATTGTGTTAGTGCTTCTTTTATTTTATTTTTTTGCTATTTTTATTTGTATTTTTTATTTTTTTGTTTAACAGCCAATCACTATTGCGACTGCAGCTAATCCATCCATATGCATTTTCGATAGTCGTGACCAATCGTTAATAATTACAACTTTTCTGCGCATTCGGCGCCGCTGTACGCTTTCTTTTCTTTCTTCGAGAAAATCTTCTTGCATTAGCAAGACACAAGCTATGAGGAAACCCATAAACTTGTGGTAATAATGAAAAGCCAAACTAAAAATGTTGACGAAGTGTTTTGTCTTAGTGCGGGAAACTAAGCCATTAAGTGATTGGTATTGAGGTCAGCTTGTAAATGCATCAATGAATCACTTTTTCTCTGGTATGTATTTCATTTTTATTTACTTTTTTCCGATTTTAGGTTTACGCTCGTACAAATGGCATTTTTTAGAAAATTATGCAGCGTTGGACATTTTTTATCAGTTCAAATTTAGGTCATGTGATGTATCTAGAATATGATGCGATTCATTTTAAAAATATGGGTCATTAAGAGCGATTTATGAGTAAAGAATGTGTCTCTGTTCTTGCATTAAGATTTTTCAGGTGAAATATTGTTGATTAATGTGCTGCCGGTAAAGTTTAGGAGATGTTAGTGCACTGTGCTTGAAAAAAAGAAACTACCTTTTTTGGCGCTCATGCCTCTCAAAGATGAGACGATGGTGATATCAGTTTTTCTAGATTGGCTCAGTTAAGGCAGATGTACGCTTTTGAAGTTGTAACGAAATAATTACTTGATCTGATCGTATGATCTTGAACATAAAATAAAATAAGAATATGAACAATTATATGAAAAATAAAGATTTCCTCTGAATAAATAATTATATACCATAAAGCATATAACTTTCAAGTCACTCAATGCAAGCGAGTATTAGTAGTCATTAAAATGCAGTCCTGCTAGATTTGATCACCGTTATCGATATATTGCAACCACGCAAGAATTTAGTCGCCATTAGCCGGACGAATACTCGTATTACCATTGTGGGAAATTGGTCTTAATTGGAAATTGGAATTAATTTTAAATAGTCTACTAAAGGGTGGTTAAGTTTCAGGGGCCGGTGTTGATTTTGAATAAAATACAATTTTTTAGGAAATTATTGTCATTTCTCTTTACTATGATAATATTGGTAAGGCTCAATTACGTATGGAACAAAATATCGGCCAAATGACCGCCGTGGCCTCGGCGGCACACGTCCATCCGATGGTCCAAATTTTCGATGACGCTGAAGCATAATTAAGGTTCTATGCCGTTAATGTGCCGAATTATCTCATCTTTAAGCTCTTGAATTATTGCTTACGTACACCTTTTCGTACAAAGAACTCCAACGGTGTCGTTGACGTTTAGGTGTGGTTCACATTCAACATCAGCCCTTGAAATTTAACCACCCTTTATATAATCTACTAAATTGCGACTACTTCATTTCAACAACGAACGAATTTATGTGGTTCATATCCAAGGTAAGTGATCTCACTTGATTACCTTCATATGATTATATTTAGTCACAAATTTTGTAGGCCAACTCTTTGAATATTGCATATTTCGAAATGAAAAAGGAATGTACCTAATTACAGATTTTTGAGATTACCTCATCATGTGACTTGAGATCATAAGGCTATCATCATGTAACTTGAGCTCATATGACGATTAATATGTGACTCTAAACATATTTTGAAGTCAAACACTTTGAATATTGCATATTTCAAAATAGAAATAGGTTTAGATTACTACAACTTTAAATGATGATAGAAGACTTGAAATTATGTGATTTTCTGAGCATCAAGTGATTTCGAGTCATGTGTTCTTATAATTGATTTGCATTGGAATTGCATTATAATTATTTAAATAAAATAGGCTTCTTTTAGTAAAATGCGAGATCTCAATCCTAATTGGCTGAAATCGTATGATGACTGATCATGTGATTTGAAATCATATGCTTTTTATAAATAATGACGATTATAATAAAAAATAATAATACGGGAGGATTATACTAAAATAATAAATTTTTGAGAAATAATACATTTTTGAGATTCTACAATCACACGACTCCAGATCATATGAGTATCATCATGTGACTTGAAATCATATGATGATACATAGAGTCAGAAATTTTGTAGTGAAACTCTTTGAATATGCATATTTCAGTAACATAAAAGAAGAGATTTAGATAACTAGATCACATGAACTTGAAATCAAGTGATCTTCTCAGCATCATATGATTTCGAGTCATGTGTTCTTATTATTGATTTGCATTGAAATTACATAATGATTATTTAAATAAAATAAGTATGTTTTAATAAAATGCGAGATATCTGAACTTATTAAAGTTTAATCAGATGACCTTAGATCGTATGATGACTGATCATGTGATTTGAAATCATATGCTTTTTATAAAAAAAGAGGATTATAATAAAAAAAGCAAGTTTAGAGGTTAATAAATACTTAATCTCAGATTTTTGAGATTTCATCATCACATGACTTGACATCATATGACCATCATCATGTGACTTGAGTTCATATCGCACCCTAAATACAAAAGGGTCACAACTCAAAATTTTCCACACTCGAGCTTGACTTGTTTACAGTAGCACAGAAAACAAACTATGTGACATATCACGCTGAAATTTGCCATGTAAGTCTATAACAGTCCTACCAAAAAACAAAAAATTTATTTTTGCCATATGTCATCCGCGGACCGTTTTATTGATAACGTCTCGTTCATATTTGAGCAGAAGGGGCATTTTGAGTTGTGACCCTTTTGTATTTAGAGTGCGATATGTCGATTCATAGTCACAAGTTTTGTAGGCAAATTCTTTGAATATTGCATATTTTAGAATAATCTAGTAATAGATTTAGATTACCAGATCGCATGATCTTAAGTCACATGATTTCGGGTCATGTGCTCTTATTAGACGTAATTAGCCCTAATTATAATTATTCAAATAAAATAGATATCTCTCAATAAAATACTAAATCTCTGGCGTGGATTATGATCAAGTGACTTGAGGTCGCATAATGTTGCCTATCAATGATTTGAAATCATACGTTTTTAATATAAAATAAGGAATTTAATACAAGCACAGAATAGAAAACGATAACAGAAATAAGAATAGCGATTAATAAATATTTGATTATAATTTTTTGCGACTCTCTCATCATATGACCTTAGATCATATGACTTGGCATGACGTGACTTCACATCATATGATTTTAAGTCATACATTCTTTATGAAATTTTTTCAATAAATAAGACTTATTGGCTAAGTATAACATGTGACCTTAATTAAAACTAAATTAGATTGTTACATGACCTGGAATCACATCACCACATACTGTCAAATGAAATGAGTTTGATATAATTTTGAAATAAAATATAAATTTTTATTGAGTGCAAGAGCTTTTCGGTTCTATGAAAAACTTCTGGGCGTGTTCCCTGTAAAGTGATGCGAATAATAATTGCAATGCGAAAGGAAATTTAATATCTATCTTTTAATAAATATCTTAGAAAGAAATTTTTAAATAGAGGGAACATTGTTGTCAATGTTTTGTTCAAATTCAGACAACAATTTGTTTTTGTAATACAATTTTCCTTTGCATAACATTAGAGTAGAATAGAGTGGATAGAGTAGACTCTCTGCCTTTGTTAGATTGCAATCACGTGGCTTGAGATCATATGATGATCCCAAACATCATGTGATTTAAATTTATGCGTTCTTAATATAGAAAAACTATTTTTAAAAAATTAGAAAAGGATCGCAATCGTGGTTGTAAATTACCATTTTTGTTTGAGTTGCATAACTCAGAGTACTTTTTCAATGTGCGACTAGGTTCTCCTCCAATTTCCTTAACCTTCAAGCTCTTTATGGCACTAGTAGAATTAAATTTAAAAAAATCATATATTCAGTCAACGAATAGTAACAATAAAGTGGCCACACCCCATTTGCAACAATGTTGCGGGATACAACTATATACGTACAATTTAACTACAGTTTTTCTAAAATATTTATTTTTACACCCCATAAAGACAAATCGCTTCGGCTGAGCCCAGAGCGCAATCAAGCAGTGAACCGAAAAAATTGCATCGAATTATCATTTGAATTGCATATTTTTCGCACACATACATACATGCACAAAGTGGTAAGTAATAATTTTGTTAAATACAAAAACATTGCTAAGCAGCCACCTTATTGGCACAACAACTGCAGCACTGCAAATAAAATGCGGCGCATATTGAAAATCATAATTTCACTAGGAAAACTGGCATTGAAAAATCGCCAAATGCATATCGTACAGAATCAAAAATCACGTTTATGCAAAATACTTGGACCAAGTCCAAGCAAAGAAGCAAAACTTTTATTTTATCAAAGCAAAGAAAGAAACTTAACATAAAATAAAAGAAGAAAGCAAAGGCATGTCCGAAGAGGAAATCACACCCGCAGGTAATGGCAGCGCAATTTTTTGCGATGCAAAAGAAAAGCGCCAACAATAACGAAAAGGTGGCAACAATAGCACAAGAGCTAAGCAAACTGTGGCAGCTATTAGTAAATGCAACAGAAGTTGAATGAAATTGCTGCCAAAAAGCGTAGCGGCACCGGACTATCGGTGACTAGATGTAGAAAGCGGCAAATCAGTCAGCAGCGAGCGGCCGCTTTCTCGTGGCAAGTGGTAAAGGTTCTACTTGTACATGCATACATACATACACATGCACGTAGAGTATTAAGTTAACTTGCAACAACGCTTTGCACTCACTTGTACCCTCTACGGCAGCTTGCCGTTTCATTTTGTTCATTTTCTAGCTGCTTGCCTTGTTTTTGCAGCGCGCGCATTTTTGCTAACCTTAACATTTGTGCTATTTAACACTTGCAGGCAAAGGCGTTAAACTGATATTTTTCTAACCCAAGCATATAATTTTTCTTTATTTCCACTCTTGTTTCCCCTTTTGATTTTGCTGCTGAACGGCCATAAATGCACGCCGATCGGACGAAGAAACAAAACCAAAACACCAAAAAAAAAAAGAAAAAAAGGCGCCTTTCTATTGCTGCGCGCACAGACTCATTGCAATTCACTGCCAACCAGCATTACAACAAGAACAATACGAGTACTAATAATAACAATAATTTCAACAACAACAGCAGTTCTTCTACTTGTAACGGAAAGGGGCGGCAGTTATGTTGGTGCAATGGCAACCACCCGTTGCCTCAACCGCCGTCACCGTCACCAACTGCTCACGATTATATCTGCGCATTATGATTTTCGCTTTTGGCATTGCAAACAAGAAACGTAAGCAAGCGCGAGCAAAATTCAAAAACACACACAACAGCAACAACAAATTGTGCCACATGCTTGTTGCTGCTGCAAATGTAGCAGAGACTGGCGATAGAAGGTTTGGTAGGCGAGCGCACAGGTCCAAAAAAAATTCTATGCTGCTAAAAGCCAAACTATTTGGTAGCAAAGTAAACAACAACAAACAAAAAAAAGCAAAACAGCAACACAAACTACAAGTAAAAATTACAAAACAACTCGCGCGGCTCTTTGGCGTGCAAGAAGCAAATATAGCCACATGCCAGTTTTCAATTGTCAGGTTCAAGCAAAGTTGAAAGTTTGCATTTTTCCACAAAAACAAGAAGAACAATAACAACAGCATAAACAAATAAACAAGAAAATTATGAATAGCCAAAAACCATGGCAACAACAAGTTTACCTACATAACCACAGCCCACTGCTGCTGAACTTCAGCAGCCATGAACTGCGACTTGTTCTTCCCGTTTGTGGGGTAGATTCTGTTAGTAAAAGCATATATTTGGCACGATGCGGCTGCAATGCTTTAGGGGATGCTAATGAATGGGCTTTGCTAAAGCCATGAAATTGGCAAAAGATATGGCTAGCGAGTTAGTTTTGCGCATAAAATTTACGAATGAGAATTTGAAAAATAGGCAGTGGCTAGCGCACGCAAGAGGATGGAGCATAGATTTCCAGCGAAGATGCTTGCTGCAGTGAAATTTGTGAAGGGTATATTTGAAGTAGTTACAAATTTTAAAAGTGCAATGTTAATTTAGCAGTCTGCCGAATTTCATGGAGAAGCAGTTTTCCGCTAGCTTAGAACGCAAAGTTCCTAAGTACAGTTTTCGAAATTTTACAGGAAAGGAAAACATTTTTCAAAGACATTTTCTTCAAGCACTCATTTTGCAACATTTCTAGTACAAGACATCAATCGATGAAAATATGTTCATTTTGTATTACTTGGCACTTATTGCATTCGCGGCGAGTATATTGGACTTAGCAAAGTTGCGCGGCCGCCGTAGCCGAGTGGGTTGGTGCGTGATTACCATTCGGAATTCGCAGAGAGAACGTTGGCTCGAATCTCGGTGAAACACCAAAATTAAGAAAAACATTTTTCTAATAGCGGTCGCCCCACGGCAGGCAAACCTTCGAGTGTATATCTGCCATGAAAGAAAAGCTCATCATAAAAATATCTGCCGTTCGGAGTCGGCTTGAAAATATAGGTTATAATTAATCATAAATACAACTGATATCATTTTTTTAATTTTTTTTATTTATATTTTTTATTTATTCTTTTTTATTTTTTATTTTTTTATTTATTTATTTAGAAATAAAATAAGTATAAAAAACTGTTGGAAGCTTGTGGAGTTTATCCAATTATTGCATAAAATTTTAATTTTTGACTTATATGGTTTTCAAGAATATGAGTTATACATTTATAAAAAAATAATAAACATTCCAAACAAACAAAACTAGTAAAAACTGCTCAAAATATTGATGTGCTATCGGCTTGTCGCGGCATATATGGATGATAGATATTAATTTGAAAAGACTTAAGACACGAACCTGGTTGGCCAACCTAATCAGTAACTTGAAAATGATAAATAATATATAAATGCAAATGTTTTATTTATTTCTTATTTTATTTACTTTTTATTGTTATTTATTTTTTATTTATTTTTTTTTTAACTTATTATCATTATTTTTTATTTATTTATTTGAAAGTAAAATAATTATAAATAATTATTGTAATTAATACATAAAACACGCTCAACTGTAGCCTTACGCTCTACATTATATAAGTACTACTTATCTATGTACATGTATGATATTGGTAGATGTAATATATGTATATGTGTAAGAAAGGAAAACAAAGAAGAAAAATACTTATTAGATAATTATTTTACTGGCTAGATGAAAAGCTTGTGATATTTTTCCAATTTTAATTTTTGACTTATATGTTTTTTTGAGAAAATGAGTTATAAATTTATAAACAAAAAAAATAATAACACTCAAACGGAACATAATGAAAATGGTCAAAAGTGCTCAAAATGTTGATAAGCTTTCGCCTTGTCACGGCAAACAGAAGTAATATGAAAAGACTTAAGACGAAAACCTGGTTGGCCTGATAAGGTGGTAGCTTGATGCTTGTAAATGCAACTGTTATTATTTTTAAACAATGTTTCCTTCATTTATTTTATTTTTTTTTTTTTTATTAATTTTTTATTTTCGATGTTTTTTTAGTTTTTTTTTTGTAATTTTTATTTTTTTTATTTTTAATTCTAAATAAATTTCAGTTTTATATAGAAATCACGGCATACGCAACTTAAAAACATTTTTGTGTTAGATAGTTTGTACCTACGTTGCTACTTTGAAGTCACACTCTCTAAATGAAGAGGAGCTCAAGATCCTGACCGAAGTGAAGCATCTTGGTTTAATTCCTAAGAGAAGGCTGGGCTGAAGTTGATGCTTTGAAGATCGAAGAAGAACGACTATTATAGACGTTTGGCCACATCAGAATCTACAGCGGCAACCTGGATGCTCTAGCGGCACTAAAAGTACTCACATATCATTAGAATTAAAACTAAATTATACAACAATAAGTATCTTAAGACTAAGTTACATCGCGAAAAGGAACAGGCTTGAGGTTATCTTGGTCCCAGTACACTATTTACGGTAAGAAACTAGCTGAAGAATTGTGACTACAGCCAACTATTGACCCAGCGTTTTTAGGAACTGTGTTCACAGGAATCATTGATCTTTATAACTGGCTATACGCAACTTGAAAATGCCATATAAAATGGTAGCAAAAGAAATGAGATACGGTTGGTAGTTTAAGGCACAGTTTAAAGTTAACAGTTAAACAATCCATGAGACTTACTTTACCCTTACCCTTAACTTACTAACGAATTTTGAGTGTCAGATGTACTGCGAGTGTATTAGCTACATTATTCGTCCCTCGACGAACTACTTAAACTCAAATTTCTTGCTCTTTGCGGATGATTTAAAACTGTTCTCAACTGTTAAGGACTCAGTGGATGCGCAGAAACTTCAACACGACTTGAACAATGTTCACCGTGGGGAATTGAGGTCGCGTCTATCTTTGAATATTAAAAAATGTTGCCTTCTAAATCCAACTCGATTCTATGTAGGTTTCATTCGTTGCCATACATTCGAATTTTCTGATCCGTATACCTATAAAAAGCTGTTTACGACTCTTGTTCATTCTCACTTAGAGTACGCAGTTATCTTTTAGAGGCCTTACGACCAACTATCTTCAAATAGAATTGAGCGCGTTTCAAAAATATTTCTTAAGCAGGCATTATGCTCCCTATTATTGGAGTACCCTGTTCCATCTTATAATTCTCTAGAAAACAGAAGGCCAGTCATTTCACTTTCACTTGATTTCCGTGTTGTTAATCGCATCGTCGACTGTCCACTTCTGCTTGAGCGGATAGACTTTAATGTTCCTCAAAGAAGTCTTCGCAATTTTTATCTTTCTTATATGAAGAAAACTTTAGATTAAATTTGCGAGTAATTCACCTGTTGCTCGCGCACTTTTAGACTATAATTCATTATACAATTCCGCCCTGCTTGATTTCGCTTTATGTAGATCTAATTTACAAAAAATATTAAATCAGTTGCTTATTTTGTATTTATATTTATAGCTAATATTTTAGTTGCCAAATTTGGGTTGTTCTTCTTGATATGTTTGTCCAGTTTAAGGTAATTTGTACTGTACATTATTAAAACTACTACAAAATTCATCCAGCAGTCATCTTTTTTCGAGAGGAGTTAACTGTGTAATTCTCCTATTTCGCTACCTCTTCATATTGCTTATCAATATTATAATTTTTTTTAGCTGTTGTGTACAATGCGTGGCTGAGTTCTTGAGTTCTTTATGATCTCCCCGCCTACTCTGATCTATTCATCGACACGAGACGTACACAGCCGTCGTATGAATCACTTTTTTCTATAAGGTTGCCGTATACCATAAAGCTCGCATTGGAAATCAAATAAATCTGCTTGATATATTTCGTCAGCCAATTTCAGTCGGAGACTCAGCCGTTAAGAGTTTTTATAAAAAAAAAGTTTCACACAATTTTTTTTTTTTTAATTTTTTTATTCGAAACAAAAATGTCTGTTGAAAGTTGACTTTTATTTTTTCTACATAGGCAACTAAAAACGGTTAAAGTCCGACTATTATTCCGGCAAAAGGCTAAATTTAAAAACAAAAAATTCTTCTGTTCAGTACTTTGGGTACCTGATTTCAGCATTTTGTGGGTGCCTATGATGTTGTGTCATTTTTTTATTATACATTTTTATGTATTTGCTGCTGCTTAGAGTACGAATTGTACCGAATTTCATCATCACTGCATTTTTTATTGGAAACAAGAACAGCAAAATAAAACAAAAAAGTGTTTTCTAATAACTATTGCCCCTCGGCAGACAATGGTAAGCCTCTGAGTGTATTTCTGCCATGGAAAAACTCCTCATAAAAACCATTCGCCGTTCGGACCGGCTTAAAACTGTAGGTCCCTCCATTTGTGGAACAGCAACAAGACGCACACCACCAATAGGATGAGGAGCTCTTTCCAAACACCTAACAGAAATGTACGCGCCAATTATTTATTTTTTCTATTTTTTAACTTTATCTTTATAAAAGTTTAATGCTCTTATTATTAACACACAATTTTCCCTCTGCCCATAATAACCAAGACTTACCATCACTGAAACCGAAGACTTAAGGCACGAACCTATGAGTGCTTCGGAGGAGCAACATAAAAATTTATTGAAATACAGCCTAGATGGCATACCAAAAGTTATTAATAAATAATGCCATTTAAGAAATCGGAAAACTTGTTCCTTTTTTATAGCTTATTTCAATAAAAACGAGAAGCCGCTAAAATCAAACTAAACACAAAAAACATTCGACTGCACTTAGAAACTTTCTGCACCCGCTCAATAACGTTTTAAAGCTTATCAAGGCATAGAGAAAATAAAAATAAATTACAAGAACCTAAAACAAAAATAAACAAGAAAATGTATAGTAATAAAATAGTTCAAATACAAGTTCATAGGAAGGCCAAAAGCTAAAGAGTTAATCCAGCAGCCAGTTCTAAGTCTACACAATCAAAACGGAATAATATAAAATCAAAGGAATAACATTTAAAGAGCAGCAGCCGCAACAGCATTGGTGAGTAATAAAATTCACAATTTTACATACGGGAAAATAAAACAAAAATAATTAAGGAAGAAGCTATTCAACTAGTGTGCGGACGTATATATTTATATAAATATGTGTGTGTGAGAATGTATGTGTGAATGTATATGCGAAATGTGCATAGCAGTAGCGCTTAGCCGGTTGGAATTTTTATTACACATCATAAATAATCGCATTGTGCAGACAAGCGATTGCTTTATACAATGGCGTCGAGGGCAGGCAGCGGTGTCGGCAACGGCAGAGGGTTGAGCGTAGTATGTACAGCCAAAGTTGAATGCTGCTGACTTTTCACTGCCCACTTGGTGAATTGTTTTTCGTAAGATTTGCGCGCCTGCCAGTGGGAGATATGTGCCATTTTCATCTCATACACAAGCAACGTATCTCCACCATTCATCCACAGCCATTGAGCCTGCTTGCTTCTATTCTATTCTATGCACATCTCTATATAGAGTACAATATTCACTCATATGTACAAGAGTACGAAGGTGCGTGGTGTTTTTTTATTTTTTCTGTAAAGCGTGAACTTATTGATTTTATATGCTTCAGCGCTATCGACAGTGGGAAAATGATAGCAGAAGTTTACTTGGCTCTTCGTAAACATCATTTATATTTCAGAGGTTTTGCTTTTCTATCCCATGTGTGGGTGCATTTTAATGTTTGAGTTTTCTTGTCTGGCCGTGGCATAATTTATAGCACTCTCATAAATGTCTGTTGTGCGCTTAAGGAAATAGAGTTGAGAAGGGCGAATCCTTATGATACAAAAGGTTGTTGGGGTGAATTGAGAAAAGCAGTTAAAATAAATGCATATTTTAGAAAAAAATTAATAAAAAAATAATACGAAAGAAGGCAAAGGAAGTCAGGAGATGAGTGAAGTATATTCCTTCGTGTGAAATGTTCACGTGCCTTAAGAATATAGCTCAATTAACGGCTTATTACCTATTAATACCAGGAAGTTAGCTGAAGTTAACAGTTCTGTTGAGTTTCAGGAACATCAAGCGTTTCCACTGGCAAAGAGTTAACAAATAAAACCCCTAATTTTTCTTCAAATCCAAAAATTGCAAACAGCAAATAGGTAACAGGGAGCAGAGCTAACAGATGGCTAGGCAGAGACTGTAATTTTGTGTTATCTGATAGTTAAGTGTCTTTAATTTGCTTTTTAAAGCCAAAGTTAGCATTTTAAGCAATTGCTAAATCTTCAGGTTTGTTCGCCTATTAAAGGAAAATACATGCATAAGTATATATGTTTGGCGCTTACACCGTTTTTGAGTGTTTGGCCGAGTTACTACTCCTATTTGTGGTGTGCGGCTTGATGTCTTCCACAAATAGAGGGACCTACAATTTTATTTACTTCCGAACGGCAAATATTTCTTTTAAGAAGGTTCTAGAATACACGCTTTAAGAATACACACTTAAGTTTGCCATTGCCAGCCAAGGGCCTATGTTATTAGAAAAAAAAAGTATTTTATTTGATATTTCATGACCAAACATTTTTTGGTTTTTTCATAAAATTGGTTTAACGTCTTAAAAAAAAAGTGTAATGAACATTCGAACCAATAACCAAGCGCTCAAAATTATTTAAAATTGGTGAAGTTTCTTTTGTGTCGTGGCATATAAAACTAATTTGAAAAGACTTAAGGCTCGAACCTGGTTGGCCAACCTAATCACTAGCTTGAAAATGATAAATGTAAATGCAACTGTTATTGATATTGTTCTTAAAATTTTAGTTCTAACTTAATTTAAGTTTTGCATAGAATATCATATTATTCAAACTATTTTTTTAAATTTTAATTCCAAATGAATTTTCATTTCGTGTAGATAAAATACTTTTGTGATAAAATACTCTTTGATTGAAGAAGAACTCACATTTCTGATCGAAGTGAAGTACCTTTGGTTAATTGTTGAAAGAAGGCAGGAAAGATGCGCGGAAGAACGAAAAAGAAGTCACACTGCACATTAGGTCGGGTCGATTTGTGGGGAGGCGAAAAAATCGCCCATTGCTCGGTGAAAATCATATTCTAGGGATCAAAATAAGAAACTTTGCCGAAGGAACCCTCTAAAACGAATTCTGATGTCCCCCAATTTGGGTTGAACTTTTTAGTTTCTTTTCTCATGTAAAGGCCAATGGTGATATTTTGAAATGATTGTATGGGGACCCCCCAGGGGAGTTCCAGGGGTGTGCCACTGGCATGGGTGGATCGGCCGTCCAAAGTTAGTGGGGGTCGGTGAAACATTTGGACTCGACTGGAGCACTCTAAATGGGTCAAAGTGAGATTTTTCGTTCGACCCAATTTGGGGGACATCAGAATTCGTTTTAGTTTCTTATTTTGATCCCTAGAATACGATTTTCACAGAGCAATGAGCGATTTTTAAATCGACCCGCCCTGCTGCACATCCATCCAATAGATTTGGTGGCTCCTAAAATACGCAGGCTAAAAAGCTCATTGTATTTACAGCTCTGGAAAGAGGGTAGATAGTCAAGGAGGGAAGGAGAAAAGTATTAGAGAAAGAGATAGGAAAGAATAGAGACAGAGATAAAGCTAGTTAGTCCTGTGAGAATTTTCCAAATTCTTTGGCAAATCTGTACATATCCTCCAGTTTTAGGGAACGAATTTTACTCATTCTCACGACATCGGAACCCAAAACTCATAGCAATTCTCTTGCAAAGACACGACACTCACAGAGAAAGTGCTCAGTGCTATCCACCTCCTCCAAACAAGAGAGGCACATTGGGTCTCCAATGATTCCAATGGTGGTCATATGCTGACCCCATGGGTTGTGTCCTGTAATGATACCGACCATCAACCGAATGTCTTTCCTTCTAAAAGTTGTAGTAGAAAGTTTGACAGTTTTCTGTTCGGACTTGTCACAGAACACTTTGCAGTTCTGCAGCGTTCTAGACCGGACCATAGCTCTTTATGTAAATTGTATAAATAATCGCTGATCCAATTCATGATTCCTGCGGAACTGATTCCGATTATTGGCTCTGGCCCTTGTGGGGGAACCACGGTTGGTCAATTCATCGGCAATTTCGTTTCCTTGAACACCGGAATGTGCTGGAAACCATATAAGTACAAGCATGTTCTGTCTTGCGACAGAATTAAGTTTTTTCGTACAGTCTTGAACAATATTTGAGGTTTCCTTCGCAATTTCCAGGGCCCTCAGTGCAGCCTGACTGTCACTGAAAACTCCAATCTGTTTCCCGCTCCATCTTCTCTCGATTACCCATTCAGCTATAACGAAGTATCCGTTTGCCATCAGATTTTCTTTTTATATCTGCGATCGGGATATTTCGAGCCCGAGTCCTGTCGAATAGTAGCTAGACACAAACCCATTCGGTTACGGCGAGCGTCAAAATATTACCATAATTAGGTATAATTAGGTCAGAAATTCAAAAACAAAAAAAAAATATTTTTTGTACAAAAATTCTAACATTTTGTGTGTTTATCTTTTGTTTGCCTAGTTATGGCTCTGGCTGCGCCTGAAAACAGCTTGTAAAAACTGTTAGCGTTTCCATAGCGACAATCACTGTTAGCGTAACATTTTCTGTTAACTTAGCAGAGTTGCGTTAAATGCATTCTGAAAAGTACTCTACAAGCTTAAAGATAACTAAAATTTTGTAATAATTCGAGCATTTAAATACAATGGAAACTCAGACTACATCTATGGCGTGCTGGACATAGACTATACAGCTCCTTTGTGAAGTAGCAAATGACAGAAGAGCCAGGAAACGCAAATATTGGTGTAGAACGCTTGGCTTTGGAAATTATAGAAAAAATATCAAATATTTTCACTCCCACTTGATCTTTCAAACGGTGGTTGAATGTTAAGGCAGTGCACTGCCGAATGTGGTATTCTTTGAATACAGCTGCAAAGGTGACCAAGAGCTGAAGAGTATCATGCACTGCCTCTGTCACTGTCCCAGTTCGGCTAAACAACAACTACGAGTATCTTGAAAAATATTTATTTGAATGTTAAATGGATTTTTGGGCTCAAAGGGTATTCAAAATGTCTGTCTTTTTTTTTGGAAACAACAACGAACCGTTTACACTGCTAAATGACTAAATGACTACAATACCAGGACTTATTGACAATTTTTTATTTTTATTTTTTTTTGAGAATTTATTTGTTTCGTGTATTTATTTTTTTTATTTTATTTTTTTCTCTAAGAATTTTTTTTTTTATTCTACTACAGAAACTATATAAATCCAAATTTTAAGCTTTGGGCAATGTAAATAAAAATTCAACAAATTTTCATCAGAATTTTACACTTTTAAAAAGATTTTGTTGAAGGATTTCACGTATGCAGCATAAAAACCTATTGAATTTTAGTGAAAAAAGTAAAAATTTCAAGTAACTCAAAAATTGGGTTGATTTTTCAGAGTTAAAATTTTTCATTCCACTACAAAAACCATAATAATCCATGTTTTATTTTAAGCCTTGCGCAAATTAAAAAAAAATGCACCACAATTTTACACTTTTTAAAAAGATTTTGTGGAAGAATTTCGCGTATACAGGATTATGGACTATTCAGTTTTATTCTATAAAAAGTGAAAATTTCAAGCGGCTCTCAAATTGGGTAGATTGTTGCCATTTATTTGTTGTTTTGTTTTTTTACTCGCAGTCTCATACATTTCCTTCCATCTAACGAATGCTCGACATTTTCCTATGATATCTGAAATCACATAGGGCCGAAAATATCCTCCCAAAAATGTGCCTACAGAGAGTGCCCGGCGGCAACAGCATACCAACGTTTACTACTTCCGCAATTTTCAGCTATTCATTATCCTCCTACTACTACATATGCAGTGAGGCAGCTCAAACAATTTCGGCATAACTTTTATTTTCATCACGAAATTGACATTTAACAGTTACAAAACAATTTCACATATAGCACATGAAGTGCAACACACCAACTGCAACACAAACACGAATATGCAATTGCACAAAATATGCTGCCTGCCGCACAATAAAATAGTGAAAATTGATTTAATGAACCACTGCAAACAAAAGCGCTAACAGAGCGCATAACTGACGCGCAGCGATCGAGAAGCAAACAGCAGCAGAGGCAGCAGCAAAGCCAACACATCCGCTAACGACGTAACACCATCGCGTAAGACAATCATAAAACCTAACTAAATGCGCTGCTGCAATTGCAACGATAATAATAATAACAACAGCAACAACAATAGCAGCAATTACATTAGCAATCAGTAATAGCCCTTGCACGATATGCCATCAATGTTCAAATATGAGTTGCAATGCGAGGCAACAACAAGAATATGAACAATACGAGCGAGTGCAAGCTGTAAACGCTGGCTAGTGAAGTGTTGCAATGCCAACAGCGTCGACAAAAGGAATGTTGGGGGAGGAGTACTAAGTAAGTAAGTAAGTAAGTAGTTTCTTGGGAATAGCAAAGAAATTGAAATTGATGAAAATTGTTAACCACACTGAACCCAATTAAAATTATTTTTTTCGCTTTACTTTATTTTCATTTTTATAATTCACAAATAGTTGGAAGTTTGCTGGTGAAAATCAACGCCAACAGTTTGCGGCAGCACAACACTAACTTATGTCGGTATGCAACTAAATTTATATATAGATATGAATATGTGCCGCAAGTGTGGCTGCCGGCTGTGGTCGTACGTATATGTGAATGTGCGCGCTTTAGCGCTTTTAGTGAAATCAACTCCTTCTCCGCATTGTGCTTTAAATGTGTGATTGAATGTGTTTGTGTTTTTTTCTGTATGTTTTCCTTTCAATTTCAATTTCAATTTCACTTTAATGGTCATTTATGTTCACAAACTCCCCTACATACACAAGTGGACACACATCCGTTTTCCTATCTATCCATCTATAAGCGCTCGTGTGGCTCCAAGTGTCTAATAGCAAAAGCTTGCTAGCTGAGCTCACAGACTGGCTGTTGATTTAATTTACTTTAATATTTTATCCAACTAAGGTGCGGATTTATTTATATTAATTTGCGTTGCCACAAATCTTAATTTTTATCGCTCATAAGCGCCTGTGATCGCAAAGCGTTGATAACAACAATACCAACAGCGGGCGGTTGCTTGGCAATTGGTGTTGGTATTTGTGCCAACTGATGGAATTGAATTGGAGTTAAGAGAAAATCAAATTAATTGGAATGTTCAGTTGAATCCACAGTGAGTGAGGATTAAGTTAAAATTAAGATTGTATTTGTATTAGTGGATGGTGGGCGAACTAATAACAGGGTCAAACACCATCATTTTTGAGCAGAAAAACGAAATTATTATCTCGAACGTACATCGGAGTGGACCACTTTTGTAAACCAAATTATATATCTTATGCATCCCAATTTTCTTATTTAATTACAACAGTTTATCATAATTTCCAAATTTTAACCATAGAAATATTTAACTCACATTTAAAAGGTATTTTAAGTCAATTCTTCATTGAAATAATATAGCCAAATTGTATGGTAGAATTTCGCGCTGATCATTTTTCTGAAATACTTTAACGCTTTAACTTTTTTTATGGGTCAATTTGAATTCGTTTTTAACAAATGTGTAAAAATTTAATTTCAATAGTATATTTGAGGACTAAATATTTACTACATTCGTTGGGCATTTGCACTTCGACTTCATCGTCTTTTACGCCCTATTACGAAAATATTTTCCAGAAAATTTCAGTGGGGAGTGCCGAAGACACAAAACTTGTCAACACAAGCACTTAATCGTAGTTTACAGAAATATAAATGAGATTTTTGCACAACTTCAAGTTGGAACTGTAACTTTAACTTCCTAAATGCAAAATACTACAAGTTGAAGTACAAAATAAACAAGACTGAGTTAAAATAGAAACGACAGAAGCTTTGTTCTGACTTTGCGTTTATTTATTCAAAATAGTCCCTTCTGGTCTCGATACACTGTTTTGCGCGGAGTAAAAGCTTTTCGAAAGAGTGTTTCAGCTCAGTGACCGGAATGTTCTTGTCGGTAGAAGCCTTTTGGATGGCCCAAACGGACGTAAAACGTTTTTCTTTCATGGCCAAATGCAATTTTCCGCATAGGTAGAAGTCACTGGGAGCCATATCAGACGAATACGGTGAGTGATTGATGGTTAAAATGCGATATCTTGTCAAAAAATCAGCCACAAGAGTGGATCGATGAGATGGTGCATTACCATCCAATAAGCGCCAGCTTCCACCTTCGTGGTGTTCAGGGCCAATTTGATGAATGCGTTGCAACAAACGCCGCAAAACACCAAAATAGACCGTTGCATTGGCGGTTTGGCCCATTGGTACGATCTCCTTATGGACAATTCCCTTGGAATCGTAAAAAAAAATAGTTGTTCACTGGATTTTTGACTTCTCAAAACTTGATTTTGTGGGTGGTGGCTTGTCTGGGGCCTTCCATTCGGCACTTTGATGCTTAGTTTGAGGTTCATGTTGGAAATACCACGTTTCAACATCAGTTACAAGGTTGTAAAGGAAGTTCTCGTCTTTTCTCGCCACTTTAATGAGATCTTTCGAATGTTCAATTCTGAGCAATTTTTGATTCTCAGTTAACTTGTGCGGAATGAAACGTGCTCAGACCTTTCGTAAGTCCAAGTGATCAGTTAAAATGCGATAAATCGATATTTTGGAGATATTCAACTCCGATTTCATGAATTTCAACGATGATTTGGGTTCATTTTTGATAAATTTACGACCAATGGAACGATGTAATTTTCGCCGATTACTGATTTTGGGCGGTCCGTATGTTCATTGTCATTTATGTCCTCACAACCGTCTCTGAAACGTGTAAACCACTCATGTACTCCGTCACGAGGTAGAAAATCATCGCCACAAACTTTTTTCATCAATTGAAATGTTTCGGTAAATGTGTTACCGATTTTAAAAAGAAAGTTGGTGTTAGCTCTTTGTTCGAGACTAATTTTTGTACCGATGACACAAACATACTGCCACTTTAGACGCAATGACTTCGCTTGGTGCCATCAGAAACATTTTAATGACACCAGTCTTGGCCTTGGGCTTGGCCTTGTATATTGAAATAAATATGTAAATTACGGTGGTGCACCGACAAAAGTTGATATTTTTCCAGCGGAATTACAAAATCTAATATGTTCGGAAAATGTAAAGATTTAAGTGAGCTGCTTGGTTAGGAGCCAATTGGCGCTTTCGCACTATTTTTGCCGCATATTTTCTTTCTTCTTATACCATTTATTCCTACACGACCATATCCAGTCTGTGGGATTGAGAAACCTTATGAGGTTGTTAAAGTCCATACCAGCCAGCTAATCAGAATTCTTAAAAAGCGGTTAACATCCTCGCCTTTCATGGGGCAGGACATTCATAGAGGAAGTGGAAGATAGTAAACAATGGTGAGGGATACACATTTTGGCTGCTTGCTTATCTATGTGTCAGAAGCCAATTATCACTTTCGTGAGTCTACAGGCATCCCTTCATTTCATATTTATCAAAGTTGACGTTTGTTTTTGTTTCTTGGTTATTAAGGCCATACCAGTCTGCTAATCTACAATCCACTGAGCTGGGTTGGTTATAAATATGCATATATAATTGGCGCTTACACCCATTTTGGATGTTTGGCCGAGCTCCTCTCCTAATTTTGGTGTGCGTTTTGATGCACAAATAGAGGGACCGACTCCTCTCGGCAGATGCGAGGAGGATCTTTTGCATGGCAGAAATATACCCGAAGGCTAGCCATTTGTATCAATTTCTATGAGTTGGTGTTTCGTGCCCGGGTAGCCGGACTGATTAGTTCAATTATTATAAAATATAGGCAATCGGCTGAAGGAAGCAGAGTTTAACCTTAAAGGCATGCATAAAATTATTTAAAAATTTGTAGTAACAGAATAAAAGTAAAAATTATGAAGTATTCGTTATATGGAGAAAATGCTCGGACCACCAGCAAAAACAAAAATTGTCCAAAATAAACGCGATTTTTGAGCTACTCGAAACTTGCACTTTATTATACCAAATTTAATGGGTTATAAAACAGCGTACCCGGAGTTTTTTTAAGTATTCTGATTAAAGGTTTGAAAATTTGTTGGATTTTTTAAATTTTTTGCCAATTCTCACATTTTACGTTACATAGATTTTTTTGTAGTATTAACTATGATTTTGGAAAAAATTAAGTATAAAAAACAAATTAGAAAATTAAAATAAAAATTAAGTAGAAATAAATAGTCAAAACTTTGTAAAATATCGTGTTGTTATTATTGTAAACATTTATGTCTACAAATCATAATGTTTTTATCCATCCCTTCCATAGTACTGTCCAGCATACTTTTAAGCCGCATTAAACGAAAGCTTGATCAATTTCTGAGAAAGCACCAAGTTTACTTTCGTCCAAAACTTTCATGTATTTGGACCCTATGCATCATAGCTGAGCTAATGACCAAATGACAGTCGAACCTTCAACTTGTTTTCATTGATTATAGCACGGCGGTGGGCAGCCTACATTGCGGAAGTATTTTGGAGGCGCTCAGACCTCGAGCTGCTAATGAGAAGCTGACAGCTTTAATCAGAGCAGAATATGCGGATTTCAAGTGCAGAATACTCCAGAACGGTGAACTCTTAGACAGCATTACAACCAGCGCAGGTGTTCGAGAAGGATGTTTACTTTCGCCGATCCTCTTTCTTATTGTTACTGATGGCATCCTACACAATTCTGTCGATGATAAGAAAATAGGTATCTATTGGAACTTTATCGAATATCTAGAAGACTTCGCCTATGCGGATGACATTTGCTTATTATCAGCAAAGCACTCTGACATGCAAGCAAAGCTCGACGCTCTTTGCGCCGAGTCGTGCAAATTTGACCTTAAAATCAAGATCGACAAAACGAAATCAATAAAAATGGCACAAGTCAAAGACGTTACCTACCTAGGCAGTGTAATATCTGCTAAGACTGGTGCGAGAAAGGATATCCTGACCAAAATAAATAAAGCAACTGACGCTTATGTTCAGCTGCGCCAAATCTTGAACTCATCACAAATATCCACAAATTCCAAACAAAAATGAGACTATTTAAATCAAATATCATCTCAGTACTACTCTATGGATGCGAGACCTGAAGTCTGCCGACTTGATGTCTGTCGATCTTGATTGGAACCCGCAAATTCGTGCACCATTAAACATAATAGATTCGGAACACTCCCCAAATATTTTTAGTTTTTTAGAAATGGAAATCTGAGGATTATTTATATTTTTAGCCATGTCGCATTTATTATTATTTTAGAGCCGGCGAGCTTTAAATCCAAAGGTTTGTTGTAAGACAGTTTGTAGTTAATCACAACGCACACTGTGACTTTTTATCGTTTTACGATGCCAAAATTAAAAAAAAAAAGTTCTGCGAAAATGATTTTCTTTCGGTATGTTGTGTAAAAATTACCAAATTTTACGACAGTGTACTCAAAATTTATCAAAACAATAGTTTTAAGAAAGATAACCGTTTACAAACACAAGCCGGTGCGTCAATTGAATAATTTGTATTTATTATCCGAACATCACTGTGAAGTTTGTCAAAAGATATAATACGAATAAGTATCAATTTCATAAAATTGAGTATTTGCTGATTAAATTTCAACAATTTTGTACTTCAGGGGTAAGTAAGAGGATTATAAAGTTTTTACTATCGATACAAATCCGCTCAGTAAAATATCACTAAAACAGCCATAGCTTAATATTATTTTTGATATTTTACTGAGAAAAACTTATATTGGTCCGTCAAGTTCCGTCCATTCTTTAACAGCGAAACGACCTTTAGGATTCTGTGTTTCAGATACTGGAATAAAATTTTGCTACAATTTGCTACCACAGCTTTAAAAGAAGTTTTCATGGCGATTCCTCGGAAAGAACTTTTTGAAATTTGGCTGACGAGCTCAAAAGAAACGCGTCGTGATGCGGTGTTAGAGAAAATTTTTGCGGTGATCGGAAGAGACGTGGATACTAAAAAGCTAGGAGAGCGTATAAAAAAACTGTGTTACCAATTTTCTTCAAAGTGGGAGGGGTCTTGCCGACTTAAGGCCCGTGTTCTAGTCCGTAATTATAGTTGGTTTTCCAAGAGTGAAGACTTTGGAAAATACCGTCTTGATGTTGGGCCATCAACTTCATCCTCTATTAGATCCAATGTAGGTAGACTACATGTGGCGTTTTCCGATTCTTCTCTTCGCACAAAGAAAAGAAAAGCAAAGAGTCTTTTAACAGTATCAAATAGCGAACAAGTGTTAATGGCGGCAGAAATGGGACTTCGATCAAACGGTAAGAGAAATTCCGCAATATTATTTAAAGAGGTATGTTTGTCTTTGCTTTGTCGGAACGGAAAGTTAACGCAAACATGCTAAGATTCGGCATTTCACCACTTCACTCATGGATACGGTGCATGGAGTGTATGTTGCACATTGCATATCGGTTGGAACTAAGGACATGGTGTGTAAGAGGCGCCGAAAATAAGGAAAAACTGAAACAGAGGAAGGAAAGCATTCAAAGCAGATTTAGAAACGAAACTGGGCTTTTAATTGATATGCCAAAAGAGAAATCTGGCAATACAAATGACGGAAACACAGCACGACGTTTTTTTAGTAATGCAGAAGTTACTGCAGACATTACAGGCATTAACTTATGTCTCTTAAAAAGGCTTTTCACCATATTGTCTTGCTTAGGGTGTGAATTTCAGATAAATGCTGAGGCCTTTGAGGTATACGTGAGAGACACACGCGATCTTTATTTGAGGGAATATGAGTGGTACAATATGCCAGTCAGTCTGCATAAAATACTGTCATGCATGGTTCCTATTGGTCAGCTTTCCGAAGAAGGGCAAGAATCGAGAAATAAAGATGTCAGAAATTATCGCGAATGGTATACAATGAAAAGTTCACGAACTCAAACCAATGAGGATTTATTGCACAGGCTTCTAATATCATCCGATCCCTGCATTTGCAGCTTACGTAAGCCATCGAAAACCAAGCGCGGGACTTTGCCTCAAGATGTAATTGCATTGCTGGCCCAGGAAGAAGTATTATGAATAATTGCTTTCGAATAAGTGTTTATGTTTTGTTATGTTTAATCTTTAGAAACTGTTTATTGGCTTACTATTAATAAAATAAAGATTAGTGACATATTTATTATTGAAACAATTTGTGATTATCTCCTTCATTGAGCAGAATAATGTAGTATAAAAAGGTACCCAGGGGCTAAATGAAATCTTTTAAATATTAGTCATAAGCCTCTAAGCTAAAGTTAAGAAATCTAAACAATTTGTATTTAAATTGGCATTGGAAAATGCTTTTAAAGTAGAAAATATGATTATGTGAAATTTTACCTTATATGTGGGCAAGGAGAAAAAGTGGGCGTATCACGCCCATTTTTATTCAAGAATCAGATTTAGATATCTGCAACCACACTGCAAAATTTGAAATGAATTGCTCCATTGGTTTGGCTGTTATTAATTTTGGCATCCTAAAAGTGAAAAAAGTCACACTGTGCAACGCTAAGATTTTTATATTCATTGGCAGTCTCTACATTTTCATCGCCAAACTTGCAACCGTATGAAAGAGGAATTCTGGTGCACTCGATAAACACCATACACTTAGGTTTAGACTTAGACAAGTGCATACATATTTATATACAAATACATATTTATATGCATAAAAAGTTTGTTTCATTAACTTTAAAAGTGGGTACAAAAATGTTTATATTTCCGAAGGCGCTCTGACGAATGTGCCCAGTTTCCCCTTATATATGTGAACTCCACGCATACGACGCTCATATCAGATCAGCGCTGGGAGTACCGTAACAGACCCTGAGCATTGCATTCTGAAAGTACTAACAGCGAAGTTAGTTGTTGTATTTAAAGACTCATTTATTGTAACTTAAACAACTCAACATAATTCCAAATATTGTTGTTCCATAATCTCTGCGTATTAGCAGAGAATGTAAATGAATTCATGTTAACGAATTCTGGTATTAGTTATTTAACATAATAATCAACACTAACATTAACATTAGCACTAATATGTAAATAAACATAACTCTTGCTTTGTGCTGTGTTTCGCATGAATTAAGCGCTTTAATGCTGCTCTCATTCTGGATTGGCCGTTTAGCAGCGCTGTTATGTGGGCATGTATGGTAGATTCTGTTAGATTTTCGAAGGCTCTAGAGTTTCATTTTTAGTTAGCATTTCGAAAAACTGTTTCGCCTAAGGCAATGAATGCCAGAAATTCAGTGCCGCCGTTGATGAGCTTTGCGTACATAAATAAACGGCTCTCAATAGATATTAAATATAGATAAAGTATATGCATTTTTTTTTTGTAAAAAATATAAAAAGTAAATGATTAAAATATAAATGTAAAACATTTTTCCGCTTTAACAGATTCCCTGCAAAATTTCAAGTTTACTACCGATATAATATCTTCCTTAAAGACTTAATATTTTCTATTAACACCAAAAACGTTACATGAGTCTCATTAAAAGCTAAACGATGTCTAATTAATACTACAAAATACACACTTCTACTAAGCACAAAAAAAATATTATTTATGTCAGCTATTAATCGCTTGATTAATTAGTAAATTTTGCTCAGTTTTTTTCATAAAATATAAATTTTTATTGCCCACTTTGCAATAATTTGAACGTCATACTTATGCACAATCGTTGAGATGTTAGTCATGGTGAACATTTCAAGGCACAGCTAAAGCAATCAACACTTTTACGCCAAATTACAAAAACAAACACTTGCCACACAGCCACTTGCACCATTTGGCAAGTAGTTCACTCAATCAAATAGGCGCTGTTGCTGATGATGTGTTTAGTGCCTAGTTGATATGTATGTATGTATTTATAAGTGTATGTATGTATGTTTGTATACTCACTGATTGTTTTTTCTTTTTTTCTTTTTGTTCATTTTTTCTGTGTGTGGCTGCTTCTAATAAACAAATAAAATGAAAGTTTACGGCGTTTTAATTAAGTTGCCGCAATGATGCCTGTGCGCTGATAAGAACCACTAAGAGTTAAAAGTACGACGAGTTGCCGCCGCCAGCGCCAACGGCAACCACAAAATCAACGGCAATAGTCACACGACAGTCATACGTTTTTTGTTTGTAGTATTAAAGCCAAAGTCTAAATGCTGCTGAGTGTTACCGCTGGCATTTAGTGGTGGTGAAGTGAGTGAATTTCAAATTTATGATTTTGATCTGCCTCACGGCTTTTTGTGCTTTTGCGCATTTGCGCTTTTACACTTTTCACTTTCAGTTTTAATTGCTTAAGAAAAACTAGTCGCGTATGAAATTATATGAGGAAATCTGAATTTTGCAGTCAATTACGGCAGAAGAAAATTACCTTTCAATCTGAGCGTGTGTGGGATAAGTGATAAGACACACACACGTGCATACATATTTGTGTAGTTCGGGTTTGAAAATTCGGATAAATATTGATTGCAAGCTGTGAATGGCACAAAAACAAGGATTCAAATTTAATTTGAGACGAAATAAAGCGTTTTAAAAGTTTGCATAATTCAGCCTATGCTCCATTTATGTAATACAATTTTGACCAACTACCCCTCGGGAGAACCTGTAATACCTAGAGGGCGTGCCCCCCGGTGGTGTATAGGAAAGTATCTCCCAGAAATGGGATGTAGGAAAATAATTATCTCCCGCGAACCACACAGGTCGAAGACGTAAACTTCGTTAAAAAAATTCCCTCAACCCAAGATGTAACGCGATCCGTGCCTATTGGTCGGGTTTGGCAGCCAGGGGATAAAATTAGGCTGCATCTTAACGGAACTCTTCTGAATCAGGCCGCCTCAGGTTGCAATAGTTACCTAACCATGGTATGGGGCGCTGCCATGGCGGATCCTCCTTGGTCACATGGTACATGGCGACAGCCCCGTAGAGCGGCAGGTGAGCGTAAGCACCAGACAAATTAATAAACAAAACAATTCGGATAGCGTAAGCAAACGGACATACAGACAGATAGCGTAAGCAGACGGACAAACGGACTGACATTAAGACAAAACGAAAGTACAATCGGACGGACAAATGGGCAGGCCTAATGACAAAACAAACGAGCAAATGGACCAAACGGACGGACACTAACGAACTGAGGAAGTTCGTAACTCCCTCAGAGGATGAGCTCTTGGCCTCTAGTCAAGAGACAGTTGATGGCAAAGCATTCGGAGGAAATGAAAGAAAGCCTTTTCCACTGTTTATGCGAATGTCCAGGTCTAGCAAGACTTCGCTCTTTCGGTAGAAAATTAATATGAAATCTCTGCTGCTATACTGAGTGAGATCCAACACGAAATGGATCTGACTCAAAACAAAAAAAAACACTAGACATCACACGAGATCAGTGCTAGTAAAACGGTGCTAGTCGCTAATTAGGATTATTTCAATAGGAATACTGAACCACTTCAACAACAACAACAATTAAATAACTGTGTAAAAAAGTTTTACAAAATTTTACTACTGCTGGTTTATTAATTTGAAAAAAAAAAATTATATCAAAAAAAAATTAGATTTCACTTTTTTTTGTTATTGCGATCTAGTATTATAAACAAATTTTCACAGAAAATCATATTTTAATGACCAAGAAAAAACAGTTTTTATTAAAGAAGTTAAATTTAGGAACACAAAAATTTTATTTCGAAGAAAAATTAAATTGTGAAATATATAAAATTTCGATTTTTTTTTATTGGTTGTTGGAGTTGTAGATCAAACTATTAATGAAAAAATAGTGCAAGTTAAGCCTGGTTTTTTTTTGTGTTATGGCGATTTAGTATTACTCGTATAAACAAATTCTCACAAAAAATCATGCTTTAATGACCTTGAAAAAACAGCTTTTATTAAAAACAAATTAAATTTAGGAACAAAAAAATTGAATTTACTACTACTGCTAGTTTATTAATATGAGAAAAAAATTAAATTTCGAAAAAAAATTTTAATTTCGAAAGAAAATATTAAATTTCGAAAAAAAATATTAAATTTCGAATTTTTTTTTATTGATTTTTGGGGTTGTCGAGTCAACTATTAATGAAAAAATAGTGCAAGTTAAGCCTGGATTTGTTTGTTATTGCGATTTAGTATTATAAACAAATTCTCACAAAAAAGCCCTGAAAAAAGCAGCTTTTATTCATAAAATCAAATAAAAAATAATAATAATAATAATAATTTCGAAAAAAAATTAAATTTCGAAAAAAATATTAAATTTCGAAAACTTTTTTTATCGATTTTTGAGGTTGTAATGAAAAAAAGGTTATTAATAAAAAAAGTGCAAGTTAAGCCTGGATTTTTTTTTTTTGTGATTGCGATCGGGTATTATAAAAACATTCTCACAGAACAGAAAAGTTTATTTTAATGACCCTGAGGAAACAGCTTTTATTATATATCATATTTCATTATTCAGTAGGATTAGTTCACTTATCTACATATCTACTTATTAACAGTAAATATTTGCAGTTTATTTTTACAACCTTACTTAAGCATGAAATCCATTAAGTCATAAAATTTGCATAGAAATTGCATCAAACATGAAACGAAAACGCCCACGTAAAATGTGCGAAAATTAATAAATGGGATAAGTATAGGTATCATACACGTGCACTAGGGAGGGTGGATTTTTTGTTTTGCTGAGCACACATTTGGCTCAAAACAAATCGAGAAATTCTGCTAAGCAGTCATGCAAAAGTGATGATTGATCAAAAATTTGATTAGTAAGAAAAACTTTATAGCTTAATGAAATATTAATACTAATAATAAAAGATTAAAATATGTATAGTACTTTACTCACTACAATTCTCTATGAACATTACTGGTCGTAGTTCACTTATAAAAATATCTGAAACCACGGAAAATTATCGCTGATTTCTACTAAACGTATTTTTTTCGCGCTCTACCAAAAGTGAAGAACTGCTGCTGTCTCGTCTACAAACCGTATCGGTATATTAAATAATTTTTCTTACACGGTTTCATAGTAATATATTTTTGTAATCTAGGTGACGTAAAATTAATCACCAAATTTGGTTTTGGAGTAATTTTTTAACTAAATAAACAAAAATTATTTTGAGTGATGGAAATCTTTATTTTGACCTTTACGAGCTCACCATTTATTATGTGTTTGCATACTACAGCTGAGTAGTTCACAATTTGTAAAAATTATAAATCTTCTGTTGGAGTAACTAATTTTGCGCCACCTTGTATATATAATTTATGCATTCATTCTCCAAAGAAACAAAATCAATTTTCCTTAGCATACATTATTATTTATGTAGATTTCCATAAAAAGCCATTTGTAAAACACTCCTCAATTTAATTTAATTTCAATTTTATTTAATTTGCTCGCAGTTGATTGCATTAGAAATACGATTTGCTACTGAATGGGGCAATAAAATTTTAATTAACGAATGTAAAGCAGACAGCAAAAGTGCTTAATCCAAAAGAGTTATTCAATTTATATACAGCAAGAGTGAGTATAGAAAATAATGCATGTTTTACTTTCAACATTAAACTCCTTAACTCCTCTTAATAATAAATGGCAGTTTTTCTTTGACTGTCGCATCCCAGGATTAACTGAGTGGCACAATTTTTTTTTTTTAATTGTAGATGCATATTTCGTCGCAAAAAGTAAATAAATAACTAATGAAAAAAAAAATAAAAGTATAAAAAAACCATTCCCCGGTTTAACATGGAACCTCCAAAATCACTTAGAATTTAAACATATTTTTTTAAACTTCCATCATGGGGGGCACTGGAAGCTGCAGGATTAACTTCAAATTAAAAGTACGTATTTTATTATTATGCCACAAAAACTGTTATAGTTTAATTTTGAACTATTGAAAAAATCGTTCGGTCTTGAAATACTTGAAATACTACCGATGTGGGGACCAAAAATTTTAGTATCAACCAAACCAACCTACGCTTATAGAGCCTCATATGAAGAAAAAGCTTTTTGCTGACTTCAAGCGAGTTGCAGACGTCAAACTAAGTAAGACTGAGAAATAGGGTACTTTCTATTTTTTCTATTTCCTCCAGAATTGAGTCATATATCAATTATTTTCTCGGTAGATGGCTGTAGTGATGGATATCTCGTCAAGTATGAATCAAACAATTTAAAGTTTATGCTCATTGCCAAGGTGACATTTCACAATAAAAAAATTATTTTGCTGTTTCTTGTTCTTTATTCGTTCCACTCAGTTGTGAGTTACCGGGTGTTAATAATAGAAATCAACAAAGAGTAAATTCGGTACATTTTACATACAGTTTGTCTTTGTCAAAAGGGCGAAAATTCAAGCCTGGCCGCTGAAGTTGTGGATGATGTTTCTGGTTATAATAACAGAATTACGTGCATTTTCGGTTTCGTCGATTCCGCTCAGCCATTTTTGATGTTAAAAGTATATCGAAAATGTCGATGAAATCACAGAAATAATCGAAGTTGACAAGCATGTTGACTGTCGTAGCATCGCTCAGGAGCTAAAGATGGGCCATAAAAGTTTTAAAACATTTGCGCAAAAATAATGGGTTTATTTCCCCCAAACTCAAATAATGGAAGATTTATTTATTATTTTTTTATTCCGCGTTCGAAGCAAAATAGTGAAACCTACTAGACTCGTATATCAGAAACTATTTGTTTATTCAGAAAGTATGAATCTAACATTTCAAGGCACGCTGCCGTCTCTACTACACATTCGCTTAGTAGAAATCAAACTAAAAAGTTTGCAAATCCATACAACAATTACAAATATTAGAAGCTTTATATAAGAGTGAGCAGAAGACTGTTAAGCTTTTTTGGTTTCGCTGTACAGAAATTTTATGTAAGAGCATTAGCAGAGAACTGTTAAACTCCGTTTGGCTTTCCTTTACGGGAGTTTAAGATAGTGAGGAGGAAACTGTTAAATTGCTTTTCTATGAACGATATATACGTTTTCCTTTAATACCAAATGGAACAAAGGGCGTAAATTACTCCAAAATGCCAGCTGATGCGGGTTTTCCCCTATAACTCTCAATTTGCTCCATGATAAGCCGAGAGTTGCCATTTCGCACGCTCTGCTTGTTGGAACGGGTTCCACCGTGACGCATGCTTGTCTGCATCATTTGTCATCCTTTCGAAGTGAGTGACCAATCCATTGCTGCTGCTGTTCGTCAACATCCAATGACTCCTAGTGCAGTTGAACGAAGTTGCTGATGCAGGGTCGTTGTTATAACCTTATGATCAGAACGCTTGGATGACAGTAAGCAGATGTCATTGGTATCGACCTGGTATCTCAGGTTACTCACATATTCGAATCTAAATTTCTACCTAATCGTCAAATTCACAGCATTACTGAGGAAGCAGAAAATTAGATTAAGTTTTGTGGAGTAAACTTGGCTGATCAACAATAATCACATGTAGACCAGTACTGGTCGCTGATGCGAAAGGAAAGTACTATATAGTTCTTATGTTTTTTTATTTTAAAAAGATAATTATACACCCTATGATCAGAAAGTATCGGGAATGTTTACATGAAACACAACATAGTTAAATTTCAGGCAAATTGATTTTATCTTCTTCAAAATATGACCCGTCTGAAGCACCACACATGTGTCAACGTTTAACCCAATCCTCCATGCAGCCCTGGTAGGCCGAGGAAGGGATGGCCTTCAACTCCTTCGTCGCATTCTTTTTGATCTCCTCTATCGACTGAAATCTCCTTCCACGAAGTGATAACTTCAAATTGGGAAACAAAAAGCATTCACGGGGCCATATCAGGTGAATACGGTACTTGGACGATGGTATTTACTTGGTGTTTGGTCAAATAATCCAGCAAAATTTGAGCTCAATGCGACGGCCCGTTATCAGCAAAATCCAAGAATTGTTTGCTCCCATTTTTCCGGGCGTTTGCGGCATCTCTCAAACGATGGCGCTAAAAAGTGACAGATGTGTCTTACAGTCCTACCAACATAAGAAAAAACTATGAACCGGTTTCCACGTGCACGGTTCGTTTAAATTAAACATTCCCGGTACTTTTTGATCATAGGGTACATAAAATGGGTGCTTATAACTAGTAGAACGCACGACTATATCATTGATATGTTGTCAGTCGGAATAATTAAAAATAATTATGTGATGGCATATTTTTCTTAATTTTTAATTCCAAGGATTCAGGTTCTAAAGTTTTATTATAAAATGCAAGAATAACTAAAATTTCAGTACAAACAAAATTTTATTATTTACACTCAAAACTTAAACTTATTAATAATTCATTTAAAATTATTTCTTTATACTATTCTTGAGACGGCAGGATAAATATTTATACAAAGATATATAGTCACAGCCATTTAAGGGTGTATTCTAGTGTAGAAATTCAAAAAAAAGCATTCTTTTTTTTTGATATTCACAAAACTTAACCTTCCAAGAATATGTCCTTAAAAGGAAGAAGAATATATCCTTAAAGAATATATCCTTAAAAGGAATGTCCTCAAAATTTTAATTATTTCCAGAGATATAGCTATTTTAGTGTCACGACTTCTCAACTGGCTCAGCTAGAACGCCACAGGGCGTAACTGCACCCAAAACTTCAAACGCGTTTTCTCGAAACTATATACAAAATGTTACCCTGTATTTCAAAATGTTTACCTTGATTTCTCAGGTTCTACTTAACCGATTTACTTGAAATTAGGTGTGAACCTTCTCAATATATATATCTATCGTACTTACTATTATTATAAACAAACTAAAATTTTTACTATTTTTAAAAAATTGCGAAAAGTAACAAAAAGTAGTAAATAAATTTATCATTTTTTAGGCAGCCGTAATTTGGCCGAAAAAAAACTTTTTTTCGACTTTTTTGTAGTAAATACGATTCATTCATCAAAATTAATAATCTATTTATTTTTTTGTTTGTTTTGTTGTCTGTGTAGGTGTGGCGCGCCATTTCTTGTTAACCCCCCACTTTAACAATTTATAACTTTTTGAGTTTTTCGTTTTTTGAGATTTTTAATTTTTTTATGTATTTTTAAAACATTAATAAATATCTTATTAAAAAATGGATAGCAAAAGTATTTTTTATTTTTAATTTATAGCACCCGAAAAAACACCTCAAATTCATGCCTCTACACTAGAATACCTCCTTAAGATATTTATAATATTAGAGCGAAGTCTTTCTAAATTGGGCAGATGTCTTTGACGTGGTTGATGTTTTCATGGTAATCCAAGTTACAAACTGTACAGGCGGTAGAAAGTACATTCTTAAAAGGCCCCGCATTTAGAATACTTCCTTTTGCATACAATCGGGTGATTCTGATTTAACAGCAAAGTCCAAAAAAGTCGAAAGTTTTTTATTCTTAAGATTGCCTAAAAACGAAGATATGAACGCAGACAAGGATTCAGAAGTAAGAGCATGGAAAAGCTCCATATTTAACATTATCGAGATATCTGTCCACTCTGTTACCCGATGAGCGCCGAGTATTTTATATGAAAGCATAGTGCATTCAGTTCATACGTATGATGCTTTGCAATGGTCAGCTCTATTTTAAGATAGCTAAGCGAGGGGTTCATATGTGTATTTTTGTGGATGGTAAGGATGCTTGGTTTTGTCCAGCATGCCGATCCTTCTTTTTCAGGCATTATTTAGTAATTGCCACCAGTGTTAATGGCTGCCTGGCTGTTAATGAATGTATTCGCATTGGAGCTGAATTGGTTTAGAAACTTCACAATATATTCAATGAAATTTTATGTAAAAGGAACAGAGAACTCCGTTTGGCTTTCCTTTACAGAATAAAGGAAAGGTTAAAATAGCTGAGAGAAAATGAATAAATGTTGTTCTGGGTGGTAAGGTTCAGTGCTGGTTTTTTCTAGCATTTCGATTTTACTTTTTCAAAAGTAGGTATTACCTGCCTGGCTGTCAATGAATATATTCACATTGGAGCTGAGACTGAGCGTGAATGTAGCATTGGATTAGAATCTTCATACAATTTTATGAACTTCATTAGTTGAATTTCATCCAGGATTACCTTTAACTGCTACCTGGTCATTCAATTCATTCGTCACCATCTCAACCCAAACAAAAGTACCACGTAATGGTTTAAATTTTTCTTCTAACAGCAACTAAATAGGTCAATGCATTAACTAAGCTTTCAAACACTACTCAAATACATACATAGATATTTTAATTTTCTTCCAGGTGAATGTAACTGGGAAATCATTTGTAGTAAAAATAATATTAATTTAAATACTTAAACGCACTCATCGAAATAAGTAATTAACGTCCGCCGCATACTTGCTAACTACTTATATTTTGATTAAAAAATTCTTCGCTTTTTAATATCTGCCGCTTATTTAAACGCTTATCCAGGCTGCCTTTCTTTGCTGCTTAGTTACGCTCTAACAGTCAGAGTGCGAAAGACAAATGACACCGTTCCCAAAGCGTTTAAAATTCAAATAAGTGGGCTTTCTTTTTTAAGGCGCACTAATACAAAAACAATTTTAATACCTATAAAAGCGAGAAAAAACCTATAAATTGGCAGGAGTTAAAACAACAACACATAAGTGTGCATATTAGGATGGCACAACAAAAAACTTGTGTTTTTCCTTTTGCTTTGCCTACAGTATGTATGTATATATAATACTTTACATATATAAGGTACTATGTTCATATGTACTATATGTAAGTTTACATTCTTCTAAGTGGATTTTCACTGAAGCGTTTAGAAACTTAAGGAAAAATAAGTTAATGTCATCAATTTGTGTTGAAAAGCTTGAAAATTTGAATTTTGTATAATTTTTCGTTTAAAAAAATTACGAACGCCTCACTTCTTCTCAACTCGATTTCATAGCTATTGGCTACACTTTCAGATAAGAAACTGGCGTATCGTTAAAGGAAATAAACAGAAAGCGCACACACCTTAAGAAGTTAGAGTGACCCAGTAGGAACTTTTCAGCAAAATCCAGGAAAATAGTAAACAAAATTTCAGTTGTCATAAGAAATTTCTGGTGTTTATGTTGGGTTCTTTTTTAGTAAGTAATTATTACCGCAGTGCATGCTTGTGCATACAAATCTGTGAACTTTTAATAACAATAAAATTATTCAACTTTAGTAGATATCGCTTTTAGATCGACAAATCTGCACAGATTGCCTGAGAGTTGAGAAAAATGTATATGACTTTTAGTAAAATATTTTCTACAGTTTTCGAATTGTTTAAGAGATTTACATACATTTATTTTAAAAATTCTGGTTTCATAGGTATATTAGACTGACCGAATTAAAAGGCGCTTTGGAGACTGAAACTTCACAAAAATGAAATAAAATTTTGAGAAATTAAAAAAAAAAACATGTTATCACAAATTCAAGTTACACCTTAAATATTTTGAGAGAAACGTTTTTTATTATTATTTATAGGAGATATATACAATATAACCCTAACTTAATTAGCACACTGGCTAAGAGAAACCCTTATTTGGAAAAAACATATTGAAAAACGATATCATTTTGAAAAACAAAAAATAATAAAACAAAAAACGTTTTATTTTAAAAGTATACATATATAATATTTATATATGACTTTAAAGGGTGTAAAATATGCAAACGAAACATGTTTTGAAAAAAAAAAACATTAATTTGAAAGCAAACTTATTTTAAAAAAAAGTTAATTTGGAAAAAAACATTAATTTCAGAGAAAACTTATTTAAAAAAATAAGTTAATTTGGAAAAAAATATATTGAAACGAAATTATTTTTGAGAAAAAATAATAACTTTTTATGAAAAACATTTATTTGAGACTATAAAGAGCTTAAAATGCGCAAACAAAACTTATTTTGAAAAAAAAAAAACTTAATTTAGAAAAAATATCTTGAAAAACAAAATTATTTTGAGAAAAAAATTCACAAAAAAACTTTTTATTTTAAAGATATTTATTTTAGACTGTCAAGAGTTCAAAACGTGCAAACGAAACTTGTTTTGAAAAAAACATTAATTAGAGAGAAAACTTTTTTTAGAAAACAAGCTAATTTGGAAAAAAATATTTTGAAACGAAATTATTTTGAAACAAGGAAAAAACTTCTTATTAAAAAAAATTATTTCAGACTGTAAAAAGTTTAAATGTGCTAACAAAACTTATTTTGAAAAAAAAAAAAGAATTATATTGAGAGAAAACTTATTTAGAAAAAAAGTTGATTTGGGTAAAAAATTTTGAAAAGAAATTATTTCAAAAACAGATAAAAACTTTTTATTAAAAAAAATTTATTTGAGACTATACAAAGTTTAAAATGTTCAAAAAAACTAATTTTGAAAAAAAGTTAATTTAAGAAAAGCTTATTAAAAAAAATATGTTGAAAAGAATATTTGAGAAAATAAAATTAAGAAGAAATTATGATTTTAAAAGCATTTATTTGGGACTGTAAAAAGTGTAAAATGCGCAATCCAACTTATTTTAAAAATAAAAGACTTAATTTTAAAGAAAAACCTCGAAAAAACGGAACGAAAAAGAAATTATTTTAAAAACATTTATTTGACTCTGTAAATGAAACTTATTAAAAAACAATTATTTTTAGTGAAAACTTATTTAGGAAACAAAATTTCTTGGAAAAAAGATTATTTTGAAAAACAAAATTTGTTTAAAAAGAATTATTTTAAAAATATTTTTTTGAGGCTCTAGAGATATTTTGAGAAAAAAATTAAAAACAGAAATGTATTAATTTAAATTTATTATTTATTTTGGGAATAAAAAATAAAAAACAACAATATTTATAAACTTAAATTTTGATAAATTTTATTAATTTAAATTTCATTTTTTTGTTTTTATTTTTGTATTCACAATATCTCTAGAGTCCCAAATAAATATTTTTAAACTAATACTTTTTTCAAATTCCATAATAATACGTTTTTTTTAATTGATAAAAATTTATCGGTACTTTCTTGCAAAAATTTGAAACATTAAATCAGCAAAAGTTTGAAAATAAAAGGAGTGCTTCTGATTGCATATTCGAAAAACTACGGCAATATAAACTTAAATTTTGATAAATTTTATTAATTTATATTTAATTTTTTTTTTAATTTTTGTATTCACAATATCTCTAGAGTCCCAAATAAATATTTTTAAAATAATACTTTTTTAAAATTTCATTTTCAAAATAATTTCTATAAATTTAAATTTATAAATTATTAAATAATTTGAAAATAATTTTCTTTGATACTGTAAGCGAAAATTATTTTGAAAAAAAAATATTTTGAGAGAAATCTTATTTAGAAAAAAAATATTTTAGATAAAAATTATTTTTAAAAAATATATTGGAAAAATTATTGCTGGAGAAGCATTTATTTTAAACTCTAAAGAGATTTTTGGAGATATACCTCGAAAAAGCAAATTATTTTGAGAACAAAAAGTTCAAACAAAAACTTATTAATTTAAAAACAGTTATTTGAGGTTGCAAGGAGTTTAAAATATACAAAAAAATAAATAAAAAAAGTAGTATATGAAGTTTTTGCTTATAGAACCTCAAATAAAGTTTTTGCTGAAAATAATTTGTTTTTTTATATTTTAGAACACCAAATAAAGTTTTTGCTGAAAATATTTTATTTTTTTAATTTTTTTGTATAGCTTAGAACCTCAAATAAAGTGTTTGCTCAAAACAATTTTTTTCGAGATAAGTTTTAAATACAAAAAAAATTATTTTGCAAAAAATATGCTCTCCTTCCGAGTATTCTTTTTTTGTTACGATAAAAAAGTGCATCTATGTATCGCCTTAAATTTCCTATCTGGAGCTTGCGCACAAAGTATGTAGATGTCGGCATGCGCGCCTGCATAACTCTCATATGTATAGCCTCATTTTTATGGAAATTCTTCACCAACAATCAAGTGGGGCTCTTTGCTTTGACCAAGGCTTGCCTCAAGTGCAGCTTCAAAGATGGCATGCATGCCCACTAAGGACACTCCTTACTTGCCATGCAATCGTGCGGCAGACCAGCAATTTCCAATGATACTTAAACATTTTGGCGGAAATGGGGACAGTGCGGTCAGTGCCAAGCCTTGCTGGTCATAAATATAAAAGAATAAAACTTAGAAAAAATAAATATACAAGTCTGTAGGTGCATATGTACATAGTACAGCTAGAAGACACAGCTACTCATACAAGCTTGCATGTGTGTGTAAGCACTTAAATATATGATTGGTGACCATAGAAAGCTGCGCATGGTAATCGATATGAAAATAGGGAAGCTTTGCGCCACACTTCACCTGCAAGTGGGTAATGCGCTGGTGAGATGTCCGAAGCGGGTGCGCGCTTGCCGCAAATAAGGCAACAGGTAAGTAAGTAGGCATGTGCAATGAAATGTTGCTTAAGCACAACGCAGCATCCATAAGTGAAATGTCAAAGTTTAAATGCATTGCTGGTGAGTGCTTGAGAAAAAAGCAAAAAAACTAAGTAAATAAATAGAAAAGAATAAAATTCGCGCACAAAAGAAATCTCAACCGTCAAAAGCATAGCAAGCGTGAGGCAGACGCACGAAGGCACGCATGCACGCACGCACGCACGTACGTTGCCACAAACAAAGCAGTCACTATTGCTGCCGCTATCAGCACCACCACCTGCTGTGCTTTGTGCGCGCAGAAGCGCAAACCCAACAAGAAAAACGCGCAGCAAACAACCGACTATGACTTTTGTGCAAAAACAGAAACAAACAACAAATCAAAAATAAAAAGTAAACTCTAAGCGTTTGTTATTGCGGCAGCGCGCGGCGCATTGCACATTTTTATCTAAAGTGGTTGTTTGGCAGCAATAGCAATGCAATCTTTCGCCGACTGGCAACTGGTATTGCGGCGAGGGCCTGCATTTTAATTGATGTTGCAGCGTGCTACGCATGCCCGCCACACAAACGCATAAACTCGTGGCGGCCTAGCACTTAATCGTCAGTGCGGCGGCGCATACGGTTTCTATGTGCATACGGATATGTGTGTGCGTATATGTATCTGATGGCAACCGAGTGTGTAGAGCTGGAGTGTAGAGCAACTGCTGGCCAAATGGCAACATGGCTACCGCGCACAATTGAGTTGCAAGCAAGGTAGCAAAAACGTAGGCACATACAAAAAACAAAACAAAAAAACACAATTAGAGATAAAGGTAAAATGAGAAAGCCAAACAAGAGAGGCGCGCAAATCGCAACAAAAAAATTATAAAAAAAATATTGAAAAGCAATGCTTTGCCGCGTTGAAACGAAATCTGTGCAAAAATCAATAATATGCATTTGCTGCTGCCACATACGACTACGTTAGGGGCACCACTAAAGGCCAGTCGCAGAGCTACAAAGTGACGCAAGTGAGTGTGCGCTTGCAACGCTTTCCGTAGAAATGTAATTTTTTTACTACTTTATTGACTTGGAAGATGATTAAGTCGCGAGACACAGCAGGCCACTAAGGTTTGACTAAGTTTTTATATTCGATTGGAAATAGACTTTTTTTCGTTTTGTGTCACAAAAATTGTAATTTACAATTTTAGGCGATCATTTAAATAAATAAATGCATAAATGTGAATGTTAAAATTTTTACGATATGAAAAAATGTTGTGCAACATAAATGTGCTTGAGTGGCTGAGTATTAGCGAATAAAATTCGCTAAATTTGGCGCAATCGTTTGCTTGCCTTGAAGCGAAAAAAAAACACACAAAAATTGCTTTACAACAGTAAAGGCGCTTTGTTTGCTGGTAGCTACAAATATTTTTTCTTCACACCATAAAATACAATATTTCTATTATTTCTACTTTCAAATTGTGAATTTTTCTTCAACATACAATAATTTATGTGGCGCCTATAGTATAATTATGACACTTAATTAAAGAAAATTATATAAAATCGTATAATGGCAAATAATATTTAATTGAATTTTTTATAGCACAAATATCGAGTTCACAATCAAATATTTTTAGTTTAAGCAAAATACTGCTTTCTCATAATAATACTTTTTTTAATTGATAAAAATTTATCGGCACTTTCTTGCAAAAATTTGAAA
The DNA here is from genome assembly GCF_027943255.1 of Anastrepha obliqua. Classification (NCBI taxonomy): domain Eukaryota; kingdom Metazoa; phylum Arthropoda; class Insecta; order Diptera; family Tephritidae; genus Anastrepha; species Anastrepha obliqua. The sequence goes on along the minus strand of NC_072896.1, from coordinate 85,721,839 downwards.
CATTAAATCAGCAAAAGTTTGAAAATAAAAAGAGTACTTCTGATTGCATATTCGAAAAACTACGGCAATTCAATTTTTTTTTTATCTTTATTTCCAACGTCAAAGTGAGCGATGCCATAACAAGTATTCGAAGTAGCTTAGACATGGTATTAAAACCGCTCAAAATTCGTTTATTTGCAGATAAGGTATGTAGGTAGAAAGTTAACTGAAATAATTTAAAAAAAATTATTTTGTGACTTATTCAATCAATTTATTCAATTTCGGTATAAAATTTTTAGTGTCCAATATATTCGGTTCCTTTTAACTTTTTCGTACATTTGAAAATTTTTTTTTGTATTTTTTAGAGTAAAACATACTTAAAAAACAAAAACAAAAAAAATTTCGTACACTTTTTAACCTTTAGATATATAGAATATAAATACTTTAGAATAAAAAATACTTTTTTCTAAAATTTTTAACTTTTTTTAATATATCTATTTTTATTTAAAAAAATAAAATTTACTCAAAAAACAAATCATTGTTTTCCCACATTTTTTAATTTTTGTATCCAATTTCATATTTTATATATTATATTTTTTAGAATATAACGTAATTAAAAAATTCAGTTTACTTAATCCAAAAGAAAATTTAAAAATTTTTTGAAAAAAAAAACGTTTTTGGAAAAAAAAATTCTTTGAAAATATGTTATATTCAAAAAAATTAAAAAAAAAAAAATATTTTGAAAAAATTGTTTTAATAATTTTTGGGAATTTTTTTTCTACAATTTTCAACTTTTAGGTACACTTTCACATTTTTAAGAAAAAAATTTACTTAAAAAACAAATAATTGTTTTGCTAATTTTTTAAATTTTTGTTTCCAATTTCATATTTTATATATTATATTTTTTAGAATACAACATACTTAAAAACTTTTTTTTTCCAAAACCATTTTTTTTCAAAGAAATTCAGGACCAACTTTTTAAACGAATTCCTAAAAATGACACAAATAGCTCGTTTGATAGCTTCAAATAATAAGTCAAATTCTTTATTGAAGCGAATATTAGTAAAGAAATCTTGAGAGCTGACAGGTGCTGCAGCACTTAGTCATTCCAACGAAGATGTGGTCTTCCTCTCTCTTGTTTTTCTTTTAGGGGTACCGTGTTGTAGATTCACCTTGCTAGAGCGCCAGTAAAATATTGGCTACCAAATATTCTCCGGGTGTGCCTATATAAAATTGGGTATTCAGAAGGATGCCGTAAGTGTCAAACTGTTGTTTGTCGTGAACTTTAAAGGGTTGCAAATATATTTAGTGCTCTCTCCAAGTGCCTTGCAAATATTATTGTGAATTTTTAAAGAGTTAAAAAATAGTTGGTTGTAATTTATAGCCTTCGAAATATTTATTGAGCCATTAAAAACTTAACGACATGTGACAATATGGCATTCACGACCCCTTGTGAACCACTTAAATATTAGTAAAAAATTTTTTTTTTTTTAATGGAGGGTCTGCCCATACACATTCGAGTAGGAATATTTAATTTTTATTATTTAGAGTCTAACACCTGCTTCCACATTGACATTAAGGTGGCAATAAAAAAGTTTAGCATATATCCAATTCCAGCTAATTTTTCTTTCAAAATACTTAGAGTAGAATATTTTATGTTTGTTTTTATTTTATTTTTTATATGTATATCGTACTTGTGTTTAGTAAACTTTGAAATTTGAAAAAGAAAATGAAAAATAAATAAAGGAAAACATAAATAAAAAATGTAACAAAATACTCTTAATAAAGCTATTAATATTTAACATTATTGCGTATAGATTTAGCTTTCCATTTTATGACACGCCAATCCTAATTGCATGCCTACTTAATAGCATTTCGATCGTAATGCAACTAAAACCCATTTTGCAGCCACCCTCAACCCTCCACAGTCATTGTTTGTCACATAAAAGTCATATTTCATTCACTACATTTTTAAATGCAAATGAAATGCAATGCCGGACTGCAGAAGGACGTGGCGCAAGCGCGAAATAAGTGACAGCTGGCACAGCAATAAGTGGAAATATGGATGTAGTTGGTAAAAAAAGTACCTATTTTAATACATCCACATATTTGTACTAGTGTCATTACTTGGGTTTGAACATCAGCAAGTTTTATTGCTGCTAGACGCTGAAGTGAAAAGTCAAACTACTTAGCACAAATTTTAGTTCATGAATTGGTATTTGAGGGAAGAAGTTAAGGCAGGTAGTTCGAGTGCGACAAGAACAAATGTTCGATGTTTTGTTTTTATATGGAGGAAAATACGCAGCACCAGTTGGTAAAAGAAAAAAAAACTAAAAAAATCAAAGCGATTTTAAAGGCCCTTAAAAGAAGTGCACGCGCTAATTATTTAAATTTTTTTTCTTTTGTTTTTTAATTTTTATTAATCTATATAAAACCAAATGTGACATACATCAAAGTCTCAAACTTTGCACAAGATTTATAAAAACTCGACAAATTTTCATCGAAATTTCAAACTTTTTGGCCGAAATTTTTTTTTTTTTTTTTTGTTAAGAACACTTTTATTGCAAGCTGTATACATACATTAAGCAATATTTGAAGAATAACTTAAACTAGCAGCTAGAGAATTTCAGTCGTTTATGGGATACACCCAGTAGTACAACCCATTTCATTTCTTCCCACTCAAAGAGGAGGTCTGTGGTGGATTTTCTTTTGAGTCGGGTGAAAGCAATGGGATTTGCTATCATTTCGGTTATTAAGGCATTAGAGTGAGCTAAGAGCCTGAGATTGTGGGATCTTGCATATTTCTCTATTTCTTGCATAACAGTGGATATTTGGCAAAGTCAAGTCACGGTGTATTTGCGAGTTTGTAATATAGTCGGTTGTAGTGGTGATCATTCTTAGTGTTTTTGACTGAAGTCGTTGTAAAATATCGATATTGGAGTTTGACGCAGTGCTGCAAAGTTAAATACCATATGTCCACATGGGTTTTAGAACTGCTGAGTATAAGAGCAATTTGCTTTCGACAGAAACTTGGGAATGACGATTTAAAAGCCAGTACCTGATTTTAATACCAAGTGCTTTTCTTTTTGAGAATATATGTGTTTTCCACGTTAATTTTCTGTCTAAATGCATTCCTAGTTATTTGGTTTCATTGCTTTGTGGAATTTTCATATCGTTGAGTTGCTAGTAAAGCACTATCATTAGCAAATGTGCTTATAGTTGCTCCTTCAGTTTCGGGTAAGTCACATGTGTAGAATAGGTACAATATTGGTCCCATTACGCTTCCTTGGGGAACGCCCGCTGAACTTTCGCAGAGCTCGGAAAGATGATCTCCTTCCTTGACGATGAAATTTCGATTATGAAGATAAGGCTTTATAAGTATGTAGAAGTTTATAGGGAGGGTGGTTTTAATTTTGTAGAGCAAATCGTCGTGCCATACCTTGTCAAAAGCGGGGACAATGTCGAGGAACGCTGCTGCGCAGTATTTTTTTGTTCGAATGCCTTGTGAATGTATTCAACAACTTGATGAACTTGTTATACCTATAGTGCTGTGTTCTTTTCGAAAACCGAACTGATGAATGGGTATTAATTTTCGTTCTTCGATGATCGGAAACAGTCTTTTAAGAATAAGACATTCCATAAGGTTGAAAGTGATTGTAGAAGGCTTATTGGGCGATACGATTAAACTGAATCTGGTTTTTTACCAGGTTTGGGGACCATTTTAATTTGAGCCACTTTCCATTGGGCAGGAAAATTTTCAGTTAGTATAATTGCATTAAATATATACGTTAACAGAGTAACTCCTATTTCTGGGAGCTCTTTGAGTACTTTGGCTGTAATAAGATCGTAGCCGGGAGATTTATTAGTGTTCAGATTTTTAATGGCAGATTTCACATCAAATTTAGAGAATTTACGTAATTTACGGCCGAAATTAAAAAAAAATTAGGCACGCACACTTTTATAGCCCATTAAATTTTGGTATAATAAAGTGCAAATTTGAAGTAGCTCGAAACTCTGGTTTCCTGGTTTTTGATGATTTGTTTTTCCTGGCCCAGCGGCTTCTCGAACTTTCTTCATATGAAAAAAATTTCGTGCATTCTTTAATTAAAAAAAAATATCGCTTTTCTATCAATGAGAGTACGTCTTCTTCTTCTTTTTCTTCTTGACTTGCATACATATATAAAATTACCGATTTTTCCAAAGTTTTATTACCCCACACAGGAACTTAGCACCACTGCCTTTGCTGCGTTCACATTGAATAGATACTTATAGAGGCAGCGACTGCCTGGCATATCAAACAATTTTTTTCAGTCAGCAATTCAATAGTCTATAATCATACTACGTGCATATAAGTGTATATGTATGAGTGTATAAGTATGTTTATACTCCATTACAGCAGTTTATGTACTCGTTGGGACGCACTCATGAATAGGAATCGCTCGCTGGTCAACTCAGATTCTTTAGAACTTTGCAGCGACTTTCAACTGGGCATTTGCCGCATTTCATTTCATTGCTTGGTGAGGCATTTTTTATTGTTTTCATTCATACTCAATTTTATTTTTATAATTTTTGTTTGTTTTTGGCGTTTTTTACTTAACACGTTTTGCTTTATTTTATCGAATTGCTGCATAGACTTTTTCGAAATTTTATTACACTGTCAGTGCAATGCCGAAACATTCATTTAAATTTGATATGCCTGTCTACCTGGACGACGCGACAGCGCAAGTTCTGTTTGTTTATTGGTTTGCCAAGTGTGATGCGCGTGTGCAAAAGCGCTATACACACACTCACACACACATGGGCACATGCTAGCTAACGCGATCTCATACAAACTAGCAGACACTTAAAAATGAAGACAGGATATACAAAAGACGGCTGCAGCAAGCTTCATTGCACCACGAAACCAATGTCGGGTGCGCTGCTCGCATTCCTTTTCCTTTATAATTTTTATACGTTTTTTATTATGTTGGTTTTTGTATTTGCATTAATTTTTTTTTTTCGTTTGCTTTTACACGCGCCTCAAGTTTCACACCAACCAACCAACCTGTCCTAAGTGGTGGACAAGCAGGCTGGCTTGGTTCGTTGGTTGGCTGGTTGGTCGTCTGACTGGCTGAGTGTTTGCTCGGCTCCTGCGCGTACACGTTGGCGGTTAGTGAGGCAGGCAGGCTGGCAAGCTGGCTGGCGGTTTGAGTGCATTCATTTGCACAGTCCTGCGCTGCAGCGGCGCTGATGCGCTATGCATTGCAACCAGAATCTGGAGGAGTTGGGTCCGAGCGCATAGCGAGCCTGAATTTGTGTGATATTTTGTACTTTTTCTCTTTTTTTCTGTTACTTTCAACTGCGCTCTATATGTTAATCGCTACATACCTCTCTGCGTGTGTGTGTGTGTTTGTGGCTGTTTTTCTATCTGACTTGATTCAAGGTGTTAGCGTAAATTTAAAATGCGTAGATTTTATGTCACTCGACGGGATTAGAGGAATTTACTAAATAAATTCTACATGTCGGGTTGCAGGCGACACATGTAAATGCGCCTAACCGCACACAACACCAGCACCAGCCCCTCGCACGCATCCAACACAGCGCACCTCGTTATGCCTCTAACAACGCTTCTACAACCACATAATTATAAGTACGTGCCTCAAATGTTTGTGTGTATGCATGTGTATGTAGATATGTGCGCCTATGTGGAAAACTTGCTTTTTACTTGATGTCCATGCAATGCAATGAAAATTTAAATTTGTTACTTTTGATTTGAGTAGATGCACTGACATTAGTGTGGGGCGTAACGCCAAGTGTGCTTGCAACAACATTTAAAGAACAGAGCTGCTGCAACAACAACAACAGCAGCAGCACAGCATCATGCATGCGATCACACTGAAACTGCCAGTCGCTGTAACATTCCGATTCTCATGTTAGAATGTGACAAAGTTGCGCGCCTGTCTGACAGCCACAGTCACAGCCATATTCATAGCCTCAACTCTGCCTTCGCCTATAGCGTCACTTTCCCTCCACTGTTACCAGTCTTCAATGACTTCTGTGTGAGTATAAGTATTAAATGCCCACGCATTAGTTCAATCGCATGCCTTTCGCCTTTTAGAGCGCTAGAGCAGCACCAGAAGCGGTGAACAAACAAAAACAAAACACAAACCACCGAACGAATACAAAAAAAATTGAAAGATAAAAATCCCAAACAGATTTCTAAATTTGTGTTGGGGGATTTATGGTTTTGAATTGTGTAGCGAACAGCGGGATATTTGCATGAAAAAGTATAAAATCAAGGCGCATTTATCTTTTCATCTGATGTAACTACTCTGTTCAGTTCGAGTTGCTTGATTTTTTTTACTAAGCATTGCAATATTTAGAGTAGAAAAGCGCAGGGCGTTTGTAATGTGCAGTTTTTGGAGGTGAATTGCAGCGAACACCTCAGTTGGCAATGCCAGCTCTTGAAGTATGCGCATGTTTCTCAATACTCGTATTGTTCTATCAGTAAACAGTTCTGGACCTTCGTGAATTAATTTACGAAAGAGACTTGCCTATCAGAATTAGAATGGCCAATCAATTTTTTTTCCTATCGGGGCACTATATCTTTTCTATGATCAAAAAAGCTTATTTCTGTACTTTTTATTTTGCCAAACATAAAACCGCAAACAAGTGAGTTTTTTTTTTGGTTAATATTTGCCAGTACCGATAACCCTTTGAAAATTTTCATTGAATTCCTTTGTGAAAAATACACTTTTCCACCGATTTGTTGATCGATATGTACTACTTAATCCTCACTTTTCTTTTCTGTTCTCAAATGTCTAAAAAAGTATACCAAAATACAAAAATATTAAAAATTAAACAAAACTAAATAACAAAAAAAAAAAAAAACAGGTTTTAACGATTCTATATGAGAAGCCTGAGAACGTCTTGAAATTAAGAAAATTTCAGAGATTACAAAAGAAAACACATTTAAACTATTTTTATGAGAAACCAGGGAACATAAAAAACCAAAAAAACCAAAAAAAAAAAAAATTTAACAACTTTTTGTGACATCCCAAACTTAAAACAAAAATTAATGACAAAAAAAATGATTTTTGGTTCGTATTTTTTTTTAATTATTATTGTATATAAATATATACAATAATAATAATAATATAAACATAAATATATTTGTTGTTTTTTAATTTTTGACTTTAATTATTTGTTGATCATTATTTTAAATGTATTAATTTTTTTTTTTAATTTTGGAACGTTCTTAGAGTTTCCATACAAAATAATTTTGAACAATAAAAGTGTGAAATTTTTTTTTTTTTTAATATTATATATTCGTGCGTGTTTTACCCATAATTTCACTTTTGTACGACTTTTGCATACAAAAAATTATTCGCGGAATATATATATATATATTTTCTTTGATATATTGTGCATTCAACAAGTGATTTTAATCGCGGATAGAAGCACGTGTTGTTAAAAAATAAAATGGAATCTTCGAACGCGTATAAGAGGCATATTTTGTATTTTTTTATAAAAGTCGTAAAAATGCAACAACTGCTGCTGCAGAAATAAACATATTCACGGAGAGGATACCGCGAGTGTAAGGACTACGCAAAAGGGGTTTTCAAAATTCCGAAGTGGCAACTGCAACGTGGAGGATGCCCCGCGCGCTGGTCGTTCTGAAGTCTCTAACTCCGACGCCTTGCTCGAACTCGTGGAAGCTGAGCCAAATTTGATAGTCGATATGATAGCTCAGAGGTCAAATTGATCGCATGGAACAGTTCACATGCAACAAGCACAGTTGGGAAAGGTTTCAATGCTGGGAAAATGGGTTCCGCATAGACTTTACGTCGCCAACCTTCAGCAGAGAGTGAATGTGTGTTCTCATCTGCTGCAACGGCTTGAAAATGAAAGTTTTTTGAACCGTATCGTTACTGGTGATGAAAAAAGGGTCCTTTACAATAATCCTGTTCGCAAACGCCAATGGTTAGACAAAGATCACCAAAGAACACCAGAACCGACCCCTAGAGATGGCCTTCACCCCAAGAAGATGCTCCTGCCTATTTGGTGGAATATGGCCGGTATTGTTTATTATAAACTTCTGGAACCAAACCAGACGATAACTGCTGATTATTATTCCCATCAGCTATCAAACCTGAATGAGGCACTTAACAAAAATCGACCGTCTTTAGTGAATAGACGCAAAGATTTGTCTCATACGACAACGCAAGACCTCATACCGCAAGGCAAACATTAGGCAAGCTGAACGAGCTCGGATGGGAGCTAATGCCACATTCACCAAAATCTCCGAATATTGAAACTTGTGATTATGACCTTTTCCGTGGACTTCAATCCCATATGAGTAACAAGAACTACTCCTCAAAAGATGCTATACAAAGGGACATCGAAGCGTATTTTGGCTCCAAGGACAAACAATTGTTTGAGCAGAGAATTAAAAATTTGCTTTAACGTTGGGAAGACATTGTCAATAATGAAGGAAAATGTATTATTGATTAATAAATACTTAAAACATCTTTTTTATTAATTTCGAAGCCACCTTTAAAAAAACGCACGAACTTATGGACTTACCTAACATTTCTTTTCATTTTAGACTTTTTTCTAATTTTGGGACGTTCTCAGAGTTAATATATTATAAAAAATGGGAATTTTTTTAAATTTGGGTTGTTCTCAGGATTGTCATAAAACACAGTTGTAGATAATGTTTTTTTTTTTCGTTAAGAGAATATAAAAATATTTTTTTTAATTAAAATTTGTTTTTAATTTTTCAAATTCTTTCTTTTTTTGGGACGTTCTCATAAAAACTAGTTAAAATCGAATTTTATTTTCAAATACAATATAATTAAAACATGTTTTTTTTTAGTTTTGAGGCGCTCTCAGGTTTCTTATTAAAAATTGGTTAGTTTTTTATATAAGAATTTTTTTGTTTAGTATAATAAAAAAATATATATTTTTTTTCATTTTTGAAATTTTTAAAATTGTGAGACGTTTCAAGATTCCTATAAAAAGTTATTAAATTTTGTTCAATGTAATAAACGTTTTTTTTTTGTGTAATTTTTAATTTTGCAGCGTTCTCAGGGTTCTCATTAATTTTTTTTTTATTTTTTATAATTTTTTTTTTCAATACAATAAAAATATATTATTTTTTTTTTTTTTAATTTTAGAATTTCTCATAAAAAATAGTAGCTTTTTTTATATAATAATATAAAAATATTATTTTTTTTTAATTTTTAAAATTTTTTGGGTTGTCCTCAAGGTTCTCATAATCATAGTTCACTCATAGTTCTAATTCTCTCGTAGTTCACTTCCTTTTTTTTTTAATAAAGTATTCGTGAATAATCCCAGTAGTTTCAATAGCAAATACTGCTACTATTACTAGCTTCATTGACCCACCGCGCGGGAGCATCACCTCGACACAGAACTTAGCACCTAAACATTAGTCGCTTTAGCTTAAGGAGAATGCTGAATAAGATTCAAATAACTCAGAAATTGAAGAGAAACTAACAGCCGCTGGAACATCATTTCTCTATATGAACTTCGGAGCAGTTTGAAAATTACGGCGATTTTCTTCAAAAACTAATATTTTCGCATTTTCAATTCCGTAAGTTTGTTAATAAGCAATACTGGCATATTTGGAGCACCGACAATTCAAATATTGTGGATTTGAAAACGAAGGTAGCAAACAATGTTACGATCAGCAGAGAGCTCTGTAGCAATCTGATAACTTTTGCATTTTTTTGTGCAGCATAGTAAAGAGTTGGTTGAGCAAGTACCGATTCCGGCTTGAAGGCGCAATGTGTCACATAAGTTGTCGAATTCAATTAAGGAAGAATTATCTATACAAATGACTCCATAACTATGAACCAAGATTTGAGTGAAATTTTGTAGTTTACTGCTTAGACATTTGGCTTGGCGATAGGCTACGCGCTGATTCACCAGGTAGCGCCTAATTCCAACTAATTCACGATGTATATTTCTTATAAGAAATTTTTTTTTGAATAACTTAACCCTGGCGAGTTAATGAGAAAAAAGTGTATCCAGGACACATTCGTTGCGACTAAATGTTTGTCTTTGGTATGGAGCGCATGGCATACCATTTGCGTGCGTCTTGGTACCCTTCACATGAGTTAGCTGCAGTTAATTTTGAATAGTACACTCTGGTTTTAAGAGAGATTAAGTCAAGTTCCCCACGTGGCATCACAATGGGGTAGGAGCCTGCGTGTGTTTCATAGTAGGCAACCGCTTCAACCTAAGATAACAAAAACTAGCTGCAGTTATGCCCAGACTGCCCAACAAAACAAAAAATGCTTGGCACTACAGGTCACCCAAAGAAACTTTATCTTTTTCATTGCCTCAAAAATAGGCACTCTCCTCCCATCCAATAGTCCTACAGTGTCAGATGTACTAATTTTTGCTGAGAATTGAGGAATCAAAATTAAGAAAAAACTATCAACTTACGTTTCTGGTGTAGAACATTAAAAATCTCAGCTTACCTGTAAATAGAAAAAGAAAAGATTTCGTTAGTAAGTGCGAAAATATATAATTATTATTATGGTACAACAATTATAGGCCGTGACTGTAAGTATTTATCTACACATAAAAATGGAAGAGTCAACTCAATTCGAATTGCACAAACCAGAAACAATTTACATTCCTCTCAATTCTTTTTCTTTTTTCTTTTACTTACTTTTCAGGCAATTCAAAAAGCCATTGACTTTGCTACGCAACAAGTGCAGGTATGATTGCCTGTATGCCTTTACACATTTAACGGTGTTGCAACACTAAAATTACACTTGCAACGGCAGTATTTAAATACCGCCCAACTACGAAGACATCCAAACCAATCTACAATAGTCATAAACAAGCAACTTTACGGGCGTTAAAAATGGCAAAAACATAGAAAAGAAATGTCAAAGCAACGAAAGACTTAAGGCGCAAACGCGCCACAGTTGTAATGTATACCAGCAGCGAATAGCACACACACATATACACATTCAAAAGAATTGCAGAAACACATTTAGTTGGAGAAATAAAAAAATATGCATGTAAATATGTCGGTATTATAGGCTGTGGCATGTAATAACAGCCAAAGTGCCACCCACGCCAATAAAGCGACGCGACTTGTACATCTTGAACGCTCGCAGGCTTAAACAGTTATTCAGCATAAGCTAAAGGTGCCACACATGTTTCGTGGTTAGATTACGAGTAGGTACATGCATATTTGAGCCTGTGGCATGCCACAAACAACACCGAATCAATAATAATAACGATAATGCAGCTAACAGCAATCAGCATTAGTTGGCATTCGCGTGTGGGAAACGGCAAATGGGTGGTGTGACGAGTGGTATTCTGCGCTCATTCTATTCTATTCTATGCGATTGCAGAAAAGTATAGGCATTTGAAAATAGAAAGCTGCAAGAAAGTATTGTAATAAGTGGACGGATGAATGCCTGGCTGTTTGTCGTACGCAAACGAAATTATGTAAGTAACCACATTTTCTGTCACTGCGCCGAAATTTATACTTCGAGTAGGTGTTGGTTAGTGTTGAATTACTCTTTACTTATTGTGAGCGCCTATGTGTTTTAGAGCTTCTTCCCGATCATTTGAAATATCAGGTGCGTTTTTTTTAACTCTTGCATGCTTTCAATTCACTTTAACTAATTGAAGGTAGAAAGCATCGACTGGCAGCCCCAAGCAAATGAAATGCGAAATTGCAAAGAGATTTGTGAGGTACAGCTTTTATATACAAATACAATTTTACTTTTGAGGATGTAAGGACCTGAGATATATATACAATTACGGCGTACAAAGGCTAATTTAGCGCAAGCGTTCGGGTTGAAATAATCTACATATTGGGTTGGGGAAAAAGAAATGTCGTATTTGTGATCGAAATTTCACGCTTTATTTAACGTACTTAGAATTATCCGATTCAAGTCAAATATGCCCCGTTTTGTTCGCAAACTTGTTGCCATTTAGAGGGCAACTTCATTATCCCCCCTTTAAAAAACCCCCCCTCCTTATTTGCAAAAAACTCAGACAACCAGTTTTCGCAAGCCTCTTTTGAGGCCAACTTGGTATCACCAAGGGCGTTTTGCATGGACCGGAAGAGATGATACTCACCGGACTATATGGTGGGTGCGATAAGACATCCCATCCGAGCTCCCGTAGCTTCTGGCGGGTCATCAAAGATGTGTGAGGACGAGCGTTGTCCTGGTGGAACGCAGCACCATTCCTATTGACCAATTCTGGCCGCTTCTAGTCAATCGCCTGCTTCAAACAGTTAAGTTGCTCACAGTAGAGGACTGAATTAAGGGTCTGGCCATAGTTGAGCAGCTCATAGTGGATAATTCCCTTCCAATCCCACCAAATTCACAGCAAAACCTTCCTGGCGGTCAATCCGGGCTTGGCAATGGTTGGGGCCGGCTCGCCGTTTCTCGACCACGATCTTTTTCGCTTGGCGTTGTCGTACGTGATTCACTTTTCATCGCCAGTCACCATTCGCTTCAAAAATGGGTCCAGTTCGTGCCATTTTAGCAGAGAATCGCAAGCGTTGATTCGGTCCAAGAGATTTTTTTGCGTTAACACGTGTGGCACCCAAACATCCAGCTTTTTTTGGAATCCAATCTTCTGCAAATGATTCCAAACGGTTTTGTGCTCTACACCTAGTTCCTGACTAATCGAGCGAATGCTCACATGCCGGTCTCTTGGGATAATTTCAACGATTTTATCAGTCTCTACGACGGTTGGCCTACCAGTACGGGGTGCATCTTCGGCATCTACTACACCAGAACGAAATCGATCGAACCAACGCCGTGCTGTGCGAATCGTTACCGCAACAGGCCCATAAACTTCACAAATTTTTTCCGAAGCCTTCCTTGCATTTTTACCTCTAAGGTAGTAAAAACGTAAAATATGACGAATTTCTTGCTTGGTGGACTCCATCCTTGACGCGCCATAACTTAAGACTGAAACGTACGATCACAACACTGTCAAAGAGACACTTGTAGTACAAATTGTCGTCTTCAAATCGCCGTTTAGGGTGACCCGATGCAATAAGTACAACGCAAGTTATGTTTGAATGTCGCGCTCAATTGACCAAATACGACATTACTTTTTCCCGAACCCAATATATCTTTACTGAATATCCGTTTAGAGTCTAAATATGCCCCTAGGTGTTTAAGTTTTTCTACAGTTTTCAGTTGTAATCTATGATTCTTGTTTTTCTTGAAAAAACTACTTGAAATCATTTGTCTGTATTCACGTAGACACCAGAGCCGCAACTGTACTCAGTGCTGCAGTCATCCGTGAAAATGCGTAAACAGTGTTTGCCGGACTCATTTTCAGTGTTTGACTACAACTGAGCCTCAACCACGGAATGTCTTTTCATATACGACTCATGCAGTCAAGGGGCATGGAGAGAATCGTTGAATGGAAGTCCATGCCTTCTCTGTTTTTAATGCCGGACAGGGGCCGTATTAATTCCCATTGTGTTTCAACCTGCAGATGACCTTTAAGACCTCTCCTTGGATGAAAATATCAAGTGGTAGTAGACTAGCCAGATCATCTAATTCCGGGCCTGATGTAGTCAGAAAAGGTCCGGTGCAACATAAGGCCGTCGTGCGTTGTAGTCCGTCCCTCAAAAGAGAGTCTACTCATCCAGACCACAGATGCATAAGTGATAATAGCTCCTATCATAGTTGTGTAAGTCCATAGCCAGAAGACTATTAGGATGTCTTGCTTTAACTAGTGATTTCCAAAGGAATTTACTATAGTGAATTGCTTCAAGATATTTGGTTTCTTTAAACAGCTGAATTGTGACTCTTTTTAGCTTAGGCAGAATGAGTCCATCAAGCTTCCTTCTTCTGGTAAAGAGGGTAATACCAGTTTTGATGGGGTTTGCCGATAGCCCAGATAGGCACAGTACCAAGTATCAGTCATATCCAGGGTTTTCTATACTTTTCTACAGATGCTCATAAGCGAAGGGCCTGTTAACAAACAAATGCTTGTGTGTAGACTCCAGCATCATTTAAGGTTGAGTGAGTAGGGGATTGATCCCCATAAACCAGAGCAATGGAGACAGCACACCGCCTTGGGGGAAACCTCTATTAACCCCGGATGACACCAGCAGATCTTCCTCTGCTCGCACCGAGACGATTTTTTGGGTCAGCATTGAACGAATCCAATTCTCTACCATCCGGTTTACGCTTTGCCTACTAGCAGAGCTACACATATTGTCAAAAGTGGCATTATCAAACGCCCCCTCTATGTCTAAAAAGATGCCCATAGCGTAGTGCCTCCTGTCGATGACCAGCTCTACCCTAGCAACAGGATGTTGCAGTACCGACTCGCGAATTTTCCACTACTTATCAAGGCATGCCTAAATGGAGACAGAGGGTGAACCTTCAGCGACTTCCGCCAAATGCGCAATTCCACTAGTCGTTCAAGACTTTTCAGCATGAAATAAGTCATGCTGAGGATGAATCTAAAGCTTTCGTGGCTGATGTAGTCATCTCTTCCAACCTTAGGGATGAAGGCGACCCGCACCATTCTACCAGAGCGTGGTGTATAAACCAGTGCCAGGCGCGCAGTGGAGATTTTCTTCAAGGCTACTGTCACGGACGCTATGCCTTCCTTCAGCATGGCAGGATATATGCCGTCTATCCCGGCGAATTTTAGCGGCCAAAAAAATTGATGGCAAATCGAATGACGGCTTTACTCACCCCAGATCTAGCAACGTCCAGTCATGCCGAGAAGGTGTAGCAGCTCTGACAGCAGTCTCTTTCAATAAGAGCTGTTGCCGACCAATGTTTATCTAATTACCTGGAAAGTGGGATTGCATCAACAAGCTGAGTGTCTCACTTTGTCTATCCGTGAAGGAACCATGAAATGTCCTAAATGAGCCCAGCTTGGCGGTTGGATCTCTTTTCAGGATCCTACCAATTTCACCGGGTCACAAAGAGATTCAATACCGCTGCAGAATTCTCTAACATAAGCTCTTTTCGATTTGCGAATTAGCTTCTTGTAGTTCTTCTGTACATGACGGTATCGCTTCCAATCCTGAGCAAGATTCGTCTTGAGGACCCGGATTAGAAGTTTTCTCAACTCACGTCTCAACACCTGGAGCTCTCGATTCCCTCAAGGAAAGGAAGTCCGGTCAAGTATAGATCGAATTGGACAGGCTGACTCAAAACATTCAGTTAAAGCAGTGTTGAGTTTCTCAACAGCTGGCTCAGCGCCCTTTTTTCCGAAGTCTTAGTGGCATCACCTCAAAGCCTATCAATGCCCCTTTAAATTTCTGTGAATCTGTTTTTCTGGGGTTTCTAAAGCGCCATGACATGTTTGCCACCTCACCACACTGAAACCGCTTGTCCGTGCACAAATCTTCGGCAAGGTCTCTGCAGTTCTTGACAAGAAGTACTTCAGCCTCTATCACTTCAGCATTTAGAGAAATCAAATAATTAATGGCATCTTACCTTCCGAAGGGATATTAAACCCTCAGTAATAAACTTTGCAGTCATTGATGATAAATAAATTAATAAAACCAACTATTCCATTTCACATTCTAATATTATTCAAAAAGTATAAATTAAATTTTTTTCTCCTTTTCTTATTTTTCACATTTCTAAAAACTCATTAATCCACTAATCCAAAGGTTGCATCATTTTTGTAAAGAAAAATGAGCGGCCACTTGCAATCTCCTTGTCAATTGCGATTTTCTACAAATCTGACAATAGCCAGTCAAATCAGAATGACAGAGAGTGGCAGGCCGCATATGACCAGTGTAGGACAGCGATCTCCTGACGCTGCCAGCTGGATGTCAGCTTACAGAAAGTGCATGTAAATGGCTGACAAAATAAACGTAGCTGCTTAGTACAACTAAGTGTAATGATATGAAAAGCGAGTATTTAAGAATCGAAGAGTTTTTGTAGTAGATAAATAGAAAAAATGGGGGAAACAAAAAATGAAAAATAATAACAAAAAAATAGCAAATGATATAACAATTGGTTATGAGAAATCAACTAAGTGTAATCTATGGATATTCCTCATACTTATGTTGAGCTTATGAAAATCACAAGCCAAAGAGTTAAGCAACGAACTTTGCTACCCGAAGAACAGCCAGTCAGCGCAGGTATAGTCAAATGTGTTCATATGAGTGATAAGCAAAGACATGTGCAGCACACATACACACACACATACTAACTGCAGTGACTAATCGACTGTCATATGCAACGCAAATTCGTTGGCAATGCAACAACATATAAAACAACAACAAAGCAGTCAATGTGTCGGTATGCAAGCCGCCTTGCAACTAACTGCCAATCAATTTGTGTAAGCCGCAGCTTGCTTTCTTACGTGCAGTTTCTGTTTTATATTATTTTATTTAACTTTTTTCTTTGCTGTGCGTCTCCTTCAAGTTCAGGCCTCAAAAGCCGAAGTGTGAGTGTGCAAACTTACTGCTGACTGCCTGTGTGCAACAAATTTTGCATGCTCGTAAAAATGTACGAGGCTGTGTGGTATGTCCGCACAAATACAGGCATATGTTTGTGTGTGTGTGCATTTTTATTTAATTTAATATTTTTTCACAGCCACAGTTGCGCGCGCTGCTGAGAAAGAACGCCGAGTTGCGACTCGAACTTGGCTGCTGCTCTGCCAAACTAAATCATTAAACATTTGCTTGCCGATTATTATTTATGAGCGGTCATTATTTATTGAGATATTGTTTTGAAGCATGCAGCAAGCAGCAACAAAAGAATTAGTAATAAACGTGCAACATGCATACAAGGCCAGAAGTGCCAAACCAAACAAAAAAATCAAAAAAAAAAAAAATAAATAAATAAAAAATAAAAGTACAAAAAAAAACGTAGACAAGGCGCAAAAAAGCGCAAGCAACCAGACGAAGTAACAGTGACGAACAAACGGCACGAGTGAGAGTTTGCCACAAATCAGGCGGTAAAGGCAAAAACAGCAAGACAGTGAGAGTAGAGTATAAAGCAAGCGTATGATGAGTGCCGCTAACAAAAGTACAAAGTCAAAGTCAACAAGTTGCAACACTCTCAGTTGTGCTGTTTCTCTTCCTGCATAACCGTTTTTGTATTTGTGTGTGTGTGTGTGTGTGTGGGATATGAGCCAGCGCTTGTCTATGCGTTCGATCATTCATCCCAGCAGTCAGCCATCCATCCAACAAACAGCCAGCCAACAAGTCAGCCAACCAGCCAACCAGGCACTCACTCATCCACCGTGTCGATCGATCAGTCGCAGATCATCAGCAAAAGCAATTGCCGCTCGTTCCTGCCAACCCTTCGTCGTCTGCAGTCGACATTCAGTTAAACAGGTAAACAACACGCAGCGTGTACCGAGAGTAGCGTATAATAACCGACCAATTTCTAGCGCCCTCGGCAGGAATTTATAAAAAATGCGCCATTGCGTATCTGCCACCAGTTGTAATCACACACACACACGCACGCACACATGCATTCTATATGCATGCAGCAGCAAAATATAGACTAAGGCGGCCTGCTTATTTAACAGCAGCCAGCCATGGCAATCACTGTGGCAAGTCAATCTTGCTGCTGGTCGGCTGGTTGGCTGGTTGGTTGGTTGGTTGGTTGGTTGATCTCGGTCGGGTGGCATGGCGCGCTCGTTCATCGTGTGTTTATTCACAGCATGCATCATCGCACAAAATCTGCATAAATTTTTGCAAAACTCACAGCAACAACAACAACTAATCGAACAGGAGTGCGCTTATAGCGTAGTAGCAACAATATTGTCAGCCGCGAAGCAGCAGCAAAGCAAAATAAAAAAATGTAAAAAAAAAACAAAAATGATTGGAAATGTATTGCAAGTGCAACATGCTGTGCCAGCATACATACAAATGTGCGCCTTGAGTTGCGTGTGTGACTACTCGTGTATGAAAATTTGCTTTTTTCAGCAACTTCATTTTTTTCACCTACTTGTATTTGTGTATATACATATGTGTTTGAGCAGGAATATCTTATTTGCCGACGCATCTCATATTTAGAAAGAATCTCGGATACACTTAGATGCCGAATATTACTAATACATTTACATATGCAGACTTAAATAGTTTTGTTTAATATTTTTTTTCTTTACAACCAGCATTAAAACGGATTAAAAAATCAGCCTTGAAATCCAACGGAACATCTCTCTCGACAACGAGTGCTACTTTGGACTAAGTAGGCAATTGAGTAGTAAAATCCTCTCGACGAACAAAGCTAACACTCTACAAGGCTCTCATCATGCCCGCCCTAACGTATGGCGCAGAAGCTTGGACGATGACAACATCCGACGAGGCGTCCCTTGTAGGGTTTTCGAGAAATATTCCGCACAAGATTTTTGAACCTTTCCACGTTGGCGACGACGAGTATCGTGGGCAACGGAACAAAGAGCTTTACGATGGCATAGACATAGTGCAGTGAATACAGATCCAGCGGCTACGTTGGTTGGGTCATGTCGTCCGAATGGACACAAACGCTCCGGCTCTGAAAGTATTCGATGCGGTACCAGCCGGTGGTAGCAGAGGAAAGATCAGGCGTAGAAGCACTTGACTTCACTTGGTGTGTCCAACTGGCCTCGTGCTAACCGGCGCTTTGTAAAAATCGGCTAAAATTGCTTAAGCGATTATCGCGCCAATCAAGAAGAAAAAGATAAAAAACAATAAAAACTTTATAGGTAAAAAACGGAAAAGGTAATATTACAATATATAAAGTAAGAAAATCAATAAAAACTTATAACTTTACTCAAATAAAGTGCGGTTAGGTTAGATGGCTGCACGTAAATGAGATCACTCGATAGCCACACTGGCCCATTGTGATGCTCAGCAAAAATATTTTTACAGCCTTTATCCTAAAAGACTTCAAGTATGCTGATCTTTTGCCGTTTCAGTCGCCAACTCTTCAGACGAGACGATGACCAGTTAATACAGTTCCCCAATGAAGTAATGACCTAGAAATCTGAAGCACATTATGCGAGGTACGAAGCATTCACACTGAAGGTGTTGAATGAATTTTATTTCTACCTCATCTCAATACAGTCCTGAGCGTCACATAGCCAATTCTCCGTTAGTATTGTCGCGAATCCACATTGCAAATCTTATTATTATTAGTATTATTAGTGGGTCATAATACACCCCGACCTCTGATGTGAATGTAAATTTGAGTATCTCCTCATACTTTTTGTTCCATATCGCTAATAGATTTTGAGTCGTTGATTAGGTTTTGTGATCCTAACATCAATATTTTCATTAGTGTTGGCTACCGTTTTCCTCACAGCTTCATTGGCTTCCTCCTCCTCTATAACGGCATCCAAGTCTCTGATCCCTACAGTCGAAGTGGGGTCGTGGATTATAATGCAGCCAAACACTTTTACTGTTTCCTCTAAATGCTTTAAAAAACGTTTTCCTCATTTCTAGTTCAAATAAAAGTGCGCCAACTTTGGTTATTCTTATGCCTTTCACTGTTGTGGTCTCGTCTGGCATGGTCTTTTCTCAGCTGTTTCGGAGGATGTCGGCTTAACTGTAGCTCTGTGCCGGCTTTTAGTTTTGGCACCGTATTGGGAATAGATTTTTGCCGGCTTGCTGCTTACCATTTCTCAGGCTCTCGTATTCTTGGTTTCTGTGACGAGTCGGGTGCGCCAAGACTTGGTGCATTTCGTTTTGCCGTTGAAGGTGTGCTTTTTCTGGACGGCACCTGTTTTTCGGGGTTGTCACCTGTTACAGGTTTTTCTATCGCCTCATTAGTCTCTATTTAATTCTTTTCAACATCTTTTGACGTTACTCGCACGTCCAATTCCTGAGGCGTTACTACTTCTGCTTCACTGACCGCCTTTGGTTTTGCTCTGGTTGGCAATGAACTCTTCGTAAGAGGCGTATTCGTATTTTTTGGTAACGAGCGATGCAATCGTGGTTTTCTTGCGAAAGGGTTCTGCTCTAAATATTCTGGTCTTCCGCTGTTTGTCTTTGCTTGTGTTTTATCCTTTGTTATATCCATACTTTTTATTTAACCAGCGCATCGTATGTAGGGTGGCGGCCCGAAATAGTCAAGAACGGGTCTATCCCAAAGATGATGATCCTACTCCAGAGGCCTGACCTATGCTTTCCCGATCTTGGAAAACACGAACGGGCCGACGCTCGCCTGAAGCAACGAAAGCTGCTACTCTTTCGGTCAATGAACTCTTTCTGACCGGGTTCCGAAGCGTCTAGTTACTGATATACACCGGAGCTAAGTCAACGGCAGAGCAAACTCACCCCTCTAAGGCCGCTGGTGGAATGCCATAGTGACCTTTCCAGGCCCTGCGGCCGGTATGGTCATGCAAACAGTCGCAACTAAGATGTCATGTCTTGTTCCAATGCCTACGCCCATATTAAACAGAGAAAGTATAATAGATTTTAGCGATGACTGGAAGCGGATCTGCGCGCATGCAAAATATATCCATAATTATCGAAGACGCGCAGAGGTTCGTAGACGAAATAACTAGCAGCCTATGAGCTAACCTGCCCCGTGAGGTAAATCCTTTTTGGACAGTTCTGCGGGGAGAGTGGTAGATAGTGGAGAACATCTCATCTTAGTACGCAGGTGTAGCTGTGAGGCTACAGGCTGTCGATATAGCAGTACTCATGAGAGTTTCCTCTTCACAGGCGTCATCCCGAAGAAACAAAAATAAAAACAAAGCACCGTCCAATATGAGATCAGACGTACGCTAGATTTTGTAACCTAACTTTCTAACTAACTTTTGTAGTGTCGCTGAAGTGAGGGACATCTTGACTGGGTTCTGCGGGATCGTCGCACTCGTCATCTCCTGAAGGAAGATACCCATGCGGGGTCACTACTACTACTACTACAATGTTATAATCATATATATATATATAATTGGCGCGTACACCCTTTTTGGGTGTTTGGCTGAGCTCCTCCTCTTATTTGTGGTGTGCCCCTTGATGTTGTTCCACAATGTCGTAATCACGTCACAAATTTATGTGCTAAATTTTAGTCATATAGGAGAGACATAAGCCCGGCCTAGCCCTGTAAAGCGAAGCTGAAAATTTGCAGAAAAAATTTTGAGAATATTTTTGTTTGAAGGTGTTAAATTTACATTACTTTATATGAAAGTCACTTCTTAATTTCCATGTCAAAGCCATTGAAAACTTTGGAGGCCAATTTACGCTTTTGAGCTCATAAATATTTCAATCACGTGCGCTTGACACTCATGGCCAGACACATTTGTATGTAAATATCGAAAAAATCCCTATGATTTTCACAGGATAAACGAATTGACTTAATTGAACTAAATTAAAACATATAACTAAATCATTTCTATGATGAGAACAAACTAGAAAAACCAGAAAATCACATCAAACGAGCCATTACCATCAACCTTTTGCAAAATAGCAGCCTTGCGCAGCTAAACAGCAGCCGTGCGCCGCTAAACAGCTTTTGTTTAATTTATGTAAAAATGTAGAAGAAGAAAGGGCCTTCCGGTCAGCCACATAAATGCGTGTGTATGTGTGTGTGTGTGTGAGTATGTCAGCCACTGCATATTCCTGGAAATTTACGCATAAATAACTCAGTGCATTGTCATTATCATATTAAGCCTACGTGCATACATACATACATGGGTATATTTTAATATGCATACATACAAATATATTCGTATGGCTGCATGAAAGCGTAGCTGAAAAAGTACCTATAACGTTAAGCAATTTTCGCTTTACCGCTAGGAATAAATATCATAAATCCTACTATTATTATGGAAAGCCATCATTTGCATTAAATATGTAAACGAGTATGCGTGTGTGTATAGTTTTTGCAACACTATGCGCATATGTGTGTATTGGTGTGTGAGAGGCGAGCGTGTAATTATAGTAGCACAGGCAAAAGCATTTTTATATAACAAAAAACAAAAAACAAAATCTTCAAGTAAATAAATTTACAGAGGGCATACAAGGATGCGCGTTTAAGCAGGCATACAAACACACACGCACATCCACATGTAGGTATGTATATATTTGCCTATATATGCATGCGCATATTTTGCCTGCGGTGTGGAAAGCGCTTTCAAATAAATTTTATTCAGCAGCCTCACTTAAAAACGTCAAATTTTTAAAATGTTTTTCACACGAAAACACACACACCACAACAGTAACAAAAACAACAACTAGCGCAAAAACAACAACAACTAAAACAATCACAAAAACTGCAAAAATAACAAAAACAACAATAATAGCAAAAAATAACAAAAAACAAGAATAACAAAAACAACAAAAACAACAACAACAACCACGAAAACAAGTGCTTGCAAGTGCACGCAATGCCAATGCGGACGAGTCCCTGTCATTCATTGGTGTCTGTCGGTCTTTGTGCTCGCTGGTTGGTTGCTGTTAATGTTGCACAACAGCCGTGCAACAGCAACTAGTGAGCCGTTCTAGCAAATTGCAGGCAGACAGCACAGGCCAGCTTTACACACACACACAAGCACGCTTTATTCCTGCCGTGTATGTATGGTGGATGCATTAAAATAAGTATAGTAAATATTTAGTGTTGCCGCACAACTTTGCGTGCGCCCATAGTTGACATACCTACGCATGTGCAGCAGACTGAATCCCCAGACCAACAACAACAACATCACTATTATTATTAATAATAATAAAAAACACTATCACAGCCAACATAAAAGCCATCAAAATCAACAGCAACAACAGCAGCCAAGCAAGCCAGCAACAACCAATCAAGAGACAGCAACAAAAAAAACTTATAATTCCTTGAGCCATGAGCGTCAGCGGTAGCAGCAACAACCAACTATGTAAATGCTGTAGACAACACAACAGCACTCCACTCGCGCACATGCACATACACACACACACAAACATACATGCGCCATATGGCGGTGGCTTGCATCGGGCGGCGCACAAGTGAGGCGACAATGAGGGTTCACTTCGAGCTACGTCTGGCGACCGGCGACACGGCGGGGGAGCAGCGTCAGTTGCTGCTTTGTTGCTAGCTATGTGGTGCTGTGCTGTGCTGTGGTCGTGCTTGTGCAGCAAGATCTGCCAATAAAGCAAATTTATTATAATTTTAACCCTGCGGCCCATTAATACGTCTTCAAAGTAAAAACATTCTTGTCCCTGCAAATCCTTGTATTTCGCATATGCGCTGTTGGTGTTAGTGTAGCTGCCGTTCTTAGTTGCCGCTGTAGTTTTGACTGACTGCCTGTCGGCCGCTGAGTCGTCCACTGGATCACTTGTTGGCCGCGCTTGGCTACCTATTTTGCATACCTCTTCGATTTTATTTCACTTGAAAAAAGAATGTTTTGCTCATTTTAACGCTTAAGTATTTTCAATAAAATACAATAAATCAAAATAAAAGTAAGCAAAAGACTAAAAAATAATTGTATGTTAATAAAATAAAAAAATAAAAATAAAATAAAAATAAAATAAAAAAAAAAATTTAAAAAAAAAATTATCAAGCCTTTTTTGCTGCCGCTTGCTGCTGCTTTATTGCCCAGTGGCTGTCATTGTTGTGTTTCTTGTGTGAGTGTTGTCGTTGCTGTTTTTGTACTTGGCTATAAACGCATTGCATGAAATGCACTTTGCCAGCCAACACTTGCCACTTGCCGTTTACTACATACACCACACCACATATGTACATCACACACCAATCACTGCTCGCACTTCCAATTCATTTTATTGTATTTCATTTCATTTCATTTCATTTCATTTTTGTGCCAATGCCTGCTCTTGTTGTTGCCTCGTCCTTTACATCTTAACAGCATGCGTGCATATAGGCACATACATACATGACATGATATGTATGTATATGTAGGTATGTACGCGTATATCACAGCTTTTTATAATATTTCTTGCAGCTTACTTCTTTATCTCTTTTTTGCTTTCCGTTTGGCATCACGTAATCAGCATTCATATCAGCAGCAAACATTAAAAGCGCATTAGTGAGCTTGCAGCAAATGCTGATAAGCAGCAGGCCCTTTTTCGCAAAACCTCAAGACGCCGCAAAGCAACCGAAAGGTAAAAAGAAAACCAACAACACATACACAAGCGCTATATGCAAGCAAGAAATATAAAAGCGCGAGAAATGCAAAATCCGCTGCACGGACACGCCGCCTGTACAGCAGTTGCTCAAAGGGTCGCTGCACTGCCCTTATTTTATTGTTATCTTTGTTTTATATTAGCTTTTTTTATTTTTTATTTTTTCATTGTTTTTTTTTATTTATTTATTTTAATTTTTTTTTTTATTTTATTATTATTATTTTTTTTTTGTATTTCCTTCATTCCCACAACTCCCTATAGTTAGTGTGCAATGATTGAAATTGTGTGAAAAATGCTAAGCCCCTGTTGCCGTAAAGTGTCTTTTTTTCGAGCATCATTTTGGTTGTCTTACAGTATTTTCTCCTCTAACATTAGTTTTGCAGCCATCCAGAAGGTCTTACAGTATTTTCCCCTCCAATATTAGTTCGGCAGGTATCGCGAAACCGCGCGAGGAGTAAAGTGTTCGCAGTAATCAGCAAAGTGGCTATTCGATTTGGTCTGCCAAGAACGCGATTTCACTTTTCCGTACTAATCATATATGTATGTATATATGAGTGTACGAAGCACTTTTGTATATGTAAGGGTATGCTTAGCACTTGTGCATACATACATATGCACGTATATAGAAAATTTCCATCAATTCCCCACACTCTCCAAAATCTGCGCGTCAGTTTCCCATATGTCTGCTCTGGCTGATAAAACCGATTGCTTTAGCGCTAACTCAGTTGTATTTTGTAGGGCAAAGGTGGGTAAAATAACTGCTCACCTACATAAATTTATCTTCTAAATAAGGCTATGCAGATAAGTATGCCAATCGTTCGTCTCACATGTCGTGTATGTACATGTGGAGTGGAGTTATTATGCTATGAGTGCAACAATTGTTTTTGTAGCTTGCTTGCGCTTTATTGAAGGCATTGAAGACACATAAGCCACCTTGATAGACAGGCGACTTTTTTTATTTTGTGACTTTTATTTTTCACCCTAAACTATTTCGTTCACTTCCAATTTACTGTTCGTTTGATAAAAGCGAGTTGCATAAATGAAATTAACTGTTTGATTTAGGAAACCCAAAGTTAACTTGAATTGAACAACTGGAATACTTCTTTCAGAGGTTAGGCCAGTGCAGGATATATAAAATATCGATTTTTTATTTTTTTGCTGAAAAGATGAACTATTACTTTAACAAAAATACTTACTATTACTGTACTAAAAATAAGGTTGAATGATTCTTTTCAAAACTTTTTTTTTTCGAAAAATTTCAAAAATTTTTTTTTTTGTAGGCAATACATCAGAAAACCCCTAAATATGGTAATGCCTTAAAAATTGCATGCTCAAGGGATTAGGGTGAACATCTAAAAGCGTTTTTTTTTCTGTTTGAAAATTTCGAATTTTTTTTAATCATTGCATCAAAAAAATCTAAAGTCTCAACCTAATAAGCCTTAATATCTTACAAATGACGGCCATTAATAGAAGGCAATTGGAGAAAAATACCTTCATAATTATTTTACATTTTGTTAATTTTCAAACTTTTTAATTTTATTTTTAAGCGATAGCTCACAAAAATCCCAAGTCTAAGCCTAATATTTGCCTTAATACCTTTGAAATTACACACTGAAGATATTAACATAGACAGAAATGGCTTAATTTTTTCTGAAATTGTCAAAACTTTCATTTTCCATCGATACCTCAGAAATATGCTAAGCCTGTACCAAGAATACGCTTTAATGCTTTAGAAATGACAGCCATTAACATGGGAAAAAGGGTTTAAAAATTGTGTATCCCTTTTTTTGTAATTTCCAAAATTTTTACTTTCATTTCCAATCGATACATCAGAAAAATCCTAAGTCTAAGTTTGCTGCATACTCAAGGGATTAGGTTGAAAAAAGTCATTAGATGATTTTTCTTTTTTTTTTTTAATTTTGAAAATTTAAAATTTTTAATCGACTAATCGTGGCCATTAACATGGAAAAAAGTGCCTGCATATTGTTTTTTTTTTCATTTCATTTTTCAATCGATACCTCAGAAGAAACCTAAATCTAAACCTACTGCACACTCACGTGATTAGGCAAATTTTCCTTTAGATAATGATTTTTTTTCTTGGTTTTTGAAAATTTAAAAACTTGTTTAATCGGTACGTCAAACAAATGAAAGCCTAAATCTAATATTGTATATGTCTTAGTGCCTAAGAAATGACGTATTAAAGCCATTAACGTGGAAAAAATGCCTTAAGACAATCCTTTTTTTTTTTTTGTGTAAATTTTTAATCGATATCTCAGAAAAAACCTATGTCTAAATCTAAACGATGCCTTGATACTTTGAAAGTTACATAAAAATTTCCAAATATTCCAAATCTAAATCTAAGAGACTCTCTTATAACTTAAAAATAAAAATAAAATATTTTCATTCTATGAGAAACTTTGTCGAAGGCTTTCGAAAAGTCAGTGTAAATACAGTCGAACTGGAAGCCAGCAGAGAAAGAATCAATGCAGCCAGTTTAGATACTGTAGATCTGTTAGCAATAAACCAATGCTGATTACGGTAAATTAAAGATTTAACTGCAAAGCTCACCTTTGCATTGATCGAGTGCTAAAAAATTTTGGAAATAGTTGACAGCTTTCAAATAGGCCTATAATTTGTAACGTCATTTTTATTGCCACTCTTAAAGAAGGGCGTAATGAAAGAGAGCTTCCATGCATCAATGAAACACCCCGACGATAAAGATTTATTGAAAATAATTCCAAGTGCGGACAATTTTTTATCAAAACTGCTGAAAGTGCATCAGCATCAGTTTGATATGATGATTTCAATTTAATTAAAGCGTTACTAATATCCAAAGACCAAAAGAAAGTTCAGGGCATAAACTAAGTTAGAAGAAAAGTCGGATGGAGGATCAAGTTCTTCGTCAACAAAATTGGATTTTAAAAACTCAGCAAATAAGTTTGCCGCTTCACTAGGGCTTCGCGCTTGACTATTATCGAAAAATATGCCAGTGGGAAGACTGACACTACTCCTTCTAGATTTTATGTATTTCCCGAATATTTTGGGATTTGCCTTAATGTTTAACTCCATGTTGTTAATACAGGGTTGCCCATATTCGATGGACCCGACGGATTTCGATGACTCTTTGGGCCCATTCCAATCGACGAGGCTTGTCCGCAGGCAACAATATTTGCGTCAATTGAATCTTATACGGGAATAAATGCAAATCAATGAGGATAATTCGTTGTAAAGTGGTCCGAGCAATGCCCAACTGCTGAGAACGGCGATTTTGGGATGTCCTTGGTCGGTTTTGATTTGGCCTCTTTGGTTTAGAAAGAGCATCATCAGTGAAAACCTATCGTACAAACGTTTAATGGTGTTCTTAGAAGGCGCAATTTTCACATTATTTAATTTTTTATACGCACGTTGAGTTTTCGCAATTGACTTCTTTTGTTGAATGTAAATTTCAACAATTTGGGAGCGCTCGCGTGGCGTGTACTGTTCCATGGTAAAAATCTGCTTGGACTGACACTTCCAACGCGGTATGTCATTAAGCGATCTGACGTCTCTGTCAAAAGATACAGGGTTGCCAGATAGGTCCGTCATATATTGGCAACCCTATATAGCTATTATAGAGAGATTTATTTAAATCGTTGAAATCCTTTAACGGTTGCTTCTGTATTTAACGAAATACAAATGATTTTTCATAGATTTAAACTTCTTGAAATAATTGTTTTTAAGATTTGTAAGCTTTTTCAAAGGCTTAGAATACCAGGGTAATTTATAAGGCTTTTTCTTTCTGAGTGGAATATTATCTAAGCAGAGTTTAGACAAAAAGGACTTAAAGGCGGAAAAAGTACTAGATGTGTCAAGTTCCACAAATAAATTATCCCAATAATGTAAAGTAACATTAATTGAGATAATTTATTTGTGGAACTTGACACATCTAGTACTTTTTCCGCCTTTAAGTCCTTTTTGTCTAAGTCATTGGCATCAGATGAAATAGTAGCAAAACAGTAAAAGTCGAATTTGACAAGTAAGGGTAAATATTGCTTATCTTTAGGAATTATGGGATTTAAATATTCATTGATCTTGTAGTTTATGTTATCACTTACAAATATGAGGTCCAAGGTTCTATTCAGAGAATTAACAAAATTATTAATTTGAAATAATCCACTGGCCTAGTAACCGAAATAAATCGCCGGATCTTATATATTTTTACATATGCAAAGGTGTATCTAAAAATCAGGTCTCCATAGACAAGTGTCTAGATTTCTCATCAGACCACTCGCCTTTGCTGTTAACAATAAATTCTTGTTTTTAAAAAAAAGGAATGGCACTAAAGCTGCACAATAAAATGACAAATTGGGAATACTTTAAAGAACTGGTCGAGGATTCACTATGCCTAAATATTCCACTAAAATCCAACTCTGATCTGGGCACGGCCGTTGAGATTTTCAACAACTGCATTCAAAGAGGTGCGTGGACCGCTACGCCAGAAATTAAGCACACATTAATGATAGCGTCAAAATTATCAGAAAAATTAATATCAGAAAAACACAAGCTTCGGCGCATATGGCAAAGCACCAGAAACAAGAACGACAAAAAAAGCTAAATAAGCTCACAAAACAATTAAAACCCACTAAAAGAGACGCAAAAAACTCAGAACTGCATGAATATCTAACTTATCACCGGAAGCTACTGACTACTCACTCTTTAAGGCAACGAAAAATATGTCACAATCAACGCTTCACAATGCAGCGATAAAAACGTGTAATGGAGATTGGGCAAAAACTGATAAACAAAAAGCAATAGAGTTTACCAAACATCTATCAAATGTTTTCCAACCATTTCCGAGTGAAAGTGCGGAGGCAGACTCAGAAGTTAATGAATTTCTCTCAGCTCCGTTTCAAATGGATCTTCCAACTGTACGATTTACCTGGAAAGAAGTTAAATACGCAGCAATCAAAACTCTTAAAACCAAAAAGGCGCCAGGTTACGATCTAATAACTAGTAAGGTTTTAAAAGAACTGCCCATATGGGGATTCAAATTCCTCACCATTATATTTAACGCGATGATCCAGCAAGAGTATTTCCCAACTCAGTGGAAAGTTGCTGAAATCAGCCTTACACAAAAGCCAGGGAAGACCCCGAACGCGGTATCCAATTACAAGCCAATAAGTCTATTGCCTGTTGCCTCTAAACTCTTCGAAAAGCTGCTTTTAAAAAGGATAAATCCAATAATTGCGCAAAGGAATCCCATTCCAGCCCATCAATTTGGTTTTCGTAAGTATCACTCCACTATAGAGCAAGTTAATTGTGTGTATGATTTCGCTAGACAAGCACTTGAGAGGAGGCAATACTGTACAGCGGCATTTTTAGAAATAACGCAAACCTTCGATAAAGTCTGGCATAAAGGCCTGCTATAACTACAAGCTTAAGCTTAAGGGTTTACCGCACAACTGTTATATGCTCATAAAATCATACTTGCAAAGTAGACATTTTCTTGTTAAAGTAAACCACGAAACCACTAACCTCCACGCATTTAGGGCAGGTGTACCACAAGGAAGTGTTCTAGGCTCCTTCACGGCAGACCTGCCACTATCAAAGAACACATATACAGCCACGTGTGCAGATAATACTGTCGTCATCTCCAGGAGTAGACTTCCCTCAATTGCTTCTGATTACCTACAAGAAAACCTTAACAGTGTTAGCGACTGGATGAAAAAATGGCGCATAAAAGATAGCGAAAGCAAATCGGCGCAGATAACATTCACACTTCGAAATGGCTCATGTCCTGGCGTATCCCAGCGTTCCAATACCTCAAACAGATAATGCCAAATATTTACGTATTCTATTAGACCGGCGTCTTACTTGGCGATCGCATATATTTTTACAGCGAAAGCAACTTGGACTGAAATTGCGATCACTACACTGGTTAATCGGCTACAATTCAGCACTTACACTAAACATAAGGTGCTTATTTACAAATCTACTCTGAAACCGATTTGGAGATATGGAGATATTGCACCGTGACCTAAAAGTTACGACAGTTTTCGCAGAAATAAACGACCTCAGCCAGAGATGCAACAACCGACTTGCCACTTATCCGAATAACCAAGCAAATGACCTTTCCAAGATACGCTACTCTTCAAGCTTAAAAAAATGTCAGCCTAACGAATTAATGTCTTCAGTGCCGATTGGCTATCTGAACATATATTAATTTATATAGTGGCGAGAACGCTTTTCGTTATGACCAACAGGCCTTCCCTGATAGCCAGAATTTTTGTTATGCTTAATGAAAATCACTTTGCGAATGGATCAGCGGGCAATCTTTACTTATTATAAATACACGACTTGCTTCAATTGATCGCAAAACTTATTTTGATTCTCCAAGAACAAACAGAAATAAAAATCTGTAAGTTGGTTGATATTTTCGTTAGTACGAATGAGCTTTACTTTCCAGAATTTCATGCTTTTCGTTCTACAAATCATTGCGGTGCAATGGCATTTGTTTGAGTGCCCTCACAAAACTCCCATGGCAAATGCCATGTGACAAGATAGCAGCCCTACCACGCACATCCGCCGCATTAGCATTGCCATTAACATAATTCATTAGCCCCGAAAATGTGTGTGACAGGCGTAGAGTGAGCAGACAGGCAGACAGCCAGCGAGGCAGGCAACTGCAAGGAAGAAAATCGAAAATCGGGCGTCTTATCCGCGCAGGCTATCGTAATGAGGCAACGGTACATTTATGCCAAACACACACATACAAATGCATGTGCGTGTGTATGGCACAAGAGAACCGCCTTTGCGTTTTCAAACGAGATGAAACGAAATGCCGTAAAATAATCAGAAGCGCACAAGCACATAAAGTGAATAAATAAACTAACTATTGCAGTGCAACAATGCATATCTGGCTGTGGCCGTATTTGTATGTATGTAAGTGTGGATCAGTAAGTGCACTTATAAGCTACCCATATGCGTTTGTTTGATGTTTCATTACCATTTTTTTGATTTTATTTAATTTGTTTCTGTTTTTGTTTTCCGCTTCTCCTACTGCTGACTTGTCAAACTGATAAAACCGAATTTTATTGACATTGAGGATTTTTCGAGTGAAATGGCGACAGTCCCGGCAAGGCGGCAGGCGAAAAGGTGCGCGCATGCGCACACGCCGCACACGGAAATGGCCAAAGTGACCGCAATCGACAGCCAAAGAACAATAACAAAAGCGCATGCATACATACAAATAAAACACATACATCCATACAAACATATGTACGTGAGCCGCAGAGCAACAAAACAACAAGCGAACTGAAACTGAGCAGTGGCAGCGTTTGGGCGGCGCGCCGGCGTACAAGAACTGTCAGGCGAAACGGTGGTCGACTTGTGGTTGACATACGCGCCCAGTATTCGCCATTGTTGTTGGTTTTGATGTTGGTGTTGCCGTTACTATTGTTTGTTGTAGCAATAACAGTAAGAGTTACATATCATTACACAGCAATGCTGGATACGTTTGCGCACCGATGTTTGTATGTCGCCGTGTATTTATGTGCTTGTAAGTACAACCGAAACAAAGGCAGCAACAAATTTGAATCGCGTACTCGTCCTCCGACTCGTCACCGTACATTTCCGATACCGGCCACATCATTTGCTACACATAAAGCCTTTCGAGCGCGGCTTAGGCTGTGGCTGCAACCTCCCTACACGCCGCTTGCGTTGCAACTCCTTGCGGCTGTTGTTGTTGCGGCAATGCACTTAAAGTTGCTTTATCGCGTTGCTGCGTCTGTTTGCTTGCGCTCATTGTGAATCTCGGCCTCATATTGTGTGCATGTATGTGTGTACGTTCATATGTATGCCGAGCGACTGATGGCTTTTCGAAGATTTTTTCCGCTGATTTTTTCGGCATATTTATTTGTTTGCCTTTCGATTTATTTTATTTCGTAAATATGTATATTATTTTCGTTTTTTTTTTTGTTTTTATCTGCTTTTGTGGCAAGTAACTGTGCGCGTTGTGTCACGAATGTAGCGTGACGTGGTAAGTTCCTGTTGCTGTGGATGAATGAGTTGCAGTTGCAGTTGCAAAGCGGCACAATTTTTTTATATGACTCTGTAATGTAATTTTTTCCATGAATTACTTGACTTTGACTAAATGTGGTTGCAAGTGGTTCCCACACACACATACACTAGCACAGGCCCTTTTCAACAAAAAAACCAAAAAAAATTATAAAACAGTGCCGGCTTGCATGCATATGCATGTGTGGATGTGCGCTTAATAGCCAGACTTGAAGTTCTCGAAAATGAATCGAAAAATAAGCATAAAAACAAAAACAAACAAATACCGCTGGTCAATCGTGCTTGCACACATTTTCTGCATAACAACGCCGGTGGCAGCTTGGAATTCCATTTGATGTCGGCGTCAACGTCACCATCACCATCGCCATCGCCATCACCAGTGTGCGCGCTGCTCTCCGGCAGCGCCTGTCGCTGTGGCTGTGCCTGTGCATTTTGCGATTAAGGCAATTTGTAAGTAATTTGTTTGTTATGCAAACTTTGTGTGACATTATTTCATGGCAAATCGAAGAAAATAAACCGCATGAAAGAACAGTAAAATATGCGCTTTATTTGGCATGCAGAATAAAATGATTGCCAACAATCAGCCGGCTGTAGAATGTAAGTGGAACAAAAGACTCAAGCGACGAACGCAAGCGTTGAGCACAACACGGTAAATATGTGAGTACTGTGCACAAAATTGTGAAATCAGAAGAAGCTTACAGCTGCACTTAGATACGCCTATACATTTTATTATAAGAATAAAGTTATATTTCTAAGCGAATACGAGTAGCACTTAATTTTAGTATCAGAAATAGGTTTTTATTGTCAAAAATACTTTACTGCTTTTTTTTTCTTTTAGAAAAATTTGGCAGCGTATTCTTGGAAGTTGTCTGAAGTACTTTTTAGATTCATAAATTTTTTGGTTTTTCGGTTTGTTTGTGAGCGCGCAGTTTTTCCGTCACAGACTAACGTCCATGTGAGAGGCAAATTTATAGAGTGGAGTATCTCTATACCTTTGTACGTATCTGTTCGACTTATTTAGAAGCAAGGCAGTAACACCCCCTTTTTCTTATATTTCGCAATTTTCTTAGCGCAATAACTACCACAATATAAATGCATTGCTTTCGTTCCTCAAATTGAATATACCTGTAACAAATGTGATTCTGCTTGACACTCCAATTATTTACATTTCAATAGAAAGTGAAATACAAACTTAGTGAAATTATTTGCTTCTCATTTAAATTTAAAACCCTTTTATAACGTTTTTTTTCCTTGTTCACTCGTCTCGGGAGCATAGGGCCTCGGAAAGACTTGTCCTGCGTTGGTTTGGTTATTTGATTCTGACAGGGTAGGTGATTAACCTGTCGCTACCAGTCTTAAGTAGTGGGAATGCCCACCTGTCGTTGTTTAGGAACAACGCCTTCTGCTTGGACTGCTTGGAGTGCCATCTGTGTTTCACATTTGCCTAGCAGAAGAATCACACAGATGGTTGAGGACTTCGCTAAATTTGGTGTGTCTGTGCTATTACCGCGGCTGCCCGCTTCCTCTTGCTGGCGCCACTAATGCAATGTGCAACTGTGGGTTTTTCTTTTATGACAGTATGGGTTATTTCTTCTCTTACAAAAATCATATAAATCGAAGTTTCATACTTTGTGCCAAGTAAAACAGATTCAATAAATTTCCCTCCAAATTTTACACTTTTTAATCAGAGTATGCGGTTTTATAGCCCATTGACTTTTGAAGTACTAAAAATGCATATTTTATGTTGTTCACAATCACGTTGATTTTCGAGATTTGTTTTTTTTTTTGCTGGTAGTGCTTCATATAAAGAAAAAATGCCACGCAATTGTCATATGTGGACAATTAAAAAGACCACCAGCAAAAAAACTTGTGAAAAACCAACTGTCACGCCACAATTTAAATTCTAAAATTCTAAATAAAAGGTGTGAAATTTTGATGAAAATGTTTTAATTTTTTTTGGGTACTGTAAAATGAAATTCAAGTAAATAAAATTGAATTAAAGTAAATAAAATTGAACAAAACTCACTTAAATTGAAACAAAAATTATTAACTCAAAATCAAAGTAATTTGTAATATATTAAAAAAAATAGAATACAATAATAGAAAACAATTTTGTTTTCCCTTTATTATTGTTTCTATTTCAACTTAAAATTAAGTTTGGATAAATTTCAAGGGCATATGTTGAATGTAAACCACACCTAAACGTCAAGTTTTTTTCTGCATTTCATTTAACATTTTTCAATTAAAAATAAAATAAAATAGATTAAATTAAATTGAAAAAGATTGGATGAAAAAAAATGAAAAATAAATTGAAGCAAAATAAAATATAATTAAATTAGAATTAAAAAAGTATAAAAATGAAATTAGAGTAAATTGATTTAACCTAAATAAAACTAACCAAAATTCAATTAAATTAAAAAAATTAAATTCAAAAACAGAATAAAGTTAAATTGTATTCAAATAAATTAAATTAAACCAAAATAAAATAAATTAGATAAAGTGAAATGCATCAGAATATTATAAAAATAAATATGATTAAACATATTAAAAAAAATTAAATCAGATTAGGTAAGATTCATCTAAAGTGGTTGTCCTGTGGAACACGCTCAGGCTCTTAACCCATTTTGATGCCGCGTGGGCAACCTATTGCTAACTCTCCTAAATCCAGTGTGTGCTTTTCAAAAAGTTTAGAATATTTATGATTTCTGGAAAACTGAGATCTTATTTATTAAAAAAATGACTGCCTAAAATAGTAAACCTACGTCTGGATAGAGCAGGAAAATGGCACAGAAGGTGCGAGATCGTCTCTTCGTGACTCGTTGAGTCCGCTCTGGTTTGTTCTCAGCATGAACCCCTAAAGTCACATCCTGAATGAGACGGGACATGGGTTTGTATTAAAACACGGACAGTCTGGAAGATTCCGACTGAGCCATCTTTTTTACGTAGATGATTTGAAACTCTACGCCAGCAATTCCAAACATCTAGATAAGCTTTTGAGATGTGTCGAAACTTTCTCCAATGACATTAAAATGCCTATTGGACTTGATAAATGCCGAAAGATCACAATAGTTAAAGGTAAAGTGGTTTCTCGACATGTAACTGCGGAAAGGAGCGGACTCGACATAACAGAAATGGAGCCAGGGGAGGTATACAAGTATCTTGGAGTTATGCAAAGCAGCAGCATAAATACGATGCAAATGAGGAAAAATCTGATAGCAGAATTTAAAAGGCGCCTTCGCGCTGTCTGTAAAACCCAACTTAATGGGAATAACCAAATCCACGCTATTAATTCATTTGTCGTCCCGGTGGTATCGTATAGCTTCGGAATTGTAAAATGGTCATCTACTGAAATAGAAAATCTACAACGAATAATACGTACAATTATGACTAAATACAAGTCACGTCACCCAAAAAGCTCTGTCGTTCGAATGATGCTACCTAGAAAAGCGGGAGGCAGAGGACAGATTGATGTTGGAGCACTGCATGACAAACTTATCTTGAACATAAGAGCATACTTCCAACATAAGTGCTCCCAATCCGATCTGCACAAGGCTGCAAGTGCTGCGGATGATAATTACACCCCACTTCGGATGAATCAACCCTACGAAATCAGGAACGCAACCATAATAGATGAAAAAATCCAAAGATGATCTGAAATGGCTGTCCACGGCGTATATCGAAAAGACTTGCTGAGCCCACATGTCGACCAAAAATTGTTGCACTTATGGCTTACCAACAGGTCGATATTTGCTGAAACGGAGGGTACCATTTTCGCCATACAAGATGGTGTGATTCCAACGAGAAATTACATTAAATACGTAATGCGAGATCCAAATGCCGCTGCGGACAGATGTCGAAGATGCAATAGTCGAAGTGAGACATTAGACCACGTGCTAGCGGGATGCACCACACTGGCAAACTCTATGTACCTGAAGCGACATAATGACATCGCGAAAATAATCCATCTAAAACTGACGCAGATGTACAACTTCAATCCAAGCAAAATACCGTACTTCAGATACACCCCAGAACCTGTTCAAGAAGACTCCAACTACCTCTATATTACGACCGAACAATTCTAACAAATGCCACAAGAGACCACAATAGACCAGATATTTTCCTTATTGATAAATCTCAAACGACTGGTTATATAGTTGATATTGCTGTTCTTCTAAACAGAAACATGCAAAAAACATATGCAGAAAATATATCCAAATATTCTGACTTAGGCATTGATGTCAAACGCCAGTGGAAGCTAAGGAAGGTGCACATACTACCAATTATCATCTCAGCCCACGGACTAGTGCATAAAAACTTAGCAGACAACGTGAAAACTCTTCAACTCCCAGAATATTTAATTTTCGACATGCAGAAAGCAGCTTTACTCAATTCTTGTCATATAGTCTGAAGCTTTTTACAGTAAACGTTTTTCTTGTTGGTAAATTTGTTAACTATTTTGTATAATATTTATATATATATTATATTTAATTGTAATATTTTGTACCTGTTATAAATTATTGGCTTGCAGCTAAGCTGTCGCCAATTAATGTAAAACACTCCCTTTTTGGGATGCAATAAAAAAAAAAATTAAAAAAATAAAAAAAAAATAACAAAAAATAAATAAATAATATAATTCGAAGAAAAATTAGTGAATTTCAGTAAAAAGTTTGTTACAGCGGTCTTGTGTCTCTTACAGAATCAGGCAGCACAAAATGAAGCAGCTGTACAAAGAAAGTGACAAGACACGCATATAAAATATATACATATGTCAACCAAATATTTATAAAAGAAAATTAAAATAAATCGTTAAGAAGCATTTGCCCGAAAAAAACGTAATAAATAAAAAATTAGGTACAAAAATAATTCAGTAAAAAAAATAACTGCAAAAAAATTAAAATAAATGAATAATAAATATTTAACTAAAAAACGTAATAAATAAAAAATAAGGAAGAAATCTAATTCAGTAAAATCTAATGTATCTAAAAAACAATTAAAATAAATCAATAATAAACAACCAACCCTGAAAAGGTAAGTACTACAAAACTAGGCACCAAAACAATTCAATAGAAAAAAATATCTATAAAAAATGCAACTAAATCATTAAGAAATATTTGCCCAAAAAACCGTAAAATTAGGAAAACAAATAATGCATTCAAAAATATAAAAAAAGAAAGTTCGTTGCTTAAGTCTTTTGTTGTCGCATGGGTCATAATAACTAACAGCCTACCGCTGGGTATAATATTGGATAACATTAATTTAGTGATATGCCACACCCACTAACCCTCTTCCCTGCCATACGAAAACAGCTAATCAGGAAGCCACCTCAGCACTGATTTTAATCAATTAATAGCCATAGCAACACCTAAAACTCTAACTTAGGAAACCAACTCGGTGAAACCTCCAAAGTCAACAACTGCTTTTCACTACACAAACACACAACCGTACGCAAAACACACAGCACAGAAGGCAGTCGTAAATGGTATTAATATTAATTACGCTTACGAGCGCCTATGGAAATTTTCAAAACGACGCCTTAACACCCACGCGCTTACATTTTTGCGCCGCTGGTGGTAATGAATACAAGAAAACACTTGAAAGCTACACACACGAAAAATGGCTCAGAATGAAACCCCTTGAAGCGAAAACGAATGCAGGCAATCAAATTCATATTTCCTTTACACACGCGGCACTTGAATATGCTAATCATTTAATTTTTGTAGCTTTGTGGAGGGAACTCAAGAAACATGAACGATATTAAAATTTACTTTGTCTTTGTTTCTTGTGTTACTTGATGCCTGTTTCAGTTAAAGCTTTGTTCACGATTTTGTTTTTTCTTTTTTTTTATTTCTTGCTTTTGTTTTTGTATTTGTTTTTTTTTTTTCATTGTGCGCCTCATTGAAATTCTCAGCAAATTAGAGTTGAAATTAATTGCCATACAATTAATAATCATAGACACCACAGAGACAATTTGAATTTAGTGGGAAAGAAGAAAAAAAATGTGCGAACGCGTAGATAAATGGACGAGGAAAATTTATGGTGGAATAGATAGTTTGTGCGGGTATGTAAGTATGTGAGCTGAGAAGAGCACTAACAAAGTTAAGCGATTTAAAATTAGACGCTTTGGCTAATCTTGAAAAAATGAGTCCATTAGACACGAACAAAAGTTGACAAGTAATAAATTGGACAGGAAAAAAAAATAGCTACATTTATCAAGAGTGTGGTAAAGCTGACTTTTGAAATTTGTTAAAATATCTTTATAGGCTGATACACTAGTATATTAAAGTATATGCATGACCATGTGCTAAACTAACAAATGAGCAAAATTTTTTTTTTATTTTGAAGGCACTAAGAAGCTACATAAATAATTGTTAACTTTCAATTTTTTTTTCTTAATTATGTTTTAAAAAAAAATTTTAAATTAATCATTTTTGACAAGTTTTTCACTAAAATATAAAAAAAAAACTCTACTTTATTTAAACAAAAATTACAACTAACTCAAATAGCTGCCGCACCAATACGAGGGGTGCCTTGTATATGTCGGGATTTGGCAACCCTGGTATTGCAATCTGGCAACTGACAGCTGTATCGCAAAGTTTGACATTTTTTGGCTTTTACGTACTCAGAACGTTTTGAAATACCAGCGCTATTTGTGTTGTTTACAGTAACTTAAAAGATTCATCTCGGTCCAAAAATGGAATTAAATCGTGAACATTTTCGTGCGATTATTTTTTACAACTTTCGACGTGGATTAACTCAGCAACATTGCATGGATGAACTTAATTCATTTTTTGGCGATGAAGCTCCATCAAGGACCAGTGTTTATCGATGGTATGGTGAATTCAAATCGACATATAAAAGGCACTCCTCGTACCCAGCAATTAAGTGTGTAAACATATTTCATGCTGATAATATTAAATATATATTTTTTGCTATTGCTTAATTTTATTGTTTTTTTAATTTTTTTGTTTTGATGTCTTTAGTTAATTTTTTTTTTTTAAGTTTTTAGTTCTATTTTGCGCGTCTGCAATTAATGATTTTTTTTTCTTTCTTTTTTTTTTTTGCTCAACTGCAACTAATTGCGAAAAGCGCAAATCGCTAATCGCCAGCAGATCCATTTGAAACTGACTACGCAAAAAAAATATGACAAATGACTGTTAGCTGAGAAATGTTCAAGATTTAGTGGCTGATTAAAATGGAAACGATTCGTTGTGCAGAAGCAAGTAAGAGAAGAAAGACACTAAAATTAGTTAAATCAGCGCCAGCGCTTCATTAAATTTTTAAATTATGTGGTGCTACCTGGGCGAACAATCTTTACTCGGCGTTTATCAAATTTATATTATAGCATTTAACAGCTAAATAAATTATCACAAGTTTGCCATAAAATCAACTTCCTTTTGAACATAGTACAATGTTAATTAAT
Organism: Anastrepha obliqua; assembly: GCF_027943255.1. Taxonomy (NCBI): domain Eukaryota; kingdom Metazoa; phylum Arthropoda; class Insecta; order Diptera; family Tephritidae; genus Anastrepha; species Anastrepha obliqua. The sequence goes on along the minus strand of NC_072896.1, from coordinate 85,682,336 downwards.
TTCGAATAGGGTTGCCACCTATTGTTGCATTAAAATAGTAAAGTAGTGTACTCATTTACCATTCTTGGCCATTATATTGTAATATTTTATTAATTGCACTGGATCACAAATTTCAACTTTTTTTCTGCACCAGAGACGCCGTTATGAAATTCCTATGTAAAATCACCGTCTGATTCCGAAAATCAAGGTTATTTTTTATTCTATGGTAACGTTTTTGAGATATTTACGAATTACCGTTATTTCAAAAAAACAAAAAATTGGGCCCACTTAATCATATATATCTCGAAAACGAATTGAGCGATTCCAAAACCGTTTAAAGCTTTTAAAAGGTAATAAAATTTCCTATAAACTGTGTGTAAAACACTTTTTGCTAGGCCCTGCAGATTCAAAGATAACGAACTATCATAACGGATTTTTTAAATTTTTTTAGTAAAAATATAAAAAAATTTGTACTTTGAGAGAAAGGATCTCGAAAACTTTTTACTTTTTCGTGTATTTTTTGTTTTCACTCTAAGCTCTGTTTTATTACAAACAAAATAAACTTTGATTAAACAAATTCGATGAACTAATACAAAAGTTACAAGCATTCAAGTAAATATATCCATATAGTAAAACTTAAGTACCCTACAAATAGTAGCATATGTACATATGATTCTGTCATATGTACATATGATTCTTAAACTATCTATTTAGGCGACATATGAAATTTATTACACCAATGAAGAGGAGGGAACCAACTTGCCATTCAACGGACTGCTATATTTGTACTACAAAAGTATTTGGGGTTGGAAAGTCAAGAAAAGTAACCTATGCGAGCGTATCTACAGTGTCATTACCAGAACTAAATTCAACGGAAGCTACATTGCCAGAATCAAATTTAACTTTAGTTTCGGCTCCAGTTTCATTGTCAACAGCAGTATCTGATTACGCGGCATCATGTTGTACTGAATTGCAAACGGAAAACGAAAGAAACCCTTTGTCACAAGCACAACTCAATGATTGGATAAGGGATTTGGAATTGTCAAAAGAAAAGGCCAAACTACACGCCTCTCGTATGCAACAATTTAAATTTGTTTCATCCGGTGTTAAGGTAACATATTATATGACTCGTCACGAACAATTCTCCCAGTACTATACGAAGAAGGACAGTGTTTGTTATTGCAAAAACATTGCTGGTCTATTTAAACAGTTTGGTGAACCATATGATTCAAAAGAGTGGCGATTGTTCATAGACGGCAATTAATTAAGTTTAAAGGCCGTATTATTGCATATTGGCAACCAAAAGCCATCTATCCCGATCGCGCATGCAGTAAATGCGAAGGAACCATATGAGACAATGCAAAAATTGCTTGAATTAATTAAATACGAAGAACATGATTGAAAAATATGTACCGATCTAAAAGTCGTTGGAAAGCTATGTGGTCTACAACCTGGATACACAAAATACTGTTGCTTTCTATGCAAATGAGATAGCCGAGCACGTCAAGACCACTACATCATAAAGGATTGGCCAGAACGAATCGCGTTTCAAGTTGGGGTGGATAACATAAAATACTCATACTCCGCTCCACATCAAGATCGGCCTTATCAAAAACTTTGTCAAGGCTTTGGACAAAGAAGGCGAAGCTTTTCATTATTTGAAAACAATCTTTCCACAGATTTCAGAAGCAAAAATAAAGGAAGGGATTTTTGTGGGGCCGCAAATAAGGAAAATAATGGTCAATACCCATTTCAAAGAACTATTGTCACCAGTGGAAGCAGCGGCGTGGGACTCTTTTGAAAAGGTCGTTACTTCTTTTTTAGGCAAACACAAAAGTCCTTCGAGCTGATAGAGAACGATTTAATCAAAAACAATGCGGAAATGGGTAAATAAAAAACACATATAAGACCGTTATATATACAATATATATATATATGTATATAAGACCGTTTTCTCAGTTAACTTTAAAACTAAACAAAAAATTTTAAAGCAAATTTTTAAATTTACATGAGAATATATAGCTCTTAATCTAAATTTATTGCCCTGCTCCGAACAAACAAGAACGACCAAAATTTGTTCTGAATTGGAAGATTAACCCAGCCTAAGAAAATTATATGCTAATGTGTCACTTACGTATTTATCTAATTCCTTTTTTAATTTTCTTTCAGGAGTAAATATGTCTTTAAAAATTCATTTTATGCACTCCCATTTAAATTTTTTCCCGCAAAATCTTGGCGACGAAAGTGACGAGCATGGCGAAAGGTTTCACCAGCAAATGAAAATGATTGAAAGTCGGTATCAAGGATTCTGGGATGTCGCTATGATGGGTGACTACTGTTGGTTTCTCATAAGAGAAACCGATCCTTATATAAATAAGCGTCAAAACAAGACACATAACTTTTTCAATTATAAAATAAGATCATAGAGTTAAGACAGAATACATACAGTACATTATTTATTTGTAGGATACTTAAGTTTTACTATATGGATATATTTACTTGAATGCTTGTAACTTTTGTATTAGTTCATCGAATTTGTTTAATCAAAGTTTATTTTGTTTGTAATAAAACAGAGCTTAGAGTGAAAACAAAAAATACACGAAAAAGTAAAAAGTTTTCGAGATCCTTTCTCTCAAAGTACAAATTTTTTTATATTTTTACTAAAAAAATTTAAAAAATCCGTTATGATAGTTCGTTATCTTTGAATCTGCAGGCCCTAGCAAAAAGTGTTTTACACACAGTTTATAGGAAATTTTATTACCTTTTAAAAGCTTTAAACGGTTTTGGAATCGCTCAATTCGTTTTCGAGATATATATGATTAAGTGGGCCCAATTTTTTGTTTTTTTGAAATAACGGTAATTCGTAAATATCTCAAAAACGTTACCATAGAATAAAAAATAACCTTGATTTTCGGAATCAGACGGTGATTTTACATAGGAATTTCATAACGGCGTCTCTGGTGCATTTTGGCTGTAAACCAGTGTTGTTTGTCATTTTAAAAATAGGTGGCAACTTTGTAAAAATATTAGGGCATTAAATTTGTCAAAAAATACATTATTTGCTATCTGAGTTAAGATTTTTTTAACAATTTGAAAATAGGTGGCAACTTTGTAAAAATATTAGCGCATTAAATTTGTCAAAAAAATACATTATTTGTTATCTGATTTATGATGTGCTACCTGAGTTTGAATTTTTTTTGTAATAATTTAAAAATAGGTGGCAACTTTGTAAAAATATTATAATATTAAACTTGTCCTAAATTGCATTATTTGCTATATGAATTATGATTCGCTGAATAGGAATTTGTTTTAATAATTTTAAAGCAGATGGCAACTTTGTGAGAATATTAGAGTATTGAATTTGCCGAAAAATGTATTATTTGATCTCTATATTATGACGTACTGTGTGAATTAATATATGATTTTGTTTTTAAGAATTTGAAAATAGGTGACAACCTTTTAAAAATATTGTACTACTAAATTTGTCACAAATTACATTATTCGTTATATGAATTATGATGTGCTATCTGGATTAGAGATATTTTATTTTTGAAATAATTTAAAAATATATGGCAACTTTGTAAAAATATTACAGAATTAAATTTGCCAAAAAATGCATTATTTGCTCTCTCGATTGTGGTTTGCTATGTGAATTATGATTTTGTTTCTAATAATTTAAAAATAGGTGGCAACTTTGTAATAATATTACAGTATTAAATTTGTCACAAATTGCTTTATTTGTTATATGAAGCATGATGTGCTATCTGGATTAGAAATCTTTTATTTTTGAAATAATTTAAAAACAGATGGCAACTTTCTGAAAATATTAGAGTATTAAATTTGCCAAAAAATGCCTTATTTTCTATCTGTATTATGATGCACTATCTGAGACAGAAAATTTTTTTTAATAATTGAAAAGTAGGTGGCAACTTTGAAAAATATTAAAGTATTAAATTTTTCAAAAATTGTGTTATTTGCGATATATTATTTACCTTCTATATTAAATCTGTATAGCAAGCCTTACATTTTATATAAACTATATAAGATTTTATTTAACTTTTAAGGCCTAACTGATATCGTGCAATGCAAGTGGACCCGTTTATTACTTATGTATGTATTATATTATTATAATTTTTTATTTCGTATTAAACCAATCATCGTTATCGTTATATTGAGCATTAAATTAAAAACGGAGCATTAAATAAATACTTCATATTAAAAATTAGTTGGCAGCCCCATTCAAAAATACTTTTGTATAAACCAATCATCGTTATCGTTATATTGAGTATTAAATTAAAAAAAATTGAGTAAAATAAATATTTCATATAAAAAATTCGTTGGCAACTCTACTCAAAAATACTTTCATATTAAACGCATCATCGTTATCGTTATATTGAGTATTAAATTTAAAAAAAATTGTGTGAAATAAATATTTCATATTAAAAATTCGTTGGCAACTCTACTCAAAAATACTTTAATATTAAACCCATCATCGTTATTGTTATATTACGTATAAAGTTTTAAAATAGTTCATCAAATAAATGGTTTTGTTAAAAACATTAGTTGGCAACCCTATTCAAAAATACTTTTATATTAAACCAATCATCGTTATCGTTATATTGTGTATTAAATAAAAAAAGTCATCAAAAAATATTTTTTGTTAAAAATAGGGTTTCCACAAAATATTCCACATTATCATTTTCTTCCGTAAAAAGTAAAAACAAATGTTTAAGATAAAGATGGCTACCCTATTCAAAAAATTAAGTGCATTAAAGCTGCCAAATCCACTTTTCACACGCTACCCACTCTTATAATTTTTTGCTTTTAACTTCTAAATAATTTCTGAAAAGTGGCAACCTTAGCCCAATAAACATAGTGACAACACTGAAATATTTAATTAATCTTAGAAAGTAAAGCATCTTCGAAATGCACGAGTTCATCCAAATCATTTCAGCTGTTCATATAAGCATAACTTGCTCGTTTAGAGCAGAGCTTTGCTGGCCCACAAAAACCAAGCAACTCTGACAATCACTTAACACCGATGATCACTTAAGCGATTGACTATGCCATCGTATGCGACACAGGTATGTGTTCTTGTATGTGTAATTTAGCATTTGAGCAAATTTGCCGAAAACGCTTTGAAAGCAAATCCAACCCAACGGTAAATTAACCGCCGAACTGATTAATTGTACAACTGCACAATCAAACAAACCAACCCTACCACCAATCAATGGCCAACGAAACAACAAACCAGCAGCGTGCGCGGCGTAATTATAAAATCGCCAAGCAGCTGCTGCTTATTGTCAGCAGTGATCGATTTCCCCAAAGCGAACAAAACACAATTTGAAAGTAAAAAAAAAACAAACAAGATCCTTCAAAAAATACCGGGAAATTAAATTACCAAAAATATCATTAAGAGATCTTGATCTGTCTTCTTTACGCTGTACGAGATAAACCAAAACAAAAACAAAAACGAGAAAAACATATTAAATGATGTGGCAGCAAATTCATTGCGATTGCTCAAATCAGCTCACAATCTGCCAATCTTTTAAGTATGAACACCAATACTCGTACACTCATAAAAAGTTTAATACATTCATATCAGTTATATTTGCACTTCATTTTTGCTGTTTTTTTATATAACTTTTTTATATCTTTTTTTGATTGCTACAGCGGCCGCGTGCGCTTCACTGAGTGACTCAAATGACGACAGCTCGTTGCGCAAAAACATAAAAATACACACATTAATGTCAGTTGTATGCGCCGCCGCTGGCTGGGATGAGCTCAACTTTATTGGGCTGGGTATTGCAGCATGCGTGGCGAGCAAATAATGTTTAAATACAACATGCATATGTTTAAAAAGTAACAACAACTACAGCGACAACAACCACAACAACTTTGGACGGGAATGACAAATGATATGTCATGCAGCGGTAATGTTATCAGTTTAATGATTTACATTTCATTTTGAATTATCGCAAAATTTGCACAGAAACAACAGCAAAACGAGCATATAGGAAAATGTAAAGGGGACACGAAGAGAAGAATAAAAAAAAGATACTTGAAAGGTTTTTGTATATGCAAATGATTTTGAACTCTGCGATTGAGTCATTGGTTCAAGCTTCTGGGCAAAAAACAACAACAAAAACCAAAGCGTAGAGACAGATGTGGCAAAAAGAGAGTTTACAAATTGACTAAATTTACTAAAAGCGCAGCACCACCAGTACAGATACACTTATGATCAGCATTATACATAGGCAATATTTTCATTTTCATATTTTTTTTTTGTCTAGTTTTGTTCCCCCTCAATGAAAAGTAGCTCAAGTAAAAATGAACGTCAAACAAAGGAAAAAGCGCTGAACAAGTTAAGTCATATCGGCCAATCAGCCCATTGCTTATTGCCTCTAAAGTCATGGAATCCCTTTTTCTCGTGATGCCTATAATTGAAGACTGTAATATAATCGCAAATCACCAAACCGGTTTCAGAAAAAAGACAGTATCATCGAATAAGTCCATAGACTCCGCAAACACAGAGCATTTAAACAAAAAAAAAATTTTTGCACAGCGGCTGTTTTCGATATATCGCAGTCCCTTGACCACATTTGGCATGATGGCTTACTCCATAAAATAAAAGACACTCATCCAATAAATTATTACGTATTTATTAAGTCCTACCTCGACAATCGATATCTCTTTGTCAAACAAGGCGAGAAAGAGTCTTAACTATGAGAAAGTTCAGCTGGGTACACCAAGGCTGGGCTGGGTACAAGGTAGAATTATGGTCCCCATCCTATACTTGCTACACATACGATCTACCAGCTTCTGAAGAAACAATGGTCGGAACGTTCGCGAATAGCACAGCCGTATTTACAGTTGACTTCCACCCACTCTCTTGTGGCCTCCCAAAAATTACAGAAAGGACTTGATAAAATAAGTCATTACCTGAAAGAGTCAAGCCACTTTTATAGTAAATCGAAAAACAAAAGCCCACCCGTTACGCTCATTAATACACTTATCCCCCAAACAAGCATCACAAAATATCTCGACCTGCATCTTGATAGCAAACTTACATGGACAACCCATATTTTCAGCAAACAGGAGGCTCTAGCAATGAAACTCAAAAACCTATATTGTTTTTTTTTCTTTGTTCCCTCCTCTCGGGAGCAAAGGGCCTCGACAAGACTCTTCGATCGTACACGGTTCTGTGCTGTTATTTTTGCACAGTCCCATGAGATATCGGCATCTGCTAGTTCGCGCAGCATGGACTTTCTCCAAGTGCTTTTTGATTGACCGCAAGCGAGCAGAGGTTCCAGTCCAGTGCCATTCTTCAGATACTACCTGGTGGTTGTTTCCCCAATGTGTGACCTATCCATCACCACTTTCTGCGTTTGATTGGCCTAAGGATGGGCTCCTCGTTCGTTAATCTCCACAGTGCGTCATTACTGATGGTGTTTGGCTAGAATATTCTTCATATTCTGGCATTCAACTTTGGGGCACTGCAGCGAACTCCAACATTGAATTACTTCAAAGATTCCAGTCGAAACCCCTCAGAATGATATTAAACGCCCCTTTTTATATCACAAACGCACAAATTCTTCGTGATCACAAAGTACCCACAATGACTGATGAAACGAGAAAATATGCCACAGCACACAACACACCACGACTCCAATGTCATATCATAAAATAAGTAAATGGTTGCACCACCTGGTGTATAACATACATGTTTTTCCCCTTAAATTAATTAAATAGGTTTAAGTAAAAATTTTGCTTAATGTTTAAAAAACAGATCGCAATAAAAAAATGGATTAAAACCGAACCTAATTCTTTATAGAAAGCACAGTTCGTACAACAAATATCAAATAAATTAAAGTATCGAACTTTGCGCAAGATTTATAAAAATTCGACAAATTCTCTTCAAAATTTCTAACTTAAAAAAATTAAAAAAAAATTAAGGTACGCAGTTTTATAGCCCATTAAATTTTAGTGCAATAAAGTAGCAATTTAAGGTGGCTCAGGCCATATGTATATTTTTGACAATTTTTTAATGGCCATTGTTAGGTGTTTTCTCCCATATAAAAAAGTTTCGTGCATTTCTTGTATGGAGAGAAAATACGCAACATCGTCAAGGGAAAAAATTATCAATAATCTGCAAGGATATAATGTAAAATAATATTTGGTTGTGTGTTTGATAAACAAGTAAATAAATAAATATACAGTCACTTAAAAGTTGCACGTTATTACAGTAAAATTTGATGGGCTATAAAACTGCGTACCTTAATTTTTTTTAAGTTAGAAATTTTGAAGAGAATTTGTCGAACTTTTATAAATCTTGCGCAAAGTTCGATACTTTAATTTATTTGATCTTGTACTTTTATTTTTTTGTTAAATGGTGAGTAGCCAGTGAAAATCAGCTAAGCACAAATTTAACTACGTATTCAATATAACAATCGCTCTTTCTCTTTTAAGCCAGATCGAATGTATTCTAGGAGCCTAGAAAATGCATTTTGTGTAGTTTTCTTGAATCTAATAGAGCAAATAGAGTGAGACTTTTCGACGCATGTCTCAGGAAAAGTCTTTGAGGCTCGGTAGAGTTTGCTGTCGCCCTTTCATTTCTTATAATAAATTTAATGAAATACAATGTGTAAGCACAAAATAAATTCTTAAGTAAACTCTAAAAAGTTTTTTTTAATATTTTTTTCAACTAACTCTCTTTTACACGACTTTTCTTACACGAACTGTTTAACCGATTTTTTTGGCAACGTATCTAACGTGAAAAAAAAAGAATTAGGTGTATATGAACATAAATTCTTTCAGCTAGATAACGGTTAATTTGTAGCTGATTAGCCCTAAATGGTTAATTATTATTTTTTCTTGTTTCTTAAATAAAATTTATTGAGCAGCCTTTATAGCGCGCATTTTTGCATAAAATTTCCACCATGTATTTCGCGCTACCAACCACTATGCCAGCCGTCTGCCAGTCACTCATGCAATATCGGCACTGTATAAATAAGCCAATGGCGACACACACAAACACACACATCTACACAAATATTCCAACTGTAAGGCAACCCAATAAAAAGGTTAACTCCTTGAGTAGCCAGACACTCAAGAGCGCGTGCAACTGAAGATTCAATATAGTGGTCTGCTCGTATACGCACACACACACACACACATCTAACACACATTTATAGGCATATCCATGTAGGAACTGTGCACTGCACGCACAGGCACAAGAGCTTTTATAGCTTTCTTTTAAATACTTGTTATTTGGTTTCTTCTTCATTTCAACTCACGAGTCTTATTGTTTCTTATTTGTATTTATTATAGTTTTTTTTTTCATTTAACTTTATTTTATACGAATGCTTAAGTGCTTTAGCGTTGACGTCGCCATCTTCTGCTGCCTCTTCAGCCGATACTTCTTTGCTTTTCGTGCGTAGCCTGTTTTTTCAATTTACCACATACCGTGCGAAAATGTAAATGCATGTCATAATGATAAATTCATTAAAGTTAATATTCGCAAAAATTCCAGTGAAGTTCAGGGTTGCCAAGTGTGGCAATGCATATGACTTGACGTCCGATGGCGGCGTTATGCCGTCATTTAAATACTAACTTATGTAGATTAATCAAATGTGTGCGTGGTTGCAACTACCAAATGGACTTGCATGCATGCACACACACATGCATACATATACACATATGTATATATAGTATGAGAATATTTAAAGCCACGTATGTAGTTTATGTAAGTGTGATTTTAAAGCGAGTCGGACATGAAGTGGCTGTGCACTAAGGAGCCACAGCTGAGATGTCTGGCAATTGAGTGGCGTTCAAGGTTTTGCACAACAAGCGGCGTACAGCAAATGGTTGCAAAAATGTGGCTGCAACTACATAAATGATGTGCGTTTTTGTATTTGTGTGAGTGGAAAGTGATTGGCTGTTTTAGAAATAATAAATCAGTGTAACAATTAATCAGTGTAGTAATAGCCGTAAATAGTTTGGATAAAAAAGCAAATGTGGTTTAACTATTTTTGGGCTGATGGAATACGAGGGTGGGTGAATAAGTTTCTAGGAATTGGAAAAGGTAGTGTTCTTTGTGCAAATTTATATTTTTTTCTTGGTTATTAGTCAGTTTTAAATTTACTGACCGGCCTTTGAAATAGTTTTGTTGTGACAGCCAAAGAGATGCACGCCAAAACTTTCACAAAGCTGAAAAAATTGAGTTTTCATGTACTATTGAGCGTGTGCCATATCAAGTGGCAAGCAATTCTTCTTCTGAACTTTCTTATAAATTTAAGATTAATTTAAAAATTTAAGATTTATTTGGCAACGGCGAATATCGCAGGCGATGAAACAATGAGCTGTATGAGCTTTATGACGACATAGACATAGCGCAGCGAATAAGGATCCAGCGGCTTCGTTGGCTGGATCATGTCATCCGAATGGATACAAACGCTCCGGCTCTGAAAGTATTCGATGCGGTACCAGCTGGTGGTAGCAGAGGAAGAGGAAGGTGTCCTATTCGTTGAAAAGACCAAGTGGAGAAGGCCATGGCTTCACTTGTTGGACACACACTGGTACCGGTTAGCACGAAACAGAAAGAACTGACGCACTTTGTTTAACTCGGCCAAAATCGCGTAAGCGGTTATTGCGCCAATTAAGAAGTTTTTTAGTTGAAATGTTTTAGATTAACATGTTTATAAGCTTGTTAAATGTTTTAGGATAAAATATACCTTTTAAAAATTTTTTGAAAAAAAAACTTAATTTTCATATTTCCAAATTTTTTTATGTCATATTTTTTTTTTTTTAATTATTGTTTTTGTTACAAATTTTTTCGAAATTTTTTTTTGTTATTTTTGGAAATATTTAAAAAAAATTTTTTTACGGTTAACTGAAAAAATTAACTAAAAACTATTTGATTTATTTATTATATTTTATTTATTATTATATCTTTAATGTTGAAAATTTTGGTATGCGGTTTTTATATAATAGTATAACATTTTCGAACTTTTTTCAACATTTTTATAACTTTTTGATTTTTAAGATAAAGTATAATTTTTAAAAGCAATATGTGGAAAAATAATTTTATTTCTTGCTAAAAATTTGTTCGAATTTTGTTTGGCATTTTTGGAAATATTTGAAAAATTTTGAAATTTTTATTTAATTAATACCTAAGCCTAAGGAGTAAACAGAAAAGAATGTTGAAATTATAGTATGTGGTTTTTAAAGTGAAATATCTCCGGTTTTTCTAATCTTCCATTTATATAAAAATGAATGTTTGTCTGTATGTCATCGATAAACTCAAAAACTACTGGACCGATTATTATAAAAATTGGCATATATTATATACTAGCAAACCCTGCCCCCTTCGCTGGGCACACTAAAATAGAATAGATATGGTTTAGAACAGAAAATATATGATTTTCATATTATTTATTTCTTTATTCTTTATTCAAGCGCTTTGCCATAAACAATATTTTTTGTTTTTCTATTTGTTTTTGAGTAAATATAAAATATAAATTGAAAATCAGTAAAAAAGAAGATTGTTTTTAAATTTCAAATCAACGCATATGAATAAACAATCGTCTTTTTTCCTGGTCATCCATGAATTTTTCGTTTCAATTTATATGTTTGTTAAGCATTGGAGCTTTTTTAACCATTATCCATTTATATTTTTCAAAAACAAAAACGAAAAAAATTTTTTTTTCCACGAACACATAATTTCATTCGGATTTCACATTAAATTCTCAAATTTCGTAAGAAATTATTCACTGTTCCAAAATCCACTCCAAAAAAAATCACAAACAATTTTTACATGTTGCACTTACGTTTTTTCCTTATGACATCCAAATCAGAAAAAAATATTGACACATTGTAACTCACACTGTCAATTTGACAGTTCAGTTCCGCCCCAAGCGTTAAAAAAGTAAGCGACATTATGGCTGGTTCAAAAGAACGCTGTATCCGTTGCCAGGGCTCCGAATTACAACCAAACTTTACGAAACCCATTTTCAATACTTACTTAACAATGTGCGTAAGTTTGGTTTAATTCGGTGCAAAGACACGGCGGGTCCACGTTTTGGCATATATTTCGAGACCCTAGTCATTAATAGGTATGAAAATTACCCCGTATTAAAGCACTTATCAACAGCTTTCATTTGATACCCATATTGTACATACACAACCAAAGGTTACCCGGGTCCACGTTTTGACCTATATCTCGAGACCCCAGTCACGGAGCGGCATGAAAAATACTCTGTACTAAAGCATTCACCAACAGCTTTCATTTGATACCCATATTGTACATACACGTCAGAAAATTACCCGGGTCCACGTTTTGACATATATCTCGAGACCCTATCTACCAATAGGTATTCAAACTATACGGAAATCATCTTCAATACCTACTTAACAATGTGTGTAAGTTTGGTTTAATTCGGTTCAAAGACACGGCGGGTCCACGTTTTGGCATATATTTCGAGACCCCAGTCAGGGAGCGGCATGAAAAATACTCTGTACTAAAGAATTCACCAACAGCTTCAATTTGATATCCATATTGTACAAACACATTCTAGGGTCCACGTTTTAGTCTCTATCTCGAGACCCTAGTCACGGAGCGGCATGAAAAATACTCTGAACTAAAGCATTCACCAACAGCTTCCATTTGATACCCATATTGTACATACACATCCGAAGGTTACCCGGGTCCACGTTTTGACCCATATCTCGAGCCCTATTTCCAAAATAAAATATAATTCATGTTACTCGTGGATGATGTAGCTTTCGAATGGTGAAAGAATTTTTAAAATCGGTCCAGTAGTTTTTGAGCCTATTCATTACAACGAAACAAACAAACAAAGTTTTCCTCTTTATAATACTAATATAGATGTATTTTTCCACGGAGAAAGTTTGTAGAATATACCCATTGATGCCAATCGCCACCAATTGGCGCTGCAGAGTAGCAACTTCTGCTCCGTTCAACCGATTGTCATAAAAATTTGTATGACCATGTATTTTTACACAGAGGAAACGAATATGACATCGAATACTGCTCGACCACAGCAAATACGCGCGCTATTTGCCATAATATTGACAACATGCTTCCCATTTAATCCAAACGGTCAACTTTGCGCCACTTATCGCCAAGCTTGCCAGGAACTAAATCTGCTTGAGAATGATGCACATTGGGACACTGCATATTGAAGACATATGTTTGACAATCCCTAACAAGGCACTGGTGCAACTGGGAATGCCTGCTTCAAACCGACCTGCAAATAACCTTTTCGATCGTGATTAGCAACGAGAAACACACTATGATTCTGACGAACTGGGGACATTCGTTAGAACAAATCTACCGCTGGTGGTACAGCCAAGACTTTTCTTCTTTCACTAATTTTGGCAACCATACGATCACAAAATAATATTGCACTTGCTATTACATCATCAGGAATTGCGACACCTCTTTGGGATGGTGGCCGAACAGCGCATTCAGCATTGAAATTGCCGTTGAATTTGCAAAACACTGCGGCACCAACATGCGACATCAGCAAAAACTCTGGAATGGGAAAAGTATTCCAAACGTGTCAAATTATCATATGGGATGAATGTTTCTTATTTTAGTTGTTGGCGTAGGAATGCGCCGTACCCGCCAGTATTTTCAAATGTTTTTAGTTTTGTTGAATAAAAAAATTTTGTAAAAAATTTTTGAAATTATGGTATGGGTTAAAGCGATATATTCGGTTTTTTTAATATATTATAATATTTTCATATTTTTTTAGTTTTGTTGGATACAAAAATTTGTGGGAAAAAAATTAAGAAAAAAAATTTTTTGTAAAAAAAATTTGTTTGGAAAAACAATTAAATATTGATCGTTTGAAATTTTTATTTTATTTTTTAATATCGTCATATTTTTTTAGTTTTTTTGGATAAAAATCTTTTTTTACAATTTTTTTTGTTTAAAAAAATTTTTTTTTAAAAACAATTAAATTTTGATGTTAAAAACTATTTCGAAATTGTTTTTGTGTAAACTGAAAAAATTTTATGATTTTTAGATTCACTAAATGTTGAAAATTTTGGTGTAGGTTTTTTGGTGAAGGATACTCATTTTTTAGACATTTTTATAATTTTTTTTCTTAATTTTTTAAGATAAAATATACCCTTGAATAAGATTCTTTGTCAAACCCATTAAATTTTTGAGCAAAAATCTTTTAGGATTTTTTTTTGTTTCATTTTTGAAAAATTTGAAAATTTTTATTTTATTAATACCTAAAACCTTGAAACTTAAGGAGTACCCTGAAAAAATTTTGAAAAAAAAAAATTTTTAAATTTTTGGTTTGAGATTTATTTAAAGCTGAAAATTTTGAACATTTTTATAATTTCTTTTAACTTTTTAGAATAAAATATACCCTTTAAAGAACTTTTTTGGGAAAAAAAATTTTTTTTTGTTCAAAATTTTTTGTCGTTTTTAAAAAAATATTTGAAAAATATTCAAATTTGTACTTTTCGATACCTAAACCTTAGAAGTAAACTGAAGAAGGGTTTAAAAAAAATTGTATGATTTTGAGATTTATTTAAAGTTTTTTATGATTTTAATATATTTGAAAACTTAGAAATTTTTCAGATTTGTTCAAAATGAAGTACTTCTTTTTAACTAATTAAAGCATTCGTTATTTTAATTTTTTAATTTTTTTGCTACAATTTTTTTCGAAAATGCTTTGGTGCCATTTTTAATAATATGTATTTGAAAAACTTAGAAATTCTTCAGATTTTCTGAAAATAAAGTACTTCATTTTAACTAATTTAAACATCCGTTATTTTAACGTTAAGTACTTATTGGACCTCATTTTCCTTTCACTTCATTTTTCTTGCCTTATGGTTATGTTTCAAAGTGAATTTTCTGAAGAACCTCTTCCTGAATCGGCTCGTAAACACCATCTGCACTTGGTAATTACAGCAATCGTTTAATATGCTTTCGCTCTTCCTCTGCGACTTACCTAAAATAATACTTATTCTAATAAATTATAGTATCACCAGCGCTAACAAGCGCAGCCAGCCACGCCATGCAAATATACACCTAAGTGTGATATTTACATACTCGTATATGTATTGTACATACCAGACATGCATGCAGACATGCACTCATACCGATAAGCAAACTGACACTGGTGAGTATAAGTGAGTGCGTTCTTTTTTTTTTTGTAATTTTGTTCATGCTTTAACCAAACGCCTACCACATCGCAACTTGAAGGATGCTTCTCAAAGGTGTGTTGCCAGAGCCTTCCAAATTCATTTTCTTCTAGTTATCGAGGATATTATGACCTCTATTATTCTCGTTTGAAGATCGGTGTGGCATTCAATGGAAGCTCAACAGCATCATACTGAGTTACCTGGCCTATGCCGATGACATCTGCGTACTGTCATCCAAGCTTTTCGATCTAAGGCTCTGATAACGACCCTGCACCAGCCACTTCGATCAATGTCGCAAAAATAGTTTCTATTTATTTTTCAAATAACAACAAAATGGAACTCGAAATATATTTGAAATATCTCAAACAAAAAACTCCACAATGCACTCAGTTATGCACGCCACTGTACGTATTACCCATATTAATAAAAACCTACGCAATGGCCTAATCGTATAGAAAATTAAATTCTTAACACTACGCCAATTAATAAACCAAACGAGCCAATGAATGCCCCTCGCCGTGCAGTAACGACATTTATCCACACACACACACACATGCACACATTAACATATGAAAAGACGCATATATTAATTTATAAATATACATAACACAAGTGCCTGCTTGAACTTTTGCAGGCATGTGGCATGCGTCGGTATGATAAGTATGTGCCACAAGAGCATTAATAAGCATTTGAGCGGAGATTTTATGGAGATGCGCGCGAGACAAACGTTGTTGCAGACAATACTTTTTCATCTACTTTTTTATATATTTATTTATTTATGGAGGCACTTTCATGCTACACACAATAATATGCACGCCTGTGATTAAGTAGGTATGCAAATGTTCAAGCTCTGCAAGAACCCCATGAGAACAAATTTCCAATTTTGGCTGATGGGTCGATAATACCCATTAGCTTAAGTTGTACGCACTCAGGTTCGCTTTTACTGCTACACAGGTAACCACTTTCTTTCTAAGAGACATCACCGAGTATATGTTTCGCAGAAAAATGCGCAGAAGGCCACCTTTTCCACTTTCCACCTGGGCAGCAGTGAAATCGCTTCGACAAAATACACCAAAACATAACTACAACCATAACGAATATGAATCGCTTTTGGCTAGCAATTCTATGTTGCCAGCACGTGGACCATGTTGTTGCTGTTGTTGCTGCTGTTATTGTGTGGTTGTGGTTGCTGTGATACGAGGAACGGTGCTGCATGCCATCAAGCCGAAGCACTTCCTCCTTTATGGACACATTTCAATAATCATTTTCCATTTACTTAATCACCGCAAATATGCAGGTAAGCGCAACGAACAACAACAATCACAGCAGCACAAATGCTTTAGTGGGAACAAGCATGAAACACAGTGTCAGCCCAAGCAACAACAAGCAACAGGCATTATGAGCTGGAAACGACACTGGCACAGCGCAACTGCAGGAGCTCGGGCATTTTGTCTAACTGTGACAGGCAACAGACATAGGCGATGGCGGCGGCGGCGGTGGCGGTAAAGCGAAGAAGAATCAAAAAGCATACGAAAACGAGAACGAAAAACGTTCGGTGCATTGGACAGCGGTAGTGACAGTGGCAGGAGCAGCAACAACAAGTCAAATGGCAGCCAACAAGGTGGAGTTGAGTTGGTGGTAGTCAGGCGAATGGCAAAGTCGCCAGTGCCAGCAAAGTTGCATCAATATTCAAACGAGTTTCACCAGCCAGCGTGCTACTAACTGCTGCGCATGAGAGACACCAAATAAGATTTGGAGTGCAAGCCCAAAAAAAACAACAAAAAAGCAAAACAAGTAAAACCAACTAAGAAATCGAAAAGAAGTTAGTGCAAACATTTCGAGCGCAGCAGAAAAAAGTGGCATGTTGCACGGCTACGCATGTGCATATAATAAAGCAATTGCGCCAAGCAGCATCAGCAACAACAACAACAATGATAGCAGCAGCACCACCACCACCAGTCGCAATCAGTGCACTGCTACGCGCGCCGCTCGTCGCCACTCGTTTGCCAATGCAAAGTGCAGCCACCGTTGGCACAGCTGTAGCCACAGCGAGTTGCAACCTTGAGTCATAGCGTCACAATCAATTAAAAATTAAACATGCCACATGTGCAACTTTCAAATTGTCGCAAGCAAACAAAAAACGAAACAGCGCCTAACAAAAATTCACCAAAGGATGCAAGTAATTGCGTATTTATGTATGTGTATATGTAAATATGTGTGTGTTTGTATGCGTGTGTCTCTGCAATGCAAAATGTTAAAATGGAAGTTAGTAGCTGACAACTGTTGATTGAGTTTTTATGCCATTTTATAATTATTTCTTTGCTATTTTTGCAAACATTTCATTTTTCAATTTCTTGCAACTCTCAAAGCGCAGTGAATTTGTCAACAACTCCGCAAAATTCGAGTATTTACAGCTTTTGCCAAGCGCAACTAATGATAAGTAAATGTGTGCGAATGCACATTAAAAACTTTGGCGATTCTTTTTTTTTATTATTTTTTTCTTATTATATTTTTATTTTAGTTTTTCTTTTCGGCTGCACTGACTGCCATTTGCCGCTTTTGATTGATCACTTCAAGTGTGCAAATATTTGTTAAAATAAATTTTTATCCAAAAATGCATGTGAGACCATGACGAACGGACTACCGCTGTGGCTGGCGAGCAGTTAACTACCTACATACCTGCCAAGAAATGTATACAGTCCGCAACAAAACGATATCACCTCAGAATTTTTGAGCAAATGTTCACCGTTTTTTTTTTTTCTTTTTTTGGTTTTTTTTTTTTAATATTTAGTATTTACGTATAACTCCAAATAGATGCACTTTACATTGACAGATCCAAGATGGATTGCGACATGGGCGCCAGCCGGTGTATAGACCTCAAAACTTCCAAGGCTTCTCACCTGCGGAATTGGAATAGTACTTTTCAAGCAAAAGTTCTCGGGATAAGGGAAGCTTGCAGGATAATTAAAAACGGAGGTATGTAGTTTTTCAGATAGTCAAGCAGCCATCATAGTCTTTAAAGGCACCTAAAATCAATTCAAAAATCGTCGGACAATGCAAAGAAGAACTTAGTGCTTCAGTGCGCGCGGCAGGGACCACTCTCATCTGGGTACCAGCCATAGAAGCAAGGAAGAAAATGAGAAAGAAGGAAATGAGAAAGGAGGATTGAACTGGCAAGACAGGGGGCGTCCTATAACGAATCCGCAGCGGTAGAAATAAGCTGACCCCAAGGCGCACGCAAAAGGCAGATCTTCTCGCTATTCCAGAAGCAGGCCGTTGACAGATGGACTAACACGGACAACTGTAAAAGAATTAAACAAACGTGGCCCAAGCAAGTGGTTGTTAAGCAAGCCACGAGGAGGCATATTCAAAATTACGTCAAGAATAACCGACAACTGGCCATTGGAACCTTTGGGAGACCATGCCTGGAAGATACGGTGGGTGGCCGTGCAATGACAGATGTGTAAGCTGCAATCAATACGAATCTAAGAAAAGAGACTTTGCCTACCAGAATGAGGGCCAAGTCTGGGTGCTCTACGTCATAGAGTGCTATGGGATTTCTCGATGATTAATTTGAAAAAAATTCCAACAAAAAAAAAATAGACAACACAGGCAGATTCATTGTCAAAGAAAAATTGGTTCGACTAATAAAAAACAGTGATTCTATAAGTAATGTATCAAAATGGAATTTTTTATAATAATTGGATCGTCTTGTCTGTGTCACTTAGGCAACACCTCCACCTCCACCATAACCACCGGCCAGTACAAAAGTTACCTGCAAAACAACTAACCCAAGCCAAGTAACTTGCAGGGCTGTTCGTTACTGCCGAGCTCAGTATGTACATAGTATATCAATTATGAATTATTAAATACTACAACTCTTTTGAGTTCCAAGCGTTTTGGGTCCAATAAAATCTTAAAAATAGAATTCCCTAATAGGAACCCACTTATGTCGGCGGCTATAATCTTATAAGCCATAAACGATTTCTATTTGGTATTCTAAAAATGTAGAGTTAGAATTTTCGCTTTTCTACTTAAATGAAATTCTCAAATAGAAAATACAAATTCGACATTGTTTATGCCCGGTTCTTGTGAGCATATTTTTAAATGCTTCCCATATCACTACACTTTCGTCAGGCTTCGCTTCTAAAGCTTTATGCAGATTCATGGTCTCATGGAGCACCAAAAGCTTGGTCTGTGCGTTTTCTGTCAGTCAGTCATTAAAGGAGTTTATTCAAACTTATCTTTGCTTGAATTCGTGTGAACTGAAACTAATCCAATCCAGTACGATCAAGAATTTATAGAAATGCTATAAATAGATATTCATTGTTCAATGGCCTTATGGTCACAGCCGAATATGCAGAGATTTAAATGCTAACTCGAACTACGTTATTCCTCAAACTAATTTCAACAGGGATCCTGGGTAGTATTGGGAAAAGACGGATGGCCGAAGGGACAATTTTTCACATACACACAGACGGTTTCAAAATGGAAGAGGCTGTTAAAACCGCAGTATTCTGTTCGGTATTAGGATATGAACAGTCTTACAAATTACCGGATTACTGCAGTGTATTCCAAGTTCAGATCTACGCAGGAACGAAAGCAGCAGACTTAGCCATGTGTAGAGAACACTCCTCCGAACTCTGAAATATTGTTTTTACATTCACAGCTAAGCAGCCATCAAAGCAATTGGAACTGTAATGACAAACCCACACTGCGTACGACAATGCCGGAACAGGATGGATGAGCTAGAAGACGAGAAACAAGCCACCATCTACTGGGCTCCAGGACAGAAGGGAATTGAAAGAAACGAGAAAGTGGATGTGCCAGTCAAACCAGGCGCTTATCTTACAGTAGCAAGCACGATCACCTCTATGCAGAGAACGACCGAATATAGATGCATCAATGATTCATGAAGCGAATTCAAGATGGGAAAGAACCAGCTCATTCAGGGTCGCGAAAATCATGTTGCGCAGCCATAATGTCAGGTCTACAAACTATATTTTATCTTTTCCAGGGAAAGAGTGTAAACTAGTAGTGAGGACACTGTCTGGACACTGTCTCATTCCGTCGTACGCGGCCACACTAACGGAAGTCCTAAGCAGTACATGCTCAATATGTGATGAAGTCAAAGCGAGAGGAACTCTGGAACACCTACTCTGCCACTTCCCTGCACTTAACAAAACACGTGTCAACTGCTTAGGTTCTGCATCACTCTCAACATTAGAAAGTGTGACGAATCAAACAATTAGCAGCCTACTTTATTTATCGAAATTGTGTATTAGAGAAAAAATATACAATAAACTCTCCATACAAACACTTTCTATCACTACGGATCGATTTCTGATATATGTGCAATCTAGAAGATCAACCAAGTCTAACTGGTTAGGTTAGATTTTGAAATTCATAAATTATATTTTTCTTTTTCGTTCGAAATAAAAGAAAAATTACCGATGATTTGTTGACTCTTGAGCTTGTCACTTAAAATGGACCTTTGAAAAAACGCAAGAATTCCTGGTTTATTTCACGCGTTATTATTATTAATCCTAATCGCGTATGCAAAGCGAAAGGAGTTAGTCATGAAAACTCGACCCTAATCGGGCAAGCAATTATTTCTTGGATTGGCTGGCAGTCTTTGGCAAAAATCATAAAACAACCAGAAAGAATCGAAGCATCTGGGATCGAAGCTTAAGTTGAAAGTAATTAAAAAAATTCGAAGAAAATTTTCTAATTTTGGAAATTTCATAGAATTCAGTGAGGCAGAATGGAATCCCCTTCGTACGCTTCCAAGAATGCATCGTAGGCGAAACTCTGCTGCTGATCTAAAATGGAAGTATTTGTATGACTGACTTTTGATTGACTTATTCCTGAGGGCCTGTGTCCAATGAGCGAGGACAGGAATTAAGAGAATTCATGCGACATATTACGGGACAGCATCAAGCCCAAATCGTCTATTGCAATTAAGTATAGTTCCAATTTTCAAACTTTTTAATTAATAAGTAAAATAGAAATTACTTTGTACATAAAAAGTGCATTACTGCTGAAAAAATGCATAAATATTATAATTAAAAAATCAAAAATTAAATTAAATTTGTTATAAAAAGCAGCGAGAATTTCAAACAAACACACAAACTACACTACTAAAATTTAAAGGGCTATAAAATTGCATGCCAAAAATTACTCCAAAATTCTAATTAAAATCGTGGAATTGTAATAAAAAGTTTATAAATATTTTCTCATTTTTGTATGAAGTTTGAAATTTGGATTTATAGAGTTTTTATAGGAAAATGAGCTATAGATTTATAAAAAAAAACTTATATTGGACATTCAACGGAAAAACAGAAAAATGTTCCAAGCTGTTCAAAATTTCGAGACGCTATCGTTTTGTCGCGTACTATACGTGTGTATGTATATATTTCTACATATATAAATGTATGCGTGCGGGCTTGCATATTTTAGCGTCAAAATGTGTTCCAGTTATATTCGCTGGCTGCAAAGTTAACTACGTAGTAAAGAATTTTTCGAACGACTTTTCAAAAAACTTTCGGAGCACAAAAAGTGGAACCAAATTTTGAGAATTTATTGCAAGCATTCTTTAGATGATCGAATGATTTATGTCAAATTATCAACGTATTTTTCCAGAACACTAAGATATCGGCTTCAGCAATGTAAGAGCTGTAACTGAACAGATAGAATTGCAGGCAACTTTTTGAACTGCTTGCAGGCCATTTTTTCATACCTTAAACACCTGAATGTGGTTGGCAAGCATGAGAGTCTAGTTGGCCCGCTTGCTTTGAGGAGAAGACGGCGGCGGAATTATTTTTGTTATACTATTCGCTAAACCGCAATATCAAACAGCAGCCTCGGGCGGTTAGCCCATCAGTTCTCGTCATTGGAACCCAGCGGACGGAGATTTTTAGACAGCTCAAACTAAAGAAAACAACTGGATGAGTTGGTGGAATTGAAGATATCATTAGTGTTACTGCAGAGTGTCTTCATAAGCAGGTCATATCGCACCCTAAATACAAAAGGGTCACAACTAAAAATTTTCCACACTCGAGCTTGACTTGTTTACAGTAGCACAGAAAACAAACTATATGACATATCACGCTGAAATTTGCCATGTAAGCTTATAACAGTCCTACCAAAAAACAAAAAATTGATTTTTCCATATGTCATCCGCGGACCGTTTTATTGATAACGTCTCGTTCATATTTGAGCAGAAGGAACATTTTGAGTTGTGACCCTTTTGTATTTAGGGTGCGATATGATGAGTCAGAATTAGAGTCAGAGTCGATTCTTGATACGTATGACATTAATAACGCGAGAGATGATGAAGGTCATGACCGCTCGATAAAAGTCGCTTAAGGTCTATTGATGTATCGCCAGATATCGATGTCGTTGTCGGATGTACATATACCTGAACAGCAGCAGTCTGTCGTTCCCCCGACAGTCGGTTTTCCGGTGCTCGGACGACCTGGATTTACTATATATCCGGCCAAGGACTGTCACTCCAGCAGCACTCCCCGTACTTGTAAGGTGAATGTTTTTCAGCTTGAACACCAACAACCAAATTATTTCTGGTATGTCTTTCATGTGGTTCAGCTTTCAACAGGTGGCTATAATTAGGTAAGAAATTTGTTGAAGGCTCATGATGATGATGAGATTTGAGCTCTCTCTTACCAAAAATCTACCCGAATTTATTCAGTTAGTAAAGTAAAAGCACACAATCAAAATCAATCCAAACATCAGACACTTCCAATATCACAATATTTCACAAGTGGATACAGAATTATGGACAACGAAAGAAAATAAGAAAGAATTAGGATCGCGTGTAATAGCAAATAATTAGCGTACGAGTTGTTCTTACGATAGTCGAATGTAAAGGGTGCTTTTTAGCTGCATGAGAACTATCGATATCGCTAACTATAGTTTGAGAGTTGAGAATGGCAAACTGTGACATTTCTGTTCAGTATTCAGTAAAGTTTGACCAGTCATCATAAATCGTTTAACGCTAGAACAGCGCAGCCAAATTGCAGAAATTTATTAAAAAAAAAAATCCCTTCACGAAGTGCATAGAGCGCTAACGGCATAATCGGCCCTTATTTCTTGCAAAATAAGGAAGAAGCTCGGTGAATTGCGACCGCTAACGAGCCATATGGACTGCATTTTTGTTTTCAAAAACTAATCAGCTAAACACCGAAGAAATATGGTCGCAACAACTAGCATTCGATTTATGCAATATTCCATGCAACTTGACTAGTAGCTGCACAGCTTGAAGGGTTACCACAAGGGAGTTTCGCACGTCAAAGTCCTGCATGAGCCTAGCACAGAAAATAGTTGCCTCTACTGCCAGCTTCAAATGAGGAAATAAAGTTTTCATGGTGGCAATAAAACAAGTTCTTCTGCACTGTTCATACGCATCGACACAGTTTTATGGCTTCAAGAGATACCTCATGCACTGGAATATCTAAAAAGTTAACACCCGGAAAATTGAAGGGAGTTTATTGGACAACATCCTGCTAAACCTGTAAGAAAACACCCTACTACCGAGAAAAATCAGTTCAGCCTAGAGCTTATGATAAATGGCTGCCCACGATCGCCGCGGCCCACTTAGACATAGAATCAAAACTCGTCCATTGTGATGTCATACATTTAACACCCATTGGAGGAAGAAAAAACGAGCGCCCACGAAAGATATTCTTAGATGACATCGAGTCAGATCTTAAGGAAAAGAAGGTACACAGAACTGGAGAGATGAAGCCATGTATAGAATAGAGTGGAGAACAATTGTTGATGGAGCTATGGTTCACTCATCTACGGACTGTGAAGCTAAGAAGAAGAGAAAGATGCCATATAGAAGAAAAACAGAGAGTAAACAATCAACTAGTAGGGGAAAAAGAAGTGGCTTGGGATTGGAGAGCGAAAAAATTCACTAGTTGAGTGATATTAAACCAGCAATATTTGCACGTGTAGCAAAAAAGTGAGAGCTCAGATGTCTGAATCTTTATCCCACGAGAGCAGGACAGCTAAGAATAATGTGTTGAGATGATTCCACCTCATTCTCCAAACAGCTTCTGCAGAAAGGACTTAAAGTAATACCAAGTCTCACTAACAAAAAGTACCCGATAGGGACCCAAATTCAAAACCTGTGGTTTTGTTAGCCTTAGGGGTTCCCTTGAGCGCTCCCGATCGCACCGTGACCAGAAGGATTTCCCGACTTTGCGCTCACTGAGTTGACGCGAAGCCAATCTTTCCTTGGATAGATTACAGGATCTCAAAGAAAAGTTCAGCACTAGTATTCTATAATCAGTTGCGACCCATTTAACTACTCACGACGGGTATTCAACATCTCTTTTCAACACGCATAAAAATATAGTCCAAAAGCTGTTTTGCGAGCATTTTCAACCTGCCTTTGTAAATTGAATCCAGCTTATAATTCATTGAATGGCTGACTCGAGTTGGGATGAGAAAATATGCAGTTTTTTTCGTTTTAAATAAATTTGCAGGGATTGTAATTTATTGTGACACTTTTGAGGTAGAGCTTATCCACTATTAGCGGCAACATCAACAGCGCAAGTTTGGATACAGTTTTGTTTTTGTGAAGACACTTCTACAGTGAGTTGAATGAAAAAAACTTCTTGAAACTTACTTTTGTTTTGCAAGTTGAATAACTCTCGATATGGGCGCCACAGCTGCATAAAGTGCTCAGGCAAATCACTCTCACTATCAGCGAAATAGAGAGTGCGGAGAAGATAAATGGCGAATTTACGTATATGCTGGGTCAGAAGTGACTCAATTCGTGTGCCGATTTTTTTCTTTCCTGTCTTCAATTAAAATATTTCAATTCAAGCTTTCTCTGCTGTCTTTCTTCAATTAACATTTTCCTCTTCTAACTTTTTTCCTGTCTTCAATTGAAATATTGAAGTGAAATATCGCTTCACTTCAAGTTCTCGTTCAATGCGTATTCCTTGTAAATAATCAGAGTGCGGCTCACAACATTGATCCTATCGAACTCTGACTTTTATTTGAACTCATAACCTCCTCCATTTCAAAAATTTGTAAGAATAATCAATCAAAACAAAATACATACCAGTTGAGCAAAACAAACTCCAAAAAAAATAAATAAATAAATAAATAAAAATAGTTTGAGCTCAGTTAATATATGAATGTAAAATGTGTAGGCATGTTTAGTTAGTTATTCACTTTACTCGACATTAGTTACCGACATGTCAATGTAAAAGCTGCAACAAATTGCTGTGGCATGCAATAAATATTGGCTGTATTGCATTTTGAGGCTGGGCACCCACTGACAGGTGCCAAAGTATTTGCTGACCGAAAGTGGGTCAGTGAAGTAGAAGCAACAAAAATATTTAATGCTAAGTGTAGTTCCAATAAAGCAACAAAAAAAAGTAAAATAATAATAATACAAATTTACGGTAAAAAGACAATACCATAAGACTAACAGCAAATATTTTGAGTTCGCCAAGTTCTTAGGCAGAAGTAGCACAAGCAAATAAATTTGAATGAAAATTGAAATGTTCAAAGCGATTCCTCAACAAAATTTGATCAATGATTATTTAATGTATTTGATGTTATTATTTTATGGTTTGCACTGTGCGCGAACAAAGTTATTTCGGAGTTACAGGCCTGTGTACTGTCCCTCGTGTGAGTATACTGTCTACCTTCTGAAAACTTTGAAACACGTTTTTTCAAAACCATGTTTTTGAAAATGGCGTGTAAGATTTAAAAAAAACGTTTCAAACCGATAATCTATATGAAGATAATTAAAATGCGCAACAAATTAACTAACAAAATACAAAAAGAAAATACATTTTTTAATGTTATTTAACACGTTTTTTGAAAAAAAAAGCGAAAGAACCCCTTTTTTCAATAATTACTTGTGTGTTCATTTTTTCATATTTTTATACAAGAGTAGTCTATTATATGCAGGAAAGTCTTCTGAATAAGACAATATTTTTCTTTTGTGTTTCAGGTGAAAACTACGACCGCAATCTTACACGCCGTTTTACTAGCGCGCAGCGAGAAGCTGTGCGAGATCCCTCATATGTCCGCCAATTTGTTTTTTTTGTTATGTTAAAAAATTGTTTATTACTCTTCAATCATGCCTTCAAATAAATACAAACGATTATTCCTGTGTGTCGCTTTTTTCGCCTCGAAAAAAATTGAGAAAAAACACCTTTTTTTGAAGCCACTGATAAGAGATAAGGGGCCCCGTTAATTCAAGATCGTTTTCAAAAGTTATTTTTTTAATGCCGCTTTAAACCGATAATGAAATAGGCTGCTTTAAAAACTTGGTTAATAATTTTTCATCAGAATACTGTAATACTAGAGTAGTAGACTTTAGAAAGGTTTACTCTGAGAGAAAGAGCGCGAAAATTTACACTAAAAATGTCTAGCGAAATTGAAATACAGAGTTTAGAGTAACTTTTGGTGATGCCGAAATGTAGTGACTTGCGGTGATAATTTGAATAACAAAAAATAACAGATTTATTTTCTTCTTCAAAATCTATTAAATTTATACGAGTATTAGCGTGAAAACTCTAAGTAGTAATTCTACATTAGACCATTAAGCAATTTGCGCCCATCTTTTGAGTTCTTTCTCATGTAAATACTCGAATTCTTATAGTAAAAATAGAGTCTCTCTTTTCAACATTAGGGCTGTTCTCCACTAAACTGCCGAGCGTACTTCGTACACTTGGTACAATGTTATTATGTTCATATTATTTAGTCTGAGTCAGAGTCACCACTTAGTCTGGTAGCAGGGTAATAGTTTTCACTCTAAGGTGCTGGCTGCTCAGAGTACGATCGAGCTTAAATAAAATTTGTTTAAGACAAATCGAGAATAATATACGGACTTGGATGGAATGAATGTACACCGAGAGCAGGTCGAAAGCGAATCGTGATCGGGAATACAAGGTGAAGAAGCCCTTAAAGTCTCTTGGATTCCTTTTATAAAACATAAAAAGCTAGATGATTAACCCAAGAACAAGAGGGCGCATTTGCATTCGAATCCTGAATTCATCCACTATAGACCATTGAAGGAAGAGAAGAAAGAGTAACATGGAAAATATGATAGAACAATAAAAAAGAAAAAATGGTGGGTAAGGGCGAAACCGCCCAACTATGACAAGTTCGACTGTGGTTCGTCATCATACTGGTGAGGAAATTCAACAACTGACTAATGCCAAAGTCTGAAGACGGTGCCTTGCAAAATACAATGAAAAGAGTTGCAACAATGCTCAGTAGCAGCTCATTTGACGGAAGTAAAAATAGCAAGAGCACACCCTTCGAAAGCCGAAATATGCTTTTAGTAAAATGGCACTCAAACTCACCGACACCCAAACGAAAGCGGACAGACTAGTCGCGCTGGCATACACTGTGGGACAGGAGGTCAACATCGTCACGACGAAGGCTATGAGAGTCAACAACAATAAAGCTAGACATGTAATGGTTGACGGGTGCCTGGTGGAATTTGTCGAAAGCTTCTGCTACCTTCGGCTGCTCTATCGCGACATTCGACGGAGCAGATGAAGATTTCCACTGCAGACTAAACAAAGCAAGAGCGGCATTCGGCCGAGTGGATACAGTATAGGTGAGTTCGGAAGTCTCCAGGCGCTCTAAACTGCGAATATTCAGCTCATGTGCCAAGTCATTTCTTGTTTTACGGAAGTAAAAAATGGCTGGTCTCTAACACCATCACACAGAGGCTACAATCTTTCATCAACAAATGCCTCCGCATCATCTGTAGAATATCATGCCCGCACACCATCAGCAACGAAGTGCTGTGGCAATCAACGAATGAGGAAGCAAATCAAATGCAGAAAGTGGCCATGAATAGAACACAAGCTTAGAAAACCACCAACCCGCAAGTGAGCCGAGGTCGCCGTCGGCCTTAGATTACTTGGAGAAGGTCAATGTTGTGCGGGCTAAGATGACACTGGAATGGAACTCTTAAACTCACATAGACGAAGATGTCTTAAGGGATTTTGTCGCAGATTTTTCCGATCTGAGTTTCTAGTACTTGGTAGTTCTTTATCCTGAAACTAACTTAAAGAAGCACTAGCTGCCCGACTAAGCAGTGAAAGGCGTATTATTTATGGCAGTTTATAGCAAAGTTTTAGGCAGAATTTTCGTCGTATAAGGACGGGATTGTGAAGCAGCAACTCGTGAGATCTTCAATACGTTTACGTATTGAGAGGCTAAAGAAACTTAGGGGAGAATCTGAATGCCGTTATTACGCTTTGAAGAGTACTTTTAAATTGAAAAAAAAAGAAAACAGTTTAATAGCAAAACAAGTGCGTGTCCAGAAATTAGCCAAAAAGTTGTTCGCATCAGTTTTTTGGGATGCGAAGGGAATTTTTTTAAGGATTATTTGCAAACTGAATTTAGCTTTTAGATTCTGAATTTAGCTTTTAGACCAGTTGAAGGAAAAATTTGTGAAAAGTCCCAGTTTGCAAAAGAAAAAAACTATTTTCCATCAGGACAATGCACTGTGTCAAAGAGCATTTTGACAACTGCTAAAATCCATGAATTAAAGTTCGAGTTATTGGAGCGTCCACCTCATCAGATTAGGCCACTAGCGACTTCCATCTGTTTCCAGACCTATAAAACTTCATGCATGGAAAGCGTTTTGCATCAAACGATGAGGTCATAGCAGCCGTGGAAATATATTTTGAAGCCTTTCCAGATTCTCACTTCACGTATGGAATTCATAAATTGAAATCTCGTTGGAAAAAATTTCTTAATGTTCGAGAAGACTATACTGAATAGTGAAGTGTATTTCAAAACATAAAATTGTGTTTTTCTTATCGACCTGCAAAACTTATTGAACAACGTAGGAAGTATTTGTTAATAAATAATCAAATTTTAGTCGTTTTCGTATAAGCTTCAACTACTTTTTTCAACAAAATTTATTTAAAAATGTTACAGGTATGACTGGTGCAGAGTAGCGATGTCAGTCCCGGGATTGCGAAGCTCATTTTTTTTAGTCCCGCAAATAACGAGAATGAAGGCTAAAAATTTCGGGATTTTCGAGATTAAGAATGGAGCTCCTGGATGCGCATTCTTATTCCGTAAGCAAAAAATTCTGGGATTTTCGGGATTAAAAAACGGAGCTCCTCCCGCAAATCTTGTCTTTGCAACAAAGGGATCTCGAAAATCTCGAAATTGTTTGCTCACTTAAAAGAAATTTCAATCCAGGTGCTAAAAAATGGTACGGAATAGGGATGTCAATCCCGATATCTCGAGAGTTCTGTTTTTTATTCCCGAAAATCTGGACATTTTTTGCTTAATGAGAAGGAATGTCAATCCAGGTGTCCCAGGAGCTTTGTTTTTTAGTTCCAAAAATCCCGTATTTTCTTATTTCCCGGGATTTCAGGCCTCACATCCCTATTCCGTGCCATTATTTTGAGAAAAATTATAAAATAAAATATTCATTATATATCATATTGAAATAATCAGAATCTTGTTGTTCCAATAACGGAATCCCGAAAATCCCGACTCGAAAATCGAAAAAATTGACATCAAAATACTGAGAATCGAAAACTTTCTTAAGCGTGAAAATTCTAAATATCCGTCGTAAGATCCCGCAAATCACGGCATAGCAAAAATCAAAAAAATTGGCATCCCTGGTATGGAATCATCCTTTCAAACAACAAATAAATACTGAATATGGGAAGCATCGATAAAATTCTTAAGCGTAAAAATTCTTCGCCGTAATTTTACATATCCAGACCATTGCGCCTATCTTTTGAGTTCTAAAAAACTAACTATTGGAGTTAGCGCGAATGTGCAAAAACTAACAACCCTTCAACGACCGAAAGGGAGCGCAAGTGCTAGTAACTACATATTACCCTATGGGTTGTTAAACCGGATTAAAGAAATTACAAAAGGCTTGCATTTTGTTGTTACTAAGTATGTGACACGTCATTATGGACCAGTCGTTGTGCCTCTCACACGTATTTATTGGAGTTTCCTGTAAAAAGGTAGTTAACGCTAATCTTTTTCGTTTCGTTCTTTTTTTACACTTTTCAAATGCCCTGGGATAATTGTCATAAGTACCATTACAAAATTCTTTACGCCCAAACTACCCACACGAGAATTATTCGTATGCCTACATATTGCATTAAATGCATTATTTCGATTTTTTTGTTTTTCATTTTTTTCATGCCACAAAAGAACATTTGTGCGCATTAATTTTGTATGATGTGGCAAAAGAAATGTTCATGCAACGCATAAGCTATGCAAAATCCTTAATGGAATCCCATTTCCAAGAGATTTGGGTGTGCTGCTTATCGCGCGCGCGAAACCAAAAAAATACAACAATAACAACAACAAGAGCACAACAAACCACCAATATAATCGAGTGCGGTATAGAGTTGCCACGGCCAGGAGGACGCCAGTAAAAGTGTGTACGCATACATAGCAACTAATTTAGACGCCATAAAATGCGCATAAACATAACGAACTAATTTATTGCTATAACGTGCAACACTAGCAACATTAACTATGCCATAGACTACAACGAGTGCTAGCAACAACGGGCGTAGCACGGTCGGGTGCCGAGTGTGCGAACGCAAGCGCAAGCAGTAAAAACACCTGAGACTTAGTTTGAGTGTGCGATTCATAGCCGCAAACGCGGGCGCAGTCGCTGCAGCAGTGTTGCAAGTTGGGGCGAACGCTTGCAGCAGCAACGCAATGACATTTGTTTACCCACACCTTGACGGCGACAGACTTTAGCCTGTAGGAAAACGAGGAAAGGCAGGCGGTGCACAGCGAGGACCGGATGGATGGGCGATGGAATGGATGCAAGGCGAGTGTGTGAGGAATCATAAAAATCACCTCGCAGGCAGTAAAAAATCATTACAGATGATATTTCACTGGCGAAAAGTGTACAAGTTTGGACGAATGTGTGTATGTGCGAGTGTGTGTGTGTGTGTGTATGGAGAGATACGTGGCGGCGATATGCAGCTGCAGTCAACTACGAGTGACTTAAAATGGAGCTGACCAACGTCAGGGTTTACAGAAACATACTTACATGCATACACACACACACCACACACACCCTTGTAAGTGCGCTTATGCATGCAACTAGTCAACCAACCATTTTAGCATATGTCGCCGCAATAATTGCTGTGAAAATATAAGATGGCGATGTGGGTTGCATGGATGAGGGCTGGGGATAAGGCGAGATACGGCAGCGGCAGCCAGCAGCCAACAGCCGGCAGATGAGGTATGGCAAATGTGTTGCACTCGCTTGGATGTGGCAAACAAACAAGATGCCTATGAGTTGCAGATAAAGCTGTTGTGCTTGTTTTTGTTGTTGTTGTTGTTCTAGCTGCATATTTGGCAAATGCAATGGCGGTAATGGAATTGGAAGTGAAATAACAAGTGCCAGCTAAAGTCAAAGCGATTTGCTTAGTAGAAATGTCGCGACAACGCCAGTTGATTAGAAAAGCAACGAGAGTGTTTGTATGTGTGTGCGTGTGTGTGCCTGTATGCAATAATGTTTTTGCGCTGCTGCACTCTACCTTGCAATTGGAATTTATTATGATTTCTGGCGAATTTAATTGCCATGGTAACGCGCAGCGTTCGACGGAATTAGTAAGGTACAAACACACACGCGCGCGTTCACACACTCATACACACGCCGTGAGTAGTTGGTAGCGCGCGCAGGAAGTAGAAAAGTAAGAAAGTAGCGTTAAAAATGCAGCTTAAGTGCACAACACGCACGCATACACATATGATATGCACTAACATACACGCATGCAAATCTAATATACACTCACACACACACACACCCCATACATGTCTGCTAATAGCCTGACGCTTTAACTTGCAAAACCTCGCTTTGCCACAAACTATTTCAAATTTTATTTTTTTTTTAATTATTTCTCTTTTCGCTTAATGCGCACGTGTGCGCGGTGTGTGTGTGTGTGTGCGAGAATTGAAAAAGAATTGAGTTGTGACGCGTTTCATGCGTTCGCATACGGTGCGTGCAAATTACAATTTGTAGGGTCTTAAATGTTTATAGCTGCTTGCTAGAATTTATGACCAACTTACAAACGAACAAACAATCAAACCGCAAAAGCAGCCAACAAACAAACCGCCATGCATGCGCGCTTAAGTACATACCCACACATCTAAGCAGAGGAGGAGTGAGAGACGTGCATTTTTCTCTGTTTTTTTTTTGCCTTTTTCTGGGCACTCGCAGTCATAGTCGCATTTGCTAATGTAGTTAGTCGGCTGTTGCATTTAGTGTTGTTGTTGTAGTTGTTGTTGTTCGCTTGCAAGCGTACAGGTTGGCGCAGCGTGACAACGCTGCAGTTGCATTGTTGTTGTTGCAATTATTGCTGCTTTAGTTGTTGTTGTTGCGGTAACTGCTGGTGTTATAGTTTGTTGCCACCCTTTGTCCATTTGCTCGTTGCCTGTTGCTGTTGTTTGCCGCTTGTTGCTTGTTGCTAGACTGTCTTGCTTGCAGCTTACATGTTATGTTATTACTTGTTATTGTTGCATGTTGTTGCTTTTCGTTGCTTTTCGTTATTTGTTGTTACTGCTTTCTTTCTGCTTCCAGCTCTGTTAGCTGGCTCAACAACAGCTTGGCCAATCGCAATTTTCCTTGTTGTTTTTGTTTTCTGTTGCTCTTGTTTTTGTTTGTGGTGCTAATAAGAATTTATGTACGTTGCAACAAGTCGGAGTGAATTAATTAACCTATGTTGGTTGGCATAATTTTTACCATTTTAGTAGCGCAAAAATGCGACTAAGTATAAATGATGTTATTGCTGGCAATTATATTGCAACAAGTGTCCTCTACACAGACTTGCATGCGAGTGTGTGTGTGTGTGGGTATAGCGGCATAAATTTATGAATTATGCGTGGCATATGTTGTTGCAGATAATGTTCGCCAGAATTCATAAATTGTTTTGTAGAAAATGATATCTAAATGAAGGCAGATACAATTGTTTTCTGCGAAATATTATTTCTGACCTGATTGGTTTTTAATTGTTCGAACCGAGTTACAAGGAAAAAAGTTAGTATACAACCAAAGGCTCTGAAGATTTATAAGATATCGCCTAATGGTTGAAATTAGTGCTAGATTTCTAAATTCTACTACCTACGACACCTAAAACACCCACCGAAATTATTATAAAGGCATCACATTTTCAAAAGCGCGCTCGACAGTCATGACAGGATGCCATAAAAATGGTAATGAGCATTGCATAAGAAGCCACAAGGGGCAGGAGTTGGAGATCCGGCAGGTCTAGACATAAAAAATTCATTTAACTGTGCGAACTGGAGTCAGATAATGGGCATTTAAAGTTCTGGCGTACTTACAGCGCATTATTTGCGATCATTCCAACAATACAGGGTTTGATTGAAAAGTAATCAGCCTTATTTTTTTAAGCAGTTTTATTAAACATTTTGGCTTAAACAACTAATATTCTCCTTGAGCGTCAATACACCGCTGGTAGCGGTCCATCTACTACAGGAAACATTTTTTAAACTCATCCGCCGGAATTGCGTTCAATTCGGCTGTCACAGTTTTTTGGATCACCTCGATGGAGTCGAAACGCCTCCCCTTCAGCTTTCTTTTCAGGCGCGGGAACAAGAAGAAGGCCGGAAGGGACAGGTGATACAATTGTCTAAAGTATTATACTGTTCGTCACTTTCCAATACTTCACGACTCTTTTCCACACGCAATTGCGTTTGTTCATCAATCAAAACCTTCATTTCAAGTTTTCCGGTCACGATTTCCCGCACATTGTAATAAGTTAAATTTAACTCTTCACTGATCTCACGTAGGCTAGCACGACGGTCAATGTTCAAAAATTCACGAACCCGGTACACATCCTCGTCTGTTTGCGTCATCGAAAGCCTTCCAGATCGCTATTCGTCGTCGAGGTTCTCCCGGCCTTCCTTGAACGACTTGTCCCACCTTTTTACCTGGGCACTGGACAGAAATTGGTCCCCGTAAGCCTTCTTAAGTAGCCCAATGGTTTCGGTACTCGTTTTGTTTAGCTTTACGCAAAATTTGATGGAGTAAGGTTGCTTCAACGATCGCTGAATTTTCGCCACTGCAAAATCCTAACACAATTTCAAAACAGTGGAAGGAGAAGGTCCAATATTCATTTTCCCCCACCAGCCGATTCGGTTGATCGCTTGGCAGACGCTCCGCGCGGGAAGGCTCATTACTTTTCAATCAGTAGGCTGCTGCTCTACGAAGGCTGACGTTAGACCATATAAGGTGACTGGTGGTGTGTCACAAGGCTTAGTACTTTGTCCAACGCTATGGAATGCAATGTACGACGGCGTGCTTAAAATCGCCCTTCCCGCAAAAGCAACACTTATTGGGTACGCTGATAGTATCACGCTGGTGGTAGTAGATAAACTTCGCGAGCTACTGACGGTCACATGCAAGGACATATACGAAAGTTGCTATCAACCGTTTTGCAAAACTGAAACTTGCAGCACGAAAGACGGAAGTAGTCTTGCAAAGCAAAAGGAGGGCACGCGAGGAGGTCGTGATTTCGGTAAACGGCACTCCATAAGGTCTCAGCCGTACTTGAAGTGCTTAGGAGTCAACATTGACTCAAGAATAACGTTCAAGGAGGCATTGTAAGGCAGTCACCAAAAAAGCGCAGCTAGCACATGGTGCGCTTTTAAGACTTATGCCAAATATAGGAGGTCCTCGGGAAGAAAAATGACAACCGTTTTCATTTGTCAACACATCCATAATTATATACGTAGCGCCGATCAGGGCAAAAGTGAAAGCACTTAGAGGGGCTTATCACACGGTTTCAGATGATGCCGTAGCAGTCATATTGAGCAAAATCTCCATAGATCTCGCCGTTAAAGAGCTGCAGAGGCTGTATAAGCTAACGCGAGAAATAAATCTCGGTGTTATTAAAAAGAAGAGCGACAGCGAAAAGCTAGAGAGTGGCAACAATGATGGGGCCTTTCAAAAGATGGTCGTTGGACGCACAAACTGATACCAGACATAGCGAAATGGTATCGAAGGAAGCCCGAGAAAATTGACTTCTACGCGACGCAACTGCTGAGCGATATTTTAAAGAGTATCTACACTGTTTTAATTTGGAAACCGACCCATTCCGCCCGGCCTGCTCTAACGAACCAGAGAGTGCAAGTCATGTGCTATTCCGGTGCCCGCAATTCGACACCGAAAGAGAAGACCTTGGCAGGGTACTTGGCGAGCATCCCTCAGAGGCCAACCTTACGATACAAATGTGCAATAAACCTGCAAAGTGGCGAGCATTAAGTGATGTAGCAGCGCTTATAATGAAAACGCTGCGTGATGAAGACTGGATCCGAAAGGCGAACCCACGCCATCTAGAGCTTGATCTTCAGGCTGATAGGAATACTGAAGAGTCGTTGCAAGACGAACAACGAGCAATTGCTTGTACTGACAGAGTGACTGACTGATTTGAGTTAACAGAATCCATAACAGCCTCGCGAAAAACTCATTTTGACAAGTTTTGCCTATTTACTTCTGTGTTTTTTTTTTTTTTTTTCTTTTTCATTTATAAAAATATAGTTCATTTTATAAGAAATATCATAGTAATCCAAGTCCATAAAATGTTTTCGCGTTTTCCTTTTCCATGGCTGAGATGTTGGAAAGATCACTGGCTGTATTCAGTCGCTGGGCTGTCAGTTGTGGCCTAAGAGTGAACTCTAACGAAACAAAGCTGGTGCTATTTACCAGAAAATATAATATAAGCCTCCACACCTTAGAGTTCCCAAATTAAACAACCACGTTCTCCCGCGTTAGATATCTTAAAGTATCACTTGGCTCCAAACTTCATTGGAAGCTACACATTTAAAATCGGCTGAAGAAAGTCAGTAAAGCTTTCTACTCCTGCAAATCTATGTCCGGCAAAAAATGGGTGGTACTTTGGATGTACTACGTAGTGGTTCTACCAATTTTACATACGTATTGTGGGCAGCTCTTCAGAAGAGCTGTAATATCAATAAACTGGCGATGGTGCAAAGGACTACATCTATTGGCATCACCGAATCATACAGAACTTGCACCAGTGCTGTCCTAAATATCGTTTTGCACTTACTTCCCATCGACTTTCACGTAGCTGCTCAAAGTGCATTCAGGTTAATAGAGGTTGACCTCTGGAGGCAAATTCTCAAGGGTCTTAGCCGCAGTTTTTGGGCGTATTTCTAGAACTACGTTCAGATCCAGAGTTTGAGTGTCGTGCTAGGGAAATATTTTCAAGTAGGCAGGATTGGAACGAGGAGAAAATCTTCATCGAAGCTGGTACCTCGGTCTTCCATGACGGCTGCAAGATGAAATCGGGTGTTGGAGCTGGAGTTTTCTCTAAATCGGTCAATTTATCTAAGGAGTGTCAAGTGATATATTTTACGAATACTATATAATGCGACCCTGACAAACAATGACAACACTGACAATAAAAAAAAAAAACGGGCAAGATAGAGCGACAGAGTAGTTTGTAAAATTGAATTTGAATCGGACAGCGAACGGTGACGGTCTTCATTTTGTGTAAAAGAAAAATATGCTTTGTTTCAATAACTAATAAAGAGTAATAATTTTTAAATCTCGGTTATCTTGACAATTTTCAGAAGTAGGATTAAAAATCCAATCCTTTGAGTAAAACAAAAATCGAATTTTGTGTGTGTGATAAAATCATAAGTAAAAGAACGAGTATATATGTAGGTACATAAAAATAAAATCTTGCTAAAACAGCGTGTGAGTGATATTAATAAAAAGATGGACAAAATCGCTGGTTATAATGTGGTACAACTTCGGGAAAAGTTGCGCGATGCTGGATTACCTACGTCAGGTAACAAAGCAAAGTTGATCGAGCGATGGTATGAGCACCAACAAAATGAAAGATTTACAAGTGCGCTAAATGAAAGTGTAGAAAGGCGGTTGAACGAATTGGAAAGTGCTGTCCAGTCAGTGCGTCTTGAGGCAAGTGGGGGTGTAGCTATGCCATTAAGTACATCCTCACCTGTTAGGAGCTCAGTGCATCAGGGTAACGTACAGGAGGACATGATAAGCAGGGCAATGTATGAACCTGTAAGCATGCCTGTACATGTTGCGCAGTCAGCTATGCCGCTAAGCGACGACAGAGGCACGTTTGGTTCAAATTTTGCGCAAGCAGCGACGTCGATTCCGCGTCATGTTCAATTTGCCGAACCATCAGTTGCAACGTCGTCAAGTTGCGAGAATAATTATATTTGGGGTGCGCCGATGTCAGCAGCGGCGAGAGTAAATACAAATACATATTCGTTTGCTCATATGGGGCATGTAGAACGAAACGAAAATCAAAACGCTGAATATCCAACAATACATAGTGTACGTGGCGATACGAATACAATGCCGACATACGTATATAATAATATGTTCGCGCCGTCGCGGTATTTGCCACAAAATGGTATTTGGGACAATCGTTTAATTTCAAATGGTTTCGGTAACGTGAATGATATTATACAAATTCTTCCGATGTTCGATCCTAGTGACAAATCGTTGTCGTCCATGCAATTTGTTGGTAGAGTTGAGCAACTTCTACATGTGTATGGATGGAATGAGAAACTACTTCTTTTTGCAGTGCAAGCAAAGTTAAAGGGTGCTGCAAAAATGTGGATAGACTCTGCGCCAATCGTGTATGTGAATTGGTCGTGTTTTGTAAAAGACTTTATAAATCAGTTTCCGTCAATTATTAATTCAGCAGATGTTCATATCGAATTAATGAACATGCGTCGGGGAGTAAATGAAACTGCGGAAATGTTCTATTATCGGGTATTGGCTAAAGGTCATCAAGGTAAAGTGGATGATCAAGCGATAATTAAATATATTATAAACGGGTTAAATGACACAGATATGAAAAAGTGTTTATCGGTAGCAAAGTATGTAACGTGTAATGATTTACTACATGCAATAATAAGCTATTGTACGTACAATGTAGCAAAGAGCAGCGCGCCGGGTAAACAAATAATACATGAAAAAGAAACAAAACGTATGCCAAACGAAAGGAAGTCGAAGAGTGAAATTATTTGTTATAATTGTCGCAAAACAGGACATATATCGCGCGAATGTGGTGAAAAGAAACAAAAACTAAAATGCGGAAAGTGTGGTGAAATTGGTCACCGTGCAGCAGATTGCACAGGGCAAAAGCTAAAGGCCGAAAAGTGCAATGCAATTGAAGATGAGCCAATAAAGTTTACAGTGAAAAGGGTTTTGATAAATGACAAAGAAATTGAAGCATTTATTGATACAGGTAGCTCACGTTCATTAGTACGAAACTCAGTTGCAAAAAAGATAAACAAATGTTTGAAAGAAAAATGCTATGTACGTCTCAAAGGTTTTGCAGGCGGAGTGTTTGAGTGTTTTGACAAGATAAAAGTCGAAATGGAAATTGATAACGTGAATGTTTGTGTACATTTATTAGTTGTTGATGATAACTTGATTGAAAACGATATTTTGCTTGGACGTGATGTACTATGTTCGGGTAAAAATAGATACGTAATTGATGGTGACAATTTGTATGTTCAAAATAGTGCAACGAAAACGGTAAGCGCGATTGAAAATCAATCTAATATGGGTGAATTTGGTGATTTAAGTAAGATCTTGTGTAGATATGAAAAACGCTTTTCTACGCTGGGAAAAGCTAACATAGGTAGGATGTGCATTAAACTTTCTACTGATCAGCCGATAAATATGAAACCATACAGGTTGCCTTTTGCAAAGCGCCCTATAGTGAATGAAATAATTCGTGAATTATTGGGAAAAGACATTATTCGAATATCCAATTCTGCATATGCGTCGCCGATAGTGATAGTTGCGAAGAAAAACAATGAACATAGAATGTGTGTTGATTATCGACAGTTGAATAGGGTTACGGTCAAACAGCCATTCCCTATGCCAATTATGGACGAACTTTTTGCTATACTCGCGGGTAATCGGTATTTTACGGTGTTGGACTTTAATATGGGATATCATCAAATCGAGATTGATGAAGATAGTAAACAATTTACCGCGTTCGTAACTAATGATGGACATTACGAATATAATCGTATGCCGTTTGGTCTGGTCAACGCGCCGGCGGTATTCCAGACCATGATGAATAAACTGTGCGAGAAAATGAAACCTCGAAAAGTAATCGCGTATCTGGATGATGTAATCATACCAAGCGTAACCGTGAGTGATGGTCTAGAGACGCTTAACGAATTTTTAGCATTGCTTGAAGAATCAGATTTGACTTTACGGCGTGATAAATGTAAATTTTTGGCTACTGAAATAGACTTTCTCGGGCATAAAGTGAACGCGAATGGTATTACGCCGGGCGAATGTAAAGTTAAAGCGATTCGTGATTTTCCGATACCGACTAATGCTACAGAAGTACGTCGATTCCTGGGTCTCACCGGTTTCTTCAGAAAATTCGTAAAGAATTATGCAATCATTGCCAGACCGTTGAATAAACTAACTACAAAAGAGGCTGCAGATAATTTTGTATGGGGTGATATAGAGACTAGTGCTTTTAAATCTTTGGTAGAAGCTTTGACGAGTGATCCAGTTTTGGTGCTGTATGACTTCAAAGCAAAACATGAAGTTCATACAGATGCTAGCTCAGTTGGTATAGCAGCGGTGTTGCTACAATCTAGTGACGGTGGTAAAACATGGAATGCCGTGATGTATTTTAGTAGAAAATGTACTGAAGCAGAATCTCGTTACCACAGCTACGAGCTAGAGGTTATGGCAGTAGTTGAAGCCTTACAGCGTTTCAGAGTATACCTGTTGGGAAAATCGTTTAGGGTCGTAACCGATTGCGCAGCCATAAGTAACGTGAGAACGAAAAATGAACTCATTCCGCGCATTGCTCGTTGGTGGATGCGTTTATGCGAATTTGACTTTGAATGTGTCCACAGACCTGGCATTCGTATGAGTCATGTGGATGCATTAAGCCGTGCGCCTATATCTGGCGAAGTAGGGGTTGAAAATGCAAACATTATGCAGGTATCGTTGCAAACAGAAGACTGGTTGTTAACCATGCAGCTCCAAGATGCTAACATACGAGAAATCATCGACGTGTTACGTGGAAATCGTAAATCTGATCAAGTAAAACAATTGAAGAATGAATACCAAATAGATAGCAATAGACTTTATCGACGCGATGGTGGTAAGCTACTCTTCGTTATACCGAAAGCCGTTCGTTGGCGTATTGTTATGTATTGCCACGACGACATGGGTCATTTTGGGCTCGAGAAAACGATTCAAAGAGTGAAACAACATTTCTGGTTTCCCCGTATCCGAAAGTATGTAAAGGAGTACATAACTGCTTGCGTAGAGTGTTGTTACAACAAAGTGGTTGGAGGCAAGCGTGAAGGTACGTTATATGTTGACTCTGTCACATCTATACCTTTTCATACGATACATGTTGACCACCTGGGTCCCTTTGTTAAGAGCAAGAAAGGTCATTCATATGTTATTGCAATCAGCGACGCTTTCACCAAGTACTTAATAGTGAAGCCAGTAAGAAATACGAAAACGCAACCAGTAATCCAGGTTTTGAGGGAGCTTAGCTCATACTTCGGGTTACCTACAAGAATTGTAAGCGATCGTGGTACAGCGTATACATCTAAGCAGTTCGAGAAATTTTGTGAAGACCATGACATTCAGCATATCAAAACTGCTGTCAGAACACCTCGTTCCAATGGCCAGGTGGAGAGGGCCAATCAAACTATTTTGAATTTTCTGCGAACTTCCGGTACCCATGCTAAAGAGTGGGACGAATATTTACAAACGCTACAGTGCAGTGTCAATGCACAAATAAACTCTAGCACTGGGTTTAGTCCAAACGATTTAATATTTGATTTTAAAATTCGAGACGTAATTCGAAATCGACTTTTAGCTGCAGTCATTGAAGACTCAGCTGAAATTCCTATGGCAGAGAAAAGGGCAGAGGCTCTTAGTAAACTACAGCAACAACGAGAGAAATGGAAGAAAAGATTCGACGATAAGCACAAATCTCCCACTGAGTATAAGGTGGATGATTTGGTCGTAATTTTGAATGATCTACAGTCTACTGGTGAATCGCGCAAGTTAGATGCACGATATCGCGGTCCATATGTCGTAAAGAAAGTAATCGCTAAAGACAGATATTTGATTGAAGATATCGACGGTATGCAGCGTAAACAGAAACGATTTAGTTCAATTTATTCATCTGATCGAATGAAACCGTGGTGTGTGTTACCACCTACTATAGATGATGATACAACAGATGACAACGTAGAAAGCGACGATAACTTAGATGACATCGAGGCGAAGTCAAAGTAGGATGGGCCGAGCTGTCAAGTGATATATTTTACGAATACTATATAATGCGACCCTGACAAACAATGACAACACTGACAATAAAAAAAAAAAAACGGGCAAGATAGAGCGACAGAGTAGTTTGTAAAATTGAATTTGAATCGGACAGCGAACGGTGACGGTCTTCATTTTGTGTAAAAGAAAAATATGCTTTGTTTCAATAACTAATAAAGAGTAATAATTTTTAAATCTCGGTTATCTTCACAGGAGATACTAACATTTTTTTCGATATCCAAGCCGCGGTCAAGGCTTAGACGACGCCAAGGATGCAGATCCAAATTACTCAACTCCTGTAAGGAGGAGATCAAATCTCTTCGGTGCGCAGGTATCATTTCTCTGAACCTGGTTCCAGAATATAGGAACAGCGAGGGAAATGAAGTTGCTAATGAGTTTGTCAGAAAGAGGTCGACTAAATTGGTTTCAGAGGTCTCCCACCCGGTCATCGGCATCTCCACGAAAGCGTAGATCAGATGGTCATTTCTTCATATATTATTTAGAAACCCCTTTGGGGCCTTTCAGAGAAGAAGACTATTGAGCATTTTCTCTCTATATATCCGGGTTTGGCAGCTAGACGAGAGGTAGTGCTCCAATCTAAATCTCATCAACCAGCACCAGTACATCAACAGCTCTAGCTTACTGTAGATATCAGCCTGTTGGAGGTTTTCTTATTGATATCGGAACGGCGCTTTAGTGCCACTCAATGAGTGCCAGTCTGGTACTTCAACCACTTCACCTACCTACCCAATTATAATGAAGCTTTTAAAAGCGTAAAAGAATTTTTTTTTATAGTGCCAGATCCACTCAAAATAAGCTTTAAATAGAGCTGTGAATCTGGCAACTTTTTTTTCGACTCTCTGGACCAAATTTGGGTATTCGCGGGCAGAGTCCAACATCTCATTAGCAATGCTCATGCGGTGCTGCTTTTGGTCGAAATTGAGCAGTTTTGGTACGAATTTTGCTGCGACCCGTCTCATGTCCAAATCATTGGAAAAAAAATCGAATGGTACGAGCTAATCGATATGTCAAGGTCCTCAGCAACTTCTGTAACGACGATTCGACGATTGGCCAAATACCATTTTCTTCACTTCATCAATTTTTTCGTATGTTGCGTGCTCGGGCGTCCGTCTTGAATAAGTAAAAAATCGAAGACGAGCCGAAACACAGTTAACTGAACATTCAAAATGAGTGAGAGCTCTAAGCCTTTAACAGGGATGGGCTCTGAGGCCAATTTGTAGGATAGGCGAAGCACAAGGAAGAGGTTGGCATCTCAGACAGTTCACTCTGCCCAGCATGTGGAGAGAAGGATGAGACGGCGTTCCACTTTCTGTGCGTCTGCCCGGCCTTCGCTCGAATCAGGCTTGAGATCTTTGGGACTGATGTGTTAAGAAGCGACTACCTTGGCTCCTTGGGATTCGAAACACCTTTTCCTTAACTGAATCAAAAATATTTCTTCACTACCATCTTCTCGATAGTTTGTGCGCTTATTTCCCAAAGCAATGTAATTCATCTATCTAGGTACTTTTATTGTATAAGAACTTTAACCTCTCTCTTTCAACTGTTATGTTTATTAAGCATTGCAAAGAATTGAAACTTTGACATTGAAAATTCGGCTTTAAATTGCTGAGAAGAAACTCCAATTGAGCCTAATTACATATAAAAAATAAAATTATTAAAATCTCAACTCACCTTAGTACTCGTTGTTCGTGGCACTCCGCCTAACGCAATCGCATACACTTCCACTTCATAGGTGTCCGGTCCCGCTTCACGATCCAACTCCTTTGCCGTCGACAATATGCCAAGTTTTGTATCAATGTCAAACAAACGATCGACTTGTTGTACCGCACCCGCACTCGCACTCGTATACGCACCGATCGCCGTAACATTCGTCACGTAGTACTCGATTTCGGCGCCATTCAAGCGTGCGCTCACAGTCAAAATACTCGTACCGGTCGGCTCGTTCTCATACACTGAGCCGCTTTGTTCGCGCTGATCGAATACGGGGCCAGCGGCCGTGCCCGTCGTTATAATCGTTATATACGCATCGGTGCTTTTACGTTCGCTCTGCACCGCTTCATCGGTCGCCTTCAAAGCCAACTGATAACGCACCTCCGGCTGATCGATCACTTTGCGTAAAGTTATCGCACCCGTATTGCGATGCAATTTGAAGAGTTCCGTATTGCCGTTCACCATTTCGTAGGTGACCAGACCGTTGCTGGAAGAGTCAGCATCGCGTGCATGCACATGCATCACTGGCAAACCGTCACGGTAGTGATGACTTTGTGCGCCCGCTGTCTGCATTGGTAAGATGGCCGCATTCATGGACACAAAAGTGGGTGCATTATCGTTAATGTCTTCAACGATGACGGTCACTAGTTTCTCAGCGGACAGTTGTGGCTCGGGCTTTTCTGCCTGGTCGGTGGCGACGACAGTGAGTCGGAAGGTGTCGATGGTTTCGCGATCGATTTCACGCAGCGTGTGTATGACACCGGTCATAGTGTTGATGCCAAAGTGGCGACCACCCGACAGCTCAGGATCTTGCTTCACAATCGAGTAGGTAACTTTTCCATTCAGTCCAGAATCCGGATCTTCTGCGGTGATGGTAACGATGGGAG
Source organism: Anastrepha obliqua (assembly GCF_027943255.1). Taxonomy (NCBI): domain Eukaryota; kingdom Metazoa; phylum Arthropoda; class Insecta; order Diptera; family Tephritidae; genus Anastrepha; species Anastrepha obliqua. The sequence continues at coordinate 85,638,176 of NC_072896.1, read as the reverse complement.
TTTTAACGGCAATGCCCTCCTTGATTTGGCGCACTATGGCCGTATTGGGAAAACTGGGTGGGTTATCATTCTCATCCACCACATTGACGTTGAAGACAATGGTGTTCGAGAGGCGTGGTGTGCCGCCATCAGCGGCCGTTACATTCAGATGGTAAACGGTGGTTTCCTCATAGTCCAGAGGTTTGTGCAAATATAAACTGCCCGATATAGCATCGATGTGGAAAGTGTCTTTACGATTTCCCGCCGTAATACTAAAGGTTACTTGACTATTAACGCCCAGGTCCGAATCTGTTGCCCGAAAGCGCATCAGCTCCGTACCGATGCTGCTCGTCTCCAACACTGACACTTCACTTGCTGTCTGTGCGAATTCCGGTGCCACGTCGTTCTCGTCCAACACCTCCACAGTGATTGTGGTGCTGGCGCTCAGCTGTCCCTTCAATGCTGCATCACGTGCCACAACCGTCAGCTTATACGAAGATTGCTGCTCGCGATCAAGCAAACGCGCTAATGACAATTGTCCTGTAGCATCGTCCATGGCAAAGCGTTCGTCTTCGTTGCCATTAACAAGTGAGTAGTAAACATCGCCATTGAGTCCCTCATCCGCATCAACCGAGTAAACACGCATGACTTGCGTACCCACGGCAGAGCCCTCAGAAATCTGCACACGGTAGGGAGCGCGCACAAACTGTGGCGCATTGTCATTGACATCTGTAATGATTATCTTCACCTTGACCTTGTCGTGCAAGCGCTGCACTCCATTATCCGAGACGATGGCCTCCAGTAGTATGTAGTTATTGCCATTGTTTATGCCGTCGCCTACACCTACTAAGCCGCCATTTATCTGCCCGTTCGTTTGTCCACCCACACCCACGCTGCTACGTCGCTGTACCAGCTCTTCGCGATCGAATGGATGCAGCGTTTTAATGAAACCATTACGCATGTCAATGGTAAAGTCCTGCTCCTGCGTCGCCAGCGTATAAATCAACTCCGCATTGCGTCCAATGTCACGATCTGTTGCCGTCAGCTTGCCGACAAACGAATCGGCTGGCTCATTTTCCGCGATGCTAAAGGTGAAGGTACTATTTGTGAACTGCGGCGCATTGTCGTTCTCGTCGATGACATGTATGATCACTGGCACCACAGATGAACGCGCCGGCACACCGCTGTCGCGGCATGCTACTGTCAGCGCGTAATAGTCCCGCTCCTCGCGATCCAACTGCGCGCGCACAAACAAATAACCGTCGGGAAAGACGCCAAACTTCCGCTCTGCATTGCCCTCGATTATGTCGTATGATATGCGCCCATTTGCGCCAAGATCCGCATCGCTGGCGGCTAGCGCAAAGAAGCGCGCATTCACCTTGGTTGACTCGCGCAATGATGTCTCGTACGATGTGTGATCGAACACAGGTGTATGATCGTTGACATCGGCTATGAGCACGTCGATGGTATGTCGCGTTGATAGAGGCGGCGTGCCGCCATCTGTGGCCATCAGCTCCACATGCAACAATGTGCCGGGTGCTGCGCGCACCGGACGCTGCAGTTGGAGTACGCCCGTTGCTTCGCTAACGCGAAATTGCTCTTCGGGATTGTAGGTGAGCGTGTAGGTGACACGGCTATTCATACCTGAATCGCGATCACGTGCGCGTGACAAGTAAACCTCTTGACCGACAGCCGCATTCTCGGCCAACTGTATCTCACCGTCACGATCTTGTGCAAAGATCGGCGCATTATCGTTTAAATCAGCGATCGCAATGTTCACAATGCACTTGCCATAAGCTAGGCCAGTGCGCGCCATCACAGTTAGCTGGTATTGCGCCAGCGCTTCACGATCAATACGGCGCGCCGTGCGAATGCGACCAGTACGACGATCCACCGCAAAGTTCTCATCTGCATCACCATATACAATCGCGTACTCAATGTTGGGTGGCAGTGTCGATTTGCCGGCATGTAGCTTTACCTGCACCCGACCCACCTCGCGGCCCACCACGGGCTGCTGCTGTTCATGATCTTCCACAATTTGAAACTCATAACTGCCGTATGAATCGAACTCGAGCAACTCCATTTTGGATTGCAATACAATCTCAACCAGTGCATCTTGTTCGCTACGTCGTTCGCCGCGATCCTTTGCCGAAATCTTCAACTTGTAGAGTGCCTTTGGTGACTGGCGTATATCTCCGCTGCCGGCGCGCAGCGTTATCGCACCACTCCATGTATCGACGACGAAATGTCCATCGCCACCTGACTCCAGTTGGTAGGTAATTAAGGCATTATCGCCCGCATCACGATCGCTGGCAGTGACTTTCAACAGTGGCTGGTTATTGTCGCCCGCATCGTCAGGTAACGCATAAAAATAATGACTGGGGTAGAACGTTGGGCTGTTGTCGTTGACATCCTCAACGTTTAGATAAACAGTAGCGGTGGCTGATTGTGGTGGTGCGCCCTGATCGCGTGCGATCACAAAAATCTCATAATGCGCAATTGTCTCACGATCAAGTGCACTGCGCGTCGTTAATTGGCCAGTGAGCGAGTCGAGGCCAAATTGTTGTGGATATTTGCGCTCCACACTGCCAGCCAGTGTGTATGTCACCGAGCCGTTAGTGCCTTGATCGTGATCGGCGGCCGTTAGCATGGCGACCAGTGTCTGTGGAGGTGTATTCTCGCTGAGTGTGACGTTGATATTTTGTTGCGAGAATTGTGGTGCCTCATCGTTTTCATCCAGTATGGTCACCTTGAGTTGTGTGTACGCCCACTTCGGATTTGGGCCGCCATCACGTGCAGAGATGCTCAACTCTACGCTGTCCTGCACCTCGCGATCCAATGCTGCCTGCGTTGTTATCAAACCGGACGCTGTATCAATGGCAAACCATTGTTTATTATTACCCGAAACGAAATCGTAAAAAATCAATGCATTTACGCCAGTGTCCTCGTCAGTGGCGGTAATAGAAGCCACGTACGTCCCTGGTGGTGCCAATTCACTCAACACAGCCGAATACTCGGACTTCTCAAATACCGGCTCATGATCATTGACATCGTTGACATGGATAATTAGGTGTGCGGTCGCCGTACGTGGCGGTGAGCCTTTATCGATGGCAACAACTGTCAAATTATACTTGCCAATTTCCTCGCGATCCAACACGCCATTAACGCGCACAATATCAAATGACGGTGTCTTCTCCAAACGAAAATGGCTCAACTCATTGCCTGATATGATGCGTAAACTCGTCTCGCCATTCAATCCCTCGTCCATATCCACCACGGAAACGGCAGCAACCACGCTACCGTTCGCCGCATTCTCATCTACAGTTGCAAATGTGCCGGTGGGCGGAAAGTATTGGAAGCGTATAACCGGATCGTGGTCGTTCGTGTCAACGAGATTGACGGTCACATAGGTGCGTCCATCTTGGCGGGGCGAGCCGTGATCGCGTGCGAATACCGTAAATACACAGCTCTTGGGACAACTGGCACCGGGGCGCGCATATGTTTGACAGTTTTGTTGCGGACAGCTGAGCAGTTCGGTGGTGGATATGACACCCGTCTCCGGATCGACTGTAAATTGTTGCTCCGTATCAGCCAGGTAATAGGTGATTTTGGCGTTATCGCCCAGATCATTGTCCGAAGCCATCACCTGCAGCACAGGCGTGCCAGGTGGCACTGACTCATTCAGAGAAACGATGTAGTCGCTGTGATCGAATATCGGTGGGTTATCATTTACATCGACGATCGTAACATTAACCAATAAGTAACCATATTTCGCCGGATCACCGCCATCGCGCGCTGATATATTCAGCTGATAGAAACCGCACGTTTCGCGATCCAAATTCCCCGTTGTCTCCAAATGTAGATAAGACACATCACCGCTTGGGTTCGTCGTTACGGCCAAGCGAAACTTGTCCTCCACATTTCCATCCACTATGCGATAGTCGTCCGTCACGCTATTCTCGCCAATATCGCGATCAGTCGCCGCGTCCAGCAATAGCCGTGTGCCAGTGGCCGCACTCTCAGAAAACGACACCGCTATACTCGGCTCGGGAAACTCTGGCGCATTATCGTTCACATCGAGTACAATGATGCGCACCTCAATGGGATAGGTGGGCTGGGAAGAGAGCACAACCAAATCGTAACGATCGCGCATACCTTCACGATCCAGCACTACATTCGTTTTGATTTCGCCCGTGACTTGATCGAGCGTAAATTCGCGCGGCGGTTCATTAAACCGGTATGTGAAATCGGGCTTGGTCGGTATAAAACCAACGACCGTGCCACGCGGTTGTCCTTCCAATACCTCAAATTGTGCGCTCGTATCGACAGCGCGCGACTGCATCAAACCACTAACGCCATCGGCGCCCGCAGACGAACGTCGACGTGGAAAGGCCAACACACTGTAATGGGCAATGGATCCAGCCGCACTGGGACCGAACGTTGGCGTGCTATATGCGCTCAATGACTGATGCTGGCTGTGACATGGCGATGGCAATGCGAACAGCGCAAATGCCAAGCAAATGAATGGCAAAGCTCTGCTTAAGACTAAATTATGCTGACGATAATGTAATGTTGCTGCGTAAGCAGGCAGCCGCGCGTCAGCAATTGCGTTTGTGTGCTTTTGTGGCGTTATGTTGCAGTCTTCTAGTGCTACCGCAGCTCCCTTTGCTGCAATAACTTTTGTGGCAGCGGCGGCGGCGGGTGCGGCATCACTGGGGAAAGAAGCTGGTGTTAATGCGCTCACTTTTGCGGCGCACTTTGAAACTGCTTGCACTGCTCTTGTGACCAAATGAATGTTAACTTTGTCATTTTTGTTGTATTTTATTTTGGTGCCAGCATTTGTGGCAGTCGCAGAAATGAAGATATCGTTACAATTTGGCTGATTTGTCATGCTGTAAGTGCGCGCGTATGCGCTCAAATTCACGTCTGTGGCCGTGACCAGTTCGACGGCTTGTCGTCGAACGTCGTCGTTCTCAACGTCTGCAGGCAAATATTTCGCGTTCCTGCAGCGCGTCATAATGGGGCTGCGCGGAAGAAGACTACCAAGCGGCAGTACTTTACACTACTCCGCTGATGTTTCTCTAACTGCTGCTGTCGTTGTTGTTGCTTTGGCTGTTGGTTGTCTGTTTGCCTGCCTGCTGGCTGCGGTTCGCCTGAATGTCGCTGGGCTATTGGTTGCTCGCTTTTGACTGTTGCTCGGACCTTCTGGAATTCGTTTTTGTTCTTGCTGCAAGCACTTAGTCGCGCTTTTAGTTTGTTGCTTTGTTGTTTTTGGATTTGTTGCTGTTGCTGTTCTGTTTCTATGCGTTGTGGAATTCGCAAACTTGCAGCCATTAGTGTACCGAACGCGATAAGTTCTGGCAATTGGTTTCATTTTATTCCTGTCCGTAGCTCAGACATTTTCACTGTTGCCATGATATGGCCTCAAAACAACACATACATACAAATATTCACAAACACTTACACACAAATATATTCAACTATTTTGCACTTATATACTTTGAGTAATTTATGATGATGAGGGTACGGCGTCGTCCGTCAGCCCAACTAGTATTTGATTTTCACTTTTCTACGGCGAAGGGGAAAAGTTTTCTTTTTTCTTTCTTTTGTATTTGTTGCTGCTAATTTTTGCTTGCTTTGTGGCTGAAATTAACACTTTTTTGCACTTAACACTCGCGTCAGCGGCGCATTAATGGCGGTGACAGGAAGCCAATCAAATCGACGGAAATCACACCGGTCAAGCAGTTTGAAAATCTGCAAAATAAGAAATGGAGAAGAAAATATGTATGAAAAAAGTTCGTGACAGTCAATTATTTTAAGCTGAAAATTATATATTATATTAAATATATTTGACGTATATAAAACCAATTATGTGGCTGGTTGCTTGTGCGCGGCGCGGCGCTGCTTCAAGCCAATTCCTACATTCATTACGCGCTGTCAGCTAATTCTACTAAATATTTTAATACATAATTTCCTATAATTTTATATATTTTTCTTTATTTAACTCTTCATTTTCGCCCTGTTCTCCACGAGTTTCAAACAATTTAAAATCCAAAAGCCAAACACTTGCGCCACGAAGCAGTCAAGCAGCTAAATTCGCTGAGTAAACCACACAAATTGGCGCTAGCATTTTCAGCGTCATAAATCAACAGAATTAATTCCAACTCAAATAGTCGATTTATTGCTTCACATACTAATCCAAATGTATATTAGCATGTAATGAAATGACTGGCAATAGAAAAAAGTAATCGCCAACAGCAACAGGAACTCGGACAAGCGGAAAAATGGAACAATAACAAAGGCTTATGTTTAAAATCTGCTATTCTCAGCCTAAGAGAACGGCATTAGTTTAGTTTCTGTAAGCAGCCATCATGCAAACGGACACACTCACATTCATACATACACTTGTTCTGTAAACTAAATTTGTATGCGTATACTAGTCCCGGAGCCAGGGGTCGATTTTGGACAGCGTTTTATACCGTTAAATTCTTGACTATACTGGTGATTTAGCTTTCATGAATAACGAAAGTGAACGTCAGCTGGCGCACCCGCGAGGGGTGTGAGGGTGGGAGGGTACGAAACGTGTCGAAAAAAAATTTCCACCAACTCATTTTATACCGGCTGGAATTTGTTTCATGTATTGTTGACATTTAGTAGAATAAAAAAAAAATAGTCAGCTGCGCCGTAAAAGGGGAAAATACGTCAGCTAAACACAATGATACATTCTTGCTTCGACTGACGGTCTTCCCACCGCTATAAACACAGCTGACCATCACTATTATATTTTCATATGTATCCAAAATTATGTAAAAAAAATTTCAATCGGCATAAAGTAGTTTTACTTTTTAATTTATCTTAGAAGTTCGCCTTCATGAATCTTTAAGGTTTAGACGAGAGTTCTATTTTGGGCAAAATTTCTCTTTAATAAATGCAGTTGATTGAGTACAAAACTGTGATAGAATTTAATTCACAAAACATTCGCTTTGGATTCAAGTCTATCACAATTAAACGATTCATTTACCTCCGGCGAGTTATTATAAATCTAACCGGCTGCTAAAACCTTAAACGCGAAAAGAGAAGGCAGCTTTTTTTCCTTGTTCACTCCTCCTGGGAGCATAGGGCCTCGACCAGTCTCAGTCTTGCGTTGGTTTCTTTAATATCTTCTTTTTTACAGGGCTGTTTATTAGACTGCCGCTACCAATCCTAAGTAGTGGGAATGCTCAACTGTCGTTGCTTAGGAAAAACGCCTTCTTCGTGCTTGGAGCGCCATCTGTGTCTCACATTTTTCAGGCAGAAGGATCGCACAGATGGTTGAGAACTTCGTTAAATTTCGTGTGCCTGCGCTTAATGCAAATAATGCGCAGGCTATTGTGCGGGAGTAAGGATGGAAAGGATAAGTTTTTAGGGTTCAAGAATGGAATTGAAGGAATTTTTTTTTTTAGAAACAGGGAAATTAAGTATATTTCGAAAAGTGCGAGGGCCGTGCTTTACGTGGTATTCGAACCCACAACCGCTGGGATGGCAGGCTAGTACACTTACGTTAGGTTAACGAGGCCGCCAACTGCAGGTGACAGCTACTGAATTAATTAATGATGAAAAAACTTGGAGCTTCATAAATTGAATTCTTGTATGTATTACAATTTTGCGGCAACAATTTTCTCAAAGTAGAGCATTTTATAAAGTATGTACTGGCGAGAGTTTTAGTAGCAAAATTTTTGAGATTTTCTTTATTTATTTAATATACAGGGTTGCCCATATTCAACGGACCCATGTGTTTTTTTTATAAATCAAACAAAAACACAATTTTTATGTTGACGATAATAATCATTTTATTTGGTTAAAGTAGATTTGTTGACATCACTTTTTGTATATGATATCTCTCAAATGGCAGCCTTGAGCCTGTACGGCGTATTGTGCCCGTTTTGCAGCATTTTCCATAGTTTTAGCTAACATTTCGGCTGGAATAGCGGCTATTTCCTCACGGATGTTGTTCTTGAGCTCTGAAACCAGAACTGCCTCATACGCTTTCGACGAATTATTGGCATCACAAAAGGGGTTATCATATCGCGATAACGCTCCTGATTCTTCTTCTTGATTTGACTTCTTTTGCTGAATGTAAATTTCAACAATTTGGGAGCGCTCGCGTGGCGTGTACTGATCCATGGTAAAAATCTGCTTGGACTGACGCTTCCAACGCGGTATGTCATTAAGCGATCTGACGTCTCTGTCAAAAGATACAGGGATGCCAGATGGGTCCGTCGAATATGGGCAACCCTGTATATAATAAAATAAGCTATCCGTTTTTTTTTTTTTTTCAAAATATAATTTTCATATAAAAAGTGCCGCATTATTGAAGCCCAGCAGCCTCACAAAATTTCCTCCACCAGGTTTGCAGCTCAAATCCTTCACTTGGCATTGCTACCCTGCTAAACCCGCATCTTTAAATGCTCCTAATACTTTTATTGCTCACGTCAGTATTTTATTCATATCGTTTATTTTAATTCATGCATAAATTTTAACTTAAATACCTGCTTTGCTGCCGTTTTTTCGTTGATTTTCCGTTTTCTAAACTATAATCACAAGGCCAGACGGCCTAATTAAATGTTGCATTTTTCGAAAGTTCGAAGTAAATAATGCGAACTCCTCTTAAAATGTATCTTTTAACATTTATGCTATTTTTTATCGATTTTTTTTTGCACCACTATTTAGTTAGCCCTTTAAAATTGTACGCGGAATTTGAACATCTAAATTATAGCAAAAAAAAACAAAAAAAGCAAACCATTTTGAACGCGTTCGACAAGAAAAGGAAGCAAATCAGGCACAACGAAGAAATGAACGCAGCAGCAGCGCATTATTTTCGCAGTAGCAGCAGCAGCCACAGCAACAGCAGTACAAAGCCGCAGGTTCCCCACATACAGGTATTGTCTCCGCCACGCCGTTACTCTGCAAGCGCTTAATGTTTTTCTCCTTTTTCTCGGTGTCGTACATTTTTTCAACAGCCACCGCCGTCGCTGCCACTGATGCTAATGTTAGAGGTTTTATGCTTCTCTTAATGCCGTTCTTTACTTTTTTGCGTCTTTATTAGCTGTTTGTTGTTGTAAGTAGCTGCTGCTAATGAATGGTGCTTGTTCATGTTGGCATTTTTGCCTTTCTTTTTTCGGTTTTTTGTTTTCGGAGCTTCGGGTAAGCCTGTTAAATGTATTTTAAGATGCCATTAGAACCAGGCAGCATGATTTTTTTCTCTTAGCTCAGCTTTTGTGTGTTTTACGTGCATGTGTGTGTGTGTGTATGCAAATACCTCATGCGCCGCATTTGCTTTTTATTTGTTTTGGCAATGAAAGTGTTGGCTTTTAAAGATTTTGAAACGGATATAGAAGTGTGAAAAGGAAGAGGGCAAAAAGAAATATTAAATTGAAAAATTTCACGTACAAACATAGCGTAGTGATTGTGTGAGTGAGTAGTTAGACACAAAATGCAAAAAACGGTATCACTTAAGTATAAATTAAGAAAGACATTTTTGGTGCACAAAAGTGTTTAATTGGAATTTATGTGGGAAATAATTTAGTTTTGAAATTCTTGAATAAATTGTTTTTTTAATAATAAAATAATATGTCACGTAAACATATTTTGAGTTATTAGTCGTTAACAACATCCTTACCAAATTCAACCGAAAGGGAATTAAAGCAGTGGCGTACGCGGACGACATAGTGCTTACGGTTTCAGAAATGTTTCCAACCACAATCAGTGAGATTATGGAAGGAGCTCTGGTATTACTCAGCAATTGGGCCACAGACTGTGGTTTAAACGTAACCCCAAGAAAAACTGAACTGCCTCACGCTAACCCAACAGACAAAATACCTAGGTGTTATGCTAGACCCCAAACACAGCTGGAAGTCCAACGTAGAGTACAAGGTAAAAAAAGCGAATATAACACTTTACACGTGTCAGAGAATGTTGGGTAAAAAATGGGGAGTCCAACCAAAACTATCCAATTGGTCCTACACAGTCATTGTAAGGCCAATACTAACATATGCGGTACTAGTTTGGTGGCCTGCAACAGAAAAGAAATACAACAAAACTAAGCTGAACAAGATACAAAGAACTGTGTGTATCTTAACTACAGTGTGTATCCAGTCCTACTGAAGCGCTCAATGTACTAACTCATCTGCTACCATTAGATTTACACATTAAAACAATCGCTACTTGCAGCGCAGCGAGCCTCAGAGACATAGGGAGCTGGACAACAAGGTCGTACGGTCACAGTTAGATCCTCCTACAGAGACCCTCGGTGCTCAAAAACTGATCAGACTACACAATCTCCGACCTTAACTTCAAGAAAGGCTTTACGGTACGTTTTCCAGCGAGAGAGCAAAGGGAAGCTGATTGGAAGATACGATATTGAAATCTATAGCGATGGTTCTAAGATGAACTGTGGTGTGGGAGCTGACTTTCATTCGGAGCTACTCAACCTATCTCAGTCAATTCGTCTTCCTGACTATGCCAGCGTGTTCCAGGCAGAACTGTTAGCGATCAGAGAAGCATGCAAATCACTAAAGCTCTATAAGGAAGTTGGTGCAAGAGTAGCTATCTTCTCAGACAGTCAAGCAGCTATAAAGGCCTTAGACTCCAACTCCATTTCATCCAAACTAGTCTTACAGTGTAGAGAGGAGCTGGAAATGCTTTGTCATTGGCTCTAAATCAATCTGATATGGGTTCCCGGTCATAGGAACATACGAGGTAATGAGATAGCGGATGAGCCAGCAAGAAAAGGTTCGACATTAGACCTAGCAGAGGCGGTCCCACTGAACACATTAAAAGCATCCATTGCTTCACACTATCTTGCTTTAGCCGAAAGAAGATGGAAGCCAATAAGTACATGTATTACAACAAAAAACACATGGCCGTCATACAAAATCCAAAGGACGAATCACCTGTTAGGATGTTCTCGGCCAAACATCTCACGCATCACTGCAACCCTTACAGGTCATTGGAAAGTAAGGGATTATGCAGCTAGACTCAACCTACCCTTCAATCCTATCTGCAGAAGCTGTCAAGGGGAATGGGCGAAGGAAAGTCTTTTCCACTATTTATGTGAGTGTTCGGGGCTAGCCAGGGCACGACTCCGCTCCTTCGGTAAGCCCTTCCTACAGCCCATTAAAGAGATCTCAGACATCAATATAAAAGATTTGCTGTTATACTTGGACCTCACTAAATGGATCTGACGTGGAAGCAAGAACCAACAAACAAAAAAAAGACATCATCACACGAGACAATGGTATATTAGTAAAACGATGCTGGTCACTAATTAGGAGTATTTCAGTGGAAATATTCAACAACTTCAACAACAACAACATATTTTGAATGGATAGTTTTTAGTTGTATTTTAGCTGAGGTTTTGTTCGTTTTTAATAAAAAGTTTGCTGTTACTCAACAAAAAAATTTACTCGATGTCTACGTACATAGCAGTATTGTGTTAATCAAGGGAATATTTACCCAGACCTACCCCCACATTTACTAAAATCATCCCCTTCATTTCGGGAGAGTCACTGCGTTCTCGGTTCTATGTGGAACTAACGTTGTGCTGTTGCAGAAGTTGTAGAGGTACTTGACATTCTTCGACAAATATTGCGTGAGTTGTTGGTTACTTAAGGGCCTGGCAGGCTAAAATGGGTTTTGAAGAATTAAGGTCAATCACGATACTTTCCCATTGGCTTAAGTTCATAAGCTCTAAACTTCTCGCTGCTAGATACAAAGCCTAAGGTCAGACTAACAGGCTGTGGTGCATGTGACTCGACTTTGGAATTCTGTTCCCAAAAATTTGGCATCTATAAGAGGCATAAACACATTTAGACGCAAACTTCAGAGATCTATTAGCACTAAGACAGATAATAATAATTCATAAGTACGTTTCTCGTTTATTTAAATGCTAACTTGATTTGTTTTCTTTGTATCTAAAAATATCTATGTAAATTTTATTATAAAAATTGTAACTAGGGTACAATATCCAGTTCAAAAACCATAGTTTTGAGAAAAACGCATTTCAAGTTTTTCTATCAATCCGGAGCGCCCAAGCGCTCTTTATTAATTGTTGAATAACTCGAAAAGTATTTGTCGGATTCATTTCAAATTCTTCTTCTTAATTGGCGCGGTAACCGCTTACGCGATTTTGGCCGAGTTTAGCAAAGTGCGCCAGTTGTTTCTAACCGGTGCCGGTAGGACCCACCAAGTGAAACCAAGTCCTTCCCAACTGATCTGTTCAACGCAAAGGAGGCCTTCCTCTTCCTCTGCTACCACCAGCTGGTACCGCATTGAGAACTTTGAAAGCCGGAGCGTTGGTATCCATTCCGCCGACATGACCCAGCCAACGTAGCCGCTGTATCTTTATTCGCTGCGCTGTGTCTATGTCGTCGTAAAGATTATAGAACTCAGTGTTCCATTGCCTACGATTATCGCCGTCGCCAATTTGCAAAGGTTCAAAAATCTTGCGCGGAATATTACTCTAAAAGCCTACAAGGGACGCCTCAGCGGATGTTGTCATCGTCGACGCTTCTGCGCCATACGGTAGCACGGGCATAATGAGAGCCTTGTAGAATGTTAGTTATGTTCGTCGAGAGGATTTTACTACTCAGTTGTCTACTTAGTCCAAAGTAGCACTTGTTGGCAAGAGAGATTCTATGTTGGATTTCAAGGCTGGTATTGTTATCTCGAAATTATAACTGTCAACAGTGACGTGGGTGCCGATACGCGCCCGCAATAAGCAATAAACAAAATTGCTGTATTTGAGCTAAAGAGCAACCCGAAGCCCGAAGCCATTCAAGAACAACCATTACATCCATTGAAAATAATCGTTTGGGGCAGCCTATGGGTTGGAGGAATCATCAGCCCATATTTCTTCAAAGACGAGGCTGGCGCCAATGCAGCAGTGAATAGCGAACGCTATCGCGTCATGATAAACGAATTTTTGATGCTGAATGCCGGAAATTGAAGCCCGTGATCTCCACAATATTTGGTTCCAACAAGGCGGCGGACGGCACTACTTGCCATACCGCCGACGAAACAATGGATTTACTGCGTCGTCGTTTCGGTGAGCAATTTATCCCTCGTCTCAGAGAGAGACCAATTTTGTTCAAGTGATATCTCAGACAACAGTGGCCTTTAAAGTGACCACTTGAAAGTCTCAAGTCTACGCTGCTGAGCGAAAGTATGATAGTTTATCAGAAGTTGAAGTATCAGATGAAGAAGGAATAGTCTCGCTTGCCGCTGACCGGTAGAATTTTGCGAGTGTTCAACGAACTTCTAATCTTCCCACTTTTTAAGAAAATGCTTTATACTATTTTTTTTTTTACCTTTTAAGTACATATCCATTAGTTTTATTTTTTAAATCAATACTGCTCATATTCCCTGTGGAATATTCGTAGTTATGACTAGAGACCAATTATAAATTTTTATAAAAGTAAAAGTTATTCTTTTCACGCGTTAGCAAACATTTTGTGTGAAATACTTAAGCTAATATATAATAATTTCTTGTATATTTTATCTGCTTATTTTTACTTTCGAAATTAATAGTTAATGGCTTTTGAATTGTGCTAATATGGGGCAATAAAAAATGGCCCATTTCAAAACTGAAGCGACTGTATGCGAAAAAAAACCGTATAATTGGCAATTAGTTGCTAATTGCTGTAACCTTATTTACTTTCTTTGCAGTGAAAGGGTATACGCAGATAATAATTTCGCTAATAAGCTCTCGTTTCTCTATTCACCATAGGTTACTTTCAATATTGAGTGCTAAATGCGTTTGCTTAGTTCTCCGCTCACAGCTTGTGCAACGACGTACTGGCGGCGTTCAAATAAAGTGATGCAACATATTGATAAGTTTTGACTATTTATTTATTGATTTTGTAATTTCAATTATTTTTTTATAAAAATATAGTTCAGACTACAACAAAAAGTGTATATAACAAAGTTTTGGAGTTCGCATAAAATTTGTAAAAATGCGACAAATTTGTATCAAAATTTTAAAATTTTTGAGTAGAATTTTTAGAAAAATTTCGGGTATGCAGTTTTATAGGCCATTGAATTTTTATACAATAAAGGGCAAGTTTAAAGTGATTTAAAAATCGCGTTGATTTTTGACAATTTTTTCAACTGACGGTGTTGGGTGTTTTTTTTTTAATATAAAAAACGTGGAGTAGACGTTAAGTGGAGAAAATGCACAGACTGCGTCCGAAAAAATTCTCAAAAATTAGTGTGATTTTTGATCTACTTAAAAATTGCACTTAGTTATACCAGAATTTAATGACTTATAAAACTGCATAGCAGAAATTTTTCTAAAAATTCTGAGTAAAAAGTTTGAAATTGAAGCTCTGAGTAATACCTATGTTTGAATTTGTGGTTACGATTTTATTAATTTTTAGAAATTTCATACAAAGAGCAAAAAAAATTCTCAAAAATCAGTGTGATGTTAGATCTACTTGAAATGTGCACTTTATTGTACTAAAATTCAGTGATCTATAAAACTGCATAGCCAAAAGTTCTCTAAAAATTCTGATTTTGAAAATTTCGATGGAAATTTCTTAAACCTTTTTTTTTAATTTGCGCAAAAATTCAAACATAAATTTATATGGGAGGATGAGCTATACTTTCATAAAAAAAAATTAAAATTAAATAAGAAACCAAATAAATTGTCGAAACTTGTCAATAAGTCCCTGTGCTCTACTTTTTTAACGCAGTATACTCTAAGCCCACAGTAATACACATTTAATACCCAATATAATGCGGAAACAAAAAAACTAAAACATGCAAAGAGTTTAACGCCGCATTGATAATTCCGAGTTAAAATCAATAGACAAAGCATTAAGACTGCAACCGCTTAACTCTTATCACAAACAATAATCCCCAAAAATCACTTATGACAAATATTAGCTCAAAAACATAAACAAAACAAAAGCAAAAAAAAAAACAAACATTGAACAAGTGAGTCTCTTGATTTCAACAGCTCATATGGGAGGTAGCAATAAAAGTGAATTACGGTAAGGTTTTACTACCCAATCACAGGCCGACAGACAAGCCGACATTGACGGCGGTGCAGCGGGCAGGTAAAAAGGCGCAGTGGAGCAACAAGGATTCATACAAAATTCCTTGAATTTCAACAACTACATACCAAAATTCTTGTCTTCGCTTGTCTACCTTGTTTTGGGCTATTGATTGTTGTTGCTGTTGTTGCCATTTGATGTAGGCATGTGTGTGCTAACATTTTAGAGCATATTTCTAAGAACTGACAGTGGCGTACAGAACGATCAAATACACATAAATGCACACATAAATAAGCAGAGTGTGTGTGTGTGTGCTGAGAAAAAAATATATTTAAGTAAATATGTTTGACCATTGCTGTGGCAGTTGCGAACACAAAAAAACGAGGAAAAAACGAAGTGTTCGAAGCTTTGGAAGCTGCTGCTCCTGCCTTTATGAGTATGCAACGCAGCAGACGGGAATAAAATTCCGCTGCGAACAAACATTTGCGCAAAATAACAAAACATCGCCATCACACACTCACACACACGCGCGCCTTCGTTTTTCTCCACTTAACTAATTTTGCACAGTTGAGTTTAGCGATTTGGGCGCTGCTGCTGCCAGTGATTGGAGGAGAAGGGCTGGCCTGCACAAATGGTGGTGGTGTGCGAAACTGCTCTTAAGCCATCTTTTTATAAATTGTCGTTGCTCATTTTTTTGCCGCTTCCTGTGTATTTCATTATCACTTTGTTCGCTTTGCTCTGCGTGTTTAGTGGATTTTGTTTTGCTTTTTGTATTTGGCGCAGCATAGTTTTTGCACATAAATACACACATGCGTACATATGTATGTGGAGGTTAGCTGAAGAGCCCTTAGTTGGTCTTCTTATGTGGCAACAGAATCTGCTTGCTGTTAGAGCGCCTTCTAAAGCAGTTTACCTGAACTCTGATCTGCCTCGGATCTATTGCTTGTCTGTGCTATATTTTCTTTGCTCTGCCAACTAAACAACCTGTTCGTGATTGCCTATATTTGTGTGCGTGAATGAGTGAATTGTTTAGAGCGCACGGTGTTTTGAGTTGGAAATCAATTTTATTACAATAAAAATGTAATAAGAAAACTCGAAAGTATAAATTAAGGCATAAAATATTTAGAATATTAAAATTAAAATTAAATTAAACTGAAAATAGTATTTAATAAAACATATTAAAAAAAATTAAAATTAAAAGTGGAATTAAATGGCACATAAATAAAATATAAAAATATATAATATAAAATTTATAAATAAAATAAACACAATGAAAAAAATTAAAGTAAAAAAAATAAAACCCAAATGTGTAAATTAAACATAGAATTGAATGAAGTGGAATAAAGAAAAAATAAATAATAAAAAAGGGAAAAAATCTAAAAAAATTGATGAGAAAATATCAATAAAATAACATTACAATAAAATAAAAATATGAAAACCAAATATTTGGAGGCTATTAAACAGTTTAAATAGAGAAATAAAGATAAATCAAAGTAAAATGAAAAAAGGATTTTAAAAATATCAGAAAAATAAGGAAAAATGTAAAAGCAACAAAAAAAATTAAATCCTATGAAAAAAAGTTAAAATAAAAAAGTGAAAACAGGATTGTGTAAGCTAAACATTGACTAAAATACAGCGGAATAAAGAAAAACAAACGCAAGCTAAATATTTGAAAAAAATTATAAAATAAAGTAAAATAAAACAAAATACAACAAAGGAGAACAAAAAAGGGGACACTTTAAACATAAGTAAAATAACCAAAGAATATAAAGAAGTAACAAAATGAAATGAAAAATACAAAAAAAAAACGAAGACTGGAATAAAATTCCATTAAGAAATATAAAAAATAGGCAAACAAATATAAAATGAAATCAATTTAAATAATATTAAATATATGAAATTTAATTAAATAAAAAAATTATTGATAAAACCTGCAGAAATCTAAAGAAATAAAAGTAAAGATAAAACAAAAAAAAAAGTTTAATTCAAGTCAGTTAAATTAGATGGTATTAGGTTAGATAAACTAAAGTAAATTAAGTAAATTAAAAAACAGAAATATAGAATAAATATAGAATATTTATTTATTATAAATAATTTATTTATTATAATAAATTTTATTAATATTTATAATAATTACATATTATGCTCATCGATGGAGAATTTCACAGCATTGCTGATCGGAGGTGGCGAGTGGAAACTACTTGCGTTACTACCAGACAAATCTGGCCATCCTACAATCTGAAACAGACAAAAACCCTTATAAGTCTTTCGAAACACGAACTAAGGCATATAACATCTCTTATCACCGGCCACTGCCTTTTGGGCACTCAGGCACGTCGGCTCGGGGTTCCTCAAAACGACCTGTGCAGATACTGCGAGGACGAAGATGAGGAAGTATCGAGCAGACATTTGCTGTGCAGTTGTCCGGGTCTAGCCAGAAGTCGACTCGCTCTTCTAGGCTCTCCAACAATTGACAATCTTTCAGTACTCTCGGACCTGAAAATCGAATCTCTCATCAAATTTTCGAAACGAATTAATATCTTTGATCAAAATCTACAATAAAAATCTCGGTTAGGTGGGGAATTCATTTAAAATAATGAGCTCTAGGACAACACAACGGACCCAACTTGCGGTCTATGTGGCACTCCGATGCGGGGTCACCCTTAAACCAACCAACCAAATATAAATTATTATGAATATTTATAAGTAAAAATATAAAACGTTAAAAAAGCTATATAAAATAAAAATAAAAAAATATAATAAAGTTAAACAAAATTAAATAAAATAACATAAAATAAAAAAAAAAACAATATAATAAAGTGAAACAAAATTAAATAAAATAACATAAAATAAA
Organism: Anastrepha obliqua; assembly: GCF_027943255.1. Classification (NCBI taxonomy): domain Eukaryota; kingdom Metazoa; phylum Arthropoda; class Insecta; order Diptera; family Tephritidae; genus Anastrepha; species Anastrepha obliqua. Next base: position 85,620,311 of record NC_072896.1, on the reverse strand, counting down.
ATAAAATAAAATAAAATAAAATAAAATAAAATAAAATAAAATAAAATAAAATAAATAAAATAGCAATCGCACGGGCGTAGAACTTGGACTACGCTCCACCAGAGCACAATCCCTTGAAAATTTTATCCGGGATGTGTAATCTCCGGCAATAGCCGAGATGGATTAAGCTAAAACAAAAAAAAAAAAAAATAAAATAAAATAAATGAATTAGAACGCTTTTCCGAAAACGTTTATGTGAAATGTTTGACGAAAAATATCCGCAAATGAACGTGTCAGAGCAAAACTTGTCTGATCAATTAAGAGCAATACGCAGACATGATTACATCACAGAAGCAAGAAGGGAAGAGACTACTCAGGAAGTGGCGAGAGAGCTCAGTAACAACTCTGGAGACACAGCAAGCTCTGTGCAACCAAACAACACACCACAGGGTGGTGGTGTGGATGCAGAGAACGAACAGAATGTTCCTTTAATTATTGAGGCCGTCAACGACAAAGCAGAATCAATAGATTTTGAATGCGCGTATAATAGTTTTCATGAAAATTATGCGAAATATAGGAGAATGCCTGTGACGAATCTGTCGCACTTGCCAAAACTAAATACCTCTAGAAAACTCGGAAAATTAGTTGACTATTACAACGCTGTTGTATTACCGGACACACTGAACGAAGCGATTAGTCTCGAAGAACTAATAATAGTCATATACTGCGTTGCTAAAACTATTTCTGAAATAATCATTAACAAACATTATGAGAACAATCAACACAATCAGAAGCCAAAACACTCCAGATCAACTGACAAGAATAATAAACCGAAGTGGTTGATAAGACTCGATAAGAACATTGAAGAGCACCGCCGAAAAATAGGAAAAAAAACAGCATTGGTAGATGGAAACACCTTCGGACGGTCCAAACCACATTACATGAACGAGGGGATGACGGATTTGATAGATAATTTCTAATATAATGATTCATATTTGAAGTAGGCTTCGACGCCGGTAGGTAGGTTGATAGGTAGAAGTCATAGTCGGTCTTAGGGCGTTGCTGATCCATGTACTTCTCCCTGCTACTTCTCGTTAAACCATTTTATTTGAAGTGCAATCCCATGGAACTGGCTAACACTTATATCCCTAAGGTCATTAGTATCATTCAAAAACGATGAGTCCAAGTATCTAAACCACGCAGTATAGTGACAGAGAAGATGTCTGACAGACTCTTCCTCCTTCTCATTCTTGCAGTTTTTGCAATAGTCGAAATGAGCTACGTTCAATCTTTGAGCTTGCCAACCTAGAAGATGTGCGATCAAACCAACTAACATTGAGACGTTTTTCCTTGACCGATTAAGTAGCGCCTTTGAGCGATTAGCGTCCCATTTTGAGCAAACTCTTCTTGTAACGTTCCAAGTCAGACTATCAATCCATAATCAAAATGGCATCTTTTTGCTAATTGGGTCAGGGCTGTGTCACTCAGACAAAAACTCCACCACCATCAGTCCATCTCCTGTTGGCTGAAGTGACAATTCAATTGTACCATGCAATTTACAGATAGAGAGGGGTATGCCTACAATCTTCATACCAAAAGCGAGACGAGTGGTGGTGTCCTCTCTCACAAGTTTGTCTGCCTTACAATTCCGCCAACAGATGGCGTAACTTGATTATTATTCCATCGATCCACATTTCCAAACATTCATTGGAGAGCTACTGTCGTAAGGCACAAACGTCAGTATACGTTTTTTATTTGAAGCGTAAACAACAATATTTTTACCACACTTGAAAATGTCGAATTTCGTGCCAAATAATGTGTTTTTGCGGGGAATTCTTTAATATGAAGAAAAAAGCAGCCGAAAGTCATCGTATCTTGGTGGAAGTTTATGGTGAGCATGCTCTAGCTGAGCGAACGTGCCAGAAGTGGTTTGCACGCTTTAAAAGTGGTGATTTTGGCCGCGCCGCCAAAGTTCATGGATACCGAATTGGAGGAATTGCTCGATCAAGATCCGGCTCAAACGCAAGAAGAGGTTGCAAAAACTTTGGGAGTTGATCAATCAACCATTTCCAAACGTTTAAAAGCCATGGGAATGATCCGAAATTCAAATTTCGAAAAAAAACCGCACGAACTTATTCATAGACCATTATATCACTATGCCTTGGCCCACATATTGAATGTATGCGGAAATTTTCAGCCATCTCGTTAAGAGATGCGATTTGGAGCAATGATGGAATTAGTGAGAACCCCAGCAAAGGATTTAATCATCGTCGTTTGGCTATCGGAGTGAATATAGATTTCTTCAAAGGGGGCACCTTTTTCCGAACTAGACAGCAACCTCATTAATGGCTAGTCTAAAATACGCTACAGTGATTAGGAAAAAGAGCTGCAACGCGTTCCCCCCAACAGACGGTTCTACGTTACCCGAACGACCTGGACTTATTATATACCCGGGCAAGGACTGTCAATTCAACAGAACTCCCCGTACATATATAGAATATCTTTTTGCTGCTACAACAAAACAGCAAGCTGAAATGCTACTTACAGTAAAGGGCAAAGCGAACTTTATAGTCTAGCTTTGAAGCAGCAAGAAAATAAGTGTTAACAGTTTTTCCGACCAGATGTATTGTCAATTCACTCACGTCTAGCCGGAATTCTATTACTAGATAACCGATTAAAATATGGTACATTCAAGCAATAGTCAACAAGTTGCGCCCCAACCGGGTGCTATGGCTCAGTGTCCAAGACCTAAATCGCGCCATTGATTAGTTGCGACAGGCCGTGCAGCAGCGTTACCTGCATTATGTTTAGCAACCAAGTTCAGGGTAGAAGAATAAGAGACGCATTTAACTTTTTTTACATTTTGTGAGTAGTAACACGGTCGTGAAAGGGTTAATCCTGCTCATTTTCAACGCACCAAAAATATGTGTCACCCACTGCCCTAAACATGAATTTGAATTGTGACCCATTTTCTCGCACTTTTGCGCTATTTTCATACTTGGTTCCTATTTATTTGTTTTTTTCCCCTCACAGTGTGTCACTAAACCACTCATTTAGCACTCACAAGGTGAAAAAAACTAAGCTAATTAACAAAGTGTTCCTTTCTGTATTTTAATGGTTAACCCAATTTTTACAATCGTAAATTTTATTGCAGTGTAAATGTGTTAAAATGAAACGGTTTTTTGTGTTTGTTATTTTGTTTTTTTTTTTCTTTTTTTTGTGGCAGCGCATGTGGAGCAACCAAGACTGGATTTTCCTTTTTAATGGCGCAGTCGGTTTTTCGTCTAATTTCGTTGAGGCTGTGGCACTAACTTTCAACTCCACCAACTTGGCTCAGCGGTAGTTATGTATGTGTGTGTGTATATACATATGTATGTGTGTATTCTAAAATTCGTCAGCAGCTGCTTTTAATGACAAGAGGTCAAATTAAGCACAGAACAGCTAACAACTGCAGGAATTTAAACTGTAACAATAAAGCACATTGCAACAACAAAAATGCAAAACTTAACGCAATATAAATTTCATAACATCACAAAGTAAAATAAAAAAAAAATACGAAAAAAACATAAAAAGCAACAATTGCTATAAAAACAACAATTAATAGCATCCATAAACATTCTAGCGCCGTAAAGCAAAAACAAAATTTTAACACTGGCGTTACAAATTCTATGTTACCATTATTGAGCATAGCGCGTCCATTGTCGCTACCAACGCTGCTGCTGTAAATTATTCTTGGATTTGAGGCTGAAAATGAAGCAGTAGTGGCGGCCAATATGCAATGCGCGCGACGTACTTGACCGACAATTAAAAATGGCAATGAATCATTGCGTTAAATCAAGTTTGTTGCTTAAGTCTTTGGCGTGCGTACATGCGACTGTGTGTGCGTGTGTTTGTGCCGACCGCCTTCTATGCCATGTTGCCTGCCGGCTATGATGTGTGGCAAAGTTTACGGGTTTTTATTGGAAAAATGCTGATATAAAAATTTGTTGCAAAATTTTTGCACAAAATTAGTGTCGTTTTTTTTTCGTGTTTTCTGGCTCATCAAAAACTATCAGCAGTCAAGCGGCCAGGCGGCAGTTGCGGCTGTTAGCAATCGGTGCACGAATTGTCGAGTTTCTTGCGAAAATTGCACAAGAATGTCAATTTGCTGTAGTCTGCTTTTTTGTAGCCTGTCTGTGTGTATGTGTGTGTGTTTTTCTGTGTGTCTTTGCTTTAGCGGTTGATGTTCTTTCACAATTAAAGTGTTTTTAATGTTATTTCATTTTCATTTCTGATTTGATTTTCGGCCGCCTTGCATGCCCGTCGTTTAGCCTCTGCTTTGCTTCTTTAATGAATTTTGTTTAATTTTTGTCTGTGTAGAGATCGTTGTAATTGTATTTTGTTCACATAAGAATGCCGTTTGTTTTGTTTTTTTTTTGTATTCATTTTTATAGCGCAACTTTTCATTTGGTAATTGATTTGAGTTGCATTGCAAACAGCGGTGGCATTCGTCATACGAAATTATGAATGCGCGTCATCAAGACCGATACACCAACTCACACATACGAATACACAAGTACATGCATGCCATGTATTGCCACTTAAAATGTGAACAGCAAGTTTTCGAAATGAAATTCACTTTTGAAATGCATTGTTGAAGCAAGCAGCCAGAAATTGAGGGGAAAGAAACAACGAACAAAGAAACCAGTGGCAGTTAAAGCCTGCATTGAGAGTCATGGAGTGGTGAGCGGAAATATGCATCTCGTGTTTTCAATACCCCAGTGCAATCATTGGCTGGTTTAGGAAGTGGCTTCATGGAGATTTTGGGGAAAGGCGCTACCACAGCAAAGTAGCCAAAAAGGCAAGTTGTCTTGACAAATTAAAAATGCACAGCGTGTAACAGCGGTGACTGCAGCAAGCGAGAGTAGGGGAGGGCTTTGAAAATGCAAAGAGTAGCAAACGCGGCGAGGGAAGGAATCGCAAATACAAAAAGTAGCAGGCGCGAGTAGGGGAAGGCCGCACAAAGGCAAAGAGTAGCAGACGCAGCGAGGAAAGGAATTACAAATACAAAGAGTAGGAGTAGGAGACGCAAGTAGGGGAAGGCCTCGCAAATCCAAAGAGTAGCAGACGCAGCGAGGGAAGGAATTACAAATACAAAGAGTAGCAGGCGCGAGTAGGGGAAGGCCGCACAAAGGCAAAGAGTAGGAGACGCAGCGAGGGAAGGAATTACAAATGCAAAGAGTAGCAGGCGCGAGTAGGGGAAGGCCGCACAAAGGCAAAGAGTAGCAGACGCAGCGAGGAAAGGAATTACAAATACAAAGAGTAGGAGTAGGAGACGCAAGTAGGGGAAGGCCGCACAAAGGCAAAGAGTAGCAGACGCAGCGAGGAAAGGAATTACAAATACAAAGAGTAGGAGTAGGAGACGCAAGTAGGGGAAGGCCTCGCAAATGCAAAGAGTAGCAGACGCAGCGAGGGAAGGAATTACAAATGCAAAGAGTAGGAGTAGAAGACGCAAGTAGGGGCAAGCCGCACAAAGGCAAATAGTAGCAGCCGCTGAGGCAAAAGTAAAGGTTTGACGAGCCACTGGCTGCTTTCTTCCGATTAAATGCTTGAACCCCTTTGGACCCAAACAAAACTTCGCAGTGGAAATAACGAAAATTCTTTATTTTTCCTTGATTAAGTTAGGTTAGGTTGGTATGGTTGCCAAAAGAATGAGCACACTTGGACGAAAATTCGTCCTTTGAGATATCATTATGAAGGAGGTGAAGTGAAAGAGAAAGACCGATGGGATTTAGGGAGAGGGCGGAAAGAGGTGGTGCTAGCATGGTTGGGAGCGTGTGGATTACGAACGATGACTATGCTGCGTTTGCGTCAACCGCTTTGTGCTGCTGATGAAATTCATCAGATTTTTAATGTCAGCGCCAGCTATATCAGCAGGCGTAGCAAAGAAGAGCCAAGATGTCTGGATCTAAGCCCCGCCAGAACAGGGCAGCTAAGGAGAAGGCGCTGAGATGATTCCACCTCATCCTCCATACATCCAGCGCAAAAAGGACTCGAGGTGATTCCAAGTCTCACAGCATGCATTCCTCGCGCATAGTGACCTGTGAGAAAACCCACGAGATTCGAGAGCTGATATTTTGTCAGCCTCAGAAGCTCCCCCGAGCGCCTCCGGTCCACACGTGGCCAGAAGGATTTTGCGACCTTACAACTGTACTTGTGTACTTGCCCAACGCTCGCTGAGTTGGCGCGATGCCCATCTTTCCAACAGCAGACCGCAGGTAGTCAGGGGGATCCCAATTCTCTCCCTTCGCGGGGAAATCACCTCACATGTCCCTTGTCTGGCGCCAGCTCATCCGCCTCACAGTTTCCCGCAATCAAAGAATTCAGACGCAGTCGAAAGTGAGGTTAAGCATTCCTTGACCAGTTTCAAATGCACCGTCACTGACCCGAGGTCCCTTATAGCCGCTTGGCTGTCGGAGTAAATATCTACTTTCTTGACTGTTAGTACGCATGTGAGTAGCCAATCAGCTGCCTCCTTGATTGCGGCTACCTCTGCCTGGAACACACTGCAGTGGTCCGCTAACCTGAATTTGAGTCTGATGGGGAGCTCCTCACAAAAGACTCCTCCGCCAACCTTTCCTTCCTACTTCGATCTATCCGTGAACAAGTTCACCAGGCCCTGTCCCCCAGTGTAGCCCCCCGTCCATTCTTCCCTTGACGGAATATGAATGGAGAAGGTTCCGGTTGGACTAAACGAGAGTATACACGGATCCATTGACAGAGGGATGAACTCGAAGTTTCTAAGGATGCTTGAGTGCCCATAAGTGAGGTTGAGCTTATAGCCTGAGTCCCTCAGTCTGATTGCGGTACGTGTAGCGGCAATTCTGCCTGCGATGTCTACGAGTATCACATTTAACATTGCGTTGAGCGCCAGAGTAGCAGTCGTTCGAACCGCCCCACTGATTCCAATGAGTGCCGACCTCTGAACTCTCTCCAGCCACTTCAACAAATGTCGTCTTCTCTAGTGAGTTCCACCTATGACTCCATATAACAAGATAAGCTTTACAATAGTATTATATATTTTTCCCTGAATATCAGCTGAATATATTCATTTATTTCAAAAAATTAACTATGTATAATGAAAATTTAATCATTTTTTATATATCATTTTTTTATTATATTTTTAAAAATATATTTACGATGAGAAAAAATTGTGTACAATAAAATTTCGAAAAAGTCAGTGTGCAAACCCAAGAAAATTGGGTTAGAATGTACAGTTGGCCTACGCTTAAAAAAAAATTCAAATGATGAAAAAAAAATTAAATTAAAATTTAAGAAATTTTAAAAATTAAATTAATTATTAAAAATTTAAATGATGAAAAAAAAATTAAATTAAAATTTAAAAAAATTTTAAAATTAAATTTATTATTAAATTACTAAAATTCAATTATTGAAATCTTAAAACTTTTATTAATAATGATTTTTATAACAAGTTTCACTTTTCTCCCTGAACAAAAGCCACCTCAACCTGAAGTGTTCGCCTTGTGCGCAATGTCGCAAGTCCTTTTTGGTGGTGCTACTCCGCTCGCCTCAACTCAACTGAACTCAACTCAACTCAACTCATTAAAAGCCATTGTATGTTGGCCTCAATGGTATTTATCGCATTGAAATGCGCATGCTTTTTAAAATATCTTAAAATGCTTCTGTTTGCCACGCCAAGTCCATTGTCATTACCGCTGACTCTGCCGAATATTGCCGAAATTTCGAAAACAAAAAAAAAGACAGCAACAAATATGTTGATAGCGTAGGGATGAGTAGCACCGCAACCCAACTTCTACTGCACATAACGCAACATGCAGTCGATGCAGCAGCCATTAGCAGCTACAAGCAAACACGCACACACTCGCATGCGTCCTCCCTTCGTGTGTGCGCAAGTAAGTAAATGCACCTCGCGCTGACGATTCACGCACATCTAATATGAGACGAAATTTTTTTGCGTAGCCAGTAATGAAATTTGCAATCCTGCCGACCGCCTCCTCCTCCTCCTGCTGCTCCTCCTTAGGCTACCCATTCGTTGGTTGTTTCGCTTCGCATTGCGGACCCCAAAAAAAAGGCACACAAAAAGAGTGGCGGCAGCGCGTTAGCAGAAGGGGCAAGAAATTTCATTAGGATATTTTGCAATTTTGGTACGTCGCTTTTTTTGCGCGACCATCTTGGCTGCTGCTGCAAGACGGCACTTTGTAAAGTCGTTGGCTGCTGCATACAAAATTTGCGGTGGTGCTACAACTTGTGCATGCTAAGAACAAATTCATCATATTTCGTGGTAGATTTGTTGTTGTTGTTGGTGTCGTTGTTAGTTGAGTTGTGCGCAAAATGGAACAAAATCGCCAAGAAAAAATAAATATGGTAAATAAAAAACGGAAAAATAGAGGAAAAAAAAACAAAGTACGCCCCAAAGGAGTTGCATTTATTTTCGTAGCGGAATTTTTACTTTTTTCTGTTATTAAAGTTGTTGCAGCTGACTGTGGCAATGATTCTTGTTATTGTTCGTGTTTCGCTTTCTTTCTTTGCTTTGTGTGTGCGCCCAGCCGCAAACTGTTTATGCTAAAGTGAAAATTTTAAGCGTCTCGAAAATGGTTTTAAAATTGAATTGAAGTTGGTAATTAAGAAGTGGCAGGGTTGGCCGGCAATAACAATAAGAACAACTAGCAAAAAATTCGTACAACAAATTCACATTTAAGTCACAAACTTGTACAACAACATATGTACGTTTACCGAAAAGGCACTAAAACAATAACAACAAGAACGCTACGCTACCAGTAACTGCCCGCAAAGCTGTTTGAGGCATCCGCATAAATTATGAGTGTTTGTGGAAACTGAGCGGCGATGGCCAAACGGTGTTTCAGCATTTCAATGTTGTTGCTTTACTTTGCTTCACTTTGCTTTGCAGGTTTTGCACTTAATTATGGATGCAAGCTTTTTGTGCAAATTTTTAATTATATCTGCGCAATTTTAGGAGCTGAATTAAGAAAATTGCGCGTGGGTAGACAAGAAACCACAGGCAAACCGGGCTGCGGAATGGGAAAATTAAGTATTCAAGTGGAGAAAATTTCAAAAAATTCTAATTTGGATCCTGTAATGTCAAATAAAAATAAAAAAAAATTCATATAATTTAAGAAAAATTTTTTACAGGTTTAAAAAAATGGATTTAACTCACGAAAAGTTTTTTTTAATTTTTAAAAATTTGTTTTAAAGAAAATTTTAATTTAAATTTTTTTTTTATATTTTAGATTAGAATAAAATAATGCACATTAGCTGCAGCTAAAAGTTTCTCAAATAAAAAATAAAATAAAAGATAAACAAATTTCTTAAATTACAATAATTAAAAACAAAATTTTAGATGAACAATTTTTTTCTTAATTTGCTATTACAATTTGAAAAAAAACATTTTTTAATTTTTTATTTGCTATTACAGGATCAATCTTTGGAATTTAAAAAAGAAAGTGTCAAATTAAAAATCCTACTGGAACCTGTAATAGCAAACATTTTTTCAATTAATTTCAGAGATTTTTTTTTCTTAATTTGAGAAAATTTTAACTGCAAAAAAGTCCATTATTTTATTCTAATCTAAAATAAAAAGGTACCATATATAAATTTTAGTAAAAAAAAAATTTTTTTAAGTGTCAAATTAAAAATTTCAAACTAGATCCTGTAATAGCAAATAAAAGATATAAAAAAATCGAATTGAAATTTAAAAAATGTTTCTCAATTTTTTAAATTTGCTCTAGTTTAAAAAAAAAATTCAGCATGGAAATATGTAAACAGTAACATACAGTGGATAAAAAAATTAAGTGAACTTAAAATAAAAATAAAAAAAAAATGTTTAATAAAATTTTTTTAAAAACTGATTTAAAAAGAAAGTGGCATATTAAAAGTTGAAAGATGGATCTACAGGATAATAACAAATTGAAGAAAAGTAAAATTAAAATAAATAAAAAAAATTTAATTTAATTTAAGAAAATTTTTTTTTTATTTAAAAAAGTTTCAGCTACGTAGCATGGAAATATGTTAGCAGTAACATACAGTGGATAAAATAATTAAGTGAACTTAAAGTAAAAAATAAAAAACAAAATTTACCAAAATTTTAATTTTAATTTAAAAAATTAAAAATTAAAAAATTGTATTTTAATTTAAAAAATTAAAAATTTTACTTTTAATTTAAAAACTTAAAATTTTAACAAATTTTTAATTTTAATAAAATTTTCTTTTAAAGGGATTTAGACAGAAAGTTAGTGATTTAATATGAAAGCAAATTAAAAGTTAAAAGATGGATGCTGTTATTGGATAGAAAAAAAATACAAAATTTTAATTTAAAAAATATAAATTTTTTTATTTAGTTTAAGAATTTTTTTTTTTTAATTTTGAAATTGTGTTTAATTAAAAAGTTTTCAATAGCTTGGAAATATGTAAAAAGTACATACAGTGCGCAAAATAATTAAGCAAACTAAAAAAAAAACGGAATATAAAATTTTATTAAAAAATTTTTTAAAATATGAGGCCGGTTTAGGAGGCCGAAATTTTAGTGTTTTTCGAGAATTTTTTGAACAGGGAAGGAATAATCAGAAATTTTTTAAACTTGGAGGGTATTTTACTCATATTTTTGAGTATACTTTAAAATTCTTTCAAGCCATTTCCGCTGGAAGTAGTGGCTTTAGAGCATGCTGTTCATGGGTGGTCGCCATCCGAGTAACTGGCTGGTGGGCATTCCTGAAGTTGTAATTTTTCTCTGTAATCAACAACAATTTTTTTTTTCATTCACAATATTTTTCCTAAGAATATGAACCTAATTGTGATAAAATAGTATTGAAAATTGCATATCTTTGAGGGGCTTGAACACAAAGTAGTTTTTTTATACCATATTTTTTCATCTATTTTGCTTAAAAAAATATTTTTAATGATAATATAATCCCTAAATTAGGTTCATATGAATTAAGATTAAATATGGAATACTCCGCAAAAAATTTATAACGATTGGTCGATAACTTTTTGAGCTAGAGTACCCGCCAGTTGAAAAAAAGTAGTTTCGTTCTAACTAACGCGCGCTACGGTGCGCAAGTGACGGGCAGTCACTTAAGTGCTCATAGTATCGGTAATAATGCGAATTTCGCTTTAAAATTTTTACCACATATTCTTGAGTAATCATACTAACAATTTATGCAATAAAAAAGTCGATTTTCTGACAATTTTCTTGACATTTGCAATAAGACTTTTGCTGTTAGGGTAACATTTTCTGTTAGGCCACTGAACTTCAGTGAACTCAACTCTGAAAGAGAGTCAACGTGCTTTGATAAAACAAAAATTGCATGGAGAATGGGGCATTTATGATTTGTAAGTGCACTAGTGAAAGAGAGTTAATGCGTTTAACAACAAGAAAAGCTCGGTGGAAATAAGCTACATATTTTGTTTTTATTTTTTGCGGATGAGGTGGTTTAAAAGGCCTAATGCGTCATCAAAAGCTGCCGTCGTAGCATTAGACCAGAGACTAAAAACATCCTCCTCATTTGCAACTGTCTCTCTTTTAATGCGCTACATATTAGAAAAGTCGTATAAGAAGCAGGTAATTAAAAAAATATTGTACCGAATAAATGAAAAAATATTTTGTTTTTGTTTTTTACATTAACTTATTTTTATTTTTCATTTTTATTATTATTACATTTTTTTATTATGTTTTATATTTATATTAATTTATTCTATCTTTTTTATTATTATTACATTTATTTATTTGTTTATTTTTATTAATTTTTTTAATTAATTTTTTTATTTTTATTTTTTTTTTATAACATCTTTATTATAACCTTTTTTATTATTATGCTTTGTCATTTATTCCAAAGCAAATTATAATAGAGGGCCATTTAGCTGTTTTGGCTATTGGCTACCCTGCTAATTTAATTAAATGAAAATTAAATTACTACAAACTCGTATTTTACACACATTTCCCGCACATTCTTCACACTTCAATGCGCACTGCGTGTCGGTCCAACATGCTTGGTTGACTATGAAAACGCTTTCCAGTGCTTGTTCCCCATAAGCCACCGTTTCGTTTCAGACTGTAATTTTCCACTGACATGACTACTTTAACTTGCTAATCTGTGAATTACTGTGCCAAGTGGCGCGTGCCAACAGTTTTGTTTTTCACTTAGTAGTTTTAAATAATTATATAACCTGGTGAGAAATTCGCATGTGATTTATGCCAATAGCCAAACTGCGGCCAGTTAGTCAGGAAATGGCATACATACGTTACTGATAGCCATTCACTTGGGAGAGGCCAGGACGATACTTCTGCATACGATCCAAGCAGCTCACAACTTTCGGGACTAGTCCAAGTATCCTCTGGGTAGCTTTGGAACACCCGTTCGGGACGAACTAAGGGCTACGATTTTGGAGCATGCACCTGGCATGCCCCGGCAGTTAATGGGGAAGGTGTCTCTGCGCGGCTGGTTGATGTCCTCGTGAGAGTAAAGGCTGACATCACTGGCATTCAAGAGATGCGATGGACGGGGCAAGGCAAGAAAACTATAGGACTTTGCGACGTCTATTACAGCTGCCATGTAAAGGAGCGTAAATTCGGTGTCGAATTTGTTGTGAAAGAGAAACTTCGTCGCCAAATATTGTCGTTCACTCCGGTGGACGAGCGTCTCGCAATAATCTGCATTAATCCGAAAAAATTCTACTACTCGTTCATTTGCGCCCTCGCCCCGACGGAAGAGAAGGACGTTGCGAACAAAGATTCCTTCTATGACCGAATGCAGCGTTCCTAAGAGCGCTGCCCCCGCCACGACATAAAAATCGTGCCGTTGGTGACTTCAACGTCAGGATGGGCAAGGAGGGAATTTTTGGTCCCACAGTCGCACAGAGGCTGATCGCCTTTGCCGGGGTTCGGAACATGATAGTCTGCAGCACCAGATTCCAGCATAAGAAAATACACCAAGCAACGTGACTGTCTTCAGATGGAAAACGCGTAACCAGATCGATCATGTTGTGATAGATAGAAGGCACGCTTCTGGTGTTTTAGATGTACGTACGATCCGAGGACCCAACATCGACTCGGATCATTACCTTGTTGCAGCCAAACTGCGCACACGCCTCTGTGCAGTAAAAAACGTACATCTAACTACGCAAAGACTGTTCGACATCGAAAAGCTGCAATCACAACAGGCAGCCAGAAGATTCGAAACTCGACTCTCACTCCTGCCCTCAGAGAGTACTGCCCAACAAACCGGCATGCACGAGCAATGGAGCAACATTTCCCGTTCTCTACGTACCGCCGCCAAAGAAGAAATCGCATGCCGGAAAGCTCGAAAACACAGTTGGTACGACTAGGAAAGAAAAGTTACTGCCTATAGAGCCACACTGCGTTTGGGCGCAACGCGACCCATGTGGGATCGCTACCGAGAGCGATTGCTGAAGTTAGAATTCGCAGGGAGTGCTGTAGAGGAGGGGTGTATATTGAAGGTGATAGAAAGTAAATTTGTATGGAATCAGAATGAAATTGAACCAAATTGCTTATATCAGCACTACAAGAATGTTTAATAAAAACAAAACAAAAAATTAGTAGTTTGGTTATTTAATGGACATACACCCGCCACGCGAAAAAATGAGAGCATTTTTTACTAATTAGAATTATTTTTTTTTAGTTTTTTGCTTTTTTTTGGTATGTTCATTAATTTATTTCTATTTTTTATTTTTTATTTCCCAACAAAAATAACTTCAAACTTGATACATCATCATTATAATTTTTTTTTGAGGAGAAGGGTAAGCATCAAAAGCTCGGACTTTAACCCAACTAAGCCTCCCCTCATGTCCTACGGTATGTCCTCCTGGAACTTCACCGTTAAGTAGTAGGTCTGGAGGTTGTTGTGAGTATATTACTACTCAATTGTCTGTTATTGTCATTCTGTTCTGTAAATTGTGTTAAGGAGATCTTTCTAGGGACCTATAGTAAGTGCATATTCCGCGTATTGACAGTTCTTCATGATATCTGCGGCCACTACATATGTAATTTTCCAGTTTTCTTCGTTTTCGCACAAATATGGGTTAAGATTTGTCTCACTTATGTATGTTTTCACCAAACGAACATATTTCGCTCATTCATGAACCGCGGGCATTGAAATAAGTTGCTTTCACAGTTATATTTGGGAAACCGTCTAAGCACGGAGCTTTGTTATTGTCAACCGCCATCACCCGTTCTGTCTGCCGTGGATTTGACTCTGCTTGATATGGGAAATATGTGGAAACCACTACTCGCAATAGGGCTGGTCACGTTAGCTATGGTCCTTAAGGGTCCTCATAACAACCTTATATCCGTCTAAATTCACGTCGCAAAGCTCATTAAAACAGCGGTTTTTGCTAGCCTGTATAGCGTTTTAAAGTGCAGCTTTACAGGTTTTGTGTTGCGATAATAATGTGGCGACGGCTAGTATACCGCGTGCTCGATTCAGTTTTCTGCGCACCCGATTGCTGTCTCCTCTGTTTTTACGATGTGACTATTCCACCAATATTCTGCTTTTCTGTGTGACCTTCCCGACGAGAGATGGTCGCGTCGCAGGACGTGCTGAGACAGTTGCTTACGACAACCGTCATGCCTTCTGCTTTCATTTCCTTAACGCTACCTAGAGCTAGGCAAGCGTTCCAGTTCAGGTTAAAAACTTCGGGATCAAAAAATTGTCTCTTTCACCCTTTTTACTGTGATCTTTGTAAGCGAAAATATTCTTTTCTACGCCTATTGGTATATCGATGGTTATTGCCTTATGATCGCTGTACGTTTAGATGGCATCATTAACTTCACAGTATTTGGCAGCTACAATCTCCCATTTAACTCGACCAATCAGCTGCTTCCAGTTGACAACGCTCATTGTCCTTAGATCATTTACGACAGAATCCAGCCACCTTTTCTGCGATTTTCCTTTGCTTATTTTTTCCACTGGTGCACTGTGAACGCTATGTAGCAGCTCCAATTTTTGGCTCTATCAAACTTTTTACAGAAATTAGAAAAATTCAACAAACTTTTCACCACAATTCATGGTTTTATTAGAAGAATTTCTAGAATAATTTTTGCTATGCAGTTTATACAAAATGAAAGTTTCAAGGGACTAAAAAATCCCCTTTAAAAGAAATTTACTCAAAAAGAAATTCTCTGTTGGTGTTGCCAATTTTCTCCAATTAAAAAAGAATGTCCTGCATTTGTTATATGGTGAAAATTACTAGGAAAAATTATAACAAATTAACGAGATTTTTCTGCAACTTGAAATTTGCACTAGAAATTAATAAGCTAGAAAACTGCAATGGTCAAACTGTTGTTGAGCCTATCATTTTGTAGGGGAAATTTCCATATATAACAACCCATAAGCGCACCTTTAAGCTCTCTCTCTCTCTTTCTCTCACTCTCTCTTCAGGTATGAACACTGACAGCAGCGGGGAAGCATGCGATCACCATGGACAATACTAGTAAATGAATATTTTACAATCCCAACAACAATTCAGAATAATAAAAAATACGAAGACTGCTTGAATGAATGAAATTAAAACGACCAACAAAATAAAGTTAAACACTTCGTTGGTTGAGTGATTTTTTTTAATTTATTTAAGGCGCGTACACATAAATCGTTTACGTCTTATGCTTAACCCTCGCTTTACTATGTGCGCATGATGTGGTATGTGGCACTCAATATAGAGCCTAAAATCTGGATTTCGTAGGCTGCTTAGTTATGCATGCAAATCGAGTAAAATAATGATATTGAATACAGTCTGTTCAAATGTACGTAAAAAACGAACATAGCAAACAGAACAAAGCATAACAATACATATGCACATAACATGACACAGACTTTTGGGTGATGCTAGCACCATTTAAATCACATTGGCAAAGGCGTAAAGCGAAAAGCGTCGGTGGCGAGATGAAAAGACCAAGTCAATGCGACAATAAAGTGATTCATATGCCAAAACTGTTCGCAATAAAGACAACAAACTTTTCTAGTTTTCTTTGCACACTGCAAGAAAATCATACTACGCATAGGCGCGTGTGTGCGTCCCAATGCGCGTCTGCACTGCTTAAATGTGTGTGTGTGTGGGTATAAAGCGCGCCAGACAATTTGCATATGTTTTGTTCTCCAGCAAATGCGCTTCAAAAGCGAACATCTTAAGCCATAAATTAAGCAACACCAACAACAATGCAGCGTCGCAATAAAAATTCTAAACAATAAAATGCGTGTATTCTGTCTACTTTTTGCTTGCAGGCGCTAGCAAAGGTGACATTCTAGTGAATGCTGCCCACAGGCGCAGACGCAGCTGTCAGCCAACTCAACGCGCTTACAGCTCGATAACAGCGACGCTCAACAGCAAAATTAATCTAAAAGTCAGTTAGATTTGTGAAAGAAAAAACCGCAAACGCAGAAGTACTAAAATTAAAAAAAAGAAAGAACAGCAAGAACATTAGATGAACGTATTTGTAAGCGCTAGCCAAGATATTAATTTAAACGAACTTAGGTCGAGCAGACATGGACGCAGCAGGCATTTCATAGCGGTTGTGAAAAATTATGAAATCTCGTAAAAAGCTTTTGTTATTTAAAACACGTTAATGAATTCAAAAACACACAGGCACACGCATACATACATATGAGCGCACATATGCGCTGCCAAGAAAGTGGAAAGCATGAATAGCAGCGAGCCAACCTCAACCGGGGAATAGCAGCTTTCGATGATATTCTAAGCTGCTGGCGCAATCGACGACCACCGCGCCATGCGATGCCAAAAAACAGCAGCTAACAGGCACACAAATATATTATTTTTTTGTTTTTTTGTGTTTTTTATTATTGCTAATGTTGTTGCTTTGTTTGTATGTATGTAGTTATTGTTATCTGTTTTGGTGTAGTTTTCGTTTGAACTTGTTTGCAGATGATTTGTTTCGGTCAATGGCCATTGTTGGCTGGCCAACCGAGGGCGTTAGCGGGGCCAAACGGCCAAACAGCAACTTGGCAGCCAACCAACAAACCCACCAAGCAGGCAACCGACCGCTATGAGCCACCGAGCCACCGTTCTGCCGGGCAAGCGAACGCCTAACTGGTTATAGGGACTGACCGGCTGACTGCCGGGTTGTCTACTTGACTTATTGGTCAGTGCAATGCCATATACTCACACACGAAAAACAAAAAAACTATGTAATTTAAAAAAACAACTACGAGCAAACTAAACAATAGCTAACACACACACACATATACACACTTATGGTTGCATGTGGGCCCCCATATGACTGCAGCCTACAAGTGTGAGTTTATCTGCCAAAAAATGTTATAAAAATCAGAAATTCTTAAGACCTAAGCAACGAACGCGCTCAGCGGCATTCGGCTAGAAGCTATGCCTTGTAGCCTAGCCACTCTAGCCTCGACGTCTATCAACCAACTCGCTAGCCTGACAGTCTGAGAAAGCTCAAATCCCTCGCTTTGTTTCATTTCAGCCGCTCGCTCGCCCATTCGTTCGATAGATTAACGGCCCTTAATTGCCCTGTATGGCTCTGTATGATTTTTTGTTGTAGCGCGATTTATTAAAATCCATTTGCTGGGACTCACTTCACAGCGCATAGCTTACGAACGGCTTATTAATCGGTGTTATCCAAAATATTGTTGAAAAGCATACAAAAGATTATAGGGAAGCAACAAGTCACTGCTACCAGCAGGCAATTTTTTGAAATATTAATTAAAAAAACAAAAAAAACATTTTCACTTGGGCTGCCCTTCACTCTACTTATATGGAAATTTCGATAAAATAAGAACCTAACTCCCTTTGTTCTTTTAAGCTCAGCATGAGCCCATATGTGTAGTTGTATGTTTGTATGTATAGTTGTTTCTATTAATATCCATTAAATTGATTGATGTTTCAAACCGACTATAAATGTAATGAACTGAGTCACCAGTTGTTTTAATATTAGCTGCCGGATGTTGCTGAAACGCTTTAGAAAAAAATAAAAAATTAGAAAGCAAAATAAGACAAATACTAATCCAAAGGGGTTTGTGCTATAGAATTGTGAGAAAATATGCGTGTAGCATTTTTGAGAGATTATAACTGTAAGTTAAAAAAAAATGTTTGAGAAAAATTCAACCTCAGATATTCCCCAGACACAAGAATTGGGTGGTGGAATTTAATCCAAAAAATTTCTTACAAACACATATGCAAATATTATATGTTCCGTATATGTTGCTTTCTGATATAAACTAGTGCAAGAGCGGCTGTACGGTAAATTCAAAAGAATTATATACATATATGCAAGAGTGAAACAAATAATGTCAGATTTGTCAGAATTGTTCATGAAGCAACTAATTAACAATTGTTATTGTACAAATGATCAAGTTTTGGTGTTGAAGTATTCAAGAAACTTGCAAAGTAGGGGAAAGTGAGAGATATCAAAAGAAAGATATCAAATCAAGGATGATAGATACCAGGTTTGCTCGTTAGGTATATTATGATGGGAAAAAACTTTGTGGGGAACTTTGGATTCTAAGTCATTCGTTTCACTAAGCTAAAACTAAATTTTGTGAAACACAAAGCTAATGGCGGCGGCATATCTGTAAAATTCGCTCATAGCCGAATAACGATCTGCTAGGTGGTACACCTCTAACAACTTTTCACCATGGATAAAAATGATATCTCATTTTGAGGGTAAGTTCCAAGTTTTTACTGGAAAAATTTTTACTTGTAAGAATTTTCAAATGAGAAAAACAGCTGATCGCAAAGTAAAAATAAAAATTCGAATTTAAAATAAAAATGGTGATTAAAATGAAAAATGTTAATAAATATTTTTAGATGAAGTCATATGTTAAATAGGAATCGGCCATTGATGCAGAGGTATGTATGTACATATGTACCTTCTGCTCAAATATGAACGAGATGTTATCAATAAAACGGTCCGCGGATGACATATGGCAAAAATAAATTTTTTCTTTTTTGGTAGGACTGTTATAAGCTTACATGGCAAATTTCAGCGTGATATGTCACATAGTTTGTTTTCTGTGCTATTGTAAACAAGTCAAGCTCGAGTGTATTCTTCGAATTCTCTTTTATGACTTCGATTGTCTCAAAATGTTTTCCACGGAGCGGCAACTTGAGCTTGGGAAACAGGAAAAAGTCACATGGAGCTATATCAGGCGAATACGGTGCTTGCGGAACGATATTAACATTATTTTTGTTCAAATAATCGCGAACAAGACGTGATGCTGGTGCATTATCGTGATGCAAGAACCATGACTTGTTGTCCCACAATTCCTTCCTTTTAAGACGAATGTTCTCGCGCAAACGCTTTAAAACGTCTAAATAATATTCGGCGTTAACCGATTTTGCGATTTGTGCGATTTTCAAGCACAATTTTCTTTACTTTTCCGATGTTTTCGTCGTTTACTGATGTTGCTGGACGACGTTCATGAGGCAAGTATTCAACCCATGTACGGCCCTCTTTGAACGATTTGTACCACTGGAAAACACGTGCACGTGATAGAGCAGAGTCCCCATAGGTTGTCTGCAACATTTTTAAGGCATCTGAAGCCGAAATTTTGTTGGAATAACAAATTCTTTGTTCAACTTGAATTTCCATCGCTAAATTCGAAGAACACACTCGAGCTTGACTTGTTTACAGTAGCACAGAAAACAAACTAGGTGACATATCACGCTGAAATTTGCCATGTAAGCTTATAACAGTCCTAGCAAAAAACAAAAAATTTATTTTTGCCATATGTCATCCGCGGACCGTTTTATTGATAACGTCTCGTTCATATTTGAGCAGAAGTTATGTAGTTCTGAACCACAGCCTTTAGTCACAGTTGATGAAGTTTCCGAAATATCATACTAATCGAATGCATTGAAGGTATCAAGGAATCAAGGAAAATATGAAGAAAACTGTGATTGACACAACAATAAAATTGCTAATTAAATTTTCTTCATCTGACAGCGATCATGAAGTGCAACAAATTATTGTGCTAAGCTCGTTATTTTGTATTTGATTTGCTTTATTTTTCTTGTTGGAGCTTAATACGAGACAGCTCAACTGAAAAAAACAATTATGCAATTTTTCCCGCCAAGAATTTAATTAGCTGTTCGTAAAACTTACTTATTTTTACTGATTTTGCGTTCAAGTACTTTTTTTTATATTTTTCTCTTTGAGAGCGAATTCACGGAATTTAAGTTACTGACGAGTCACTGGCTAATTTTTACACGAACAGACCTTATTTTGAGCAGCGGACTCGTACACTTAGCATTGAAAATGTATGTATGTAAGTTTGTGACACCCTTATGACTGTTCATTTCCAAGAGAAGTTATTAAAAATAAATTTTTCTGATCACTACTGTTCTTCTTATTCTTCGATTTACGCGATTTTGGCCGAGTTTAACAAAGCGCACCAGTCGTTCACTGAGCAGTCGGACGTAAATACATATAAAGTGGCCAACCGTAATATGAAGCACCCAGTTTGCCTGGGCGAAACTCGCGATAGCTTCTGGGAGGAATTAGCCGACATGCTTCCCTTGCAATAAATGCTTCCCTGATAAACCTTTTGTCAGGCAGGCTCTGCCGTTAGACGCTCATCTCAATCATCATTCGATCTCAAACTCTCTCAGTTCCTCTGACCGAAGTAAAAAAATAAAGAATGTGAAAATTCAAGTGTGCATAATAATAAACAACAAATTGCATTGCTCGTTGTTCTGAAAGAAATAGCTGCGCTTTGAACAAAAAATGGTCGCGTACGATCTGCTGTAAGTGTTCTGCATGAGGAAAAGAAACAAGTAATACCAAAATCAGATGATCTCATTGCATAAATTCGCTATTTACGCTCTTGAAACCAGGATGATACTCTCTCTAAGCTAACTCTTGCGGTAAAAAAACTCAAAAGCATTGTTGTTAAACCAGTCAATATTCTCTGCAGTGCAAATACAAGTAAATTGGTAATTCATGCGAGCACTTCGCTCTCTCCTCTTTCTGTTCAATGTCCGCCTGTTGACAATGAGAACAATGCGCTGAGCTCTGCTGCTGCATATAAGCCTGCGTCGCAAACCTCTGCTATGCATGTTTCTGCTTGTCTCCAGTTTGATTTATCATTTGATTGAGTTCTCCAACAACGTATACCAAATAGTTTAGCGTCTCGATCTACGCCATCCAAACATCGGAGTTTTGGTCTTCTTTGGCCTCTATTTCTTCTGCACGTACCCAGTAGGATTTTCTTCGGTAGGTATGCTTCATTTGCCCTTATAATGTGACCAGCTCATCGTAGATTAATTACTTTTATTTTCGAATGATAATATCCGTGTGGTTATACAATCTTTGAAGACTACTCTCCAAGTGCCGTTTTCGCAGCAGCACGAAATATTTTTCATAAGATTTTATGCTCAAAAATGTTGAGTTTTTGCTCGTCGTTCTTGTTTAGTATACATTTTTCTAGCCCATTCTATAATATTTTATTATACAATAATAAAATGCAAGTTTTAAGTGGCTAAAAAATCACGAAATCATGAAATCGCGTCTGGCTTTGAATATTAAAAAAATGTTTTCATTTAATATTTTCTAGGCGTCGGCGTATTTTTAACACATCCTATTTCCAATAATGTATTAAAAAGTGTAACAGAGTTTAAGAATTTTGGAATTTTATTTCATATTAAATTTTGCTTCAGTGGTCACATTAATTTCATTTTTTCAACTTCGTACTCGGTTCTGGTATTCATTCCTCGCAATGCATCTGAATTTTCTGATTCGTACACCTACTTATACAAACTACTCTTCACGACTCTTGTTCTTTCTCACTTTGAGTATGCAGTTATTATTTGCAGACTTTACGACCAACTTTCTATAAATACATAGAATTGAGCGCGTAAAAAAAATATTTCTTAAACAGGCATTTCCTATAACTTAAGGCACCTGATCCATACTATAAAACTAAGTCATCTAGAATCTCTAGAAAATACAAGAGCAGTACTTTCATGATTGAAAGAATTATGAGAAGGCGCCTATCGTGGTTACTTTGACAATGAGTTACGTGATTTTAGCACCATTATGGCCAGATTACCATTTTGATAACTTGATCTAGCATTTTTGTTTTTGTTATTTAGTCTCGGAATTTTAGTTCTTTCTTCATGACATTTTTCTAGCCTGTTCTACAGTAATTAAAAGTTAAGTTTATAATTTTGAAAATATACATCTTTTAAAAATTAGTTGAATAATTCACTCAGTTTTATTTAGCTTTACTTTTTTTAACATCTGGTAGCATTGCCCGCGATTGCAGTTGTTGTTGGTGTTCTTCTGCTTTCAGCAGTCAAATCTCTCTCTCGCTATTGCAGTGTTGCCTAGCTTTGGATATAAAAACGCACTAAAATGCCCATTTAAAGAAAATAAAACACCAAATTCTTATTGAATAACTTAAAGAACTTTGGATGCGTGACAAATTGTCTTTAGAATGTGCGTTTTTTTTTTTTAATAAATGTCTTATGCTTATGTACAATTTAATTTATGAGTTTTTTTTTTTTTTGCTAAGCGAGACTCTTTTGTTAAGGGAACGACTTATTTGCAATATTTGAGGTTATGTAACTAAATAAGGTACTCTTTTTGTAAAAATGTCAGTATGGTTTGCTTAGTATTTTCTGGTATTTTGCGGCTTATTTTTTTCAATGAATACACCTCTTGATGCGCTATGTCCCACAAAGGATTGATGGCCGGAAGACACGATTACACCTCTATGGTTTTAATTCGCATTCAGTAAGTTCAAACGCTTTTTAAAATGTGTAAAAAGGTTTTCCATCTTAAGAAGAGTTGAGAGAAGAAGATTTAATATTCTTGCATAACCTTAAATGGAGCCAAAAATTAAATTTCAAATTATCAAATTTTATAAGAGTCAAAAAATTTTCATAAGCACTAAAATCATCTCAGAGCGACCTTTTTTAACCTTTTTTTTGTTTAATAATTTAGTTTTTTTTAACTTAAAGTTTTGGTAGCTTTAAATTAAAAAAAAAACAAGAAACTTTAAAATTTTCGCATTTTGGGTGTAAAAAAGCACTCAATTTATTGTGAAGAGCAAATGGTTGACAACACTGCAGAACTCGGAAAACGTGACGTCACTCACTCTTGATGGACGCAATCTTCTTTCTATCATTCTTGCAGTCCTTTCATCTTCACTTGATTTTAGTGTTGTTAACGGCATTAACGATTGTCCAATTTTACTTGAGCGGATAGGCTTTAATGTTCCACAAAGAAGTATTCGTAATTTTTCCTCTTTTTTAGGAGAAAACTTTCAGCCTACATTTGCGAGTATTCCACCTATGGCCCACGCGAATTAAATATTTAAAAATGAAACCGTAAGTAGTTTGCAGAAAACATGACTTAAATCTCCAACGTCAACTAAAGACTCCTCCGTACATTAAAAAAAAAAAAATTGCTTATTACCTAAAACACAGCTGCATTTTATGAACATTTAAACAAAAAGCATCACGCCACCTAAAAGCTCACTTGCAATGGTATTTTTCCGTCCAACATTCCTTTTTACTATTTGTTTATTTGTTGTTATTAGAACTGTTTAATTTAGGTTCCCCAACATTGTTTTTCCATTAACAGTTCTTAACATTTCACTTTTTAACATTTAACATCGTTTATTTTGTTTAACATTTGCTTAACATCACTATTGTGTATTTGCCATGTTAATAACATTAGCTCTGTTATTAACGGAGGCTTATACGTAACACGCGCTTCGAGACTAGCATTCATTATCCCATTCCAGCCTGCTTGATTTCGCGTTATCAGGATCTCATTTTGAAAAAAAAAATTAACTTAAGTTGCTTAGTATTGAATTTATATTGATTGCTAATATTTTAGTTGCCGAATTTCGCTTGTTTTTCTTTGCATTTCGAGTCTGCAAGATAATTTGTACTGTAGGTTATTAAAATAGAATAAAAAATAAAAGTAAAAAATTAAGACACAATTCAATAGCCAAGTAAGTGGCGCAGCATGGCTTCGTTGCGTCTGTAGCTGTGGCTAAGCAAATCATCTCTTTAATTTTATGATGCATTGAAATCACATGGCAATACCTTAAATACCGCAGTTTAGGTGCAGCTGAGTAAGAAAATAACTTTATTTTAGTTCTAAGTCATTTCGAACCCGTTTAGTTTAATATTTTCAAATAATCATTCAAACTATAAATATTTAAAGAATTCTATAGCCATTATTGATCGTAACTTTTTCGTAACTTCACATGATTTCCACCTTTTTTTACTAGATTACGCCTCAAGCTCAGCTTACCTAAGCAGGTATTTATATCTTATTTAATTACAAATTTAATAGCTTTATTTTTCTTAAGCTCCATTAACAGCTCGTAAAATTAAAGGAAACATTTTAGTGGCCGCTTGAAGATGCAATTAACTCCACATGGGCTTAATAATGGTATTTAACTATTTATAAAACATTTGAGATTTAGTTTAACTGTGAATATTACAGCCAAAAAATACCGTTACATGAAGGCATTAAATGGTTATACATGCTAATAATACAATTCACAATTAGAAAAAAAACTAAGTATTTTAAAATATTTTTTACACGGCAAATAAAACATTAATGCCTAATATGGAACGGGGAAAATTTGTGAAACATATACGAGTGCATATGTGTAGGTATGTAGATAGGTATGAGTGCGACGTAATAAAAGCTATATAAATAAACAAGTGAATTAAACTGTGTAAAGCCGCCATATACAGCCTTGAGCGAAAGTATTAGGCACCCCACTAAAATACAAGTAATTTCAAATGTAGCTAACAAAGTGACCGCTGCTGCCTTTTGCAAATTGTCGATGACGTGTTTAGCCTTTTATAACGACGGAAAAAACGCAAGCCAGAAAGACGTGGACGAGAGGTACTCGCAGTGTACCGGGACAGGAATGATGCCAACAAATTTTATTCGTAGGTCAAGCGGCTGACCGAAGGTTGCAAGCACAGGGTATCTTCTTGTAGAGATGAAAATGGGAACCTGGTTATAGATACGAAGCTGACACTGAGACTATGGAGGGAACATTTCTCTAAATTACGGGCTGACGATGATGCTATCAATAACGCCGCTAGAGAAATGGATCCGGTACCACCAATTGAAGACGACGGGGTGGATATTCCCGAACCTATCTATGACGAAGTCTCTGTCGCTATCCAACGACTAAAGAACAACTAGGCAGCTGAAGCAGATGGACTCCTAACAGAACTGATCAAGACCGGCGGCAATGAGTTGATTGGGTGCATGCATCGGCTTATACGGAAAATATGGCTAGGAGAAATCATGTCCAATGATGGGAATCTCAGTGTCCTTTGCACTGTATTGAAGAGAGGGCAACTACTACTATATGCGCATACTACTGGGGGGTCAGTCCTATCGCCGTGTCATGTAAAGTTCTGTCGCGCGTATGCGGCGAAAAACTAAAACCATAGGCCAGCTCACTGATTGGACCTTAGCTGTATATGTAGTTTTAGACCTGAAAAGCCATCCATCGACTAGATCTTCAGACTATGCCAAATTTTGCAAAAAACCTATAAAAAAGATAACGAAATCACTCATCATCTCTTTGTCAATTATAAGGCTGCTTTCGATAACCCGTTAAGGGATCACCTATACGCCCCAACGTTTGGATTTAGTATTCCCGCAAAACTGATTCGACTTTGCAAAATGGCATTGAGCAACATGTCCAGCTCTGTCAAGTTAGGAAAAGACCGAGCGAATTTCTTTTTATCGAAATGCCTAAAAAAAAGTGAATTTGGTTACGAAAAAAGTGCGAGAAGCCAAGTTTTAAGTGAGGAAGATAGGTCTCACTTTGGGATTGCCAATTTGGTGGTATGTTCGCTGTGCGCTGTGTGCTATTAAGTGATTTGCGGAGACAAAATTGAAAAAAAAAAAAATCAAAACGTGGAAAAAAAATTCCTGATTAGCGAACGAGAAGACTTAAAACTTATGCGCGAGTCCCTCAAGGATCGTGAAAAAAACTCGTCTGTCCTTGCAGCTGCTCTGCCAGAAGAAATTGGAAAATCGGTTAGTGATCGAACAGCTAGAAGATGACTAGAAGAAGGCTTCTGAAAGTAGGTTCAGAGCCCGATTGCAGCCATGGTTTTGATAAGAAAATCTGATTCCAAGGCTGGAGGCTTCTCATGAATTGATTACTTACTCAGGGAAGAGGTCAGAATGATGGCCATATCCATTAGAATCATTGAGAACCCGATTTGCTTGTCTTGCTTAGAGGAGTCGAATAGCACTAAGCATTTTCTCTATGAGTGTCCTGTCTTTGCTAGAGCAAAGCTGCGAGTTTTGGGTTCCGATGTCATGAGAATGAGTAATATTTCTTCTCGTAAACTGGAGGATATTTTCAGATTTAGTATCAGACAAAGAATCTGGAAAATTCTCACAGGTCTAGCTACCTATTCTATCCTATCTTTTGCCTTTTGTTACTTCTCTCCTTTCCTCCTTCACTTTTCTCCTTAGCCTGAGTGTTTTAAGACTTACCAAATCTCTCGGTGCTTCTTGGCTCGACTTGTTAAATTTCAAAAATATTTCAATGGAGGAAGCAGCATTATGATCTCAGGCTGTATGGTTGCTAATGGAGTTGGCGGAATGTTCTTTCACGAGGGCCGCATAGACAGTCAAACGTACATAAATGTATTAAAAATTGCACTTCTGCCTTCGTTAACGGGCATTTTTCGCGACTCTTATTTAGATGAAGTTGAGTTCCGACTAGACAAAGCCCCATGGCGCACATTTGGGCTATTTTAGAACGTAAGACAAAGAAACGCAGCATAGCATCCCAAACAGCCCTGAAAAATGCTTTAATTTACGAGAGGTGCGACATAAGTACAGTCGAATGAGCAAAGCTTGTATGCAGCAGGCGCCACAGGATTGTTGCTGTTCTCAAGGCAAAGAGTGGACCTACCAAATTCTACGGTTTTTATTACCAATTCCTTTATTTTGTCTTATCTATTAATAAAAGTTCATTACTTCAAGTTTTAAAGCGAAAAATGCAGTAGTTAATGGGGTGCCTAATACTTTGGGCTAAGTCTGTACGTTACGCTAAGTTTGATCCTGAAACCCAAGGTTTTAGTTGCACCCATTTTTTTATTAAACGATTTTTGCAAATAACCCAAAACTAGCAAAAGCACATGAAATTAATTTACTTTTAAACATTTTTATATTCACGGAAATCTTTTTTTTTTTTTGTGAACTTTTGTTTTTTTTTTACATCAAACACATATTTTTCGACACATTATACCTAATTGTATTTATAATATGTAATTGTATAATTTATTTTATTTTTTTTTTTTTTATGCCACATCATCCAATGAAGACTTAAGTCATTTGTCCACTTAGTTCTTGCCAACTCCCAACACTGCATTAAAATTTTAAGTATTGTAAATTTATTCATAAATTGCAAAATCAAAGCAATAAACGTCCGAGCCTTCAGGAAATACGACATTCGTTTTGCTAATTAAGATAACACACCCAAAAATGGTTGTCTGTTGATAATTTAGCCGGGTAATTTGAATTTTATGTGTAGCTATAAAATTAGCGAAATGTTTGTGAGAATCTGCAATCAACATAACGCAAATTGGGTATCGCGGTGGTAAGAAAAGTAAGATGATCTTAAGCGTGTAATGGAATAAGCTGATGCTTTTCAACAACGTTTAATTTTATATTATTATTTTATTAAAGTAGCATTCTCCGGTATCCTTATGAGGACTCAACTTGAGTTTACTCAGACAGCTATGCATTTTCCGGTCTGCAGGAGGTCATTGCTGACCTATTTCAGAAGGTGTCAAATGTACTGTCCGCTACGTGTATGCACTAATACTCATACGTATGGGGGTATGCATGTGCATCCAAAAGTTCAAAGTGCACTTGTAAATTTACAAAAAAAGATGAAAAGTTTATATGAATTATTTAACCCTTTGGGAACGGAGCGGTTCGACGGGCAAGCTTCGCTGAGGACGAGAGGTATTGGAGTGTGCAGTAAAGAAAAGTACATACGTTATAAAAACTAAGGCTTTATTTGCCAATGGAGCAATCGAGAATGCTTGCATGGAGGTTTGATGGATATTTTCTCTACCGATGGGTCCAAGAATGAAATTAAAGGTCTGGAGCCGGATGGTGCTTAAACGATAGTAATAAGTTTCACTATGCTATGGGGGAAATGCAGAAGTTTTTGCCATCCTGAAAGTAGCCGAATGGTTAATCGAGAGGAGATGGAGCGGGAAACAGATTGGAGTTTTCAGTGACCGTCAGGCTGTCTGCACTGAAGGCCCTGGAGAACGCGAAGCAAACCTCAAAGATTGTTCAGGAATGTAAGAAGAAGCTTAATTCTGTCGCAAGACAAAACAGGCTTGTACTTATATGGGTTCCGGGACACTCCGGTGTTCAAGGAAACGAAATCGCCGACGAATTGGCCAACCGTGGATCAGCGGTGCCCCCACAGAGGCCAGAGCCAATAACCGAAATCAGTTCCGCAGGAATCATGAATTGGATCAGCGATTATGTAGGTAATCTGCATAAAGAGCGATGGTCCGGTCTAAAACGTTGCAGAACTGCAAAGTGTTTTGTGACAAGTCCGAACAGAAATCTGTCAAACTTTCTACTAAAACTTTTAGAAGGAAAGACATTCGGTTGATGGTCGGTATCATTACAGGACACAACCCATGGGGTCAGTATGTGACCACCATTGGAATCATTTTGGAACCAGTGTGCCTGTCATGCTTGGAGGAGGCAGATAGCACTGAGCACTTTATCTATGAGTGTCCTGCCTTTGCTAGTGCACGGCTACAAGTTTTGGGTTCCGATGTCATGAGAATGAGTAATATTCGATCTCTAAAATTGGAGAATGTTTATGGACTTACCAAAGAATCTGGGAAATTCTCACAGGTCTAACTATCTCTGTCTCTATTCTTTCCTGTCTCTTTCTCTAATACTTTTCTCCTTCCCTCCTTGACTATCCACTCCCTTTCCAGAGCTTTAAATACAATGGGCTTTTTAGCCTGAGTGTTTTAGGAGCCGCCAAATCTCCTGGTGCTCCTTGGCTCAACCTTTTCAAATTTCAATTTCAAGGCTTTATTTAACACAAGAAAACATTTTCATAAAATCAAAAAATAATTATAAACAAACTGTTATCACTGCTAATGTTGAAATGATGTCCTGAGTGGATTCCTTATTGCACGAATTTCACTTCTACTTGACGAAGTAAAACTGTCATCTTCCGTCTTATTAGATTCAAAGTAATATTCTTCAGAACTGTCCCTATCTAACGTATCATCTCCAGATCGCTTAGCCATCGTGCGTAGGATAAAATAAAAAATATATAAAAAGCCTGCTGGTTCCGCTTACAGTGACACTGAGAGACTGAATCGAAGAACTGAAATTCGTTCTGACTTTACTGTCATCTCACATCTTAAGTTTACATTATAAGGAAGATTCGACTTCATCGCGAATGGCCTCTAATATCTTTGAATGAAAACGTGACTCTCTTACTCTACGTATGCGTATCTAATCGCTCAAAATGACAGACGTCGCGAGCCTTGCAGCTACGAACTAATTTGGGCGGCTATATGCCGACACGTGTCCGGAACGGTAAAACGGCTTGGGTGGCTTTATGGCGACACTCCTCCCCAAAGGGTTAAGCTACAACTTTGTACGTCTCTGTACCTGTGTATACTTCCATATCTGGAACTGAGATATGACAGCCTGTTTGTCTGAATTTCAGTACTCCCAGAAGCATCTTTCACTCTTTCAAAAGTCTATATCACAATTTTCAAGTTCAATATCAGAACGTTAACCGGCTCTCAGCGAATTTGAAAGAATCAGCTGGTTGGTTGGTGTCACTGGGGAAAGTGACAAGAGAGCGGTTTATTTACGAAACAATTTAGATTGTTCTGATGATATATGAAAAAAATCACAACAGTGCTCGCTCATATTGCTTCGTTGCCGTCTGAACAACGACTGATTGGATGAGTGTGGGAATATGGGAAAAATGAGTGGGCAGAATTCGGCTTCCGCATCCCCGGTGCCGTGGCAGCCGAAGTTACTCTCTCAAATTCATTGTTCACCATTGCAGAAGGCCGAACCTGGTAATCTCATGGTGAAAAGTGGTGGTTTTAGAGGTGAGTAATTTGATAGAATCCACTGATGGCCTGACGTGACTTGGGATGTGTTTACAAAGAACTGAAATTAGGTTGGTAATATACGAAAAAAATTTACACAATGTCACTTCGTTGCAATCTCAACAACGACTGATTAGACGAGTGAGTGAAATGATGCCGAAAACTTGCTACTTCGACCGGTTGGGTCCAGGGGGAGAGGAGTGATAGTTGAGTGGGTTTGATTGGCATGTGAAAAGGTGGTTAGTGTCGTGCGGGGTGCCTTCAGATGCCGGTCATATGTTTAGTATACCGGGGTCGAGTCTGGATAGGTAGGAGTTTAAGCTGCTACAGTATCCAGAACGTAATTGTGCCAAGGTTACGCGGCACCCTCGGGGAAGTTGAAGCTCTTCGTCTGCAATGGTTGGTGGTTGGGCTGCGATGATGGCATTCGGGGGTCGGGAGCTTAAGAAGGTGATAAGAGTCTCCCGATGAATGTCGTTAATTGTCTGTCTGTACACTGTCCGATCCAGTAATTGTCGGTCTGTTTTGTCCTGGATCTCGTCCGCGTAGTTAAGGAAGTACCTCCTGACATACCTGGGAGGTGTCTCAGGCTCAAGCAGGTGTCTGCATGGGTGGGCCCTACGGTAACACCGAATCTGTCTTGCGTCGTGGCAGCCTAATTCCCCCTAACAGTTTTCGTTGCCCTACGATTTATTCTCATATTCTCAAAATTGTAAACTCACCACAATTTTTTTATAAAAATATAGTTCATACTACAACAAAAACCATATACCTCAAAGTCTTAAACTTTCTACAAAATTTTTCACACTTTTTTAAATTTCTTTTAAAGCTTTCAAATTTTTAATCAACATTTTTGGAATTTTTTCGGAAATGCAGTTTCATAGACCATTGAATTTTAGTAGAAAAAGGTACAAGTTTCAAGTAACAAAAAACCGTTGATTTTTAACAAATTTTTCACACATTTTTTTCCATACGAAAAAACTCGAACACCTACTTTGTACTATAGTATATATATTTAACAGTCTCTGAGGTGTGTGTATGGTTCCATATGTAGAAGTTCACTGATTGTCATTCACTTGGGAGCGGCCAGGACGATGCTTTTACATTTTTTTCGTTCAACCAGCTCACAACTTCCGGGATAAGCCCAAGTATCGTCTGGATAGCTTCCGAACACCCGTTCGAGCCAACATGAAAAGGTGAAGCATTCCATGTTATCTGGTTGTGCGCTAGGTTTGGGACCCGCCACGTAAAAATCCCCGCCAATGAAAACACGAACAAAGCCTCGGATGGGAACTTCCTATACTAATGACGACCTTTGCAAACGAACTAAGGATTATGATTTGAAGGCATGCACCTGGAATGGCCGGTCTCTTAATGGGGAAGATGCCTCTGCCTGGCTGCTTGATGTCCTCGTGAAAATAAAGGCTGACATCACTGTGCCATTCAAGTGATGCGATGGACGGAGCAAGGCTGGAAGATCATTGGACCTGCGTCGTTTATTACAGCTGCTATGTGCAGAAGCGCAAATTCGGTGTTGGACTTATTGTGGGAGGGAGATTTCGGCGCCAAATACTTACGTTCACTCCAGTGGACGAGTGCCTCGCAATAGTCCCCATCAATGCGAGATTTTTCAGCTACGCGCTCATTTGCGCCCACGCCCCGAAGGAAGAGAATTGGCGATGCGGGCAAAGATTTCTTCTATGAGCGCCTGGTACGTTCCTGTGAGCGCTGCCGCCGCCATGACATAAAAATCGTGTTTGGCGACTTCAATGCCAGCGTAGGCAAGGAGAGAATTTTTGGTGCCACAGTCGGGAAACTCAGCCTGCACAACAAAACATCCGGTAACGCACAGAGGCTGATCGACTTTGTCCGGCTCAAAATATGGTAGTCTGCAGCCCAAGACCCCAGCATAAAAAATGAACCAAGCGACGTAGAATCTGCTACTGAGTTTAAAAATAAAAATAAAATCAAACCAAATAAAGGGAAAACTCAAACAAAAAATTCTGCTAAAACCAATGCTAAGCCACAACTAAAACTAAAACTAGCTAAATAAAATAAAACAAAAAAACCCATAATCAAAAAATACAACTAAAAATTGCTTGAAAATTTCGAAGTGTAGTGCTCGGCCTTAAGCGGCGATTAGCGGTGCCGTACTTTAGCCATAACCGTAACCATAGCAATCAGCTGTTGTGATCAAACAAATGGGCAACACTGTAAACGATTATATATGCCGCACCATAACGCCTTAACTTAACCGTAGCCGTATTGAATTTTCGTCTTTCTCCCTAACCATAAGCAGCTGTGAAATATTTTACATTTTTTTGATATTTGCGATAAAAATTTGAATATTAGAAATGAAAGACGAAGAATTAATTGAGTTAATGGAAAATTATCCGTATTTTCGTGACAAAATGCAAATGCTGTCATTAGTTCTAAAGGGTTTTCCATTAACAGGTGTTATTTTGAATAGCCCGCTATTTCGGTAGATGTCACTTTGGAGCTGTCATTTTTGATATTTGACAAGTAAAATTACGCCATTAATAAAAATGGAACGATACACGCTTAAAGAACGCATTGAAATTATTAAAATTCACTATAAAAATTCTGAAAATTTGGCAGATGGTTCGTAAAACTTGAACATTTTCGGGTCATCGTAAAGCACCTTGTCGGACCGCAATATAGAAATTGGTGAGAAATTCGAGCTGTTGGGACAAGTGTGAAGAATAAAATCCGTACACGTCGCTCAAGAACAGTCGAAAATATTGCCGTGGTAGCCGAAAGTGTTGACGAAAACCCAGGTTTGTTCATACCTCGTCGTTCTTTAGAATTAGGCATTCCACAAACGTCATTACACAAACGTCCAAAAACGTTATTACATAATTACAAATATTACATAAAAATTTGGGTCTTAAGGCTTATAAAGTCCAGTTAACACAAGAACTCAAGCCTACCGATTATCAACAACGTCGTGTCTTTGCTGTTTGGGTCGTTGAAATGCATGAAAATGATGCGGAGCTCCAACGGAAAATCGTCTTGACTGATGAGGCCCATTTCCACCTCGTTGGCTTCGTCAACAAGCAAAATTGTCGGATCTAAGACTCAGAAAATCCAAGAGTTATTGTTGAAAAGCCTCTCTATCCTCAACGTGTGACTATTTGGTGCGGTTTATGGTCCGTCGGAGTCATTGGAACTTACTTTTTCGAAAATGAAGCTGGAGCAACAGTTACGGTGAATGGATTGCGTTATCGAGAGATGATTAACGATTTTTTATAGCCAGAATTGGATGGTATTAATCTGGGCCACGTTTACTTTCAACAAGACGGCGCTACGTGCCACACGGGAATAACACTTCTTATTGGAAAACTCCTATTTTACATTCGTTTTGAGATTTGCGATAAAAATTTGAATATTAGAAGTGAACGATGAAGAATTAATTAGAAGTATAGACTAAGTGGAAAATCATCCATGTTTCCATGACTGTTTCTGTGTCAGCTGTTTAAGGTTACGGCATGACTAATAGACAGACATCACTAATTGCAGCTTTAGTCTTTCGCGGTGGCATTCCCCACATTGCCTATTTTTCCTTCGATATTTTCATCGTAAAAAATTTCCAGTTTTTTTCCAATGCCTTTAATGAGCAAATGCTTCATTATTAAAGTACTAAAGCGCCATATTAAGACCTAAAAAATGTGTTTCCTAAATACTTTTCAATCATGAAAAGCACAGCTGCTTCATAAAATCAATTAACTTTTAAGCCTGTATTTTAAATTCAAATAATTTTTTCTTAATTAAAAGGTCTACCCAAATTGGATAAAGAGCCTTTAAATTTTAGCAAATAAATTTTGTACACAAAGAATTCAAAAGACAAAAAAAAAACAAAATATAAAACTCCACTAATTAGACACAGACACATTCCAACACAGTGACATTTGAATGACGGCTATTTTAATTGGTGGATACTTAGTAAGTGTGTATATGTGTTTGTAGGTACTTGTGTGCATGTGTGTTTAGATAAAATATAAATACTTTTGTCAACAGATATGGCAGCACATTGGGTACGTTCACTAAACGCAATCGATTGTATTGTACGGGTCGGTACTAAATATTTACTATTTTCCCAAGCTCATTAAATTTTTTTATTTATTTATTTTTATATATTTATTTTTTTTTATTTATACAAAAGAGTGGCATGAAAATAAAAGCTGCATTGAAAGAAGAAACGGAGATAAAAAGTGTAGGAAATAATCAAAATTTTTAGTGGCCACTAAAATACCAAAGTGACGCGTCGCTTCGAAGCGGTCAACTATCGCAAGGGCGCACCAACAGGCGCTTGGGAGCACACACACACACATCCAGCTATGCCTACAAAAGTTGGTGTGTACTGCTTTGAAAGGGTGCTGCGGTGGCTAGATGAAGCCGCACAGATACCTAGCAACGAAAAGCAGTGACGCATAAAAATTTCGTGTTGAACCTACAGCGCACGCCCCAGCGCACTTTTCAGCGCCTGTCAAGACGCGTTTATTTTTAGTTTAGTGAATATTATGAGTTTTTATTTAGTATAAATTGCATTTAATTTATGTATAACAGCAAGTAATTTATGTAAATGTATAAATGGGCGCCAAACACTTTTAAGCTCGAATATTTAATCCCTAAATTTTCGAGTCGTTTTTATATTTTTTATTTTTTCTATATTCAGCTAAGAAATTTTTGTTTCTAAAAACAATCGCCAACGCTTAAGGGCCTCGAACCCGTTCGTCGTACACACACACACGCACACACATACACACACTTGTATGTCTACGGAGATAAAGAGTGTTGCCTAGTCACAACGTTAGCTGTAAAAAATGCATTTAATACAGCAAACTGGGGCAAAATCCTAAATGCGCTAGAGAATTTCCGAGTCCCAGTTTACATTCGGAAAATCGTTGCAAGCTACTTCACTAACAGAGTGCTGCAATAAAAAACCGACGAAGGAATGAAAAGGTACAGAGTAACCGGAGAAGTACCACAGGGGTCAGTGTTGGGCCCACTCCTCTGGAATATAATGTACGATGGAGTCTTGCGTCTCCAACTACCTCCAGGATCCCAAATCATAGGGTTTACTGATGACATTGCAATCGTAGTCGTTGCTAAATTCCTTAACCAGGCTGAAGCGATTTGCAACCAAGCGGTCGAAATCACAAAAGATTGGCTGCGCAATAGTGGTTTAAACCTTGCAAACCATAAAACAGAGGCAGTTCTCATCAGTAGCGGGAAAATAGTTGAAACAGCAAATCTCAGAGTAGGTGACCACGCACTGGAATCTAAGCTATACATCAAATATCTTGGGGTAATGATTGACCACAGGTTGATCTTGAAACAGCACCTAACATATGTAACCGCATTGACACGTATTATGATGAATACGAGAGGACCGAAGCAGGCTTCTAGGAAGTTGCTCAGCAGGGTAATATCATCTATCTTGTTATATGCGGTACCAGCCTGGGTCGAAGCAGCAAGCTGCAGCACATACATTAAAGGCATTAAATCGGTATACCGGTTATGTGCCCTCAGGGTGTGCTGTGCATTCCGCACAGTATCAGAGGATGCTGTATTAGTCCTCGCGGGTATGCTACCAGTTAAGCTGACTGCCCTCGAATTCGCCGAAATAAAAAACATCGAGCGGATCCAGCACAGCTGACTAACCGATGGACTGAACGGGAGCGAAGCATCCGTACTTGGCAGGAGGAATAGAGGAACTCCATGAACGGACGATGGACACATATATTGATCCCGAATATCACAAGATGGATAAATCGAAAGCATGGTCAGATAGATTTCTACCTGACCCAAGTACTTAGTGGGCATGGATGCTTTAAGGCTTATTTGCATAGATTTAAGCACGAGGTTGACCCGTACTGCACCTTTGGCGACAGTCTAGTTGAAGATGCAGAACATGTTTTCTTTGTCTGCCCTCGTTTTGAGCTGGAAAGAGTAGATTTGAGTGATAGGGTAGGGAAGCCAATAATGGTTAGCAACCTATTAGATATCATGCTTGACTCAGAAGAACATTGGTCCGCTATCAGTAACATGGCAAGAATAGTAATTACCAAGCTGCGTCGCACTGAACAACAGCGCAGATTTTTACGTAGAGGCAATAGGCCACACCCCCTCCCGTGAAGTAGTACCTAGTATTACTTTACGGTGTTAGGAATCACCAAATGGCGTCACGCTCAGATTTTCATGAAGAGGCAATAGGCCGCTCCCTCTCCCGTGAAGTATTACCTAACGGTCGTCCCGCGGGAGGGAAACGGAGCTGGGGTGGGTTTTTAGTGGGTGAGTCGAAAGACAAGTCTCACACTTTTTGGCTTTCAATGCGTTTTGCCACCTCCGTAAAAAAAAAACACACACACTTGTACTATGTATATTTATGTCCGCTGGCAAAGTGCTAGAAGCAATAATATGTAACCGACTAGAGCACTACTCAGAAGGACATACAGGTCTGCAAGCTCGCCAATATATATATATATTTTCCCGTGGTTCCTAGGTGGAACAAAGGGCCTCAATGAACAAGTTAAAGTTAAATCTATTAGAAGCTAGGAATTTTATTTGCCGCCAGGAGCGGCCTGCTTGTTGCACTTCTGTTTCTACTAGTCGCCTCCACGTGTTAGATGGTCTGCCAGGTCTGCGGCTGCCTTGGGGGTTCCAATCCAGGGCTGCTCTAGTGATATCACCATATGGCTTTCGAAGTGTGTGACCGATCCATTTCCATTTGCGGCGTCGAATTTCGAGATAGACTGGTATCTGTTTCGTTATAGTCCACAGATCGGAGTTTGATATGACGTTAGGCCAAAAAATGCGCGTGATCTTGCGAAGGCTGCGGTTGATGAATACTTGCATTGCTTGTATGTCACGTGTTGACGCGTTCCACGTTTCGCATGCAATCAAGAGGACAGATTTCACATTGGACTCGAAGATTCTCAGTTTCGTGCGCCTCGTTATATGCGTTGCTCTCCAAACTTTATCAAGCATGCCAAACACTACGCGAGCTTTCGATATCCGGTTACGTATGTCAGCCGCTGAACCGCCGTTTTTATTTATTACACGATGTTAGTGCCGCGTATCTGGAAGATATGTGAATCGGTGGTGTTGATGCGCATTATCTTTGTCTTCGCAATGTTTATTTTCAGTCCAGCCCTCGCTGCGAGTTCGCTCACCGCCTCTATTTTTGCTTGCATATGTGAGTGTTTGTGTGATAGCAGGCAAATATCGTCAGCGTAGTCTAAGTCCTCGAGGTTGCCGCTCAGGCCCCAGGATATGCCTCTGTTCGCCGCTGAGGCTTGTCGCATCACTAAGTCCAGTACCAGATTAAATAAGAGCGGAGATAGCACGCATCCCTGTCTTACTCCTGTTCGAACTGGAATAGCGTTGCTCAGGATGCCCTCATGTCTCACACGGCAGCTTGCTTCACTGTACAGTTCTTTGACAAGTGAAATGATTTTTTCAGGTACTCCTTTGCAGTAAAGTGCTCCCCAGATTGCCTCGTGGTTAAGAGTATCAAAAGCTTTTTCAAAGTCGATGAAGCAGAGATAAAGTGGCGAACGCCACTCGACCGATTGCTCGACAATCACTCTCAGGGTGTTGATTTGATCGACGCAAGAACAGCGTGGTCGGAATCCCGCTTGTTCATTCCGTAGGCCACTTTGCAGTGCGTCGGAGAGCCTTTTATTAATTATATGCGCTATTACTTTATTGACCATGCTTAATAGTGTTATGCCTCTCCAATTCTTGCAATCGGATAAATCGCCCTTTTTCGGTATGAGCGTGATGACACCCTCCTTAATGTCATTCGGGATCTTCCCGGACATCCAAATGTTTTGCAGTAGAGGGAGTAGCCTTCGAGCGCTCACCTGAGGGTCAGCCTTAAGTAGTTCAGGATTGATGTTGTCTGGTCCTGGCGCTTTATTGGCCTTTAGGGCTTTAATTGAGTTCATAACTTCGATCTCATCAGGCAAGGTGGTGGAGATATCGCGTCTTACCAAGTGACGTGGACATTCACATGGCTGTATTGCTACGGATGGTGTTGGCGCAAGGAGCTTCTCGTAGTATTTTTCCCAAATGCGTACTTGTTTAGTTTTGGACGTCGTCATTTCGCCATGCTCATCCTTAAGCGGCTTACTGGACTTCTGTGACTTGTCAGTCAAAAATGAACCGATTTCAATAATTCTGGGTTCAAAATGATCGTAATTACTTACACGAGTGATTTCATGTAGAAACAGTTGCAAAAAAGTAGTTGCAAATTTTTTATTTTGCAAAAAACAAAAAGTGCGAAACAGGTTTTTTACTCAAAAATTCATTACTCAAAAACAACTCATTTTAGCTACTGGGCATTCAGCTTAATTGAAGTTTGAGGTGTCCTCTTGATTTGGAAAAAGTTATAAAAAAAACAAAAATACACTTTTTGAAATATTGAATTTCGAAAAAAATTCAATTTTTTTTCTTTTTTGCTAAATAAAAAATTTTCAACTACTTTGTTTGCAATTGTTTCTATATGTCAGAATCATTAGAGGCTATAGGACCATATCTGACGAAGCAGCAGGGGTAATAGCAGGCAGAATCGCCCACGATATAATGGTAAAATGCATGAAACAAAAATACCAGCACGCAAAAAACGCGTAGGTATCTGATAAACAAAGCCTCACTGAGGGACACCCTACAGAGGATCGATGATACCGCTCTGCACAACTGGCAGACCAAATGGAACGATAGTGGGAAGAGAAGAACCACTTTCACTATGATCGCCGACATACAGAAATGGATCCGGAGAACATATGGAAACGTTACCTTCATGCTGACACAGTTTTTACCAGGGCATGGCTGTTTCAGGCAGTATTTGTACAAATACAAAGCACACGGACTCCCCATTTTGCCTCTACTGCCAAGAAAAACATGAAACGCCTGAGCATGCCCTGTTGGAGGCGCTCTAGAATTGATGGGGAACGAAGCATGTGGCGCTCAAATATCGGCGAGAGCATGACAGCTACAATATATGCTAGAATCTGAAGAAACTTGGAACTATGGTTGTAACGTAGCCTCAGCAGTTAGGCGAAGGCTGAGACATGATGACAACGAACGCAGACAAATGAGTGAATAAACACATCCTGCCCCCTCGAAGGAATATCTTAACTGGTAATACCGAGGGGAAAAAGCAGAATAGCGAGGCGATGGGGTGGCTTAGTCCGCCGCCACTACGAAACTCAGATCAAAAGAGCCGGGGAATATCGCATGCGAATCGGGCATACGTATGAGTCGGTTCATACGTATCTTTAGAAGATTCCACCTCCAAGGTCCGCATACCAAAAAACAAAAAAAAAAAGTATATTTATGTATGCATGTACGTATGTGTATATGTATGTGTACATTAGGCCGGGTCGATTTGTGGGGAGGCAAAAAAATCGCCCATTGCTCGGTGAAAATCATATTCTAGGGATCAAAATAAGAAACTTTGCCGAAGGAACCATACCTCTAAAACAAATTCTGATGTCCCCCAATTTAGGTCGAACCTTTTAGTTTGTAAAGGCCAAAAATAGTGATATTTTGAAATGATTGTATGGGGAACCCCCCAGGGGAGTTCCAGGGGGTGTGTCACTGACATGGGTGGATCGGCCGTCTAAAGTTAGTGGGTGTCGGTCATACATTTGGACTCGATTGGAGCACTCTAAATGCGTCAAAGTGGGATTTTTCGTTCGATCCAAATTGGGGGACATCAGAATTCATTTTAGAGGTTTGGTTCCTTCGGAAAAGTTTCTTATTTTGATCCCTAGAATACGATTTTCACAGAGCAATGAGCGATTTTTGAATCGACTCGCCCTAGTGCATATATATGCGTATGTGTGAGTAGTTGCATTAAATATTTCTGGTGCCTTATTTTTGTAATAATAAATATGTTGTTCATCGGCTGTTGCTGGCAAACCTTGCAATTGCTTGCACCTTAAATGGCATTGCGCATAGTTTCGACTTTTGCGTTTGCCGCTCATGCCACAGCCACAGCCACAGCTACTGCCACTGCCAACCGCCTGGATTGTTGCTACTACAGCTCTTGCGGCAATTTTGTGTTGCTCTTAACGACGAATTTCTGGTGACTTCTGTCGCTACTGCACCGGATAATTGCCGTCTTTTTGAAGCTCGCTCACATGAACACACACACACATACATACAAGCAGTATGCGCTTGCATGTGGCATAAACAGTGGCACTTTTACGGCCGGCAAAACGCCAATTTGCTTAGTTATTCCTTTATTATTGCTTGCCATCCATTATTTTTCCGCTCGGCAATTGCACATTTTTGCTTTTGTGACTTTTTCATTTTCTACTTTTTCATGCACATTTTGTTTCATTGGTTGCGTTTTGTTTTTTCGTTTTCTTTTTTTTTTTTTGTAGTTTCGAAAATATGTGACAATGAAAATAATATTGACACTGAAAGCCGCTGCACTGTTGTTGTTGCGGTTGCCTACTGGCAGCCATTTCCTAGCTACAACGTTTAAATTGTCAATATTTCATTTTTCAGCACAGATGCCATGGCTCACACAAACACACACACACACAAATTAGTATATGTACGGAAAGCTGACTCAGTGAAGCGCATCAGCACAGCAAATTGAGTGAATTTCATAGTGGCATTTGCACGCGCGCGCTCACCCGCCCGCCACAGTCGCCACTCTCCAATCTTGCGGCAGGCAGCTCCATCACCAACATCAACTTGGCTAATATCCGAATCGTTCTCATCGCCATCGTTGGCAACAGCGGCAGTAGCTGCATTTTAGCGTTGCCACAGTTCATTGCTTAATGATGACGCTGACATCCCACTTACCAGCCAGCCGACTGACTAAGTGGCTAACTAACTAACTAAATTCCACAGCTGATGACAGCGTCAGCGATAACCCATCGCACATTTGACAACCGCAATTGCAGAATTCAATTGTCGTTTGGCAGAAATTAATTGATGTAGAAATATTGAAAATAAAAAAAAAACAAACGAGGCAACAAGCCAAAGCTATGGTGGTGGAAATAGCGCTAGCAGCGGTGATGTGTGTTGGAAGCGTAACCAGCGGCAAAAGTGGCAAAAAGAAGCCGTGTGAAATTCGCACAAAAGTTAGATGTATTTAGTTAAATGCATGTGTGTGTGTGAATGCATGTATGTATGTATATATGTATGCATATAAATATGTATATGCGCATGTTTGTAGGTATGTATGACATTTTTAACACCAAAAAGGCCAACATTAAAACTTATGGCCCCAATTTTCTCCAGCCCCAAATTAAAGATAAAAGGGAAACATAAATGTTGTCTTTCATCTTTAAGAAATGTATATAATTAAAAATTTTAATAACAATTTGATGTGCATATTTGACTTTTCCAATATTCAAAAATACATAACCAGTAATCGAAATTTATTACTAAAATACAGATTTTAGCAACCACTAATATTGAAAAAGTTCTGATAATGCTAAATAAAGGCGGGTTTAGGTAGTAGCATACGCCGATGACTTGGTTTTAATGATATCACTGTCACTCAGTCGCTGGGCTACCACTGCCAGCCTCCGAGTCAACTCTGACAAAACAGAGCTGGTGCTATTTACCAGAAAATATAAGCCTCCACCCTTTCGACTTCCCAAATTAAACAACCATGTTCTCCCGCTCTCATTGGAAGTAGTTATCTATCCCCTTTAAACTGCTTTCAAGCGATCTCGCAAGCATACAAATTGCTTAGGGGACGTGGGAACGAGGGAGATATGAACATTTTCTCCGATAGTCAAGCCGCGATCTAGGCTCTGATGACGCCATGGTGCAGAACGAAATAAGGCTGTGCAAGAAACATTTCTCTGATCTAGGTTCCAGGACATAGGAGCGTAGAAGGAAGTGAAATTGCTGATGAGCTTGCCAGGAAGGGGACTTAATTGGCCTCAGTGACCTCCTACCTGGTCATCGGGATCCCCCTGACAGTTGTTAAAGGGGAACTGTGCAAATTATTTCTCAGGAAAGCGCAGAAAAGATGGAGCTCCATTCCTTCATCTGCTATTTCGAAAACCCTTTGGCCGCAATACAATATACGAAGGACTCAGAAAGTCTTTAGATTCCTCGCCACTCAATTTCCAAGCTCGTAGCTGTGTTTACCGGTTACTGGACGATCGGCACACACGCGTAAAAACTAAACTTGCCATTTAACCCATTAATTGGGTCTTGGACAAAATTAAATTCAAGAAATTTGAGATGTGAGCTCAGAAGTATCTGCTTTTTTCTATCCCCTTTAAAAAGTTCAAACCAGGAACCTTTGTGTAATAGTCATATAAAACGTAAAGTGTGGGCAACCTGATTATCTAAACAAAAATCATAAATAATCAAAAATAAAAAATAAAAATTCTATTATCTTCACCCAGTACTAATAGAAAAGCAATTAATACCGGATCATCAGCTTGCCTCCCGCCAAGTGCAGACAACAACGGAACAAGTGCACCGAGTCTTAAGGGGTTATATACCTTGTGGTCCGGTGAAATTAGCGAAAGTTGGGTTTTTTTTAAAGATATGTAGCAATAATTTTATTGTATAAAAGTTTTTATTATTGGATATTACAATGTTTAAAGAAAAAAAAAGACTTTGTTTGTGTAAAAATATTTAAAAATGGCGGAGTTATGGCGTTTTCCCCCAAGACCCTTTTTTTGGAAGAGGCTTGCGGTGGACGCGATTCAAGTCCACCAAGTCAACTGAAATCAAAAAATCGAAAAGATTTCATTAGTATAGGCTTATATCTTCTTAGTGAACGATCAATATATTAAATATTTTGATTTTTGTGAAAATAGGAACATGTTTTTAAAAAACTCCACTTCTACAGTCCTAAAATTGGCATTAAAAAATTCATATCTGCAAAATAAAAATTTATACATAAAAAGTTGATAGTTCACTAAGAGGCGACATCAATTACGAACAATTTAAAAAAAAAAATTATAAAAATCGGTTGAATACTTTTTTTGCAATCGCGTCCACCGCAAAAGCATTTTTGGAAAAACACGTTTTTGAGATAATCGCGTTTAAAGTTTCAAGCGCCGCATGAGGCCGTACGCTCAGGACGTGACGACGCACAATTTAAAACGCTGTAACTTTCGATCTATTGCTCAGATCTCTATGAAATTTTTGGAAAATGTTCTCAAGGGATTGTACTTTACGATAAAGAAATAAAATTTATTTTGATTTTTTTGAAAAACACAAGGTATATAACCCCTTAAACACCATACGCAAGGCTTTAAAAGAAAAAAATTGTATAATATACAGTGGCTTACCTCGATGTTTCACAGGCATTTGATGAAGTTTGACAGCCTGATTTACAAAAATTACCGCACAGTTACTGTCTCAGTGACAGGTACTTCAGAATCAAACAGAGAGACGAAGCCACGGATTTAACCCAGATATCTGCAGGTGAAGTGTTCTTGACCACGTATTATGCACAATATTTACTGCGGATCACCCACTTGCGCTGACGATATCGTCATTATATCAACTAGTCACAGCAGTATTTTGGCGACACATTTTCGGCAAAAAAACATTAAAATTTCGACCTTAAAATTAGATTTATTTGTACTGCTCTTCATCAATGACAAAAAAATTAACTGATTAATTTAAGTGTTTGAAAATATTCTCAA
The DNA here is from genome assembly GCF_027943255.1 of Anastrepha obliqua. Lineage (NCBI taxonomy): Eukaryota > Metazoa > Arthropoda > Insecta > Diptera > Tephritidae > Anastrepha > Anastrepha obliqua. The sequence continues at coordinate 85,576,500 of NC_072896.1, read as the reverse complement.
TGCACACTTTGAATTAAATCTCAAAAGCGAAAAAGTCTTTCATACTGAACTGGAAATTACCTCTGTAAAGTCTGTGTGTGTGGACGCTGGCTAATTTCATTATTTTTTGGTATAAAAAATATTTTTTTGGAATAAAGTAAAGTGAAACACATTGCAATTGAACTTATTAAGCTTATCTTTGTTAGGTATTTCCACCGAGCTTTTACACCCAATTTCTGGTACGCCTTTTGACATTCTCCAGCAATGTCGAAGGACCTGCTCATGCCGCTTTGATGCTCGTGGTGATTCTTATGAGAAGGCTTTTCTTGACTCAGACCTTTGCCATTGCCTTTCGAAAGAGGACTGCTAGCAGAGATTAGAGAAAGAGATAGAAAAGTGATTCGCAAAAGTGGAAGTTTTTTAGTACCAACCGAATCATAGTCGCGCACAAACCCAATCTTTTGCGAATTCCGCTTTGTAAGTTGTATGCGTTTATTACTGAAAAATATATAGCGAAAAATTATTGCTATGAAAAAATAGAAGTAAATCGCCGAGTAACAAATTTTCATCGAGAGAAAGTGCATTTTTCGTTTGATTGCTGATTTTTTTTACTCTTACAATCTGACCCCATATCTGCTTTCTGGTTCAAAGATTTTGCTCTTCATTTAGCATAACAATTTTTTTAATTTTTTTATTTCTATTTATACCTATCGATGAACTCAGCATTTCCGCTGCTGTCTGCCAAAACTGCATTTGCAATTTATTTCGCTCACTGGCTCATGATTCATAAACTTAAATATTTCTAAAAAATGACTTAATGACTGTCAATTTTTCTTAGAATTACAACGCAGATGTGGCTGGAATACTAAGCAAAAACAAAAATAAATATCAGCAAAATCAAACAAAAGAAAGCGAAAGCGAATTTGAATTAATAAAATAATCAGTAAATTATTGGCAAACTTTGTGACCTCAGCTGGACCCACAAACGAACGAAAACAAATACAAAAAACAAAACACAACAGCGCGCATTGCAACCCAATGAATGAGCTGCGAGTCGGATGCCTGGCTGTGCGTCCGCAAAAAAATCTCGACCGTCCATGAATGAGCGTTGCGCCCGTGTGCTATATTGGCATTCATGCGGCTTAAGCGTGTTGAAACACGTTTGTGGCTTAAGTGAATCGTTTCAGGTAATCCTTTTTACACATTTTTTGCTTATTTTATTTTTATTTTCTGTTTATTGTTAGCGCGAATTGTGGTGGCCGTCACCCCCACACCTTTTGCTAAATCTCGCAAAAAGGTCACACAAAATTGCGACAAATTTGCAATAAAATTCACTTTTTCCTTCAAATTAAGCTACGTAACCATAATTCGTGTTTGCGAACAACGACAAGAAAGAGAAATAAAACTTTAGTCAGAAAAACTGGCAACGCAATGCAGTGACGTGAAATTCAACTACTTTTAAGGGGTATAAAATATTTGGTGCTGTATGGAAAAAAGTTTTAAATTTGGTTCAAGAAAAATTGAAGCTTCTTTCTAAATTTCAATATTTTTCTTTTATTTAAATTTTTTTTATTTAAGTGTTTTTTCCTTCAGAAGCCAAGTCGAAGCAGAGTGTGTTTATTGGCCTTTGGGGGCGCTGGTGTCCAAATATTGTAGAAAATCTTATTTATATCCCAATTTGGTTCATATTCCGAGTTATACAATGCCACTTACATGAGAGAAAATAATTTTGGTAAAAATGGACTCACTAGCTTATTTTACTTTTTGTATGTATAGGATCTTAGGGTCCATAGGAAATTCACATTTTTTTTTGGTGGTGAAAACCTAAACTTCACTAAGTAAAATGAGTTTGATTCGTTCGAGAAGCAACTAAAAATAATTGAAATCTACTACGAAAATGGAGTAAATATGCATTAAAAATTTATAACAATTATATTTCATAGTAGTTTCGATATTCAGCCCTACAATCGTCTACGAAAGTCATGAATAAACCAATTAATCGAACAACTTTTGTTGACTCTCACGGCACAAGCCATAAAGATCTGGGATCGTTTGTTCTGGAATTGTATTTTAGTGATATTAATCGGCCATTTTTCTTCAAAAATGCAGAAAGAAGTTTTGGGGAAAACCTCCAATTTAACGCTTTTGTTCCGGTTTTATGGTTTCCGTAATTTTCTATACCTACTTAATTTTTGGCAGCCGCCGTAGCCGAATGCGTGGGTGCACGGCTACCATTCGGTAGTGTTCAGGTTTTTAATACCTTGCAAGTTGAATTAATTCTAACCACGAGTAAATTTATAGCGCATGTTCGGAAAGCTTAGCTGCATCGGCACAGTCGGCAAACGTGGAGAGCAGATTCCGTTTGACGCCCACTTGAAGCTGAGCACGGCTGTGTCTACAGTTGTTGGAGGTTTTTACTGGGCGAGCGGAAAATTTGATGCAAAAGGTGCCGATGAAACGAGAGAATTATGAAGAGTCTTTGGAAGTAAACGAATAGTTTCAAATATTTTTGATTGGCGATGAAAAATTTGAATATACTTATTTAATAATTTAACTACAGCAGTTAAAAAACACTAAAACGTGAAGAATATGAAGTAAATTTAACTATACCATTAAAAAAAAAAAACAAAAAAAAAAACAAAAAAAAAACAAAAAACCAAAAAACAAAAAAAAACTTTAAAAACCTTACAAAACAAAAATTTTTGTAAATATTAAAATTTATCGAAGAAGATTTATTAACAATGAATATTTGTTGTATACCTATGAAATGAGACTTTTTTCAATTTCAAAAGTTTATTAACAAAAAATGGTTACAAATTTAATCTTCAAAATAATAGCCAGCGCTAGCGACACATTTTTCTCATCTCTCAGGCAATTTGTGGATGCCGCGCCAAAAAAATTGGCCGTCTTGGCCGCAAACCAATCATCGAGCCATTTTTTGGCTTCTTCGTGAGAATTGAAGCGTTGCTCGCAAAGTGCGTGGCCCATCGATACAAACAAATGATAATCGGAAGGCGCCAAGTCTGATGAGTAAGCCGCATGCACGAGCGGATCCCAATCGTACGTCTCCACCAATTCCCGGATTGCTCTTGTTCGATGTGGCGCTGTATTGTCATGAAGAAAAATTACTTTGTGACGCCGATCGGCATATTCTGGGCGTTTTCGGTGTACAGCGCTGTTCAAATCGGCCAATTGTCGTTGGTAGCGTACACCGTCAACTGTCTCACCTAGTTTTAGTAGCTCGTACCAAATCATACCACGCTGATCCCAGAAAACACACAGTATTGCCTTGCGGCCGAAGCCATTAGATTTGGCCGTTGTTTTTGGCTTGTGGTCGGGCGGACCATACGATCGTTTACGCTTGGGATTGGAGACATACACCCATTTTTCATTACCCGTAACGATTCGATGCAAAAAAGGCTTACTTTTGAACCGGGAGAGCAGCATTTCACAAATGGTTTTTCGATGTCCGCAAATCGTAGTTTGAAGGCACGAAATTCGACATTTTTAAGAGCGACAAAAATGCATTGTTGTATGAAACGTAACAAACAATGAACTGAATATTGTTGACAGATGACAGACGACAAAACAAGACATTTGGGAAGGTTTAAAAATACTCCTAGCGACATCTATGGACTAATAGCTGAAAGTCTCATTTCTTAGGTAAGTGCCTGGTAAAACTTGGGTAGCATTTTTACGTTCTTCATTATTCATTTATAAAGTGAGTGACATAATAACAAGGACACCGCATATTGATAAATTGGAATATATATATTTTTTAAGTACTTTTAATTTATTGTTTATTTTATTTCTTTCTATAAGAAAAGCTGCAAAATTTTCTATATTTTATTCTGAATTTTTAGGATATTTTTTTTGTTAAGAAACTATACTAACAACGTATGGACTTATTGACAAGGTTGGGCATTTTATTTGTGTTGTTGTTGGTCATTTAATTTTAATTAAATGTTTTTCATTCCGCTACAAAAACCATATAAATCCAAGTTGCAAACTTTGAGTAAATTAAAAAAAAAAATTCAAACAAATTTCACGAAAATTTCACCAAAATTTCAAAATCAATAAAATAATTTTTAGATAAATTCTGATTATTCGGTATATATATATTTTTTAAAGGGATCAATGAAAAGTAAAAAGTTGCTCCGGCTTTCAATCATCTTTGTATAATTGATTTCTATTTTCGATGATGACGTCAAAATCACATAAACGACAAGAGTTGGTAGAGAAGTAATGATAAATATATTTCTCAAACAATCTTAGCCCAAGACATCAAACCCCACTTCCATATTTCTGGTTCTTCGTTCAATAATAAGGCACTTGCCAACAGGATAATAGAATTCACCTCTCAGCTTTTGGATGAGCACACTTTTCATTACCAACCGGAAGAGAATGTGTAGGTGGGTAGGTAGGTAGGTGGGGTGGCTGTCGCAACGACACACTTTTCGTAGGTCCATTGTGATACCACTGTATATATCCTTACCCTATGTGTTCCTTTTCAAACCATCTGGTAGCTTTATTAACGAGCTAAGCTTCGTTAGTTTAAGATGTGCTATGTCCGCTACATCAGTTAAAAATCCCGTATCAAGAGTGCGCAGCCTCCTCACAGCTAAGCTCTAACACTCACATAAAAGTTGTCTGACTATTTCCTCTTCTTCTGTATTAAGACAGCTTCTACAGAAATCGAAGTGCGGGAGTCCTAACCTTCTAAGGTGGCTACTTATTAAACAATGCCCAGTCATTTTTCTTATAGTTTCTCTGTTAAATCTTAACAAGCTTTTTGATCAACCGCTGTAGCATTTCGGCTATGTCTGTCTGCTTACATCGGATGTTGAGAGGTTTTGCCAACTTGTATTTACCTTATTGATGGTTTCAATATCTATCAGTAGCTTACAAGTGGCTAAATGCATGGGTATCAGCGTCTTATCCGCTTGAAGATCTTGATTCGAACAAGTTCATTTGCCTTGCAGTTCCCTCCTATATTCCTGTGACCTGTCACCTGTTGTAGCATTTAGATACGTCATTTAGAAATTTTAAACATTCTATGACTGTTTTTGACGAGTGTGTTTTAGATTCTAGCGATTTTATTGCTGCTTGTCAGTCGGAGTATATGAAGACTTCATTTGTGGATAATACTCTCGTTCTTATTACCGTAAGTCCCTCTTTTATGACAGTGACTTCCGCCTGAAATACAGTACAATAATCAGGTAGGCGAAATGATTGGCTAGCTCCGAGTTTATCGGAGTAAACCCCTCCACCTACTCTGTTGTCTAGTTTTGAGCCATCTGTGTAGATGTTTATATAATTTTTCTTAACAATAATCCCATTATCCCATTCCTCTTTGAAAGGAAATAATGTGACGAAGGATTCATCTAAGTTGATATCCTTGGTCTTACAGAAATCCGTTGTACCAGGAATACAGGGGAATTTTTCTAAAATTGAAGAGTGTCCTCTCTGGTTCGTTCTGAGTAGACCGATTTCTCTTAATCTGAGAGCTGTATTGGTAATAGGTTAAGCATAATATTTAGTGCCTCTGTGGGTTTAGTCCTATGGGCCCCGCAGATGCAAAGAGAATGTATAAAAAATAAATAAATAAATACGCTAAACTTGTCAATATACACGCTCACTCACAGCTTATTTGATACAGATGAAATTTTTTTTTTTGCAAAATGCTAGGTATATATTTAATATTTTGAGAAAATGTAAAAACAGAGTATGCAGTTATTTTATTTATTTTATTTTATTTCATTTCTCAACATAAAATACAAAAAAGTGTCCACTCATTTCATTGTAATGCAAAAACCCAAAAACATACAGAAAATTCACGCCGCAGCTTAGAGGGTTAGGGGTAGTCATAGGCCCGAAAAAATGATGATTTTCAATCATTTTTTCTTGCTAGTCAATTGCTTTATTCTACAAAAATAAAAACAAAGCATGAGTACATCAAAATTTCAAAAAAAATTAATAATTGTAAAAGTGTTCGCTGTTTGTGTGGAGCCCGTTTCTCCAGAAGTCCCTTGCGGTGATCATCACAAGTCCTTGGATATTCCTTTAAAATCAATCGGGGAAGAGAAATTAGTTTTATTAATAGATAATTTTGTGTCTGATTGAAACTTTTTTTTCAGTATTACTTTCAGGAAATATTTTGCATATATTCGAGAAAAACCCGACAATTACTTGTTTAAAAAAATAGAAATTTTTGAAAAAAAAAAAAACAAATCCGAGTTTTTATGTTTTTCAAAAGTATAAATTTTATTGAAATCTACCAAGCGATTTTTGAGTTACAATGATCACCAGTTCAAAAAATATAGTTTTGAGAAAAACGCATTTCAAGTTTTTCTCTCGATTACCGGAGCGCCCGAGCGCCCTTTGTTAATTGTTGAAAATTCGAAAAGTATTTGTCGTATTCACTTCAAATTTTCACACAATATTTTTAAGATATTATACTTTAAGAAAATGCAAAACAAAATCCAATTTTTTTTTAATTCTGACTACCCGTAACCCCTGAAATGATTCAGTTAAAAAAGGGCAACCATTTATTTCTAATTTTCAAATTTTTAAGGTATTTAGTAGCTGATTGGGTATCCTCTATTATCAATTCGAGCCTGAGTCTACGTCACATGGAGTCAACCACTTTTTTTTTTTTGTATATTCTGGACTTATTCGGTTTAACTCTGCAGGTGTCGCCCTTTTAAGATCAGATTTGTTACGGATGTAGTTTATTTGCGCACTTTCACTAAAAACTTTGCTCATAAAACAAAGAAGTAGGCTTCATTAAGCAAATAAGAGAAGAAGAAGAAGCTTTTTGTGACCATCAAATAATTGAAAATTTGGTGGAATGTTGCTTAAAAAGTTCAATACTTTTGACAAGTAAACCAAAATCTTCATTAAACCGCTGCAATCGTTTCTGCCTTTGACGTATATTGAATTGCAAAGCAGCTGAGACTAGCTAAACTTAGTGGCTTGCTTGATGGACAATACTACATAAATACGAGTATGAAGCATACGAGACACTCATCATTAAAACCACTTAGTTCTGCTTACATAACCACTCACAAACACGCCACGCCGCTCTAAGGCTTTTTCTTGGATGTAAGAATATCTTTCTTCGAAGCAATTAAATTTGTCTCAATTTGTATTAAGCAAGAACGTGAAAGGAGAGTTGGTGCGAGATTACGGCGCAGGTACAAAGTGTTGAAATTTTTAAGTAAGCAACAGCTTTTCCACAGGCATCGAGATTTTATATGTACATCGCCACAATGGCCAATTATGACCCACTTCTAACATTTGATAGCACGCATTGCGTAATAAAGTGGAGGAAAGATCGCCTATTGTTTACCAACATTGGTCCACACGCCGTTTTCTATTATGAAAAAAACACAAAAAAGTTACTCTGTATGCGATAGAAATTCGAGTGCTAATAAATGATTTTTTTTTTTTTTGTTTGTTTTGTTTTCTTTTAATTTCCTGTACAAAATACTACTCATTGATAGCAGTGAAGGCTTTAGCAGTCAGAGATGGTGACTAAAACAATTTTAGTATTGTTTCTACAACAACAACAAAAACAATTTTCAAACACAATCACTTCATGCTTTTGCATATTTCAAGCAATAAAAGTGTCTTAAGCTGCGTAGCGAACAGCCGCGTTGGCAGGATTTGTATTTTACGCCCATTTACTGGTATTCGGTGAAATTTTGATATTCCTGATGCGAACTGTGCAGACTCCCAGACATGGAAATTTTAATTTTTTTTTATATTGCGGAGTACAAAATATGGGAAGTAGTTATTAATAGCACTAAGATGGGTGGCAATGTAAAAAAATACACCGCACTTTTGGTAATCGATAAAAAACGATCATAACAAATTATCGATAATAAATAATAAAGTATCGATATGAATAGATAATTGATTTAAAAATTGCTTTCTAAATTAATTTTTAATATTTTTGAATTATTTTTATACCCAATAAATTATTCGAAAAAGCCATTGCTTTCCGAGTCTCAATTCACTATTTTTCATGTCCGCTAGGTGGCGCTAGGGTAGTGATATTTAGAAATAAATAGATTTATAGTATTTTACGGCTCATGAAATGGAATTTTGGATGAGATGAAATTTTCCAAGCACTCAGGCAGTATTTCCCACAACAGTTCTTACTCTAAAACAATGTTGGAAAGAGGCGAGAGGCTTCGAATAGTTTCTAAAAAAAATTTGCCGCGCTACTTGGCGCTGAATCCAGATATTCGGAATATAAACAGTTTTTAATGGATATTAAACTCCATCAGTGAATAGTTAATGGTTTCCAAATTTAGAGCTGTACTTCAGGCTGATTTCCAAAAATTTTATTGTTTTGATTTTTTATCAAATATTGATTTTTCAAAAAGCTGTACGTTCTACGTTTTTGTTCCTCGTAAAATAAAAGATACAGTTGCAGCTGGTCCTCCAAAAACGGCTTCATCGAAGAATTTTTTTCTTTCATCCACAATTTTTTTGCTAAAAATTTTGAAATTTTTTTCAAATCTACATTTTTTAAGAAATGCTACGTTCATCTATAGCTATTTTCATATACTACTGTGGGCAAAAAGTAAGGTGAATTTGGTTGTAAAATGAAAAATCTTTATTTATTCTTGTAAATCAATTTCACCCCCTTCAAAATAATCCCCTCTCGATGAAATACACTTATGCCAACGATTTTTCCAATCCCTTATTAACAGTTTGGCCAGGTGGAAGGAATTCATAGTGCACCACACCACGAAAATCGAAAGAAACTGTCATCATGACCTTTATTTTTGAACGACTTTGACGTGCTCTTTTCGGTCTGGTCTCGCCTTTAGCACGATATTCGCTTGATTGGTCGGTTGTTTCAGGGTCGTAAGCATAAATCCAAGTCTCATCTCCCGTAATGATGCATTTGAGCTTGTCCTGATAGTCTGAAACATTGTTTCACACACATCAACGCGACGACTTTTTTCCAAGAAATTGAGGGTTTTCGGTACCAAACGAGATTTGACTTTTCGTAGGCCCAAATGGTCTTTCAAAATGATTTTCACAGATCTTTCTGATATTCCGATCATATCAGTAAGGTCTTTAACAGTCAACCGACGATTTTTGAGCACTAACTCCTTCACTTTATTGACGTGTTGGTCATCTGTTGACGTCGATGGTCGTCCGGAGCGCTCCAAGTCATCAACACGTTCTCGACCCTCTTTGAAGTCTTTGTACCACTTATAAACATTTTTCTGCGACATGGTCGAATCACCAAATGCCTTCTGCAACATGCTAAACGTTTCCGCAGCCGAAATTTCATTCCGCAAACAAAATTTGATGGCACTTCTCTGCTCAATCAAATCAACCATTGTAAAAATCGAAAAATGCACTCTTGGTCGTTTGGTAAACACAAGCGTAAATATATTACTGATAATGACATTCACATGAAAGTTGGCCCAGATGTTATTAACAGTGCTGCCAACTCATGAAAGAATAACTAGAGCGAAATTGTAATCCCGCGAAGTTTGACAAATAAATTCACCTTACTTTTTGCCCACAGTACTATAAGTGGTATAAAAGAAAATATTTTTTTTCACCGTAAAATAAAAACTGCCAGTCGAGAGCAGATAAGAAGTCGATCTGCATTGCACGTCTTTTCATCAGAAGAGGTTTAGAGTCAATCTGCGTCTTGAAGAAATTATTTGTTATTTTTTAATTCGAATTCAATTTCATGTATTACACTTTTTTTTAATAATTTTACAAAATTAGGTTGCTCCTAATTTCTAAATAGTTCACTCGGTCCCCACACAAGCACTTTCGAATGCCTAGCAGAATACTTTCTCAAGCTTATGCCTACATAACCTTAAGCCATATAGAAATTTCGGTGAATCCTAATATTTAACAACTCTTATGACCTCGATTTAATTACTTTTTTTACAAATTAGCTTTTTAGAATTACTCTTTAAGCCAATTTTATGCAAAGAAAAACAAATTTCAATATTATTTTTCCAAATAAATTGAATTTGTAGAAATCACCTTCAACTTCTTTGCTTTTACATTTCTCATTTCACGCCTGTTACCCCTCTTTGATATTTCATGCAGTGTACACTACGCACCTGCCGCTTGTTACCAACTTGCACAGTGTTTTTTTCTCAGCGCTCGCCACTTGTCTACTTCATTAGGAACGAGATGCTTGCAAACATTTGTTTAACAAATTCTGATTGCCAAAACAAGCTGCCGAGCGACAAGCAACGTCAAGTAATTGTCATTACACTAAATAGAACATTTTGATTTCTTGCAATTGTTGTTGCTTTTGAGCTTCTAATAGTGACACACAGAAAAATAATAAAATAAAATAAAGGCACACACGTGACTGCAATTTGCCCCCAACAACCACAACATATTCGTAGCTGTTGTTTTATTGCACACAGTGTATTGTTGTAGCTGCTGCAGTCGCTGTTACTGTTTATGCTACTGAACCCCTCTTGGTTCATGGTCAACAATATGGATTTTGCTGTCACCGTTTTGCCATTTGTAGCTCTTACATTTATTGCCTTAGCATTTGTTGTTCTTGTTGTTCTTGGTGGCGTTTATGGGTGCACTTTTATTACCTGCTGCTGTTTGGGGCTTTTGTTAGCTGACAAAGCGCAGAATAGTCGTACTAGCAGCTACTAAAACAAACTCATAGCTACCAGCTAACTACGAGCTGTTCAAAACTGCGCGCATGCGCAGCGCGGGCGCTATTTATGTCACCCCAACCAATCAGCAAAGCAACAAGCTGTTATGTCGAAGTTTTGTTTTTATACCCACTGCACTAGGCCGCTAGGCTATCAAGGCTTTGTAGAAATAACGGTGGTTTAGTGGAACATAACGGTAATGAAATACATATCTACAGACATACGAATAAGAAAGTGAGCGAAATAACTAGTAAAAGATATTTATGTAGCCACGTACTTGGGTGCCTTTCCGGTCGTCCGTCCGTCTCAGCACACGACACCGGAGTAGAAATCGATAGATCTCCGAGAAACTTGATGCATAAATTGACATTGACCCCAGGTGACCATTGAATTGGTATTGAAAATTAGCAAAATTGGGCACTACTGGTACCCAGCTTTCATATAACGGTAATTTTCAAAAATACATAACACACAATATATATATATATTTTTTTTTTTTTTTGGTAAAACAGACTTCCATTACTTTCTCGGTAGATGATTGCGGGGATCGATATCTCGTAAAGTATCGATCAAACAATTTGCAGTTTATGCTCGTTGTCAAGGTGACATTTCACACTAAAACAATTATTCTGCTGTTTTTTATCGTGAGTTACAGGGTGTTAAAAATGAACATCAACAAAACGTAAACTCGGTACATTTGAAGTTTTTCTTTGATAAAGGCGAAAATGCAATGCAAGCCAGACCGCTGAAATTGTGAATGGTGATTATGGTGCTGATACTATAACAGTAAATTACGTTCAATTTTGGTTTCGGCGATTCCGTTCAGACACTTTTGATGTTAAAGAAAATATCGATAATGTCGATAAAATCACAGAACTAATCAAATGCGTCAATGGACGAGCTAGAAAGCAGATTACAATTTCAAGGCCATGCAACGTTTTGAGCATTTTCGCTTCGCGAGAGAGAAAAGATATAACGTAGAGGAAAAGGAGAGAGAGAGCTATACCTTAAATATATCTTAGATACACTTTAGGCTATTTTTCCTGAGTTTTTCCTTGTGGTTGCTAATTTTTAGTGAAAAATAACACTGCCTACTTTTTGGCGCTTGTTTGTTGGTGCAAACTTGTAGGAAATATATTTTTGATGCCTACTTTTTGGCGTTATATTTCCTTGGGGCGTTTTTTGGTGCCTACATTTTGGCGCTTATTTCCGTTTCTTGGCTAGTGCTTTGGCGAACTATAACCCTCTATCTTTGTCTGCCTTGAAAGTTTCACTTCTGTTATGTGTACGACACAATAGCCACGTCCATCTAACATATAATTTCAAAATTGTAAAGGAAAGCGACATTTGATTAAATTTTAGGGAAAAATATCTTGACTTTTTTGTTTTTTTTTTTTTTTATTAATAAAAGGAGGATCTCCAAATTGCCAATTCCACTTAAGGCACTTAAGGACTTAAAGACAACTTTTAAAAGATGGGGAGCGGCAGATGAAATGGGAATTCATTTAAATTTTCTAACAGTCTTAGCAGTTTTTTTTTATTTAAAGATAATGTAGCTCGTCCTTTTTCAATGCATTTGACCCAAAAATATATTGTCTAAATAAGTCTAACGAAAACTGGGCAGCAACAACTCTGTACTTTTCTCATCCCATCTCATATGTCATTCCCATGGATTGTGCCCCTTAATTAGACCTACCAGGGCTCGTAGCTTACTCCTTCACTATCTGAGAAAGCATTTTGCTATCACCCTGACAGGCCTTTTCAAGAAGCACTTGGTTGTTTTGAAGGTATCACAACTGCACCAATGGTTCTCACGAGCTTTATTGGTGAAACTCTTGATGTTCCTACATGACTGTATCTATGCTTAAACTTAAAATTGCCTCTGATCCAACTGTATGCTCTAGAAAACCATAGCTCTCCACGTCATCAACCATTGCTTTACTTTGAGCACCACAGCGTCCAGCTACACAGTGAGGATTTTTCGACCAATTTGTTCAAAATTACTACAGGAACCAATTTTCAATCGATTTTATTAATTTTTTTTAAGAATGCTCATAAATGATTTAGGAAGAGAGTTTAAGCTGGAATCTCATTTTTTTTATTATATCAAACCACACCATTGAATAGAGGTATTTTTATGAAAACTTCAGAAAACCATAAAAAACAAAAAGTTATATGAATTGAAATTTATTCATTTCGCCTCGCAACGCTATTTAGCCTCAACTTACATTGTCGGATTATTTTTGAAGAGCTGCGAGAAGTTTCTAAGACCTTTAAAGTGGCTAGGCTATAAAAGCCGGCTAAGTTTTAAGTTCTCGTTACCCCAAATTCTCTGTTGGGTGTCTAACCGAAATATTCCTGCCATTTATGGTGAATGTCTTGATGTTGTTCCACAAATGGAGCGACCTACAATTTTATGCCACTCCCGAATGGCAAATCATTTTTTATGAGCAGCTTTTTCATGTCAGAAATACACTCAGAGGTTAGTCATTGCCTACTGGAGGGGTGACCGCTAATGGAAGAAAAATCTTTTTTTTTTATGTTTTTAATGTTTGATATCTACTGTGGGTTTTAAGCCCGAGGCAATCAAAAAATCAGTCACCAACGAACCTATTAAGCTATGGCAGCCGGTTGGTCACGGTTACCAGCGCGAAAAACTAGCTTTGAAAGCGCAGTCGTTATGGGAGCACTCAACCTCATACAAAACTGCGAAAGTTATGTTAAAAACATGGAATACGAAAAGTATAAACTTTATATTATCACTTTCTAGGAAATACTGCAAAGATTTTGGTTGTAGTACTGACGGGGCACCGTCTCACCCCACATCACACCGCCAAAATGGGATTAAATAGTCCAGGTACTTTGGAACACCTACTTTGCCACTGCCCTGCTCTCTGTAGGACTGGAGAAATGTGTCTAGGATTAACGTATTTTTCATCCTTGAAGGACAAAAGGCTGAACCGCTTGTTGAAACTGACAAAGATGTGCAATATGAATTATATAAAATGATATCTTAGAGTCCAGATACATAACACTTGCAACACAATGTACCCTAGAGGTCTAAGTGAGATCTTTTTACAGATCAGCCAACACTACCTAACCTCGTCACGGTTAATATTACATCCTTTATGACAGATATTTAAACGAAATAGCTTGAAAATATTAGTTGAAAGACCGTTTCGTTATCTAACCAGAAAAAGAAAGACTTTGCTAACCGAGCCAATGAACTATTCCTAACTTTAAAGCGTCTTTTAGCATATTTCTTATTCACAACTGGCCCTCAAAGTTAACTTTGCTAGTTCTTAAACTTTGACAAGACTGACAAGAAAATCCTGCATTTTGTTCAACCATATTTTTTTTCATAGTCGATAATACCAGTAATAAAATTGGTAATCTGTTCTCAACAACATTGAATACAGGAATAAAAATAAATCACGAGAAAAATAAAGTTATGAAAATTCGGTTCACGAGCCGCCCGATCGTATGCACAGCTCTATTCTGTCGTCACGCATCCTCAGTGCACATACAAAATTACGGGTTTTTAATTCAAATGTATTACCAGAACTCTTGTATGGATCCTAAACCTGGCTCAGAAACAATCGGATTGAAAACAAAGTTCAAAGCTCTGTGAACAGATGTTTACGTAGTATATTGAAGATCTGATGGCCCAACATCAAAAGTAACGACGAGCTATACGAGAGGTGCAAAATTCAGCCGGTAGCTAAGATGCTAAAACTGCGAAAGTGGAAGTTGATTGGCCATACATTTCGCAAGGACGCTAATGAAATCTGTCAATCTGTCGTCAAACACTGAATTGGAATCCACAAGATGTTTGCAAGGTTGGCAGTCTAAAAATATCTTGGAGAAGGTCAGGTCTAGAAGGAAGTTGAAACGTCAGGAAGAACTTGAAACGAAATCAAGTTTCTTGCAAAAAATAGAACCAGATTGAGGTATTTTACTGAGGTCTTATGCTCCAGTGGGAGAAACAGTAACCGATGATGATGATGAATACCAGAAACCAAGCCCCAGCTATTCATAATTTGCAAAGCTTTAATGAAGATCGCTTTACTTTAAATCTAGTCACACATTTTAAAGTGTACTTTAACTAACCTTTAAATATATTGGCGCAAAAGTCTAACAAACTTTCACTTGAATAATCCTTTAAAGGAGTCATACTAGTCCCTATCAAGAAGTTAAAGTGCGCTGTAACGCTAGAAACAAGTTGAGGAATAGCTCAAAAAAGCTCGTCTATTGTTTATAAATATTTAGATATATAAGAGAAGTTAGTTGAGCAATTTTTTTTATATAATTTTATCCTCCTGTATTGTATTTTACTAAAAGCATGGGCTGGGTATATAAAATCCGCTTTTACCCGAACTTAGACGCTTCTCAACTTGCTTTTTTGCTTGCCTTCTGTTGTGGCTATCCAAGCAATTGCGTGACAGACTGCTGAGTGCTTTTATTGCGCTCACTTAAGCTGCTAATGCGTTTAATTGCCTGCAACACTTTATATGCAGTTAAATAGAATGGTGACTTAGAGGCGCCTAGATTTATGCATGTAAAGCGGCCGTTCGTGCTGCAAAGAATTAACTAATATGCTAGTATATATATACTGCATATGTATGTATGTATGTGGGTACATGCAAAAAACCGCACCCATAAATAATACATGAAAAAAGCTGTCGATAAATTGATAGCGGAGGCGTCACTGTCAGCTTGACAAACCAATTGGCGCACTCACACGATCACACACTCACTCAATCACAAGCTGGACTAGTCCATAGTACGAGCTATTAATTGGCAAAGTCTAGGCTTGATTTGCAGCTAATTACAACCGTTTTGTTTTTATTTGTCCACTTTATGACTTCAACACTTAATTGAAATAAATAATTGACAAAGTGCATTGCGCATTCATTAGCGAATAGCCAATGCCAAACGAAATTAGGTGGTGGCACAGTTGCTAAGAATACAAAAGTAACAATTAAATAAGCCAAGTAAAATGCAGAAAATAGTTAGTAATCAGAGGAATATTGCGAGCAGCAAGTGAAAGGCAGTAAAGAAGACGCCAAAGGCAAAAAAGACATCAAAGGCAAAAAAGAAATCAAAGTCCAGGAAGAAAGTGCATAGAAGATTTTTAACTCGCACACGGCGCCAGGCAAAACGCTTGCATTGTTGAGGCTCGTAAGGAAGTCAAGTAAAGGTAAAAGCAGTTGCGACTTTAATAACCTTGCGGCAATTAGTAGTAGCAGACACCGACTGTGGCGAAGGTAAAACGAAATATATTTGCATAACGTGGATTTCGAGGTAAATAGCGCCTTGTGGAAGTAACTGGAAATAATTTTTTTGGTAAAGGCAATTTATTTTATTCAAAATAGTGCACCTTCAAGCAGTGTAATTAGCGTGCTTTTGTTTGGTGCAAATGACAAGAATGCATTAGGAGTTGTCAAATGTGTTATTCTATACAAAAGCAATGGCGCCGTTTGCGCAAGGAGATGGAGTGAAGTACGGTGCGTATCTTATAATGGCAAATGCATTGAAAAATGAATGAATACGAAAACATGTCATGAATTTTTTATATAGAAAAAATGGTCAACACCGTCAAAAACAAAACTCTAAAAAATTATGAAAAGTTATAACAAATGCATGAAATTTTTTTATATGAAATTAAAAAAATATAAAAAGTTATAAAAATTGCATGATTTTTTTTTTTTTTTTTTTTTTTATCCATATCAAAAAAATTTCATAAATTTCATAAAAAATTTCCTAAATTTTTTTATAATTTTTTATAACTTTCATTTCTCCAAAATTCACAAGACCGCCAGCAAAAAATTGCGAACCCAGAATTTTTTTGAAATTTTTTACGAAAACATTATAAAGTTTCATCGAAATTTGTTAACTTTTTTCACTTTTGTACTAACTATCAGTCCTTAAGTTATGTGGTTTTTGTATGTAGTATTAAATATATTTTCAGCTAGTGAAAACGGATACATAATTTCGTGTGTTTATCATTTTGGCCATTAGTGTATACCAAATAATATTTGATGAGGAACTAAGCCCACTTTTTGGAAAAAAATTTTGTCAATGCAAATTCATTGAAGGCCCTTACGCCTGTGCCTGGCATATTCGCCGAAAATGTAGTTCTCATTTTCTCACATATTCCTGGCATAGGCAAAGCACGCAAATTGCAGTGGAAGCTTGTCAAAACTCATTAGTCTTTTTATGCGACCTTAGAACCTCATTCGGGGCAGTTAACATGCGCTCCAAGGGCATCTAATATTGCACTCAAAGAAATAAAATAAAATTTATTACTATGTAGTGTCTTAAATTTCCTTTGTCGGCAGTTGCATACTTCATTTTAAGTGGTACATCTCGCATTTAATTAGCCATTAAATATTAGATTCTCAAAATAAAATTGAAATATTCTTACTTCAAGCATGGGTGCGTGTATGGTATGTATGTATGCACGTGCCGATGTGAACATAAATTGTAAATGTGGCGAACAAGAAGAAAACCGATAAATAAAATTCGATATTGACACTGAGGATGTTAGTTGGACAACCTGTCATAAAAGGCTCATACATTTCAATTTTTTGTTTTTTTTTTTTAATTTTGTTCTCACACATCCAACTAACAGCATATTCACACCTAATTCACATCAAACAGCGCCTAACGCAAGCACGCACGCACGCACGCCTCCAACGCCCAAGCCAAGCGAAAGTATTTATTTCGTAAAAAGCACACAAAGTAGTGGTCGGTCAGAGTGATGCCGAATCGACGCTAAAACAAAAAAATATGGCTACAAATGAGTTTATTTGTAAGCGGGTTTCTAGCGGCTATTAAAGCAGTCGGCCTGGCCTGTATTGCGTCGGCTTTTAAAATAAAACACCAGATTCACGGGTGGAGGTGCACACGTACAAACGGATGTATGGATGGATGTAAGATATACGTGTGTGCATGTGAGAGTATGCGTGATATTTATTGCTGCTATCGGCAAACGTCTCTGCTCATGCGCCAGCGCCGCCTCGCTGAGGTGCGAAGCAACTATTTTTTTTTTTTTTTTGTAATAATTTTGATTTTTTATTGTTATTGCAGTTACTTTAATTACGATAACAGCGCCTGCTAAGCCATTGAGTTCGATATTAACAACAACATCTGCGCCATAGTGGGTTTTTTTCTTAAACTCCCTCAATGTGAGCTGGTAGTTTTCGATTTTAATGTTTCTGTGTTAATTTTTTCATTTTTTGTTTTTGTTTTACTGCGCCCTAATGAGCAAAATTGTGTGTCGTGTATTTAATAGTTGCAGCGTGCGATATATTTTAAATACTTAAACGTATTATTGATTTTTGTAAAACATTTTTCAGCTTTCGAAAAAAAAAACTTGAGCTTTAAAACAAAATTTTTACAGCTACCAAGTCTTGCATTAAAAACAAATTGTTCAGCTTTCAAAAAAAAATTTCAGCTTGTTATAATAAAAAAAATTTACAGCAGCCAAGTCTTTCATTAAAAAAAAAACAAATTTTCAGCTTACGAAAAAAAAAGTTCAGCTTTTTCAAAAAATTTTTACAGCTACCAAGTCTTTCATTAAAAAATAAAAATTTCAGCTTACGAAAAAAAAATTTTTTACAGCTACCAAGTATTTCATTCAAAAAAAAAATTTTCAGCTTTCAAAAAAAAATTTCAGCTTTTAATAAAAAAAATTTACAGCAACCAAGTCTTTCATTAAAAAAAATAAATTTTCAGCTTACGAAAAAAAAATTCAGCTTTAAAAAAAATGTTTACAGCTACCAAGTCTTTCATTCAAAAAAAAAAATTTCAGCTTTCAAAAAAAATTTTTTACAGCTACCAAGTCTTTCATTGCAACCGCATGCAGGCATTTGTTAGCTCCCATAAGTGATTTTATTATTAAAAGTTCAATTAATTAAATGATCACCAGACATTCATGTTTTTTTTTTTCAAGCTAAATTCATCATTCATGATTATGCGCATAAATTTCAGGTTATCAACTTTTGTATCTTTCAAGTTATGTCAGCTGTAGACTTTGCTAATCGATTTTGATTTTTATTCACCAAATTCCATATTCATAATTTTATGCAAATTAATTTTTTAACGACTTCATCTGTTCAAAATTACACTTTTGGCGATTTTAGATAGTTGATTTGCTCAGCAAATACAGGGTGACTGATGAAACGCACAACCAAAAAAATTTAATAACATTTTCTCTGATTGAAATTGAAATTCGAAAAAGGCGAGCCAAGAAGCACAGTGACTTTAGTAACTCCTAAAACACTCAGGCTAAAAAAACCCATTGCATTCAAAGCTCTGGGGAGTAAAAGGGCAGATAGTCACGGAGGAAAGGTGATAAGTAACAGAAAGAAAGAGATAAGATAGAATAGAATAGACAGAGGCAGAGAATGAGAATTTTTCAGATTATTTGGAAAATCTGAAAATATCCTCCAGAGAACGAATATCACTCGTTGACAGCGGAACCCAAAATTCACAGCCTTACTCTAGCATTGGCAGCAGACTAACAGAGAAAATGCTTAGTGCTATGCGCCTCCCCTAAACAAGACAGGCAAATCGGGTCCTCAATGATTCCAATGGTGGTCATATGCTAACCTCTTCCCTGAGTAAGTTGTCAATTCATGAGAAGCCTTTAACTATAGGCTTCCGACCAAGCACAATAGATCACAATAGAGGTGCATTATGACCCGATAAAAAATATGATAAGCAATCTATTAAATTTTAAGACTCAATAAACATGCAGAGTGGAAATTAGATGAGTGAAGATAAAATTGTATGAAAAATTGCCAACCCACGCGTACGTTTCCCAGCCAAGCAGATGGACCCCAACAGTGAAGGTGCTGGCTTAATGCAATCGGGCTTTACTTGGTTTCGATAACTGTCAAAAATGTATAAATAAACAATACTGAAATGAGACCAAATGACAGCTTTGCTTGAAGCTTCAAACACCTCAATGTTCTAGTTGAGGGCGCTTTTTACATTTGAAATTGAACAACCCTGTCATTCATTTGTTTTGATTTAGTTTAGCTGCATTTGTGAACTTTAGGCAGATTAGAGAGAGCATAATGGCGTAAAGGTTGCCAACGATTGCTAGAAGCATACGAGCCCAAACCACTATTAATTCGAACAGGATGTTTTTTTTTCAGTGCGCAATGTTTAACACATTATATTATCAATACTACTAAATATAGCGCATACCAATGTATTTTGTCTTAAAGAGAATTTTATTCTCTTAACGATTGAAAAAAGAGATTTGTTCTATATCCAACAACAACAACAATATGAGTAATTTATTCAAACGGTAGACTTAAGAGATAAGAAAAAAATGACCACTATTAATTCGAACGCTGCGTAAGCCCACCTTTATCTCAAAAGAAGAGCAAAACAAAAGCAACCAATGTAACGGAATCGCTATCTACAGTTATAATCTGCAAATAATATCACAATACAGCATGCAAAAAATTTAAAAATTGCTGCAATTTAGTGCAAGTTTAGCAACGATGGTACGTGGTAAGCCTATTTACAACGAAATCAGAGTATTGATTAGAGATTATTTTAAATCTGGGAAGACACTTACGGAGATCAGCAAGCAATTAAATTTGTCTAAATCATCTGTGCATGGAGTGATAAAAATTTAAAAAAAAACTGGGAATATTGAAAATAACATTGAAAATAGAGGCCGAACATCAGCAATAACACCCCGCGACAAAAGACAACTGGCCAAAATTGTTAAGGCTGATCGTCGCCAATCTTTGAGAAATTTTGCTTCTGAGTGGTGGCAGAAAATTGGCAAAACTGTAAAGCGAGAATGGACGCGACTACATTTAAAAAATATTGGATATGGTTTTTTTTAAAGTATGTTTTGTTATTAGTTATGTATGCATCGTACTCAATAACTTATCTTACTCGTAGGCCAAGGAAAAACCCTTGCTTACGCTTCGTCAAAAAAAGAAACGTTTGCAATGGGCTCGGGAAAGGATGTCTTGGACTCAAAGGCAATGGGATACCATCATATTTAGTGATGAAGCTAAATTTGATGTTTGTGTCGGCGATTCGAGAAAACGCGTTATCCGTAAGAGGGCAGAAACATACCATAAAGACTGCCTTAAAAGAACAGTAAAGTTTCCTGCAAGCACTATGGCATGGGGATGTATGTCTGCCAAAGGATTGGGAAAACTGCATTTCATTGAAGGGACGCTTAATGCTGAAAAATACATGCATATTTTAGAAGATAGTTTGCTGTCATCAATACCAAAACTGGCAGATGAACGGTGAATTCACTTTTCAGCAGGACGGAGCATCATCGCACACAGCCAAACGAACCAAAAATTGGCTGGAATATAATCAAATGGAGGTTTTAGACTGGCCATCAAACAGCCCAGATCTAAGCCCAATTGAAAATATTTGGTGGCTAATGAAGAGCAAGCTTCGAAATGAGCCACAAAGGAATATTTCTGACTTAAAAATGAAGTTGCAGGAGATGTGGGACTCAATTTCTCAAGAACACTGCAAAAATTTGTTAAATTCAATGCCAAAACGGGTAAAGTGCGTAATGCAAGCCAAAGGCGACATTACACAATTCTAATGTTAATTAAATTAATGTATTAAGTACGATAAGCAATCATATTACGCAGCGTTCGAATTAATAATGGTCATTTTTTTCTTATCTCTTAAGCCTACCGTTTGAATAAATTACTCATATTGTTGTTGTTGTTGGATATAGAACAAATCTCTTTTTTCAATCGTTAAGAGAATAAAATTCTCTTTAAGACAAAATACATTGGTATGCGCTATATTTAGTAGTATTGATAATATAATGTGTTAAACATTGCGCACTGAAAAAAAAACATGCTGTTCGAATTAATAGTGGTTTGGGCTCGTATTTATCAAAGCTTATTCTGGAGTTTCAATTAACTTACGGGTATTTTTAGGAAATATAAACAACCTCTCTGCTTGTCTTCCTGTTTACCATTTCCCAGAGATTTTTTATTGCTGTAAGATTCAGCGATTGAGCCAACCATTTGAGAACATTAACTTACTCTGTTGCGATCCAATGCCTAACGAGTTTTGAGCTGTGGTACATCGTTATTGGTCCCACTCTTCATGGGGAAGCTTTACACTTTCTAAGATTTTTTTGAAGATACCGCCTTCATCAATAAGTACTCGGACTATATTCAGAAAATTCAAAAAACAACTTTATTCCTCACAAGTGGTATTATCGCCTTCAAAGTGTTCCGAATCGACTGCAATGCACTTTTCTTCTTCTTCTTCTTAATTGGCGCTATAACCGCTTACGCGATTTTGGCTGAGTTTAACAAGGCGCGCCAGTCGTTTCTTTCTCGTGCTAACCAGCACCAGTTGGACATACCAAGTGAAGCCAAGTCCTTCTGCACCTGATCTTTTCAGTGCAGAGGAGGCCTTCCTCTTCCTCTGCTACCACCAGCTGGTACCGCATCAAATACTTTCAGAGCCGGAGCATTTGTATCCATTCGGACGACATGACCCAGCCAGCGTAGGCGCTGGATCTTTATTCGCTGCGCTATGTCTATGTCGGCTATTGGCGGCCGCCGTAGCCGAATGGGTTGGTGCGTGACTACCATGCGGAATTCACAGAGAGAACGTTGGTTCAAATCTCGGTGAAACACCAAAATTAAGAAAAACATTTTTCTAATAGCGATCACCCCTCGGCAGGCAATGGCAAACCTCCGAGTGTATTTCTGCCAGGAAAAAGCTCCTCATAAAAATATCTGCCGTTCGGAGTCGGCTTGAAACTGTAGGTCCCTCCATTTTTGAAACAAATTCGCCTGCGATATTCACCGTTGCCAGCGTGCAAAGGTGCAAAAATCTTCCGCAGAATCTTTCTCTCAAACACTGCAAGGAACGCCTCATTGGATGTTGTCATCGCCCAAGCTTCTGCGCCATACGTTAGGACGGGCATGATGAGAGCCCGGAGGATGGTTCCATATGTAGAAGTCCACGCAAATGGGGAAAGTTACAGATCGCCATTCACTTGGGAGTGGCCAGGACGATTCTTCTGCATATGGTTCAAACAGCTCACAACGTCCGGGATTAGCCCACGTATCCTCTGGGTAGCTTCCGAACACCCGTTCGGGAGTGAGCTATCGTGAGAATGGCGAAGCATTCCAGGATAGCTGGTTGTGCGCTGGGTTTGGGACCCGCCACTTAAAAATCCACCCCAATGGGAAGATTAAAAAAGCCTCGGATGAGACATCCCTATACTGCAATGCACTTATGCCAGCTTTTAATCCAGCTCTCCAAACATTTCTTGAACTCTATTTTCGATATGGGCCATCAGCGCCGTCTTCGATTCACCTAATATTCCCTTTCGGCTGCTAAACCGCGTACCCCTTAGAGAGAGCAGGGAGCCCTATTAGGTGAATTTGATGTCTGTTGGGTGGTATTCGAAAATTCACGGTTAATTATAGCACTGTGCGACGGTGCGTTACCATAGTGCAAAATCCACGAGTTCTTTTCCCGCAAATTCTTTCTTTTTTCGCGAATTGATTCACATAAACATCTCATAATGCCCAAACAATAGATTTTATTAACTGTTTGGCCTTCTGTCAAAAATTCATGGTATACAAAACCGTGAAAATCGCTTTCTTATTTGACTGAAGACGATTTTTTTTTTGTCTTGGTTGAAAATTTTTTTTGTCTTGGAGATTTCAACTTACTCGCGTCTTGTCTGTGTTGCGAGTCGTACTCATAAGATTAGATTTATTGGAGGTTTACACCTCGTCCTCACGGTCTTTTGTGCCCTGCCATACCCAAAAACCCACGGATGTTGTTGTTGTTGTAGCAGTATAAACATTCCCCATACATATATGGAAAATGCGGCTGAAGTGACAGTCCTTGGCCGGATATAAATCCGGGTTGTTCCGGTAACGTAGAACCGACTGTCGTGGAAATGATAAATCCAGGGTTCGCCTCCAACAGTGATGCGTTTGAAGAATGTTGTGTCGGATCCATAAGCAATGATAAGGTCCCCTGCCAGCTCTCTGAAGGTCTTTTTGCTGTTATTTATTAACTTTTCTTTCACTTTATTGATGCTTTAATGAGTTCTCGATGTCGGCGTTTTGCGATTGCATGACACACGTAAAGGGATACTTTCTTTAGAACGAAATTACCGAAACAGTTTTCCAACATATCTAAAGTTTTCGCACCATGTAATCCATTTTTAACCAAAATTTAATACAAACTCGTTGTTGCATCGATTTTTAACGTTTAAATCCATTATTAAAACAATACAAAATCGAGCACACGTTTTTACTTGAGAAAAGGTAACTTTATAGCCTAACCACTTTTACGCTAGTGGTGTGGGAATAAGTTTCCGCCCTCGTAAAAGGGTGTCGCTGCTGATACTATATACTTTTGTGTTCGCTCTAGTAATATATGGGCAGTGGTTGACATTCGTTTGAAGCGTAGAGATCCTTTTTTATCTGACGTCAAAAATTTCCACGTTCGTCCAGGAAAAACAGCATTTGCGAAAATGCATGCTTCATTATTACCTTTTAAAGAAAAGTGTAGCTGAAACGTGTCGTATATTGATCAATATTTACGGTTATCACGCCCCATCAAATGCAACTTGAGACAACAAGAGTGGTTTCGACGCTTCCAAAGTGGCTAGTTCGACGAGATCGATAAAGAACGCGCAGAGACACCGAAAAAGTTCGAAGATACTCAACCACAACAATTATTGGATGAGGACGGATGTCGAACCTCGAGCCCTTGATGATATGTTTAAGGAGTTGGATGTTGACAGATCAACCGCCGGTAAACGTTTGCACGCGATGGGAATGGTCGAGAAAGCAGGTAACTGGATGCCACATCAATTAGAGGAGAGGGATATCGAGCGACGTTTGGTGACGTGTGAGATGCTGCTTGAACGGCAGAAAAGCAAAGGTTTTCTGCATCACATCGTCACTGGCGATGAAAAATGGATAGCTTATGTTAACCCTAAGCATCGAAAATATTGGAGCCTGCCAGGTGAACCCAGGTCCACCGATAACAAAGAAAAATGTTTATGCTTCAAAGGTTATGTTGTGCATCTGGTGGGAAACCATCACTAGCGATCGTTACCTACTGCAACTAATGCATTTGAATTGAGCTCTCAAAGAATAGCGGCCGGAATGGAACATAGGTAGACATGACAAACTGATTTTGCTGCATGATAACCAGGCAGCCAGGCCAAACATTGCTAAATCGGTCCAGCAATATTTAGAGAGACTGAATTGGAAAATCTCGCTCCACCCACCGTATTCCCCAGACATTGCACCTTCGGAATACCATCTGTTCCGATCAATGCCGTCAGACGTTATTGGAGAGCGATTCGCTACTTACGAGAGCATCGCAAACTGGCTCAATGAATGGATCAAATCAAAATAACTCGAATTTTTCGTCAGAGGATTCCGTATACTGCCTGAAAGATGGCGTGAAGTTGTAGCTCCCATATGGCATATTTAATTGTTTAAATAATTCGTAACTTTAGCTAAGAAAGCACGGAAACTTATTCCCATACCATAGATTTTTAAAGAATTTTAAAAAAAATTTAAATGCATCACAACTTTTACACTCCATTGGCCTTCATCAAGTGAAATCTTACTAAAAATAAATAAAATAAAACCTTACTAAGAATGCCTAAATTACACAGTACACGCAAAATCATCAACAAATAGCAGTATTTGCATCGCTTGCTATGATAAATTGCGACGAATCCAATATATCTTGTCGCGCATTTCTGTGTGTTTCAAATTAGTAAAAAAAAATGTTTCATAATACAGGGTGGGCCATATAGCGTTTGCTTTTTGAACCATCTATTTTTTTGAGAATGGTAACACAAATGACATGTCAAATGTGTTCATAATTTACTTAATGGTTTGACATTTACGAAATGGGACGCTATACGCTTGAACAAAATTGGGAAATATTGAAAACCTATTTCCAAAGTGGTGAGTCTTCTTCTTCTTCTCTGATTTCCACATCGGTGGCTACGTCAATAAGCAAAATTGTCGGATTTGGGGTTCAGAAAATCCCCACGTTACTGTAGAGAAGCAAATGCATCCACAACGAGTCACTGTTTGGTGCGGTTTTTGGTCTGGCGGCATCATCGGGCCATTTTTTTTTTTTCGAAAATGAGCGAGGAGCCGTGGTTACAGTAAATGGCGAGCGTTGCCGTGACATGCTCAACGAGTTGTTTCCAAAAATTGAAGAGGATGACATGGATGACATAGACAACATTTGGTTTCAACAGGACGGTGCAACTTGTCACACTGCCTAAGTTACACTCCAACTTTTGGCTACCGTTTTTGAAAACCGAATAATCAGCCGAAATTCCGATATCAATTGGCCACCTCGGAGCTGTGATTTAAGCCCGTTGGGCTATTTTTTGTGGGAAGCCGTTAAGGACAAATGATATGCGAACAATCCAGAGACGATTGATGCTTTAAAACACAAAATCGAATTGGGTTGATCGGATGGCCTACTGTAAATCCAGTCGTGGCAGTCATTTGAACGATATTATTTTTCATTCATGAATGACAATGTTCAATCTTCAAAATAAAAAAAAGGTTTGAAAAAATATTGATTCGTTTTTTTTTATGGCCGATTCAAAAAGCAAATTTTACATGGCCCACCCTATAATTCAAATCGTATTATTCTTCTGCTTCATTTTATTTGCTATTTTTTTAAGTTATATGTTAAAAAGTTCCAATTTACACTTAAAAAATAAATAAAATATGTTTTGTCCACCACTGAACTTGGCTGGAATGCATTTTTTCCGATTGGTCTCAAGATGAAAAATGCCAATTTTATGGAAATTGGGTTTTTCGTACAAAATGGCGCCAATTTGCATACAATCGAAGTGATTGATGCAAATGACGGCTTTTATTTCATTTAATAGAACTGCTAAGTATTCGCTAAAAATAAGGTAGGGGGTCTAGGTGAAATGGTTGAAATACTGGCCCTCCCCAAGTAGCACTAAAACTGCTTTTTGATACCATTTTGAGAACTCCAAAAGACAGGTATCTACAACCAGCCAGATATCACCAATCTTCGCTCAAAGAAATTACTCGATGTTATCGAATCCCAGCACAACTGAAGCAATATTTTTCATATTGAAATATAATTCATTCTTTGTACCTCCACTGGTGAAAAAAAAACATAAATTTCAAACTACAAAGCAAAATTCAACACAGAACGCAGATCTTAGCACGGCAATCAGCTAAAATGCCGTTTCTAGCCAACTTCACGCCAGCTCTCAGAATTCTTCTGCACTTCTGCAAATAGCCAATGTGGAGAGGCCGCAAGTAGTCACAAACTAGCAAAACTTTCACATAAACGGCAATTGAATGAAACGTTGCACGTTGCGTTACATATGCATGTATGTAAGTATGTATGTGTGTATGTATGTATGAACCAAGTGAATAAACTGCAGGAACTGCAGCTTGCCGTCGCTGGCGCACATGCGTATGCCAAGCACGCAGCGGCTGTCAACCAGCAGCGGCGGCAAAAACACAAGTCAGACACACACACACATACATGCACACATATGCATACTAAGTTGGCAAATGTGCGAGATAACTTGTTGCATGCAACAGCACGCTGCTCAAAATAAAAACAATAGAATGAATGGCCATAACAGCAAATCAGAATTTTATGAACAATAAAGGCGCTTGACACAAGCAGAGTGCAAAAAATTTAACGAAAATGGGAAAACTAAAAGAATATATTTTTTGTAATAATTTTTTTTTTTTCGCAATTTTTTGTTTTAATTTTTTTTGTTGTAAGTTTTTGTTTTGTTTTTCTGTTTTTTCTGCTTTAAGAATAAGTCTACCCAGACATTTACCATTTATGTTGTTTTTGTGTGTTGCGGCGGCGCATAATCCTCGAAATGCATGCAGAATGCGTCACTTTTAGTTGAGGTTGGGAGTTTATTTTTTTATTTTTATTTTTTCAATCACTATTTGCATTTGTATATATGCAAGTATGTATTATACATACATACATAAGTGCAACAATTCGCTTACTTTCAACACGACAGTTACACTGCCATTTGCTTCCAGGCAAACACAATTCCACAAATTTGGAAGATTCAAAGAATTTCTGCTTTTTCAATTGCTGTTAGATTTGTATGTTTGTGCTTTTGTATATATTTAAATTTCTATATGCAACTGCGCCTACAATATACCGCCGCTGTAGGGGTCATAGCAACATGCAACATTCGAATGACGTTCACACATGTTTTGTTTTTGTACACACTAACGCACTTGAAAGTAGAATTTACAAATTTTGTTTAGCTACGCGTATCAACACCTTTTTTGTGGCACTAAGTAAGCGCACAAACTATAATTGGAAATATTTTAATTGCTTTTCGAAATCAAAAACATGCATACATACTACGCTTTTTGTGAATTCATACAACTGGAAAACTTTTGTTTTGTTTTTTTTTTTTTTCCTTTTTCAAATTCCTTTGATTCACTTTAGAACTTCACAAAAATATTTATTCCAACTTAATTCTTCTACTACTCTGCTATGCACTAAGAAAATCCACGAACGCGTCTCAGATCACACAAAATTTCACAATCCGAAAATTCGAAATGTCCGCGCAACGTTGCTGCACGAAATCGCGGTCGCTACAAAACTGGAGAGTCAAGCAAACGTTCGCCGTGCGTATCAGCCGGAATGTAGCTGATATGATTTGGCCAACTATGGTTGCTTGGTTAGCAGCAGAGCGCGAGCGAGAGCGCATTGACTGAATTGGCAAGCCGACCGATCATAATAACTACTCTCACGCGATCGTTGCTTCATTGCCAAGCTCTCAATTAACGTGGCGGCTGACTGCAACTTGCAACAAACAAGCAGCGCTAACTGAATACAATGAAATGAAGCAAAAAGGCAACGTATGCAGACATTTTTGAATGCAAAAATAATAACAACAATAACAGTGAAGCGCATACACCAAGCGCAAAACAAAACGGCAATAGCACAAAATAACACCAACAACAAAAGCAGCGCCAACAAAAATGTCCACACTAAAACTGTTGGAAAAGCTGTCCAGCAAGATCATTTACAATTTACAACGGCCGCGCA
This sequence comes from Anastrepha obliqua, assembly GCF_027943255.1. NCBI lineage: Eukaryota > Metazoa > Arthropoda > Insecta > Diptera > Tephritidae > Anastrepha > Anastrepha obliqua. The sequence continues at coordinate 85,547,719 of NC_072896.1, read as the reverse complement.
GCTCAACTATTGTGCACTACACGGCAGAACAACAGCAAGAACAAGAACAACAACTCGCCACAAGAACATACCATTTCGAGTTGTGGACTCTCACCAAATGTGGCAACTTGTTTTGGGCCACATCTCAACGCTCATTAGTGCTGAGCGCGTAACTAAATAATGGCCAAAGGAGTAGAAGAAAAAGAGCCAAAAAAAAAAAACAAAAAAAAAAAAACAAAAAATACTGAAGTAATACAGAGCGCAAGACAGTATAACAGAGCGCAAGCAAAAAGGTTTGTGCGTGTGTGATAAAAAGAGCGGCAGAGCTATGGAGAGTGTGAGAGAGTGTGAGAATTTGCGCCAGCACACAACAACAAGCTCACTTGCGTTCTTGTGGTAAACAGGACTTGCTGTGCCTATGGCTGCTGGAGAGCAGACAGGCTATCTACCTGTTAAACGATACTTACATACAGGTAAAACCAGAAATTTTCACTTGTTTCCCAAGTCTCACTTTTCATTTGCTCTCATTGCGCATTGGCGCATAGGCAACTCTTTATTTATTGAGCGCTCCGTGTATATGTGGCCTGTGAGTGAGTGACAGAGAGCGCACGTACAAAATTAATGCGTTCCGAGCCTTAGAACATAAAAATTTTATGGTGTCATTTTTTATCAACTAAATGGTGTAATATTAATGTGATAAAAATCAATACTTCAAATGTTTTTTTTGTTTTTTGTTTAGTTGAGAAATGTGCAGATGAAGTTGGAAAAGTGTTTAGCGCGCTGAGTAGCTGATTAAAACAAGTTTCTTATCCCAAATCAATACATTTAATTTGGAAAAGAACAGGCACTCACTTTAGTAATCTTCTTCAGAGGCTATAAGCAAAGTAAAGTGTGGAGAAATACTCATCTATGGAAGTGGTACTTCTGCAATTTGAATTAAATTTAATCATTTATCCAAATGATTATGAAGAAAAGAAATGTTAATTAGCTTAACGCACGAGAAAGTAGCGGAATTATACTCCAGATAGCTTAAGTTAGATTATGTTGGTAGTCGGTCAATTCACATTGACCTGACAGGACCGTTGATAAACCACTCTGCAACACGGGAACCTCTTTAATTTTTCTTCGTGAAACCATTTGGTGGCTCTTATGAAGCGCGCTGTTGGTGCCATCCTCACACCAGATAGTTCCGTAAGTGAATTGAAAACATATTTATCTAGAAAACCTGCTCTGATTTCAGCTCAGGCTGGACAGTTGCAAAGAAACCTCCAGGCTCAACTGCTTCTTCCTCTTCCCCATCTGTACAACTTCTACTTTATGCATGGAAGAAAACTCTTAGCCTCAGTGTCTTCCAAATAGCCAATGCCGGATCATACAAGCCACGACCTTCGAGATTTCCTTTCTTGAAAGGTTAAGAAGTTCATTTGTCTTTTTTTTGCGGCCGCAGCTGTTACGCATGTGTCTTCATATCTCCATGCCCTATTGGCCTCTTGGCTAATGCGATTTTGCGTTATTAGTTTGCTCATGACCATATGTATCCCAATGGTGCTTCTATCCCGACTAGCTCATCGGCTTTGAAATTTCCCACAATATCTTTGTGCCCCGGAACCCAAATGAGACTGCTCTTGAATACGACACTAATATCATTTCGGACTGCCCGGCATTTCTGTGCAACCTTTGATTTTAGTATAGCCGCAATCATTGATTTAATGACCGCCTGGCTATGCGAGAATCGATCTTCTCTATCCACTTGTTTTATGGCTAGAACTTCTGTCTGATAGTCGCTGCAGTAGTCTGGTAGTCCAACGGATAGTTTAAGTCCCAATTCCTTAGAAAATACGCCATAGCCAATCCTGTCGTCTGGCTTGGAACCATCTGTATAGAAATTTAACTCCCTCTTCTCCATGGCCTTGGAGCCTGCCACTCTCTTCTTGAAGAGTATGTCGAAGGTGCGTCTAGTTCTTGTTTGTGACTATTGACAGAGTGTGCAAAATAGAGGCGTGGCCAAGCCACCGATCTTTCCATAGTGCCATAAGTCTAAGCAATGAGGCGGCGGCCACGTATATATTTCGCTACAAGATTTCTCGCAGGCACATTTATTAGCACTTCCAGCACTTTGTTTAGGGTAATCCTTAGAGCAGCAGAGATGCATAAAAAGCTGTTCTTGGAACTGTAGTGATGATTATAGGGTACCTCGCCTCTTGAGCAGATGGACACCATACAAGTATTCCATATATTAAGCTTGGCCTAAGTACAGAAGTATGCAGGCAATGGGTAACATCAGGTGCTGACCCTAATGCCGACTGCGTTTTTGCAAGTGTATAATGCAGAGTTGGCCTTCTTTACACTTTCGTCAATATCAGGTTTCCATGTGAGTTTTCTATCTCAGGCTCCAGATAAGTTTCCCACAATCATGTAGGCTTAAGGCTAAAAGCTTAAAATTCTGATTTGTAACAATTCACAAAACCCTGCTAAGTGCGGTGAAGTCATCATCAGTTTCCTTCAACCATCTCATCTAACGGCAGGTCCTGGGAACAGGCTTTTTCGACAGAGTGTGTCCAGCGCAAAGGAGTGCTAAATGAGAAGGCTTAAAGAGGCATGTGGAGAGGTAGTTAATACGGTGCGATATATCCTCCCATGCCGGAGTACTATAAACAGCTACGACCTTACTCAAAACGAGACAGCTATGCGATTCGTTCAAGCACAGAGCTTAAGATGGCTAGGTCGTATGCCTGCCGACAATACCGTGAAGAAAGCCAATCCAGAGAAATTAAAGGCCAAAAGCAAACCGAGGAACCCATGGGTAGACAGTAGAAAATAATCTCAAAGATTTGGGAATTCGTAAAAACTAAGTAAAAGCTCAAAATCGATCGCTTTGGAGGAGCTTATTGAAGGAAGCTTTAACGCACCACGCGTTAAAAAGCTAGAAATGATGATGGTGACTAATGAAATGTAATTAAGATAATTTTCGAGCAGAAGTAATTGGTGATTGGCCTCAATTAAATAATCTTGAAAAATAGAGCTGTGATTATTGCCGAAAGAGCATGAAACGAAAGAAAAACTATGAAAGAGAGACTAAAAAAAAGTTAGCTTATAAAAAGGTAAGAGAAGGTGACACATTGATCCTAGCCTTATTATAGACACCCACGGCCGTAAAACCCTAATTTCAATTACGAAGGATGAAATCACAGAACATTACTGTCTCCAGGCGAACTGGAGTACTCTTTTCAGATCTTTGTCGAGGGGTGAATGTAAAGCTTGTAGTTGTCCTTCACCAAGTATCTTTAAAGTATACAGGGTTGCCCGTATTCGACGGACCCGACTCTTCGATGACTCTTTGGGCCCATTCCAATCGACCTGTTCCTGATCGCAGGCAACAATCTTTGCGTCAATTGAATCTTATACGGGAATAAATGCAAATCAATGCGGATAATTCGTTGTAAAGTGGTCCGAGCAATGACCAACTGCTGAGAACGGTGATTTAGGGATGTCCTTGGCGACGCCTTGGTCGGTTTTAATTTGGCCTCTTTGGATTAGAGAGAGCATCACCAGTCAAAAACCTTTCGTACAAACGTGTAATGGTGTTCTTAGAAGGCACACTTTTCACATTATTTAATTTTTTATACGCACGTTAAGTTTTCACAATTGACTTCTTTTGTTGAATGTAAATTTCAACAATTTGGGAGCGCTCGCGTGACGTGTACTGTTCCATGGTAAAAATCTGCTTGGACTGACGCTTCCAACGCGGTATGTCACTAAGCGATCTGATGTCTCTGTCAAAAGATACAGGGTTGCCAGATGGGTCCGTCGAATATTGGCATCGAATATTGGCAACCCTGTAGTATAAACAGAACGAAATTTCCAAGCGAATTTAATTGAACGGAACTATGCCATCGGGTAATAGGTTGGTGAAATTGTTGAAATACCACGCTGGCACTCCCAAAGTAGCACTAAAGCGCCGTTTTGATACCATTTATGAGACCTCCAACAGGCAGATATCTACATCCAACTGGAGCTGTTGATGCAATGGAGAAGGCTGATGGGATTTAAGTTGGATCACTGCCTCAGGCTATCGAAGAAAGGAGAACAGAGTGACCTTAATCACCTAGCAGCCAAGCCCGGACATTTACAGAGAAAGTGAGCAACAGTCTCCTTTCCTAAAAATTCACAAAGCTTCTGCAATGGGCGTTAAATAGTTAAACTAGATTTTCTGCGTGTCTGCCGATCGTTGAGTGACCGGTAAACACAGCTACGAGTTTGGAAATTGAATGGCGAGGAGTACCCAGAACTTTCTGCGTCCTGCCTCTATTGTACTGGAGCTAAAGGGTTTTCGAAATAGCACACGAATAAATGGAGCTCCATCGGACCTGCGGAAATGAAAACGAAATTCACATAAAAGAGAAAAGATGAATTTCCGAATTATTCGATTAAATTAAATTAGGAAAGTCTTGAATATCATATGTAGAGGGTATCTTAAAAGGGACGCACAATTGTCAGTAGTGAATAATTCTTAGACGGTACCTTTTTCTCGGCAGGTTTGGCATTTATCAAGTAAACAGATGTACAATTTTACACTATAGAACAACGCCTTAAAATTATTGAAACTTATTATGAAAATCGTCGATGTCTAAGAAAAACATATCGCAACATTTGTGGTTTTTTTGTGGAAATAATGGTCCGAATGAGTCGACAATTCAAAGGTTAGTGCAAACATGTCAATGAAGTGGTTCTGCCGAGGAATGAAAAAAGCCTTGCAGACCAAAACTTGGACGTTCTGTTGGAAGTATTACTGCTGTAAGGCAAAGTATTGCTGAACAGCCTTCAACATAGATTTCTCGACGTTCTCAACAGTTAGGCATTCATGAGTTGACTGTTTGGTGGATTTTACCTGTAGACCTGCTCGTGGTGAGCATTTGAATGATGTTATCTTTCACATAACATTGTTGAGAGCCCTTCATAATGTGCAAGGCATTTCTACAAGTGAAGCCACATTTGTGAAGAAGATTTGTTCACATTTTTCACTAACAGCTAATTTTGTCAACCGACAGCAACGACGAACGAAGTTTCATATACTTTTAGCTCAAATTTCTTGCAGTTTTTCGTTCCATGTGGAACCTCAGTGGACCTTAATCTTGGATGCGTGTATTCTCTTCTTAACACTGAAACAAATAGTTTCAGAACTTACGAGGGGAGCTCAATAAATATCCCTGTTAGAAATGCAATGTAGTCCCCTTTTAGAAGATACACTTCTCTCAACGCTCCGGCCATTTTTTAACACCTCCAAACCCAAAAAAATCGTCGCCATGATCTCTCGAGCCGATGGGACTGTCTTCGCCTTCTACGGAGTAGATTCACCGGAAGAAATTGATTATTTTGATTCTTGCTTAATTTCTGGTGTGTAATTACGAATCCAGGTCTCATTCCTCCATTTGGGGAACAACATTAAGACGCCCGCACATTAAAGTTAGGAATCGTTTATGGACTCGGTACTTCATTGGTCAAATGAGAAAGCCATCGCAAAAGAAGCATTTTTTAGTTTTTACTTCTGGAAGCTTAAATCTTTGGCCGCTGAAAATCAAATTCAATTTTAATTTAGCCGATTATAAAAGTCGTCTTAAGCTCAATAATATTACCACGTCAAGCAATTTACCCACTTAGTGGACCATTTCGTTCCTTAAACCAAGATTTTAACTCTCATTTCAGCATTTTCGGTACATCGGATATTGTTGTAAATATTATTATAATTATTTTTATTATAATAATAACAAAAAAAAGTAACAATAAAAATTGGTTTTTGATAGACAAACTAAATTCTTCCCCAAGCAGTGCAAGAATGATAGATTACCCGGTTTGGCCTTCAGCTATGATGAAAAACGAAATTCAGCGAGTAACTTCGGTTGCCACGTCACCGGAGACTCAGCAGCCAGCTCATTTCACACGTATTCACACACTCGTTCTTGGTTGACATCAGTTTTCCTTTGCCGAAACGTTCCCTAGTGCAGAAAACACGAAACCTAGTAATATTCAACAGGGTACACTTGGCTGATCGCTGAGTAACTAAGTGAAGCGGTGTCAGCTCGAGCATCATCTCCATCGCAGCTGACGGTCAGGTCCGCATCGTTGAATTTCTTTAGTAGGCACGCAAACAAAAAATTTTACTAAGCCTTCAAAACTTCAGTCAACCACTTCAAGTGATTAGAAATAGTCTAAGAGTTGGCTACATGAAAGTGCCCGCATAAGGTACATGGCTAATTTATATTGAAAATAATAGTATTAGTGTAGACGAATATAAAAATGAATATCTGCCATTGCAAAACTGGGGCGCAAAGGGGGGATACGCAGTGAAAGGGGTGAATTTTGGGTGGGAAAAAATTCATAAGGTACAGGGATTCTATGTACGGGAAAAGTTTGGTTATATATTTGAGAAAGTGTAAAAAAATTGGCAGACATTTTGCGAGGGGCTAACTCGCCGGCAGACTGCGCTGAAGATTGCAAAAATTAATTAAAAAAAAAATCATAAGGTACATGAATTCCAATTATTGTATTTTAAAGTTTAAACATTCCAAAAGCCATTTACAAAATGGCAGACAAAAAAGTGAGGGCTAAGGTCGCGGCAGACGACGTTAAAAAGTGCGCTACACATCAACATTTTTAGTCACATTCGCAATCGGAATCTGATTCGGACGTGATATCTCCTTCGCTATCGCTATATTCATCTTCATTTGATTCGCTTTCTGCATTAACGTCTTCATCGCCTGTAACAAAGCACAAAGCAAAATGATTTTTAGACATTTAATAGAATGGAATAGTTATATGTTCTGTGGATAAATATATTACCTTCGTTTGTTCCAGGATCAATAATATCTTGTATTGTACTAGGCAGCTGTGGTCCGTCGAACCATTTAAATGTATACTTTTCATCTACTAATATCCATCCGCAAGTTTCTGGTCGTAAATATGATATAAATTAGCCATGTACCTGATGCGGGCACTATCTATGTAGCCAACTCTCCGTCGAATACGTCCTCAGCTGCCTCATAGTTACCCGATGCTCTGCATTTCCTTCTTCCTCAAGCAATTATGTGAATGCATTTTATATTTTATCAAAAATCTTATCTACTTAATAATTTTCAACTTTTCATATAACCATCTGAGTTTATATTTTTAACTGATTCGAAGTGAAATTCATTACTGATGCAGTTCGTGGCACACGTTTTCCCGTATGGGGCGTATGGAAAAACTCCACATGGTATTTTTTCGCGTGAAACTCATGATAAGACTTGATTATTTTATTGAACATACTTTTCTTACTTTATTGATAATATGCACTCCTTTCCAAATAATAAATTATAATTCGAACCAACCAGTTCGAAAAACATTTTTTGTTTTGACAACCGCGTTACGCTTTCATTTACATTCTCTCTCCTAATCGTTGTCTTTTCGCTCTTTTCATTACCCATCCACTCAATTCACAAATCGCTCAATTATTTGATTACGCTCACGTTTTCTGAGAGAAAGAAAGAGAGAGAGAGAGAGGAAGTTTTAATAAAGCCACCGGCAAAATATACCCATATGAGAGCAATTCTAAGTGTTTTTGTGTAATTATTACAACAACAACTTTCAGGTTTCCAAAGAGTTATGCTTGGTGATCAAAACAAAAACCAAAGCAACAATAAAAACATCAACTTCTGAATAAAGCTGTGAAGAAAAAATGCGTTGCCGGGACAGCAGCTAACGAAAAATTCTTAAAACAAAATTCTTCACTTTTGGGCAGCGCAGCCCAGCTTAGAGACATCAACAGCATCGAATCTCCTCACTGTTCAATGGTTATCAAACGTTGTGCGGCAAGTAAAATTGTTCGTGGAGAGTGTATGGAGATGTTTGTATGTATGTTTGTGTGTGTATGTATGTATGTATGCAATGTTTGTATTTTATGTTTAGTGTACGCTCCTCCTGAACGTCATTTAGAGGAGAGCGTATGACAAGTGCGGTGACGCTCGACGTGCAGGCGGAGGTGTACAGGAAAACTGGTTTCAAATTAAAATTATCGATGCTCATTTTTCCGTTTGTTACGCTGCTATGTTGTGGCTGCTGCTGGTCGAACTCTTTTGCTGTTGCTGTTGCTGGCGATTCCACATTTACCTCGCTTTGGCTTTGGACCTACCTTTCGCTGTTTTACTTGTTATATTTGCTGTTGTTATTGCTTTCCTATTCTTCTACTTTTTTGTTACTTTTTTACGGCCACTTTTTTGTCTAGTGTTTTGTTATTCTTTACCTTTCGCATGGGCCAAACAACGAAGCACACACACACACACGCATACATATGCACAACTATGAATACTTTTTACATGTATGCGTGACTCAACCTTACACATATTCCTTGCACGTGGGTTTGGACTCAACATTCATGCATACACACACACATGAGTACATTCATTTGTATTGTTTCTAAATATTGTGAACATATGTAGCTTTGTTTGTATGGGTATATTATACAAGGAGACAAACATTGGAAAATATTGGTGAAATGGCGTAGAAAATATTTTGTGTAAGGGGAAGTAATGTAAATCGTCGGTACCTGCTCATGAATAATATTCAAACAGGCGAGTCAGAGTAGACAAAGTCATACACAAGAAACATATGTATGGATGTGTGTGTGTGTGTGTATGTGTGGAGTTACCTACTTAAGTAAACGTAACATAAATAAATGTGGGCATTTCAATTTGTGTGCACCCCTTTGGGGGAACGAAATGAATGAATTTTAAATGTTTAAATGGGGTGGTACTTGAGCGAGTGAAACATCTTAGTTAGTTCAGCTTATAACTTTAATGATATGGGCATATTTAGAAATAAATGCAAAATTGTTTTATGCTGCATAAACTCACTTAGGTAGATACTTAAGCTTACACCGTAAACTGCGATTGACTTACTAATTTCATTTTATTACACGAAATTATTTCACTTGCAGATAGAAAAATAACTAAAAGGACGCTGAAAGTTAAAATTTTAACAACATACGAGGTGTGGCTATTAAGTTGTCAGTCTAACGGTACTAAAGAAGATCCAAACTCCGGCGACCGGTAGCTGTTTAGCGTGAAGCCTTCTCTTTCTATCGCACTACCTCTCGCTGCCGTAAGGAAATTATTGGGTTGGGGAATAGGTTGTAGCGTTTTTACCGAAGACTTTTATTTAAACAAAAAAAAAATTATATATTCGCCGTTGCTGTTTACAACCTCTTCCCACCTCTCTACCAATTTTTTGATGTCGTTCCGACAAAAATCGCCTGGTCTAGTGTCAAAGACGTTGTTAAGCCAGTTTTTCAGGATCTCTTTGTTACCGAAGGTAACGCCCTTCGTATGGTTTGACAGGGAACAGAAGAGATGGTAATCGGTGGGTGCAAGGTCCTGAGAATACGGCGGATGCTGAAGGACCTGCCATTCGAGCTCTAGGAGTGCGGCTTTGACGACTTGTGCAACATTGGGCCCGGCGTGTTCGTGAAGGAGTATGGTTTGACCTTGTCGATCAAGCCTTTTCAGTCGAATAACCGCATCCACGCGGTGTAGCTGGACAATATAGAGCTCCTTGTTGACCGTGGCATTCTTTTCGAGCATTCCCCATTGCACCACGCACTCCCAGCCCCACCAAACACATATCATGATCTTCTTTGGATGAAGATCCGTCTTGACTATCGGCTTTAGCGTGTCTCCTGGAGCCACCCACACCTAACGTTGCTTTATATTGATGTATAGGCTCGATTTCTTATCTCCCGTGTCGATTCGGTGCCAAAAGCGCCCGCGTGTTGCTTGATGGCGGGCGAGATGCTGAGAAGCAATTTGAACGCGATTTTTTTTTGTTTTTTTCGTTGAGCTCGTGAGGCACCCAGACTCCCAAATTTTCGGTAAATCGCATTGAATGTAGGTGATTAAGAATCGTTTTATGATAGCAGCTCATTTTACCGTCAATTCACGACTGGTTTGGCGACCTTCAAAAGTGATTTGAGACGTTCTTCATCGAATTCAGATGGCCTTCCGCTGCGGGACGTGTTATCGACGTCAAAGCCGCCATTTTTGAACTTTGCAAAGCATTTCCGTGCTGTAGACTCATCTATGACGCCTTTCCATACCCATTGTAAATGCCCCGGGCTGAGTCGGCAGCTTTTCGTACTCGATGAAAAGCAAAGAAGAGCAGGTTTCGAAAATGTTGATTTTTGCCTTCTGGGTATTCCATTTCTAAGCCTCAATTAACATAGTTTTGTAGAGCAGAAAAAGTTATATTGAAATAATACTTAGCCTTTGCCAAATATCGAACAAATCGTTGTAAAATAAATGGTATAGTATAGCCATAGCTTTCGTTCACATTAGAGCTCTTTCTTGAATCGCAGGAAAAATTTCAAGTGTAACGATAGAGAAAGACAATGCGCACGCTCCTAGCACGTATAGAACCGTATCGGACGAAGCAATCTGTGTCATTGCAGAAAAGACTATTTTGGACCTGCTGGCAGGGAGCTCGGCCTACTTCAGATCAAAAAGTCTCAGAACGAGCGCTGAAAATTAGACGATGGCAGTAGCGTTGGGAGCTGTCACAAAAAGGGGCGCTGGACATAGAAACTCACCCCGTGCATCGATGAGGGGCTTACAAGAAAACACGGGGATGTAGAGCACTAGATTAGAATCTTTGTGAGGTTGGCACTTCGACATCATGGTCTATTGTGCCTTTTACTCATCACAGTACCTCATCCAGACCCAGTTCCCTTATTAAACTCAGGATGGAGCTGGGTTGGATTGAGCGTATGTGCCTTTCTTCTGGCTACAGTTGGTCAAGATGTCTCGACCTTTTTCGCGCTATAGTGCTGCATTCCAGAAAAAGGCGCGTTGGAGTCTCCTGAGATTGGTTGCTGAAACGATAAGAGTCCATAGACCAAATCCCGATCATGTGCAGATGACTTCACTGTCTGCAGTGCACGTAAACTACTACTCATCCAGGTGCTGCCCGAAATTGACGATCCGATGACAACCACAGACACTTGAGTCATTGACTCGTAGTGACATTCTACTTGACGTAAGGGCATAAGAAGAAGAGCCTATAGCATGAAGCTAGCTACAAATATGGTAGAAGCAGAGGTGGTTCAATAGAAATGATCCTTTTTATGCATGTCGCTCTGGGCCTTCTCGAAGTAATAGAGAAAGTGGTCTCGGGAAGCATTCTCCCTAGAAGAAGGAGGGATTGTTTTAGTAGTCACACCACTCAATACAGTCGACGACGGCCGCTGTAAGTGCTATTTGAACCTGTCAAGCGATTTCTAGCCAAGTGATAAACCATCCGCTTTCGTCGCCGGATCGTACACGGTGCGTCTTTTAAAGGCTTAGTATGAAGCATTAATGAAATATTGTTCTTTATGTGAAAGACTCACGAGTACCCTCGAACGAAACCTCGGCGACAAGCACCTGATGGATCCAATGTTCAAAACTCTGATGCATATATCCGGCTGAACCTGACTAATGGCCTAGGTTATTTTGCATTTCAGATTACCATTCAATTACGCCTTATGTCAACTTCAGAAAATCTTGCAAGGAAAAGTCTACCGGAAACAAATCATATGGACGTGGTGGCCAATTCACGTAACCTCCGGCAGAGATAAAGTCTAAGTAAAGATACAAGTCCTTAGCCGGATATAAATGTGGGTCATTCCGGTAACAAAGAGCCGACTACCGTGGGAAGGTTCACTGTGCTTTGCTGGAACCAGACGTCGGCCACGTCCGTATCGTTCAGTCTTGGGACAACATAAATTGGTCTCACTAATGTCGTGTTCGTAGAGAAGCGAACCAATGACGCTGCTGGCCTAAAATCCACCCCAGACATTAACTATTTTGGGGATGCATTGACAAACGTCGTTTGGGTTGAAGTCCCTGCAGTTTTTTTTCGACTGAGGCTCGTGAGGAGAAAACTCAAATGAATGCTGCTAAACCATTAACAGCCACTCTCCACACGGGACTGACAAGAAGGAAGCAATGTATGGACAGTGGTACATAACATGGTCAACATTTTCTTCACTGTCACTACAAGTTGGGCAGTGAGAGGAGCCAAAACTACTGGGGTTGTGATTGTTGTATCTACTGAAATAATCCTAATTAACGTTTTACTTTCGTTTTGTTTTTCATTGGGGAAAGACTTTTAAGTGAATTGGGCGAAGCCCGGAAGTTGTAAGCTTCTTGGACCGTATGAAGAAGAATCGTTCTGGCCACTTCCAAGTTAATGGCCATCAGATACTTTCTCACTTGCGTGGACTTCTACACCGTCCTCCTCCTCCGCGTAGACCTCCTCTGCGTTCGAAAGATCAGATGGAGAACTTCGCTTGACTTGATGTTTTCAACTGGCGCCGATTAGCTCGAGAAAGATTACCGCACCAATCAAGAAAGAAAAGAAGAAGCATTTTGCTACCACTGTTCTCCTGAAAAGGCTTGTTGTTGTTTTTTTTCTTGTTGAAGTCAGCTCCATTTCGTAAGATCTAAGTTTAGCAGGAAACTTTTTATCTCTATGTCTAAGACTTCATTAATTTGCTGTAGGAAAGGTTTCACGAAAGAGCAAAGTCTTGCAAGACCTAGACATTCGCTTAGAAGAGAAGGGAGAAGACTTCCTTCCACCTCGACCGCCTGACAGCTTCCTCAGATAAGCTAAGTTAAGTCTGGCTGCATGATCCCCTACCTTCCATACTAAAATATTTTCAAAATAGCACGCAGTCGGTGTTTCTTGTTTAGTGAAAGCTTTTTTCTCCGCCTTCCCTTTCAAGCCAAGTCGTTATAGGTGGTGTGAGTTTAAGGGTCCATCCATCCAAGACGATGTATTCCACTGGTCTTGCCAGATGTTTCTCGAGCGAGGCCATTATTTTGACTTGATGTCTTTTCGCCTTGCTCTTCCGCAAGTCCCTGGAGCTTTCGCTTTGCATGCAGTAGGAAAGTTTGATGGGATCTATGTTAACCCCCAATTCGGCAGCGTCAAACGGTTTTCTGCGAATGAACGTTTGTGAAAATAGCCTCGACATCGAGGACGGCGCCCACAGCGAAGTCTATTTGCAATGAAAAAAAAACCATAAAAAAGTAAAAAAAATTTACAAAAAATATAATATTAAATTTTTTTACATTCAAGGGCAGTGGAATAGTCAAAAAGAAAATCGAAAAAACAAAAACCATTTTTGCATAAAATTTAATTTTTTCCCCTCGAATGTAGTGGAATAATCAAGAAGAAAATGGAAGAAACAAACACAAATTATGCAAAAAATTTAATTTTTTTCCTTCAAATTCAGTGGAATATTACGAAAAAAATTAAAAAAAAAACAAAAAAAAAGTTTACAAAAAAAAACTTTTTTTTACATTTCAATGCAGTCGAATAATAATAAGTAAAAAATCGAAAAAAACACAAACAAATTAAATTTTACAAAAAATTAAATTTTTTACCTTCAAATGCAGTGGAATATTACGAAAACAAAAAACGAAACAAAAAAATGTACAAAAACAAACTTTTTTTTACATTTGAATGCAGTCGAATAATCAAGTAAAAAATCGAAAAAAAAAACACAAACAATTTAAATTTTACAAAAAATTAAATTTTTTACCCTCAAATGCAGTGGAATAATACAAAAACAAAAAAGAAAAATTTAACAAAAAAAACTTTTTATTCATTAAATTTTACAAAAAATTTAATTTTTTACCCTCAAATGCAGTGGAATATTACGAAAAAAAAAAAACAAAAAAAAATTTAGCAAACAAAAACCTTTCTTATTTTAACTAAATTTTTTACCTCCGAATGCAGTGGAATAATACAAAAACAAAAAAAAAATAAAAATAAAAATTTAACAAAAAAAAACTTTTTTTTTTACATTTGAATGCAGTAGAATAATCAAGTTGAAAATCGAAAAAACATAAACAAATTAAATTTTAAATTAAAATTAAATTTTTTACATTCGAGTGCAGTGAAATAAATAATTGAGAAGGAAATGGAAAAAACAAACACAAATTTTACAAAAATTTAATTTTTTACCTCGAATGCAGTGGAATGATTAAAAAGAAGATCGAACACGAATTCTCCCCAATACTATTCAATATGTGCGGAAGTGTGATCAAAAATTTGCTCAGTTATCGGTTGTTGTACGCCAAACATAACCTCAATGTTTCAACTCTGTGAAACTATCAGAATATTTCAACTAAAGATTGAATTTTATTAACAAAATAGACGATGGTAATGATGCACCCATTGTAATCGGGTGCTAGTGTCGTTTAGCATTTTTTCAAGCCCAAATTCTCGTAAAAAAGTTACAATAGGCAAAATGTGGTATCCGCTTTTTTTTAATATTTTTTTCCAAAAAGAAAATAAATAACTATAAAATAGCAAATCACTCACACGTCAATCAAAATCTGTTACCAATATTCACATAAACTGCGTCATCTTATTTATTACCTAATGGTAATATTGACTGGCTTCAGGCAAACGCAAGAATGCTTTACTTTGGGACGCTACCGGTCCGCGTTTAGTCCACTTAGTAACTGTGTTCAGCTGATTCCCTTGAGTGGCTGTGAATGGCAATTGACTTCTCCTGCTGATATTTTGGGCGATTTATACAATGGCAGGCAAGTAGACTCTTAGGAGGTCCCAGAAAGCAGCTAAATTTTTTTTTCAAGGACTTTTGTGTACTCAATTACATAGGAGGAAAGTTTTTATGAAAAAGCAAAACGAACGAGGTTAGGGTATCTATGCAACACTATGCGCATATGTATATATAAAGGGTGATCAATTTAGGAGTATCGGATTATCAATTGAAATAAAACCCAAATCATTGGGCAATCTTTTTAATTTTTGTGTAGAACCATTCATGCAATTTATTTTTTAAAGATAATCCTTTTCACATGTTGACCGCAACTGCGCCGTAATTCGGCCATACGTACACACCAATTCTGAATAACTCACTGGAGGACGTCGATCGGTATCTCGTGAATAACTTTAGTAATGTTGGCTTCCAATGCCTGGTTTATTCACAAAGCATTTAGGCTTTACAAAAAGCCCACACAAATAAAATTCCAAAGGTGTGCTATCACACGATCTTGGTGGCCAATGCACTGGTCCGAGACGAGAGATATAAAGGGTTTCCCAATAAGAGGTGTTATTTTGATATTGAAAGAAAAATGTAATTTTTTAATATATATTAAATGACCGGATGTTTATTTCATTATAAAGAGAAAAGGTATACCGTTAATAGTGGAAAATAACATCAGGCAAATGACCACCACAACCACGCTTACAGGACAATATCCTTCTCATAAAATTTTCCGTAACCAAATTACAAAGTGGCTGCCCATTCCATCTTTGAGGCCTTGAATCGACCCTGGGCTGTTGGCTGTTGACCGTCTCTTACACGTGGCCCCAAAGAAAAAAGTCACAAGGTGTTAAATCACAAGATCTCGATGACCAATTATGAACACCTCTTCGAGAGATAACACGGTTCGAAAACTTTTCCCGTGAAATATCAATGGTTTCGTTGTTTGTATGGCACGTAGCGCCATCTTGTTGAAAATATACGTTGTCAAGATCAATACCATACAACTCCGGCCATAAAAAATCGTTAATCATCTCTCCTGCTTAACACCTAGCACCTGTTATTGGAAAACCACTTATAATGACGCAATTGTTGGAACCAAATATTGTTGAGATCAATCACTTCAATTTTCGGCATCAAAAAGTAGTTTATTTAGTTTTTATATTTAGCGAAAGCGTTCGCCATTCACTGTTATATTGGCGCCAGCCTCGTCTTTGAAGAAGTATAGACCGACGATTCCTCCAGCCCATAGGCCGCATCAAACAGTTGTTCTCAAAGCATGTAATGACTGTTCTTGAGCGGCTTCGGGCTCCACTTCAGCTCAAATACGGCAAGCTTGCTTATTGACGTAGCCATTAAACCAAAAATGAGCCTCACGGCGGAAGAAAATTAGGGGTCCAAAATGCGGATTTTGAGCGAGTTTTTCAAGAGCCTAAGGAATGAAGTTATGACGCTTTGGAAGATCAGCGGGCTTCAAATCGTGGAGTAGCTGCATTTTATATGCTTTCTTACCAAAATCCTTGCGTAAAGTCGCCCAAGTATTGCCACACGATAGGCCAAGTTGTTAAGATCGGCTCCGAATCGATTCTTCCGGGTCTATAGCAAAACCCTCATCTACAACCACAATATTCTCTTCACTTCGGGCTGTACGGGTATCATCCAATAATGTAAAATTATTCTCAATTTTGCCGATTGTTTGCCAAATAGTGCGTTTAGTAGGATGATTATATATATATATATAATTGGCGCGTACACCCTTTTAGGCTGTTTGGCCGAGCTCCTCTCCTATTTGTGGTGTGCGTCTTGATGTTGTTCCACAAATGGAGGGACCCACAGTTTTAAGCCGACTCCGAACGGCAAATATTTTTCATGGCAGAAATACACTTGGAGGTGTGCCATTGCCTGCCGAGGGGCGGCCGATTATGTATACCATAAATTGGCCTGAGCGCGCGAGGAACACTTTTCAAAGAGCGTCGATTTTCGTAATATATTACAATTATACGATTTGTAAACATTGTTGAGGCATGAGTCTTTTCATGATGAAATGTCAATGAGCACTGAAAAAAATTATGTCAAAAAATCTGTCAAAAGAATATTGGAAAAAGCACCTCCCATCTGATCACCCTTCACCTCTATATTTAATACAAGAGATATATTTTTTCAAAATAATGCATTAGGAAATTTCAAGGATATATATTTAAGCATAAATAAATATATATATGTAATATAAAATAATATAAATAATGTAAAATAAAAAAAATAAAACTAAATTAAATTATTAATAAATAAGGATAAGGATTTTTCAAAGGACATTTTACGACGTTTGTTCTGGCGAAAAGTATATAATTATTTTTTTCACAGCTGAATATCACCGCTTGCGTTTGGTAGCTATATTAATATCATAAAGTAAGAATAAAAATTTTTAAACAATTTTTTGAAAATTTGGTACTTTGAAACTTGAAAGCCCTTAAAAAAATATATTGAGGAAAAACTTTGAAACTGAGTAAGCAGCAGAACTACCTAAAATCTATAGTTTCACATGCATATGAAATTCTTCTTCAATAAATTTTGTTGTCGCACGGTGTAATTAACTCAAAAGTGCCATAACCCCTTATAGTTATCGTCTTAAAACGGCAAGACTCTTGCGCCCTAACTCGTACCAGCAAGAAACTCTGTAAGACTGACCCACTTTACACCGCAATGTAACCACTCATGCATCCATCCATCACTTACGCGCACACTCGCACTCTGCACTCGTATTTTCGCGCTTCATTTACCCATCAGTTCCAGCTCATTTAGTAATGTTTTTGTTTTTTTTTTTTTTGTTGGCACTTCTTCAATTCATTACACGACGACGGCCACAAATCACTACAAAGGGTAATATTTTAAAAATGCGCGCTTTCAAACGTTAAGGATTATTGTTTGTGGCGTCAGTTACCACTTCTTGAGGTTAAATTGTGCTAACTCTATTTCCAACCCACATAACTAATTGCGGGCAATCAATTACAATAACACAACACAAATTACCATCAACAATTGAAATTCGACACACATACCCACACACACACACACACACACACACAGAACACATCCAATTGAATAATACTCATAGTTTAGTTGTATTGGGTTTGTGCTATTCTCATGTTAGGCATTTGGTTTGTAGGGCGCGCGCGTTCTTAACTGCAGTCTTTCGTTTCTAATTGACGACGATACGAAATTCATTAAGTTTCCATAAATTTTGAACGTGCAAACAGTCAGCATCCCTATGCGCATTCGTTCCTGTAAATCATTTTTATTGTATTTGTTGTTTGCTGTTACTATGAATGCATACATACTTACACATTCTCGTGTGTGTGCGTGTGTGTGTGTATTTATGAGAACGAATATACTACGTCAAACAAAGAAATAAATTCCCTTAATTTTGATTAGTTCACGCCAAATTTGAAGAGCACACACACTCGGGCGCTGTTGTTGTTTTTAATGATGCAGCACTCCCTGTTACTTTTATTGTTTGCAACAACACAGACGCACTTGCTACACCATGCTATCGCTGCGCCACTACCAACAACACAGTAGCGGCAGCAGCTAGCGAGCCCACGGCCATGGCCACAACAACACGGCAACTCAACTACAACAAAACATTCACACAAAAAAAAAAACAACAAAATGCAGCAACAAAAATCGACTAGTCAAGTGAAAAAGGCATAAAACAACAACATCAGCAGTTAAGACTAAGTCAAAGATACGTAAGAAGATGCGCATGACGAAGAAGAGACAGCAGCAGTGACTGTAAGAGCAACAGAAGAAAGGCGTAAAATACAAAACACAGATTTTATACAAACAATTGTGCCTACATATGTACATATAGTGCATATGGCAGTGTTCTATTGTTATTGTTATTTTTGATTTCGCTCCACCATTCAACGCAACTCTCGCGCCACGTACACTACAGTCGAAAACTCAAAATACGAACTTTTAATAATATTAATGGAATTTGATTGTGTCTAATATGGCATCGTCACAAGAACGAGCAACCGAACCTTTCTTAGCATCTTTGACAGTTGTAGTGTAGGGGCATTGAAGGCGGGGGAAAGCTAGAGGGGTAGCTATAGTGTAGCGGATAGTTGACTTCTTCCAATTGGGAGCCAGCCAGCCGGCATGCTCATCTTTAGCGTTTCTGTTGAATACATACGGTTACGCATCCTCTCTGCATGTTAATGCTTGTATGTGTATGTATGTATTTAAGTTGAGTCTTCTCGCAAATAATAATCTCTTCTACCAACACAATAAACGTGTCGAGCATCTGAGCTGGTTTCTTCGTTGAACTCACACGTCAATTTAACTTGAGAGTGCGAGAGAGTGAGAATCTGCAGTTAACAATAGCCAACGTTGGAGAGACTGATCGCATGGTTGAGTTGATCGACAGTGTGCGCGAACTGCAAAATTTATTCAAATTTTTTAAAAATACATATGAATGTATCCAGGTAGGTGGATATGTTGTTTGTGAGAGCGTGAAGGTTCTCGTTTGTGATGCTAACTGACCAGAAAATCCGTCAGATTTTTCGGAGGCATTTATTTGCAAGCTTGTAGCTTATTGCAGATCACGTCAACAGGTTTAATGCTTGTATTGAATATGCTGAGTTTAGTCTTCCGGTATAGAACATTGAAGTCCCAAATCCCTTTCAACTTTGAAAAAAGCTGCACGCGCTTTACACAAACACACATCAATATCTGGGTATGCACCACCATCCTTCGCCATAACACTGCCCAGACAGGTCAACTGTTCAACATCAACGATTGATTCAGTGTTGTCATTCATCCGAATGGTTAAATGTTCTGTCCCCGGTATCTCCATGCGCATATCATGTTCACTTTTAAGCCCACCAACCGCGCATTTTCAACAAGGGCTTCTAGTTTCTTCTTATTACTATACAGTGAGTGAGGCGGGACACAAATAGCATCTGTATAGGCTGGGTCGCTTAAGTTTTGGAAAAGATTCCGTTGAATTCCATCCGGAGCTTCATGATCAGTTTTCCTTGAGACTGTATTCAAAACTAATATGACGAGCAAAACTGACAACACACAGCCATTACGTACTCCTTTCGCTATTCCAAATTTCTCGCTATCCTTTTCTTTGAAACGGACGTTGCACTCTGCATTAAGAAGAGGGTAGTTTTTTTTACTGGATTTGGTAGTGCTCCCCAATAGATGTTCATCAATTTATGGAATCAAATGCACATTAAAAGTCCACAAGAAGAAGGAAAAAATGAGAGTCGCGTTCAGCTGAGGTAGTTTTTTCTTATTCGGGTATCTGTCAATTTACTCCATCGCTCAATGTGCAATCCACGAAATACACTTTTTATAGAGCGACCATTTTCATAAAACGTTAGATATCACTCCATAATTAAGTTTGTCAAAGCCGGTAGTATAAATAGTCTGAAAAAATATATAGAAAAGATTGACATATCACAAATAATTTCTGTCAAAAATCTGTATCTCTCTATATTAGGATGATCATAGAATATGTTCAAAATGGTCAATCATTTACGCATTTTTTTTATAAGCAAGCATTATCCAGAAGAGGTTTTTCGGTTCACCTCAGACTCTCTAACTTGCCTCAATAGACTATGCCACTTATAAAACTTTATTATACCTGGGCAAAAGTTCCGGTAAATATTCGAATAACATCTCTGCCATTATCTTTTCCTGGTTTTCTGAGGAGCCTCGCAGGGCATGAAACTCAATGTTCTCCATGGTTGATGTTTTTGAAGGAGCCAACGGTTGTACTACGCCGTGCTCTCTCTTGTTTGCCACTTTTTACCAACCAAAAATACCTTCACGGATAATGCAATCTTGAAATCTATCATTCTTGGTTTTCTTCACTATTAACTTGTTTCTGCGGCGATATTTCGCTATTGATTGAGCCCATTTGACTAAAAACTAGTATCTTTGTTACACGAGCTCTTAAACCTTCCCTCGTATTTTTGGTATAAATATAATATTTAGACCTGTCCTTAGAAAATCGCACTGTGATTCAGAATCAATAAAACGAGTTATCGCTTGCCTAAAAAATATTGAATTAGCATTCTTAAACTATGTATAAATATGAGATTAAATGATTGGAATACGAGATAAATTTATAGATCGGTTTGCGTGGAAGCCCAAGAAAAATACCTCGCAAATTAATCTTCGCTTTCTGGCTCATCCGCTAATTCAGTTCTCAACCAAAATATCAAACGTGGTTACAGAGCAACAACAAAGCTATGGGAGAGGCGTTGTGGTAGCACGCTAACCTCAAGTGGCCTTCTGAAACCAGGCTGACCTTGTTTCTCTCCATCACCTCTCGCCGCGGGACAACCGTCAAGCATTACTTCGCAGTCTTTCCAGACGCCTCATCTCTTTCATAATCTCGGCCACTAAGTCCCATGCCGCATTCCATTTGTTCCTTCGAGCGCAGCATGTGATGTGCGAATGTTTCCGGCGAAGGAGGTTCTATAGAGTCTCTCTTTTGCAGAACGGAAGCGCGAGCATGTGAAGAATATGTGGTGAACGTCCTCTAAAATGTTTCCATCGCAGTAGTCGCAATAAGGATTGTCGTCGTGGTTAAATTTATATAGATATGCTTCGAAGCATCCATGTCCACTCAAAAACTGGGTCAGAAAAATGTCCACTTCTCCATATGGCCTCTTTAAGCAAAGCTTTAGGTGCGGAATACATCTGTGCGTCCAACGCCCTTTGGCCGAGCTGTCCCACCTAGTTTGCCATTCGTCGATGCAATTATCTCGTAACGCGGCTCGAGTAGACGGACTTATAGGTCGCTGTGCTCTCGCTATTTGGGCAGTTTCCATTGCTAATATGCCTAGCGGGTACATGCCAGATATTACTAAGACTGCATCGTCGGACGTTTTAAATGCGCTACATACCCGTAGTGCGCACAACCGGTAGGTAGACTGTAGACCTCGAACGTACATGATCCGATTTATTCGCCCAGATTGGAGCACCATACAAAATTTGGCTTTTCACGACATTAGCCAGATGCTGACGGCGGGGAGAAGTGTGGAGGTGTGTTACTGTAAATCTTTACCCCATGCGGTTACATATGCACTTAACCTAGCTTGATCTAACTACGGTTTTCTTTCAATAATAATAATTATTATTTTTTTTGTTTTGTTTTTTTAAGCGTTCAAAATTTAGAGAGTGATTTTATTCAATTACTTTCTATATAAATGCATTTTTTTTTTTGCAAGACATTAATAATTTTGGGAAGTAATTTAAATAAATAATGTCTATCCTGCAACAGCCAAACGAATGTAATTATGTAATTTAATATTAAATAGACCACTTGGTATTTGCTAAAACCTGATCGCCGTAAAATTGCCCACTGTAAAGAGAGTGTGAATTAATTTCGGAAAGAGATTTATGAGAAACCAAATTCGCAAACACATTTAATAAACAAATTCATTAAATGGCATAGAGTTAAAATGCCGCTCAGAGTTTTCGCTGATAAGCATGCCTCTCTATCTCCCTCTCTCTCTCTCTCTCTCTACCACATTTTTCTCTATCAGCTCAGCGTGCATGTTTTATATTATCATTACGTATTTACATGTACTTTTTTATTCACTTTACTTATTTACCTATGCCATGCGTTTAATTTTTTGTTCAAGTGCTTTTCTTTCAATATTCTTGCATAGCTCGTCCCTTATTTTATATTTTTTCCAAAGTATTGCAGTGCATGAGTGTGCATTTGTTTTATTTGTTTCTCTTCATTTTTCATTGCTAGGGCAATATTTGGCTCTGTTCTTTGATTTTTCATGCTTTGCTTAAAATTGTTTTGCAGCTCCATGCACATACACACACACACACATATGTTTTTATGACACTACAAAGAACTTCGGTTGCTCTATTGTTGGTATTTTTGTTTGTGTTTTTGTTCTTGTTATTATTGACCGCCAGTGGAATTCCTGTGCGCAAAGTTGACCGCCGATAATGATGACGAAGGTGATAGCAACGAGTGCGAGCACTACACGGTGAATGGTTGTAGAGTGGCCATGGCGAATGCGATCGATTTGTAAAAATGTGGGATGTGGGAAAATTTTTGGGAATTAACGCTTGAATGGGATAAGAGCTTACTCGAAGCATTTTTAATGGAGTAGTAGGAAGGCATATTCTTTAAAAAGTGAGGTCAGTAGAGCAAAATAACATTTCTATGTATTTTGTTTATGCAATTTGGTGCTTTGGATGTCAAAATTTTAATCAAAATGTATGGAAAAAACAAAGCAATTACAAAAAAAGAGGTTGTTTGTTAAGGCGGTTTACTGACGATAGTTTAACGTGACAACGTCATAAGAAAATACTGATGGAATGGTTGCATTTTTCAAAAGAAAATTTTAATTTTATTTGCTTGATAGATATTTTGTATGGATATAGAAAAGGAGGTAAATGGAATCCCAATGGAATCGATCAAGTTACATTTATACAAACGTGAAAAATGACGAAACATTTATCAAATTCATATAAATTAGGAGCAAATGAAGCTACAACGAAGTGCTTGAAGTAGTTCAAGAGAAAAGTCTAAGGAAACCTATCACTTATCTCCTCTGCCACTGCGCTGTACTGCTCAGAAACAAACTTGAACATCTCAGGACTTAATTTTCAAGCACACTGAAGGAACTGATGTGTTTAATCAGTAACACTCGATGGTTAAACGGGGAATAGCTATTCATAACGCTACTGTTTTCAATTTTTGATCCATATACATATGAAATATACAATAAAATCAAGCTACTATAATTTTACCCGTATTAGGTTGTCACTTACTGAGTTAAATAGTATTCACAGACCACTCGACCTATATTAGATTTGGCTATGAAAAGATTTCTTTTCCCTTCGAGAATTGCGCCCCACTATACATATAATTTCTCTTTTTTCTTTAGCATGTAAAAATTACTTTTAAGGAAATATATGTATGTATCAGCGATCCATTCACAACCAACGCAGGCGTAAGGCAAGGTTGTCCCCTGGCACCCCTTCTCTTCGCCATCGTCCTTGATGACGTCATGAGCCAACTAACCCTGCACAAAAAAGGCATCGTATGGAGTTCCACCAGACATCTTGAGGACCTGAACTTCGCCAATGACATCTGCCTCCTCTCTCACAAACTCTTTTTAACAGCGATAGTGGACAAACTAGTCACGCTGGCACGCACTGTCGGACTGGAGGTCAGAATTTCCCAGATCATGGCTATGAGAGTTAACCACAATAGCGCAAGGCAGATATTGTTTGACGGATGTCCGGTGGAATTCATCGAAAGCTTCTGCTACCTTGGCTGCATCATCATGGCAGATGGTGAAGCAGATTAATATGTCAACTACAGGCCAAACAAAGCAAGGGCGGCATCCGGGCGATTGCATACAGTATGAGGGAGTTCGCAAATCTCCAGGCGCACTAAACCACGAATGTTCGGCTCATGCGTGAAGTCCGTATTGTTGTACGGAAGCGAAGCATGACTGGTCTCTAACACCATCACACAGAGGCTACAATCCTTCATCAACAAATGCCTGCACATTATCTGGGGAATATTCTGGCCAAACACCATCAGTAACGACGAACTGTGGAGATTAACGAACCAGGAATTCATCCCTAGTAAAAACAAACGCAGAAAGTGGTGATGTAGGTCACACATTGAGAAAACCACCAGATAGTATCACAAGAATGGCACTGGACTGAAACACGCAAGAGAGCAGAGGTCGCGGTGGACCAAAAAACACTTGGAGAAGGTCGATGCAGCCCAAACTAACAGATGCTGACATCTCATGGGACGATGCGAAAACAACAGCGCAGAACCGTGTACGACGGAAGAGTCTTGCTGAGGCCCTATGGACCCGAGAGGAGTCAACAAGAAAAAAATGTATGTATCCAGTCGGTAAAGTTCTTGTAATCATAGAATTAAATAAAAATGAAATGAAATGAAAAATATTGTATTCTGCTTTTGCTCCTTTCAAACTTGAAAAAGCAGCTTTTATATGAAGGCCCTATCATGCAGACCACATAAGCCGATTGGAAAGAGTACAGAAGATCTTTCTCCATTTTTCTCTGCATTATCTTAACTTTTCCGACCCGATTCTTCTAATATACTAGTAAAAGTGATAAAATGAAATGAAAAATATGATGGTTTGAAATAAAGCGACCTATACCAGAATGTATGTAGAGCCGCTCAAAGCTTATTTGATACAATATAAACACGTTAATTTTGGCGCATTTCAAAAAAGGAATATCGCATCTTTAATGAGCTGTAATTGTACATTTAAGTTCGTAAACAGTTCAGCACATTATTGAACGTCTTATGGATGAAAATCGGGTGGTAAATAAGGAATGACGGCCTCCGAATAAAACTTTCACAGCGAAAGAGTGTCAGTGGTTAGTGCGCAAGTGAAGAAAAATCAAGCAAGAAGCACTCTAAAGTTAACTGAAATGGCGCAAAAGGATTTAGGTAAGACTTGCCATCCAGAAACTGTTCGAAAAGTACTGAGGGAAGCAAATTTTAATACGAGAATAGCGCGTAATACACCTTTCTTAAGTGCAAAGAATAGAAGTAAGACAATGAAGTCTGCGCGTGACCATCCAAGTAGAACTTTTGCATTTTTGAGGTTCGTACTTTTTGCAAACGAGATAAAAATAAACTTATTTGGACCAGATGGCAGACCTTTGTATGGAGCTCAAACCGCAAAATTTGCGAGCTACTATAAAACACGGCGATGGCAACGGTGGCCAAACCATGCATGCCATCAAATGGAGTTGGAAATTTAACCTTTATCGGGGAAACAATAAACAAATATGTTTATTTAAAATTTTTGCTAAAGAACTAGATTCAAAGCGCTAGAAAATTACAAATCGAAGATGACTTTCGCTTTTATCAAGATCACGGCCCTAGGCACAAGTAACAAATAATACAAAAATAGTTAATATAATATATAAATGTTTCCACATTATTGAAACTCCTGTTTAATTACTGCATTTGAACGTCATCGATAGTTTGAGGTCGGTTTTGGAAGACAAATATAAGAAAATATGACATCCATAACAAATCTGATCTTAAAAAGGCGAATCCAGAATAAACAAACAAATCGGTTGAAAAAATGTAGTAATACGTTCTCATACTCGTATAAGTAGATGATCTACTTTTTCGTGCTTAACTCCCAATCTGTAATTAAAAAGCGAGATTTCCCATACAAAATTTGTCTCCCAAAATCTGAGATTATAAAATAATCCTAGATAATAAACATACTTTTTGGCATACAACCCTGTGTCCTCCAACTATTTATTATTAGCAGCAATTGAGCAATTAAATTAGCTATTCTTTCGCCTTGTCTTTTCTTCATATCGTTAATAATAATTAAGGGGACCTGTAAAATTTCGACAAAAAAATTTTTTTTTTCATAAAATGCTGATATAATCCTTTAAGAATATGTCAAAAAATGTTTAGAACGTAAATTTAAGTATTATATTATAGATCGTCAACCGTGATTACTCTATTCTTTGCGTTCGAGCGCTGGGAGAGGTATAGTTACGTTGCCGACTTTAGACGCGTTTTTTTTTTTTTAACTATATTTTTCGAATTGGCGTACACGATAACTCGAAAAGTTATTGACCAATCCCCCTGAAATTTTGCACACATCTTTTTTATGATACTACTTTCTATGTGAATTTATAATTTTTCGAAATTTTTTCAAAAAATTATTTTTTCGAAGCAAAAATAGTAGGAAAATTCGCCCCGAAATTCAATTTTTTTAAGCATTTTATTCTGCGATTTTTTTTTTAATTCATTTAGAAATTATGACATTAATTAACAAAAAATGTCTGGTTTTTTGTATTCAGGTCACTGATGCCGATGCTGCCATGTCCGCCGATTGAGAAGCCCCGCTGCGACCTTCCTGGAAGAATTGAGTGTACATCCGCCATTTTAATTGATTAAAATAAAAAAAATTAATCTTATATTATTTTAATGTATAAATTAACTGTATGCCAATTTTGAAAAAAATATATTGACTTCTTCATTTAAAATAATTGTAATGAAAATCAGGGGAAATATGGCCGTTTACAGGTATCTGTCCCCTTAAACAAACCAAAAACCCCGAAGGGTAGATTAATTTTGTGGATTTATTGGTAATTAATGCATATGTGAACGTACTTTAAGTGAAGCAAATGAAAAATACCGCAAATTCGCGAAATCTGTCATGAGTAATGGCAACCCTGCATTCTAGTCCACCTCTCTGCTTGCAGCCAACTCAAAGTACACATTCGCTTCGCGTACCGCTACTACCGATGACGTTGATAATGACGTTGGCCAACACACAGTGTTATTGTTTGTAATGCAGACACTGTTGTTATATGTATTTTTGTTGTTGGTATTTTTTGTTCATTTGTTATTGTTATTCTAGGTAGTTAGTGTTGTTGTTATTGGCGTTGACGTCGCTTTTTGAAATTCCTTTGATTGGTGCAGCATTCGTTGTTTGCACAATTTTTACACAAACTTATCCACTCATCTATACATACGTACAAGAGCGCATATAAACAGACACGCACACTCAAACAAGCATAAAAAGTCGCACAATCGGAGCATGGCCAAGGCGATGGTCGATTCCTAATTGAAAGATGGCAACATACGAAGCATATGTGGAGGGGCGCAAGAGAGTGAGTCAAAGCCAGCGCTCGCGAGTAGGTGTTACCCGGAGGAGTAGTGTGGGGCGGAGAAGAGTTCAACGTGTGGGTAAACATTTAAAACGAATTAATTTTCATATATCATTGATTAACACAATACCAAGGGCTGGGTCACCGAAACGGTACATTTAGAGATGTTGGCGGACAGTAATGAGAAGAAAGTGACAGCTGTAAAATGGAGATGCCACTTGGGGTGTGGAGATATGAAATTTGTATTACAATTTCTTCTAAGCTCGACTAGTTGTTAGTTGCTAACCACAAAAATAGTCATTGAATTTTAAAACTTGGCATCAAGCGATTTCGGGTGCATTGCCCAACACCCAACGCCCAGCAACATGTTTTCGTTCATGCTGCATAATTTGAATGGGTCAAAGGCGGGGAAGGTGGTGCAAGCAGGCGATGCTGTAGCGGCTAAATTCGAGTGCAGTTGCAGTTCTTGGCAATTCTGCGTTCACTATTAATAACCTTTCATTGCGTTCTTTACCATCGCCAATTCGATTACTAATCAAAGTTGCCCATCCGCGGGCAATATTTCTTTTGCTGCTACCAACAGTTGTTGTTGCAGCTGTTGTTCTTGTTGCTGAACAAGCGATGCAGCAGAAAAAATGCTCACGAAAGCGCACAAACTGACTACTTTCGGTGGATACGTAATTTTTGTACTTTTGGTATTACGTATTCCTTCTCGAGCAGTGGCGGTGTTGAGAGGGGCAAAATAAATAATTAGCGGGCATAAATGAAATGAAATGAATTTAAATGAAATCCAGTAATACGGAAGTTGTTACTTAAATTTTCATAATCGAAAGTAACTTAACTATTTTTTCATTCGGCCGCCATAGCCGAATGGGTTCGTGCCTGACTACAATTCGGAGAACGTAGATTCGGATCTCTGTGAAATAGCAAAATGATAGAAACAGTTTTTTCTAATAGCGTTCGCCCTTCGGCAGACAATGGCAAACCTCCGAGTGTATTTCTGCCATGAAAAAGCTCCACGTAAAAAACTACCTGCCGTACGAAGGTGGCATAAAACTGAAGGTCGCTCTATTTGTCAGACGCACGCTACAAATAGGAGAAGGCGCTCTTCAAACACTTAACAGAAGTGTACGTCCAAATTATTTATTTTCTTTCAAGATAGTCTTCATGATGGTCAATGCACTTTTGCAGCAACTTTCGAAACCTTTCATCCCAATTGAGGTAACGCCAAAACGGGTGATTTAAACTCCCTAACCGCTTTTTCAGGCATGGGAAAATGCAAACCTCACATTTTATATTTTTGAGCTGCGGAAATAAGAAGAAATCACTGGATGTCCAAATAGAGATGTACGACGGACGATCCAACAATTTTTTTTTTTTAATTGACTTATTTTAGAGCCGGCATTGTCTTGTTGGAGAATGATACGTCTTCTGTGCTTAGCTTCCTTTATTTTTCCAAACACTGGAATAACAAATGATGATGAATAGAATTGATTACTCATCTTCTTCTTCCTAATTGGCGCGATAACCGCTTATGCGATTTTGGCCGAGTTTTTCGTGCTAACAGGCGCCGATTTGAAATGCCAAGTGAAGCCAAGTCCTGATCTCTCCAACGCAGAGAAGGTCTTCTACTTCCTCTGCTACCACCTCAGCTGGTACCGCATCAAACACTTTCAGAGCCGGAGCGTTTCTATCCATTCGGACGACATGACCCAACCAACGAAGAGCCACTAGATCTTTATTCGCCGCACTTTGTCTATGTCGGCGTAAAGCTTATACAGCTCATTGTTCCATCGCCTGCGATATTACGTAACGTGCAAAGGTTCAAAAATCTTCCGTAGAAGCTTTATCTCGAACACTCCAAGCGCCGCTTCATGGGATATAGTCATCGTTCACGCTTCTGCGCATACGTTAGGACGGGCATGATAAAGGCCTTGTAGAGTTTTAGTTTTGTTCGTCGAGAGAGAACTTTACTACTCAATTGCCTACTTAGTCCAAAATAGCACTTGTTGGCAGAGAGATTCTCCGTTGGATTTCAAGGCTGACATTATTATCGGTGTTAATTCTGGTTCCTAAATAAACGAAGTCTCTTACAACCCCGAATTCATTGATAATTCACGTTAATCTAATCTTTCACGATGGTGAAATGCCCACTTATTCTGAGAAAAAATGAGCCAACATTTGCTTCGAAGTACTTTGTGCTCGAATAGTCTGTTTTTGCATTTGACTTGCCTTCAAAGACTGATAGAGTTGCTCGTTCTATAGTTCTAGTCTTATAAATCCACTTATAGATTTATGATTTTCCGCCTGCCACAATCTTTCAGTTGCACGACGATCGAAATTCGCCCGGTAACGAAGTGACCAAACTTATTTGGCCCCTAGCGACTTCCATCTGCTCCCAGATCGAAAAAAAATCATGCGTGAAAAGCATTTTTCAACAAATGTTGAGCTCATACCAGCTGTTCAAGCATATTTTGCAGCCCTTTCAGATTCTCACTTCAGGGTTGGAATTCATAAATTAGAATCTTGTTGGAAAAAATGTGTGATGCTCGGAAAGACAAGACTGAATAGTAAAGTGCATTTCAAACCATAAAATTGTGTTGCAAAAAAAAAAATTCTCAACAAACCAAAGCGATTTTTGAGCTACCTCAAATTTGCACTTTATTACAACAGAATCGAATAGGCTACAAAACTGCTACATGAAAAATTTCTAAAAAATCTTAATAAGAATCGAGAAATTTTTATTTGCACAACCTTTGAAATGAAATAAGCAGGCACGTCCAGAGGAAAGATCTCAGTATTGTGGAAATCAAGAATCTTCTAAAAATTTTGAAAAAGTACACACTTTTTTTTTGAAGAGATAAGGATAAGCTCCTCACGTGGCATCACAATGGGCTATGAGCCTGAGTGTGTTCCACAATGGGCTTCTATCTAACCTAACCTTTAAAATTAGAATCAGAATCATGTTTTATTTTAAGTATATAAATATACAGAAAATGACAAGAAAAGAACAGCACGAGCTCAAGGCCATCAGCTGGTTTTACAATAAACTAGGATTAATTACAATATTTGGTAGTCTTATATTTAAAATAAGGAATATATGTGTAATACAAGTAAATAAAATATTTCTAAGTATAGGTATATTAAATTAAATGAGCTATGTTACACAGTTCAAGAAAGTTAGATATAGTATTTACATTTGATAATGTTGTATTAGCTAGAAGTTGTGAAGGGAGAGCTGTGCCAAAAATCCTTCGCCTGGTATTGGTAAACTGGGTGCATTCGTCTAGGATATGCTTTACTGATGTTCTAGATGATCCACAAAAACAGCAGGATGCATCTCCAGAGTTTAACAAGTAACTGTGAGTTATCTGCGTGTGACCTAAACGAAGTCGTGAGAACAACAAAATGTCTGTATGTTTAGATTCCGGTGGATAGGTAGGCATTGCCCTGAAGGGATTAATTGTCGCGTAATGATGAAAGTACTCATTCCATTTCAATAGAGCCTTGTTATGTAAGTACTGCTTTATTAGACGTTTTAAGTCAGCTTTTTCCAGAACGTCAAAATGCAGAGCCGGTTCCTTATGAACACTTTTCGCGACATAATCAGCGAACTCATTGCCTTTAATTCCGCAGTGTCCTGGTATCCACATCAATTTAATTTTGTTTGTTTGCTTGACAAGTAAATCTCGAACATGAGTTACTACAGCACTGTTATTGTTAAAATTTCTTACGGCATCGATGGCAGATTGACTGTCGGTACAAATGCAAAATTTACCTTTCTTTTTGGAGGCTATTAGAGCGGCTTGATATATAGCAAAGATCTCACTACTAAATGTCGAGCAGTGATTGTGCAGCAAACCTTTTCTCAGAACTTGTAGATCCTCAGATATAACGGCGAAAGAGGTTGAGAAGTTAGTTTTAGAGCCATCGGTAAATATGAATTTGAAAGATTTTTGATTTAATTCTCGTTTGTGCTGAAGGAATATTTGTCGGTAGATAAGACCACAAGTGTTTTCCTTTCGATAATTTTGAAAGCAATTAACAAATGACGAGTTCGAAAGAAGCCACGGTGGGCACTTACTGCGGATTTGACGAGTAGGTATAAAATGGATACTCATTTTTCTGGCCCAGACAACCACATGATATAACGCCGACAGCCTCTTTGGAAAACATTTTCTATTTGCTGCATTGATTGTGATTTTATAGAGGTGATCATTATTGCAGGATAACACTTTGTATATAAGGCCAGCAGTCATATATTCCACCCGTTCACTTAAACTAGGAAGTCCGGATTCAGCCAAGATGTTACAAATAGGAGTAGTGGGGAAGGCACGTAGGCTTCTACGCACAGCAGCATGATATGGAGCACACAGAAGGTTTAAGTTGCTTTTGGCACAGCTTCCATAAATTGGTAAAGCATAGTCAATTACAGATAAAAGTAGTGATTTAACAATGTAACAAAGTGTAGAAGTATGTACAAAGGATTTTTTTGATGAAAAGTATTTTACAATGCTTAGACGATTAATTAATTTATTTCTAATGTAATTGCAATGAAATTTAAAAGTGTATTTACAGTCAAAGAAAATTCCTAATATTTTTAAATGGCTAACGTTACTTATAGGTATATTATGGTGACTTAGTTTTACACCCGAACAGCACTTCCTCCGACAAATATGTAGGATATTGGATTTTTCGCATGATATAATCGCTCCAGATTCGAGCGACCATACAGCAATGTCCTCAAGGATTTTGTTAAAGATGGTTCTAACCGACACTAAATTATCGAGTTTAGTAAATATTAAAACATCATCCGCGTAAATACAATGGCCAATATTGTGCTTATCTATGATTTTACCTATTTCGTCAAACGCGATAACAAATAAAACTACCGAAAGAGGCGACCCTTGAGGAATCCCGTTTTCTAAGTTGTATCTGTCGGAAAAAGAGCCGTTTATCTTAACCGTAAATCTTCGGTTTGTTAGGAAGCTTCTTACAAAGTTGTATGTTTTCGGACCAACCACCCATTTCCTTAGTTGCCTTAGAACAATGTGTATCCCGATGCGATCGAAGGCTTTTTCGAAGTCAAGGGAAAGTGCTGTAATATGTTTCTTATTAGACAGGGCACATGAAGAGAAATGGTCGAAAGATAAAAGTGCATCGACAGTGCTATGTCCTTTTTTAAAGGCGACCTGACTGGGATTTAAAAATTTATGTTTGGACGCAAACCACATTAGTCGGTTAGCAACTATTTTCTCTAAAATCTTGCTGGTGCATGGCAATAAGGAAATCGGGCGAAAGTTGGACGGCTTATCTGCTGATTTGTTATGCTTAGGAATAGGTGATATACAAGCAAATTTCCAACTTTGAGGTATGATACCAGAAGTGAAAATGGAGTTGTATAGTTTTAATAACCTTGTCTTAATATAATCAGGTAGATTTTTAAGCATGGAGTAACTAATGCGGTCATAACCAGGAGTGGAGCCTCTGGCATGCTTAACAAAGTGATCAAACTCTTGGATGGTAATGGGATTGTCAATCTCTCTTGCAGAGCGAGTGAGATTTTGTGGTGCAAAATATATTTCATTTACAATTCTGGATTTTTGTGCAACAAAGTCGTGAGAAAAATTTGTGTTATCTGAGTACTCAGACCAATGTTTAGCGAAAGAATTTCCAATTTCTTTGGGGCAAGAAATGAGCTTGTTATTTATAACAAGTTGTGGGACAGTAAAATTGCTATAAGACCCCGACAGCTTTTTGATACTTTTCCATATTTGTTTTGGAGAGGACGACGGATTGATATTGCTAGAGATGCTAATAAAGCATTCTTTTTTTGCCCTTTTTGCAAAAAGTTTAAACTTCGCATTTGCTGCCTTATATAACATAAGGTTTTGGTTGGAGCGTATGCGTTTAAAATTATACCATGCATTTTGCTTTATTGTACGTAACTCGGCAAGATCCTTGCTCCACCAGGGGACACATTTTTTATGAAAGTAGGGACGGGATTGAGGAATGGATGACGTAGCTGCGCTGAGGATAATCTTTTTAATAGAACTAGCTTCTTTATTGATATTACTACTAAAAGGGTGGATTTGACTTTGCTCGTGGCACTGAAACCTGTATTTTGTCCAATCTGCTTTATCGGTTTTAAATCTTGGTATGTGGCCGGTCTTACTTCTCCTTTCACAATTTAAGTGGAAAACAATTGGATAGTGGTCACTACCACAGAGATTATCTAGAATTCTCCAAGAAAGGAGTGGGTAAATGCTAGTGGAGGATATCGTAACATCAACATGCGTGAATGAATTATGTGTGGAAAAGTGTGTCGGGGACTTATCGTTTAAGACAATTAAATCTTGAGTGAAAATTAGATCTGCAATTGCTTTACCCCTCTTGTTTTGTATGGAAGAGCCCCAAAGTGGACTCCAGGCATTGACATCTCCACAAAGAATAAGTGGATGAGGTAGTGAAGTCAAAATTGATTTAAACTCGCCAATATCGAAATCTTTACCAGGTGGAAAATAAACAGATATCACCGTTAAGGTTATATTGGTCTTAATTTCAAAAGCAATAATGTTTAAATTTGTTTGAATAGCGATTCTTTTATGCCAAATACCTTTTTTAATAAGGATACCAGTCCCGTGTTTATTCATGTTACTTGTGTTATGGAAATAGGCAGTGTAAGGCGAAGGAGGAGAGGGATTAATGGAAACTGCAAGGTGAGTTTCTTGTAAAGCTACAAGATCGGGTTTAAAATCTAAGAGAAGTAGAAGAAGCTCATGGTAATTGTTAAAAAAGCCGTTTATATTCCATTGCAAGAAAGTTAACATAGTGATTGGTAAAAAATGAAATTATAGAGAGAATTATTTGTAACTGGAAATTTATTATTTTGAGCATCATTCATCAGAAGAATTTGCCATATTAGATAACTGAGAAAGAGAAAGAACTCTACTCATAGATGGAAGTGGTGAGAATGTACAATTAATGAAGCTTTTGTCAGTTATAGATTTGGCATTCTTAAGAGAACAACTAGAACTACAATGATCTATATCCGATTGGGCGGCGGTGTCATTACTGCTTTTTGAATTTGCAAGAGAAGCATTCTCTTCTTTATGTTGTTGATTAGCTAAGTTGTTGCTTGTATAGAGAGATGTTTGATCGTTGGAGACTTTTGGATTTGGAGAGATATTTAATTTAGTATTCTGTGATTTAATGTAGTTGTTGTCTTTGTATGTTATTGTTTTAGAAGTAGAGGTACTTTGTGCAATATGAGCACGAGAGGTTTCTGCTGATGAAAATGCAGTACTTTGAGAGTTTGTTTGTTTGTTATTCGATGATTGTAAGTGGTTTATTTCTTTATTTAATGTTGTTTTTGGAGTAGAGGTATTTTGGATCGTAGTGGCATTTGGAGTTTCTGTTACTGAAAGGACAGCGGCGTAGGATGTTGAAGAATTAAGTGGGGGTAAAGTAATTTGTGTACGATAGATATTTCTAGCCTCCATCATGGAGCATTTATTTTTTGTTTTTATAGCTATGATGTCTTTAGCTTGTTTAAATTTTTTGCATTCATTTGAGGATGCAGGATGTTGTTCCGAACAGTTTGCACACATAATACGAGTGCAATCGTCTGGTTGATGGGGGGGTAGTGCGCACCCAACACATATTGGTTGATTCTTGCACCATTTTGTGGTGTGACCAAGCAGTTGACACAGTTTGCACCGCATGGGATTAGAAATGTACTCCCTAACTTTTACATAATGCCATGACACATCAATTTTGGTAGGTAATTTGTAAGAATCAAAAGATAGTAGGATAACACCACTGGGAGTTAGTTTTCCATTGAACATTTTATTGAATTTATAAATAGAAGTTACACCTTGGCTACTGAGTTCGTTTACAATTTCTTCATCAGATACTTTATTAAGATAAGGGGCATAGATTGTCCCCTTGGTGATGTTGAGTGAAGAATGAAATGAAAATGTGACACGACACACCCCTTGTAATTGTGTGGTAGACACAAATTTTTGTGCTGTTTTCTTGTCCTTTACCAGTAGCAGAAGGTTACCATCTCTGAGTTCGGAGATCGATATTACCTCTTTACTGATAAGTTGAATTGCCTTATGAACGGCAAAACATGAATAGTCGGACATTTTTTTATTTTCATCACTGCAGGATAATACCAGAAACTTAGGATCTGCCACAGTAACACTTGGTAATTCAGGGAAAAGGTTAATTGATGAACCATTACTTAATTTCTTTTTCTTGCGTGGGGTATCGCTTGCGAGCAAAGCAAAGCGATTCTCCCGGTTATCAGTTGCCCCGGGGGGCATTATCGCAATTAGGAAAAGATAAAACTCACCAAATCGGAATAACACTAAGATTTATATTTCGATAGGAATTAATACCGCAGAGCTTTTAGCTAATCAAAGAAGAGAGAAATATAACGGAACAACCCGCACAGAATAACACAACGATAGCGCACCTAAGACGACCAAACACCTTGAATGCTAGACGCTGACTGTTTAAAATTAGAATTTATTTGGTTTTTAGGAAATTTACCTATATTTGCATACGAAAATTTGGTTAACTTAATTTAGAAACAAATAAATTGCGAAAACTTGTCTATAAGCCCCTGTGCTATACTTATTTAATGCACTGTATACCACTTAAGCTTTGCCCTGATTAAAAATCCCCTTACGCAAACAATTACCAAAAAAAAATTGTTTTAAAAGTTATTTAAATAAGAAAAAACGACAAGCAGCGCGAAACTATGTATTATGAAAAATTTACACATGAAAATCTTTTGCATGCAACTATAAAGCATTTCATTTACTGGGCCAAGACATGTGTCACAAATTGAAGGTAAATCTCAATATATAAAAAAATGTCAAAGATTGACGCTGAAAAGTAAGACCCTCAAAGACTCTCAAAAATTTCATCATCATCATCATCATCTTTTGGCACCGTGTGAGCCTTGACCTGCTGCAAGTGGGATCTCCATGCATTTCGTCACTAGCGACTTTTTTTCCAATTTCTTTTCCCAAGTTTAGTGATGTCCTCCTCTAGTTTGTTGGCCCATATCATAGGTGGGCACACTGCATTATAAATTTACTGCATTACAAATAGCAGTAATCAGTAAAATTTTACTGATAATGAAGTTTAATTTGCATTACCAGTAAACTTTTACTGATTACTGAAAAAAATTTGCAGTAAAAATATTTTTTTACTGATTACTGGAATTGTAATTCGGTCAGAAGGCAAAACTCAGCGATGCAAATTTTGAAATGCTTGTGTTAAGAAAGGCTAATAGCTAATAGCAAATCAAATTATATTAACAGTATTTTTACTGCAATTTTTTTCAATAATCAGTAAAAGTTTACTGGTAATGAAAATTAAATTGCAATATCAGTAAAATATTATATTTAGTGCATTTTTACTGTTACTGCAAAGTGCCCACCTATGGCCCATATTGTGCTCGGTCTTCCTCTTGCTCTAGTATTGAACGCGCAGACCTCTGTCAGACTGTCCATTCTTGTTATATAGTAAGGCCCAGCCATCTTAAACGGTGCGCTTTGATGAAACGTATAACATTTTCGCTATTCATAAGCTGGGCTCGTCGTTCCACCTTATACACCACTCGCCGTGGTCTTCGTAATTGCTCCAAAAATTTATCTGAGTATTTTTCGTTCGAAGGTTCGGCGTTTTTTTTTATCTGCTTCAATTAGCGTCCACGATCCAACTCCATAGCATCAGACTGGTCTATTGATGGTTTAATTTGTCTGTTTAGTAGTTTCGATTTGAAGAGTTTCGTTGGCGACGCTGTTAACTACTTGAATTCTCTCATAAATGGAGAGGGTTGCATTGTCTCTGCTCAGGTTGAAGGCTAAGTAAAGGTAAAGCATTTGACGATTTCAAAAGATAAATCGCCGATTTTCAGTTTTTCTGATATTGACTTATTTTCTATGGTCATCGTCATATATTTCGTCTTATCTTCGTTGATTTTTAGGCCAAGGAGCGGAAGAAATTTGCAAATCAAAAAACTGTCAAAGCTTTCTAGTATTTCACAGACCAGAAGGTAATTTAAAATTTGAGACTTAAGATTTTTAGTTCTTAAATAAAGAAGCAAATAAACTCAAATATTTTGTATAATTTTGCGGTTGGACGTTCACACTTCTAAAATATGTTTAGCAAGTTTATGCTTTTTGTGCACTAATACACATATGGTACATGCACTGCATACACACGGAGATATAAAATCACGTGGTTAATTTTTTGTGGGTGGAAAGTAAGTTAGGGTAGGCGACAAAGTCAGCAATGTCGAAAATGTAAACTCGACTGAGGCCAATAGAATGTGAAAATTTGCTATGTAAAGATTGGATACCCAGATATCAGGTTAACGGAGACAGAGACTTGGAGAATGATACAGCTTTCAGAGAATGGATACGGATTTCAGGGGGAACCTACTTTCGAAGCGCCAAAATTAAGCTTTTTGAGACTTTCTTGGGTTGATAAAAATATTTTGTATTTTAATCTGTATGTTTGTTGGAATTTTGACAACATATTATTAATAAAATATTAATACTTTAAAGAAAATATTAATAACTAATTTAGAAAAAAATCCCAAAAATGGCACAGACTTCTCTAAATGGAGTCCTGGACAAAATGCGCAACTCCGCCGAGGAAAAAAAAAATTATCAAGAATCAATAAGAATTTTTAGCCACATTAAACTTGCACTTTTGCAATTAAATAAGCTATTGAACTGCGTACCCAAATTTGTTTTAAAAATTCCGAATAAAAAGTTTGAAATTTTATGAATGTTTAAAAATGTTTCTCTAAGTTTGAAACTTAGATTTATGTTTTTTTTTTTAGATTTATTAAAATACTTTTTATTTTTGGAATCACGACAATATTTTACTCAAATATTAATAATTTAAATAATAAAGAATTTTTAGCTTCAAACTAACACTTTACTGCTACTAAAAATAAAAAGTTTGAAATTTTATGAATGTTTAAAAATGTTTCTCTAAGTTTGAAACTTAGATTTATGTTTTTTTTTAGATTTATTAAAATACTTTTTATTTTTGGAATCACGACAATATTTTACTCAAATATTAATAATTTAAATAATAAAGAATTTTTAGCTTCAAACTAACACTTTACTGCTACTAAAAATAAATGAGCTATAGAACTGTATACCCAATTTTTTTATATTCTGAATGAAAATAATGAAATTTTTTAATGTTAAAAAATTTTGCTCAAAGTTGGAAACTTTTATTTACATGTTTTTTGTTAAAGAATGAAATTTTTTTCATAAAATAAAATAATTAAAATTAATTTTAAACAAATTTTTGAAAATTAAAAAAAAAACTTAAATTTTTAAACTTATTTAAATGTTTAAAAATTCACTAATATTTAAAAATTTTCCTCGAATTTTGAAAATTGGATTTATGTGTTTTTGTTAAAGAATGACATTTTTTTATAAAATAAAATAATTGAAATTAATTTTAAACAAATTTTAAAGAAAGAATGAAATATATTTTTATAAAAAAAATAATGATTATTAACTTAAAAAAATTTAAAAAGGAATCCCAACTTGAATTTTTTTTGTTAAGGAATTAAGTATACTTTTATAGAAAAATAATAATAATTAAGGAATATTTTAAAAAAATTTTGGAAAATTTTGCAAAAAATTAAAAAAAAATGCAAAAACTGCAAAACAAAAATTGATAAAAAATTAAAAAAGGTGAAAAAAAAATTTTGGAAAAATTTGAAAAGAATTGAAAAGAATTGGAAAAAAATGTCTTTTTTAGTTTTGTCAAAAACTTATCAATATGCCCCTCACTTTATAAAAAAATTTGCAACTTCAGTAAATTTGAAAAAATATTTAAAAAAAATTAAATTTTAAGAAGTTAAAAAAAAATTTATTGAATTAATTATTTGAAATTTAATTAAAGTCATATAATTTTAATTAATTAATTTAAATTAAAAGAAATTTTTTTTTTAGTTTTGTCAAAAACTTATCAATATGCCCCTCACTTTATACAAAAATTTGCAACTTCAGTAAATTTGAAAAAACACAAGTTATATTAAAAAAGATTTAAATTTTAAGAAATTATAAAAAAAGTTAATTTAATTAATTATTTTAAATTTAATTAAAATAATTTAGTTTTAATTAATTAATTTATATTAAAAAATTTTTTTTTTAGTTTTGTCAAAAACTTATCAATATGCCCCCCCCTTTATACAAAAATTTGCAACTTCAGTAAGTTTGAAAAAACACAAGTTACATTAAAAAAAGATTAAAATATTTTAAAAAATTAAAAAAAAAATTAATTTAATTAATTATTTTAAATTTAATTAAAATAATTTAGTTTTAATTAATTAATTTAAATTAAAAACTTTTTTTTTTAGTTTTATCAAAAACCTATCAATATGCCCCTCACTTTATACAAAAATTTGCATCTTCAGTAAATTTGAAAAAACACAAGTTTTTTTATCTTTCTTTTATTAACTTCATTTAAATTCATTTTTATGTTTAAAAATTCACTAATGTTTAAAAATTTTGCTCGAATTTTGAAAATTGGTTGTATATGTTTTTTTGTTAAAGAGTAAATTTGAAAAAACACAAGTTTTTTTATCTTTCTTTTATTAACTTCATTTAAATTCATTTTTATGTTTAAAAATTCACTAATGTTTAAAAATTTTGCTCGAATTTTGAAAATTGGTTGTATATGTTTTTTTGTTAAAGAGTGAAATATTTTTATAAAAACAAAGAATAATTAAAATTTATTTTAAAAAATTCCTTAAATATTTAAAATTTCATTAATGATTAAAAATTTTGCTCGAATTTTGAAACTTCGATTTATGTGTTTTTTGTTAACGAATGACATATTTTTTATGCAAGAAAGAATTAAAATTAATTTAAATTTTTTTTTTTTTTAATTAAAAACAAAATTAAAAAAAATTGAAATTTTAATAAATTAAAAAAACAATGTTTAATTAATTTAAATTAAAAAAATTTTTTTTTTAGTTTTGTCAAAAACTTATCAATATGTCTCGCCCTTTTTACAAAAATCAAAATATTGCAAATTTGGCAAGTTTAAAAAAAAAATTTTTTTTACCTTCTTTTACTTTCTTCATTTTTTTTCAACTAAAAAACTTTAAAACTATGGGTTCTTATAGAGCAAAGGGTCGATTAATTTTAAAATAAGACGTAATGATAAGTTCAAAAATGTAATTTTCAAAACATTTATTTTTTTAATTTGTGATAAGAAGGACGCACTCCTATATGGATTCTATTTAAAGGTTGTAGCTCATATAAAAATAAATAAACAACTGGCGCGTACATTTCTGTTAGGTTTTTGGTCGAGCTCCTCCTCTTATTTGTGGTGTGCGTCTTGATGTTGTTCTACAAATGGAGGGGCCTACAGTTTCAAGCTGACTCCGCACGGCAGATATTTTTATGAGGAGCTTTTTCATGGCAGAAATACACTCGGAGGTTTGCCATTGCCTGCCGAGGAGCGACCGATCTTAGGAACTTCAAATTTCGAATCATAAATTTTACACTTTATTCTTGACAGTAAGGAATTTCCTCCCTCAGATCGAAAGAGGGTATGAAATTTCAACTCCATAAGTAATGAATATTGAAAGACCAGATAGAGCGTAAGGCTTGGTGTGTAAGTATATAAGTATAGGGATATGTACTTGTATGTAGTAGCAAATTCGATCGGAAATCTGTGTATGTACTTTTTAATTTTTTAACAATATTGCAATAATAGTTATTAAATAAGAATAACAAAAAAGAGCCAATAATGCATAAAAGAATGACTTCACATTTCAACTTTTCAGTTTGAAGAAATTTTTGGAATTTCGAAATTTTTGCTGCCGCACTAACAAAACCCCAGACAACTCCACTGTATAGCACAAATGCTACTAGCGATGTTTGTATGTAAAAATGCAGCTATGTGCATATGCAACTGCCATTGCCAACTGCTTTTAGTTTGTTCAGCAGCAACAACAACAAAAACACCAGCAACAGCAGCAGCATTACCTGCCACAGCAAAAACTGTCGCTCCACCACAAATGAACTGAAAAAGGAGGCATTCAAGCAAAATGCAAGCAACAACAACAATGGCAGCAGCAACAACACAACGAAGTAAAAAGAAAACGCAAAAAGAACAAGGGAAACATACACTTTTTTCGCCTTGGCACTCACAGCAACAATTTTATTCCTTATGAATGCCAACGCTGTGAAAATGCCTCCGCGTTTGACCAACGAATGAGCAATCGTCACAATGCACGACTGGCGAATGCAACGACTGTCTCTCTGTCTAGGCGTAAGTCGCGCATAAAAGCTCGCCTGCCTGCCTGCCTGCCTCCCTCCATGCCCTACCCCACCATCTAACCACTGGTTGCTTAGTCAATTGTCAATTGCACGTTCGGTCGCTGCAGTCGGTTTGTCTGTCTGCTTGCTTGGCTGTCGCCTACTGGCGTGGTTGTCCGGCGGCCTGTCTGCGTGCCTGCTTGGTCACATTTTTATCTTTTGAGGAATATTACGAAAACACGCAATGTCTGCGCGCGCACACTGGCCGCCGTCGCCACCACCACCTTCTGTGTCCCAAGCATGCCGGAGTCCACACACAAGCGCATACACACACACACACGTTGCACCTACACCCGTACTCCTTTGCTGAGCTTAGGTGCAACACCGCAACTGGCAAGCATTCAGCCGATTGTGCTTGGGTTCCGATGGATGCGCGTTGCAAATACGCCGGCAAAGTGCACGTAACATTGATAAAAGCAAAAACAACAAAATTGTGAGAGAATAGGAATGCCAACTATTTTCCGTTGTTATGTTGTTATTGTTGTGATGTTGTTATTATTGTTGCATCCATTGCTATTGCTGCTGCTGCTGCTGTACGAGTATCAGCTTCTTCCGCAGCAGTTGTTGTGCACCCCAAAGGCAGCAGCAGCAGCAGCCACAACAACAGCAAGACGAGCAACATTCGCAGATGCACTCCATGGAACTCCATTGAGGTAGAGGCAAGTAAGTGGGTACAAATGGTAAGGATGTTGCCATCAACACAGATAAAGAAAACTTGGTTTTAAGGAGAGATACTCGCAGTAAACTCGTTGACTGAAGGATGAGTTTATTGAACTCGAAAGATCTGATGGTACCATCTGGGAGCTTTGTGCGCGGAGCTAACATAGACAGAATACTGCTCAACATTGTACAGTCCTACAAGTATGGAATATATGCTATCTCTTTCTAGCGACGGATCTGACTATGAATTGCGTAACTATTTTGAATGGGCGAATGGGAAGAAAGTTGAAAGAAATATGAGATTCTGCTTCCAATTCAAGGAGAAATCTGGAACATCAAAACAAATGTCATGGGAAAAAAATTTAATAATAAAATATTCAAGAATGTTTCTATT
The DNA here is from genome assembly GCF_027943255.1 of Anastrepha obliqua. NCBI lineage: Eukaryota > Metazoa > Arthropoda > Insecta > Diptera > Tephritidae > Anastrepha > Anastrepha obliqua. Next base: position 85,505,031 of record NC_072896.1, on the reverse strand, counting down.
TAAAACCAAATGTTCTCAACTGGTAGAAATTTTCAGCACCCAAGGCATCCAATACTTGTAGATCTCCTGGTCAGTTTCTAAAGGAGACAAAAGGCATAAAAGTGGTTACATTTCTCAAGTTCAGCTATTATTTATTTGCGAGGGTTATGAAGGCCTTCCAGAGACCAAATATGCTTGTAATTTTTCTGTAGAATAATTTCTTAAGTAGATATAATAATCCCAAAGTAAAAAAGATCAGTTAGTTATCCCAAGCCGAAAATTCTCTTCGAACTTCTTAAAATTGTCAACTCAGGTAGAAGTTGGGAGGGATCATTAATATTTCTGTCGCAGTTCCTCCTGTCACTAAGCAGGGGGGACTGTAGGAGGCTGGTTGGACTGATGACGGGCCACTTTCTATGGGCAAAGCACATGGAAAAGGTGAGCATCTCAGACACTGCACTCTGCCCAGCATGTGGAGAGAAGGATGAGGCGGCGGACCACTTTCTGTGCGTCTGCCCCGCCTTCGCTCGAATCAGGCTTGAGATCTTTGGCACTGATGTGTTAACAAGCAATCACCTTGGCTCCTTGGCACCACAAGATCTACTCAGATTTCTTCGGAGGTCGAGTAGATTTAGTAGAAAATTGAAAAGGGAATCCGAGTGCTGTACAATGGACTTAATTGTGTCTGAGTGCTGTACTTGCTAGTCTGTCCCGACAAAACAAAATATTTCTTTGAGCATTAAAAGCGTTTAATGCTTAAGCACCCTTAACACCCTTTTTGGGTGCTTGGCCAAGCTCCTCCTCCTCCTCCTATTCGTGGCGTACATCTTCATGTTGTTCCATATATGAAGGGATCTACTAAATGAAGGAGCTTTTTCATGGCAGAAAAACACTCGGAGGTTTGCTTTGGCTGCCGAGTGGCGACCGATATTAGAAAAAACTTTTTGTGTCATTTTAGAAGCAAAACAATTAATAGCAAGTATTTTTTAATAAAATTCTCATTTACTTCGACGGAGAGCTTGAAGCACGCAGAACTTCAGTCATTGCATAAGGCGCATATCTTCAAGACCCAGCCCAAATACACAACCTCAAAATCGGAATAAGGAAAGCAATACATACAGCAAATAATACACCAACTATTAGGGGTCTTTTCAGACATACTTATTTCTAGAAATGAGTGTGGGATGCACTCGCAGTAACCGCCACTTAAGCTTTTGACCGGCGAATCACCGCAAAATCCTTTTTTCGAGCTCGCAGCCATATGAAGAACTGTCCCTTGCTTTTGCGATTCTCCTCTCAACCTGCACTCAATCACTTTCTTCTCCGATGGTTAGGTTAGGTCAGGCTGCTTGTCTAAGATAAGACAACCGGTTGCCCTGAGACACATTGGGATACCTGTATTTGATGTTCATCACCTAACTAAGTTGCTTAAGCCACTTAGATCTTTTTAAGACGGTAACTAGTCCCTCCAGTGAGACATTTTGCAAATATCCCAGGTCTTAAAAGAATTTATCGCCAAGATATCATATTTGGCACGACTTCTTTGAAGTGCAGGGCATTCACAGAGGAGGTGTTGTACCGACTCAATTTCTTCTTAATCTCCACAACTCTTACAGAAGTCATTGTGAGGCGCACCCATTCTACTGGCTAGGGTGCTAGATAATAGTGCTATGACCGGTGTGTATCCGCGCTGAGTAAGGAAGAAGATAGCCATAGCTACCTATCTGCCAGAAGCTCTTCCGTTTAGATGGGTTAACGACTTGCAACGAATGTTGCAGCTGCTGTAGTATCTCGACCACATTGCCGAGCCCACTTCCGCAGTGATACCACAGCGAGCGCAGTGGTCGTCTGCGAGTTATCGGTGCGTGGCGAAGATGGGCTGCGTAAATTTTGTTTAACTGTACTCTGTATGACAAACTTTCCGTATGCTGAGTATGAGAAGAAAACTCCTTCAGTGATGAGGCTCAATTCTAGTAAAGTAAGCAAAATTGTTAGAATCTAAGCCGATGTGGATTTTGATTTGGCGTATTAGTACTTTTTTCTTCAAGGATGTGTAAGAAACTGGGGTCACTGAAACACGGTATTTTTCTTTGATTCGCTATAAGTATTTGAATATACGTCGAAAATTTGTGAAAAACTCACTATAAAACCATCGAAAACTACTAAGTACTATAATCTCTCTTCAATATTAATGACAAAAATTAAAAGAAAATCCGTGGTGGGGAGTTTTTTACAAATGATAAACTCCCAAAAGTACATTTTATCATAAAAAATAAAATTTAAAAAATTTAGAAAAATGTTAAAAAAACGAAAATATTTTACTTTCAATATTGAATAAATCTGAAAGTTATGATTTTTTTCAAGTAGATTTTATCATAAAAAAAAAAAAATTTAATATATATAAAAAAATGTTGGAAAAAAACGAAAATATTTCATTTTAAAAACTCTATACCATAATTTTCAACAACTAATAAATCTCAAAGTTATGATTTTTTTAAGTGCATTTTATAATAATTTTTTTTTTTTTATGTAAAAAAAATTTGGAAAAAACAAAAATATTTCACTTTAAAAACTCTGTACCATAATTTTCAACATTGAATAAATCTCAAAGTTATGATTTTTTTAAAGTACACTTTATCATAAAAAAAATTAAAAAAAAGTGTTGAAAAAAAAATATTTCACTTTAAAAACTCTATACCACAGTTTTTATTATGCAATTTTTTTAAACTACATTTTGCCAGAAAAAATTTAGAAAATTTACAAAAAAGATTTAAATATTTCAGTTTGAAAACACAACAACATAATTTTCAACATTGAATAAATCTTATGTATTTTTTTTTTTAATTTTTTCAGTTTTCTTATTCTACTTCAAGCCCACACACAAACCATCTTTTACAAAAATTAAGGACAATGCCCAAAATACTTGGATCACTTCACCTGGAATCTCTCACTGACTGATCAGCTTTTTGTCCAGCTAGTTTTATGTAGCTTGACATTTTCCTGTATTTCTAAGGATATGGCAACCATATTCGCAGCAATATGCCAACGAAGCAGTCATAAACGCAACAACTCACCATTGCAGTAGCAACAACAAAAGTAGGAGCAAGACTAACAACAGTAACAGCAACAAAGGGTAGACAGTCATCAGCAGCAGCAGCAACAGCAATGACAACAAAGCTGTCGAGAGGGGCTGGAACGATGGGCTTTGGCGCAAAAATAGTATAACAATCCATTGCTTGCAATAGCAAAAGCAGTAACAACAATAACATCCCAGCAGCAGCAGCACCGCAGCACTACTTTTCATAGGACAAAGTCTTCGCATTTTATTGCGCTTTAGTTTGCCAAGCAATAAAAACACGAGGACTACGACGACGACGGCAACGGCGACGATAACGACAACTGAAAAGAAAATAAATACAGCAGAAGTATGGGGAAATAAATATAAAGAAATAAGAATTAGAAAAATAAAAATTATTGTTAAGCAAAAAATGGCAAATGACGAGGAAAAGAGTCACATCGCAATATGCGCATAACAATAAAATAAAAGCAAAAGTAAACAAAAAAAAAACAAAAGTAGCAATAACAACAACAACAAGCAGAAATATCGCAGCAGCTATAGGTGCCTAGCAACAACAAAAGGTGCCTTAAAAGCGAAAATACCCGTCGTTGCTGCATTCAAGACAAAATTTTTATGGGCTGTTCTTTTGGTTGTTATTGCTGTAAGTTGCTGTAAGTTCTTGTCGTTGCTGTTATTGCTGCTGGCCGTTTGTTGGCTGTTGCCCGCTACCCACTGCCGCTTGAAACTGCGCCATTCCATAGTTTGCAGGCAAGCCGTTGGTTGCTATTGCTGTTGTTATTGTTGTTATTATTGTTGGTATTGTTGTTGTTATTATTATTGTTGGTGTTGGTGTTATTGTTGTTGTTATTGTTGTTATTATTGTTGTTGTTAGTTCGACTAATGCAATTGTTGCATAGCTTAGGCACTTTGCCGCTTGGCCGCTTGGCCGCAAGTAGGCGAAGGTGGAGTTGAGAGTCGGAGTTCCTCGAAGTGTGCACTCCATGGCACTGTCCTAGCTGCAGCACTGGTCGCGCCTTTGACTGCCTTTAGCTGCCGCTTGCCGCCTGCCGCCTGCTGCAATATGAGCAGCTGAAAGACGTTTATGAATATATTTTTACGTAAAAATTTCAATTATAAATGATAAAATAGATTATGATCGTGCCTTTTGCATTTATTGTGCTTATTTTGCCGATGCATCACTTTTTGCTCACTTCCCTTTCCTTTCAAAGTTTTTTTCGTTTTTTTGTGATTTATTTTTGCTTTTGCTTTAATTTTAATTTTTGCATTTTTCTGATGCTAAGGTTTTTTTCAGCCAAGGTTTGCATTGTGTTGCACAAGCAAATATGCCAGGATATACATATTTATGATTATGTGGCTGTCGAGATGCCCAAGATGCTGAGGATGCTGCGCATGTTTGCGCGATGAAGATGAAAGATGTTGTTGCTATTGCTATTTTGCTGGTGTTATTGCTTTTGTTGTCATCGCTGGCATAGATTTGCGGCGTTTCAACCCCATTTTACAACTACCCATAATTTGTGTGGCAACAACTATTTTTCCATGGCGACTTCAGTTGAGTTTATGTTTTGCCAAAAAATATTTTAATCTTTTTGCTTTAAATATTGAAAAGTACGCTTTACTATTAAGTGATTTTTATGACAAAAAGTTTTCGTTTTGTTTTTTTTTTTGTAACTTCATCAAACATGCAATTGTCGTAGACACTATCGAGTAAGCCACTTTGTTCGCGTCGAGCCATAAACTTGGCATTCAACACGTTTACGAAAAACGCGCTCGACTCCCAACAAGCGAACTCGGCACGGCACGTTTGCGACACATTTGACCTCATTACAAAAACAACAGTGCCAACAAAGTCAAACAAACAGCCTAGAGCTATAAATGCACTCGGCTAGAATTGACCAGCTCGTTGGCAAAAAGGTGAAGCAAAAATAATGCACTTAACAACAATTATGACAATGAAACTGTGGCACGTACAAGTAACAAAGAACAGGCGACTTTTTTGATTTATACGAATAACAAGAAGAACATTTGGGAATATTTGGGACATTGAACAACAAGCATTTGTCGCAAAAAAACAAGTAAGTTTTGATATAAAATTTAAGAGTTGTGCTTTAAAGTCAAAATTTCCAAACACATGGACTCAAAAGTCCCCGGTCTAACACATAGATGGCACTAGTTTTTTTGCATTCACCTCTTTCACCTTCTTATAAAGGGTGGTTAAATTTCAAGGGCCGATATTGAATGGAAACCACACCTAAACGTCAAGTTTTTTTCTGAATTTGATTTAATATTTTTTCAATTTCAGACTAACTCAATTTGAACCATGGAAAGATACACAATCGAGCAATGCGTTAAAGTTATTTAGGCATTCAAATCAAAATGCATATCTCGCACTTCGTGATTCAGTGATGAGGCACATTTTCGCCTCAATGGATTCGTCAATAAGCAGAATTGCCGCATTTGGGCGAATGATAATCCAAGAGTGATTGCCGAAAAACCAATGCACACACAAAGAGTAACTGTTTGGCGCGGTTTATGGGCCGACGACATCATTGGGCCGTATTTTTTCCAAAATGAGGCCGGTCAGGCAGTTACTGTGGGATGATAACGTACTTTTTATGGCCCGAATTGGAAGATATGGATGTGGACGATATGTGGTTTCAACAGGATGGTGCAACTTATCACACAGCTAACGAAACAATGGCTCTTTTGCGCGAAAAATTTGATGGCCGAATAATCTCCCGTCGCGGCGATGTCAATTGGCCGCCAAGATCATGTGATTTCACACTGTTGGACTTCCTCTTTTGGATTTATTTGAAACAAACGGTGTACAACGATAAGCCAGCAACAATTCAAGAGCTAAAGGATGGGATAATTCGGCATGTTAACGACATAGAACCTTAATTATGCCTCAGCGTCATCGAAAATTTGGACCATCGGTTGGAGGTGTGCCGCTGAGGCCGCGGCAGCCATTTGGCCACTATTTTGTCTTATACGTAATTGAGTCATACCAGTATTATCATAATAAAGAGAAATGATAATAATTTCTTAAAACAATTGTATTTTATTCAAACTCAACACCGGCCCTTGAAACTTAACCACCCTTTATATTAGGTGCGCAACTAAGTTCCCGCTGTTTGTCAATAGATGTCGCCAGCAGTGTGTGCTAGTCGATTCTAACATAACCTAAAAGTCATAAACTAAGCTTAAATATATGGTAAACAAACTGCTTCGACGCATTAGTGATTTTGTTTTGGTATCATATACTTTTGGTTTTGCGAAAATGTCTGATTTTGTGCCGAATAATCGTCATTTGCGGGAAGTGTTGATTTTCCTCTTACATTCGAAAAAAACGACGGCTGAAGTGCATCGAGAGCTACAAAAAGTTTATGGAGATGCCGCTTTAAATGAAACAACGTGCCGAGATTTGTTCCGTCGCCTCAAAGACGGTGATTTTACTGTTAACGACCGTCCGCGTGAAGTAAGGCCAAAAACCTTCGAAGTCGCTGAATTCGAGGCATTGCTCAATGAGGATCCATGGCAAACGCAAGAAGAGCTTGTTTCAGTATTAGGAGTTAATCGCAAATCCATTTCCAAGCGATTGCATGCTTTGGTGCTTTGGGAATGATTCAGAAACATGGGACTCGGGCTACTTATGAGTTAAAACCAAGGGATGTTGAACGTCGTTTTTTTGCCTGTAAACAACTGCTCCAGCGGCAAAAAAGGAAGGGTTTTCTTCATGGCAGCGTGACGGGTGATGAAAAATGGATTCATTACAGCAATCCAAAGAAAAGAAAGTCATGGGGACTGTCCAGTCCTGCTTCTAAGTCGTCGCTTCGGCCGAATATTTACGCTGCGAAGGTTATGCTATGTATTTGGGGGGACCAAGTTGATGTTATTTATTATGAACTGTTGAAACCAAGCGAAACCATCACTGGGGACCGGTAGCGACTTCAATTGATGAGATTGAGCCGAGCACTGCGCGAGAAGCGGCCGCAATACGCGGAGAGGCATGAAAAAGTGATTCTACAGCATGACAACGCTCGGCCTCTCGTTGCCAAACGCGTTAAAACCTACCTGGAAGCACTGAAACGGGAAATCCTACCCCACCCTCCATATTCTCCAGATATTACGCCGTCCGATTATCACCTGTTCCGACCGATGGCACATGGTCTACCTGACCAGCAGCTCCATTCATATGAAGACATCAAAAAATAGCTTGATCCGTGGATAGCCTCAAAAGATGACCAGTTTTACCGCGACGGTATACGAAATCTACCAGAAGGATGGGAAAAAGTAATAGCCAGAGATGGGCAATACTTTCAATGATTCACTTGTAACCATTTTTTCAGAGTAAAGTTGTATTTTCATCAAAAAAACAGCGAAAACGTATATATATAATTGGCGCGTACACCCTTTCTGGATGCTTGGCCGAGCTCCTCCGCCTCTTTGTGGCGTGCGTCTTGATGTTGCTCCACAAATGGAGGGGCCTACAGTTTCAAGCCGACTCCGAATAGCAGATATTTTTTATGAGGAGCTTTTTCATGCGACCGCTATTAGAAAAATGTTTTTCTTTATTTTGGTGTTTCACCGAGATTCGAACCTACGTTCTCTCTGTGAATTCCGAATGGTAGTCGTGCACCAATCCATTCGGCTACGGGTGCCGCCAAGTTATTACTTACCTTAAAAACACAGCAGTTAAAATTTCATGATATTCTCTTCATTAGTTCGTGAGTTATTGGTTTGAAAGGGACGCTACGTTTGTTAATTTCAAAACGTATTTTAGTTTTACACTACTTCTTGTTGGAGAGAAATACCGTTCAAGCGAAGCAATGGGTTGAAGAGTGTTATGGGGAGTCCGCTCCATCAAAAACAAAAATAAAACGATGGTTTGCTGACTTCAAACGTGGCCGTAGAGACACATATGATCCACAACGCAATGGACGTCCAAATGAGGTGGCAACACCAGAAAACATCAAAAAAATCCACAAAATCGTTTTCCAAAAGCGAAGTTGCGTGTTTTAACTGACATCGTAACGATATCAAAAGAACATGTTGGCTTTATGGCGCCAGCGTTTGACTATGAGAAGGCTCTCTCTCTTCAAAGTGGGTGCCGTATTTGTTCATATGTGATAATGGACGAAACATGGATCCATCACTTCAATCCGGAATCAAAACAATCGTGTTCTGAGTGAACATCAACTATTGAACCCCGTCCAAAACGCCCGAAAGCTCAACAATTTGTCGGAAAAGTTATGGCCTGGGTATTTTGGGATGTGCGTGGTGTAACATTCGTCGACTATCTAGAGAAGGGAAATACCATCAGCGTATCATCAGAATATACAACAGTGAATATATGTAATATAGCGTTATTGGAGCTTTCGAAGGTCGAAATTACAAAGAAACGTCCGCACATGGCAAAGAAAAAAATTTGTTTCATCAAGACAACATACCCTGAATTGTTTCCACATCCTCTGTAATATTCGCCAGCTTTGGCTCCCAGCGACTATTTTCCGTTCGCAGGCTGAAAAAATTCTTGCCGGTAAGAAATTTCGCCCGAATGAAGAGGTTATCGCTGAAACTGAGGTCTATCTGAAGCCGAAAGATAAGTCGTTCTACAAAAGTGGTATTAGAGCGGCGCTGGAATGATTGCATTGTTCTTGATGGAAATTACGTTCATGAATAAAGTTAACTATGAACGAAAACAAAAACGTGTTTACTTTGTTAGGCCTGAGACTTTTGAGCCCATGTATTAGGTGAGGGTTTTTTTTAGTGGCGAAGAACGTTAAATTGGCAATACTATTTTGAGGTTAGTTTAGTTTGGCAATTCATCAGTAAACTAACGCCGGAGCAAATTGCTCATATTTATTTCGTAAAACTTGGTAAGGGCTCTGACGACGCTATGATGCCGAACGAAATTCGTCAACTCTTGTAAGGTGAGATCAAATCTCTTGGCTGTGCAGATAACATTCCTCTGATCTAGGTTCCAGGACATAGAAACATAGAGGGAAATGAAATTGCTGATGAGCTTGCCAAGAAGGGGACTGAATTGGCCTCAGAGACCTCCTAACCGGTCATCGGCATCCCCCTGACAGTTGTTAAAGGGGAACTGCACAAATTATTTCTCAGGAAAGTGTAGAAAAGATGGAGCTCCATTTCTTCTTGAGCGATTTCGAAAACCCTGTGACCCCAATATAATATACGGAGGACTCAGAAAGTTTTGCGGACTCCACGCCATTCAATTTCAAAACATGTAGCTGTGCTTACCAGTCATTGTACGATCGGCACACACGCGAAAAAGATAAGTTTACCATTTAACCACCATTGCAGTGCGGATTTGGCAGCAAGACGATTAAGGTCACTGGGTGTTACTTTCTTCGGTAGCCAGGGACAGTGCTCGAACTTAAATCTCTGGCTGGTTATAAGTATCTGCCTGTTGGATGTCTGAAAATGGTATCAAAACGGCGCTTACCAGAGTATCAGGGTGGTGAAATTGAAATTTGAAAAGTCGAGCCAAGAAACACCGAGAGATTTGGCAACTCCTAAAACACTCAGGCTAAAAAACCAATTGTATTTAAAGCTCTGGAAACTGAAAGAGAAGGAGAGAAATAACAGAAAGAAAGAAATAGGATGGCATAGAGACAGAGACAGAGAAAGAGATACCGAATCCTGTGAGAATTTTCCAAATTCTTTGGTAGATCTGAAAATATCCTTCAGTTTGAGAGAACGAATTTTGCTCCTTCTCATGACATCGGAACGCATAATTTGCTCTAGCAAATGAAGAACACTCACAGAAAAAATGCTCGGTGTTATCCGCCTCCTCTAAGCAAGATAGACGGGTTCTCAATGATTCCAAAGGTGATCGTATTTTGATTGTGTTCTGTAATAATTCCTACCATCAACCGAACGTCTTTTCTTCCAAGTTTTAGAGTGGCACTTCAACCATTTCACCTGCCTGCCTTAATCGTCTAACAATTAAGTTTGAGTGGTTTCTTAAAATAAGGGTCAAAAGGACCCCTTTAGAAGGGAACTAGTGGGTAAAAATGTTCTAAGAAAATATTTGCCTTAAAATTCTAGGATAAGTCTCTTGAAACACCCAACCCCAAAATTCAACTTGAACGCCTCAAATAAGTCGACATGGGCTAAGTGTATAAGGACACATATCGTTAGTGTGTAGTGAAAATCTACTTTGGTAAAACTTCAATACAGTGAAACCTCTCTTTGCGGTCACCCAGCTGCGGTCAGTCAGCTTTTGTCCGTCCAAGACAGGAGGGTAATGCAAGGTAATGAGGGTAACTTCTTCCGGTACAAAAGATTTGGTATAAAAAAAATATTCCCTCAAGGGAGATGTCCGTCTAATAGAGGTGTCCATTAGAAGAGGTCCAACTGCATATGTAAGCTACCGTACAGGGCGTAAAATAAGAATTCTTACTTACTAAAAAATACTCCCTTTTCAATAATATAGCCGTGAGCTCTAAGATATGCACTCTGCAGCCCACCAAAGTCGAATTAAGTAAATGAATTTGCTTGCTAGCAGATTGAGTTTTAAAAAAATTATATTATAGCTGAAATGTGTATTCCAAAAATAAAAATTGCAAAGGATATTGAAATGCAAAAATAAAAATTGAAATGAAAAAATTGTAACGGATATAAACCTACATTCACACATACGTATAAAAGGCACTGACAAGCCGACATTACTTAGCTACAGTTGTCGTCATCCTTTTTCTCAACCTCATTCGCGTTACCTCGTAATTTCCATTCTAGTAAAATTTGAAAACCGTAAATAAATGGCGAAATTCCAGTACAAATGCCCGCCCATTCAGAGTGACAGACACATAAAAATATTTACAAATGCCCAAATCAATGCATTCACGCCTATTGGTCAATTAAGACACACAAAAAACACCTTTTATTTGCGTTTATTCGTTTGCTTGTAATGGTATACTTATTACCAATGGCAGTAGTAAAATTTGCATGCGGTCGAAAACACCTACGACTTTGGTATGTGGGCGCCGAAATTTCAAATTTCAAACAAGTCGTTGTGGAAATTATTTACATTCAAGTATAGTAATTGAACTTATGTGTGTACTTACTCACACACACACACATGCATATGCACTTTGAACAATATTTGCAAATAAAAAGAAATTATTTCTTAAATGTCTCTCAGGGTACTTACAATCATCGAAAATACATACATACATTCATACGAATGTGTGCGTGCATTGACAAAACAACAGACAAAAAGTGAATTGCATGAAACTTTTTTTGGCTTTTCAGTTCTTCAATTGCCGGTACTTTTCATAAACATAGTCATATACATACGTATGTGTGCGTGTATGTACATATGTACATAAACCCAGCAGGGAAACCTCAACTAATGCATAAAATTTCAGGTTCACAGCAAAACAAATAAATTAAAGGGTTTCCGGAGATCTGTTACTTGTACTGCTTGATTTTGGAAATCAGTTGTTATGCAACTTCGTCTTAACATCAAAGTTTTCTGGGGAGTGTACTGTGAACAGTGTACTACTGTGGGCAAAAAGTAAGGTGAATTTATTTGTCAAACTTCGCGATATTAAAATTTTGCTCTAGTTATTTTTTTCATGAGTTGGCAGCACTGTTAATAATATCTGGACCAACTTTCATGGGAATGTCATTATCAGTAATATATTTACGCTTGTGTTTACCAAACGACCAACAGTGCATTTTTCGATTTTTACAATGTCTGATTTGATTGAGCAGAGAAGTGCCATCAAATTTTGTTTGCGGAATGAAATTTCGGCTGCGGAAACGTTTAGCATGTTGCAGAAGGCATTTGGTGATTCGACCATGTCACAGAAAAATGTTTATAAGTGGTACAAAGACTTCAACGTGTTGATGACTTGGAGCGCTCATGACCACCATCGACGTCAACAGATGACCAACACGTCAATAAAGTGAAGGAGTTAGTGCTCAAAAATCGTCGGTTGACTGTTAAAGACCTTACTGATATGATCGGAATATCAGAAGGATCTGTGAAAGCCATTTTGAAAGACCATTTGGGCCTACGAAAAGTCAAATCTCGTTTGGTACCGAAAACTCTCGATTTCTTGGAAAAAAGTCGTCGCGTTGATGTGTTTGAAACAATGCTTTCAGACTATCAAGACAAGCTCAAATGCATCATTACGGGAGATGAGACTTGGATTTATGCTTACGACCCTGAAACAACCGACCAATCAAGCGAATATCGTGCTAAAGGCGAGGCCAGACCGAAAAGAGCACGTCAAAGTCGTTCAAAAATAAAGGTCATGATGACAGTTTTTTTCGATTTTCGTGGTGCACTATGAATTCCTTCCACCTGGCCAAACTGTTAATAAGGAATATTATTTGAGCGTTATGCGTCGTTTACGTGAAGCAATTCGTCTAAAAATACCAGAATTATGGGCCAACAACTCTTGGTTTTTGCATCACGATAATGCACCGTCTCACACTGCACTCGTTCTTCGTGACCATTTCGCCAAAAATTCCACGCATATCGTTCCGCAACCACCGTATTCGCCTGATTTGGCTCCGTGTGACTTCTGACTATTCCCAAAACTCAAGAGACCACTCCGGGGAACGCGTTTCGAGTCGATTGAGGAGATAAAAGCTGAATCGAAAAAGGTGCTGATGGCTATACCGGAAATGGACTATTTGGCATGTTTCGGGGATTGGAAAAATCGTTGGCATAATTGTATTTCATCGAGAGGGGCTTATTTTGAAGGGGATGAAATTGATTTACAAGAATAAATAAAGATTTTTCATTTTACAACCAAATTCACCTTACTTTTTGCCTACAGTAGTATTTTTGACTATAAACTATTATAATTTATGTACTATAGTGTAATTCAACCAGTCTTATATCTATCTTTGTCTCTATTGTATACCTATCCATCTTTCTCCCGATCTTTTTATATCTATCCCTATCTCTATCTCTATCCGCTTGTGGATCAGCTTTTGTCGTTCATAAACAAGATGACGACTGGACGTCACGTAAATTTAAATTACATGACATATCGTCCCCTTAGTATAACAATAGCCTATGTGCTCATAGGCTATTATTTTTTTATTGATTTTTTGGATTCTCCGCCGTCGATTTTATATGTGGTCAAAATTTTGTCAAATTCTAGTTCCACAAAGTGGGTCAAAACGTCAGTCAAAAAATAATAAATATTTACAGACATAACGAGATTTGAGTGAGAGCTACTTTCGACAAAAAGTTTGAAATTCATTTTCTCAAAACATCAAAAAATTTATAGGCTATTTTAATACTAAGGGGACGATATGCACTGCCTTCCAGGCTGAAGCTCTAGCAATTGACGCTGCACTGAAGTGGGCTCAGAAAGAATTGAAAACGGAAAAACTAGTCATATATAGCGACAGTCGCTCTTGTTTGGAAGCTATCCAAAATCGGAGCAATCTTAATCCCTTAATAGCATCAATTCTTCAGCACCTGCACCTTCTTCGCCAGGGACACAGAATTGACTTTTACTGGGTCAAATCTCACATCGGTATTGAAGGAAACGAGCGCGCAGATGAGCAGGCAAAAGAAGCTGCAAATCAAGGAGTTAATCGAGTATACACTGCATTTCCTTCAAGCTATGCTATACGGCAAATTCGTCTTAAAATATTGGAGTCATGGCAACAGGGGCATGCCGAAGATACCACTGGCTCCATTACGAAGACTTTCTTCCCAATTCTTGAAGATACGCAACTATACCGACAACTCTTTGGGATATCATTCAAATTGACACAGATCTTTACTGGCCATGGTTTCAATAAGGCATACTTGAAGCGATTAAAATCATTGACCAAGACTGGTGCCCGTGTGACCAACTCAATGTGCAGAGTATGCATCATCTTTTGCACGACTGCGCACGCTTTCACAATGCACGACATAAGCACGAAACGTTCTGTGCACAATATGATATTCCAGCATTTAACCCATTAAATCCCAACCTTATATAAAACAATTTTTTTTAAATGCGTTTATAAAACGTTTATTGAAATAGTGTAATTAAGCTCCTTAAAAAAGAAAAACATGAAAAAAAATCAAAGAAATGCATTTTTTGGGCTGTACCCAATCGAGTACAATGGGATAATATGTATATACATTCCCTGTATATGAAAATATGGAGTATTAAATAAAGAGACACTTTCAAAGACTTCCTTGGTTATTAGTTCGGTTAACAGTATGGAAGTTTTTGAAACATTCTCTCTCCACGCAAAGGGCTACATTGCATAAATCGCAAATCCATCGAATTCTTTGGTGACACTCCCTGCACCTCAGCTGATTCGATATCCTTTTGGGAAAATGGTTATATGAGGAACCAGCTACTGATGCCTTTGTTGATCGTTTTGAAGATATGTCCCGCATATTATAGTTGCGTAAATAAAATCGCACAATTTCACGTTGGTATTGCAACAAGTCGCATTGACTCTTACTTGCCATTTTATAAAGCTTTCATGCGTTTACTACGCACGAGCTTATCATTGTGGTGAAAAGAGGCCACCACCATTTCTTTCCTCTAAACTTTATATAGTAAGTATTCAAAGCTCGGCCGTGGAGGTCCACTCCTCCCATTCCTGAGTTGTATCCCGCTATCAACTTCGGCCGATGGGCATTCACCTTGCGCCTCTCTTGTCTTGACCATCGTTTGACGGTATGTAAAGGTTCAATTCTATCAAAGTCATTCCACTTCACAAAAAGTATTCCTGAGTCAGAACACCTACAAAATTTGATGCAAAACAACTATTCAAATAAATTATTATGATAAACTTACATAAAATCAAACTCTCCTCGTTGCTTCTTTTGTAGTTCTTTGTTCGTTTTCAGAGGACATTTTTTGGACCGCCGTTCACGAACAGTCCCAGTAGCCTTAAATCCTTGTTCTTTCAAAATTCTAAGAAGGTCATATGACGTAAAGAAGTTGTCGAAAAATACGATGTGATCGGTCGGATGTGGAATGTTTGCCAAAAGATCAAGGACGACCCTTGAACCTAATGGGAGACTTTCTTTCTGATCCTCTTAAGATCCTCCTCATTGAAACAAAAATCATGCTTGTTATGCTGCAAGGCATATATTTTCGTTTGATCGATTATTAATTTTACCACCTCATCGTCAAAAATAGTTTCAAAAATTTCAACTGGGTTCTTAGTTACCAATAAAGAACACGCTTCAAGTTGGGATTGTTCGTAAAAATGCGTTTCTGGAATTTCCGCACTTGTTATTCTCTTTCTCCATTTTGGATTTAGATCTTTTGACAACTTTTGCCTTTTTTGTAAGCTTGCAAGTGGAATATCATCATCACTGTCACTGCTCAAAAATAAGTCAACTTCGCCCGGAACATCCCTTGGAATATCATCACGCAATATATTATCCTCTTCAATGTCCTCCTCATCTGTGTCCCAGTGGGTATTTGGCGGTATAATAGCGAAGTCGAAGTGACTACAGTCGCTTGATTCAATATAGTCGGTGGCCGCAGAAAGGTTGTGAAACCTCTTTCCGTAAAATTTTTTTACTTCCATTACCAAATCTACATGAAATATGCACACAAAATATATATTAATGTTCCCACTGTACCCATGCGAGTACACTAGAATTTAAACCTACCGAAATGCACTTTTCCACAACTTTTTTCGTATTTTTGTTATAAAGTATACAAATTATATATATTATGAATATTTCAACACTGAACTTTTTCCGTGATAACTTAGATTTTGTCAAACAGAGAGCATATTGCAAACTAAACCATGAAAAGAAGGAGAAACATGTGTATTCTTTTTCAAAATTGCTCTGTATTATAAAGTGGCGAGCACATTTAAAAATTTGTAAGCGTTGGCTTTTGACGTCGTTTCGAAAAAGATGCTTTTTCTGTACTCAAGCGAGTACAATGGGATCAAGTGGGTTAATATTGAACAAATTTCAAAGTATCCTAGTTTGATAACATCATGCAGTGATTTTGTCAAAAAAATTATCGATAATTTAAAAAACTTCAATACTTCAAACAATCCTACCTCATGACTAAATCATAATAGTAATAAAGTAGAATAACTAATAAACTGCTTGTATCCAATCGCAGGCATTTTATTTCAGTTGGCTTTGTTAAACTATAAAATGTAATCAAAAATATTTCTAATCTATCTGAATGTCATACTGCACACACATAGGTATGTATAAAAATATTTGCACTAAAATACAAATTAATTGAAATAATAAACTACTCGAAACGCAGTAAGCGCGTAGAGACCAAGGAAAAAAAAATAAATAAAAAAATCCCTATCCCTATCCCTACCTCTAGGCATAGCACTGGCTTCTGTCTCTACCTCTATCTTTATATTTATGGAAATACACGAAATCGAAGTTGCCATTCATGAAATTGGAGCCCAATCAATCGAAAATGTGCTTACAAATTGGGTTGATCGAATGGCCTACTGTAAAGCCAGTCGTGGCAGTCATTTGAACGATATTATTTTTCATTCATAAATTACAATGTTCACTCTTCAAAATAAAAAAAAAGTTTAAAAAAATATTGATTAATTTTTTTTTTTTTATAGCCGATTCAAAAAGCAAATTTTACATGGCCCACCCTATATGTGGCAAAGATTATTCATGCGATTTTCGATGTATGCATGGGCCAATGTATTCGATAAAGTCGTCAAAAAATTTCATCCGCGCATCACTTTTTCTAAGCCCATCAACTTCCTTGCAAATACAAAACGTTCCCAATGCCGTGACATCCAACATGTTGCAAAACAAAGCCAAAGTCCATCAACTTGTTGGCCGTTTTGATGTTGAATGTATGATCATTTGATCCATGCAATCGACGCCAACTTTGTGTGCATTATAATAAATAATAGGCGATGGCTCGAAAAATGGCCAAAGCATCCGAACGCCACAAAACTTCCGCTTTCTGCATATTATTGTGTTTTGCACCCATGACCAAGATAAATGCATCTTTGTTTCGCATCTGGATGTGCTTCATTCCATTTCTGAATGGCTTTACTTGCATATCGATTTGTTTCCGAAATTCTAATGAATGAATGAATGAATGGGTGTACAAAATTTCTTGAATATCTCAATAGGAACTGAATTTGGTTGCCTTGGCCCGGAGCGAAGTCGCATAATATTGTGTTCTCGAATATGAATAGCTGCGGATGGCTCATCTTTCTTCCACTTTATTCCATCTCTGCCGTGGACAAACTGATCGTCAGCACTGGGTTCTGTCACAGCCGTCGACTCATTCAATAAATCGTACTCAATTTCTTCACCGCTGTTAAGTATTTCATTAAGCTCGATAGGCATCTTCCTCAGGCAAATAAGCACCATCTCGATCATCACCACCACCACCAAATAGATCCACTTCAAAGCCCAAGAAAGTCGTTTATAATAATCATCACTCAGATTTCGTCTACGTGATCAGATTTCGTCTCTAAATGATCTCCAAAAACTGATTTTTTTCAAAAATAGTTGTAAAGGGTCTTTCAAAAGTGACGCTTAGTAGTGAATAATACCTAGACGGTACATTCTTTCTATGTCATCTTTGACCTTTGTCAATTAGACGTCTATACATATATACAATTTTACATTAAAGACCAACGCGTTAAAATTATTAAAACTTATGAAAATTGTAGATTTTTAAGAACAGCTATCGCACAATTCGTGATTTTTTTTTTTAATAATTGTCCGAATGAGTCGACAATTCAGAGGTTGGTGAAAAAATGTTAAGCAACTGGTTCTATCGAAGATATAAAGGGACTGGCAGACCAAAAACTAGACGTTCTGTTGAGAATGTTGCTGCTGTAGCACAAAGTGTTGCTGTACAACCTTCAACAGAGATTTTTCGACGTTCTCAACGATTAGACATTCATGAATTGTTTGTTGCCGGATTTTACCTGTAGACCTACTCATGGTGGGCATTTAAATGATGTTATCTTTCACATAAAATTGTTAAGAGCCATATTTTGAATAAAAACAGTGAAACCCGAAAGAATCGAAATTTTTACATGTTAACCCTCCATTGGACACCTTGTTTAAAACCTTCGGTTGAACGCCCGGGTCTGGCCTTTTTTCGTCCTATTGGAGGATTCGTTTTAAAAGATTATATCCATAAATCGATAGAAAATTAAATTTTAGGAAGCTACCTGGAAGCTCAAACCATTAGCTATAATAGAAATATATTAAACTCACGTCCAAAGTGGAAAAATCCAGTCTGGCCAGATCCGGGTGCCCAACGGAGGGTTAAAACAAGATCTAGACGCATTTTTTGAAAGACCCTTTATATTATATTTCCAGTACGCTTAAATATATTCAGTTTCGCTTCGCAAAGTTATGTTCGGTATTCCTGTAATCCCTATTTCATTGGTCGAGCGCTTGAGAGTTTATTCGAATTCTCACTAAGAATTTGATGCTGTCTCATAAAAAGTGACACTGCCGCAATCATTGAAGCTTGAGCAATTGGAAAGTGAAAATGGAAGATGTGACATCACACGGCGGGTTACTCTAACCCACAAGTGAGCTTGGTAGGCTGAGAGAGGCTGCAGATAGACAAAACTGATTTTACTTGTCATGTCCGACCGACTGTCGCAGTTCCTCCTCTCACTAAGCAGAGACTGTAGGAGGCTGGTTGGACTGATGACGGACCACTTTCTATGGGCAAAGCACATGGAAAAAGTGTGCGTCTCAAACAATGCACTCTGCCCAGCATGTGGAGAGGAGAATGAGACGACGGACCACTTTCTGTGCGTCTGCCCTGCCTTAGATAGAATCAGACTCGAGGTCTTTGGCACTGATGTGTTAAGGGGAGTGTTTTTGAAGCATTTTATTCCTCGAATTCTTTTTTTCATTTGTTTTTAATTCATATAAAAATTATGACATTAATAAACAAAAAAATGTTTGGTTCTTTGTATTCAGGTCACTGACGCCGATACTACAATCCCCGCCAATTGAGAAGCCCCGCTACAATCTTCCTGGAAGAATTGAATGTGCATCCGCCATTTCAAATGATGAAAATGAAAATAAAAATTTTCTATTATTTATTGTGTAAATAAACTGTATGCCAATTTTGAAAAAAAATATATTGACTTCTTCATTTTAAATAATTTTAATGAATATCAGGGAAAATATGGCCTTTTACCGGTATCTGTCCCCTTAAGAAGCGACCACCTTGGCGCCTTGACATCAAAGTATCTACTCGAGTCGAGTAGTTTTAAAGATAATTAAAAAGAGAAGCCGAGTGCAGTGCAATGGATTTAATTGTGTCTGAATGCTGTACTTGCTAGTCTAGGCTAGACAATAAAAAACATCACACAGCCAGCGAATTTCTTACTGGGTACTTGTATTTGCTGAGTATGTAAGCATTTGCGGAAGTGATCAAATGAACTAACTCGCCTTTGCTTTGGATTTTGCAACAATCACAAAATTTTGCGTAAAAGCTATTTCTGAGTCGCTTTTTTTCTCAAAAATGTTTCAACAATTTTGATATTTCTTTTTTATAATTTTTTTTTTATTTATTTTTTTTATTTTTTTTTTTATTTTTTTTTTATTTTTTTTTCGCCAAAAGAGAATGAGTAATCGATAGCTGAGCGCACGTGTGTGTAAGCGTTTAAGTGCATTTGTACCAAACAGGCGCCAATAAAGATTACCAATTCTACTTAATGGGGGATAATAAAAAATATAGGCAATAAAATATGCATTTCTGCATATCTGCATATCTTTTTAGGAGCAAGCAATGCCTATGGGTATAAAATGTCCTACCTCAGGGAAATACATAAATATAAGTATGCCTTTTCATAAGTATTTATATTACTATATAATACCAAGGGGGCATTCATTAAAGGTGGTGGCACTAGACCAACAACAATGTTCTGTACGTTTGATGGTCAAATCAAAGTATTGGGAAACTAAAAAACAAATAATGAATTCGCCTTATTTCATTCAGAGCTGACAGCCAAATGGACAGGGCGAAAGAAAAAAAAACAACTCAGGTGACTCACCAACACCACCGTTAATAGATTTGCCTTGATGTAATACCTATGAAAATTATGAATTGGGCTTATATTTAAAATAAAATAAAATTTCTAAATTATTTGGAAAATTTTGAGGTTATGTTATACTTATTGCTGGCTTACTAATTCAATTTAGTGCTTCATTCCTCTATACTGGATTCATTGATAGAAAAATCATAAGGGGGTAATTTTGGAGATGGTTCTAAAAATAGTAGGTGCAATTAAAATTAAACAAAAAAAATTTATTTTTTTTTATATATAATATATTTTTTTAAATTTATTTTTTTATAATTTATTTTCCCAAACATAAAAATTAAAAGTATAAATACATTTCCTATGAGAAATAATGCCTATTAAGCTGATAGGGGTTAGGGGTAGTCAGAGACCAGAAAAAATTATGATTTTCAATAATTTTTTTTTGTTAGTCAGTTGCTTTATTTTACAACAATAAAAACATAGCACTAAGACATCATGTTTCGACTTGACTGTAGCAAAATTAAAAAAAAAAAAATAATAATTGTAAAAGTTATCGCTGTTTGTGTGGAACCCGTTTCTCCAGGAGCCCCTTGCGGTGATCATCACAAGTCCTTGGATATTTATCTAAAATCAATCGGAAAAGATAAATTAGTTTTATTAATAGATAATCGTATGCCTGATCGAAGCTTTTTTTCAAAATTAACCATATGGCGGCCTCAGGAAATATTTTTCAGATTTTCAAGAAAAAAATCGACAATTAATTGTTTAAACAAACCCGAAATTTTTGAAAAAAAAATCCTTCGATTAGGCACGAATTTTTTATATTTTTCAAAAGTAGTATACATTTTATTGAAATCTAGAAGGGGTTTTTCAGTTACAGTAATCACCAGTTCAAACAACATAGTTTTGAGAAAAACGCATTTAAAGTTTTCCTTCTTGCTATCGAACGCTCCGGAGCGCCCGAGCGCCCTTTGTTAATTGTTTAATAACTCGAAAAGTATTTGTCGGATTCGCTTGAAATTTTCACACAATATTTTTATGATATTATGCTTTAAGAAAAGGCAAAACAAAAAAATCAAAATTTTGGAAAATTCTGGGGCCCCTAACCACTTAAGCAGCTAACTTGCTACAACTTATTATAACTGAATTATATTTTGACTTTTATTCAATTATTTATTTATTTATTGAGGTATTATTATTATTTATTATTACTTTTAATTTAATAAATTTGTTTCTATTTTTTATTATTATTTGTATTATTATTGTGCCCCCTTCATGGATTCAGAGTATGTCTCTGAACCCAACTATTTCAATAAATTTTAGTATTTGCCCAATTTTATCAAGTTTTCCTCTTCTGGTAAAATATATTTACGCAGTTGTTTGTGCCGCTTAGACATCAGTGCTGACGCGACGCCAGCACATATTTGTTGGCTTCATCTTCCTCCTTACAGAACCTGCAAGTACCATTGCAATATATTACTAGGTTCATCATCATCATTGTTGGCGTGACGTGCCGGGTTGATCTTTGGCCTACCTCAATAACTTCGGCCAAGAATCTCGATCCTTTGCAGACAACCTCCAGTTTCTCAATCCAAAAATCTTGGTGTCGTCATTAACTGTGTCATTCCAGGTTTTTCTTGGGTAAGTCCTTTTATAAGGCAAATTTTTTTGTTTTCGTTCCTTGTTCACCCCGCTCGGGAGCATAAGGTCTTCAACAACAACTCTTCCATCATACACAGTTCTGGGCTGTTCTTTTTGAACCGTCCCATATAAAGGCGGCATCTACTAGCTCACAGAACATTGACCTTCTCCAAGTAGTTTTCTGCTTTAAGAATGGATCCTCCGGAACGAGACCAGATTATTGCACTATTGTAGATCTTTTTTGCAATTTCGTTTGAGTCCATCCTGAGAACATATCCCGCCCTCTTAAGACGCCGGAACTTGATGTAGTCGGCGATTTGGAAGTCGTTTAGCTCAGCTAGGCATTCATCGTTGTAATGTAGGCGATAGTTGACGTAACACGGCGTGGGATTTTTCGCTCAAATATATCCCCGTTAGCAAGATGATAATTCAATCCACAATGCCGTGTTAGAATTCCTGTAGCGATATTCAAATTTTCTTATTTAATTAAATAAAATCTGTAAATAGGTTGGGTTAAAACTATCTATCATTGATTTTTATTGCAATAAACCCGGTAGATTGTCCCCATACGATCTGTTTTGCTTTTCCTCTACTTCCTGAATAAAAGTGGAGTAGTTGCCCTTTCCTAGGCCACAAAATGGTTCTCAATGAGCCATTTCGCGCCAAGTAACTCCTATGTGTGCTGGAACCCATAGAACCCTTAGGATACCTGGTTGTTTTGGCCTAAGATACTTAGTTTATCAAGACATTCCAGGACCAGTTTTAATGCAACCTGGAAAGAGTTTAGAATCTTGATTGCTCTATAAGGATAGCTCTGCTTCTGTTGGTTTAGTTGCGGTCGAGGTAAGAGTGTAAGAGTGAGCGCCTTTAGAGGAAATACGCATCATTTTAA
Source organism: Anastrepha obliqua (assembly GCF_027943255.1). Taxonomy (NCBI): domain Eukaryota; kingdom Metazoa; phylum Arthropoda; class Insecta; order Diptera; family Tephritidae; genus Anastrepha; species Anastrepha obliqua. Next base: position 85,482,439 of record NC_072896.1, on the reverse strand, counting down.
TTTTAAATTCAAGCAATAACTTACTGTAAACAAGAAATACCAAATTATGGCAAAGCTTGTTTTCTGCCGTGCAAAAAACCTATACACTTGGGATCAACAACAAAGCGCATACGACAATTCTGAGAGGAGTCCCAAAGCCAAACACCTATTTTCCGAACGGCAGATATCTTTTTATGAGGAGCTTTTTCAAGGCAGAAATACAATCGGAGGTTTGCCATTGCCGAGGGGCGACTTTTTCTATCAATTGGTGTTTAGTGCACGTAGATTCGAACCTATGCACTTCCAAATGGTAGTCACGCACCATCCATTGAGAAATATAATATATAATATACGAGTATATACAGGGTAATATACGAGTATATACGAATCAATATTTTTTCAAACTTTTTTTTTATTTTGAAGATTGAACATTGTCATTTATAAATGAAAAATAATATCGTTCAAATGACTGCCACGACTGGCTTTACAATAGACCATTCGATCAACCCAATTTTTAAGTACATTTTCGATTGTTTGGGCTCCAATTTCATGAATGGCAACTTCGATTTCGCGTTTTAAAGCATCAATCGGCTCTGGATGGTTCGCATAGCATTTGTCCTTAACGGCTCGCCACAAAAAGTAGTCCAACGGGCTTAAATCACAGCTCCGAGGCGGCCAATTGATATCGGAATTTCGGCTGATTATTCGGTTTTCAAAAACGGTAGCCAAAAGTTCGAGTGTAACTTTGGCAGTGTGACAAGTTGCACCGTCCTGTTGAAACCAAATGTCGTCCATGTCATCCTCTTCAACTTTTGGAAACAAAAACTCGTTGAGCATGTCACGGTAACGCTCGCCATTTACTGTAACCGAGGCTCCTCGCTCATTTTCGAAAAAAAATGGCCCGATGATGCCGCCCGACCAAAAACCGCACCAAACAGTTACTCCTCGTAGATGTATTTGCTTCTCTACAGTAACGTGTGGATTTTCTGAGCCCCAAATCTGACAATTTTGCTTATTGACGTAGCCACCGATATGAAAATCAGAAAAGAAGAAGAAAACTCATCACTTTGAAAATAGGTTTTCAATATTTCCCAATTTTGTTCAAGCGTATAGGATCTCATTTCGTAAATGTCAAACCTTTAAGTAAATTATGAACACATTTGACATGTCATTTGTGTTACCATTTTCCAAAAAAAAATAGGTGGTTCAAAAAGCAAACGCTATGTATATGGCCCACCCTGTACAAGGTGGCGCAAAATTAATCACCCTATCGGAAGATTTTCAATTTTTGCTAATGACGTCGTACGTCTATCAAATTCGACGCTCAAAATAAAGTTTTGCATCACTCAAAATCATTTTGGATTTGTAATTAGTAAAAAAGTTATTCAAGAACAAAATTCGAAGGTTCCGCCGTGGTTCAATCCTCATTTCGGACATCTGACAAAAAAAAGCGTAGAAAATACCCATCGTTCGACAGCCAATGTCCGAGTGCGCTCCCCTACAGAGGCCTCGCATAAACCCCGTTTACCAAACAGAGTGCTGACTAAAACCTGATTGTGTGTGTCGAACGGGTATTATTATTGTAGATACATAATATTTTTTACTTCAAAGCTTGAAATTATTCAATAACTTATATTATACTTTCGCAAACGTATCTCCAAAGCATGTTTTTTTTTTCGAAGTCATTCTCACCCTAAACGTAAATAGTTAAGTCCATACCACACCTAAGTTGGACCCCCAATTATGCCATTTTTTTACTTTCACTTTTTTTATTTATTTCATATCAATTAAGTTCCACTTTATTGGGCTTAAGTAGATAAAAGCGAACTACCAAAAAAAAAAAAAATAACACAAAAATAAAACTTCCATTGAACACTACAACCTTGACACAGCTAGTAATGAACCAGCAGCAGCAGCAGCAGCAGCAGAAAAACAACAAACAAAAACTCCACTAAAAAGTGTCAAAGGCAAACGAAGACCAAGAAATACGGGAGAGGAAATGTTGCATAAAATCCACGCGGATTATTATGTTATGTACGACAACTTTTATACCTACCTACCTGCCCGTATGCGCGACATCTAGAATATCCAACCGCCTTGCGTGGTTGTATGCCTCCTTTGTTCCGCTGTCTTGCTGTCCATGAAAATCAGCCACATAGCCACATCTTTTATAAATTCTGGTGCTTACCATTTGTAGGTGTTATACGCGAATTTCGCTCCACTGCGCATACATTTTGCAAACGGCTCCAATTGCGATATTCTCATTTCGTTTGCGACTTGTTCAGGCAGCGAAATGACGCGGTGTGGCAATTTGCCAGCGACACTCTCAACTACCTTCGTTCTTATGCGACGGCTGCTGCTGTTGCTGCTGCAGCTGCTCGCCTCGGCGTGATAGATGTCTCAGTTGTCTCAGCAAACGACAACAACAGGAATTAATTTATTAAATACTTCTCAGTTTGATTTAAACACACATAACGTGCACCAACGCGCACGAGCAAATGCGCGCTCTAAGGCGTGAGTGTCTCGTGTCCAGTAAGACTGTACATTGTGTAAAATAAGTACCCGGAATTTAAAAAAAAAACACATTTTTTCATATTATTCATCATTATTTGTTGGATCGCCTTCAAAATAGGCTCCTTTTGAGCCGATACAAATATTCCAACGAACAACCCAGTCATCCATGGCCCGCTGGTAGGCCGGCGCCGGGATGGCCTTCAGCTCCTTTAGTGAATTTTTTTTAATGTCTTCAATCGACTCAAAACGCCTTCCCCGAAGTGGCAATTTTAGTTTTGGGAAGAGAAAAAAGTCACAGGGTGCGAGATCTGGCGAATACGGTGGCTGTTCGATAGTATTTATTAAGTTTTTGGTCTTGTATTCGCGTACAATCAAGGCTCGGTGCGATGGCGCGTTGTCATCGTGCAGAATCCACGAATTGTCCTTCCACAATTCGGGCCGTTTACGGCGAATGGCTTCACGTAAACGCCTTAAAACGGATAAATAATATTCCTTATTAACCGTTTGGCCCTCTGGAAGGAACTCAGAGTGCACCACGCCTTGGTAATCAAAGAAAACCGTGAGCATAACCTTCACTTTTGACCGGCTTTGGCGTGGTTTTTTTGGATACGGCTCGTTCTCGAAGCGCCATTCAGACGATTGCGGACTGGTTTGCATATCGTACTGGAAGACCCATGTCTCATCACCAGTTATTATGCGTTTCATGAACGTAGGGTCCGTATTAGCTCGGGAAACCATGTCTTCAGAGACCTCCTTCCGATGCTCTTTTTGCAAAAAATTGAGTAAAATTCGCCAAGTAAACAAAAGATCAACTCACTTTGACTGCAGAATAAAACACACTAAGTAATAGATCCCGTTCTAATAAGGCTTGTGCATTCAAGGACATGTGTACCAACATGAAAAAACCAAATTTGAAGTGTCAGGTATTCCCGGGAGAGTTTAAATTATAAATTCCGGGTACTTATTTTACACAATGTATATATCCACTTGCACAAGGTGTGTGTGTGGAATTAAAACGACTGCGCATACGTATAGCCTTTTATTCTTGATACAATCAAGCTTATCGTATGGGTGTATGTGTGCGGCAATCGTTCGCCAGATTTGCATTAGATTACAGTACATCAATGCGGCTTAGCTGAATGTGCGACATGACTGTCCACGGCGGCAGATACATGTATACATATGTAGTTTGGTGCGATGCTCACCCTGCAACAAGTAGAAAGTGCATACGGTGCATAGGTATGTCAAATATACTAAATTTTTTCTTTCTATTTCGTTTTTTTTTCATTTTTTTTTTTATGAATTCTCTTCTTGTTGTACTGATTTGAATTTGAATTTCGTGTGAAAGTCGACAAATGTGTACAATTTAAGCCTTCGGTATGGTATTAGCGCGTCCACTTAAGTACTCTTGTACAGCTGCGACTAACAACGCGCCCATACATACATTAGAGCACATTTGTATACACATCCTTACATAGGTACGTACCCGCCAAAGTTTTGCTTGCTTAGTTGCTTGCAGATACGTGTCATTGGATTTATGTGGCCAGAAGCGCGTATTTATCAAAGTGATAAATGGTGTGTTTGCGCGCGGCAGCGCAGGAAATCGTATACTGTCGTTTAATTAAAGTGCTTGGCTTGCAGAAGTTCTTACTAACCTTAGCTGAGTTGATTGTTTGTGTTGTGTTTGTCGCATGTGGAGCAAACATTTGTTAATTTTATTGCATTTACATTAGTTGGATGTAATGTTAAACGTGGACGAGTTCAATTAAATAGCTTACATATTTTCCTTCAAAATACATACATAAATACATAGAGATAAATACTTAATGGTATTATGTTATGCAATCAAAACGCCCTTGCACCTTGCACTGGCTCAAGTACTTGCGTCAAGTACTTACTTGGTTAGTGACTAAATTAAATAGTTCATTAGTAGTATAACGAAATAAAAATGTGTATAATAATACTATGCGCTTAAAATGCACTTTTAAAAAGATGCGCCAACAATTCCGGCTCGCTCAAATCCATTTTGTATTTCTGCACTATATCCTGTACTTTAAGTCGTCTACGGACATGCGGCGGTTGAAAGCTGCAAAGAAATTATTTCAATTACCAGTCTGGTTCATTAATAAATTTCGCCCAAACTCACTTATCATTATCCAGGCGTCGACGCTTGGCCATATTATGGGCAGTTTGACGCACCAAGTTGCCCACCACACGCCGACTCAACACCATGCCATCTACCAATGGTGTGGCGAAACTCATACGTCCCGTAGGCCCCTGCAGTTTCACACGCAGCAACCCCGACTGCAATGCGTGCAAAAAGATAACATGACAGTCGCTGGCGCGCGGCATTTGCAGTGATTGAGTTTCCTCGCCCGTGCGTGTATAGGCTAGTAAATCGTCTAAAACAGTGATATAATTTATGCATGAATATATAGAAATTTTGCGCAACATTTGCTGAGTGTAAGTTAGTATATTTACCTATGGGGAAATTCAAATGATCCTCGAACGACTCCAGCCAAACAAGAAAGATCTTTGCTGGCGGTTGCGCTTGCAGCGCTGGCTTCATTACGTTTGTTTTACGACGTGTCGGCGGTATGGGATCCTTTGCGCTTGCGCCCTTAGTGTCCAATTCCAAGGAGAGATTACGTGATTTTTGTGTTTTGGCATTCTCGGCATTCGACGAATCCGAAGCGCGCGTCCAGACGTTGCCAGCAGATGCAGCTGATTGTAAGCTATCGGCAGAGGAATGCGACGAGCAGAGCGAAAGGCAGCTGCCATCGGTTTCGCAATGCAAGTTCCATTCAGTTGGAACTACGAATGCTATTTCCGAGCTGACATCGGCCCAATAGAGCACTTTAGATTCGCCATTGAAACGCAGATCATTGCTGCTCGATGCGAACGGGCCAAAGCGATTATTTGTTTGCTTTTCGGCTTCGCGTTGATTGGAGCCTTTTAGCGACCATGAAGTGCTTATGAAACCAGTCCAGCCGGAGTGATCTTCTAAGTCTACAGGCCAGCCTAATGGAGCGAAAAAAGTAAAAAAAAAAAACAAAAAAGCAAAATTTGAATTAAATAAAAAATATAAAATTATAATATTTAAAGTGCGTTACCTAAAGTCAGCAGCATATTGCCGAAATGCGCATCTAGCGTACGCACATGCTCATCATTCATATTCCCAATGATCTCTTGAGCCATTGTTTGTCCCGATTTCACATAGAAGACATGCACCGTGTCGTAGGTGCGCGCACTCAGCTTATCCAACATACCCAGTTCATGTGCGAATTGATGTCGCTTCGTATCGAGTACGATGAGCGGACGCTGTGCAGGAGCCCCCAACGACTCAGACGGATTATTCGGATTACGTTCTTCGAATGTGAGAAAACCGAAATGTGAGAGAAAAAGACGTGCCGCCTGGAATTCATGACACACCGATGGTGGCACACTTTCCTGTGCATGCGACAAACTATCCGCGCTATTATCGGTGGCCGCCCAGGCCAGCTTCTCATCAATGCTCTGATTCTCAATCATAGTCTCAAGTTGGCGTATATTCTCTGTGCCATATTGCTCACGAATTTGCTCCAGCGTTGGTATAGAGTAATCCGCAACACAGGGTGTCACCTTGTCGACACCATCCGGAAAGAATTTCTGATCGAATTCTATGCGCTGCGGTGTATCGTTCATCGGTATGGGCCGACCCGGATTGACAGCATGATATTTAGTGCCCGATTTGCTGCGTGGCAAATGACGCAATTGCATGGTCCAAGCGTGGCGTCCAAAGGGACCGCGTATTAGCACTTAGGGAAAGAGAAAATGCAAAATTTTAAATAAAATTAAAATTAAATTAAAAAAGTGACGGGATAGGGGAAATTTTAGGTAAATGGAATTGACTGTTTGGAAATATAAATAGTTACGCTAGGGGGTCAATTTCGTTATCCGTAAAACTCTAAGCAAATTTGCCAAAGAAACAATCATCAATCAAAAATCAATTTGCGTACTACTAAAGTGCGAAAATAGTTATTTTTCTTTAATAAAGCTTCATTTTACTTGGAAGAGATGTGTTTCAATTTTTTACAAATGTTGAAAGTTGATTTTTTTTTGTATACGGCAAGGCGCATTCATTAAAGGTGGTGTCACTAGACCAGAACAATATTTTGAGCGTTTGATTGTCACGGTAAAGTAGAAAACAAAGAATGAATTCGCCTTGTTTCATTTTGTGCTAACCGCTGCATGGACACGGCGAAAAAAAAAACAAATCAGCTGATTTTCCGATACCACCTTTAATTGCCTTGGTATAAAGAATATATTTCTTTGCTTTTTGCCACAAAAAATCCAACAGAAGGAAACTTTGTTCACATTTGAAAAGAAAATTACAGCAATCGCTTCTAGGGACTTTCTCAAATTTCTAAAGTCGTAAACCATTTTACTAACCATTCGCGCATAGCAACAATACTGGCAACTTACATGTCACAGTTGGTTGTGGATCCTCTGCATTGCCTAGTGGTTCCTCCAAAAGCGCCAATATTGTCGAATTCTCAGTGACAAAATACTTGAACTTCGCTATGGCCTGCTCCGTTGTTATGGACGCAGCACCACCGCTGCCCGTACCATCGGGCATTGAATTGCAATGCTTCATCAAAGCTACCTCATCCAGCAGCGAGGATATCGATTCTGGACCGCATTCGCTGGGGAAATAGCCTACTTGTTCTAGTATGATTGTGAGTAGATTTTCAGCAGCATCGCGCACGCGCATCGACGCGGGTTTCAGTTCCTTCTCGTCTTTGAATTTCGGTATATCGCCGGTTTTGCCAACACTTTTCGTACCCGAAATGCCCAATTCGACCACTTCCAAAACAGTTTGCAGACAATCCTTGTCCTGTAACAAATACGGATGCTGCATCAGCCAGGCCGAGGTGCATTGGAAGGCCGCCACAATGGTGCTGTGCAAATCTTTGCTATGGGCTGGTGGTGGGCGCGAACACTGATAACAAATATAATCGCAGATCCATTTCACCGCTCGCTTACATTCTAACGCGTCTGTGGATATTATAGTTAAATTTTGACTTGGTTCTTCAATTTTAACTAAGGAATCTACGTGAGTTTGAATTGATTTGGTTTTGATTGAATTTAAATTTGAGTTTGAGTTTTGAAAACGAATTTTTTTGGATGTTCAATTATTTTACAATCGTTTCAATTTGTTTGGATTTTGTTGATTTATTTTTGTTTTTTTTTTTGTGTACGAGTATTTGTTTTTTTTTTTTGTTTTGATATTCATTTGATGGAGAAAATGTACAAAGAAAAACATGAAAAATGTTTTGTTTAATCAACCCGTTTCGCCCGTTAAAAACAAAAAATGTTTTTTTATAAAATAAAATATACAAACAGCAGTGTTAAATGCATTTGTGTGTGTGTGTGTGCGTGTATGTGTGTATATAATATATGTGTGTGTGTTAGTATACCATATAGAAGTATGACTTAAACGAGTAGTTGTTGAATGAATTAGAGCGCAAAAGAAGTTATTTTTACAAAATAAAAAGTGTTTTTTTATGAAAATGAGAGAAAAGAAACAGAGAGAAAGAACGAAAATGTTGTTAGTAAATATAGAAAACCTTTTATTTACCGGTTGTAAATTTCCTGGCTGCGCGACGGCGGCGAATATAGTTCACAAGTATATAAATTATGTACAGAAAATAATGTTTAACAAGGACGGTGGCAAAAGGATATCGGGCACAATGGGAGTGGACATATGTATGTATGTATGTACAGAAGAGTGAATAAGAAATTGTGTGGATTTTTTTTTTACATGAACGAGTGCACGAGGCGTGTTCGATTTTTAGTTGCAAGGATTTTCATACATTTTTATTAATATTTTTTTTTTTTTGGTATTTGGTTTTGGCAGATAAAAAGAGAATAAAGAAGAGAAGAGAATTATGCGTTTATTATATTTATAACCTTTTAGTCAAAGAGGATTTGAGATGTCACTAAAAATTGTTAAATTAATATTTTGATTTTTGGTTTTTGATTTTCTTAATTTTGGTGATGTAAAGCAGCGCAATTAGAAATTTTATAATGTAGGTATAACACAAATATAACGGAAATGATACAGAAATGCACACATACATTCACACGAGTATTTGATGCCATAAATACTGACATTATTAACCCTTTTGCATCGTTCGACGGGACAGTCCGCTCGAGTAGAACAAAAAAAAGCTCTTCTTATCACCAGAGGCGGAATAGTTGACGTGAGTAAAAAATCTCTCTTATCACCAAGAACGGAATAATCCGCGTTAACAAAAACCTTCTCTTATCACCAAGAACGGAATCATCCACGGAATAATTTGTTTGTTTGTTAAAGTTTGATAAAAATACTTGTAAATATTTTGGAAATCCTGTAACATTTTTTTTTCATTAGAACAAACAGAAAAAGTCTTGCCGACGCAAAGTATTTGAGTACATCGCGCATTTCCAGCGGTAATGCAAAAGGGTTAATTAAAAAATAAATTCTTTTTTCTTTTGTAAAAGAAAAAACTTTTTTTCAAATTATTATAAAAATCCTTCTTTTTATAAAAAAACATTTTTTTAATAAAATTTTAAAATTTTATTTTTAATAATTTTTTTAATAAACTTTTTTTAAATAATTTTTATTTATTTTTTTTAATAATTTTTTTTTTAATATTTTTTTTTTGTAATAATTTTTTTTAAATAAATTATTTTTTAATAATTTTTTTGTAAATAATTTTTTTTATAAATAATTTTTTTTTAAATAATTTTTTTTGAAAAAATTTTTTTTAAATCATTTTTTTTATTTTGAAATAAATTTTTTTTTAACCTCTTGCCGTGCCATTTAACTCGACGAAACTCGGGCCCAAGTGTTACGCGTTAACACGTGGTAAGCAGATCAGAATAATATTATATAAACTATGTTACTTTGTAACAGCAATTATGAGACTCGTAACTAACTCTGGTGGCGTACAAATAGAAACTAACATTCAACCACGGCCCGGGCTCGTGATGTTTATGTTTCATCAGACTATCTGTACACGACCTCGGTCCGTGATATTTACGTTTGGCCCGACGATCTATCCACGAGCCTGGCACGTCATATTTACCTATATGTTTCAACCAAAATTTTCATCACGAGTCAGACCCGTTAAAGCACGGCAAGGGGTTACATACTTTTTTTTAAAATTTTTTTTTTTGAATAATTTTTTTTTTTAATTTTTTTTTAATAATTTTTTTTAATAATTTTTTGTTTAAATATTTTTTTTGTTGAATATCCCTCCATAAAAATGTACGAATCGTTCAAGAGAACTTGATTTGAAAAAAGGTTCTGCATTCAAAAGAACTTTCCGGAAATAAATTGAAAAATATAAAAAATTAAAAAAAACGATGGGGTGCAAAATATGCAGTCATGCATAAAACAGTTATAGTATTTTTTAAGCATTTGAGAAATTGGAAAAAAAATTATTTTAATTCTACTAAATAGACTCGTGAAATATTTTCCCATTTCATTTTAATTTTCATGGTGAATTTTGCAATTAATGCTACTAATTTATGTATCCGGAGTGACGAATAACGTAGTTTGTTCTCAATAGGCAGCGCATAATTATTATAACTGATAATAACATTTGAAATGGGTAATACAGTGAAACCTCGATATAACGAAGTTGAAGGGGTTGGGCAAATGCTTCGTTATAATCGTTATAACTATAGTTTTGTTTTAGTTATAGAATCTCGTAAATGCGATAAAACGAAAAATTAAAAAATGTTTTAAAAATTCATAAGTATAATTTCGCATTTTACTAATGGTGATCTAACCGTCAATATACTCCAAAGGTCTTCATGCTCGAAATCTCTTCGTTATATCTATGTTGAGTAGCATTTTTGTAAAGAATATTTAGCAACAATGAAGTTGGCAGAATGAGCTAATGGGCTGACGTCACTTGAGAAGTGTTTAACAAAATTTATCTTGTGTTCGTGATATACGAAAAAATCGACCAATCACACTTCGTAGCCGTCTGAACAACGACCATTTGGGCGAGTGTGTGAAATGATTGTGCAAATTTCGGCCGGCGATAAGATTGTGTTAGTGATATACGAAAACATATCAACACAGTCTTCGCTCATGTTGCTTCGTAGCTATTGAACAATGGCTGATTGGACGAGTGTGTGAATGAATACATGTGAAATAATCATGCAGAGTTCCGCTGCCGAATCTTCCAAGTGACGTGGCAGCCAAAGTTCCTCTCACAATTTTCTTTTTCACCATAGCTAAATAGCAAACCTGAGAAATCTATCTTCCTTTCCTGCATCAAAACTTAGGTTCTAACTAGCTGAGAACACACGAGTAAGAATTTTCACCATATCATATGGTGAATTTCACCACAGAACGGTTAAGGCCCATTTCCCAGCGCTAGTTTAACTGTGAAGAATTTTCGAAAAGCAGTTTAAACCGCAAAATTGGACGTTAAAATTTAACTAAAAAAATTCATATTGGGATCCAATTGGCTCCAATTAGCTTATTAGCATAATGAATGTCCTCCGCGAGTTTAATACGTAAGTTGCATCTTCTCTGTCGCAGATATGCTCTAGTTTCACAGTGTAACCAGTGCGTTAGTAGTTGCGGTTACGAGCAATGGCAACCATTTTCGGTTCAATTTCCATTTTTTGGATACAAATTTCTGGTTGATTGTTAGCCTAGAATCCCTATCATCGTGATGGGGCTACCACCTCAGATATAGCATTCGACGAATAGCATTTCCAAAAGACAACCGCTCGCTACGAGACAGACGTCGTTTGAGCCGCTCCTCACATCAAAGCAGACGCTGCGATGCGGAAATGTATCTTACCAATGTTAATTCCTTCCTGCGCTATGGCTGTGAACCTTGGCTAGTAGCCGACGAAGTAGTAAACAAAATTCAAACGTTTGTGAACTGCTGTCTTCGCGCAATTCTCTATCTGGTTGCCCGAAAACTGGATCTTCAATGCGGATATACCAAAAAGATATAGCCAAAGACCGATAAATATTGAGATTCGAAAGAAAATGGCTAGAGATAGAGCAAACTCTGCGCAAACCAGCGCACTATGTCAGCAGAGGTGCTTTTGACTGGAGTACACAGGGAGCACGAAATAGCGGATGTCCAAGGGGCTCGTGGCGACATAGCAACATAGATGGCGTAGACCACAACAACAATAACGAAAACCTGACATGAGCACAGATTAAAGCAAAAGCTGAAAACCGAAATTAATGGAAATCATTTGTTCTGGCTGCATGCGGCCACTGATCGCCGCATTAGCAATTAATCATCGTCATTTATCATTATTATTATTGATTGGCTGTTTGTGCACTGCGACCTGAATAGATTTGTTGTGGGGTCATGTAGCGTACTCAAACAGTGTTGGGCTGTTAATAAATCCTACAACTGCTGTAAGCTTAATTTTTACCAGGAAGTTTGGATCTATATCCCCATTTCCCGGGTAATTTAATCTGCGTCGTGCCACTGCTGGGCAGTCGCATAGAACGTGTGTTCTGCTATTGCCTGTGCCTCTTTGCAGAATCCACAGAAATCGTTTTCTATCGCAACTATCTTTTTCATGTTGTAATTAAAATTAGTGTCCTGTTAGTAGTTCAGTGTAAAGTTTTATGTCCTTTCGGCTAAGGTTAAGGATTGCTTTTGCTTTATCCATTCTGGATCTTTGAGTCTTTTCGATTGCCGCATGCCCGATTGGATTCTCCAGTAATTGATTAGGCCTCGTTGTTCCTGCTCACTCAGAAAAGCACTTTTGAAGCTGTTATTTACACCGCAGAAAGGTTCAGGACCTATGAAAGGAGTGTTTGCCCCCTTTTTCGCTAAAGTGTCCGCAATTTCATTCCCTTCGTGCCCCTCATGTCCCGGAACTCACATCAAGGTAAGAAAGTTTCTTGAAACTAGGGTGTTGAGGATTTTAAAACATTCCCAGACCAACCTTAATTGGAATGAGAAACTATCCAGCGATTTTAGTGCTGCTTGACTGTCAGATTGGAATGAGAAACTATCCAGCGATTTTAGTGCTGCTTGACTGTCAGAGAGAGAGAGGCAAAGTAAATTGAAAACTTTGAAGCCATATTTGTATTTTTGGTTTACGACATCCTTACAGCGATTGAGCGATATGTTATAGGGAAAAGGTGAACAATATGTATCCTTCCGGTACAGAGTAAATTTACTTCTGATCTGTTCAGCTAACCAGAGTATGGATACAGAATACGGCAACAGGTACTTCTGTCGTTGCTGTTTGTTGCAGCGTAAACACTCTCCCTACTTTCTTCGCCCTTCCCGATACATAAATAGTGACTATCGACGAACTTTAGCCATTCAATATTCAAGCATGGAATAGCCAAGCGACTGATGTTTTGTTAATAACCAATACCGTGTAGATAGAATAATCGATATATAAACATGTACATTCAAAACCTGCCTCCAACTCAAGCAAAATATTTTATAATATACAAAGTATAGAAGTTCCCAATGAATAAAATGAGGAATAGCAGAAGTATACGCAGCTAAATTAAACCCACAACCAATTCACACCATAATCATGCTTAGGAAATCTTACCTGAATCGCGTATATGTAGACGCGCCAAGCCGGAGAGCAATTCCAAAGCGGCCAGCGAAACATTCAAATCGGTTTTCCATGATGAAATCAAGCGATGGCAAACCAAATAGGTGGCGCGCACGAATAAGGCATGCGCATTATCTGCACAAACAATTTAGGAAGAAAAAACAAAAAAAAACATGAATTAAAAAATATTTCTTTTTCTTTGCATTGGCTATTTGACACAGCAAAGCGGTACGATAAAATTAAGCGTTGCAAAGCAAAACAAACTACTTTAAACAAGCAAACAGTGAATATAACAAATTCAACACAAATTATTTGGAGCAATTACGTATTTGGTAGGAAAATCAAAAGGTGAATGCAAAGTAAAATTACCATAAACTGAAGCACTCTCAAATTCATGTAGCAACTCCATGGGGAAATCGTCAGATATGGTAAGGCTGGGGAAATCATGTTGTGATGAGTTATCACGTCCAACGTACCCACCTCCGGCTGCTGCAGCACTGCCAGTGGCCGCAAATGTAGTGCTTGGGCCAGCAGCAACGCCCGTAGCGCCAATGGTCGCAGTGCTATGACCACCTAAGCTAGAATTGCCCGCACTGGCTATGGATGCGGAACGTTCAGAGCAAGCTGTGCGCACGCAATGTATTTGAGCGGGTGTATTCGTGTGGATTGGCGTACATGATGCGATTGATATGGATTGTGGTACGTAAGTAGGTATGTTGATGTGTGCAATTTACAATTGAAGATGATTTGTTGATGTTCGTTTTTTTTTTGTTTTTTTCAAACATAAATTCGCAGACGAAACAATAAATGAAAACAGAAACAAAAATAAAAAATTGTAATATATGATAAATTTAACAAATGGTGCATGAAAAACATTGGCATGAAAAACGTATGGTGTGTTGTCAACGGCACGCAATGTGAGCATACATATGTATGTGTGTGCATAAAAATAATTTGAATAAAAGAATTTGAAAAATGTACATAATTAACAAACAAAAATAAAAAATAAAATTGGTAGGACCAGCTAATTGAGTACTAAAATATTTTCTAGTCCGCTATTTTTCACCATACCCGAACTCAGCAAATTCGTGTCGCCTGGCGTCGGCGATGCAGCGTGCAAGTGCTCAGTTCCCACCAATTCGGTTTCCTCAAACGTAACCGCATCCTGCACTGTCAACAACAGACCCCCGAGCAGCATGTGCGTATTCTGTGCATCTGTTTCCACTTGCAAGGCATTCATTAGTATATTTATTAAGCGCGGTTTGAGTTGTATAAAAGTAATGATGCTAAAATTAAGATATTCCAATATTATCAGGTATTTAGCAAAAGCAAACCTAGCAAGTAATTTGGTACACAACTTACCGCTCTGTAGACTCATTGGTGAGATCGCGTATGGGCAGCGTTTGGAAATGCAATGGTAATGTGAGAATCGATAGCAAAATATTGATCGACGCACGACGCAGTTCGGTTTTATTAAAAAGCATTGCCTGTGTTTTTATCTTCAGATCCTTATCGGGCAGCACAATCTCCAGCGCGCTTATGAAGCCGGGCAGTAGTACTTGCACGCCATTCAAATCGAGACGAAATAGATCGGATGAGTTTAACAAAATACTCGCCAATGTTTCATCGCACTCCTTGGATTCGGTGATCTTGAGGCATTGTTGCAGCGCCATGTAGAAACGCGCCAAATATACGGGAAGAATTTCCTCACCAGTTTTTTTAGCGCAAAAAATCTTGCACAGCGTGCCGATGGCCTCAGCGCGACCCGACTCGTACTTATCGATGGTTAGTGAAGGCGGTAGGCTGTTCGGATCGTTCAACGAATTGGGTTGCGAGAGGGAAATGCTGCCCTTACGATTCTCCATGATCATCGACGACGGGCGTTTGCTAGCCTCAGTGGCTTGTTCTGTGGCGATGGTAAGGGAAGAATATTAATTCGTAAAACAAATTGTAACAATTGTAACAAATTTTAATAACAAAAAATTAAAAAAAAAAAACTTAAAACAAAATTAAAAAAAAAACTTAAAATAAAATTAAACAAAAAAACTTAAAAAAAAATTAAAAAAAAAGACTTAAAACAAAATTAAAAAAAAACCTAAACAAAATAAAAAAATAAATAAAAAAAAACTAAACAAACATTGAAAACAATTAAAAAAAACTAAAACAAATTAAAAAAAAAATTAAAAAAAAAATTAAAAAAAAAACTAAAAAAAAAACTATAAAAAAAATGAAAAAAAACTAAAACAATTAAAAAACAAAAAAACAAAAAACTAAAAAAACACAAAATCAAAACTAAATAAATTGCAAAACTAAAAAAACTAAATAAAATTTTTAATTAAATTAAAAAAAATTGTAATTAAATTAAAAAGAGTTTAAAACAAATTTAAAAAAATTAATAAAAACATGTTAAAAATAATTTTTTACAAAATTAAAATAGAAAAAAAAAGTTTAAGCTAAAAACAAAATAACAAAATGTAAATATCAAAATTAAAAATACCAAAATGTAAATATTAAAAAATATAAAAACTAAAAAATATAAACATTAAAAAAAATAACTAAAAAAAATTAAAAACAAAAACTTTTAAAAACACTTTAAAACAAATTAAAGAAAATTAATGAAACATTTTAAAAATAATTTTTAAAAAATAAAAAAAGAAAAAAATTGTTTAAACTAAAAATAAAAAAAATTAAATATAAAAATTAAAAATACAAAAATGTAAATATTAAAAAATATAAAACCCAAAAAATATTAAAATTTAAAAATTTAAAAACTAAAAAATGTAAAAATTAAAAAATATAAAAATTATAAAATATAAATAATAAAACAAAACCGACTTTCAAACATAAGAATTCCAAAAAAATTTAAAAATATAAAAATTATCAAATATAAATATATCATACATATTGAACCCAACGCTATTTTGTCTGAAATTGCCAAATTGGGTATTAATTACTCCATCCGAAAATGATCGAACAAATGCTCCAAAATAGAATAATCACTTCAGAGCTTGGGTTAAGCCGCATGAGAATGTACGCCGTCAAAGGCACTCCTCAAGGCGGAGTACTTTCACCCCTTCTCTGGAATCTCGCTGTAAACAGTTTGCTTCGAAATCTCGAAAAAGCAGGCTGCAAGGTTGTAGCCTATGCAGATGATATTGCACTCTGCGTGTCAGGCAAACACCTGAATACCCTCACTGAGTTCATGCAACGCTCAATTAATACTCTGTCAAAATGGTGCACCGAATGCGGACTAAATGAGAATCCAGCAAAGACAGATCTTGTTCTCTTCAATAGGAAACAACAATCTCCTCCACTGCAAACAATAACTTTAAAAGGGGAATCATTACTCCTATCTGATTCAGCTAAATATCTAGGAGTTATTCTAGATAGGAAGTGGAGTTGGAAATTGAACATCGAAAACAGATCTAAAAAAGCTTTCATAGCTCTCTATACTTGTAAGAAAGCTATAGGCAAAACCTGGGGTTTTTCACCTCGGATCATTTATTGGATATATACCTCGATCATCAAACCGATACTCTTCTACGGTGTGGTTGTATGGCGGACAGCACTCGAAAAACGGTGCAGAGTAGCCACAATTGATCGAGTTCAAAGAACAGCCTGCCTCCTGATAACAGGATGCTTAAGTACAACACTTATTAAGGCTCTAAATACGTTGCTTCACTTGTTCCCTATCGATCTGGCTGGCAAAGCGATTGCAGCGAAAGCAGCGACACGCATGAATGCTATATCGAAATGGAATAAGTATCTTGGCCATTCGGCCATACTGAACAGGAACACTGTTATCTCTTCCGACATAGACTATCATGTAAGTCTTCCATCACCACCCTTGCTATTCTCCTGTTCGCTCCCAACTAGGGAAGAATGGAAGACAAATCTTATCAAAATTGATGGTCCTCTGATTATATATACAGATGGTTCAAAACAAGATGGTAAAGTGGGATTTGGAATCTTTTCCAATTTCCCTCACATCAATCTTTCATTTAGATTACCCAACTCCTGTAGTGTATTCCAAGCGGAAGTATGCGCTACCTGGTATGCTGCAAAAACTCTTTTAGAAAAGAGAATATCACTAGAGGATATCCGCTTTTTCACCGACAGTCAAGCGGCCGTTCGAGCACTCAGCTCCTCTTATACCCACTCAGATGTGGTTCGATCCTGTCTCTTATCTCTTAACGAGATAAGTGTTCAGAATTCTGTCCAAGTTATCTGGATACCGGGTCACAGTGGATTCGAAGGCAACTGCAAAGCTGATGAGCTCGCAAGAGCTGGAGCTGCGCAATCAAATGTTAGTGACCTACCCACAATCCACATTCCGCTCTCAACATGTAAAATGCTCATCGATCGAGAATTTCACAGCATTGCTGATCGGAGGTGGCGAGTGGAAACTACTTGCGTTACGACCAGACAAATCTGGCCATCCTACAATCTGAAACAGACAAAAACCCTTATAAGTCTTTCGAAACACGAACTAAGGCATATAACATCTCTTATCACCGGCCACTGCCGTTTGGGCACTCACGCACGTCGGCTCGGGGTTCCTCAGAACGACCTGTGCAGATACTGCGAGGACGAAGATGAGGAAGTATCGAGCAGACATTTGCTGTGCAGTTGTCCGGGTCTAGCCAGAAGTCGACTCGCTCTTCTAGGCTCTCCAACAATTGACAATCTTTCAGTACTCTCGGACCTGAAAATCGAATCTCTCATCAAATTTTCGAAACGAATTAATATCTTTGATCAAAATCTACAATAAAAAATCTCGGTTAGGTGGGGAAATCATTTAAAATAATGAGCTCTAGGGCAACACAACGGACCCAACTTGCGGTCTATGTGGTACTCCGATGCGGGGTCACCCTTAAACCAACCAACCAACCAACCAAATATAAAAACAAAAACATAAAAACAAAACAAAATATAAATATTCAAATCAAAATTTAAAAAATATAAAAATTAAAAAAAAAATTAAATAAAGAATATAAAAATTACAAAAAAAATTAAATAAAGAATATAAAAATTAAAAATATAAAATAAAAGCTATAAAAACTAAAAACATAAAAATATTAAAATATTAAATTTCAAAAATATAACAAATAAAAAATACAAAAATTAAAAAAAAACCAATTTAAATATAACAATATAAAGATTAAAACAAAATTAAAATTAAAAAAAAAATTTAATTAAAAAACGTTAAATATAAAAATTGGAAAAGCCCACATTTTAAATATAAAAATTTAAAAATATAAGGTTGTCAAAAAAGTCTTGCGGTATTTCCGCAAGCTTGTCTTTGCAAGCGCGTAGTTCTAGTTGTATTCGTCGCATCGGTTCACGCTAGAGCTTTTTGGAAAGCTCTTTTCACGTGCTAACACGTGTTTGATTAATTGTTGTTTGCTTTTAGTCGTTCGTGAGTTATAGCGTCGCAAACATGGAGCAAAATAAAGAGAAAATACGGCATATTTTACAGTACTACTACGATAAAGGCAAAAATGCATCTCATGCTGCCAATAAAATTTGTGCAGTTTATGGACCCGATACAGTTTCCATTTCCACCGCACAACGATGGTTTCAACGTTTTCGTTCTGGTGCAGAGGTGATCGAAGATGCGCCACGGTCCGGAAGGCCTGTCGTCGAAAATTGCGATAAAATCGCTGAATTGATCGAAAAAGACCGGCATAGTAGCAGCCGTAGCATCGGCCAAGAGCTGGGCATGAGTCATCAAACCGTTATAAACCATTTGAAGAAGCTTGGATTCAAAAAGAAGCTCGATGTATGGGTGCCACACGACTTGACGCAAAAAAACATTTTTGCCCGTATGGATGCATGCGAATCGCTTCTGAATCGCAACAAAATCGACCCGTTTTTGAAGCGGATGGTGACTGGCGATGAAAAGTGGGTCACTTACGACAACGTGAAGCGCAAACGGTCGTGGTCGAAAAGCGTTGAAGCTGCCCAGACGGTGGCCAAGCCTGGATTGACGGCCAGGAAGGTTCTTCTGTGTGTTTGGTGGGATTGGCAGGGAATCATCCACTATGAGCTGCTCCCCTATGGCCAAACGCTCAATTCGGACCTGTACTGCCAACAACTGGACCGCTTGAATGCAGCACTCTTGCAGAAGAGGCCATCTTTGATCAACAGAGGCCGAATTGTCTTCCATCAGGACAACGCCAGGCCACACACATCTTTGGTGACGCGCCAGAAGATCCGGGAGCTCGGATGGGAGGTTCGTTTGCATCCACCGTATAGTCCAGATCTCGCACGAAGTGATTACCACCTATTTCTGTCCATGGCGAACGAGCTTGGTAGTCGGAAGTTGTCCACAAGAGAGTCCTGTGAAAATTGGCTCTCCAAGTTTTTTAACAATAGGGAAGCGAGCTTCTATAAGAGGGGCATTATGAAGTTGGCATCTCGTAGGGAACTCATCATCGAACAAAACGGCGCATATTTGACTTAAATCGCATTATTATAACCAATTTTATGAACAATTGAAAATTCAATAAAAATACCGCAAGACTTTTTTGACAACCTTATATAAGTGAAAAATTAAAAATTAAAAAAAAAAACAATATAAAATATATAAATTAAAAACAAAAAACAATATAAAATATAAATATTAAAACAATGCAAAATTACAAATTACAAGACTTCACAAAAATTACAAATAAAAAAATTAAAAAATATAAAAACTAAAAAATTAAAAAATATGAAAATTAAAAATATAAAAATTAAAAAAAAAGTTTATAATAAAATAAACAAATTTCAAATATCAAAAACTTTCGGAAGAAAACTAAAAAAAAAATTGTAATATAAAACTTTCGGGTCGGGTTTAGTATACGCAAAGAAAAAATGTATTAAATAAAACAAAAAAAAAATAAAATAAAACAAAAAAAAAAATAAAACAAAAATAAAATAAAAAAAATAAAATAAAATAAAAAAAATAAAATAAAATAAAAAAATTAATAAAAAAAGAATTTAATAAACAATTTTGTAAAAAATATTTTTAGCGAAACAAATTTTTTTCCAAAACAGATTTTACCAAGAAAGACAACAGCTTAATTACTCACTTTTTGTGTTCAAGAGCCATGCATCGCCACCAATGTGTGCCGCCTCGAATAGCCACTCGCCGAATAAATGCAAAACGCTGTTACACTTAGGCCGAGCTACAGCCAAAGGTGGGCGTTGTTCGAATCCAAGCGACGGTAGAGCTGCATAAATTTACAAATTTAGAATTTTATAGATACTTTTTATCAGCATTTGACAGACAAGCCGATTAAGCGTTGTAAGGGTCTTTTGTTTGGGTAGGTACAGCCCAGGACTGTCTAAACAAATTAGATTTTTGTCGATTGCAAAACTTAGTTCTGTGCACTTACATGTTAAGCTGTTAGAGGATGGCGGACCTGAAGTGGGAGTGAGTGGAGCTTGCGTTGTGGATAATCGTGCACCAGTTATGCCGATAAGCGCGGCTTTGCTCAAGCCTACGGAGTGCGATGACACCGAAAAAATATATCACACAGAAAACGTTTGGAAAATGTTAGTCACATCAAAAAGGCAGCGACAAAATATGTACAAAACATACAAAACAAACACACGAATATGTGAAGATGTAAGTTGCTTTTGTAACTATTACAAAAAAATAAGCAATTACAATAAATGATAAGAGAATCGTATGAAAATAATGATGGGGGCGTAAACCTGATGAGATGATGTGTGTGACATGTTATTAAAACTAGAAAAATAAAAAAAATTAATACGTCTATCACATTTTTTTTTATTGACCACATGAAATCACTTTAGTCTAGTGGTGGAACTGCTGCTGGAGCGGTTATATACAGCACACTGAAAAGCAGTGTTGGGTTATTTAATACAAATAAACGATAAAAATCAGCTAATACAATTCTATAACCAACTAATTAAGGTATACAACTTAATAATCTCGAATTTAAAAAAATATTAATTGCATTGCAAACACATTCTGACTACAACAGTTAAAAAAAAAAATTTTAAAAAATAATTAAAAAAGTGGAGAAATTTACTTCGAAAAGGAAAATATATTACTACGAAACACATTTTTCTACATGTGCATGAATGGCTTGAACTAATTACAATGTATTCCATAATTTTCATTCAAAAACTTATAAAAAAAGTATAAAAAAAAAATATTTAAAAAAAAATAAAAAAATATTCGAAAAAATGTTATTTACAATATGCATCCGGTGGAATATAGTACAATTCATGCAATTTAAGCCTTGCAAGAAGTTTCAGCCGCAGTTAAGTTATCTCAGCAATTCACATCTATTTCAATAGTATGGCTGTTGTTTTAGTTGTTGTAACAGCATAAAATATGTCGCATACATTTTTGGAGAATACTGGTGAAGTGAAAGAATTTGAGCGAATTTAAATCTGACTGGTTTTGTTACATACAAACCTGGGTCGTTCTGCTGTCATAGACGTTCTGGGAAAATATTATTGCTATAAGCTAACACTTTGCAGGAAAAGTCCCTTTCATTAACCATCCGTTGAACATTTTTTTTAAAACTTACGGTTGGGCACCCGGGTCTGGCCTTTCTTTCGTACTGTTCGAGGATCCTTTTTAAAAGGTTATATCCATAAATCGATAGAAAATTAAATTTTAGGAAGCTAGTCGCAAGTCGTTAGCTATAATATTAATTATATATTTATAATAATTATATTATATATTTATAATAATTTATAATTAAATTAACGTACAAAGTCGAAAAGCCAGTCTGGTTAGACCCAAGTGCCCAACGGAGGGTTAAAAATTATTCTTAAATTATTTTTTATTAACGTTAACTCCGTAAGCTTAGCTCTACGAAATAATTATAGCCCTAAAAAATAGATATAGCTCTAAAAAATAAATAAAAAAAAAAATAAAAAAATAAAACAAAAATACATAATAAAATAAAAAAATAAATAATAAAATAAAACAATAATAAAATAAAAAAATAAAAAAACAAATAATAAAATAATAAAATAAATAAATTATAAAATAATAAAATAAAAAAATAAGTAATAAAATTAAAAAAATAAACAAAAAAATAAAAAAAAATTTAAAATTAAAAATAAAAAAATAAATAAAATAAAAAAATAGTAAAATAAAAAAAAAAACAAAAAATAAAAAACTAAATAATAATAAAATAAAAAAATTAAAAATAATAAAATAAAAAACTAATAATAAAATAAAAAAGTAAAAAATTAAAAACTAAATAATAAATAATAAAATAAAAAAACAAATAATAAAACAAAAAAATAATAAAGCTAATACACTCTGAGGTTTGTCATTGCCTGCTAAGGAGCGACCGCTATTAGAAAACCCTTTTCTATCGTTCTGCTGTTCCATGCATTGAGATTCGAACCTACGCACTTCCGTATAGTAGTCGCGCAACAACCCATTTGACTACGGCGGCCGCATTTAGTTAGGTTAGGCATTTTGCCCTCAAAAATTTTTTGAGTATTAAGGCATTTTTTAAGCAAAAATAATCTTTTTTTTTTATATTTTCAGTGAGCGGGTTTGTTGAGTTTCGTCTTCTCTAAACCAAAATTTAATGCCATCTCTGAAATCGGTTTTTGCTACTTCTGTGTACTGCATTTTCAAGGTGTTCCCTTATATTCGTTTCTAAACTTTCCCTTATACTCATTTCTTCCCTATATTTTTAACTCGAGTGGGCAACTTTTTTTTTTTTTGAAAATGTGTCCCTTTAATCATTGCTGATGTAATGCTGAAACTTCATAACTCAGTTGCCAGCTTACTTTTGGTGAAAATTACCTTTTGTTGAGTACCAACTATTTAGCGTAAATGTACCAGCTGAGATAAGTTAACTTATTCGTATTAAGGAAATCATAAATCTAGCCAAGATTTCACATGAAATTGAAAACCAATATAATGTGAGCACAGCAAGCAAGTGAATTGTGCGCCTTAAAACGGAAAAATACACGCAGTCAAAAAAAACAGTATGACTCAAATCTCGCGCACCCTTTTGTTGTGGTGTGCTGCTGCTGTTGCTGGAGCCGAGCGCAGGTGCTACGCTGAAACTCTTCGCCAAACGTCGCTGCAATGGTGGTGTAGGTGAGTATGGCAGCTGTGTTGGCTGCGTCATCGGTTGATTCCCATCCACAGCCGATGCTGAGGCAGATGTGGCCGTTGTCATGGCACTCAACGGTGCACCGAAAGAAATTGAGCCGATAACACCTGCAGATTGACTGCCACTGCCGCTGGTGTTACCCGATGCATGACCGCCACCAGTTACAAGAATACCAGCAGTCGCTGGCGTCGACGCGCTACCGTGATGACCCATGATGGCGTTTAGTGCTGAGCTGGCGGAGCCACTAATGAAGTTATCGCGCAAAAATTGACCAGCACCATGCAAATGCAAATGTGGATGATAGTGATGATGGTGATGGTGCTGCTGTTGGTGTGCATTGTTGTTGATTGCGCTTGTAACGACAGTTGTGCCACCGCCTGAATTGAGTGCGCTATTGCTGCCGTGATGGAAGAAATTATGTATGCCCGTGGTGACCGATGAGGCAGTCGCCTCGTTAAGTGATAGGCGGATATCAAGTAAATTTGTAATTGCATCTTCTGCCTGATGCGGAGGTGGCCGATAAATGCCTGCGGTTTTGCGCATCGTACGCGGTTAATAGCAATTTTTTTTTTTTTTGTTTTTTATGAGGAATACATTTATAGAGGTTATAAAGAGAATAAGAATAAGAAGGGTGTCTAAGGCGAGGCTTAACGTCTAGCGACATTAAATGACACTATATAGAACATTTATAAAGTTAACTACACTAATAGTACATCAACTAAATGGCTTAGTTGAATCTTATACAAGGCTGAAGGCTCTCTCTTAAAATCTAGATTATTTACTTAATTTGCACTATTTTTCCAAAGATAAAAATAATATATATTCAGAACGCATTAAATACTATGGCTGGACGTATTTCAACAGCAACAGCAGCCACTAATCATTTCAGCAACATGAAGTATTATACTTTCATAGGAATGTCAACGTTTGGTTGAATACCGCACAACTCAATGTATTTAAAAGTTTCAACATAACCTCAAATGCATTGCTCCTTGTCGTCATATTCCCACTGTTTGAAATCCGTCCAGCCTACCTTTACACATTTCAAAAACAGATCTCCTCTTCCATCACGCAGTTGCTTACCGAGAAATGCGTCGACTTGACTCGAAATGCCTTTGATCGCTTTCAGAAATATGTGTGGCAGTGCTTGCAAGCATGGATGTTGATAAGTTTCCGCACCCTTATCATGCGTAAGTGCCCATTGCATAAAATGCGACGATTTGCTGATTATATGCGGCGAACACAGCGCTGTGGGATTGCCAATTGTGCGCAAAAAGCGATACCAAGTCTGTGCCACACAATCGTTAGTCATATCTGCAGGTATTAGCTGAGCATCTTCATCAGCTATAATATAAAGAAAAGCATAATTTTACATTCATAATGAACACCAATTTTCTACATATGTATACAGCATACAAATTTTCAACTCTGGAAAGGCGGAGCCATATGTAAATTCGAGCAAACGTGCCGTCAGAGCTAAGTTGACGCGATTCCACTGATCTATTAATGCCATACGGTGGCGCCACATAGCACACGATTCTTGTAGTGTCTTCCACAAAGAAGGCGAAGGGAAGCAACGTAGACAGGCTAGCAGCCACACTTCGAAAAGCACAGACAACACACGCTCACACAGTTGATCGCCAACATCATCCTTGACTGTTGGTGGCGCCAACAAAACTTCATTGATGGCGAGTAAGAAGAGCAGTAACGCTTCCCAAGTTTTGCGATCCATCGTTTGTGAGATTTGTGCAGTTTGTTGCAGTGTACGCAGCACACGGTGGCACAGCACTGCTTGACGATTGATGGTGTCGGCGCCTTGAATAGAAAATACTCGTTACAGAAAGTTTAAAACAAAATATTTACACTTTAGAGCGAGCACGTACCAAGCGAGCTTTGATATATAAATGGCAAGACTTGAAAGGGAAGGTAAAGCAGTTCAATAAAGTGCACACTATTTTAAAGGTAATTATTTACAAGATTTTAAGTTACGATATGGCGAAAACAAGGTCGCTTAAGCAAATTAGAATGAAATACCTTTTTGAAATGGAGCTAACCGCTTTTTGGACAATATACTAATAAATTTAAATATAATTTTTTTTTTCGAAAATGCGCTTATTTTTTCCAAAATTGCATGCATTTGCTGCTCATATTGTGTATTAAGCAGAATAGTTTAAATAGGCTACTGATCGTTAGTAATTTAATGTAGCACAGAATGAAACATACTCTCTCCCTGACGCGGCACAAACAAATTGTGAAAGTGGCTGACGATTTTTCGACAATACATATTCGCATCTTCGCAAATCGGCTTTGGTACGCTAATGCGTGGCTGTGGATGCAAGGCCGTCAACCATTCGCAATACACGTTCACACAATCCTTAATGGTCTCGTGCTCCTGTAACGGCAGTGACAAGCCAAAGCAGATGACATCCATGCACCAATTGACCTGTACGTACGCAAAGGTTTAGAAGGAAATTGCTGAGATATTTGAAATATTTAGATGACTACCTCTTCGTCCCGCACTAGATGACTGGGTTCGGCATTTTGTGTAATACCCAAATTACTTGCTAACTGACGTACAACAGAAACGGTGACTTCTCGGCCCGCGGAGGCTGGAAATTTGTTGAGTACGCTGCACGACTGTGCTGCACAGCTGTCGGCCGATATTTGTGAGGAGAGCGATACCCATTCGGAATACATTTTTGTTACTCCTCCTTTTTATGTGTTTATTAAAAAAATGGATATTTCCAAATATCAATTTTTCACTAATATGCTATATGTGAATATTTTGCTCTCAGCAGCTATGAAGTTAGCAACAATTTTCGGGACAGACTACGCCAACACATCAAACACATTATTAGGAAAATATTCGGCTTGAACAATTCAAATTCTTCTCTGCAGATATTTTACATTGTTAATTAACTGAAATTACGCTTTTCCATCCCTGGAAAGTATTTTTGCTCAGTTTTTCTTCAAATTTTGCATTAATTGTCTGGAATTGAAGAATTTTTTCACTTCTCCAGCAGTGGTGTTACCGGACTGTGATAATATGCAAATCTTTATTTACATCGGATTATACTATAATTAAGAAAGAATTTCGCTCTGTGAAAATATAATTTTATTATCGAGCATCACTTTTGCTAGGTGCGTGCACAAATTCAAATAAGTAATGATTTAAAATAAGTAAATTGTTTAGGTAAATATCAACACGAAATGGCAGGCTTTTAAGGCCACACTTTGGAAGATGTGGCTACCCTATAAGTAGTAGCTATTGATTCACAGGCACAGAGAGACTTGTTTAAACTTGTATTTAAATGGAGGAAAGAAAATCGAAAATCTGCAAAGGGCCACTGTATCCCGTTGTTTGTGAGATCCGTTTTCCGAGTTTATACAGATTTTAAAGTGTATTTCGACATGAAATTGTACTTGTCTTTACCGTTACTACGGTGGCTCCTTACTTTTATTTCTAGTGTTATATTTTGAATTGCGTTAAATTATTTTATTTCAAATCGCATTTTCCTTGATTAAGGGGTTATATACAGTTAGATGGCCGAAAAAAAAACGAATTTTCCAGATTTATTTCTGAGGAAACTTTTAAATTTATTGATCTAAAAATTTGTACACACGTTATGTTATCTTTTAACTGTATTTTAAGACTTAGTATTAGTAAAAATATTTATTTGGAAAGGAACTAGAGCTAATCTCCGGGAGCATCACTCAAAAAAGACGTTTTGCAGTGACCACTACATCTTTGAACTGGATCGTCTGTAATAAAAAACTCAAACAGATTTCGTTAAAGTAATGTTAAATCTAGTAATTAATCGAAGGAATAAGCAAAATAAATTTTGTTGAAATGGCGGTTTCTAAAAAAAAATGGATTTTTGACTAAAATTTTGGCCTTAAATTGTTTATAAAAAAAAATGTATTGGAGAGAAAAAATCTTCGATTAATTTCTAAAAATATATTAAAGAAGCTTGTGTTAAAATTTGAGACTAATCGGTTTAGCCGTTTTCGTGTGATGTTGGTGACCGACTTTGAAAACACCATTGTGAGAAAAACGCGTTTAAAGTTTGAAAAGCACTTTACATAGGATTTTTTAGGACATTTTTTTGCGTGTAACTTCGAAAGTATTCACCGGAACGATATTAAATTTTCTGTGTGTATTCTTAAACAAAATAAAAAAAATCGATTTTTTTGAAAATTCCAACTGTATACTATATAACCCCTTAAGTGAAATTTATTTTGATTTTTCGTGTGCCTTTATCTAGTATGAGCTCGGCTTGTAAATTAATTAATTTCGGCAAGCATTTTCTTTTATTATTATTTTGGATTTCTGTAGGCTTCACTTGGAGTTTAATTCATTTTAACATGAAACTTTTCTTATATTGGCGAATTTTTTTAATTGCTTCTTTTTATATTGGTTTATTTTTATTTATTTTTTTCATCTGATTTTTATATATTTTTTTCATCCTTCTTATCGAGGAGTCATTTTGCGACTTACAAAGAGACTAAAAAAAATTGTTTAAATAAAAATTTGCCATCATATACTTATAAACGGGCCGATAGTTTTCACGTAATATAATTACTTATCTGAAAACTTGTTTCTCCGTTTTTATTGAAATTATAGTTAGTTTCTCACTTTATTAATATACCATCTGCAGTCATCCGTTTAAACAAATCGCATTTGTTGCATAGTCAGAAACTTATTTTTGTGGTTTGTACAGTAAACGCAATCTATTAGACAAAATATCTTTTATCTATCCTTATTTATGAATGGCAAATAGTGAGAAAAAGCAAAAGATTATCTTGAAAAAAATTTCAAATTCTTTAAAAATTAGGCCTCGGCCTGCCATCCCAGTGGTTGTGGGTTCGAATCCCACATAAAGCACGGTCCTCGCACTTTTTCAAATTTCCCAACTTTCCCTGTTTCTAAAAAAAAGAACCAAAGTGAAACTTTCAAGGCAGACAAAGAAAGAGGGAGAGACCCGAGAGAGAATCAGAGAGAGAGAGAGAGAAAGAGAGAGATAAAATATATATCTAAATAAATTCACAACATTTGCAGAGAATACAAATAGACAAAATTTTCAAAAATTAGAGCCGTGCGCGTATATAGCATCTAACACTATAACGTGCGTAGACAAGGTCCACGCATGCGAAATACTATCTATCCTATTCTAACAATATGTTGCTCTCTTTCGCTCTACTATAGTAATATGGCGTTAGTGCTGTACGTTTACGCATCACTCTCTTTCTCTCTCTAATATATACGTGGTTCTCTCTTGCTCCTCCAATACGAGTAACGTCGTATGACTTAGACTAGAGCCTTAGCGTAGGAGTGGGAGAAAAGACGAAGAACCGCTCAAAAGGACGACGTAAATAGCCTTAAGTGTTTCTAAGATATATAGCATTACCTTAGCTCTTTCTCTCCTTTTCCTCTACGTTATATCTTTTTTCTCTCTCGCGGAACGAAAATGCCCAAAACGTTGCATGGCCTTTGAAATTTTACTCTCCCACACACAGATGGCGCTCAAAGAAGTAAGAAGATGTTGTTCTTAAGCAACGAGCGGCAGGCAGGATACTCACCTGTCCTGTCAGATATCAAAATACATTAACGAAACAAACACAAGATGAGTTTTTTCAAGGCCCTATGCTCCCGAGAGGAATGAACAAAGAAACAAAAAAAAAAAAAAAACACTGCATAAGATGTTGTAGAAGCCAGGCCACTGTTTCGTGTTAACAAAATTGTTTGCCCTTTCTTTGCTCATGCAAAAAAACAATATTTCCAGTAAATTTTCCTTAGCCCATATACCCATAATATTTAATATAAGTGAAAGTATAATTAATATAATATAAAAATCAGTCGAAATAATTCAAAAATGCATCGATGGCACAGTTGCGCAGCGAGTCGTTTGTTAACTCAATTGTATTTTTGCAACGATGGCGCCCATCACTACCGATAGTCAAACAAAATGTAGAGAGATGCCACAGTAGAAGTATTACCGTATACAAACAAGTCAGCTGTTCTTTACTGCGTTCACCAGTTCTCTGTGACCACAATTTGTAAACAAAAAACAGCTGCTTGCGGTGACGCAATTCGTACCTTATACTCTTAAGTGTGTTTATGTACTTTTGAAAATTTAGATAAATTAAATTAAATTTATATTTTCAAAAATATTCAATTATGTGCTTTAAATTAATAAAATATGTGTATGTAATGTGTTTTAATTTATTTATGTAATGTAAAGCATTTTGCAGCTTAAAATTAAGTGCAGCCTCTGCGAAAATCATCATGCAAGTCCTTTGTAAATTCACTAAAAACTAAAAAATATTTTAAAATAACGTTACCATATCGATTGAATCAATAAAACTTTTTCAATATATCGAGCCATTACCGCCAAAATAATGTATCCCACACCATAATCGATTTTTGTTTTGTTATCGAAATCGATAGTTCAACATCATTTGCATCATCTGTCAAAATTTCATGGCTGTAGATTAAACCGTTATGATTTTATAACAAAAACAATTTTAATGTAAATGCATATGGTGACTTGTTTACATTTTCTTTGAACGCTTGTGTGGGATACAATTAAATTCTCTTTTAAAATAAATGAAACACAAAATATGTTTTTGTTTTCAATTATTGGATATTTTTACAGCTCCCCTGGTACCGTATAGCGATTCAGATGAATCTTTCGTTGATTTAAATGGTTTGGAAAATTTAAAAGAAGTCGAGGAGGAACCGTGTGTTGGGAAAGGGGGCTACAGAAAGCAAAAGAGAATACCTAAAAGGATGCAAAAAGTTAAGAAAAAAAATACGAGTGTTTTGCCCAACCCGTGCTTAAAGAAAAAATGTCCAAATTCGTGTCATGATAAAATTTCTGAAGATGAAAGAGTAAGAATAAATGAACATTTTTGGGGATTCGGCAACAAAATTAGACAGAAGACAGACAGTCTTCTTGTGTTAAACAAGTCGATATTAAAAGGCGATATGGAGAAAGTGACAGAAAAAAGTGGAGCTTTAATTATTTTATCAATATCAATAATAGCAGTTTTAAAGTTTGTCAACAATTTTTATTGAAAACGTTGAACATTTCACAAACGATTTTAATATCCGTAATAAAAAATAGAAGTTCGTATAAAACTTACCTTGAAAATATAAAAAAGCCAACTGCACACAACCAATCTGAGGAAACAAGCATACCGCTAGTAAAATCCTTTATAGAACAATTACCAGCGGTTCCTTCACATTATTGCAGGAATAAAAGTACAAAATTATATCTACCTCAAGAATTTCGAAACATAAAAACTGTATATCAGCATTATGTATATTAATAGGACTATGAATAAGTTCGTGCGGTTTTACAACAGATGGCGTAACTTGATTATTATTCCATCGATCCACATTTCCAGATAGTCCATCTTTATTGTGATAGCTGCGCAGGACAGAACAAAAACAGAGCTATGCTTGCGACATTAACCTATTTTGTTGAAAATTCTAATTTTGTGACTAATATAAAAATCACATACTTGTTGCCTGAACACACCATGATGCCTGTTGATTCGATACATAGTACAATTGAATCGTTTATTCGGAATAGGACTATTTGGGCTCCAAGTGAGTGGTACACCATAATATCAAATGCAAGAACTAACCCAAGAAAATATAATTGTGCTGAATTAACTAACAGTGATTTTAAAGACTGGAAGACATTTTCACAGGCGTTACCTTCAAATTCAGTGAAAATTCAATTTACAAAATTACGCTCTGTTACATTGGAAACTAATATTCCAAATATTACTCTTAAATATGTAATATATATTTTTTTGTATGTATACTTTTATTTGCAATCTATCTTGACGACAATAAGCAAATGCTATAATTTTTTGTAATCTTAACCTAGGTACTTAACAGAAATGGTTACTTTGTTAACAGAAAACTTTAAATATATGAATTACATTACTTTATTTTTGCTTTATCGAATATACTAAGAAATGTATACATTTATTTTTTTTTAATCAAATGTAATTTAATTTTAAGGACTAAGTAAAAATATTAAATAAAAACAAAACGGGAATTCACTTCCTTAAAATAAATTTTTGTGTAACCCACACACTTTTTTAATAATAGGTTGCCAGAAGGAAAGCAAAAAAAATGTATCCCACAAAAACAACCCTTATGATGCAAATATCTATTTAAAATTATTAAAATTAAATGTATTACACAAAAAAATATTTACATTATAAATTTTAAAATAATGGCTTTATTCAAACTGATTTAATTAAAAAAAAACCTTCCCCTATAAAATTTCGAGTTTGTGGGATACATTTTTTCGGCGGTTATGGCTCGATATGTGCTGTAGTGTTTTTTATTTCAATTAAAATTAATTATTTCGCTTATTGTTGTTGTAGCAGCATAAACATTCCCTATATTCACATACGGGGAATGCTGCTGGAGTGACAGTCCTTGGCCGGATATAAATCCGGATCGTTTCGGTAACGTAGAACCGACTGTCGTGGAAACGTGGATATTTAGCTTATTCGCATTGTTTGGAGTGGCAATTCGTTGAAGGTTCTCATCATTGCTGGAGTGAGTTTTCATAAGCCACCTCGGTGAGGCGTTTTACCCATCAAAACTCCCCCTCCTTACTTATACATATCTTCCTCCCTGCCTGAGAGTTCAGTTTGTGGCAAATATGTAGCGCCAGGCATTACAATGGAGGTAGAAATTTGTTGATAAATCGCAAAACTTTTCATGTGTTTTCGGTATGAGATGTACAAGCCGATTTATGATCGTGTACGAGTATGCCGAGCTATTTCTAGTTGGCATTTTTCCTAAAGTACGTATGTACTTAAGATTACTCGTTTGTACTAATATTTACAAGATAATTTCGCCGGCCTGCATTTGCGTTACATTAAATCTTATTCACCCAAACGATAAGATTAGGAAATGAAACTGCTGATAACTAACTAGTGGGGAACACTGTTATTCACAATACATATGTATGTCTTTATTAAAAGAATTTAATTTTATGCTTTTTGAATTCTCAATGTACAATTGTCAAATAGCAACTTAAATTACGTAAATAGATTATCTAACTCAATTTACTAACGTATAGGAAGTGAAGGATCCAGAGGGCATAAACAAAACGATGCCCTTTTCACAGAAATTCTCATTCATACATGAAATATCCACATTTTTGGGGTGGAAATTGAAAACTAACATCTACATACGCGAAAAATACTTACTCCTCCTTCTTTTCGGCAGCTGATTTCGGTTTATCTTCGATAGCTGGCTTCGCCTCCTTCTGCAGTGACGCGGGCGCAGCAGCTTCCAGTCTCTTTTTAGAAGCTTCTTCTTCCATCTCGCCTGAGAAACCAAATTCATTCACGCGTTTGTAGTCAACGCGATATTGCCAACGTTGATACAGGAATACGAAGAAGATAATGTCGTCACGGAAACAACCCAACCTATACATGGTGGGCATTTTGATCACAAAGGCAAATATGTCATCTATGAATGTATTTAGGAATTTGTAAGTCATCATACGCCAGGGTAAATGCGCCACTGACTTCAGTTTATAGTTGATAAACAATTGTGGCGTCATCATAATGAAGCCGAATGTCAGCAGGTAACCGTACAGCATATTCAGCACAAACGAATACCATCCTTTGTGCTCGTTATACACTAACGAGTACACGAAATAGCCTATCAGTAGTGGGAAGCAAGCCCATCCTAAGTATTTAAACGCTAGATTGTCATATTCTTTTGTGTTGCTATCCGCGTAAGAGCCCTTATCTTGGAAACTTATTTTTGGAAATATACCAAAAATTTTCTGATCTGTGTTATAGTCAATATCGACTACCTTGTGAATCTTCCAAATTTCGATGCCTAATCCAATGAAGCATGAAACACGTATCATAAAGTTGGTCTCATTGTCGAGCACGTATAGCAGTACGATTAACGACTGAAACACTCCGAAAAATACCGAACGCACAGAGAGACCTTCGAGAGATTTGCGATTGTTCCAAAACTGTATATCGTTTTTGAAGGCTAGCAGTTCGAATACCGAATGCAGTATAGATATAGCGATGGTAAGTCCAAGCAAATAGATATTTGTATCAAGCAGCGTCTCCTTCAAAGAATCTTGATCCTCATCCGACTCCTGCAGAGAATTGAGGTTGCGATAAAACGTATTTTTTATTGTACATTAAGACACAACTCACCTCTGGCCCACCGGACGCCATTAATTCGCCAAGCATATTGCCACCCCATTTGTTCTTCATTTGTTGCGCTGCATATAATTGCCATTTGAACATGCTCAAGGGTTGGAAAGTTAAATGCAAATCTAATTCTGGTGTCGTTTCATTAATAGGAAAATATTCGCGCTGCAAATTCCAATAATCATTAATAAATACAATCGGCAAGTACGTTCTGCCTCCATCCACGAATTTGACGTATTCATCCAGCGGAGGTGGTACGCTACCTGCTGCCCAATTCGTTTGATCCACCACCAAATTGATTGTCAAATTTGGATGCCAGTGAGAGGTGATGGTATCCTTAATATTAGCATGTTCCAACTCCATAGCCAATTTCTCTTTCTCACCAGCAAGCAGATTATAGTTTCGATTAACACGTATGCGCTTAAATTTATTTAGAATACGTTGCTGATGTCCCATCATACCACGTTTAGCATAATTTGGTGCATTTGGATTGGGACTCTCACCAGCATGTGTGACAAAAGCATGCAGATAGATGCTACCGTTGTTCATCAAGGACTTTGATGCTTTCAGCTTTAAATTATGTGTATAAATGCCATCGCGTTTTGGCCCAGATGTCCAGTCACCATATACGAGGTCTTCTTGCAGCCATATTAAATTCGAATGTTGGTTGAAATCTACCTCATCAGCATTTTCCGACAGCCAAAGATGCAGATCAAAGAGGGTACCATTTTCGAAATAATTCCAAGCGTTTACACGCGGAGCAGAACTTACAGATTTTTGCTGACTTGCATCTTCAGTGCTTGGTTGTGGACGACGAAAAAACGAACTTATAAAGTATATTATAAGTGCACGCAATATCAGTGACTTCGTCATGGCAAAGAACGACTCCATTTTTGTTGGTTGGGGTTGCTGCTGACCTTGTTGTTGTTGATCTGGGCTGTTGGGGTCGGCGACACCATCGGCTGCAGGCGCAACCTATACGGGTTTGGAATAATGTGATATAATTAATACACCATTTTTTTATTTTAAAGGGCTTCTTACCGCGCCGTTCCCTTGCGCAGCTTGCTGCGGCTGTGCGTCACTTGACATTTTTAATATAAATTTACCGTTTGAAGGCGGCACTTATTAGATATGTGTCAATGGCGGTTTGCCTCTGTTGTACAAGAGCGTAATAAATGTCTCCTTTAGATATCTTTAAACAAGTTTTTTACCACATGACCTTTTAAGTTAATTTTTTTAATCAATTTACACGGCTCAGAAAAAATGATGTGGAAAAAATTATGACTTTTATGATAGGCCAGTGCGTCCAACTTAATAAAACAAATGTTCTTTATAGAGTTGCCGCTAGTCTTATTTAGTAATTTATGTTGAATTTTTGGTATATTTGCGGGTTTGGAGACACGTGTAGCGGGTTTTCTTGGGTTATTCAGTTCAGAATCATGGCCAATTCTAAAGGGAACGATACGGTTCATTTTTATGGGGCGTTGATAGGTCATCTATGGTTGATCGTGCTCACACTCACCAACGTAAACGTACGCCCGTAGCAGCTGACACGAGAAACAACGATCTACGAAACTACGGAACGGGACGGTGGTGAGAATTCATTTACATGGGGCTTTAATTAGTTTCATCGTGTCAGCAGATACGGGCGTACGTCAACGTTGGTGAGTGTGAGCACCAAGATGGAAAACTTCAGTTGCTTATGTTGATGTATTTCTCATAAACTTCGATATTTGGAACAAAACAGCATCGAAGATGAAGTATAATGCACAGTTTTAAGAGAATGATATATAAACTGAAAATCTGCGTGTTATGGTTATTCAAGTGCTAATCAGTTCAAATGCCATCAATTAGCCGTTGTTGTTGTTATAACAGCATACACATACTCATGAATGTTTTGTGAATGCTGCTGACGTGACAGTTCGTGGCTGGATATCAATTGACAGATAACCTAGAACCGATTACCGTAAACGTTTATGCATAATGGCGTAGCATAAAAAATTTTCCGCGAAAAATCTCATACCATATAAAATTAATCTCTGAAAAAACAGCTTTTTAATTTAATTTATATAACTTCACGATATACATAATATATGTAGAAGGTGACGGCTTCTGTCATAATTTCGGTAGTAATGCTCCGGTCGACTAGAAGTTCTTTGCTAATGCTCGGACTACAGAGCACTTAGAATTTTGTTTAATTAGCTATGTATATCTATGTAAAAATTCAGCTAAAACAGCTGAATCAATACTGAATTTTTCAATTTTTCATTTTTGGCCTAGATACATGGGTAATTTGATATTAGTTGACCAAGCACTCGGGAATTTATAACAAAAAAAAAAAAAATACAAAGAAAGTATGGCACACAATTTTCAGGGGGAATTACCATGGTGAAAGGGATTTAAAAAGTATGGAAAACAGTAAGTCGTTAATCGGCTCTCAGCGTATTTGAAGGAATCAGCTCATTTGCAACATAACAGGGGTGGCAGTTTAATTTCGATCAAACTAAGGCGAATCAATTTAAGTAAACCAACTGATTTGTTTTTTCGCCATGATGACAATCCGTTGCATTCGCACCATCGTCGTGTGCTTCTAGATCCAACTGATTGCTGGCTGTTCAGCGTGGTTTATCCTTTTCGTTTTCTTTAGTCGTGACAAAAGCATTGCTGTTGGTCTAGTGCCAAAAATAATGATAGAATACAAGATTGCACCTTCGGAATTTGCTGTGAATGTTCAATGGAAAGAAAGTAAAATTACTGTTTGTGAAGAGTAAGAGTAAGCGAAAGCAATGGAAACTGAAAAGAAAGAAATTATGCACACATTAATAAACTCGGCACTTCATTTTTAATATGCTGTTTAATTAAAAATCCTCAAATACTAAATTAAAAAACTACCAAGCCATTAATTGAATATTCACAAGTAAGTAAATTCTCTTCCTTTAGTTTATTTATTTATTTTTTTGAAGCTATAATGTAAACCGGTTGTCAAAATCGCGAAAAGTAAAGTTTTTATTTTTGGAAGGTGTCACCTTTAGTTTCTGTATACCGTGTAGTGCGACGGAAAAGAAATTACCCTGATGTGGCAGGCGGAGTTTCTAAATTACGAATAAATTGTGGCCTTCCCAAACTCGAAATATCGAAAATTTATTGAAATTAGCTAGCAAACTAACGCGAAATAGTAAAACAAAACAAAATTAACAAACATTGAATAATAACCAGAAAAGTTAAGTTTTAGTAATAGAACCAAATTGAAATGAAAGGTATCGTAAACTCGAGTTTTTCTATTGCGCATTATTCACTTCCAGCGCCCAGTACATAAATGTGGGGGTTTTCGACAGCAGCACCATTCCTTTCGCCGGCTGTTTCCATTTGTTGACACTTCTTCTTTTTATTGCTGGAAATGGAAGAAATAAATAAATATAACCTTTGCTATAAAATAAATTAAAATCTCATTTTTGTCTCCCTTTTTTCCCATCCCCGATATTCACAGTAAACAATAATAATAAAAAGCAAGAACAAGATTAAGAGGAGCAGCTGCGAATCGCATTACTGCGAAGTGTGTAACGAATGCGCTTTGAAAACAGGATAATTAGCAAATTACTAAAGGAATTACATAGATAACGAATTACGTGTCCTGAGAACATATCTTAAATACCCCTATTCCTTTTGTGAAATCGATAACCGATAACTACACTAATACTTTGATTGGGCAGCACTGAGAGGGAAATGTCAAAAGATTTCCTGCCATATTAAAAATTTCCTCTTTGGTTTCTTTCTAAAATTTCTCTGCACGTTAATAGAGGTAAGCGTGGGTTTTGTGTAAAAATTTGTGGTTTTTGTGGTAATTTTCATCAAGAATTATTAAAAAAAATATTAATTTAGATATCAAAAGTAGTGAGTAAACTCGTGGTGTTAGATATTTGTAAATATCTTCCGAATGAAATTGAAAATGAAATGAATCAAATTCTAACCTAAAATTTACACGTCATATCTATGTTTCGAACAATGTGAAAACGCAGATGCTTATAACGATTTGTTTTTTTTTTTCTTTAGGAAGACGGCAAAATGCAGATTTTTGTCAAAACACTCACCGGTAAGACCATCACTTTGGAGGTCGAGCCCTCTGACACCATCGAAAATGTCAAGGCTAAGATCCAGGATAAAGAGGGTATCCCACCAGATCAACAACGTTTGATCTTCGCTGGCAAGCAATTGGAGGATGGTCGCACCTTGTCCGACTACAACATCCAGAAGGAGTCAACCCTTCACTTGGTGTTGCGTCTACGTGGTGGTATCATTGAACCTTCATTGCGTATCTTGGCTCAAAAATACAATTGCGATAAGATGATCTGCCGCAAGTGCTACGCTCGTCTGCATCCACGTGCGACCAACTGCCGCAAGAAGAAGTGTGGACACACCAACAACTTGCGTCCCAAGAAGAAGTTGAAGTAGATTACTGGCATCTGGATATGTGGACGAAGGCGAAGAGTGTTGGGAATGTGTGTGTGAAGATAGCATTCCCTTTTTTCTTTTTTTCGTATGTGTATCCCAGCATTAAATGAATTGAAATGAAAATTGTAATGCGAATTTTTTTGAAATAAAAAATGTATGATAATTATTTGTTTTCTATCGTGAAAGCTGCAAAATAGGGGATTGTATTTTATTGTGAAGCACAGATATGCATTGGGAGGATTCTATTGAAACACTCAGTTTATGACAAGATTTATATTTCATTAAACATATATTGGTTTATAATAGGATAAAGAATTGTTCTGATTTATAAATAGTACTGCAAAAATGTTTAGATGGGGTTGTATGCAACAATTAATGTGTTTTTCAGGATGTGTGGATGTTTCTTAGTTGTTCTAGTTGTAGCAACATAAATATGCGGGGAATCCTGCTAAAGTGACAGTCTCTGGCAGGATATGAATCCAGGGTGTTCCGGTTACGTAGAACCGACTGTCCGATAGGAATGACTTGCGTTTCCACGACAGTCGGTTCTACGTTACCGAAACGACCCGGATTTATATCCGGCCAAGGACTGTCACTCCAACAGCATTCACCGTATGTAAGTATGGGGAATGTTTATGCTGCTACAACAACAACAACAACAGGAATGACTTGAGTTTTTCCCAACAAAGAATTGCCGCCCCAGTAAACTAGTCCGGTCTGGTGCGTTCAACCTCACTGCTTTGTTGGTTTTTGTTGTTGTTATATCAGCATAAACATTCCTCATACATATACGTGAATTGCTGCTAGGTTACATCCCTTGGCTGGATATAAATCTGGGTTACGTAGAACTAACTGCCGTGTGAACTGTCAATGTTTATGTGGGTTAAACCCAGCGTCTACAGCTGCAATGCCATGCTATGCGTGTGTACACCTTTTTAATGGATATTAAGTATAGTTGCGTAAATATACAAACATAGTTTATGCCTGTATGCATGTATTTGCTACTTCTAGAGCTTTAATTTTGTCAATACCTGACATTCGTACTTTTCAAATATAATTTCGTTAGGGCAATGGGCAAATCATACTCGCGCCCCTCTTTACACTCACCAGACGGCGCTCATGCCATTTGTGAAATCATTGATAGAGTTGAGAGCAAACGTTAGTTGAATTTCAATACTCACCACCTATCTCGCTTGCACTTTAGGTGAAAGCCAATTGTCGCGAAATTCCGTTGCAATTATTGTGAAAATGCATTTACTAATTTTTGAAATCAAGTAAGCAGGGTTTTTGTTATGAATTTATGGATCGCAATATATTGGCATAAATCAATTTGATATTAAATTTATGATTGTAGGTCGTCAGACCTCAGGCTGGTATTTTTGTATATGTGAAAGTGTATACTCATATTTGGTCTTCAATTTGTTAACGGACAAAAATTTGATTTTTCCGATGCTCTCTATAACTGTATTATTTTATTTTTGTGGGTGGGAGTACTCTAGATATGCATTCGTATGTATGTATGTATCTATGTAAGTACGTATTGCATGTGCCTATGGAAATAAGTGCATACATACATATGTACATATGTATATACATATGTAGACTTTTACAATTTTTTCCTCACACAAATTTAGAAATATTTTAGTTAATAAAAATAAAAAATAAAATGCATTAGTTTTATATCACAAATTAAGGGGTTTCAATTTAAGTGCTTTTACGCATACAACTTTTTTAATTAAATTTTTGCTTTTATTTTAACTTTTTTTAACATTCAATTATTTTGCAAAATTTATTTAATATAAGGCCAATTAAATTATGTTCAACTTTCAATACCGTAGAATAAATCCATGGGCAGATGTGTATGTATGTATGCCCATATGTATGTACCTAAATGCTTCCTCGCAATTCTTTAGCTTTTTAGCCTGCTAGTACGAGTATTGGTAAACCATGTCTATGTGTAGGTGTTAAAGCTTGTCTAAAAGAATATTTGTGAATTTCAGAATTTCACAACGAGCCCTAAAACGAGATATGGTGCAATTTGCAATTGGCGAAATGTTTGTATTATAAAAGTTGGATTATCACAGCGATGGGACAGTGCAAATTCAACTATGAAAAGCAAAGTTATTAAATAGTTCGTTACGAAAAAAAAGTAAAAGTGAGTACTGCTAAGGCATTAGAAGTAATAATTATAGTGAAATAAAAAGCTTTGAATTATTATATTGTAATTAAAAAAAAAAAAATAAATTAAAATAAAAAAAACAAAAAAAGAACAAAAAAAAAAAAATTAAATAAATTAAAATTTACTTTGAAACTAAAATTCAAAAATTTTTACAACTTTCAAATCCACTTAAGTGAGTTACGTAATCTTGAAAAAAAGAATGAAAAAAGCTGAAAATCAAAAAATTTAAAAGTGATGTAGTTAATTAAATTAATGAAGGAGAATTTTTTTATTCAAAAAATGTTCATAAAAAATACAAAAAAAAATTCGAAATTTATGTCTTTTTGTTTAATTTGTTTAATTTAAGCGGTTTTTTATTAAAAAAAAAAAACGAAAAAAACAGGAAAAACAAAATAAATTAAAGTGGTAAAAATTTAATTCAAAATCAAAATTCAAAAACCAAAATTATTATATGAATTTTTGAAAGTTTCAAATCTACTTAAGTGAGTTACATAATCTGAAAAAAAAGAAAAAAGTTTAAAATTATGTAATTAATTAAATTAATGAAACAAAAAATTCTCATAAAATATACCAAAAAAATTAGGTATTTGACCTTTATGTTTAATTCAAGCGGTTTTTTGTTGAAAAAACTTTCTTAAAAAATACAAAAATTTAGAAATTAATTACTTGAAGTTCAAATGTAATTAATTAAATTAATGAAGGTGCATTTTTATTCAAAAAAATTTCATAAAAAAATACCAAAAAATGTAGAAATGAATTTAAATGACTTGATGTTTAGTTCAAGCGGTTTTTTGTTGAAAAAATTTTCATAAAAAAATAAATAGGCAAAAATCTTGAAAATAGTGACTTGAAGTTCAAATGTAATTATTTAAATGAATGAAGGCGTTTTTTTATCCAAAAAAAAAATTCATAAAAAAATACCAAAAACTTTAGAAATGAATTTAAATAACTTGGTGCTTAATTCAAAGGAATTTTGTTGAAAAAAATTTTCATAAAAAAAAATAAATTGGCAAAAATCTAGAAATTAATTACTTGAAGTTCAAATGTAATTATTTAAATGAATGAAGGCGTTGTTTTTATTCAAAAAAATTTCGTAAAAAATACCAAAAAATGTAGAAATGAATTTAAATGACTTGATATTAATGCAAGCGTTTTTTTATTGAAACAAATTTTCATAAAAATATAAATAGGCAAAAGTCTTGAAAATAATGACTTGAACTTTAAATATAATTAATTAAATTAATCAATTCGTTTTTTTTATTAAAAAAATTTTCGCAAAAAATATCAAAAAAAGAAAATGAATTTAAATAACTTGGAGCTTAATTCAAGTGGTTTTTTGATGAAAAAATTTTCATAAAAAAATAAATAGCAAAAATCTTGAAATTAATTACTTGAAGTTCAAATGTAATTATTTAAATGAATGAAGGCGTTGTTTTTATTCAAAAAAATTTCGTAAAAAATACCGAAAAATGTAGAAATGAATTTAAATGACTTGATATTTAATGCAAGCGTTTTTTTGTTGAAACAAATTTTCATAAAAATATAAATAGGCAAAAGTCTTGAAAATAATGACTTGAACTTTAAATATAATTAATTAAATTAATCAAGGCGTTTTTTTTATTAAAAAAATTTTCGCAAAAAATATCAAAAAAAGAAAATGAATTTAAATAACTTGGAGCTTAATTCAAGTGGTTTTTTGATGAAAAAATTTTCATAAAAAAATAAGTTGGCGAAAATCTAGAAATTAATTACTTGAAGTTCAAATGTAATTATTTAAATGAATGAAGGCGTTTTTTTATCCAAAAAAAATTCATAAAAAAATACCAAAAACTTTAGAAATGAATTTAAATAACTTGGTGCTTAATTCAAAGGAATTTTGTTGAAAAAATTTTCATAAAAAAAAAAATAAATTGGCAAAAATCTAGAAATTAATTACTTGAAGTTCAAATGTAATTATTTAAATGAATGAAGGCGTTGTTTTTATTCAAAAAAAATTTCGTAAAAAATACCAAAAAATGTAGAAATGAATTTAAATGACTTGATATTAATGCAAGCGTTTTTTTATTGAAACAAATTTTCATAAAAATATAAATAGGCAAAAGTCTTGAAAATAATGACTTGAACTTTAAATATAATTAATTAAATTAATCAAGGCGTTTTTTTTATTAAAAAAATTTTCGTAAAAAGTATCAAAAAAAGAAAATGAATTTAAATAACTTGGTGCTTAATTCAAAGGAATTTTGTTGGAAAAATTTTAATAAAAAAATAAGTTGGCGAAAATCTAGAAATTAATTACTTGAAGTTCAAATGTAATTAATTGAATTAATGAAAGTGTTTTTTTTATTAAAAAAATTTTCGTAAAAAATACCAAAAAATTTAGAAATGAATTTAAATGACTTGATGTTTAGTTCAAGCGGTTTTTTGTTGAAGCAAATTTTCATAAAAATATAAATAGGAAAAAATCTTGAAAATAATGACTTGAAGTTCAAATTCAATTAATTAAATTAATGAAGGCGTTTTTTTACCCAAAAAAAATTTCTTAAAAAAAATACCAAAAAATTTAGAAATTAAATTAAATAACTTGGTGCTTAATTCAAAGGAATTTTGTTGAAAAAATGTTCATAAAAAAATAAATAGCAAAAATCTTGAAATTATTGACTTGAAGTTCAATTTTTATAAATATTCATTATATAGTATTAATTCACTGTAATAAAATTACAAAATGTGCCATTATACTCTGTGAAATTACTTGATTACTCATGGTTTCTCTAACTTCTTCTTCAAAATTTTTTCCTAAATTTCTAATTTTCTAATATCTCATAATTCTTTTTTCCTCAGCAAAAGCATCTAAAATGAAAAACAAACGAATCGAACCCAATCTCGTCATTCTGGCTGAAAAATACAATGTCAAAAAGATGGTATGTCGTAAGTGCTACGCCCGTCTGCCGCCTAAGGCCACCAACTGTCGCAAGAAGAATTGCCACTCAACTGATCTGCGCCCTAAAAAGGAGTTGAAAGACTTGAAAGGTTAATAAAAAAATTTCGTGTGTGTTTTTATCGATATAGGTATTTATATTTGACCTGAATATAAATATATATCCACCTGAATACAAGCAGTAATTTTAATTTTTTATATATAATTCTTATTGTACAATTAATTTTATACAGAGAAAAAATAAATAAATAATAAAATAAAGGGTGTCACTTGTGACACTCGAAATAATTTAATGGTTCTGATTAATAGAAAGGGGGAAATTAACCGCCGAGCTGGCCTTTTAAATAATATATAAAATACCAAAGGGTTGCTTCCCTACAAGACAGCTGACTATCATATAAGAACTCATACTATCATCATCACTATCCTCATCCAACTACACATTTTCGTTCTAGCCATGAGAAAGTTTTGATAGTCTCCCCTTGTCGGTGTGATTCTATCTCTCTTTTACCAATAGCAATTTCTTATAACTGAAAAATATATCTACTATGCTCTTAAGGCAAGGCAACTAATCATTTTCATTCTTACTCCTCATTGTCGTCATCACAAAATTCTCAGCACTAAAAATCATTCTTCTCATTTTTGTTCTCAAAAGGTAATCAGCACTGATGGGTCAAACTACTCATTTTCGTATTATCAAAAAGTAATCATCACAAACTTCTCATTTTCGTAAAAAGTCATCAGACTGAGGAGTTATTGTCATCATAAAATGTTTTATTTAGAAATTATAAAATTTATATATTTGGTTTTCATAAGAAAACTTTTACATACCAATACGGTTTTTTAACTCACGAATTTTTAAGTTTTAGCAAAGCCACATTATAAGCATACAAATGAGTTGCATTGACCCCTAAAGTACAGTACACTTATATGAAATTCCTATAGGTAAAAGAGGGATAGAATTCACACCGAACAGGGGAAAATAATAGCAAATGAAATATTTGATTTCCCCATTAAAAAATGTTGTATATGCCCTTCTGATAATACGCATGGATTAGAGACTAATAAAATATGATACTTGTAAATGTGTTGGAATTTTTGTCGAAAGTGATCAGCACTGTCTTATAGGGTTTGTATATATAGTAAATATACTCCCACATAAGTATGCAGGCATGCTTACCCTGTAGAAAAATCTTGTAGGTGGGAGTTGCAAGTTATATTGCTCTTCCTCTGCTCTTCCCAGTACACCAACTCGATCTAAATGGGCTTAAGAAAATCCAAATGATGTTTGGTATGCGCGAACTTAGGCCTTTAGTTCTAGGTTTGGCGAGAGAAGCTATTTCTTTCGCCTCCTTGCTAAGGCACGCGCACACAAAGGCTCGCACTCTAGATGCAAATGTCTCGAGAGCCTCTAAGGTTATGTCACTAAAGCGAAAAGAGACTGTGAAGAGGAATGAAACTATAAGCTGAAACTGTGAATATGATTTCTGAGTCTTCAGCGAGTTGCTGAAACACCTGTCAGCAAACTTAAATTTTTCTTAGAAAGCATAATAAATTTATGTGGCGGCTGCCGTAGCCGAATGGGTCGGTGCGTGATTACCATTCGGAATTCACAGAGAGGTCGTTGGTTCGAGTCTCGGTGAAAGCAAAATTTCTAATAGCGGTCGCCCCTCGGCAAGCAATGGCAAACCTCCGAGTGTATTTCTGCCATGAAAAAGCTCCTCATAAAAATATCTGCCGTTCGGAATCGGCTTGAAACT
Organism: Anastrepha obliqua; assembly: GCF_027943255.1. Classification (NCBI taxonomy): domain Eukaryota; kingdom Metazoa; phylum Arthropoda; class Insecta; order Diptera; family Tephritidae; genus Anastrepha; species Anastrepha obliqua. The sequence goes on along the minus strand of NC_072896.1, from coordinate 85,437,688 downwards.
GTAGGCCCCTCCATTTGTGGAACAACACCAAGACGCACACCACAAATAGGAGGAGGAGCTCGGCCAAACACCTAACAGAAGTGTACGCGCCAATTATTTATTATTTTTTTTTTTTTAAGGGTGGTTAAGTTTCAAGGGCCGGTGTTGATTTTAAATAAAATGCAACTTTTTTAGGAAATTTTTGTTATTTCTCTTTATTATGATAATATTGGTATGGCTTAATTACGTACGGAACTAAATATCGGCTAAACGGCCGTTGCGGCCTCGGCGGCACACCGCCATCCAATGGTCCATATTTTCGATGACGCTGAGGCATAATTGAGGTTCTATGCCGTTAATGTGCCGAATTATCTCATCCTTTAGCTCTTGAATTGTTGCTGACTTATCGATGTACACCTTTTCTTTCAAATAACCCCGAAGAAAGAAGTCCAACAGTGTCGTTGACGTTTAGGTTTGGTTTACATTCAACATCGGCCCTTGAAATTTAACCAGTCTTTATAATATTTTCTTACTGTAATCTCCCAGCAAGTAGCTTCTTTGCTTAGCGTTCTCCTATTGTTTGGATCCAGTATGCAACTCCTAGTAGTTCCTCTTCTCTGCTCTTCTTTGAGGTGAGTGTGTCTAATCACGCCTAAGAAGAGTGGTATCCGGTCATTTTCCCGAATCGAATTTCCCGAATGCCGCTGGCCCGAATGTCTAAAATTCCGAATAACCAAAATCCCGAATGCCATTTTCCCGAATGCCAGTTTCACGAATGGCTATGTCCCCGAAAAATAAAATTTTTTTTTATTAGTAATAAAGGATTTACTGCAATAAATTTTTGTAAAAGTGAACATATACATATTTGTAAACCAATTAGAGCACAATATTATAAGAAATTGCTTTTAAATAGTCCAATACTCTGTTTTCTCTTCTATAATTATCGTAGGAAGCTGTGATCGCTTGGATTCTGCTTTGAAGCTGATACCATTTCTTCTTTGGTGCAGCTCTTACCGATCTCCCTAAACTTAACTCCGCAATAACACACTCTGTATCGGCTTGCTCTTTTTGTATTTCTGTCAGAAGGGAGTACAAACAGAAGTTAAAAAGTAGAATGACAGTTGCATTCGTTTCTATGGTAACATTATTCTTCTGTTGGAACCATTTATGCGTCAATTATTTAAAAATATTCGGTAAATTAGTTATTCGGGAAATTGGTTTTCGGGAAAATGGATTCGGGAAACTGGCATTCGGGAAAATGGCATTCGGGATTTTGGTTATTCGGAATTTTAGACATTCGGGCCAGCGGCATTCGGGAAATTCGATTCGGGAAAATGACCGGGAATCAAGAAGAGTTCAGGCGTCATTAATGCTATTGTTGCAAGTTCTCTTGCCAAGCTATGGTATTCTCGTTCGCCTTGAGACTTGATACCATGCGGAGCTCGGTAGTAATATTCGCCGCTAGGGCATTAAGTTTCTCGAACAAACGAGGATTTCTTCTCACATAAGAAATATCCTCCAGTTTAGCTAACAAAATGGAGAAAATGATATGGAAGTTTACCTATCAGCTCTGCTAGCTTTCTCTAGAACCAGTTTTAATACCTTCTGTGGATGCCAAGAAATTTTTGCACCAGTTTGGGGTAGACATTTGGGCTTATCTCTACAGAATAGAGTTGTTCCACCTTTACATTTGTGGGTCTCGTCGTTACTAGTTTGCTTTCATTCTCTTTAATGGTATCTCATATGAACAACGGGTGTATTATTTTGTGGATAACTCCTAGCTAGTGTTTAAATGCATAAACTTTGCACAACAATTAAATGAGTATTTAGCTCATGGCTTTGATGTTTTTACTGCTGCAACTTCGGTCTTGGCCAACTCGTTTGGCTGCGGAGTCTAGCATCAGAACAAAAAAGGAAGTTTTGGTTTTAAAATATAATGTCGCACATCATCCACCTTTGGAGACTTATGGGCATTTTTAAAGACATTAGATGTTGATCATGAGGCGCGCGCGAACAAGTTGGTATTTTCGCGGATAGTCGAATAGTCTGCAAGCGCTTAAAAAACAATCGTTCCAGCAATCACTGTATAGCTCTGTTTCAAGCCAAGTTCTTAGAGTTTGAGTTCTCCAATGTTCATGTGGTGTGGCCTTCGGGCCATTCTGGTATGCCAATTAATGAAAAGGCGGATCAAATTGCAAAAGAAGCAGCAGATAATGACACTGTCATCGAAGTTGAATATACTGTCTGGGAAGCTTTGGGAATGATTCGCAGTAGCATTTTCTTTGAACGGTTCGATGGATTTCTGTCATATATAAGTAACTGACCAAACCTTTTTGCACAAATTTTCACAAAGTTACCAGCAAAGACTGGTTAAAAAATTGTAAATTCGATGTTAAAGATATAAAACTTATCAATAGAATATTGGTTGGCCTCACTCACGATGGCAGTTACTTACACATGATTCGTGCCATCGACTCGGAGTTCGTGAGTTCGGAGAGGTAAAATCTTATTCACACCAAGTTTTTCATTGTGCCAGTCTGAATCCAATAAGAAGTGAATTTAAACTATTCGATTATGGTACTATAAAGGCTCCAAATCAGTGTTATCACATGCAAATGAAAAGTACCCAGTTTAATTGCTTTCGTTTATCAAAGAAGCTAACATTGAGTTTTGGCATTGCACTGAGCAAAAAGTACCTAATAAAATTAATAAGATTGTCTTCATGAGCAGTTTTTGGACTCAGGGGTAGTCAAAACGTGTGAGACGAAAAAAATATCATGTGAAATTCTCTTTGGTGTGATTAAGAAATTCTTATTGATATTATTATTAAGTGCAAATTCTCCTTAATTTTGCAGCAATTCTTTTTGAACGTGTTATTTATACGAGAATCTTCTCATTTCCTTTCAAAATTTTTGAGAAAAAATGAAAAGAGAGAAAACTTCTAATTTTTTGAAGGCCTTTTTATGAATATTTTTATAAAGAAAACGAATTAATTAGATTTTTCAAACTTAACTGTCGGTGTGCAAAACTCAAAATGTTTTGTTTCGTATTTTCTAGTAATTGGCATACATGAATCTATGTATGTGCGTATGTAAATATATTCATGCCAGTGAAATGCTTACTTATGTAGCACAACATAACAGTTTCTTGCATTCCTATTTTATTTCTATGAAAGTAGAAAATGCTTATTATAAAGCGTTTTTCAATAGGTGCGCTTCAACTTTTTTCCGATAGAGAGGGCGAACGACGCAATATTTTTTATTCTTCGCTTGTCATTTGTAAACTTCATTAGTATACATTTCATCATGGAACGCTACACACTTGAGCAACGATTGCAAATCGTGCAAATTTTTTATGAAAATAATAGTTCTGTTGCTGCTACTTTAAGCATTACGGCCATTTTACGGCCTATTTAACAAGCCATCCCGTTCGACAATCGACCGTCTAGTGAAAAAATTTGTATCTACGTTTTCGCTACATAATGTTCCGGTGCCAGTGAGAGCAAGAAGTGCACGAAGTGTTGAAAATATTGCTGCCGCCAGGGCTTCAGTGTGTCGCTCACACGACGTTCTCAACAATTGGGCCTTTCTGTGTCGTCATTGTGGCGAATTTTGCGAAACGATCAAGCTGACACAAGAACTGAAGCCGTTTGACCATTTGAAGCGACGTCGATTCGTAAATTGGGAAGATCAACTCGAAAATGATCCTGATTTTTCCAAAAAATCATCTTCAGTGATGAAGCTCACTTTTGGCTCAATGGCTTTGTCAACAGGCAAAATATGCATTACTGGGCAGAAAGCAATCCACACGTGATTCATGAGGTTGCACCGTTGCATCCCGAAAAAATCACTGTTTGGTGCGGTTTACATGCCGGCGGCGTAATTGGCCCATATTTTTTCGTTGACGAGAACGATCGCCACGTTAGTGTGAATGGAAATCGATACCGCGACATGATAAACGATTATTTTTGGCCGCAATTGAATGATATCCACTTAGACGACATGTGGTTTCAACAGGACGGGGCCACAAGCCACACAGCATACGCTACAATTGATTTGTTGAAGAGTAAGTTCGATGAGCGCATTATTTCCAGAAATGGACCGGTCGAATGGCCGCCGCGCTCGTGTGATTTGACGCCTCTAGACTATTTTCTTTGAGGTTATGTGAAGTCATTGGTCTACAGTAACAAGCCGGCGACGATTTGTGAGCTCAGAGCCAATATTGAACGCGAAATTGCTGGAATTTCGGCCGATTTATGCAAAAGAGTGGTCGAAAATTGGGTTCAACGATTGGACTTCGTAAAACGTGCACACGGTGGTCATGCAAAAGAAATCGAATTTCATACTTAAATGTATATGTTCAAACTCGATAATAAAAAAAAAATTGGTTAAAAAGTCAAACCGTTTGTGTTTTATTAAAAAAAAAGTTGAAGCGCTCTTACTGAAAAACGCTTTATTTTCAGTTTCAGTTTAACAAGCTAAGAGTGTGGACCAGAGTGCTAATTTTTCAGTGTAATTCGGAATTTATAGAGCGAAAGTGTTGGCTACATCACAACTGCAGTCCAAGGGAACAGGTGATAACGTACTGGAAAGTCACATGGAAGACTAGAGTTGTAGAAATAAGAAAAAGCGTTTCCTTAGATGCCATTTTTAAGGATTGGCTACGGTATAGTGACTACAATGGTTATGATCTCGTAAGTATCTGCTACTAAGTATTTTTTTTATATTTATAAAATTTTCTTCATTTCTTCACTAGATCGAAATACACTCTGAAAGCTTTTACCCACGCAAGAGAAACTTATTGTTTCTAAAATTGGAATCTTTTTATAAGGGCATTTTTTTGGCATATTGGCACTAAATATATTCAAAACCAATAATATTTTTGTATTTATAATAATACGTAACAATAATGTTTGCATAAGAATAAATAAACCATATTATTTTATAAATAAACTGAAATTTTATTTTTTGTTTAGGTATCTATGGGGTCAAATAAATAAAAGGTACTCCATTCAAAATTTGAAAGATATCTCTTCGAAAACATCAATAAGACTATCTTCTCAATAAGTTGTGATATCTCTTTGGATATATTAATAAGAACATCTTATCGGTAATATACCTCCATGTAGTATAATTCCTCCATAGATATATCAAAGAGAATCTCTGATAACACAGTCCTGCGAGGGTGAGTTTCTAGAATGGCTGTACTTGTTTCTTGTAGTTTTTTATGCGCTGAAAACGAATCTGACCTTCAAAATGCTCCATCACGTCAGGATTTTTGGTAAATGAAGCCTAAAAGGTCAAAAAATGGCCATTTCAGCCATTTTTGATAATTTTTTTTGGGATAGAAAAATTTTTTTTTTCAATTTTCGACGAAAAGGTCGCATAGTACAACTCTTTAGCTTTAAAACCCATTTTTTTAAATTATTGTACGATTTTTTAAAAAAAAGTTATGACACTTTGAAATTAACAGTTTCAGTTACGTATACGTTGGGTATAACGTCTATTGGCTCATAGTGGATGATTCCCTGCCAATCTCACCAAACACACAGAAGAACCTTCCTGGCCGTCAATCCAGGCTTGGCCACCGTCTGGGCAGCTTCACCGCTTTTCGACCACGCCCGTTTGCGCTTCACGTTGTCGTAAGTGACCCACTTTTCATCGCCAGTCACCATCCGCTTCAAAAACGGGTCGATTTTGTTGCGATTCGGAAGCGATTCGCATGCATCCATACGGGCAAAAATGTTTTTTCCGTCAAGTCGTGTGGCACCCATACATCGAGCTTCTTTTTGAATCCAAGCTTCTTCAAATGGTTTATAACGGTTTGATGACTCATGCCCAGCTCTTGGCCGATCCTACGGATGCTACTATGCCGGTCTCTTTCGATCAAAGTATATAAAAGTAAAAAAAAAATTATAAACTTTGTCTGGTTCCTTAAACAGACCAGCTGGTATTGTAGCTAACGTGTCTTAAGATACTTTTATTCGGAATGCAGCTAATGATTATTTCTGAGCAGTGAAATCACAAACATCCCTACGAGAACCCTTTTTTTTTATTTAACAAACAATCAGTTCTGCTTGGAGTAAATGTGTGGTAATAGTGTTGAGTCTGAAATTTGATTCAAAGGTTAACATTTTTCCTACAGGGTCACGCATATGCAGAGATAACTTTTTGTAGGCACTAGAAGTTCTTATATTGTTTTTTGAAATTGTGGTTGAAATTGAAATTCTTGAATAAATTGGATTCTTTAAATTTAAGTATGGAATAAATCGATGGGAACCAAGATGGGCTGGATTGGGGCTTCATAAGTTTGTATTTACATACACACATATCCGTTAATAAATAAAAATGAAATATAAGCTTGCAAGCGAAATTTTCTTTAGTGCTTTCTACATACTCTTTTCAATTATAAGGTGAGCTTTTCCAAGCTCAGGAGGGTAAAGCTTATCAAGTTATTATTTCTATAGACACAAACCGGATATATACATATCTAAAAAGCTTATAATAACATTGATAAGAGTGTGACCAGAGAATGTTAATGAAATTTGCGCTACCTTACATGACAGCTGTAGTAGACGTTGCAAGGTCCAATGCTCTTCTTACCTTGCTCCGTGCATCGCATCTCTTGAATGGCAGTGATGTCAGTCTTGCTCTTATGAGGACATCAACTACTAGGGTGCATATTCTCGGTGGCTGCTCTCAAATCATACTCCTTAATAGGAGTCGTTCGAAGCGCCACACTGATTCCAATGAGTGCCGACCTCTGAACTCTGTCCTGTCTATCGCATCTCCTGAAGTGCAATAATGTCAGCTTTGTATTTCACATGGCGTCATTCAGCTGGATTGAGGCACCTTCCCTGTAGAGGGTGCGGTTCGGACATTCCTCGCGCATATCCTCAAACCGTGGTCCTTAATTTGTAAGCGAGGGTCGTCATCAAAATTAGGGTTCCTATTCGAGGCTTGGTAGTTTTCTTCACTGAAAAGTTTTTTTACTATATGTGGTGGGTTTCAAGCCCAACGCACAACCCGACTCGGGAGTTTCCGACCCAGATATCCTGGGTTGCTTCGCCTTCTCACTTTAGCTCGCTCTCAAATGGATGTTCAGGCGTTACCCAGAGGATACTTGAGCGAAGCTCGGAAGTTGTGAGCTGATTGGACTGTATGCAGAAGGATCGTTCTGGCCACAGCCAAAACGAATGGCAATCAGGGACTTTCCCCACTTCCGTGAACTTTTACATGCGGAAATTCATTAATTTTATTAACATTTCCGTTTATACGATAAAGAGGAAAGAAGGACGCAGGAAATGGGAAATGCACAGGATGCAATGTGAGCGTCACAAAAAAATACTGATTGGCTGCCACGCATGCAAAATTACAGACCCTTGTTTCACACATGTTGGCAATATATGAGATGAATTGAAAACTATATTCATTTTACTGTCTCGATTGGCAATTTCATTGAAATTCTTCATTGAAAAATATCAAAAATTTAGTGTCGAGACGTTGAGTTAACCTAATTTTTCTTATACGTTAAGCAACTGAATTTAAATTAATTCTTAGATTTGTCGTATACACATTCAATATTATTAAAAATACTATAAGCAAATTATTTTATATAAATATTAGGATGCATCATTTCTATAAAATAGAAAAAACAATTAAAAAAGCAATCGGTGATTTGACGATTTGCGATTTGCGTGACTGCGGCAACTGGCCACGAATAATCCTGCTCAACGCCATCTACAAAATTCTAGCCACTATAATACAAGGCAGGCTTCAATATATCGAACGCTCCTTAAGGTATGAGCAAGCTAGATTTCGTCCTCACTGAAGCTGTGTTGACGAAGCTAACACTCTTCGCGTCATAGCAGAACAATCAGTTGAGTGGCGCTCCCCGCTCTACATGCTGTTCGTTGACTTTAAGAAGGCCTTCCACATAATTAAATGAGACTCAATATGGCTGGAGTTGAGGAGAAAGGGAGTTCCCGCTAAGATAATCCATCTCATCAGAGTCCTTCGAACTGGTAATGCTTCACAATGGCAAAATCAGCAACCCATTCACCACCAACGCAGGCGTAAGGCAAGGTTGTCACCCTTTCTCTTCGCCATTGTCCTAGACGACGTTATGAGCCAATTGACCCTGCGCAAAAGAGGTATCGTATGGAGCTTCACCAGACATCTTGAGGACGTGAACTTCGCCGATGACATCTGCCTCGTCCCTCACCAACTCACTGACATGCAAGCGAAGGCGTACCGACTAGTCACGATACCACGCACTGTCGGACTGGGGGTCAACATCACCTATACCAAAGCTATGAGAGGCAACCACAATGAAGCAAGACATGTAATGGTTGACGAGTGCTCGGTGCGAATTGTCGAAAGCATCTGCTACCTCGGCTGCACTAGCACAGCAGACGGCGGAGCAGATGAATATGTCAACTACAGGCTAAACAAAGGAAGGGCGGCATTCGGGCGAATCTCCAGGCGTTTTAAACTGCTAATATTCAGCTCAGGTGTGAAGCCACTACTGTTGTACGGGAGTAAAACATGACTGATTTCTAACACCATCCCCCAGAGACTAGAATATTTCATCAATATATGCCTCCACATCATCTGCAGTCTATACTGGCCGAACACTATCAGCAACGACGCGCTGTGGAGATGAATGAATGAGGAATCCATGCTATGACAAATCAAATGCAAAAAGTGACGATGGATAGGTCACATGCTTCGAGAACCACCAGATAGCATCACGAGAATGGCACTGCCGTACGAGAGCAGAGGTCGCGGTTGGCCAATGATTACTTGGAGAAGGTCGATGTTGCGCGAGCTAGCAGGCTATTTTTATGGCCTCATAATTGGTATGCGATATGATTCCATGCCATGAAATGTAAATTTTCACTGAGAGTCGGGTATTAAATCTTTCACAAAACAAAGGTACTGGCTGAGAAATGTCATTATGGTCATTATTTCGCGCTACAGCTCTGTTTCTACATATTTGATGCAATTCCTGGCTGATTCCTGCCAGTGTTGACCGTGAGTTTCCTCACATCGTCTTCTAGTTCGTGAATCCATCTTGATCTTGGTCTGCCTCTTGCTTTCGTTGCAATTGTTTTAGCGTCAATTATTTTTCATTGAGCTCTCGTGGGGCCTATTCTCATGGTAAGGTTTAGTCATCTTAGTCTTTGACCTGTTCATCAAAGCATACAACATTTTCTCCTCTTGTAAGATGGTCCAGTTCATGATTTCATCTAATACGCTGCGCTGTTCTCTTTGGCTGTGATCTCTTAATGCGATGCCTGGGTTTGAGGTCATTGTGATATAACGGGTAATTTTTTAGCTATTATCTTTTTAAACAGTTGGTTTAAACAGCTGACGCACGTTTCGTGTTTTGTTTCACTGTCAAACATCTTCAGTTTGGTCAATAGTTTAACCATGAATCGTCTTACAAACGCACAACGCTTGCAAATCATTGAATTTTATTAAAAAAAGAGGTTGTCTGTAAAGTCGGTTTACTGACGGTAGTTTAACGTGATAACGTCATAAGAAAATACTGATTGAATGGTTGCATTTTTCAAAAGAAAATTTAATTTTATTTGTTTGATAGATATTTTGTATGGATATAGAGAATGAGTTAACATTAACATAATATAACATAATATATTATACTTTAACATAACATAACATAACAAAACATAACAAAACATAACATAACATAACTTAACTTAACAGAACATAACATAACATAACATAACATAACATAACATAACATAACATAACATAACATAACATAACATAACATAACATAACATAACATAACATAACATAACATAACATAACATAACATAACATAACATAACATAACATAACATAACATAACATAACATAACATAACATAACATAACATAACATAACTTAACATAACATAACATAACATAACATAACATAACATAACATAACATAACATAACATAACATAACATAACATAACATAACATAACATAACATAACATAACATAACATAACATAACATAACATAACATAACATAACATAACATAACATAACATAACATAACATAACATAACATAACATAACATAACATAACATAACATAACATAACATAACATAACATAACATAACATAACATAACATAACATAACATAACATAACATAACATAACATAACATAACATAACATAACATAACATAACATAACATAACATAACATAACATAACATAACATAACATAACATAACATAACATAACATAACATAACATAACATAACATAACATAACATAACATAACATAACATAACATAACATAACATAACATAACATAACATAACATAACATAACATAACATAACATGCTGTTCAAGCAAGGTAACGACGCATGAGCAAGATAACGACGCATTTTTTGGTGCGTGCAGCCGGCTACATAGAATTATAAGACGTTATCACGTCAAAAAATAATAATAACATTGAAACAACAGGTATTATTAACAAACTTGGTTTTATTTTAAATTCTTCAAGTAAATCAAATTAATAAAAATCAATAAGAAGGCATATGCAAATACAAATACGTGAATTTATATATGTACATATGCGCATATACATACACATATACGCTCACTTAAGTAGGAGAGAGCAAGATGTCGAACGTTGCCGTTCGTTTGCTTTGTTGTTCGTTCCGCGCTTTCGCTTGCAGTTCATTCAAGGTAACGACGAATGAGCAAGGTAACGACAAATGAGCAAGGTAACACTAATGAGCAAGGTAACACTAATAAGCAAGGTAACGACACATTTTTTCGTGCGTGCAACCGGTTAAATCGAATTATAAGACGTTATCACGTCAAAATGCGTGTTCTGTTAAGAAAGTTTATCGCGTGTTCAGCGACGAAGCTCATTTTTGGATCAATTGTCGATTTTGTAGTGAAGATCAGCCAGAAGAATTGCAAAAGCTACCAATGTATCCAGAAAAAGTCACAGTTTGGTGCGGTTTATGGGCTGGAGGTATCATTGAATCGTACTTCTTCAAAGATGCTGCGATTCGTAACGTAACCGTGAATGGTGAGCGCTACCGTGAAATGATATCCAACTTTTTTTTGTCCGAAATGCTAGAGCTTGACTTGCATGACATGTGGTTTCAGCAAGACGGTGCCACATGCCACACAGCACGCATAACAATGGACTTGTTGAGAGGCGAGTTCGGTGAACATTTTATTTCACGTTCGGGACCTGTCAATTGGCCACCCAGATCGTGCGATATAACGCCTTTAGATTATTTTTGTGGGGCTATGTTAAAGCTCATGTCTATTCAGACAAGCCTGCTTCAATTAACGCATTGGAAGACAACATAAAATTATTTATATGTGAGATACCGGCCGAAACATTGGAAAGAATATGCCAAAATTGGACTAAGCGGATGGACCATTTGAAGCGCAGTCGCGGTCAACATTATCATGAAATATCCTTCAAATTAAATGGACTGTACTATCGATTTAAATAAAAATTTCATGCATTTTTCTGCATTTTACATGTGTTTTTTTGAAAAACTTTCTCTCACTCCACTCGATCTTAGTCTTGTCCACTATTCCATTATTCGCTTAACAGCAGCGGTCCCTATTGAACATTGCTTGATTGGCTTATGCGTTATTTTGATGTGAAGGAGGAGTACCAAGTTGGTTGCCTTGCATAACTTCTGACGAAACTCATCAATTACCTTAAAAGCTCAGATTTTTAAAAATACCTCACTGAGTCCTTTCAAAAAGTCGAGAAGAAGACAAACTAAGCAGACCAGGTTGTAAATGTTTTTAGTTGATTAAAACAAGAAACCTCTTACAAAAAGAGAATAAATAAATAAAATGCAAGAATTAAAAAATTCCTATCTCTCCAGAAATGGAGTCGTATTTTTGCGTTATACCCGGAAAATTGAAATAAAAGAATCACAAATACATGTGAAAGTATGTATGCATATATTGATCTGCCTTTCAAGGATTAGATTTATGCGTTCATGTACGGCATACATATCTACAGACTACCGCACACGCATATACATATACATATGTATGCTTGCACTTACATGTGTGAAAGGAAATTAACTAAATCGATTTGCGAGCAGCAACAATTTTTCAGACCCAAACATTACCATTCCAATCCGTTAACAAATTATCCCTGTAAACTGCCAAAGAGGCAGCAATGAAAGAAGCGGCAACATTTTGAAACACCCAAATTCGTTAACATATCTTTGTGCATATATTTTCGATTTACTTACACACATACATATATTAAGTATATACTAATGTACTCACATATTTTTGAACCTATAAACAGATATTTGTATCCGAAGATCGATGGGCGCTCATAAAGCAGCATTAACCTAAACGAACGACTTTATAAAATGTGTTTGTTGTTGTTACTAAAACATCGAAAACGGCCATTATGTGGGCTCTAATACCCAATTCAACCAAAAATTATAAATAATAGCATAACATTTTTTACGTGCACACATACACATATGCACATATAATACAATACTCATATCATAAAACGGGCAACCACATTTCGAGCCTGCTTCAAATGTTGGGACGGGGTTTTTATTTATTTAGCCAAATTTTTCGTACTCTCGGCGTGGAAAATTTGCGAGTACCTGTGTGTACTAGTTTTGAACCACTTTACTACCAGTTCCATAAGTTTCATTAGTTAAAAATGGATGGGAAAAGTTCTAGTTCAATTTGTGCGGAAAATCACCAGTTTTGGTCGAGTTGAAAAAGTAAGTACAAACTTATAATTGAACGTGTTAAAAATATTTTATTATGAATTCAAATACTACAGAAAATGTGTGTTTAATCTATGTCTGCCTCAGCAGCATATGACTTAAGATATCTCTGCATTAGTTCTATAGTTAACGAACGAAAATCACCAGTTTCGGTTGAGTCGGAAAGATGAAGAGAAATTTGATAAAATAACGTTTCAAGAATTTTGTATTATGAATTAAAATACTACACATAGTTTTTCTTAAAGTATTGAACAGTTAATGAACTAGTTCCAATTTCACCAGTTTGGGACTAGTAGAAAAGTAAATAAGGCACCTCTGCATCAATTCTATACCAGTTCATGAACTGGTACATAATGAGTAAAAAAATTGTAGTCGGTAAGCATTGATGCATTAGCATTACACCACTTCAGAAATTACTCAGTATTCCAGCAGTTAATGAACTAGTTCCACTTTTTGGCGAAAATCACTAGTTTTAGACTAGTTAGAAAAGTGAATACAAATTGAATGTTTTAGAAGTGCAATTTACTTGCTGGCGATGACGCACACAAGAAGTAGAAGATGACCCGATACCACCAATCGACGATAATTTGGACGTTCCACCACCTAGTCATGACGAAGTCAGAGTTGCCATTCAGCGGCTCAGGAATAACAAAGCGGCTGGCGCTGACGGTTTGCCCGCTGAATTGTTCAATACTGGCGGCGATGTGCTGATAGGGAGCACGCATCAGCTCATCTGCAAAATATGGCTAGCGGAAAGCATACCCGACGATTGGAATCTCAGTGTTCTTTGTCCTGTCGGGTCACCCGACGATCTGCACCAGCTACCGGGGCATCAGTCTTCTAACCATCGCTTACAAGGTCCTGTCTAGCATCCTATGTGGAAGACTTAAGCCGTTTGCCAACACACTGATCGGACCTTATCAGTGCGGCTTCAGACGTGGTAAGTCCACCATCGACCAGATCTTCACATTACGCCAAATCCTGGAAAAGACCCATGAAAAGCAGTCGACACCCATCATCTCTTTGTCGACTATAAAGCTGCGTTCGATAGCCCGATAAGGGATTGCCTGTACGCCACCATGTCTCTGAGTTCGGTATACCAGCGAAGCTCATACGGCTTTGCAGAATGACGTTGAGCAACACACCCAGCTCCGTGAAGGTAGGAAATAACCTCTCCGAGCCATACCGTTCGAGGTTTCAAACTAGGGGATCCACTGTCATGCAACCTCTTCAACGTCGTGATGGAAGGGGTGCTCCGAAAAGCAGGTGTGCATCGTAATGGCACTATTTTCTACAAATGCTTCTTGCGTACGCCGATGACATTGACATTATCGGCCGCTGTAAGCGAGATGTCACCGCTGCGTTTTCTGCTATCGAAAAGGAATCATCACGAGTGGATCTGGCAGTGAACGAGGGTAAAACGAAGTATATGCTGTCTACAACGCGGAACACACGGCGTGTAGGAACGCACGTCATTGCGGACAACTAAACCTTCGAAGTTGTTCCAGAATTTATTTATCTTGGGATCGCCGTTAACAGCAACAACGATATCAGCCTGGAGATCAAACGGAGAATCACTCTTGCTAATAGGTGTTACTATGGGCTAAGTAAGCAATTGAGTAGTCGAGCCCTCTCTCGCATGACCAAACTGACACTTTACAAGACGCTCATCATACCTGTGTTGCTTTATGGCGCAGAGGCATGGGTAGTGTCACAAAGCGATACAGCAGCTTTTGGGGTGTTCGAGAGAAAAGTTCTTCGTAAGATCTTCGGTTCTGTGCGCATTGGCGAAGACTACCGTTCAAGAATGAACCACGAGCTGTATGAGCTCTACGCCGACATTGACGTAGTTCAACGCATCGCCATCCAACGCCTGTGTTGGCTAGGGCATGTCGTGCATATGGATGAAGAAGCTCCAGCAAAGAAGGTGTTCGAGGGCGAAGTCAAAGGCAGCCGACGCAGAGGAAGACCATTGCTCCGGTGGAAAGACCAGGTGGAGGAAACCGTATGCTCGCTTGGTGTACAGAATTGGAGAAGGCGCGCGCGGAGCACAGGCGCCTGGAGAGAGCTAGTGAGGTCGGCCGTAACTCGCTAACGGGTTGTTATGGCCACCTAAGTAAGTAAGTAATGTTTTAGAAGTAGTTTATTACACCATGCGACAAAAATCAACTTTTTTTTGTATGCAGGAAAAATTCTATAAGCACGAGGAGCTATAGATTTTTTATACGTATGTATGTAGTAATGCTGCTTACTCAGTTTTTGATTTTCTCATGCCACTCAAGAAATTATTCAGTCTCATACCACTTAATGAACTAGTTCCATTTTGTGGCGAAATTCACTAGTTTTGGACTAGTTCAAAAAGTGAATACAAATTTATGATTGTATGTTTCAAATAGTTTATTACATCGTGCGACAAAAATTAACGTGTTTTGCACGAAAAGTGAATACAAAACTTCAGTTGAAGGTTGCAGAAATAGTTGAATATACCATGTGACAAAAACCACCTTTTTTTGTCCAGGAAAAATTGTATATGGACGTGGAGCTATAGATTTTGTATAAAAATAGTAACGCTGGATACTCACAGCTTTTGATTTTCTCATAAATTAATTTTTTTAAAGGACAATAGGGTTTCATCAAGTGAAACGTGAACAGAGGTAACCTTTGCGCATGCTTTATACGCTTTTTACTTGCTGTAAGAAGAATGAAGTTGAGATTTGAACTACTACAAGTATATATGTACAGCAGTGTTCAAAATAATGGTAATACGATGAATTACTAAGTTTTAAATATTTTTTTGTATATAATTTTTTATATCAAATTAATTTTTTATTAAGTTAAAAGTATTTAAAAAAAAGCATGTATCTCAAAGCTCCAAAGTTTGTACCAAACTCACAAAAATTTCAAAAAATTTCCATCAAAATTTTAAATTTTTTAATCAGAATATTTAGAAAACGCGATAAAATTGATTTTTGACAATTTTTTTTTGTATACGTCGTTGAGAATTTTCTCCCACGTTAAGTCTATGTGTGGAAGTTTTTTATAAGAGTCAAAATGCTCAACAGCTCAGCGAAAAATGTGAAAAGTTAACTGAAATTTTGAGCCACTTAAAATTTGCTCTTTGCTATTCTTATATTGAATAGGCTACGAAAATGCAGACCTGGAATTTGAATTTTTGTTTTAAGTGTTAATAGATTTGCAAATTCTTAAGAAAACGCTGAAAATTTGTATGCAATTTTTTTGAAAATTGTTAAATTTTTGTGTATTTTGTATAAAGTTTGCAGCTTTCAGTTATATGGTTTTTTTGTAGAATGGATTTTACTTTTATAAATATATTAAAAAAAATAAATATTTAAAAGTAGTAAAAACTTAATATATACCTTTAAAATATATTTTTTCAAAATAATTCAGTAGGCAATGTCAAGAATATGTATATGAGGATAAGTTTGAATTAATTTTAAATAAAATTTAAAAATTCTGCAAATTTGAGATAATTTTTTTTTACATTTATTAAATTTTTGTGAATTTTGTACAAAGCTTGGAGCTTTGAGCTATGGTTTTGTATTATGGTTTTTTTTGCAGAATGCATTATACTTTTATAAAACATATTCCTGGATATTTCCTCTTTCATTTAGTATTCATAGCAAAATCTGAGAGTGAGTAAAAGCATTCAAAACCATTTTTTGAAATTTTCGCACGGTGTTATGAATTAAAATACTAAAAATTTTAAAATCATTTACACCTTTCTTACCTCTCAATTTGCTATCCAACTTGATACAATTTTATTTTAAAAAATTATCTAATATTTAAAATTTTTTTTCGAAATTCATTCTGTTTACAACAATGACAGCAGCTTCAAATAAAATGTATTACAAACTTCAATTTAGAAATATAACAAAAATATATAAAATATAAAAATATATATTTTGCACGCAAGTAGACCTGTAACTAGTCATTGGGCAACTGGTACATTTTTAACCACTTCGAAACTAGTTGCTGTGTACTTTGGCTTTTCACCGCAGAGTACCTACAATAGCTATGTAGAAATGTGTGAGTGTGTGCTTTTTGTGCATACATACATACATATTTTATATGCATTTTTGTATGCTTTGGGTTATAGGGTTGTTAAATTGTTTTGTCGTTAAGTTGGTAAAATTTTTAATGCTGCCATTTTTTCTCGCCTTCATTAAATTCCCAAAGTTAATTTTTGCTGTTCTTGCTTTTGTCTGCGGTATCAAAACCTTTCAACAAACCAATAATATTTATTTTAGCGCAATTTAAATTTTTTCTTCAGTACTCTCCAGTCAGCTCCTCATGTGACCTGTTCTCTTTGGTCTTGTTGTAATGTCTCGTTGTTATTGAAATGCCTTTTTAGGCACTGTCTGGCCGCTAACAACCGTTTTCAAACCCTTTCCAACCAATTCGTCGTTATGCTTTAAAATTTATCATTACAATTTGCCTTTACGCTCGTTTTCGCAACAGAAAAAAAATGGAAATAATCATCTCACACTTGAAATAGAATATAATAAAGAAAATATTTATATTCGCTTTTAATGCTTTTTTAGGCTGCTCACTCAGCCGCCTTAAGCGACCGTGGCTGGCTGTTGTGTTGTATAAAAGTTTTATTCCCATAGTGGCCGTCAAAAACAAGAAAATTGGGTGTTAATAAAAAAACAAAAATTAGCGAAAATCTCATCGCGTATGGGGGGACAATTTTAAGGCAAATGTAACCTACTTTGGACACACTTTGGGTTAGTCGTGTATCGAAATTGGGGTATTGAAGCAGATGATTAATGATGATTTGAAGAATCAATAATGAAGACGAGTTTTGGCAAGACAGGCCTAAGCAAGCCTTCTCGCATTCGTGAAGATTGGAAACTTGTAAGCCCACAAAATGACATTAGATTTCCAATCATATCTGGCAGAGAAGTAAGCGTAAAAGTTAACTTCGGAGATCTGATCTAATATTTGATAAGCTCTCTGTAGGGCATCCGGGTCTGTCCAGACTGGCTTTTTCGACTTTGAATTTAACACACTTCTATTATAGCTAACGACATGAGCTTCCTTGTACGAGTAGCTTTCGAAAATTAAATTTTTCATCGGTTTTTGGATATAACCTTTTAGAAAGGAGCCTCGAGCAGTACAAAAAAAGGGCAGATACACTTGCTCAATCGATGGTTTTAAAAAAGGTATCCAACGGAGGATTAGTCCATGCACTATTCAAGGTAGAGTGTTAACTTTCAGTGCAAGCTTTCAGGTATCTGTATCCGCCTGGCCGCTCAAAGTATTCTTCTTTGAAACTTATAGAGCTCTGCGGATTCTAAAACCATCTGTTATTGGTCATTCGAAACAGCTGTTTAGGTATTCTGCTTTCTGGCAAACCAAAAAAGTTAGAAAGCCTGCTGGCAAAACAGAGCTTCTGTTTTTATAGTCCTTTGCATCGACGGAGTCACCTAAAGCAGTTTCGCGCCATCTTCGTTGTCTAGGGCTTCGTCTCATCGTTGTTTGCTATTGTTTGCTATTGTTTGAAGCGCTAGTCGTACTGTGAGGTACTCGTTTCACAGTTAACTGCCTGGGATTAGGAACTGACCAGTCAGGTTGTCGCACATTACCTGCTTTGACTGTGACTTTAGACTATGAGACATTTTTTCCATAGAATTGCTTCAGGAGAGGTTCTCACTCGTTGTTGGTATACATTTTTTTAGCAATTCGAAATATTTTAGCCTTTAGGTGACTGGATTAATAGTAAGAAGATGGTGAAACATGTTTTCTTAGTAGACATCCCTCTTCGATTGGGTAGACGCTGAACTTCTTAAAAAACCATAAAACTGTGAGTCACATCATTTGTTGGAAAAAATTAAGTGAAACTACGAAAATTATCTCAGAGGCTCAGTCGTAAGCTCATTAGGGTTATTCATAAAATTGTAAACACATGAAGACTTCCATTTAATTTACATAGAGAAAGGCGGTTTTTTACAAACTTCATAAAAAATCGCCAAAAAAATTTTATATTTCAAAAAGCAAACCACTTGTCTATTTAAATTTTGTAAACATAATAATTTTTTGTTCAAAAATAAAAGCTAAGAAAAAATCACAACTAAAAAAAATTAAAATATTCAATTTTTTGTTTTTTATATAAAATTTTTTTTTTGGTTTAACACAAAGTTATTACGATTTATTGATACGAGTATTTAATGGTGCTGTAAAAAAATAAAGACTCCAAGGTATTTTATTTGGAAGAAGACGGTTTTACACTGACTTCATAAAAAATCACTAAAAGTTATTATTTTTCAAACAGTAAACAATTGTTTTCTTTAAAATTTGTAATTTTACGAAATTTTTGTTGGAAAATAAAAGAAAAAATTACAACTAAGAAAAATATTTTAATTTAATTTTTTAGTATGATTATAATTTTTAATTGAAAAAAATTAAAAAAAGAATATTTTAATTGAAATTTTTAATCAAAATTATTTTTTATTTAAATTTAAATTTTTAATTAAAAGATTTTTTTTATGGTTTAACAAAAATTGTTAAAAGTTATTATTTTTCAAACAGCAAATAATGTTTTTCTTTAAATTTTGTAATCTTAACAAATTTTTTTTTCAAAAATAAAAGCTAATTACATTAATTTTGACTAAAAAATATTCTAATTTGAATTTTTAATTTAAAAAGAATTAAAAATAAAATATTTAAACTGAAATTTTTAATTAAAATTGGTTTTTTTATTTTAATTTAAATTTCTATTTATTTTTATTAATTAAATAAAATATTTAAATTTAAATTTTTAATTAAAATATGTTTTTATTTTAATTTAAATTTCTAATTATTTTTATTAAAACATATTTTTTTTTTTGGTTTAACAAAAATTATTAAAAGTTATTATTTTTCAAACAGCAAATAATTTTTTCCTTTAAATTTTGTAATCGTAATAAATTTCTGTTCAAAAATAAAATATGTAAATAAATTAGAACTAAAAAATATTCTAATTTAAATTTTTAATTTAAAAAGAATAAAAATAAAATATTTAAATTGAAATCTTTAATTAAAATTTGTTTTCTTATTTTAATTTAAATTTCTAATTATTTTTATTAATTAAATAAAATATTTAAATTTAAATTTTTAATTAAAATGTGTTTTTATTTTAATTAAAATTTCTAATTATTTTTATTAAAATATTTTTTTGTGGTTTAACAAAAATTATTAAAAGTTATTATTTTTCTAACAGCAAATAATTTTTTTCTTGTAATGGCTTTGTAATGGTAAAAAATGTGTGTCCAAAAATAAAAGCTAAGAAAAAATTACAACTACAAAAAAATTCTAATTTAAATTTTTAATTAAAAAAAATTTAAAAAAAATTCTAATTTAAATTATTAATTATTTAATTAAAGCTTTTAATTAAAATATTTTTTTGCTTTAGTTTAACAAAAAGTATTCGAGGGGCCTTCTGGTCAGCATTAATCGTAAATCGAATACCAAATAAAAAAACTCTCTTTTCTTTTTCAATATAGAACATTTCTGGAGGTGTCGTAAAAAATATTCGGCACAAAACATATTTTGTGGATCACCCTACTGTGTAGCTGATTTTTTAGAGTTCAAAAATATATCAAATTTCGGCGTTAAATCGCTAATAACAACTGCCAACTTCGTAATTAGATGAAGTGGCTAAAAATGCTTGGTGGCAATAGGAATTAAGTGAATGAAAAAATAAAGAGCAAATTTTCGCACTTTTTAATTCTGATTAATGTACAGGTACTAAATTGATGAAACAAAATATAAACGCATTTTCAGCTACCAACAACGGCGAATGGACATCCAGTGTAGCATCCAAGTGCACACACTCACATGTTTGCGCTTCGAAACACATACATACATACGTGCATGCATATGTAGATAGATTAAAACGGTAACCCAACTCAACTCAGTGGATTTTGCAGATTTCCCACGTTGAGTTACCAATACAAATACAAATACGAAACAATTAATTATCGGAATATTCCAAGCAGGAAGAGAAGAGCGCACCAAAGTGACAATTGAGCGGGGGCGTGGCGTGAGGCGTGATGATAGCGAAGAGCTCAATGAAAATTAATTAAATAACTGCAAAGCTACAAAAATAAAAACAACCACAACAACAAAAATAGTTGTGAGCAAACAATGGAGAAAAATATCGAGCCAGTGAATTGATTGCGGGTGTCCAAGTGTTAAGTCAAAACAAAAACAAAGAAATAAAAAAAAAACAGAAGAGAGTGATTCTGCTGCAAAAAATCGGGAAATGAAAAGCAATAAAATTAAAAGGCAGAAAATAATAAAAATAAAATCAACAGCATTCAGCCTGAATGTGGCCCTAGTCAATTATACTAATGCACTCATTAAGAAATTGAAAACAGCGGCAGAGAGAAATTACAAACAAAAAAAAAATAAGCGAAATTGAAAGAAAAAACTGTCAGACCGAAATGGTTGCAAAAAAATTGCAACATAGAACTACACGCGGATAAAGTCAGAAGTGAAGAAGAAATATGGTCATTGTACTAAGTGCAATACAGCATTCGAACTGAAACGAAAGCAGCGAAAATGTAAACACACACACACACACATGCATCCATATATACATGGGCACGTAAGGAAATGCTGAAAAATAGAAAAATAATGTAAAAATGGCGAAGAAAAGTTGGTACATTGATAAAAAAAGCGACACTCAACTTAGTGATGGCATGAAAAGAAAAACGGCCCAAAAGTTACGCTGAATTTATTTTCAAGGATGCAATACCCATTTATATATTAAACAGCTGTGTGTAATCGCAAATTGCCGCCTTCTTCTCTTTCAAAAAGTTATTTGATTAAGTGTGCGACTATTGTAAATTTCATACCATAGTTGGTCTGCAAGTCCGCTTTGTGCTTATTGTGGATATTCTATTGGCCTAGCACAAATGCCTACAATTCTCAACCGACCTATGAAATATGTAACTAATTGAGGGCGTAAACTACTCGCTCACTATGTTTATGGTGCTCACACTCACCAACGTAAACATACGCCCGTACGCCCGCATCAGCTGGCACGACGAAACAATCTACGATCTACGAATCTACGCAGCGGAATGGTGGTGAGAATTGATTTACATGGGGCTCTCATCGTGAGAGCTCATATAAGCGTATGTTTACGTTGGTGAGTGTGAGCACAATTATTCTTATTCTTATGTAAACAATAACAAAGAACTCACATCTACATCGAGTCACTGAGTCCAAATACTAGGTTGGTACATTCCCATGGCAGCCGGTTCTACGTTATCGAAATGACTGGGGTTTTTCCCGACCAAGGGCTGCCGCTCCAGTAAACTAGCCCTGTCTAGTGAACAGTCTATCATCCAACCCCATTACGTCACAGCAGCAACTCCTCGCATCAATTTTGCTCCAATTACTTCTCCTCAGGGCTGGTATTGAATCCAACCCTGGGCCAGAAGTATTCTACTGCTGCGAATGCCCCAAACGGCTTCATTCGAACTTCAACTCGGCAACAAGTGCAACGGGTGGAGCCACCTTAAGACCTGTTCAGGCCTTAAGTCTCATAGGGAGTGGTCCACACGGTTTGTGGCCACGTGTTGCTTCCGCCAGCAGGCGTCTGTTACTTTAACGGCTACTACCCCGCCTGATAGGCCGGCACTTCCAACCGCCACCACAACCCATTCCCCCACGGAAAGGAGCCTATCGCTGCAATATAACTCCCCCAACACACCTGATCCTCTTCCTTCCAGCTCCCTACCCCAGTGCGGGGGAAAACCAGCAGCTCTTGGTCCCCCGCACAGTCTGCTCCGTGTGTCAGACCAGAATACCTCGGAACCTGGCATCAGTCAAATACAATACTTGCCATGGCTGGTGTCACTTTCGGGGAAGTTCCGGCCGCCCACCACCATCAGGCCGCAACAGTTACAGCGGAATGCACAACAGGCCCAACGTAGGCAGCTCCATGCGTCCGTCACTCCCGTGTTACTACCATCTTATCAAGAAGATTTAAGCATCTGTAGTATGATTATAAGTCGGATATGCCTTAACATTAATATTCATAAACATTTTGTTTTGGTTTTTATTTTATTGTCCACTTATGCATTCACTGTGCTGTGCCGTTTAAATAAAGTATCATATTTCTTAAAAGGTTCATTACACTTGAAAGTAAACGCAAATATAGCTAACGTAATTATTATATGCGCGGCGCGTGAATGCTAGAATCATATTACACAAGTAAACACCGAAAAATTGTTATTGGCTTGCATTGATAAAAGTTACTATAAAAACGCTTGTAATTAGTATGTAAGACACAAGAAAGAAAATAATCGTTCGCCAAGCTGGATGCCTAGCTTGGAACAAATAAATAAATATATTTAATAACTCAAATAAATATTCTTTCATTACACATCTTCAACATAACTGCAACGGACACACGAGTAAGGTCGACGAGATAGTTGACTTTATGAGCCGCCACAGTATCCGAATAGCTGCGGTCCAGGAAACCAAGCTGCACGCTAGGTCCTCCCTGCCCACCAGGGATGGCTACAATGTACACAGACGCGATCGCGAGCGAGACAATGGTGGTGGCCTAGCGTTCATAGTCCTCCACGCAGTGCAGTATCGTCTCATCGATGAAGGCATCGACTGCAGGGACAGCTCCTTAGACTGTCAAGGTAACTTATAATATCTACATACGTGCCACCTGCTGCCTGGCAGGATATCACCCTGACATAGGTGCGCTCCTCAAAGGTGAAAACCGATTGGTTGTAGGTGACTTAATACGCATGACGATCTTTGGCATTCAAGCCTGCAAAACGATTGTACGGGACAGCTTCTGGCAGAGCAGATAGACGATTCGACATTCAGCACTGCTAAATAGCATTACCTGCTGACCTATGCTGTCGCTTGCATCAGACCACTTGCCCATTATCGTCTCGATTGAGAGATCTGCCGACTTCGTTTCCGCGAATCACCGATCCTCTATTAACTTTAATAAAGCTAATTGGGCCGGCTTCGCGGAATTCACCGTGGGTGTGAGTAAGCTCTGGTCCACCGTTAGGTCTTTGTCGAACCCGACGAAGCACAACGACAAGGTGGCAATCACCTTAAACGGTTGTACTTCGTTGGACCCGAAGCGATGCGCGAGCTATTTTAGCCGACTGTTTACACTGCATCCTCCGGCCGACAGGGCCAAGCGACGTGCCACCAGACGGCTACACAAACTGACGAACGACAGTGCGCCACTTGCTTTCTCCTCCGATAAGGTTCAGGGTGCCATCAATAAATCAAAATTATCAAAAGTCATTAGCCCCGACGGACTGAACACGCTGATGCTGAAGCACCTGTCACCCTTGGGAGTAGGATTTCTCACAAGGGTCTTCAATCTGTCCTTGGCCACTCCCATCATCCCTGACAAGGGGAAAGCAGGGAGAGTGGCCCCACCACTGAAACCTGGGAAACCCGCCACCACGGGGAATCTTATCGCCCGATAATTCTCCTTTCCCCAGTAGTGAAGACACTTCAAGCCTTCCTACTCCCACTCTTTAGTAAACATCTGGCCCCGGTCCTACATCAGCATGGTTTCCGTCGAGTGCATAGCACCACCACTGCACTCACCGCCATAAACGCCTAGATAAACCGCGGGCTTAACCAAACCGCCCCTGCGAGAGGACTGTCCTAGTAGCGTTGGACCTGAAGAAGGCTTTCGATACAGTCAGCCATTCCATGCTACTAGATGAGTTTTATCAGTCGACAACTGGGCTGCAGGGGCTTAAGAGGTGGTCCGCTAACTAACTGAGCGGTTGTCACGGATGGTGATTTTTAGAGACCAAAGATCTAAACAGAGGAGGATCAAGCAAGGTGTTTCGCAGCGTGGTGTCCTTTCACCCTTGCTGTTCAACTCCTACATCTCGAAGCTCACATACGCTGACGACTGCACGATAATGTCGTCGGGAAATGATATCGATGGCCTGTCCTCCAAAATGAACCACTACCTCACCGACCTTTCTCGCTTTTTCACTGCGAGGAATCTCCAACTTTCTCCCACAAAGTCCACGGCGACTTTTTTACCACCTGGACAAAGGAGATCAAACTGCCCCTGAAGGTAAAAGTCGATGACATAATAATTCCGACTGTAGACAGTCCCAAAATTTTGGGTGTAACCTTCGACAGTTTGCTCTCCTTCTCTGCGCACACAACCGCAATGGCCGCTAAAGTCCAAAATCGCAACAAGGTCCTCAAATTGCTTGCCGGCAGCACTTGGGGCAAAGACAAAGAATTGTTGCTATCGACATTTAAGGCAATTGGCCGGCCCGTTCTAAACTATGCTGCGCCTGTCTCGTCCCCGGAAACCAGTGACACGCAGTGGATAAAGCTCCAGACTTGCGAAAACATTGCCATTTGGACAGCGGCGAGTTACCTCTTGATGTCCCCTCTTCAACACCTTCACAACGAGGCACAGATGCCCCCTGTAAAGGAGCACAATAAACTGCTCAGCAAGCAGGTTTCTCGCTTGCTGGCACCTGCTGGAGCCAGAGCCGCCTTCCAGGCACGTCAGAAGATACCTCCTCAATTACGCCGATGAGATATCAACTGGACAGAAATCTACTGGACCAGACAGTATTGAGACAGACAATAAACGACATTCATCGGGCTCCTGACCACCGAATGCGGTAATCGGAGTCCAACCACCACCTACAGCAGATGAAGAGCTCGAACTTCTGCGTGACACTCGCATAATACCCCGCATAGCACAATTACGTTCTGGATATTGTAGCAGGTTAAATTCCTACTTATCCTACTCACTTGTAGCAGGTTAAACTCCTACTTATCCAGAATTGACACCGACATACCAAACACATGACCTGCATATGAAGACTCCCCGCACGACACTAACCACCTTGTCATATTCCCCTCAAAACCCACTCATCTAACACCCCTCTCCCGCTGAAGCCAACCTATCGAAACAGCATGTTTCTTGGGCCTACCTTTAGATGAGTTAGACGAAGACGACCGGTGAAATACACTACACGGCAGGTCTTGTATCACTGCTACAACAACAAAAACGGCAACGAAGTAACATGAGTAGCATATATTTGATTCTTTTATTCCTATTTGGAACATATGGCCTCACCAATATGAGTAGTGGCTGCGTTGATTTTTTCGTACATCACCAATACATTCTCAGTTTTTGTCAATTTTACTGAGCGCCGATTAGCGGTTTGATGTTGTCCATCCCTTTGCACTCTCTAAAACGGTGTACCCACTGACCATGTTGTTGTTTTAATAGCATACACATTCCCCATAGATATATGTATGGGCAATGCGGCTGAAGAGACAGTCCTTGGCCGAATATAAATCCGGGTCGATTCGGTTACGTATAACCGATTACGGTGGGGCATCTGACGTTCCATTGATTATCATTAGTTTCAGTGTTTGCAAAACTCTCTCTAAATTTGTACTCACAAAAAGTCTCCCAGATGCTTTGTCCCACTTTTTAGCTCAGAAGCTTTACATTGATGGAATGTCTCCAGGCGGAAAATAACAAAGGATCATCAGGCAAAAAGACACAAATTTTATTGAATATGAAAGCCAGAGAAAGAAACATTGTAAAGTTGCTCATTTGTTGTTTTATTGTTAAGCAGTTCTTGCGCTCACAAAATTAAAATACGTTACTCAAATATGTTATTGAACTTTTTAGCCTACCCACAAATTAAAATGAGATTCACTGGAATACTCTTTACCTTGCACAAATCTTCCTCTTAAAATTCCTCTTTAATGGCAAAACGCCGGCATTCATTCTAGGTCAACTATTAGTTTTATTCGTTTTTTCCCTCCAGCACTGTTTTTAAATAAGCTTTTGAACGGTCGTTGTTGTTTCTTTACATTTCAGTTGGTTGCCACATAAATAAATTGCAAACTAAAGTATTAAAGGCGAGCACTGAAATTGCAAAGCAAAAAAAGAAAATAAGGAGTAAAACTAAATTAAAAACCAAGCAAAAAAAAAAAACGAAAAAAACAACAACAGTAACGCTTCATCGTAGCTATCGGATTGTACGTGGAAATGTTTTTTTCTTTTTCATTGCTGTGACAGAGTACGCGGCGACTATTGCCACTACCGTTGCTAATACGAGCATTTAGCCATTGCTGCCAATCCTCACTGCACTACTGCTTGCAACATGCAACTTGCAACTGCTACAACTACACCAAAAGCTATTACTGCAGTGCCGGCTGTCACGCGCCATTCACCCGATCGATTAGTGTTGTAATTAGTTGTGCGCGGATTAAAAGTTACACAAACAATAACAACAACAACAAAAAGTGCAAAGTTGAGAAGAGCAGCTAAAAGATGTGGAGAAAAACGTGAGGCATGCAACCAAACAAGAAACACAAATGAAGTGTAAAATAAAAATAAAAAAATAAAAAATCTAAGAAAAAATTTCGAAATTATCGTCGAAGTGGAGCGTCGCTAGTTAGCTGGGCATTCAATGGCAATGTGGAACAAATCTAGCGCGTGCAATTGAGTTCTGTTGAAATGAGCTGAGCTGTGCTGCGTTGAGTGGCGTCGAGCATTGAAAAGTGCAATTTTCAAATTACTGAAATTAAAAATGTTACAAATGCACTTAGCAGCATTTGCAAAAAAATACCTTTTCAACGTATTTTTTCCACAGCAGCTACGCTGCGTGCTAAGCTGCTAGGGATTTTGCAAGCACTTTTTCTATGTCTGATGCTGATACTCGTTTTCGGCTGTGCTCTACTGCGTACAAACTCTGCTGGTTTTCGTATAAATTAAGACATTTTATGGCGAGCAAATTTTAATTCAATTCATTTTAATTCAGTTCAACGCAATTGAGAGTTCATTGATTGCCAATGGCCACTTGATTCGCCCACTTCATTTTGTCACTTCAGTCGATGGGTGACGGCTGACGACTGCTGACGGCTGACAGCTAATGGCTGCGTCGGTGGCGTTGGGATGTGTAAGCGGCTGTGTTTTGTTCTTACTCTATTTGTGCTTCTTTACTCTCTACTAATTGAGAAAAATGGAGTTGTTTTTGTGTAGGGTAATCTTTATGTCCGATTAGAAAAATAACAATAACATTGTTTTTTTCATCTTAAATTAACAAAAGTTAGAGGGATAAAACTGCAGGTTGTGGTAGTGTACATTTTAGTTCTGAATTTATATTTTCATCAAAAATAAAGGGTGGTTAAATTTCAAGGGCCAATTTTGAATGTGAATCACACCTAAACGTCAGCGACACCGTTGGACTTCTTTCTTTGGGGTTATTTGAAAGAAAAGCTGTACGTCGATAAGCCAGCAACAATTCAAGAGCTAAAGGATGAGATGATTCGGCACATTAAAGGCATAGAACCTCAATTATGCCTTAGCGTTATCGAAAATATGGACCATCGGATGGAGGTGTGGCGCCGAGGCCGCGGCGGTCATTTGGCCGATATTTTGTTCCATACGTAATTGAGCCATACCAGTATTATCATAATAAAGAGAAATGATAATAATTTCTTAAAATAATTGTACTTTATTCAAAATCAACAACGGCCTTTGAAACTTAACCACCCTTTATATATTTATCAAAAATAAATATTTAAAGCTTTTAGCGATATTTGAGAATAAAATTTTAAAACTACATTTTTAGTACTTATTCGTTCTCGTGCATTAACCCTAGAAGACACAGCTGAGCACTTTCGACGCTGAGGTGTTTGTGTTAACAGCAATGAGTAGTTTTTTAGTCAGCAGTGATTACATTGTAAGCACAAAAGTTATGTTCTTTTTGTCGCAGCAATACTAAGCACTGTCAGTGTAGTATATATCACTGGTCGTCTTTATCCATCTCATCTAAAGGTAGGCCCAGGAAAATTGCTGTTTCGACAGGATGGGTCTAGAGGGAGAGGGGTGTTAGATGAGTGGGTTTATTGGGGTAAGTGAAAAAGTGGCTAGTGTCGTGCGGGGTGCTTTCATATGCAGGACATATGTTTAGTATGTCGGGGTCAATTCTGGATAAAAATTATAAATTGTTTTGCCATTTTAGAGCATGAAGAGAAAAGATATGACATCACAAGGGGCAAGTACACAGCTTTTTCCCGAGACAAGAATAAAAATGAGTAGTTTGTTAAGCACTTTTGTAATTCTTCATAATAATAATATAAGGAATTATTTGAAATATTTGATTTTGATAATTTTTTTCCAAGTCCAAGGACTTTTCTCGTTCCTTTAATGCCCATATAATTATTTTCCATATCACTGAATTTTTTAAATATTTTTGAAGTGAAACTTCTTAGGCGTCGATAGACGAGCGAGAATGGAGAGTAAAATTTCAAGGACATGCAACGTTTTGGGCATTTTCGTTCCGCGAAAGAAAAAACAGATATAACGTAGAGGAAAAGGAGAGAGAGAGAGCTATACCTTATATATATCTTAGATACACTTTAGGTTATTTTTCCTGAGTTTTTCCTTGTGGTTGCTAATTTCTAATGAGCAATAACACTGCCCACTTTTTGGCGCTTGTTTGTTGGTGCAAGCTTGTAGGAAAAATTTTTTTTTTTTGGTGCGTACTTTTGGCGTTATATTTCCTTGGTGCCTACTGTTGGGGCGTTTTTTGATCCCAATTTTTTTGGCGTTTTTTTTTGGTGCCTACTTTTTGGCGCTGATTTGCGTTTTCTGGCTAGTGCTTGTACGTACAATAAAGTCCTATCCATTCCGGCGTTGGATTTATTGGTATTGCTATGCGGTAATTTGTGCCGTTGCGGCGGCCCTGGAATCGCTGCGTTTGTGCGGGTGATAAACGCTCGGAGTAGTGCGCATTGTTGCCACGGTTTGTGTCCGGCGTTTACCTACACCGGTCGACCCTTCTCCGTTTATTGTAAATTTTATCTATTTGTATTCTCTGCAAATGTTGAGAATTTATTTAGATATATTTTCTATCTCTCTCTCTCTCTCTCTCATTCTCTCTCGGTCTCTCCCTCTTTTTTTTGGCTGCATTGAAAATTTCACTTCTGTTATGTGTACTACACTACTCGCACTTTTTTTTTAATTATGTAATTGTATTCTTCAATATTCAAAGACCTTTAAAAAAGTTTTCTGCTATATGACCCCAAATATTATGTATGGAAATGATGTTGGGAAAATGATGATCAAGTTTACCGTCTCTGGCTCCTTTAACACCTTGACTGCCAGGCCAAAGTACTTTCTTCCATTATTGGTGTCTAAAAATCACTTCCTAATCAGTCTTCATAATTTCGTTCCTGTAATCAATCTCGTATCAATTCTTTCTTCTTTCTAATTCTTCTTTCCATTAGTTAAAATTTTATGCAAAGTTATATTAAAATAAAGAAAAAAAAAATTTAACGAATGTAGGGTGAGGAAAATCAGATTTTGAAGAATATGCCGACAATTTTTGCAGCGATTTCTGAAGCTTTTCGATAACTACGAATTGTCTGTTAACTGATGATGTAAACTCAGATACCCATTGCGGGTCTAAAGACTACTAAATCACTCATTTGATTGAAAATTCCCAGAAAGTAAAGGTGGAAGAAAGAAAGAGCTGAAGATGGACGAACTGCAAATGACACCAATAATCTCAAAAGCTGTGTCTCCATGAACAGCCTGCTTTCTGCGCTTCTGCATCCAACTTTCGACTCCAGGTGGAGGCTGGTCTCCCACGTCTGCGACTCTCTTGGGTATTCCAGTCTAACGCAGCTCTTGTGATGTCGTCCAGGGGTACGAACTTAATGTGATTTGAGTTTACCCACTCAGTAAATGTAGAGCTAAAATATGTCCAGATTAGACCGAAAAATAGAGTATTTTCTAGCTCAAAGGCAGTTTCATTGCCTTCAATCCAGCAGTGACAGCTACTCAGCACATCGAATTGGATTTTTGCTATTAGAAGCTGAAGAGTTTCATTGCAACACCCTTAACAATCTTAGAGATGAACGTGTGATTGAATAGCGTTGTTGTTGTTGTTGTTGTAGCAGCATCATAAACATTCGCCATACGTATACGGGGAATGCTGCTGAAGAGACAGTTCTTGGCCGGACTGTCTTAAATCCGGGTTGTTCCGGCCACGAAGTTCCGACTGTCGTGGGAACGGATTGAATAGCATCTTGATGACTCCTTCGATATCTAAAAAATAAATATAAATTAATCCTTTAAAACTTCTTTGTGGTATGTTGATTTTGTTAATACCTCAGATTGAAAGAAGCTTGCTCACTGTGATGTAAGGTCTTGCTTCAAATATATTTGATGCGGTTTCCTTATCCATATTTGACCCGGCTGTCTACCGAATATATGGAATTTGCCCAAACTTCTCGACTGAGAATTTCGATCTTGAATTTCTGATCGAAGCTGATTTGAATCAGAAGAATAGTTAGAGTTAGTTAGTTTAAAGTTAGAGATCTTCCACAAAACTCATATTCTAGACTTCTTATTAAGCTCTTCGCAGCTCTTTTAAGATCACCACTGCTTGACGAGAATATGAATAGGAGTACAACGGAGGAGGGACTTCAACGTGGCAGTTGTACAAGTTCTCATTGAGTCTATGATGAGGAGAGGCCAGCAAACCTTTGCATTTTGTTTTGTCGTTGTTGCGCCGCCTTCAAAAATAGAACGCCCCCTTTATCCGTTTCGGCGTAGCAGTGCACTGCCGTTCTTCGTTCTACCTATGTATATTCCCCTTCGCTGTCAAAACTGTTACGCTCTCACACAATTAATTTTTGTAACTGTTCAACTCATACAATTGTCAATTGTGAGCGAATGGATGAAAAGTTCCATGGACATTTTTTATTTTTTCTTAAAAGAGTAAGTTACTGTAACCAAAAGTTTAATAAATTTACAGATTTTAGTGAATTTCCTACAACACTTATAGTACGGTTTTTCATTTCGCAGCTGACTTCGCAGGGCTTCTGCAGACTTATACGAGCTTTATGGCTTTACTTTGAGCCTTATAAAAATGGGATATTTAAATGAAGTCTTTTCTCGAGCCTAACGACCAAGTTTTCGATTGTCTCCTGAGAATAACTTTTTTTAATTTTATTTATGTTTTTTTAAGAACACTTTTATTGCAAGAGAATTTCAGTCGTTTATGGAACGCACCCAGTGGTACAACCCATTTCACTTTTTTCCGCTAGAAGAGGAGGTATGGGGAGGATACTCTTTTCTAAGAATAACTGAGTCAAGGGTTAGTACACAAATATACAGGGTTGCTCATATTCGACGGACCCATCTGGAAACCCTGTATCTTTTGACAGAGACGTCAGATCGCTTAATGACATACCGCGTTGGAAGCGTCAGCCCAAGCAGATTTTTACCATGGAACAGTACACGCCACGCGAGCGCTCCCAAATTGTTGAAATTTACATTCAACAAAAGAAGTCAATGGTGAAAACTCAACGTGCGTATAAAAAATTAAATAATGTGAAAAGTGCGCCTTCTAAGAACACCATTAAAAGTTTGTACGAAAGGTTTTCGACTGTTGATGCTCTTTCTAATCCAAAGAGGCCAAACCAAAACCGACCAAGGCGTCGCCAAGGACATCCCAAAATCGCCGTTCTCAGCAGTTGGGCATTGCTCGGACCACTTTACAACGAATTATCCGCATTGATTTGCATTTATTCCCGTATAAGATTCCATTGATGCAAAGATTGTTGCCTGCGGACAAGACTCGTCGATTGGTATGGGCCCAAAGAGTCATCGAAATCCGTCGGGTCCATCGAATATGGGCAACCCTGTATATGTACATGTATGTATATTCGTGCCAACCGTACAAGTACAGCATTTTGCGGGTTTCTATTGGGGCACTTCTTGACACACTAAGTAATAAAAAAATTTTCCCGTTCTGAATTCCGGTAATAATGAAATTTTTCTCTTAATATATGAATACAAATTATATGACTTCTTTTATAGAAACTTGAGATTTGACACATTTTCTTAATTTTAAATAAATAAATATTCTCTTGAATGCTTTCATTGTTCATTGTTTCCGCAGAGAAGCAGAAGAAGAATAAAAACAGCAGACAACAAGGCATTGCCCCGTTGCCCAGATAAAATGCCGCTGTAAGGTGATCAAAAAGTACTCAGTAGGAAAGAGCAAGACAAGGGTGCTTCAATTATGTTCCAAAGTATTTGCTAACTAAATAAATGAAAATATCGCTCGCTTGTCGAGAGTATTTTTTATAAAAGTTTTATAATAGCTATTTTGAGGATTGCAAAAAACAAGATGTTTCAGAAAGCAGTGAACTTAAAACTGGTATAAAGGAAGAGCTCAGAGAATGACAAACAACGCCCGTTTTCTTAATAAGCCTGAATAACTTTAACGCGTTGCTGGATTGTATATCTTTCCATGGTTCAAATGGAGTTAGTCTGAAATTGAAAAATGTTAAATGAAATGCAGAAAAAAACTTGACGTTTAGGGCTGGTTCACATTCGACATCGGCCCTTGAAAAGCCTTGAGGAAAACGCGTTTTGAAAGTATTTTTCGAGCTCTCCTTCTGTATTGTAGATGTGTGCGTGTATTGTGTGACGTAAGAGGTATGCAATACAAAATTCCTTAATTTAAAATGATTTTCATGCAAATTCTCTGGCTGTTGTTGTATGTATTAGTTTGCTTTACTTATTTTCTTTTTTCTTTTTAGCAACAACGATCTTTTATTGCATTTTTTTGTAATATTTCCCATTGTACATTTCGTGTTGTTCTTCAGCTGCACAACGAAACGGCCATTGCAAAGTAATAAGAGCATCTTCAAAGCACAATACATTTGCGCACCCACTCTCACTCCCCCAACCCACTTCCCATTTCCTGCCCACGCTAACACTTCCATTTCCATTTTCACTTCCATTACTATTCGCTTTTGTATTTGTATTTGTATTTGTTTTTTTTTGCCGGTTATGATTTTTAATTAATTTTGCAACCGCATATTTGCGCTGTTACAATTTTGCTTTGTTTGGCGGTTTGTTTATGTTTTTCTGGTTTTATGCCGCATATTGACTTGGCAACGTTTGGCTCCTTCGCGTATTGTTCTTTTGTCTGTGGCTGCACCATTGGGCGGCCACCAAGAGGACACGGATCCGTAAATGCTCGCTTCAATACAACGGTTTTTGTTTTGTTTGCGGCATTTTTTTCGTAGTTTTAAAATGTGTTTTTTTTTTGCTTTACGGTTGTTAAATTTTTTCTTCCCTCTGTTAGTTAGAATTTTCACTACTTTCCTTCACTGCTTTGGGTCTCTTTTATGTACTTTTTTCGCACTGTTTCTTTCCCTCTTCGGCACACTTTTCGTACTATTCATTCGTTTTATGACCTTTCATGTTGTCTGCCCTGCCTTCATACCTTGGCGCAACGTTTTGGTATCGGAGTTTTTTCGTTTTTTTTTTTGCCTTGTTCAAAACCCTTTTGTTTACTTGCGATTCTTGTAATCTCATAAAAGGCAGTCATGTTGCCGTTACTAATTCCTTTTATTTGCACTTTTTCTTCATTCCTTTTGCGTTTATAACTTTTCACTGCCTTACTACAGTCCACGAGCATATTTTTTTGGCACATTAAGCGCAAATTTTCTTTCATCGTCATTTCCACATACTTTCGGGCCTAGTCAACTTCCTTTTCCTGTGCTCCGGCCGTTCGTTGTTTGTGTGCAATACAACATATTGTCACCTGCAAGTTATTAGAAAATTAATAAAGTTGCCAGAAATCTGTCCACAGCTGGTCTGCAAAACAACCACAAGGCACACACACACATACATATTAACACACACACGCACGCACACCAGTAAAGTTCCCACGCAGTTTGGTTATTGCTTTGGACGGCTGTCGAAAAGGGTTGGAATACCCGAGATTTTAATCTTAATTGAAAGTTTGTCTGCAAGGGAAGTCAATTTGTGGCAAGCACATTTATTGTTATTTGTATTGTTATTGTTCTCTTTTCAAACAGGCAACGAGATTTAGTCTTCGTGTTTAATGCAATTTTAAGGCGGAATCGTCTGGCGTTTTGTCGCATTTTCTGTGATAAATAGAAGTAAAGAATAAAGTAAGCGAATTAATGGATTTACCTGAGGATAAAATGGGAGTATTTGTGTATGGATGATATGAAAAAGAACATTACTTAGATTAAGAAAATATATATATATAATATATATATTATCTAACATAAAAAGAACACCTGTACATAACGTCACCGACAAAGTGAAGTGTAACGAATGCAGGATATTTTTTATATGGAACAAAATGCGCAACACCTCAGCGAAAATTTTCAAAAATCAACGCGAATGAGGAGCCAACTAAAACTTGCGCTTTATTGTAGTAAAATTCAATGGGTTATAAGACTGCATACTCAGAATTATTTAAATTTTTTTTTAGCTTAAAATTTTGATGAAAGTTGGCCGAATTTTATAAATTTTGTACACGGGCTAAAACTTTGTGTTTCAGGGGTTTGTTGTAGTTGTAACTACAAATTTATAAAAACTAAAAAATAAAAAAAAATAAAAAATTAAAAAATGCAAAACAAACATAAATATAAACAAATAATTAAACCTTAAAAATATATGGTGTACAGTTTATTTTGATGCTGAGAGTATAAATATATTTTTTTTAGAGAGAGAGAGAGTATAAATATATTTAG
The DNA here is from genome assembly GCF_027943255.1 of Anastrepha obliqua. Lineage (NCBI taxonomy): Eukaryota > Metazoa > Arthropoda > Insecta > Diptera > Tephritidae > Anastrepha > Anastrepha obliqua. The sequence goes on along the minus strand of NC_072896.1, from coordinate 85,402,323 downwards.
TCAGAAAATTATTGGGACTAAAATTAAATTTTACAAATTAAAATTAAGAGAAACTACAATTAAATTTTGTAAATTTTAGCATAATGTTTTTCCTTTTGTTCTAAGAAAAAAACCTAAAATATTTTGCCAAATATGGAGTTCAACAAAAATAAGTATTAATAATAAATAAATAAATACTTAGTTTTCATTGTTGTAAAATAAAGCAACTGACTAGCAAAAAAAAAATAATGAAAATCGTCATTTTTTCGGACCGCTGACTACCCCTAAGCCCTTAAAATAAACAAATAAAATTCTTGGGGTCAGTTTATAATTTGGAACTTAGTAATTTATGTTGGATCCTCCTTTGATTGTAGCTGGTTGAAGTCGACAAAGCATCGATTTGATTCAGTTTTTCATAATATTACATTTTTATAAATTTTTTACCATTCAATATTAATCGTACTTCTCACACTTTTGCTGCTTAAGAAGCATGAATAGCTACGTTGTCATGCTGGTGAATCCACTCCTCAGTGAAATTATCATGAAAAAAAGTAATAAGTACTTCGTCCAGATGTTTTATATTCTTGACACAATTAATTTTTGTGGATATGAAATATAAGGCGTTTTGCCTTTGTCACTAATAGCTGCCCGATCCATGACAGAACTTCCTTCGAGATTACGAGCCATTCTCTCCTCCTTTTTCTTCCGCTTAACATGCTAATACTTTTGGGAATCATCTGATCTGTTCACATTAAATTTTGGTTTTCATTGGAAAAAATTACTCTTACTTTACTTTCCTGTTCATTAAACATTGGGACGTCTGCAAATGTCAATTTGGCCTGTTTGTGTTGTGTGGTGAACTTAGGTTTGCCACAACATATTCATTTCATATTCTAAAGGCTGATTTTTTACGAGCTATAGGAAAGTTTTTCAAAAAAACACACGTAAAATTCATAAAAATGCATGACATTTTTATTTAAATCGATAGTACAGTCGATATAATTTAATGTTTGAAGATTATTTCATGCAAATGTTGAACGCAACTGCGCTTCAAATGGTCCATCCGCTTAGTCCAATTTTGGCATACTCTTTCCAATGTTTCGGCCGGTATCTCACATATAAATACTTTAATGTTATCTTCCAATGCGTTAATTAAAGCAGGCTTGTCTGAATAGACACGAGCTTTAACATAGCCTCACAAAAACTAATCTAAAGGCGTTATATCGCACGATCTGGGTGGCCAATTGACAGGTCCCGAACGCGAAATAAAATGTTCACAGAACTCGCCTCTCAACAAGTCCATTGTTATGCGTGCTGTGTGGCATGTGGCACCGTCTTGCTGAAACCACATGTCATGCAAGTCAAGCTCTTGCATTTTGGGCAAAAAAAAAAGTCGGATGTCATTTCACGGTAGCGCTCACCATTCACAGTTACGTTACGATTTGCAGCATCTTTGAAGAAGTACGGCCCAATGATACCTCCTGCCCATAAACCGCACCAAACTAGTAGCTCTTTAAATTATTCTGGCTGATCTTCACTCCAAAATCGACAATTCTGATTATTTACGTACCCATTGCTCCAAAAATGAGCTTCGTCGCTGAACACAATTTTTCGATAAAAAAGTGGATCTTCGGCCAACTTTCCAAGAGCCCATTCACCAAAAACTCTGCATTGCGGTAGGTCGTTCGGCTTCAATTCTTGCACCAGCTGTATTTTGAAAGGCTTCACACCTAAATCCTTTTGCAAAATTTTCCACGTTGTTGAGTAACAGAGGCCCAATTGCTGCAAACGGCGACGAATCGATAGTTGATGGTCATCATTAACACTGGCCGATACAGCTGCGATATTTTCTTCAGATCGTACTCTACGTAAGCGTGTTGGTGGTTTGATGTCCAATAATGTAAATTTGGTTCTAAATTTAGTCACAATAGCTCGAATAGCCGCTTCAGGGGGTCGATTAAATTGACCATAAAATGGAAGAAGCGCATGATAAACTTTCTTAACAGAAAACGCATTTTTATAATAAAATTCAATGATTTGCAAGCGTTGTTCGTTTGTAAGACAATTTATGGTTAAATTGTAGGCCAAACTGAAAATGTTTGACAGTGAAACAAAACACGAAACTTGCGTCAGCTGTTTAAACCAACTGTTTAAAAAGATAATAGCTAAAAAATCACCCTTTAAAAGGGAAAAATATTAGATTTCTAATGTATGCGGATGATATTATTTTGTTAGCGAATCACTCTGGCAAACTACAACAGATGATTAATAACCTTGAGAGCTACTGCAACCTGTGGAACCTTGAAGTAAACCGCTCAAAGCTATATGAGCTTTATGTTTTGGATCGTTGCCTTGGTAGAAGTTTGTTGTCAACAATGAATTAAAATCTATCAAATGGCATTGCAGAATTTCAAAACCCATCTTTTCTTCTATAAACACCAAATCACTTACTCCCTTACTGGATATGCATCCCCACACCGTGAACTGAAAGTTTGCCAAATTTCACTGGCGTTATAATATTCCACCTCTTTAGTGAGTTTACTGGCTGCTTTCACACTCTACTGGCTGAATTGTTAGAATACATCATGATTAAAGTCTCATCGCAGAATATCACATCATTCCAGTAGCTATCTGGTTGAGCTAGGTACGTTCTAGCGAAAGATATCCGCTTTTCAATATGCTGTGCAGGGTGCAAGGGCTTCTTTCGAGCAACTCGTGAACTATAATTGTGCTTTTGCAAAACCTGGCTGTTTCATGTAAAACTTCGTCCCGAAACCCATCTCTAAGCTAACTAACAAGATTTTTTTGTCGAAATTTGCGGGTTTGCGGCTACTTTTCTCAACAAAATACGTGCGACGCGATCAGATATTTTCCGTGGTGTGCCACTGGCAGATTTTGGGTCCAGCCTATTTCAGTTTTTTGCATATAACACATAATTTCGACACAACACATAATTTCGAAATGTTCTCCAAATTTAATAAAAAGCGATGTTTTTAGTTAAAGAAGTTAAAATAAGTTAAATATTTGAATGTATGTATCACCAGGTAATCGGAGCTAAATCTGATCAAAATGCTTCTTATTGTTATCGATATGTTGTGGGCAAATAATTTTCATAACCCAAAACAATTTTTACACAAAGGCACATTATAGTTTTCGCAAATGATTTTTTTCTTATTTGAACTTCCACTTGTACTCAATGAGTATATCGTCTTGCTATGATGCCTTCTACAGGAAGATGAAATGCTGAAAGAAAAAACTTTGTTTTATTCGCATGGAAAACCCAGGTGCTAAACTTTCAGTAGGTGTCTAGGTGCCAACAAAATTTATGACTATGTTCCGGTATACAATTATAAAAATTGAAAATCATTAAAAAAAAAATCCGGTATATAAAATTACACCGGATTATAGTCATACCATTTAAAGCTTCCCGGGTATTTATCAGAGAGCTAGTAAATATGTGGACCGCTCGGGATGTAAGAGTTAAGGCGTGCCAGTACTTTCAGAAGTAGACATCTATAGATGGAACAGAGGGATGCTAATATGAGCGTTAGTTGATAATCACGGAATTTTATGATATTTTTAATGTAAGTTCGGAATAATAAAGAGTAAGAATATGAGAAACTATATATGAGAAAACAAATAATATATATCCAAAATTAAACCAAAAACCGAAAATGAACCAAATCAATTTTTCTCTTCAAAAACTATTTATATAGTCGTAGACTTTCTGTAAATGGAATTTAAATTTCTTACAAATAAAAGTGCATGCAAATTTAAAAGAAGGCTCGCCTATCGCCATGCACAACTTTCTCAAGAGAAATAGAATACTGGGTAAAAAATCCAAGGAAATAAAATTTTTAATTAAGTAAATCTTCATACAAAAACATAGTAGACGACAAAAGTCTATGGCAGTTTCTCGACTGTAATTACCATTTTGTGACCATAAACAAGAGGACAACTGAGTGCACAATGAAGTTGACGATGCTGACAGCTTGAGCTGTGCGAATAAAAAGTAAATAACCAAGAGGAAAAAAAGAAGAAGAAAAAGCAACAACAACAACAACAAGGAATAGAACAACACCAACAACAACAAAGAATAAAAATCAACAAAAATAATAAAAACAACAACAAAACTGTAACAATAGAAACAACAACAATAAAAACTACAACAACGATAAAACCTATAATAATAAAAACAGGAAAAAAAGGAAAAAACAAAAATAAGCAGTCAGGGAAAAAACATTCAGTTCAGCTTAAGAGCAAGAATGTTGAGGAAGTTAAAGAAAACGCATTGCAGAAAATTATCTTACAGTTGGTATTTAAGGTGCCGCATCAACTCAATTTGCCACTTTCAACTTAGCCAATCGCTCTTACCTAAACTTCACCTGTTTCCTGTATCTTTTCTTACATCTTCTTTGTTTTTGTTTTTTATTATATGCAGCACTTCTACGTAGTTTTATATAATAGCGAGTCACAAAAAAACAACATTTCTAATAAAAAAAAAAAAAAAAAACAACAACACCAATAAACTGATACGCTGACTAAGAAAATCTACTGAGTCTGCAGAAAATGACGAAAACAAAGATACCGGCAAAAAATTACACAACTACGCAACTTTGTTGCAACTAACAGCAAGTAAACAAGTAAATAAGTAAAAAGGAAAAAGAAACAGAAATTTTTTAGTAAAGAAAAAAAAAATGCCGAACCACAAGCAGAATATTGAAAACCAGACAAGTGCAACAACAGTGCCCAAACTGAGCAACTGGCCTTAGCGGTCATGCAGCTCGCCTGGATTGTATTGGAACAAGACATACCGGTCTTCAATAGCTTATTAGTCGCAGCGAAGCGTGCAACGTAGGAATGGGAATGCCAGAAAAGCTAAATATAACAGGCGATATAACAGTACGAGTGTGTGACTACAACGGATATCACAGCATAACAGGAAGGAGCAGGAAGAATTTATGCTTTTTAATGGGTTTGTAAATTCTTATCATTAAAATGTTATAAACATGTGGCACAACAACATACACACACACACGTAAATGTGTGCGTGTGTGTGTGTGGAAAAAAGGCCACGTAAGAAAAGTGAGCGAATGATTCAAGGAAATGGTTGTTGAAAAAAAGGTTAATAATTGTTTATGATATTTAATAGACTGGCCTGTATGCGTCCACGGAAGGGGTTTAAGCTAAGCTCCCCTTAGATCTGTTGTGTGCTGCTTGATGCTGATTCACAAGGATAGATCTGCAGTTAGTTGCGTTCTTCGTATGGTAGATATTTTTATGAGATGATTTTTCGTGGCAGAAATGCAGTCAGAGCTATGCCATTAGCTGCTTAGAGGTGATGACTGCTTAGCAGATAATTTTTTTCCGATTAGTGCTCGTAGTGGCGTTCGAAAAACTGTCTGTATGCCACTCATAAACACACTCGGCTACCGAGAACCATACACTTTATACATTAGGTTAGGTTAAATGGTTGCCCATAAGACTAAGAAGACTCACTTAAACTAAAATCCTGAATTCGTCGAGTATGGAATCAAGTGCTCGAAAACACTTGAAATGTTGATAGTGGCATAAGTTGTACAAGTTTTTCACAGTAGGTCTAGAAGATGTGAATGCGACGCTGGCTCTGGAAGATCCAGGACATCAACAACCGATGGAATTGTTGAGAAAGTGAAGGAAACTGTTATGGAGAATAGTCGAATCACAATTAGAGAAATTGCTGAGGATGTCGACATATTCCTTGGGGATGAAGCGTGTGGCAGCGAAGTTCGTTCCAAAATTGCTGAATTTTGACCAAAAACAACTTCACATGAGCATCGCTCAGGAATGGTTGAATGACGTTAACGAATACCCAGACTTCCTTAAAATCAAATGTCAAGGTTTTGCTCACTATTTTCTTCGATTACCATGGCCTAGTGCATCAGAAGTTCTTACCACAAAGTCGTACGATACATAAGGAGTATTACCTTGAAGTTGTGCGCCGTTTGCGTGAAGCAATACGAAACTACACCCGAAATTTTGAAAAAAATGCACGGCTTTTGCATCATGCATCGTTTCACCTGCTCACTCATCATTGCTTGTGAGAGATTATTTTGCACCTAAAGCATTCACCAGATTTGGCGCGCTGCGACTTTTCACTGTTCCTAAGTTCGAAGGGGACGATTGAAGAGATAAAAGCCGTATCGCTGAGGAAGCTCGAGGACATAACAAAAAGTGCATATCAGAACTGTTTCGAGGATTGGAAAAAAAACTCTGGCACAAGTGTATTATATCTGAGGGGAACTACTTTGAAGGAGATAAAATATAAACTGATGAATAAATAAATATTTTTTGGGAAAATTGAAAATTCACCATATTTTTTGAACACACTTCGTAAATCTTTGAGAGATTAGTTGTCGGCCAAAACTCTCCTTCGACTTGTGGTATGTGTTTTAATTTTTTGCTTATAAGTGGAGATCCATGCACTTTCTACGCTAGGTTAGGTTAGATGCCTCCAAGACCCGGAATAGGATCCTGAATTCGACTACTGAACGGTAGTGAAGGGTATTTTTATTTTCTCTAATGGTCATCTTAACTTAATCCCGCTACTTATTTTTATTTACATAATATTGCCACCTTGATACTTTTCTATTGTATCTCTCTGTTTCTCTAGCCCCTCTAAAATTACGTCTTGGCAGTTACAATTTTTTTCTTCATATTATCTTCCTATGTTTATATAAATCTAACCCAGTTTATTATGTTTCTTTATAAAATTTTGCTATTGTATTTTGACACTTTCCTATTATATCTCTCTCTCTTGACTCCTCTAAAATGACGTCACAGCAAATGAAATTATTTTCTTTCTAATATCTGGCAATACTTTCTTTAATCTAACCCAGGCTCTTATTTTCCTTTATAAAATTTTGCTATTTTGACACTTTCCTTTATATCTCTCTCTCTTGACTCCTCTAAAATGACGTCACAGCAATTGAAATTTTTTTCTTTCTAATATCTAGCAATACTTTCTTGAATCTAACCCAGGCTCTTATTTTTCTTTGTAAAATTTTGCTATTTTGACACTTTCCTATTATTATTATTCCTCTCTCTTGACTGCTCTAAAATTACGTCACAGAAAAAAAAAAGTTTCTTCCTTCTATCTTTCAATGCTCACATTAATCTAACCCAGCTTATTATTTTTCTTTATAATTTTTTGCTATTTTGGCTCTCTCCTATATATCTCTCTCTATCTTGCCTTTTATAAAGTTACGTGACCCCTTTGGCTCCTCGCCACAGAAATCTAAATTTCTTTTTCTTTCTATTATTTTTCAATGCTTACATCAATTTTCCTGGGAAGCATTCCATTTTCCTTTATAAAATTGTGCTATTTTGTTACTTTCCTATTATTTACCTCTCTTAGCACCTCTTAAATTGCATTACATCAAAATTACTCACGAGATCCCACATAACTCTGCCTAATCTTGTATTCTATCATTTTTGTACTCAATCTATTTCTCACATGTTATGTGGAGACTACTTCGATCTACATATGTATATTCTCTGAGCGGCTTTTATGAGACGTAAAACAAAGTACTGTAATGTTAAACTGTTTCCTGAAGCTGTCAACGTGTTTATGTTCACGTATGTACATACGTATAAGAATACATACACAGCGCAGTGAACAGAATTGAGGATATAAAGAGCATAAAGTGGTTCTACCGGCAGGGGCGAAATACACGAACAAAAAAGTGAAACTAAATTGTGCCGAGTCGACAGGAAAATGTTAGCAACAAAACAGTAATAGAGATATAGTACGTACGAGTATTATGTAAGAAACAGCAATAACAGCAAAAACATGCATTTGGAGCGGAGCAAAAATACAAGAGTTCAAGATGTTAGCAAATGGGCCAGGCGGGTGAGGCGAGTGAAAAGGTGAATAAGATGTTTTGCTGTGTTTTAGTTAGAAGAAAGTGGCTGCAATTGGTGGAGTTAGATTGCAGGTATGCACAACCATGTAGGTGTATGTGTGCCTGAATGTATGCAGCGTAGTTGGATAAGCAAAGCGCAAAAGTTGTATTGTAGTAAACAGATTAGTTTGTTGGGTTGTCGGTGCAGAGGAGTGAGACATTCATACTGCAGGCGACAGTCGACCGGCCAGTGTTCAGCTTAGTGAAGAAGTTTGATATATAAAATTATACACAACGCCAGAACCAGCTAGAAGTGCACTCGTAGCTGTGCAATCAGCAGTTATGTTTGGCGTCATGCAGCACCGAGCTTTGACTTTCATTTCTTGACTGGCTGTACTGGCCAAGTTTGGATGGCATCATTGTTGCTGCAGCAAGCAGCTTTCTTTATTGTTGCACTCGCAGATATGACAAGTATTTGTTTGTATTGTCTGCAATTTCCCAGCTGCTGTTTTGCTGATGTATTTGTTGCTGGCTCTTGGCCTAAGTAGTAATTTCTGCTGATACGTGTAGGTATAACCAAAAAGTACTCCTGTTCAACTAACTTGAAGCTATTTTAAATGTTGTTGTGGAAGTTGTAGTTTTCGTTATTGTTGCTACTGTTTCCTAAGCGGCAAGCACAATATTACTTTTGGCATTGAGGTAATCGCACATAAAACGTGTTTTTGGATGCCGCACAAGTGAAGTGAAGTAAACACTTGTATACAGGTATTCATCTAGATATGTAGGTATGTGTGTGTGTGTGCATGAATATGATTTTGTTTTAAATTTGCTAATACTTATAACACAATTTTACGATGCAATTTATATGTAAATATCCGCTCATTTATGTACACATCATACAAATGTTAGCTTCCTTGCAACGAGTATTTGGATGTGGACGCTTTCCTGCAGTCGACAGCAGCTATAGACAGCGCATGCATACAATTTTGACAGTTAGTTAGTGAGCACGTCAAGCAGTCAGTCATTGAGTCAATCATGGCGTTAGCCATTTATTTGAAGTTCTCACAAAGCAGCGGCAAATGACAGCTGGCTACTTGCATTTATTGTTGGCTGAACGTTTGTAATGCTACGGAGACCTGTTTGTGGCATAAATTAATTACCATATGTTGCATGTGGAGCAAAACACGTCATGTGTATTTGAATAAAAACTTTAGCGCCTTGATTTTGATGGAATTTGGAGAAGAAAAAATGCCACGTTTTGAAGTGAGTATTATTGAAAAAATTCAGAAGTGAAAAAAAATATATTTAATGAAAATTTTTTTCAAAAATATTTTTTAATAAAAATTTCATAAAAATTAATGCGAGAAAGTTTTTAGGCAGATACACTTGATATGTTTTGTTCCACATGCCACATTTTGGAAAAAAAATTTTATTAAAAATATTTTTTTTTTATTTCAAACAAGTTTTAAAAAAATTATAAAAAAAAATTGAAAAACAAATTTTGACTACAAAAAAGTTTTTTCGAATTTTTTTTTTTCTTATCGGAAATTTATCGAATATTGAAAAAATCCTTTACAAATAATTTGATTTGTTTTCCCTTCGGCCAACAAGTATTTGACTCACAATTCGAATAACAAAAACTTGTCCAAAAAAAATGAAAATTTCAGCCACTCAATATTTCATGCCCGAAAATTCCAAGCTTTCAATTCAGCATCCCTGAAAAAAAATTGGAGATACATACTGAAATTTGAAAATTAGAAAAAAAAAAAATTAATTAAATTAATATATTCTAACAAACAGATTTTGCATATTGAACAAAACTCGCCCACCTGCCTAAAAACTTTATCACCTCGATTTTGATGAAATTTGGTGAATGAAAAAATCCACATCTTTAATGGAGAATTATTAGAATAAAATCAAAACACGGAAATCTAAAAAAAAATTGCAGGAAAGTACTAAGACAAGTCTGCTGGAGGAGCTGGAGAGGAGGGGCTGTAAGGTGATTGCCTACGCGGAGGGGCAAGTTTCTAGATACTCTGATGGAACTGATGCAGGGTTATCTGAATCTAGTTATGAATTGGACCGCTAACTGCGGCTTTTCGATAAATCCTCTAAAGACGGAGCTCGTCTTATTTACGAGGAAATAGAAAATACCTAGAGTGTTTCTCCCCTCAATAGTGGGCGTTCCATTGGTGCTCTCTGACAAGGTAAAGTACCTGGGACTTATCCTTGACAGAGGTCTTACGTGGAAGTCAAACATTGAGGAGCGAATTAGGAAGGCAACAGTCGGTTTGTATGGTTGTAGGGACGCTATCGGGAAAAGTTTGGGCCTCTCACCTAAAGTTACTTTTTGGTTATAAAGCCAATCTTGCTGTACGGAGTCCTTGACTGGTGGAACTCGCTAGAAAGGATGGTATCAGTTAAGAAGCTGGAGAGGGTACAAAGGTCTGCCCTCATTGGAATCAGTGGGGTGCTCCACACCATTCCTACTCTAGCGCTTAACGCTATGCTAAATGTGGCACCCGTGGACATTGTAGGGAAAACTACCGCTGCACGCGCTGCAATCAGACTGAGGTGTTCGGGCCATAAGCTAGACTTGAGTTACGGAACACTCTAGCATTCTTAAAAATTTTGAGTTCATTCCCATGGTGCTGGATCACTGCACAGCCGAGCTAGGTCCGAGCGGACCTCAAGTGATGAGTGGGCGGGGTGCAACATTTGGCGGCAAGGCATGGCCTTGCTTAACGCTTAACGCTATGCTAAATGTGGCACCCGTGGACATTGTAGGGAAAACTACCGCTGCACGCGCTGCAATCAGACTGAGGTGTTCGGGCCATAAGCTAGACTTGAGTTACGGAACACTCTAGCATTCTTAAAAATTTTGAGTTCATTCCCATGGTGCTGGATCACTGCACAGCCGAGCTAGGTCCGAGCGGACCTCAAGTGATGAGTGGGCGGGGTGCAACATTTGGCGGCAAGGCATGGCCAACATGTTCACGGAAGGCTCGAAGTTGGACGGGAGGATTGGAGGGCGAGCATTCTGTAAGGAGTTTCCCATCAAACTTAAATCATGCTTCCGGACACCTGTAGTGTTTTCCAAGCGGAGGTATCCGCAATTACGGAAGCAGTGGATTGGTTGCTTACCTCAGCAACTACCCTTAAGGAAGTAAATATTTACTCCGATAGCCAAGCGGTAATTAGGGTCTTGGGCTCGTTGTTTATGCGTTCGCAATTGGTCGGGGAATGTCTGGCTTCTCTCTCGACTGCATCCGAATACTTCGATATCAGGCTCATTTGGGTTCCCGGTCACAGCGGCATGGAGGGTAACTGCTGGGCTGATAAGCTGGCTAGACAGGGAACTTTGGGGACGGGTTCGTCGCGAAATGAGAAGATTGGGTCGAGTGCGCAAACGTGTAAGGTCGCGCGGTCCTTCTAGCCACGGGTAGATCGGGGACGCTCGAAGGAACTCCTACGACTAACAAAATTCCAGCTCTCGAATTGTCCGTCAGGTGTTCATGCTGTGAGACTTGGGATTGGCTCAAGTCTTGAGGACGAGGTGGAATCATCTCAACACCTTCTTCTCAGCTGCCCTGCTCTCGTCTGGCTAAGGTTTACACACCTGGGCTCTCATTTTTTCGCTACGCCTGCGGATATAGCGGGCATAAATATCACAAATTTGGTGAAGTTCTTCAGTAGCTTGTTGCGGCTAATTACGAACGCAAATCAGCCACCGTCGGCGTCGTCGTAAAATGTATGGTCATCATCGTCTCCAATCCCAAGGCTCCTTCTTCCTTCCTTTCTCCTTTTTCCTCTCCTCTGTATGACATCATAACAGACGAATTTTCAATATTTGTCCAAGTGTGCTCTAAACTAGGGCAGCCATTTAACCTAACCTAACTAAGACAATTCTACAGAAACAATTTAATTTATCTTCCCATAAACCGGAAATTATTTGAAGAAAAATTCCAAACTTTCAAGTGAGTATTATAACAAAAAACATTATTGCTGAAATTAAAAAGAAATTAAGGAAAAAAAATACAAAAAAAAAAAAAAAAAATATTCTTCGAAATTTATTTTTACTTTTTGTTAACGGAAAATACGAAAAACTCTTATAGCAAACTTTTAATTTGTTTTCCTTTAGGCCGTCAATTGCTTAACTTACTATTCAAAGAATTAGATTGATAAAAAAATATAAATTGCAATTTTGCTAAATTATAAAATGCAAAAAAATACAAAAAACAAAACATATTATGTTTAAGAAAATTTTGATAACCAAAGCACCCATTCTCATTTATTGAGTAATTTTATATAGAAATAATTGATTTCAATTAGCACTAACTTGCAGCCAAACTACCTTTTTTTTTGAGGCCACCCTAATACACATCAATCTGAATGATATACCCCTCAAAATTATATTTAATGTTACATTTTAAAATAATGATTTTTTCTTTAATAAATATCCACATGTGCACCATTTGCACACAGCCACATATATTCACTTGCGTCCCACTCAGAAGGCAGACCCTATCAGTACCATCTTTTTGTGCCACAATTACACGCTTACCACATTAACATTGCCAGGCAAGAGTGCAAGATATCATCATGGGAATGAATTTAGATGCGGGCTGTCTAAACATAATAACCAGCAATTAGACTGATTGCAGTGGACCCATGTCAAACTTCTTTTATATTTGCGAAATCGTAATGATTGGGGAAAAAAAATTTGCGCCGCTGCTGTATGAATGTATTTATGGGTTCATAAGTATTGACGCTCCTTTTGTAAAGTATTTTCTACTTGACTCATTTTTTACAAAACCCCCAAATGTACAGAGCAAGGTGCCTTCCACCATAGAGGCCCATTAAAGAGGTATTGAAAAAAATTAGCGGTTGCCCAGTAAATTAAAAGTGTGCAACCCATTTCGACATTTATCGCTCCCTCTGTTTTGCGGCTTCTTATATATGTACATATGTACACACACACACACACACACATGCATGAAAACTTACACACGCGCAGCTCTTGCAATTAAATTAAATGTAACATTAATATTTCGTGCACGGCAGCCAGTTAATTTAGTTGGTTAAGGACATTAAAGTCGACTTGTAAGTGCGCGTGTGTGTGTGTGGTATTCTAAAAATACGAAGCATTCAAAGGAGTATAATGAAATATTGATGAGTTCGAGAGAGAGACGAAGTTTTTTTGCTCTGTGCACACCCTCAATTTTGGCAACAAAGGCTTGTATAGTAGCTGCGCACACTTATAGAATCCTACACTCCGTTTCGTAATTATTGTAAAGGGTGGTTAAGTTTTAAGGGCCGGTGTTGGTTTTGAATAAAATACGATTTTTTTAGGGAATTTTTGTCATTTCTCTTTATCATGATAATATTGATATGGTTCAATTACGTATAGAATAAAATATTGGCCAAATGGCTGCCGCGGCCTCGGCGGCACACCTCCATCCGTTGGTCCAAATTTTCGATGACGCTGGGGCATAATTGAGGTTCTATGCTGTTAATGTGTGGAATTATCTCATCCTTTAGCTCTTGAATTGTTGCTGGCTTACCGGCGTACACCTTTTCTTTCAAATAACTCCAAAGAAAGAAGTTCAACGGTGTCAAATCACATGATCTTGGCGGCCAATTGACATCGCCGCGACGTGAGATTGTTCGGCCATTAAATTTTTCGTGCAAAAGAGCCACTGTTTCGTTAGCTGTGTGACAAGTGGCACCGTCCTGTTGAAACCACATATCGTCCATATCCATATCTTCCAATTCGGGCCATAAAAAGTTCGTTATCATCTCACGATAGGCCTCATTTTGGAAATAATACGGCCCAATGATGCCGCTGACCCATAAACCGCACCAAACAGTCACTCTTTGTGGGTGCATTGGTTTTTCGGCAATCACTCTTGGATTATCATGCGCCCAAATGTGGCAATTCTGCTTATTGACGAATCCACTGAGGTGAAAATGAGCCTCATCACTGAAGATGATTTTCTTCGAAAATTGGTCTTTCACTGTAGCCATTCCTGCCACCATTGACGACGTTTGAAATGGTCAAGAGGCTTTAATTCTTGAGTCAGTTGCACCTTGTAAGCGTGTAAATGCAAGTCTTTATGCATAATGCTCATCAACGACTAGCGTGAGAGGTGCAATTGTTGGGCACGACGACAAGTTGAGGTGGACGGCTCTTTAACCACACTATCGCGAACAGCAGCAATATTTTCTGCAGTACGAGCTGTCAGAGAGAATGTTTATATTGGCACCGCGCGTGCCTCTCGGCCTGGAAAATGGAAGTGGTTTTTCCTATTGCAATTGCTTTTTTGAAATGTGGTCCGACAATTGCAGCCCCGGAACTATCGTCTTCCATTTTGGACCCATCAGTAAACCACACCTGTGCGCCCTGTTTTAGGAATATTTCATTGATTCTCCACGCTGAGCGGTCACTAATGACCACTTTGAATTTCTTGGAGAATTCTAGTTTCCTTTCCATCTTGTTGTAAACAGTCAGGCACGGAGAGTTCAGGATTGAACCCAGAATCCTTACGTGTCCTGTAAGATTGCCTTATTTGAGATGGAATAGATTAGGAAGCCTTAGAGCTGCACTGATTTCCATCTCTTTGGTTACAAGATATAGTGGAATGAGTCCAGTGCCCATTCCTAAAACCGCTATGCTCCACAGCGCATTGCTCTCGTAACGCTCAGACAAACGCTATTATTATCTTATAAGACCATGACATCATCTTTGGCCGCAGACCCCATGTTTTACCGCAGAGCCTTTGGCATACGTATATTGCTCTCAAGGCTTTGTTTGTGATGTACGATAAGTGATTTTTCCAGGTCAAGGTTTTATCAAGGATTACAGCCGGCGTCCCGTAGTTTAAGGGTCCCTAGGCTTAATCTCCTTCTTCGGGGGAAGGGTACCACACATGTTCCTTTCTACCGACACCAGTTTTGCGTAATGTTGAGAGCAAGTTTCATGTGATCAGTTATATGTTAGTAAACTTTTTTTGTTTTTTTTTAAGGAGGTTGAAATCAAAATGTCAGAAACATCTCAAAGGTGCCGTCACACCAATGGTATGTGGGGTACGCTCCCACTAATACTATAATAATCCTCCACTTCGGCTACTTCTACCCTGGAACCACAAAAGTATAACTTCTAGGTAGAGCCGCGTTTATGTCCGAAGACACAACAGGTACCTGCGTCCAGGCTCCTCTCCTGTAGGCGTATGAAGGCTATACACCGTCGATAGTCCCAATTACTCCCATTATGTTTATAGGTGGTTCCAAACTAAAGGATACATCGGAAAACTTGCAGTAGTGTTATCTTAACTCACTACCGTCTTGTCTTCTGTACGATACTGTATTGAGTGTTTCACTCAAACGTCTGTGCTTGTTGCCGGTTCGTCAGAAACTGTCCGCCTTCTCTGTTGCTGAAACGCTTTGCGTTCCCAATCAATATGGCGAAGTCGCGTCATAATCTTAACTGCGAACGTTTGCGCTGCCTTCCACTTACCGCTGGTTGCGCACATATCTCCTATGAGGGTGCTGGGGGACGGTTGATGACCCAGGGCTTGATCCAGTATAGCTCGTTCCTCTCTAAAGCGGTCGCAATAAAACATGACGTGTTCTGCGTTTTCGTCAGTATTCGGGCAGTTTGGACGGAAAGGGCTGCCTGCCAGCTTAAAACGGTGCAGGTATTCCTGAAAACAGTCATGTTCGCTGAGCAACTGCGAAAGGTGATAGTCGGTGTTTCCATGTTTTCTCATTAACCACTCATCAACACGTGGTATGAGTTTGTAGGCCCAACGTCCGCTTTGTGACTCATCCTACCGCTGCTGCCACCGGCCTATTGTCAGCCGTCGCTCCGCTGCTTTTTCTCCAGGTGTGGGCCGCGCTCCTTGTCTGTTATAGAGCCGAAACATTTCATCTGCCAAGAGGTTTAGGGGTATCTTTCTAGCTATTACGCAGATTGCATCATCAGTAGACTTAAATTTGCCTCTCACCATGATGACTAGATCGTCAGCAAAGACTTGAACTTCGTATTCGAGATCATCGAGAGTATGTAAGAGCTCGCCAATGATCAGTAGCCAAAGAAGCGGTGATAAAACGCCTCCTTGGGGGCATCCTTTGGTTGACTTGACACATACTCTGGCCCAGTTTCAAAGAGTGTCGTCTGACCTTGATAGCTGCTTGACTGCCTGAAGAGATAGCTACTCTTGCAATAATTTCTTTCTAGTATTTTAGTGATTTGCATGTTTCTCTGATTGCTAACAGTACTGCCTGGAACACGCGGGCATAGTCAGGAAGTCGAATTGACTGAGACAAGTTCAGCGACTCCGAATGGAAGCCAGCTCCCACACCTTCCCTTTGCCCCATTCGGCTCTCGGTAGAAAACGCACCGTAAAGTCTTTTTTGAAGTTAAGGTCGTAAGTATTTTTGAGCAGTGTGTGTCCCTGAAGGAGGATCTTACAGTGACCGTACGATCTTGTTGTCCAACTTCCTATGTCCCTGAGTCACAGCGATTATTTTTCTGTGTAAGTCTAATGGTAATAGATGCAGTAGCATGTTAAGCGCTTCAGTAGGACTAGCCCTACGGGCTTCTGTGGTTAAGATACACGGTGATCTTTGTATCTTGTTCAGCTTGGTTTGGTTGTAATATTTTCTAGTGCGGGCCATCAGACTAGTACCGCAAATGTTAGTATCGGTCTTCCAAGGGCTGTTTAGGACGGATTTCCCAAGGACCCAATATTCTCTTACATGTGTAAAGTGCTATATTAGCTATCTACACCCTGTATTTTGCATTGGGCCTCCAGCAGAGTTTGGGATCTAGGCTAACTCCTAAGTACCATCTTAGTTCTGTGGAAATCAAGGATATTCTAAAATTTTCGAAAAGTGCGCGCTGGTTTTCGGATAGGTAAGGATAAGTTCCCCCCGCGTCATCACAATGGGCTATGAGACTGAGTGTGCCCCACAGTGGATAACCACTTCAACTTAACCTAACCTAAGCTGGAAATTCAAAGGTGTTTATCTATTGATGAAACGGAGTGTACATCTCTACTCTAAATTCGTTTGTATGTATTTATTTTGCTGACGTTAAAAAGCAGTGAAGTACAAACTGCGGCTACGTGCCCTTTTGAATGAGTATTTGATGTTGAATTGTATTGTGTCGAATGCTATTGCTTGTCGTTGTTTTTGTTGGCGATAGTGTTATTGAACTGTTGGTGACCAGGAGCAACGTACGGACATTGACCACGATGACAAATATATAGATATATACATTCCATTTGTTTAAGTGTGCGTACGAAAGTAAATATTGCAGCGCCAAAACAAAGGTCCTTTATGTCCTTTATGCCCTTGTTTATGCTAAATACTCAGAAAATAGTACTCAAATATATGTCTGTAGGTGTGTTGGTATGCTCTGCTGCTATATATATTTGCGGAAATAAACACTAAAATTTGCTTCTTCTACATCTAAATGGCACTAATGGATTTTATTGCCAAAAATCAATTATTATGTTGTGTAAAAGCAATAACAAAGCAAATGCCAGCAAACTCACTGACAAATGTGGCAAGTCCACAGCAATCATCAAGCGCAATATCACAATACCAAAAACAATAATGTTCAAGGCGGTAGTCAATGGCAATAGTAAATATAAACGTTTTAATACCGGGTTGCCCTGTAGGAAAATCTTGTGATGGCGTTAGTGATGCCTTCCTCTATGTTTTGCTGCTCTAAAATAGCACATAGGAATAAGAGCGAGAGAAATAGAGAGACGGAGGGAGAGAGCGAGAGAGAGACAGTGAGGGAGAATAAGATTTAGAGAGTGAGAAGAAATTCAAACCAAAAATATGAAATTACGAGGGCGGATCAATAAGTCCGTGACTTTTTGTATTTCTGACCTCTTTACTGAAAAAGAAATACTGCTCCTGTCAACAGACATCTGTCAGTTGACTCCTGTCAAAATTTGAACGTGCTGCGTCAGTTAGTTTGTGTTTTACAGCTACCTTTATCAGACTACTCATTAATTCACAGTCGACCACAAACGCAATCGCTTCACGCGTAGGTTTGGCGTTGTTTAATAGCAATATAGAGGAGTTTTTGCGTCGTTTTGTAACCGTGGACGAAATATGGATCCATCACCACACACCAGAGATGAAACAACAGTCGAAATAGTGGATTTCTAAGGGTGAATCGGCTTAATAAGCACATGAAATTCAGTTTTTTCTATTTTCTCCTCAAGTTACTGGGTAGTCTGATAAAGGTAGCTGTAAAACACAAACTAACTGACGCAGCACGTTCAAATTTTGACAGGAGTCAACTGACAGATGCCTGTTGACAGCAGCAGTATTTTTTTTTCAGTAAAGAGGTCAGAAATACAAAAAGTCACAGACTTATTGAACCGCCATCGTAATCCAAATTAGAGAGTAATTAATGTCGAAAAAGGTACGGTGTCGCAGCCGAAGATGTGGCTAAGCACACCTTTTTCCAATACAAGTGTCGAACGTTGGAGAATGCAGTCGATCACATAAAAAAAAATGAAATAAAATAAATTAATAATATAAAATAATTAAAAAAATAAGTGGCGCTTGCACTTCTGTTAGATCTTTGGCCGAGCTCCTTCTTCTATTTATGGTGACGTTGTTTCACAAATAGCGGGACCTACAGTTTCAAGCTGACTCCGAACGGCGGATATGTTTTATGAGCAGCTTTTTCATGGCAGGAATACACTCGGAGGTTTGCCATTGCCTGCCGAGGGGCGACCGCTATTAGAAAAAACTTTTTCTTCATTTGGGCCATTCACCGAGATTTGAACCTATGTCCTCCCTAAATTCCAAATGGTAGTCACGCACCAACCCATTCGGCTACGGCGACCGAGGGATCCTAAATTACCTTACTGTTATTGGTTTAGAAGTCACTTACCTCTGGCCTCTGTAGGCTCATGGCTCTTGAGCCAGTATTTTGCCCAGATCCCCTGAGGCGGAGCATCGTGCTATGACGGCTGATGCCGGTACTACACGATGTAAATTTATATGGGCTACTTTCAAGCATTGAGGTTTCATATTCTTGTTGGCATCTCTGGCTTGTCCTTGTCCGAAAGCCCCAACTCGGTTCGGCTTCTTCGCTTCGCTTCTTTTACCGAGCACGAGCTTCCTAAGGTCCGATCCCTCTCATAGTTTTACGGTGGTGGTGATATATGCCGTCCCAGTAGCTTGCCAGGGATGGGCTGGTCCAGTAACTTACCTGGATTTTGTTAGGTAAGTGACTTGCATGGGTTCACAATGAGGAGGAACTTCTACCATGGTAAGCATGGTAGACGCAGGTACTGTTTTGGCTGATGGGTCAATGTCCTCGTTCGTAACCATTGCCTCAGGCTGGGTTCTATTAGTAAGGGAAGTGGGTGTGGATGAAGTTTGGTGATGGCAGGGGGCACAAAAGGCCATGAGGGCGAAGTGCGAACCTCGAACTAATCTAATCTAATCAAAAGCTTGAAATAACTCGAAATAACTAAAAAGATAACTTATAACTTTTTCAGTTTCTCGTTGGCTCGGCGCCGTGACAGCAGAATGCGTTCAAGGTCAAAATTTAATCATGAAACTTTGTTACTTCATAAAAATTAACGTACAATTTTAAAGGAAAATCTTCAGGCCTTCATTTGGCTATAATAAAAAATAAAATCAAAAATGTCGAGGCTTATAAAAGATTTAAAAACGTTTATTTTAATAAAAAAAAAATATAAATAAAAAAATGATCAAAAGAGAAGAGATCAAAAAAAAAGCCCTATAAAATCATTAACTTTGTGTGTTCTTAGACCGACTACTATTTAACTTACAATTCAACAAGAAAATGATTGTGTATTAAAAATCTAAATTTCGAGTCCCTATGTCTCGGTGGCTCTTTTGCGGCCCTATGTTCCACCTAGGGTATGTATTTATATGTGTGTGTGTAATATTTTTATTTACTTACAAATAATCATTTGTAATCTAAAAATATGTTTCATTCTTTTGATCCTTTTTCCCTATAGGGTCTTATTGGCTTTACAAATACACATTGCAAGTGACTTATATAATTTATATTATAATTTACATACAGGGTATTGCAAAAAAAAAAACGAATATAAAACACAAAATTCGAGGCATCAAAAGTGAAACTTTAAGCTATCCATCTCATCAATGATGAAATGAAATATGTGGAAATTCGCCTCATCGATTGCTCTCACTCGAGCAGAAACTTTTTCGACATGATGTGCGACAAACAAAGCAGCAGGTCAAAACAACGCAGATAGCATCGCAGGATACTTACAAATTTTTTTTTAAATTACCTTAGTTTCATTAAAAAAATGAGCTTCAACGAAACTCCTACCCGAAAACCATAAACAACTGTCGTCTGAGGTAGGTAGAGAATGTGTTGTTGTCGTAAAAGCCTAAAAAACTGCGCTTACATTTTTAGGGATATAACTAGAATGATAGTTATGGACCATCTGAAAATGTAGATTGCTGTGGTGAGGTAAGCTCGACTGGTGGAGGAGCGAAGGAGATGTTGTACGCCCATTGTGAGCACTTTGCTCCAAGTAAAATTCCTATAGCCGTTTAATGCCACAAAGTGCAGGTCTTTCACGACTTAGCATGAAAATGAACCTTTCTTGAAATTTTCCAGTTTTAGTTTTTTTTATTAGTATTTTTTAATTAATTATTTATTTATTTTTAATTAATTTTTTCACGTTTTCACTATTTTTTCCTACAAAACAATAAACAAAACTTAATTTTTTGTTTAATTTTGAAAAATATCGAATATTCAATTACCTTAAAAAATTTTATAGCAAAATTTTCAACATGGAATACATTTCTAAATTATTTTTTTTTTCAAAATTTTTCTGAAGGAAATAAAAAAAAAAAAACGTTGTGGAAATTTCACTCAGCTATTAATGAAAAAATAAGCAAAAAATCTCAGAAATGGTGTTTTTCAAAAATCTCTAAAAAAAGAATTTTCAAAAGTTAAAAAAAAGTGTAAAGTATATTTTTTGCTAAGAAGCTTTAAACAGTTTTTTTTGTGTCATGAAAATATGGTGTTTTTTTCAAAATCATCAAAAAGAAAAGAATTTAAAAAAAATTGGTTAGCGTATATTATCTTTTATGAAACTTAAAAAATTTTGTTAGTAATTGTCCAAAATTGTTAGGAAAATTCGTAAGTAATGAAAATTGCACGCTGCTACCAATGAAAATAATGAAAAATAAAAAAAAAATATCTGGGGTGCACTATGGGCCAGGAGACCCTTATAAGTGGCCAAAATTCATAATTCCCAAAACACCAACAATTTATAACTTTTAATACCGCTATGTACAGGTTTTGGGGTCTCTGATTACGAATATGAAGTCAGATTTCAACAATTCAAAATGGCGGATCCAATATGGCGGACATGAAATTTAAAAAATTGGATTTTTTTCACCAAATTTGGTATTTAGGGGTTTTGATGGTCTCTGATTACGAATATGAAGTCAGATTTCAACAATTCAAAATGGCGGATCCAATATGGCGGACATGAAATTTAAAAAATTGGATTTTTTTCACCAAATTTGGTATTTAGGGGTTTTGATGGTCTCTGATTACGAATATGAAGTCAGATTTCAACAATTCAAAATGGCGGATCCAATATGGCGGACATAAATTTTTTAAAATTAATTATTTTTTACCAAACTTAGTATTTAGGGGTTTTTGGGGGCGCTGATTACGAATCTGCTACCAGATTTTAGAAATTAAAAATGTCGAATCCCCTATGCGGACCTTTTTTTTTAATTTTATCTGATTAATTTGAAACTTGTTACTCGGGCTTTTTTATATCGCTGTTGACAAATCTGCAATTAGATTTAAACGCCTGCAGTTAGCCTACATAATAAGTTGTAATTTCCGGAATCTACCACGAGGAGGTTACAGTGGAGGAGGATTTTCATCTGTAGGAGTCTGTTTCTCATTGACACTATCATAACCTTGTTTGTAAGGCGAATGCCCACTACTCCCATCAAATCCCCAAGAACACATCAGAACAGTTTTGAGCTCAGTAATTTTATTTTTTTGAATAAGACAGTGTAAAACTTCTCTTTGTAGTTCTATTATTCTATTCACCGTGTGGTTTAAAAGTTCTTGAAGTGATACTTCAGCTAACATTTCAGAAATTTTAATTGACTCTTTCGACGGTCTTAACTTTTCTTTGGCTTCTCTAATCGCATTATAAGCAGGCCAAATGTCTGCTCCACTAGATTTGGTCGCTAATCGCATATTCTGATAGACTTGTTTAGACATAGAATTATCGAAAAGAAATGCTAAAGCCACTTCTGGGCTTTTCTTTTCTATTGTAGGAAAAGGTGTTGTCATTATTTTTCTAATTTTCTTAGCCTGTTCCTCGTTTTTTGAAAGTTCGTTAAGTACCGATCGCAAATCTGCTTCCCCTGAAACTCGTGCCGCATGACTAGTAGCCATTAATAGTTTCTGACGATCATTATCATGTTCTTCACTGATTTTAGACACTTCTCGTCTTTTCGATCTAGTAGATTTTTCTGCAAAATCGACCGATGGACGACGTCTTTTAAGTATTTCAGTCTTACTTATTTTAGCTGTGAGGTCTAAGTCAGGAATAGTAAATTCAGAATCTAACCACTCTGAATTTTGTGACTCAAAGACAGCTATTTTCCTACTGCAATGCTGATATTTTGCGTTTCTTTTTGACTTTAAACTATTTAAAGCATTTTTCAAGCGTTCCAATCCTTTACAACCTACATCTGATTTATTGATACCAATTTTAGTTAAAATTAAATCAACGGTTATATTCATGTCATTATTACCTAACATAATTTGAAGAACCTCTTTTTTCTTCAATGAAGTCATTATGAATTAAATAAGTTAAAATTGTGTGATTCTTAATACTTGGTTAACTTTTTACACCCTATTGGCAAATGATTGATATACAGTCAACACGCGCATAGATCAGTAAAACTTCATTTTTTTTTTAAAGAAAATGAAAAACCGCAGCAAACCGCACCTTTAGCTTGTTACACATGAACTACTGAAGACGTTAATGTAAAGAAATGGTTAATAGCTTCTGGAGTTTTGCGCAAGGCTCAATCGGCGTATTAACAAGTAGTAAAAAAAAACAAAATTTTTCACAATTATTCTCAATATTTCTAACATCAGATTTATTTTTTCAGCTATTGACTATTTTCACATACTACATGATTGCAACTAATGAGAAAATGCAATATAATTAATGACAAATACTACATTTCAGTAAAACAGTGACTGTTTAGAACAATAGCTATATGGTGATCATTTAAGCCTTACACTTATATTAACTTATTATACAAGCTTAAATATTTCATTAAAACTTATAACATTTACAAAATAACTACTTTCACTTATCTATATGATGATACTATA
The DNA here is from genome assembly GCF_027943255.1 of Anastrepha obliqua. Taxonomy (NCBI): domain Eukaryota; kingdom Metazoa; phylum Arthropoda; class Insecta; order Diptera; family Tephritidae; genus Anastrepha; species Anastrepha obliqua. The sequence goes on along the minus strand of NC_072896.1, from coordinate 85,379,031 downwards.
TTGCATTTTGAAAAATCTTTCAATGACTTTTGGCCAAATTTTTTGGTCTTCTGGCCCACAGTGGGGTGGTGCTTTTTTCTCAAAAAAACTCCAAAAACCAGTTCCCAAAAATTAAAAAAAAAGATCTAAATTTTTTTCCAACAAAAAAATTTTAAGTTCGTTATATATATACAATATATTTTTTCCTAAAAAATTATAAACAAAACTGAAAAATGTTGAAAAAACCCGAATATAAATCACTATAAAACATCAAATAAATATCTAAATTATTATAATTTTTTTTACATTTTTTCAGTTTACTCCGGGTAAGATATTTTGAGAAAAAAATTTTATTTTTATATCCAAAATTTTTGGGAAGTATCTTAAGTTATGGGACGACAACAAAAACTTTCCTAGAGGAAATATACTAAGTTTGTACTATGATGCTTTCCATTTAAATTCAACCGGGCTATTCGGGTCATGTTCTTCGATTTCGATGTAACTTAAATATGTTGCTCTCTGGTCAAAATAATGAGACACGTATTTTTTTGTTCGCCCGAAAAAATTTTTTTTCAAGAGTTATCGGCAATTTTGTTTTTCGCCTCAAACTCGATTTTTTTTAATTATATAAGAAAATTTTTTTTTTTAAATGCCCATAACTTAGTCAAAAATGAACCGATTTTAATAATTTTGGGTTCAAAATGATCGTAATTACATACACAAGCGACTTCATGTAGAAACAATTGCAAAAAAGTAGTTGAAATTTTTTTATTTAGCAAAAAAGAAAAAAAATTGAAATTTTTTCGAAATTCAATATTTCAAAAAGTGTATTTTTTTTTTTTTTTATAACTTTTTCCAAATCAAAAGGACATCTCAAACTTTAATTGAGCTGCATGCCTAGTAGCTAAAATGAGTTGTTTTTGAGTAATGAATTTTTGAGTAAACACCCTGTTTCGCAGTTTTTGTTTTTTGCAAAAGAAAAAAATTTCAACTACTTTTTGCAACTATTTCTCCATGAAATCGCTTATGTAAGTAATTACGATTATTTTGAACCCAGAATCATTCAAATCGGCTTATTTTTGACTAAGCTATGAGCAATTAAAAAAAAATTTCTTATATAGATTCTTTCCATTTCAATTCAAAAAGGCTTTTCGGGACATGTTCTTCGATTTCGATGTAACTCAAATATGTTGCTCTCTGGTCAAAATAATGAGACACGTATTTTTTTTTTCGCCCAAAAAAAATTTTTTTCTAGCTTTATCGGCAATTTTGTTTTTCGGCTCAAAATCGATTTTTTTTAATAATATAAGATTTTTTTTTTTTAAATGCTCATAACTTAGTCAAAAATGAACCGATTTTAATAATTTTGGGTTCAAAATGATCGTCATTACTTACACGAGCGATTTCATATAGAAATAGTTGCAAAAAAGTAGTTGAAAATTTTTTATTTTGCGAAAAACAAAAAGTGCGAAACAGGGTGTTTACTCAAAAATTCATTACTCAAAAACAACTCATTTTAGCTACTAGGCATGCAGCTCAATTAAAGTTTGAGATGTCCTTTTGATTTGGAAAAAGTTATAAAAAAAAAAAAAAATACACTTTTTGAAATATTGAATTTCGAAAAAATTTCAATTTTTTTTCTTTTTTGCTAAATAAAAAAATTTCAACTACTTTTTTGCAATTGTTTCTACATGAAGTCGCTTGCGTATGTAATTACGATCATTTTGAACCCAAAATTATTAAAATCGGTTCATTTTTGACTAAGTTATGGGCATTTAAAAAAAAAATTTTCTTATATAATTAAAAAAAACCGAGTTTGAGGCGAAAAACAAAATTGCCGATAACTCTTGAAAAAAAATTTTTTCGGGCGAACAAAAAAATACGTGTCTCATTATTTTGACCAGAGAGCAGCATATTTAAGTTACATCGAAATCGAAGAACATGACCCGAATAGCCCGGTTGAATTTAAATGGAAAGCATCCTATATTTTCCTTCTCTGCAGCATAATTTTCAAGGCTAGTATTAGTAGCATATTGCTCCATTCTCATGAAACGTCTATTGAAAGACCCTGTTTATTGAAAATGACTTTTTCATGTGCGTCCTTGCAATATTTCCACATTCATCTAAATTTAATGAGTTGGAAATTAATCGGTAGCGGTAGCGGAAAGTCGAATTTGATACAGTAAGAATACCAAAAAAGCTATGAATTATTTGTTACTACTATTGTTACGTATGTATGTAATATGTATGTATATGTAAAGCTGCTTGAGCTCTAGTAATGCATTTATACACAACTTTAATACAATCAATAAAATTTGCTTTATATTTTAAATAAACTGGTTTTAATTGAGTAAATGAAACGAAATGAGGCTTAAAGGGAATGGCCTCACTTCTTCTGCGGAGGAGGTCTACAATCTGGTTGACTAAAAAATGCAGTAGAGAAAGAGTTTCTTTACTAGCTGATTGTGCATTTGAGACTGGGTTACTGTTGAACCAAAATGGGAGGACTTAATAGTAGAAGCAATCATAAGTGAGTGGCTCTTTAGAGTACCTCAAGAGCCTTTAAGGCCTGTTGGTGACTCAACTCTGTAGTCTGCCTGGTACTCTGTAAGATTTTCAATCAAATTATCACTGACTCTACTAGACTCCCTGATGGTGGACTAGCTTCGACGGCTTGCATTAAACTTTAGCTCGCAGTGGCTGAAGGCTATTCCATGTCAAGTGATTCAAATATTTTAGATATTGTCATGCATTTTGTTTTTTATTTTGGTTTATATTCAGGCTGGAGAATAGTAAGAAATAAACTAAAAAATTAAAAAAAAAATTAGTAATTTTGATATTTATTCCGCGTTGAAAATTTTAGTGTAGATGTTTTTAAAGGGAAATATTTTGGATTTCTTTTTATATTTTTGTAAATTACAAAAAATTTTTTTAACTTTATAGGATAAAATAAATTAAAAAATTTTTTTAACTGTTTGGATAAAGTAATTAAAAAAACTTTTAGAAAAAAAAAGTTATTTGCGTGTCCAAAATTTTTGGGCCAAATCGTAAGTAAACTAAAAAATTAAAAAAAAAATTGTAGTTTTAGTATTTATTCCATGTTGAAAAATTTTTGATTTTTTTAAGTGAAATATCTTTGATTCCTTTCATGTTTTTGACATTAAACATTTTTTTTTTGATTTTTTAAGGAAAAAATAAATTTAAAAAACAACCTAATTTTTGGGAAAAGTCGTGAGAAACAGAAATTCCACTCAGCTACTAACAAAAATAATGAAAAATAAGCAAGCAATCTTAGAGTTACTTCTTTTTAAATCACAAAAAAATACCAAAGATTAAAAAAAATATTTTTTTTTTTCAAAAAATTTTTTAAGTATAGTTTTACCTAAAAATCTAAAAAAAAATTATAAATGTTAAATAGAACAGAATATAAATCACTTTAGAAACTCTATGCCGAAATTTTCAACATTGAATGAATATCTAAATTACTAATTTTCTTTAAATTTTTCAGTTTACTTTCTTTAGGTTTACAGGCTTGAGTCTTATAAGGGAGGAAATAATTTTTTTTTTGAAAAAAGTCTTATAAGGGAGGAAATACAATTTTTTTAGAAATAAAAAAAAAACATATTTTTGAGAAAAATCTTAAGTTATACGAATCTCACTCAGCTACTAATGAAAAATAAGCAAAAAATATCTGAGGTAGTCCTTTAAATCGCTTTAAAAAATTCTGTACCAAAATTGGAACATGGAATAAATTTCTAAACTACCTATTTATTTTTGTATCAAACATTTTTCTGTTTGCTTTCTATAAAACTCAAGCCTGGAAATAAAAAAAAGTTTTTGTAGGAAAAAATGTAATTTTTGTCTTACTCAGTTATTAATGAAAACAATAAGAAAACATTTCCGAAATGGTGTTTTTGTTTCAAAACTCACAAAAAAAAAAATGTTGGTTAAAGTAAATTTTTTTCTAAGAAATTTAAAACAGTTTTTTTGTGTCACAAAAATATGGTGTTTTTTTCAACATCATCAAAAAGAAAAGAATTAAAAAAAAATTTGGTTAGAGTATATTTTCTTTTATGAAACTTAAAAAAATTTGCTATGAATTGTCTAAAATTGTTAGGAAAATTCGTAAGTAATGAAAATGAGGAAAAATAAGCAAAAAATATCTGGTGTGGTGCTTTTTTCTCAAAAATCTTCAAAAATCAGTACCCAAAAATTAAAATTTTTTTTCAAAAAAAAAAAAAAAATTGTTAAGTATGTTTTTACACAGTATAGTTTTTTCTTAACAAGTAGGTATAAACAAAACTGAAAAATGTTGGAAATACCCGAATATAAATCACTTTAAGAATCATATAAATCAGTATACCAAAATCTTCAACATCAAATATATAACTAAATTATTATACATTTTTTTTAATTTTCTCAGTTTACTTACCCGGAAATAAAAAATTGTTTAGAAAAAATTTTTTATTTTTGTTTCCAAAATGTGTGGGAAAAATCTTAAGTTATAGCACGACAACAAACACAATCGACAATTTTTTTTGTGTCCATTCTTTATTTATTCTTTTATCTTCCTTTATGTAATGTAATAGGAAATATACCACATTTCACTACATCACTATTTCCTTCACTCCAGCATAAGCCTCATAAGGCGGCCCTCATTAATTAAGCCTCAACCATACATACCCACTGGAATTAAAAATAAAAAATTCCGCTAGACCTTCCTTAATTTTGCAAATATTGCCACAACTGATATTTGCCAGTATTCCATAAATCAACATTTCTTTAAATCTGTGATTCTGTGAACCATTCCTTGCTGATTGGATTATTATAATTAACAAAAGCCACATTGCAATTCAGCGATTTCGCTTTCTCCCTTCAACGATGCGCGCAGATTACCATCGTCAATGACTTAAGATGGCATAAAAGCACTCGAGTAGAGCACGTAAAAATAATTTTTATTATTAAAATTCAAGATTGGTCGAATCGAATGAGAGTCGCAGCCGGGGTGCGCAGCTGCATTCTCGTAAATCACGTAATTAAGCAAATCGGACAACATCGTCCATTGTGTCGTCGATGCGCAATGTCCCTTCGTTTTTGTTTTTCGAATTCACAGAACTACGCACTGACTTGTAATCCTTTTTAATTGATCATCTTAAAATGCAACATTAATTAAGAGCGACTGCAAAATATTGTTGACTTGACTGTGGGGCTGAGCTGGCGTGAGTGACCGTAGCTATTGGACTTGTAGGTACATTATTTTATTTTACTTCTTCAATGTATGCATGCAAGCACATACATATGTAAGGACACAGCTCTACCACAACATCAAATAAATAAAAAATGAAAATTAAGAGAAAGCAAGAAAGAAGTTAACGTAATGCGTGCCCAGGTACTTACAGTGGCGAAGAAAAAAATCGCTCATACTCCAATGAAAATGCAGTTTGTGCTGCATTATATTTTCCATGAAGTTTTTTACAGGGTACGGTCACAGGTTACTGAATGTCTTGAAAATTAATGCAGCTTACAATAATTTAATAAAGTTGTAGAGAATAGAGTAAAATCTTTAAAATATTTCATTTAATGACAATTACACTAGGCAACAAAATAAAAAAAAATCCATACCGAACTGCTACGTTTTTCTTATGTAAATCGATTTAAAATAATAAAAATCTAAACAAAGTTTTTTGGATCAAAATAGTGCTTTCAAATTGTGAGAATTTCTTTTCGATTTTTTAAGAAGGCCATAAGCCACGCTAATCGGATTATAATGACGAAGTCAATTGGCAGCAGCAATAGGAATTTCAAATAAATTTAAATGTGTTTTCAGAATTTTTTTTAGGAAAAAATTAATAAATGAAAACAATGTGAAAAAGTAGGAGAATTTTTAATGTTTTTCAAAAAAAAAAAAATGTTTCAACACAAAAAAAAAAATATGAAAAAGTCAAAGAAATTAAACCAAGTAACTTCTTTTATTTTTAAACAAAAAAAAATTTGAAGAAATAGGAAAAATTTTCGGCGAATTTTTGAACTCTTTCCAAGAATTTTGTTTTTCACAAAACAAATGAGCAAATAGGTACAAATTTTGGCACGCTTTTAGAGTTTGTTTCCGAAAAAAACTTGGTTTAAATAAAAAAAAAATTGGAAAATCAATGGAACTGGAGTTAGTCATATTTTCAAATAATAGTTCTTAAAAAAGTGCATAGGCGAATTTTAAAATTTTTTTCCTAAAAAAAAAAATTTCTAAAAAAATTCAAAATTCATATAAATAAAAATGTTTAAATAGGAACAACTTTGTAGATTTTCCAGAAAATAATTCAAAAAAATATTAACAACTTTCGGCGAATTTTTGAATTTTTTTCCATCAGCAAGAAAACAAAATATGATAAAGTTCAAGGACTTAACACAAGTAATTGCTTTTCAAACAAAAAAAAAACCTTTGGCGAGTTTTTGAATTTTTTCCAGTAAATTTGTTTTTTGAACAAAATTCAAAATTCTTATACAAAAATTATTATATAGGAACACAGTTTGGCGAATTTCCAGAAAAAAAAGTAAAAAAAATGGGAATTTCTCAAAAAAATTTTGAATAAACAAACAAAATTTGAAAAAGCAAAGGAACTAAAACAAGTAAATGAAGAAAAAAAATGTTAAAAGTAGGAATAACTCACGGTGAATTTTCGAGTTTTATTCCAGAAGCAATTTTTTTTCAAAAAACTAAAATTAAACAAAAAAATGCAACCACTTTTGTCGAATTATTGAACATTTTTCCAGGAACAAAATTTTCTAACAAAAAACAAAAACCAAATGTGAAAAAGTCAAAGGAATTAGAAAAAGCAACTTTTCTTCAAACAAAAAAAAAAATTGTGAAAAAATAGAAGCAACTTTTGTGAATTTTTGAATTTTTACCAGAAAAAAATTTTGGAAAAAAGTTTCTAAATTTTGGAAAAAAGTTTGAAATTTTTTGAAGAACATTTTTTTTAAATAAGGATCACTTTTGTAGATTTTTCAGAAACACTTTAATAAATTTTTAGTATGTGAACAAATTTAGGCAATTATGTAGAAAAGATTAAAAATAAATTGGAAAAATTAGGAACAACAAACTGTTGTTTCAACAAAAAACAAAAACAATTTGAAAAGTCAAAGGATTTACTGAGCCACTTTTTTTCCATAATCAATTAGAACAAGTAAATATTTCCTTTTTATACATTTAAAATATAATAGTATATATTTTTGCAGGAGTCGCACACTCAATATTATTTATCCAACGAAAGTGAAATTAAAATTTTGTTGCTTCACTCAAATTATTAATTCACAAAATTATTATATCCATTGAAAATGAGGCAAAATTGCTTTGTTCAACCATTTAGCACCCCAAGTACTATAAAACTACAAGGTTTAAGAAAAATCTGTGGTCCATCATTTACCTTTCCACGTGTTAAATGCAAACCTACTACTTGTCCGAATATTTATGTCTGGCACTGTATGCGCATTGTTGAAAGTATTCAATTTAATGCAAAGTTGAATGCATTTAACACTTTGCATTTTTACGATTTTCAAGAGTAAAAGCGAGGCTTTCAAGAGAGGAAGCACAAGGCGAGCAAGCATTTACACTCACACAAATGTATTTTACATTTTATATTGACATAAGTGCATACACACTCGCACACTCGTATGCATGTGCAAAGGCGCATGAAAATGTATGCATGTATGTGTGTGAGTAAGAAAGCATTGCAAGCTGCGATTTTTTTTTGTGGGAAATGTGAAAAAATATATGAATTTCCGCCAAGTGCCGTCATTTATGCCATTCACACGTCCTGACAACCTGCACTTGCCTTGCCCTTGTTGTTGGGGCTGATGTAGTTACTCTTTTTCTTATTGCTGCTGCTTTCTTATCGTATGCTGCATAAATTTTCAACAAAATGAAGGACATAAATCAAAGTGAGACGATTCAATATGTGCGGCGTGCATAGGCGTGAGTTTGCATGCGCTCGTGCTTGTATGTATGTATGTGTATGTATGTTTGTATGTGTGTTTTTTATGTGTATGCATGTATAAGTGTGCATTTGTTTGCGTGGCTTTTGTCCTGTGCATTGTAAATTGAATTCGCTGTCGATCTTTCAAATAAAATCCATTACACATGCATGAATGTGCTTGTGTATGTGTGTTAGTGTGAGTAAACATATTAATTTATTGATTTCAAAAGTGGCATTTGGCTTCAAGTACATATAAAAATTAAATTAAAAGTGAAATACTATGTAAAAATTCATACACATGTACGTATGTATATGTGTGTGAATGTATGTTTGTATGTTTTTTTATGAGGAGGAAGCATCGAAAGCCTTACCCCGTCAGTGTGGGACTCCTCCTCCTCCTACCGTCAAAGTACCGATCCCCCCGGTACTAGCGTCAAGTATTCCGCCGGAAGGCGGTTTGAGCGTTGCTCTCAACGTCAGTTACTGTTCTGATGCAAAATGTCACAAGCTGCATCTGCCTATTGCCACCACTGATAGGTCATATCTGAAGAGAACCACCCCTTTCGGATCTATACGCCCCCTCCCCCATGTTCCTGTTCGTTACCATAGAAAAGTTAGTTTCTAATAGTGGTATCGTCAGTTTACCTGCCTTCTATCTCTGGATAGGTTTGCTGCTTCACGATCCTTGCCTACTCGCTATGTCGGAGATGCTGCATTATTTCAGCAGCCATGTGCTGGGCTTTGTTCTAATTGTCCTGGCTCTTCAACATCTGTGGCACTAAGTTTTCGGGCGTGATGCTGCTGTCAAGGCTGTCTTCCAGTTTAGCCCTTACTCTTCTGAAGCGGGGACACGTGAGAAGCACATGTTCTGCGTCCTCCTCAACTGCTGGTGTGCACTGCTCGCAGTATGCCCTTGGTGTTTTTTGGGGAAAAATATTTTTGTTATAACAAAAAAAATATTTTTATTACTTAAAATTATTTATTGTTTAAAAAAAATGAAAAAAATTAAAAAAAAAAATTTTGTTAAAATATATGAAAAAAAAATATTTATATTATTTGTTATGATATAACAAAAGAATAATATTTTTATTATTTCAAATGAAAATATAAATATAATTAAAAAAAATGTTTTATAAAAATTAAAAAAAAAATTTATTATATAAAAAAAAATATTTAAATTATTTATTATTTAAAAAACTTTTTTTATTATTTAAAAAAGTTTCATTTGGGAAAAACTCGATTTTTGGTGGTATTTTCTAATCGGTTTTAAACAGTTTAATCTTAAATTCTTTTATCATTTGAGGTGTTTTTTGGAGAGAAATATTTTTTTTATAACAACAAAAAAAAAATATTTTTATTACTTAAAATTTTTATTGTTTAAAGAAAAAAAAAATTAAAAAAATTAAAAAAAAAAAATTTGTAAAAAAAGTATTTTTATTATTTATTTAAAAAAAAAGTTTTATTAAAAAATATATATATTTTTGTATTTGAAAAAAATGAAAAAAAATAAAAAAAAAAAATTTGTTATAATATATGAAAAAAAAATATTTATATTATTTGTTATGATATAACAAAAGAATAATATTTTTATTATTTCAAATGAAAATATAAATATAATTAAAAAAAATGTTTTATAAAAATTAAAAAAAAAATTTATTATATAAAAAAAATATTTAAATTATTAATTATTTAAAAAATTATTTTTATTATTTAAAAAAGTTTCATTTGGGAAAAACTCGATTTGTGGTGGTATTTTTTAATCGGTTTTTAAACAGTTTAATCTTAAATTCTTTTATCATTTGAGGTGTTTTTTAGGGAGAAATATTTTTGTTATAACAAAAAAAAATATTTGTATTACTTAAAATTTTTAATTCTATAAAAATGTTTTTTTTTAGTTTAACAAAAATTTTGTGTTATAATATATGGGAAAAAATTATTTTTATTATTTAAAATTATTTATTATTAAAAAAAAAAATAATTTGTAGTTTCATTTGTGAAAAACTCAATTTTTGGTATTGGTATTTTTAATTGGTTTTTAAAATTTTTCATGCAGGCTTTTGAATCTTACATTCTTTTACCATCTAAGGTGATTTTTGGCAAAAAATATTTTTATTATTAAAAAAAAAACAAAAATGTTTTACAAGTAAGTGTGAAAAACTTGATTTTTGGAGGAATTTTTGGCAAACAATATTTTTATTATTTAAAACAATGTTTTATTTGTAAAAACTTGATTTTTGGGCATATTTTTTAATCGGCCCGGCGCACGTAAATTCTACTATTTTCCCGCAATATTTTGACGGAAGTCTCAAAATAAGACAAGTTTTGTAGTTCCATTCAACAAACCGCAGCTCTTTTCGTGAGACACCCTAACGTACGTATATATGCATGCATGTATGTATGTACGTCTGTGCTTGCATGTGAAAAATATATAAAAAAGTAAAAGCGAAAAATAGCGTAACTGCTTGCAAATTTTTTCCCCTCCACACACACACGCATGCACAACTACACGCCCACCTACAACATTCAACAACTTCCCTGCCTATTGATTTGCCTGTGGCTTTTGGTCAATGAGTGGGGTGGAACTCACTTTTGCTACTTCCAGGTATCCATCTCTTGAATTCCAGACCACACACTCACACGCACATCCAATATAATATATGTAAGTGCTATTGTTTTCATGGTTTTTTATTTTTTTACTTTTGCCACATGCAATGTGCGTTCTTTTGGCGTATCATCGTTTTGCCGCGGCTTATTGCAATAATAATAACAAATGCGTTTATGTTTTACTTATTGCTTTTGCGATGCCACCCCTCTCAATCCTATTCGTTTATCTTCGCTGCAATGTTGTAATGTTGTTGCTGCTGAGTCAGCGAAAAAGAGTTAAACTGAAAAATAAATACATACATAAAAATTGCTATTAAGTGCAGCGAACCGAAAACGTGGCGGCAACAACAAAAAAGACAACATCAAACTTTGCGCTGAATTCCGCGGCGTGGGTCATGCAATTGTTGCAAGTCAAATGTTGCAAGTTGCTTTTCGCGAAGGGCGCTCGTACGCTTCGCCTCGCCTTCAACTTCAACTTAACTCTAGCAGCGTTTCAATACGAAAGTGAATTACTTGTACGTGCGCATCCAGCAGCGGTTATTATGTTTTTTTTTCATTTTTTTTTTATCAAATACATACCTTTTGTGTATTTTGTTTTTCGTTTTTCGGTTTTCGGTTTTTTTTGCGTGCAGTTTTTTACTCACGTGCGGTATAAAATGATTTTGCATATTTTGCCTGGTTCCACATTGAAGATTGCCAACATCATTGCATTCATTATATGGCCCTTGTGTTTACAAATGTTTCGAGGAAGCTTTAAAGTCTCACGATTCATCATTTCACTGTATTTATGTATGCCATCGAGTGTGTGTGTGTGTTACGGGTTGGGAAAAATGCAAAAGTTGTATTTAGAGGTATGAGAACAATGACTAGTCCATAATATGCGTACTTTAATTTCATAATTTTATGCTTTGTGTAATAATTCTTACAAATTGCTTGCAATTGTATGCATTTGTGTAAAATTTATCGCATGCGATTTTTGATCCCACTTTTTAAACGCAGTTGCTGACCTGTCGGTTGACCTGCGTAAATCTCTTAAATGTAAATGTTTTAGTAGTAGAAATAATCGAAAATGCTTGAAATAGTGAATAATTGATAATAATAATAATAAAATAATAATTAAATTTAATCTTAATACTCTTAAATATTTAGATTTGACATAAATTTGGAGTACAGTTAAGAGCTCAAATCTCCAACAGTAACAATTGAAAATTTCATGTATGTTAATACTACTTCCAATTTTTGGCCAGTGCCCATGTTTTTTTATCTATTCCAGTTTCAAGCCGACTCCGAACGGCAGATATTTTTGAGGAGCTTTTTCATGGCAGAAATATACTCGGAGGTTTGCCATTGCCTGCCGAGACGCGACCGCCATTAGAAAAAACTTTTTCTTACTTTTGATATTTCACCGAGATTCGAACCGACGTTCTCTCTCGGAGTTCCGAATGTTAGTCACGCACCAACTCATTCGGCCACGGCGCTTTTTTAAAGATACCAATCTTTCTAAGGGGCGAGAATAGTACTATGACCTACGGAACTTAGCGATCGTTCATAGTTTCGCTACTGATGACATGATTCGTTGACTAATTGTGATTGAAATGATTTGTTGTTTGTGTAAACACCACTTCTCACTTTATTTAGCTCATCAACAGTCATCTCTGAGACAAGCAACAAAACCATGCCAAGTAAAACTGCAGATACTCGCAATTTGGAGCGCCGCTTTCTAATTCTATTCTTTGGTAAAAAGCAACAGGCCGAAAAAAAATTGTGAAGAAATATGATCGGGTTTTGATGCTTCTGTAGCTTCATATACGAGGTGTTTTTAAAAAGTATCGCGAAGTTTGAATTTTCGCAGGTTACGTATATTCGAATTTCGATTTTTTTGTGGTGATATGTTGGTACTCACGTCTCTCACTCATGCCGACGAGTTCGGCCATTTTGAATTTTCAGTTAATTGTTGACAGCTGCTTTGCTTGCTAAAGACCCAGACATATCGATTGGCCTATGCTATTCGATTTTTTTCAATGATTTGCGAATGAGACGGGTCGCCGCAAAATTCGTATCAAAACTGCTCAATTTCGACCAAAAGCAGCATCGCATGAACATTGTTAACGAGATGTTGGACTCTGTCCGCGACAACCCAAATTTGCTCCAGAAGGTCATAACTGGTGACGAATCGTGGGTTTATAGTTATGGTGTGGAAACCAAAGCCCAATTATCTCAATGGAAGCTGCCGGACGAACCAAGACCGAAAAAAGCGCGCCAAGTTCGGTCGAATGTAAAAGTTTTGCTTACCGTTTTCTTCGATTGCAGGGGCGTTGTGCATCATGATTTCTCGCCACAGCCTAAAACGGTCAATAAGGAATATTATCTGCAAGTTATACGCAATTTGCGCGAAGCAATCCGTCAGAAACGCCCGGTTCTGTGAAAGAACAAAACTGGCATCACGCCCCTGCTCACACATCGTTGCTTGTGCGCGCCTTTTGGCCAAAAACAACACACTAATGGTGCCACAGCCATCGTATTCCCCATATCGATCTTTTATAAAGCTCTTACACCTCATGATAGGATATATGCAGGTTATATTGGGCTACAGCGATTAGTGCTAGAGGTATCCTTAGGCCAAATATGAATGCCAATACTACTGCTTTTCAATGTCCTTGATGAATTGACCCCTTTAAATCAATACTCGTCCTTTGATTTAGGGTGGTACCTCGATGCTGCAATGACTACTTCCATATGTTACAATGGGGATGAGAAACCGTTTCTTCATCCTAGTGTCTACAAAATGCTGCCCTAAAGAGCATTTCATAGCGACCGAAAACAGCAAACAACAAAACATGTAATCCATTCGCCAGAGTTGAATTTCCCATGACAGAAGAACTCAAAATTGTTAATTGTTTTGTGCGGCCTAACTGGGAATTTCGACAGTAAAGAAAGGCTATAGAAAGAGAGACTTGGGAAGATTTTGCGAAAAGATGGATAAGTTTTACCTTTTGCCTATGGCTCTTTAACAGGTATATAGTCATAGAACTGACTGCTTATTCAGAATAACGCACAAAAACTTAGGGGAGTATGAGGTGGCCGCCATTAAAGTCCGGTGACTTCTCAAATATGTGGCTTTGCTAATGACCTTTTTATCCTCGCGATAAATATGAATGTGCTAAAAGAAATATTCCAAGCACTCCAAATAAAAGGAAAATCCATTCGATTAAAGATCAATGAAAGCGAAACGAAATACCTTGCAAAGCTTAGCACGTCGAGAAAAGCGTCAGAACTTACAACTGGTTATCATAAATTTGAAAGCATGGATCAAATTATATATCTAGCACTACTTCTCTGTAGAACGGATGGTTTAACGATTGCTATCCAAAGACGTTGAGGACGATCTCAGAAGTATAGGATCGACCAACTAACGTAGTACGGCTATGTACGGAGATGCGTGTAGAAATATTGTGGAGGAAGCTAAGGCTCACACCGAGTTGTAGTGCTATGCATGATGATGAAGGAAAGAGTCAAGTTTACTCTTTATTTGGGCTACTTTGCCTTATATGTACACCCTGACAAAGGTTAGCCCGCCAGTATAAATACTCCTCATAGTGCCTTTTAGTTAAATGGTATATGATTTCTGAACCAGAAAAGGAAATTGTTATCTTACTATTATATTCAGCTTCATGCTTGATTTGCAATCTAAGTACGTGTATAAATTTAAGTGATTATAATAATATTTGAGCGCCTTTGCTTATACTCAATTAAAAAAATACAGAGTAAAACAGCTGATGGGTAGCGCTTGGGTGGTAGCGCTAGCAGCTGCTTATACTGATGATAATTAACTATTAGGAATTAGCATAGTCTCAGATAAAGGGTTTTCCAATAACAGGAGTTATCTATCGCTATCGAGAGATGATTAACGATTTTTTATGGCCGGAGTTGTATGGTATTGATCTCGACAACGTTTATTTCCAACAAGACGGCGCTACGTGCCACACAAGCAACGAAATTGTTGATCTTTCACGCGAAAAGTTTCCGGACCGTGTTATCTCTCGAAGAGGTGATCACAATTGGCCACCGAGGTCTTCTGATTTAACACCTTGTAACTTTTTTCTTTGGGACCACGGGAAAGAGAAGGTCTACGCCAACAGCCCAGGGTCGATTCAACACCTCAAATATGGAATTCGTGAGGCTATCGAGGACATAGAGCATAGTAATTCGGTTATGGAAAATTTCATGAAAAGGATATTCTGGTGGTCATTTGCCTGATGTTATTTTCCACTATTAACGGCATATCTTCTTCTTTATAATGAAATAAAAATTTTTCTTTGAATATCGAAATAACACCTCTTATTGGAAAACCCTATATTAATAACAAAGATAAAAAATAATCTAAGGGCTTTTGTTTTTCAAAAATATAATTTTTTCCAAAAATCTTTTAACAAAAAAAAAAAACATTTACCACAAAAAAAATTTTGACAAAACAAATGTTTTCCTAAAAAGACTGCTAGAATATTCTAACAGGGAAATTCGGCAACTTCCATTAAAAGAGGAAACCGAGACGAGGAGGCTTAAGCGGAAACGACCAACTGACCCGCAGATTTAAATGGTGTCACAATTTTATGAATAAGAATGAATAAATACCTATAGGTATAATTAAATAACGAGCTAAATTTTTTAAATAAATGTATATAGTGGTATTGACTTCTAAATACTGTTGAAACCCAAAAAAAAAAGAAAAATTGTAAATATTTTAAGTTGAAATAGAAATAATAATAAAGGGTTAAAAAAAGCGTATAAAAAAATGAAAAAATTTTTGACAAAAGCCAAAAAATAAAACTTTTTACTAAAAAAAGTTCACAAAAAAAAGCCAAAAAGCGTAAAAAATTCTAAAAAGAACCAATGATATTTAAAACTTATTTATATTCTCCCAAAAAGGGCTTAAAAAGGAGATAACGTATATTAAACTTCTATAATTTATTTGGCTATAAATTGATCAATGTTATAAACTAAATTTTCATCGTTGAAGTTGTAAGTATTGTATCGCCTATGATAATATATTGCTTTACTATTTTTATGTAACATATTATTATTTTTTAGTATTTTTAAATATATTGGTGATAAATGTTTTTCTGTTAGAGGTAATGATATTTCCCTTGCCTTTGTCAGATATTTGTTTATCAGTTCATTTTCTATGAATGTCAGTTTATCAACAAATCTTACTGACGATTTCATTAAGAAAAAGTCTATGCGTGATATTTTACATTTTTCATATAAATTTTTATTAGAAACTCTTTTCCGAAAAGTACCACTTCTGTAAGGTTGGCGGTTAAGACCGCTACAAATTCTTAAAACATATCGTCTGAGTCTCTCCATTTGGCTCGACGAAATGTTGAACCATATCGGATGAGCATAAGATATGATTGGTCTAATTATTTGTTTGTAAATATTTATTTTAATACAATTCGATAGTCCACCCTGCCTTCTTAATAAATTACAATAGCTAAAGAACATTTTTTTTGCTTTTGTCAAAATGAAATCTATATGTCTTACAAAGGTGAATTTGCTATCCAAAATTATGCCCAGGTATTTGATTTGTTCTTTGTATTTTATGTTGAATCCATTTATTTTAATTTGAGGCTCATATTTACGAGCATTTGGATATAAGTTTTTACGTATTCCTTTAACAATAGTTGTTTCGCTTTTATTGAAGTTTAGTTTTAGCTTCCATTTGTGAAAGTATGTATTTAATTCAATTAGGTATGAGTTAACAGCTTCATTAGCTTTGGTTATGCGTTGGTGATATCCCAATATAATTATATCCTCTGCGTATATGAGCACTTTAATATCGCAATTATTAATTTCGGAACTTAATGGTGGGTCAGGGAAATCAGCTAAGAAGATGTTATAGAGAATTGGCCCCAACAAAGAACCTTGTGGCACACCTGAGCTAACGTCTCTTGTCAAAGAATTAAATATACCTTCATTAACATAAAATGATCGCTCTTTTAAATAACTATACAACATTATGCAAAGATTTTGTTCGAAGTTGAACTTCCTGTACATTTTAAATAAGATTCCTTCCACCCAAGCAGTATCGAATGCTTTTTCCAAATCTAGACTGACTAATATCGTCGCCTGTCGTCTATTTAAATTACTACAAATAAAATCAGAGAGTAAAGTTAGTGCGTGGCATGTTGAATGATATGGCCGGAACCCAAATTGATAGTCTTTTAAGACATGTCTCTCTTCAATATGTTGTTTTATTTTTTCAAGCAAAAAATCTTCCAATAATTTACTAATATTTGAAAGAAGAGATATTGGGCGGTAATAAACAAGAGAACTAAGGTCAGTGTTTGGTTTCGGAATGCATTTTATTTTTGCTGTTTTCCATTCCATTGGGAAATAGCCTATATTAAGTGAGTGATTAAAGATAATTGCTAAGAATCTCCAGAAAGTGTTTGTTGTTTTCTTTAGCAAAAAGTTTGAGATACCGTCTTCCCCACAGCTCTTTTTATTATTTTTTAATCGTAAGATTATGTCAATTTTCTCCGCGTTTATAAAAGTGTATTGAGATTCAACTGTAGTTTGTTCACCATCAGCTGTTATGCTGTTCGTAAAATGTACAATTGGCTCAGCTGTGTTAGCTAATTCTAACACACTTCTTTCAACATGAGCTGTAAAATTTGTATCTCCAATGATATTTCACTTTAAAGAACTCTATTTGAATTAATTTTTGTTTTTAATTTTTTCTTCTCAATATGCTCAAACCTAATATACAAAAAACCAATATTCGGAAAAATTTTAAACCAATGTCCAAATATGGAGATACATATGTGTATACTTGGATAACTTGACATTTATTTATTTTTTATTTATATATTTAAGAAATGAGGTTATATCTTTCAGACTTCTAGGCCTTTTATAATACATCGCCGTTGGAAGTTACAGAACTGTAAGTAAAATGTAAGGCAACTGAAATTAAAATAAACTTTGAGAAAAATGTAAGAATAGTCAGGAACATACAAGATGAAGATTAATGGAAGACAGAGAAATGGTGACAGTTTAATCACAATCACATTTATCAAATGGAATTAAGTAATCGCGTATTCCCCCTTTGCAGTTACTCCCACTGAAAGAGTAGATCGAGAATCGGTACCATCTCTTTTTTGTGAGTTAGTTTTAAACTAGTTTGATTTAATGTAGGATTGCTAGCGCTTAGTTTGCTCAAACATACTCAAGTATTTGCTAAGCACTAAAAGCAAGTCAATTCCCGATTTTAATAATTCACATGTAAATTCACATTTTCCACATCTAATTTAAAATAAATAATAATTCAAGTTATTGTAACAGTTAGTAAATAAGTACGCGTGTATGGGGTAGCAATATAAATATTTATGTACACACATACGTATTTGAATTTACACATACATAAATTTTTATTTAAATATTTGCCGAAATAAGCTTTTCCATTACATCTCGGCTTATTTGCACTGGAAATAATGGGAAATATTCAAATGCTTATATATTTAATCTAACAGTACAAATACTTGCACACATACACACATACATACACATATACATAGATACATACATACATACACACTTGTTTATCTAAGTAAATATGCTGAATTTGCAGTACGAGCGAGCGCTGGTGATACACATTTTAACCACTGGCATACACACACACACATAACACATATACATATATTCATGCATAAATACATATATTGTAGAAACAAGCGCGTCAGCAATGAACCACTTTGCAAGAAGAATTGAGTGGCGCTTATCTTTAGTCAATGATAACTGGAAAAACATAAATTGTAAACATGCAAAGTAAAACAGTCGCACATAATGATAAATATAAATACTCAAATAACTTTTAGGCGCATTTGGTTTTGCATACTAAGGTTTACTTATATACATACATACATCCATGCAGCAATACATGCGAAAGTTTATTGCGCATACATACACATATGTATGTATGTATTTGTATATGTGCTGACATTGAGTGACAGACAGTATAGCAGACCAATTATTCGCAGCGTAGAAAGGATTGTGGGCCAGTGTTGTCAGATTTTTTTCTAAACAAAATTTTTAAATTTTCAAAAAACTGTATTTTCGACTAAAAAATTGTAACCTTTAAAGCGAAGACAATTTTATTTTTATTTTAAATTATATTTAACTAAAGTAAATTCTCTTTATAAGCTGGAAAATTTACCAGGTAGATACCTATGAAATGAGACTTTCAGCTATTAGTCCATATTAGATGTCGCTAGGAGTATTTTTAACCCTTTCGGTGCGGCTGGTACCTTTGTGTCCCACTAAAGTTTAAACGTCCCTAAAATGTTTAATTTACATTCAATCGAGTTTAGAATTGTACCGTGCCGTCTGTTGAGATTTTCGCAATCCGCACGTGCCTTTAGAGTACAGTTTTACATTCCCGTTATGCTCAGTTTCGTGTTTTTTCTATTGAGAGTAGTTGAAAAGTGCAGCGCGTGGACGTTTTGTGAGAAATATCTGTGCATTCATAGAAACCTATTGGCAGATAACAACATATTTCGGAGAACTAAGGCTTATACCACATATTTAAAGTAAGTCCGGTAAGAAAATGTAAATAAAAGTATAGGGTGGGCCATGTAAAATTTGCTTTTTGAATCGGCTATAAAACAAAATTAATCAATATTTTTTCAATTTTTTTTTTTATTTTGAAGATTGAACATTGTCATTTATTAATGACATGACTGGCTTTACAGTAGGCCATTCGATCAACCCAATTTTTAAGCACATTTTCGATTGTTTGGGCTCCAATTTCATGAATGGCAACTTCGATTTCGTGTTTTAAAGCATCAATCGTCTCTGGATGGTTCGCATAGCATTTGTCCTTAACGGCTCCCCACAAAAAATAGTCCAACGGGCTTAAATCATAGCTCCGAGGCGGCCAATTGATATCGGAATTTCGGCTGATTATTCGGTTTTTAAAAACGGTAGCCAAAAGTTCGAGTGTAACTCTGGCAGTGTGACAAGTTGCACCGTCCTATTGAAACCAAATGTCGTCTATGCCATCCTCTTCAATTTTTGGAAACAACTCGTTGAGCATATCACGGTAACGCTCGCCATTTACTGTAACCGCGGCTCCTCGCTCATTTTCGAAAAAAAATGGCCCGATGATACCGCCAGGCCAAAAACCGCACCAAACAGTGATTCGTTGTGGATGCATTTGCTTCTCTACAGTAACGTGTGAATTTTCTGAGCCCCAAATCCGACAATTTTGCTTATTGACGTAGCCACTGATGTGAAAATCAGAAAAGAAGAAGAAGACTCACCACTTTGGAAATAGGTTTTCAATATTTTCCAATTTTGTTCAAGCGTATAGCGTCCCATTTCGTAAATGTCAAACCTTTAAGTAAATTATGAACACATTTGACATGCCATTTGTGTTACCATTCTCAAAAAAATAGGTGGTTCCAAAAGCAAACGCTATATGGCCCATAGTGCAAATTCTACAGGTGGTACGTATGTGTACCAGTAGTCTTCTTAAGTGGTACATATTAGTACCAGTAGTCCGGTGAATACAACTTATTTTTCAATAGATTTCACACAGGATTTAGTCAGTAATATCAACCAGGACGATATATGTAAGTTGTTGGAAGAGGAAGATGATAACTTTGTTCCGGAAGCTCTGATAACTTTGTTCCGCTCTTCCAGTGCGGAAGACTTAGATAACGACAACTTAAACGAGCATATAGGGGATATAAATGAATTCGATACAAACACATTAGACTGTAACCAACTACACGATGAAAATTTTGACTGGAAGTCTCCGGAAGATTTTGTTCCTAAGCGAACTGCAAGCACTTCCCGTCATTGCAACATTTCATCAGATATACCTCGCGCAGCAAGTATTGGTGCCATTTTTCAAAAACTTATACCGAAATCCGTTTATATGTATGTACATAGCTCAGTGCACGAATGAGCGTATACAGATACTAGAAAGTGAGCAATCAGCAAGAAAAAAAAAACAAAAACTGACTTTAACTAAGGCTGGCGAAATAAAAGTAATTTTTGGATGCATGTTCATTATGTGCTATAATCGACTTCCATGCGTGAAAGATTATTGGTCCCTTCATAAATCTCTGGGTAATAAATCTATTCAAGAAGCGGGGATCGATTCCTATTTATCACATCTAAGATGTATTTACCATGCCCGGAAAAACCATTAGACTGTATTAAGACTTATTACCTAGACGATTTGGTAGAATGTCTAAAAAAAAACTTTCCAAAAGTGTAGACAAGGCAGCAGCTTCCAAAGTATAGACGAGCCGATGACAAAATTCAAGGGCCGCAGCTCACTGAAGCAATACATGCCCCTAAAACCGGTGAAAAGAGGTATAAAAAGGTGATTTAGGTGTGACGCTGTAACAGGTTACACGTACGATTTTAATATTTATTGTGGAAAAGACCTTGAAGAACACACGGGAACCCTTGGAGAAAGAATAGTAACTAAACTCAACAGCTCAGTCGCAGAAAATGATGTTACTTTGTGTTTCGATCACTCTTTCACATCAGTTATTCTGTTAAATATTGTACTTTACCTTATCCAGCCGTTGGTACTACAATGCGTAACAGAAAAAACGTTCCCGAGTTTACAAGTAAGAAACTTGAGCGAGGAGAAGCAGAATTCAAAAGTACATCATCTGGCCTTTTATGCGTAAAATGACAGGACACGAAGGAGGTTTTGGTAATAAGTAATTGCTACGAACCAGGCATGACGTTTGTTACAAAAACTTTAAAAACAGGGGGTAAAATCCAAGTGCCATGTCCAAACGCAATTCAATTTTATCGTCAAATTATTTACGAATATAATCGGAAGTTGGATAAATGATGGAAGACGGTTTTTTACCACTTTCTTATGATGGCAGCCGTAAACGCTTGGATCATTTATAATGAACTTAGAAGGGGAAAAATGCTTTTCAAATCGTTTTTGGTGACCTTGGCAGAGACACTCATTGATGAAGGCTCCAAAGTCATAGCTGTGCCTGGGTCGGTAGGGCCAGGACAACTATGTCGGGTTATAGTACAGAAACATCTACCTATTGAAGGCGATACACGACGGCGTTGCATTAGTTGCAGCAACAAAAAAAAAACACACACACACGTACAAAAACAATATGTAAGGAGTGCCAAGTTCCCTTGTGCAAGTTTTGCTTTGCCTCATTTCATACATAATTTTATTTCAAATTATTACATTGCTTTGAATTACCATCTATGTATTTGATTACTAATTGTTTGATTCTCTATAAAATTACTAATTTTGTGTATTATTTAAATGCAAAATAAATGAATTATTTCGTTTAATTATTGTAAGAAAAAATATGGTCTAGTATGTTTTGTAGGACGGTTGGTACACATATGCACCACATAACAGCCCGGATGGTAGAAATTATCAAAAATCATTTTCTCCAGTCGCCACCTTCATTGGGCGACCCGAGACGCAAGCTTTTACTTCTCCTTTCTAATAAACGCCGATTTATCTACTAAAAAGTGGATAAAAAATCGCCTAAACTTTTTGAAAAGCTTCTTTTGCTAAGAAATTTTATTTTTAATAAACATCGACTTATGTACTAAAAAAGTATAAAAAAATCGGATGAATTTTTCAATTTTTTTTTTTTGCTGGTTGTTGGATGTTTTCGTCCGTATAAAAAAATGTTGGGCATTCGTTATGTAGAAAAAATCATAAGATCGCCTTAAAAAAATTATCACAAATCCGCACGATTTTCTTTGGTCGCCACCTTCATTGGGCGGAAGCTCTTACTTCTCCTTTCTAATAAACACCGATTGGATAAAAAATCGCGTTAATTTTTTGAAAAGTTTTTTTTGCTAAGAAATTTTATTTTTGTGTACTAAAAAAGTGTAAAAAAGTCGCAAGAATTTTTAAAATTTTGTTTGCTGCCTGTTGGAGTTTTTTCCATATAAAAAAATATTTATGTAGGTCATTCATTATATGGAAAATTCATAACACCACCATAAAAAAAAAATTATCAGAAATGAATGCGATTTTTAAGCTACTTGAAATTTGCACTCCTTACACTAAATTCAATGGGCTATAAAACTGTACACTCAAATTTTTTTGTTTAATTCCGATTAAAAAATCAGAAGGCTTAATCATTTTCTCAATATAAGTGCAGCTGCGTATACGTTCCTGAAGCCCTTATGTATTGATGACTACACTTCTCAACACAGTGTACGGGCAACCCATCGTAATTGTAAACAAATTTATCTAGTTGGGCACTGACGGCGGCGCCAATACTGACATTAAATACAGAATAACGAACGCCAGATCTCGCATCCTTTGCTATGCTTAAAATGGTACTCGAAGCAGCTAACCGCCAGAGCAAAGCTAAATATTCCCAATTCGAATGTGAAGTCATCGATACAACAGTATGGCTGCGAAACTTAGTTCGTAGCGGTTTCAAACACCAAAAAAGCTCCACATTTTTATAAACCGTTACTTAAGAGCTACAATGCGCATATGGTGGCCAGATAATTGGACTTTTAATAACGAGCTCTTTACTCGAAGCGAACAAAGGCCGCTTGAGACTGAAATACGCGAACGAAAGTGAAAATGTCTAGGCCACAGAATCCATAAACCTGCGACAGACATCCCTCACTGTCTCTAGACTGGAGTCTGTAAGGCTCTCGCCGAAGAGGACGCCCGCAAGAAACAAGGAGATGAGGCCTGTATGACGAATTCTCGACATCTGACGACTCGCTCACTTGGCCGCAGCTAAAGTCAAAAGCTCAAAAGCAAAAGTCAATGGATTATTTTTGTATCGGCACTTTGCGCATCCAGCCGGCACGATGCACAGTGCGGCCGATTCCCAAAAAGCTGGCCAAAAGTCGAAAAAAAAAGTTTCTAAATAGAGTTTTTTTGTCTTTGGGTTGGCTACAGTAATGCCTTGAGTAGTGAAAACCGTTCATAGCAACGTCCTGTACCCTAAGTATCCTCTGTATTTTCAGTCGCAACGTGGCCTTCGTTTGAGCATCGTATTACTGTCGATGAATAGTGAAAGTTGTACACATTTGAAAGATTTTGTAATGGAGTAAATTGAACAAACATAAATGGAATCATCTTCGGAAGGTTAGTAAAATACGAGAAATCTTTAGTACATATCAATACCTCGACACAAAATTTTTAGCTGCAGCAATACGTAGATACATTTTTTGCAATTTTTTTTATAAAATTTGAGTTTTGAAACTGTATAGTAATACAACGCCGTCATATGCTGCTTTGAAACCTATAAAAGGTTACTCAAAAAAGTAATGGTTACTGAATAAAACAAGATTCAGCTGCTACCACTTGCTACCTTGCGACCCCGAAAACATATAAATTTACATGCATCTTGATTATGTTCTTGAATATACGCTATTTCACGTGAGGGGGTGGCCAATAGGGGTGGAAGGGGGTGGATTTTCAAAATTTTAAGATCAAATTCGTAATCAGCGACCCCGACAACCCCCGAGTAAGAAATTTTGAATCAATTACTTAATTTTTTGAGTTTTGGGCAGCTTTTCGGGAATCGGCCGCACTGTGCGATGGCAAATAATAATTAATACTTCTACAAATTTGTAAAATCTTTTATTTGCCTCGCCAGGTGTTGTGTAGTCATTACCGCCTTGATACAAATATTTCCTGCCGGGCCTTTCAACTTAACTTACGTGTGGGCGTATGTACGTACAAATCAAGCAGAAACAGGAATAGAACAAAAGCATCGATTTATGCATATTAAATTACCAATACTGGCATACAAATAAGCAGCTACGGCGCATTTGTTTCTATGTATCAGCTAGAAATTTGTAGCAACTATGGATAGGGCTGGGATGATGGCCTGTCTGTGGCATTCAACTGACTTCAAGTGAATGCTACTTTCACAATAGAATATTGGCGATACGACTTTCATTTTATGGGTTTTCTGCAGGCAAAGCAACCAAGCTTCACATACATACATACACATGCATCGATATTAAAACAAGAGGCAACAAAAAAGAAAATCGCTGAAAGTGTGTTAAAGAGCAGCGATTTCATTTCTTGCTGCCGTTACGATTTTATTGTTATCTTGATGACTTCGCGTAGGCCATGCGATTCCCACATGCATGTATGCATACATACATACCTAAGATACGCCTTTCTCGTATCGGGCCCATTATGGTTGGGCTCAATTACAATGCTCGAGCTACTGATACGAATATTGCTCCTATTTTTTTAGATTCTTTGTTTTTTTTGTTGAATTTTTGCGCTACTGTTAACTGTTAGTAACTTCAATCCCAGCGCCAATTTATAAATACAGACAATTCCCTGGCGAGTGTATACTTACATAAATATGGATGTACGCACAGGTCCCCTTCGATTCGTGCTTGTAATGTAATTCGAGTACGCACCCGAGTAACCGCTGGCAGTCGCGTCGATTGCTATTCACTTGCCCAGGCATATGGTTGATAGGTATGCATGTATGTATGTATGTGCAGGTATTATTTATCTTTATACATATACATACAAGCATACCTATAAACATGCTATAAGTTTACTTTTTCTATTGAAGCTTCGCATGCTGATATTGTCTACTTGCCAAGTCCAATCGAATCTTGATTTGTAAGTCAATTGACTGCCGAAGTCAAACCTTCAGTAACTGTCTGTATGTATGTATATATGTGTACGTATGTGTATGTATATATGTATGTATACAATTGTATGCATGCACATAAGTTAATGCTTGGCTCTCCAACTCTAGCTTTGCAGTATTTCTCAGATTATATTGAGTATTCACCAGCTGGCCTGGAACGTTGGCGCGCTGTTGGCTAGAACCTTGGAAGTCCATATGTGTGTGTGTTGTAGGTACACTAAAGGCGCGACAGCTTTAATGCTTAAATTTGTTTTGCTTGCTTTAAATTAGTTGGTGAGTTGGTGAGTTTATCGGTATAAGAGAATTACACTTATTACCGTTTCATTGTAGTTGTAGCAGCATAACAACTTGCCACAACTGGATTGGAGGTGAGCAACTTTAATGTTGCCGTCTCTTTTTGGTTAATGCAATACATTTTTGTGCTTGATTTGCTTTTAAATATCGAATGCTTTAACTTTCTGAATTAATTTTTTTTTCGCATTTTGTGGTTTTCGGTTTTATTTTTAAAAATTTAACATACTTGCATACATATGTATATACATATATATTTATATGTATGAGTTTAAGTGTATGCACAGTTTCATAAAAAATTAACATGCAATTCTTAAATAATAAACCAGTAAATGTTTAAGTACAGATTTATCTTTTTATTTATTTTGGATATTTCATGGAGCCCCGAGATTTACCTCGCCAAATCTTGGTATGAATGAATGATTTCAAAATAGAAGTTTTGCGTATGTATGTATATGTGTGTAGCTAAAAATATAAGGAGAGTGCATCATGGAGCATATAATTCTACCCAAGGGTGACCCTACGATTAAAAACGAAATCATAAAAAGCCGAAAAACAGCAAAAAAACAGCAGAGAGACAATTTTTGTTTTGTTTTCATTTCGCCGTTAAATAACTAGAAATCTCGTTTCGGTCTATTAATCATTGAAAGCATCAATGAAATCATGTAAAATTTGAAAAAAGCTATCGCACACGGAAGTAATTATGACTCCGACTGACTGTCGCAGATCCTCCTGTCATTAAGCTGAAGAGACTGAAGCAGCTGGTTGGACTGATGACGGACCACTTTCTATGGGGCGAGGTATAGGGAAAAGATAGGCTACTCATACAGAACACTCTTCCCGGCATGTGGAGAGGAGGATGAGACGGTGGACCACTTTCTGTCCATCTACCAAGACTTCTCTCAAATTGAGCTTGAGATGTGTGGTTCTGAAGTGTTAAGAAGCTACCACCTTGGCTTCTTGGCACCACAATATCTATAAAGATTTCTTCAGAAAGCGGGTATATTTAAAGAAAATAAAAAATAACTTTTTATATAATAAATAAATAATTTAAAATTAATTCAATAAATTTGTACCGACGAAAAAAAAAAGTGTGTGTAGCCTAGTACACATAACAGAAGTGAGACTTTCAAGGCAGACAAAGAAAGAGGACCCGAAAGAGAATGAGAGAGAGAGAGAGAGAAAGAATATATATCTAAATAAATTCACTACATCTGAAGTTCGGTTCCTAATCATTTTATGTGAAAGATGACATCATTTAAATATCCACCATGAGCACGTCTATAGGCTGGGGACTCAGAGATTCACTCGCATTATCGCATTGAGTTCAGCAATCTCGATCCGTTAGTTATGTTACAGCACTGGAATTGTTGTTGGCTTATTCGCATAGACTTTATATAGGAATTATCCACTACTCTTATCTAGCCACGACTTTTGAAAGTAACTACCGTGGAGAACATATCAAAGAGTCATAGTAGCTCTACTTGAACATCGGGTTGATACTGTTAAAAAAGATTCAATTGCTCCTCTAATTAGGTCATGTCAGTCAATGCGAATGGGTCTGGTGCTGAACGAGCACCAAGCAAAGTACCTCCCGTCATCAAACAAACATTGGAGTATCGGCACCCGCGTCGCTCTTACGGTTATGATTTCGAGGCTGGGAAAGACTTCGTTTATTTAGGAACCAGCATTAACACCGAAAACAATGTCAGCCTTGAAGTCTAACGGAGAATCTCTCTTGCCAACAACTGCTACGTTGGGATAAGTAGGCATTTGAGTTAGCAAAGTCCTCTCTCTATGAATAAAACTAACACTCTACACGGCTCTCATCATGCACGTGCTAACGTATGGCGCAGAAGGCGATGAAACCTCCCTTGGAGTGTTCGAGAGAAAGATTCTGCGGAAGATTTTTCGACCTTTGCATATATGTAGATGACGGCGAATATCTCAAGCGACGGAACGATGAGCTGTATGAGCTTTACGATGACATAGATATACCGCAGTGAATAAAGATCGAGCGGCTACGCTGGCTGGGTCAAGTCATCCGAATGGAAATAAACACTCCGGCTTTACGTTCGATGCCGTATTCGATGCGTTACCAGTTGGGGGTAGTAGAGAAAGAGGAAGATCTCCTCTGCGTTGGAAAGATCAGGTGGATGAAGGACTTGGCTCCACTTGGTGTTTCCAGCTGGCGCCGGTTAGCACGAGAAGGAACGACTGACGTGCCTTGTTAAACTTGGCCCGCTAATCGGTTATCGCGCCAATTAAGAAGAAGAAGTCATGTGGGAACGAGTACCAGCGTTTGAAAGTACGGGATGTGTAATGTGTTGATTATAAGAGACGCAAATGCAGGTTACCTTTGCCTTATAAAGATAAGATTGGAGAGAAGTTGATGTTACTTATTTTTTGATGGGTTGCCGCTGGCACAAGAAAGAAAGACAACAGGAGATCTCGGTTGAATGCAGCTCAAAAACGTGTAGGCTGTTGCATATTGCGAAAACCGAGGGATAGAGAGAAGAAATAAAAGAGAGAGAGTGGAGAGAGAAATAAAAATGGAGGGGAGAGAAAAATAAAAATTTTACAGCAAGAAGTTAAATTTTTACCCGCCAAAAGTGGAGTCTACAATTCTTAGATGCTTTCGACTTGCCGCTGATTTTTATAAGGAAATTCCCATGATAAAAATGTTACTTTACTTTATTTGTTACTTGTTATTTGAAATATTTGATCTCTAACTGTCGAGAAGCCACTACTGCTGTTGTCCTAGAAGTTCAAAGCGTACCGTAATTTGTCACACAAAAGTACACCAGCTGCCATGGGCTGTCACAGCTGAACTTTTACATTAAATTTCTAATGGCTTTTGCGTTTACCAGAAAGGGGATGGAATTGAATAATTCATAGCTTGCACTTCATGAATATGGGGACTCGTATGTATGTAAGTATGTATGAAATGCGTAAGTATTTCCTCTCATTTACATACGGATAGACATATACAAATGCATGTTTATATGTATGCAAAAAGAGCATTCCGGGCCGTGTGGGCAAAACTTCGAATAATGCTAATTGACTTGAAGTTTTTACAGTTCCTGTTGCAACACGCTTTGCTTGCGTTTATAGTTTTTTCAGCTGTCCGTGGAACTTTACATTTTTGTTGTTGCTTTTGAATAGTTGATGACAGCATGAAAGCTCGGCGAGTATTTCTACTCGAATGCGTATTCAACTGCATATTTTCAATTTGAAATTTCAACTCCAAATGGAACACCGTTGACGTGGTGCGTAAATAACACAGCAACAACTGTACTCAATGTTGACGGCATAACGCGTCATGGTTGACACCCAGGCTGCGGCATCAGCTGCCATGCGTCATGGCCTGCGACAAAAGTTTTTGTTCTCTGTTTAGTTGGCAATGGAAGAAAAAATAATAAACGCTTTACACTCAGCCAATTCGCTGTTCGCATTATTGTTTTTGTCCGGCAATGTAAACGCAGCAATTTCATTGCAATATTTGCATTTCCGTTGGCAATTCATAATACATACATATTCGTGAGTGCATTCGCAATTGCGCAGCTCTGTCGATTCGCATATCCGGTGATGACTTCTGAGATTGATGAAATGTAGAGGCATGAAAACGGCAGTCGTTTTTTAGAAGCTAAAATTGTGTGAGCGATTTTTTTTTCTTATTTTTTTTGTTAATTTTTTTTGTTAATTTTTTTGTTAATTGTTTTTTGTTAATTTTTCTTGTTGTTAATTTTCTTAAATGAATTCCTACAAAATTGCTGCAGTGCTGCTAAAAGTGTAAGTGGCGCTGCTGCAAAACCTCGAAACTTCATTAAAACAATACTTCTAAGTATATTTTTGGCTGAAAGTTTTCCCACCGCAATTGTGCGGTTTCACTCATTAGTAAACTTCAAAATCCAGCTCAGTGTCAGTAGCTGCTTGTTAAGCAACAACAACATTACAAGAAAGTGTACTTTCATCAGTGCTAGTAAGCTTCACCGCTGAAAACCGACAAAACAAACTAATTTTAAAGAAAGCAGCCAACTTTAATGGCTTCAGTCATGACTTTGGCATCGACGTCTTAGTCGGTGGTTTGTGCATGACAGGGTAGTGAGTTGGGTCCAACAGACACACACACACAGACCAGCTAAGTTGGGCTTCTGCATGATAGCGTCAAATAACAGTGAGAGAAAAAAATACGCCAACAACAATGCAAATATCAGCCAACTAACCCAAAAGATCGAAACCAGCGAAGATGCAAAGTTTCTGCGGTTTTGTTTACATTTCTTTGCACGGGACAAAGGCGATGCAAATGGGGCAGAAGAAGCATTGAAAATTGAGAACATTTTAGGTAAGTTTGTAAGTTTGCTTATCTGCATATACATGCATACATGCATACATACATACATACATACATACATACATACATACATATACTCATTGTAGATACCCATGCATGTGTGTATGTATGTGAGTGCATAATACAAAACTAGTTGGAATTCGATAGCGAATTGAAATCAAGTTTTTTTGCTCAAAAGATTTTGTGGTTAGCAAACAGAATATTGAATTTAAAGTTGATTGCAAGTTAAGATTTTCGACATATTTGCATTACAGAAAATAAATTTGGTATTGGAAAATTAGGTCAACATATGCAGGTACTCTTTTTTAATTCTCAGGTAATTTTTATATTTTTAATTTAATTTTTTTACCCTCTAACATCCATTTTAATATGAAATTTTAGGTACTTGGGTTCGTGGGAGCAATAAGAAAAATTTTAAAGAAATAAAAATGTGTTTTTTGTTTAAGTTTTTTAGCGATTTATATTAATCGTCTCAAGTTTTCGTGCCATTCACGCCCATAGTGAAATTTTCAAAGATATATATAGGTGCGCAACTAAGTTCTCGCTGCTGTTTTGATGAAAATACAACTTTATTCTGAAAAAATGGTTACTTTTCCCCATCTTTCTGGTACGTCTCGTATCCCGTCGCGGTAAAACTGTTCATCTTTTGAGGCTATCCACGGATCAAGCTATTTTTTGATGTCTTCATATGAATGGAGCTGCTGGTCAGCTAGACCATGTGTCAACGATCGGAACAGGTGATAATCGGACAGCGCAATATCTGGAGAATATGGCGGGTGGGGTAGGATTTCCCATTTCAATGTTTCCAGGTAGGTTTTAGCGGGTTTGGCAATGTGCGACCGAGCGTTGTCATGGCCTTTTTCATGCCTCTCCGCGTATTGCGGCCGCTTCTCGCGCAGTGCTCAGCTCAATCGCATTAATTGAAGTCGATACCGGTCCCTAGTGATGGTTTCGCTTGGTTTTAACAGTTCATAATAAATAACATCAACTTGGTCCCCCCCAAATACATAGCATAACCTTCGCAACGTGAATATTCGGCCGAGGCGACGACGTAGAAGCATGGACGGGCAGTCCCTATGACTTTCTTTTCTTTGGATTGCTGTAATGAAACCATTTTTCATCACCCGTCATGATGCGTCGAAGAAAATCATTCCTTTCTTGCCGCTGGAGCAGTTGTTCAAAGGCGAAAAACGACGTTCAACATCCCTTGGTTTTAACTCGTAAGGAACCCAAGTCCCCTGTTTCCGAATCATTCTTAAAGCATGCAATCGCCTGGAAATGGATTGGCGGGTAACTCCTAATACTGAAGTAAGCTCTTTTTGTGTTTGACATGGATCCTCATTGCTCATCCAGCAATGCCTCCAATTCAGCGCTTTGAAGGTTTTTGGCCTTCCTTCACGCGGACGGTCGTTAACATTAAAACCGTTTTTTTCGAATGAAGGAGGAAAATCCACACTTTCCGCAAATGACGATTATTCGGCACAAAATCACTCACGGAGAGTGACAGCGGGAGGAGTCCATCCAGGGACAGGGCGAGTCCATCTATGTATACACAACTGGCCCAAAGTCAGCCAAAGCAAAGCCGAGCATCTGGAGGAGATCAGCTTTCGGCTTCTTGACTACTGTATTGCCTTTCGGGATTAACTGATGGCTGAAATGAAAGTCGAGACACTGGTTCAGTGTGATGCGATACCTAGGTTGATGATATCTACATTTTCACTGTTAGCGAGGTGGCCATAAAATCCTTCACAAAGCTGTCGACAACCTCTAAGGTAGCCATGAAACGCCGCATATCTCTTAACAAGATGGTTGAGTCTTTTCAGAGCCGATGAACTAGCGACACTCAGCACCACATTGACTGATGAGTCTACAGACAATGTCATAGACCTACCTTTGCAGACATGTAAGCAACTTATCTTTGAGGAAATTTTAAGAGCAGCGAATGAAAAATGGCATAATGAAACCAACTGCAGAATCGCTTGATAATTGCAGCCGATCCTCAATGCTAAACGCACAGAAACTCTGCTAAGCCAGTCTTAGCACAGGTAGGCATGCTCAGAGGATGAGCAAATCCATGACTTTTGCAGAAGCTGTTTAGAGGAGGAAGAGGAAGGAACGGGCTCGCACCTTCTGTGCTATTGTCCTGTTCTATCCAGACGTAGGTTTCCGATTTTAGGTAGACAATTTTTTAATGAATTGGAAGATCTCAGTTCTGCAGAAATCAGAATCTTAAATTTTTGAAAAGTAAACAACGAGTTTTAGGAGAGATAGTAACAAGTTCTCCACGCGACATCACCAAGGGTTATGAGCCTGTGTGTGTCGCACATGATAACCGTTTCAACCTAACCTAACCTTTTCTAGTCATATAAATTTTATTATAACTAAATCGTACGCCATGATTGCTTTTGTTAGGCGCCATAGCTCCATAGCTGAAGCTTCTGTATGCGGCATTTATGCGTTCCAAACTTGAGTATGCATCCTTCATTTGGTCTCCGTATTATGCATGCCATGTTGCTAGAACTGAATGAATCCAAAAAGTATTCTTGCATTTTGCGTTGCGTAAGTTCGGCTTTTCGTATCCTGTTCCTAACTATGAAGCCCGTTGCATATTGATCTGCTTAAAATCATTGCAGCATTGAAATCCAATGGAGAATCTCCCTTGTCAACGAGTGGTAGTGTGGACTAAGTAGGCAATTGAGAAGTAAAGTCCTCTCTTGACGAACAAAACTAACACTTTATAAGGCTCTCATCATGTTAGTCCTATCGTATGGCGCAGAAACTTGAACGATGACAACATCCGATGAGGCGTCACTTGGAGTGTTCGAGAGAAAGATTCTGCGGAAGATTTTTGGACCTTTGCACATTAGCGACGGCGAGTATCGCAGGCGATGAAACAGTGAGCTGCGGTTTTGTTGGCTGGGTCATGTGGTCCGAATGGAAGTAAACGCTCTGGCTTTAAACGTATTCGACGCGGTACCAGCTGGTAGTAGCAGAGAAAGAGGAGAGCCTCCTCTGCGTTGGAAAGATCAGGTGGAGAAGTACTTGGCTTCACTTCGTGTTTTCAGCTGGCGCTGGTTATCACGAGAAGGAACGACTGGCAGCGCGCTTTGTTGAGCTCAGCCAAAATCGTGTGAACGGTTGTCGAGCCAATCAAGAATACTTTATACTTTACATACTTTATTAGACTTTACAAACTTTAAACTTTACATCACACAACCTTGGTTACTAATCTACTGGTCCGAGACGAGCGTGATCCATTGTTTCACTGGCTTCAATTTCTTGCATCAAAAAGTCGTTCGCCATCCACTGTCCCATTGGCGTCAGCCTGGAAGAAATATGTGCCGATGACTCCTCCAGCCCATATCCCGCACCAAAAGGCTTTTTTTCAATAGATGTAATGGCGGTTCTTGAATGGCTTCGGATTGTTCTTCAGCCCAAATTCGGCAATTTTGTTTAAGCCAAAAAGGGGCCTCATTGCTGAACAAAATTCTGGTCTAAAATGCGGATGAACACTTTTCATGGAGCGTAGATTTTCGTAATAAAATTGTACTATTTGTGATCGTAAGTCTTAGTTTTAATCCAAGTCTTTGAGGTGTAAGTCTTTCATAATGAAATGTCAGTACTGAAAAAAGTTTGTATTTAGTTTTATAGTAGTCTCGCGTATTCTGTCAAAAAAATTCTAGTAGAAAAAGTACCACCAATCTGGTCACCCTTTGTTTATGGTTCATCAAGACTGAATTTCTATTTTCAGTGATTGAATGCCACTTTTCGATGAATATTAAAAAAATTATAAAGAGAAAAAAAAATCAATTTATCAAGCCCACAAAATCAAGCTATTCGCCCAACTTATTTGCATAATAAAGTTGGAATGTGTCATATGGATTGCAGTGTGTGTGTATGTATGTACACACATCATAATTTGCCTGCTAAATAGCTATGGCCCATTTTCAAGCCGGTCAAATATTCATAAAAAGTTATTGATGCCCATCTTAATGGCACCCGTTCGTAATGCGAGAAAGGCAAAAATAAAGCAAAGTCCCAGTCGCTATTAAGCTATTATAACGGCATTTTCATAACGCTGTAATGCACAACGAACTTTAAACGTGCAGCTGTGCAAATTTTCAACTTTTTCGAACAAACTTTGAACAATTTGTAACTTTTTTTTTGATTTTTGTTTTATATTTTTTTTGATTGCGGGAAAAGTTTAAAACGCAACAATTCAATATTTTGGTCATCAGCATCAGCAGCGACAAAAGAAAAGAAAGTAAAACTGAAGCCATTTTTTTGTCTACTTTTTGCGGGATTGAGGGGGAAAAAAGCATGCGCATTTTTGGCTTGCAAAGTGGCAAGTGAAATAATAAAATGACGCAAAAAAATTTACAACAACATGTAACATGTTAATATCGAACATATGCCAGCGCCGAAATGGTGTAACATAGCAGCAATGCAGCAGTGCTTGACACAACAGTGACATGTTTATGGCAAGTGAAATTTTAATTGGTTGCCTGTTGTATGATAGTTGTAGCTGACTTTGAGCTTTACTGGGGAAAAAAGAAAAATAAAAAAAATATAAAAGAAAAAAAAAAATTAAAAACAGGAAAATAAAATTTAAAAAAATTAAAAAACTAAATAAATAAAAAAAATAAAAAATCTAAAAAGCATACAAAATAGCAGTCAGTAAAGAAAAATGGTTAAAAGCACAAACAACAAAAATTTGGCATTGATGCCACAAGTGTTGCACAATTGCTGCCACCATTTACCCGTTTACTCATACAAGCACACAAGCGGCTTCTACAAACTCATCCCTATCATTACTTTACAATTCACCAGTCGAACTAATCGCAAATGCATAAACAAGAACTGAAACACACACACATACACATACAACCGAACATGTGTCGCTTCATACTATAACTGACCCTCCCCTTCTCTCGCCCACTCACCCAATCTCGCCAATTCCCCTTCTTTCACTCAACCACCCACTCACCCACTCTCGCAAACTACCCTCCTGTCGCCCAATCACCCACTCTCGCCTTCTCTCGCCGCCAACTTGCCCTCAAACAAAGTGTGCAAAAAGTCAAAAAGTGTTAAGAAAACATGTCGCTAGCACACAAAACAAAAACTATGCAAAGTAACAACTTTACCATGCAAACAATACCAACAACAACAACAAAAGCAATGACATCGTAAACGGGGAAAAAATAAACAAAATACTAGTCGATGCTGAGCGAGCAGTTAACAATCAATAGTTGATTAAGTAGCCATGCTATGCCATGCCATCCCATGCCATGCGATGCTATGCTATGCTATTGGTTGGTGGCGGCAAAAGCATCGTGTTAACTTGTCCTTGCGTCTGGAAAAGTTGTTCGGATTTGCATATCGACACGTGTCCCAAGCAAGTAGTCAGGCAATCAGCCACCACCCAATTTACATACCCCTAGCCGGGGGCACTATGTACCTTTGTATGTGTGTATGTATGTATGCATGTATGTATGCACAAATGTAAAATTAGTTTAGATACATACACACATACATACATATATACAGTGTGGAAATAGTGTGCTATGTTTGGGGAGGTCACTGAATTTTGGCGTTTGTTTCGGATTTCAACAAGCAAAGTTGAACTCCATCGCATATTTGTTTAGTTGGAAAGTGGCGAGTGGCAAGTGGCACCGACTTGGTTTGCATGTGTTTGTATTTATACCTATGTTTATTAGCGAAAAGTTTATGTTTGCTTGTATGTGCATGTATACCAATACTTTATACCAACGCAAAGTTTTAGCATTCTAAACGAGTTTTTCAACAACTCGCATACGAGTATATGAAAATGGAGCTCAGTTTTTGTTCATTTGTCGAAATCCATTTAGAACTTCAATTTTTAATGCAGTAAGTCGTATGAATATTGTATAAGTATGTGATGTTGTGAGCATCAGGCGCTCGATATTTGCACTCACACACGATTGCTATACAAATTTCTGTTCCTGTATGGCCTTTTAGTCTTTGACAACTTGAGCCATAATAAGCAGCTTTCTGAGTAGATTTCTGGTAAGCAAAGTTAGGTTTTTGATAATAAGTTGGGTTCAAGTGTGAAAAGCTGTACAACTGACTATTTTACTAAACTTTAAAAATCAGAAGGCAGCAGGACTTGAGAATAATGAACTCTTAAAGACAGACTATGAAATCAATGCGCGCCGAATTAGGGCGATAATTGAGGACTTTTGGGATAAAGGAGCTCTGTAAAGTTGAAGGAAGGTGCCATCGTCAATCTTTCTAAGAAAGGTGATCTGTCAGAATGTAAGAACAGGTGCCATCATCAATCTTCCTAAGAAAGGTGATCGGTCGAGATGTAAGAACAGTCGGCAAATAACCCTTCTGATCACGGTGATTAAAAACAATGCTCAAAAAATTAACATCCGCCTATCGAGCGCTTTGAAGACAAATCTAGGAACAGAACAAACAGGCTTTCGAGCTGGACACTCCTCAGTTGATTACAGCCTCAGAGTAATAGTAGAGCAGTCGATAGAATGGCGATCTCCTCTCTTCCTTATCTTCAAGGACTTCCAAAGAAGCATCTGATCATCTCCTCCATCATGCGATTTGGAAGGCACTGGCATGTAAAGGTGTACCAAAACTCCTAATCGGGCTTCTTCTTCTTCTTAATTAGCGCAATAATCGCTTACGCCATTTTGGCAGAGTTTAACAAAGCGCGCCAGTCGTTTCTTTCTTGTGCTAACCGGCGCCAATTGGACATACCAAGTGATCTTTCCAACGCAGAGGAGGCCTTCCCCTTCCACTACTACCACCAGCTGGTACCGTACCGAATACTTTCAGAGCCGGAGTATTTGTATCCATTCGCACGACATGACTCAGTCAACGTAGCCGCTGGATCTTTTTTCGCTGCGCTATGTCTATGCCGTCGTAAAGCTCAAACAGGTCATCGTTCCAACACCTGCGATATTCGCCGTTGTCAACGTGCAAAGGTCCAAAAATATTGCGCAGGATCTTTCTCTCAAACACTCCAAGCGTCGCTTCATCAGATGTTGTCATCGTCCAAGCTTCTGTGCCATACATTAGGACGGGCGTGATGAGAGTCTTGTAGAGTGTTAGTTCTGTTCATGGAGAGAGGACTTTACTATTCAATTGCCTACTTAGTCCAAAGTAGCACTTGTTGGCAAGAGAGATTCTACGTTGGATTTCAAGGCTGACATTGTTATCGGTGTTAATGCTGGTTCCTAAACGAAGTCCTTTATAACCTCAAAATTATAACTGTCAACAGTGACGTGGGTGCCGATACGCGAGTGCGCCGACTGTTTGTTTGAAGACAGGAGGTACTTCGCTTTGTCCTCGTTCACCACCAGACCCATTCGCTTTGCCTCTTTATCCAGTTTGGAGAAGACAGAATTGACAGCGCGGTTGTTAAGGCCGATGATGTCAATATCATCGACATACGCCAACAATTGTACGCTCTTATAAAAAATTGTGTCTGAGCGGTTAAGTTCTGCGGCTCGTACGTTGCTCTCCAACATCAGGTTAAAGAAGTCACACGACAGCGAATCACCCTGTCTGAAACCTCGTTTGGTATCAAACGGCTCGGAGAGATCCTTCCCATTTCTGACGGCGCTGCTGGTGTTGAGCAACGTCATCTTGAATAGCCGTATTAGTTTTGTGGGCATACCAGATTCAGACATCGCGGCATACAAGTAACTCCTTTCCGTACTGTCGAGTGCAGCTTTGAAATTAATGAAAATATGGTGTGTGTCGATTCTTCTTTCATGGGTCTTTTCCAAGATTATGCGTATTGTAAATATTTGGTCGATGGTAGACTTTCCAGGTCTAAAGCCACACTGATAAGGTCCAATCATTTGGTTGACGGAGGGCTTCAGCCTTTCACACAATACGCTCGCTAGAACCTTGTAGGCGATATTTAGAAGATTAATCCAGTGGTAATTGGCACAGATTGCAGGATCCCCCTTCTTATGGATTGGGTAGAGCACACTTAAATTCCAATCAGCAGGTATGCTTTCATCCGACCATATTTTGCATAGAAGCTAATACACGCACCTTACCAGCTCCTCGCCGCCATGTTTGAATGCTGAGCCGGCAGTCCGTCGGGGCCCGCGGTTTCGTTGTTCTTTAGCCGCGTTATCGCTATTCTCACCTCGTCATGGTCGGGTTGCGGAATGTCAATTCCGTCGTCAGCGATTGGGGTATCGGGATCTTCACATTCTCTGTAACATCCGCAGCTGTCACTATGATTTCGTTTAGAATTCGTTTTAGAGGTATGGTTCCTTCGGCAAAGTTTCTTATTTTGATCCCTAGAATATGATTTTCACAGAGCAATGGGCGATTTTTTTGCCTCCCCACAAATCGACCCGGCCTAGTGCGCATATAGGTTTTCGAGTTCATTATACTAGCGTTTCTTTGACTTCGTTTTCTGTTTCTCAAAAAAAAGGTGGAACAAAATTCAAATAATGTGAAGGTAGCTAGGTCGAAGTGGCAGCCGGTCTTTAAACCAACTCACTTAGACCGTTGCCGCTCCATTGTTATGCCACAGTAGAAGTTTATCTGCTACTTCTCGCTAAACCCTAAACGAGGATCTAAAGTATCTAAGTCTGGTTGCATGCCACTCAGAACAGTGCCAAAGAAGATGTCTGACGGAATCTTCCTCCTTTTCATTCTTGCGGCTTCTGCAATAGTAGTAATGAGGTACGTTCTATCTTTCAGACAGTGACTTGTGATCAAAGCAACGCTTTCCTTGACGGACTAATAGCGCTTGACGTTCCATTTCGGTTGAGTTCGTTAGAAAATGCGTTAGAAAAATGCTTTGATGATTGAATTATTCGTTGAAGCAATCCAATAAATTTGAAAAGATCAGAAATAATTTTTACTCCCCCCATATATTAGCCGATAGCCCTGGTAGCTAGTGCTGTAAACATATTACTTTATAATTTTAATTATAATTTAATAAATAAATAATAATAATATAATAATAATTTTTAAATTTTTTGGGGATTTTATTAGTTGTATTAAGTTTTTGTAAGAGAAGACCCATAGCGAAATTTTCTAAGGAATATATTTGTAGAAGTTTTTAGCCCCCTAACCACTTTTATTAACACGACATTTTACGTTTGTGTTCATGGAAGTAATCCAATAAATTTGAAAATATTACAAATAATTTTTTAAATTTTTAGCGAATTTTTATTGATTTTATGAAGTTTTTGTGAGAGAAGACCGGCAGTGAAAATTTTCAGAAAATATATTTTTAGAACACTTTAACCTTCTAACTCCTTTTTTAACATAAACTTTCAGGTACTTGTGTTCGTGGCAGCTATACAATTAATTTGAAAGAATCACAAACAATTTTTTAATTTTTTGGGGATTTTTATGAATTTTATGAAGTGTGGGAGAAGGCTCATAGTGAAATTTTTCAGAAAATATATTTGTAGAACTTTTTAATCCTCTAACTCCTTTATTGACAAGACCTTTCGCGCACCTATCAAATAAATAGTCAAACGGATGCACTATTAGAGACAATAATGGGTTAAAATGTTTTTCGAAAAAATTGAATTTCGAAAAACAGAATTTCAAAAAAATTTTATTTTATATGCATTCATCTCAGATTATTATTTCTTATTTTTAATTCTTATAATTTAATTTAATTTAAATTTTCTTTTGTATCTAATCTTTTGAAACAACCTCGAACACAAATATGAAAAACTGAGCTTGGCCATCAAAAAAAGAATAATGATAAAATAAAACTCTTTGGAGGTTTTCATGCACTCAGCCAATGCCATCCTTCGGCAAAGGATATACCGACCGCTCACACCTTGACTCACACCTGTCAACTGTTCACTGTCGCGCTGTTCTATTCGTTGCAGCAGCATAAAAAATCTGAATGAATAATAAATAAATAAATATTTTTTGTTTTATTGACCAATTGCTTGCACTTTTTTTCTACAAAACAAGCATATCAATCATTCATTAGATCACTTTTTAAATGTTCATGTGTATGCACGTACCCATGCAAGCTTTTATGTAGACCTTTCCAATGAAATGAAAATAAGAAAAATTAGAATAAATTTAAAATAAAAATTTACAAGTGAAGCATAATTTATATTTCTACTTACCGTGGCAGCTTTCTCACCGCCCCAAACAACATTCACGCCTTCAAATTGCCTTACCAAATTCAGCCAAGGCAATTGTTGGCAAGTTAACCAACTTGACATCAGGCTCGAAGGGTGGAACATGTCGGCGTTTGCTTGGCATTTCGGAAACACATTTTGCATGTCAAATCGACTGCAAGTGAACGGCTGCAAAGTAAGTGGATATTCAAATGCGCTCTTCCCCCTCTTGGCTCTTCCAACATTTATCTAACTTATCGCACTCGCTTTTGCCGTTTTCGTCAAACATTTTTGCACAAATTTTGCATTTTCGAACGTCGTTCTCCCCTCGCCTCGGTCCATCATCATTTCCTATGATTTATCCATTGGTCGAGTAATACTCGCATAACAAAAAAAATTAAAATGTCGAACCGTAAGTTGTCAAGTCCCAAAGTGTCAGAAAGACACGTTTTTGGTGCCCAAAGTTTACGGGCGACAGGCTCTCTCCGTACGTTCTAGTACCGTGCCAGAGGGGTCACATCGTAGTCGTTACATTGCCAACCTCATCTGTTCTCCTCCTTCGCCTCTTTTGTTATTAGAGCTGCCATCATCACCGGCTCAGCTATGGCAGTACATGCGACTACTTGTAATTCTTTGCGGGTATTTGGCGTTGTACAAACACCTCCGCCACTCGCTCAGCTGCGACAGCCACTCTTATTTATTCAGCTTGTGTTTTTCTCCTCTCGCTTGTGTTATATTTGGTGCTTGTTTTTCTGTT
Source organism: Anastrepha obliqua (assembly GCF_027943255.1). Classification (NCBI taxonomy): domain Eukaryota; kingdom Metazoa; phylum Arthropoda; class Insecta; order Diptera; family Tephritidae; genus Anastrepha; species Anastrepha obliqua. The sequence continues at coordinate 85,338,283 of NC_072896.1, read as the reverse complement.
ATATTTTTTGATTTTTTTAGCTTTTCAGCAAAAGGTTTTTGTTGTTACTCGTCTGGACGAAAACTTGGGCTGTTTTATGCAAAAAATATTGGAGAAAAGTGCTGCAAGCATAAAAATTAAATGAATCGTTGTATTTTTTTGACGCTAACATTTCCCTTTCCCCCACATAATCTTCACCTTGTCAGAATTTTCCTGCATATTTATTATAATTTTTGGGTAAATCTGTCTTGTTGTTGATTTTGGGTGGGCAACTATGTTATGTACAAGTCTGCTTGCCTCGAAAACCATCCTCTCAACCTTATTATCGGTTGCCCCTTCCTACTCTTGCAACTTTGACAACCAACTACTTTCGTATTCCTAACTTGATGTGCGCTTTATTGAGTTTAACTCGCTCTTAAAGTTAATGTTGTTCGGTGCTGAATGGAGATGAATAAATAAGACGACTGGCTGGCAGAGTCGCCCTTTTGGGCGAAGAGGATGCGTGCGTGAGCACAATTTTTTGTTTTTTTTTCCTTAGTGACGGCTATGATTTTATTTAATATTTATGACCGAATTTGTCAGTTACAGAATGCACAAAAATTATTGCAAATTCTTCGAGAGTATTTAGTTTTTGTTTTGCCCTAAGCAGTTCGTTGGAGTTGGGAAAACTTAACTGGTTTGAACTAAGTTTAAGGTTTGTGTTTGAAACACTTTTTGATATTGATAAAGTACTTTATAAACTCTCAAAATAGTTTCGATTAAGGTTCAGATTTCGCTGGCACTCAGATATGCTAAATTTGTGGTGTTAAAAAATAAAAATAGAACAAAAGTAACAGAAGTGGTGAATAATTTAAAGAAGGAACGCTGTGCCACTTAGATACGTGCTATTTTCTTATGAAATTGCTTGTTGCATGAATGTGTGAGGACAATTCACTATAAAGTCGTTCTATGTAAAGTGATTCCATGACATTGTTGGACATTTTCATTCAGAAAGAAGAAATTGAAAATTGATAAAAAAAATAAGAAAAAATCCTGGGAGGGCTGTTTTTTCAAGAATGATAACAAACATTTTTTTCTCAAATATATTTAAAAAAATTGTTTCTCAAAAATATTAAAAAAAAAATTTTCTTAAAAATATTAAAAAAAAAAAATTATATAAAGTACATTTTATTCCCTGAAATTATCTTTTTCCTAGCATCTAATTAAGAAAAATATTGTTTTATTAAAATTTTAATAGATTCAAACATATACTTTTTTCCTAAAATTTCAAAAATATTAAAAAAGAAAATTTGTATAAAAAGAAAGAATAAGAAAAACATTCTTTTGTTAAAATTTTAAGAGATTAAAAAATATACTTTTTTCTTAAAATATTAAATATTAAAAAAAATATTTTTTCCTTAAATAGTTTTGTTAATTTTTGTTTTTAATTGTTTTTTTAACTTAGCTTTATTTTATACAACTATCTTCTCTTTGAACTGCTGCCATTGCTGCCTGTTGATGGTCAAATTAATTAGTTAAAAAATTTTTTTTTATTTTTTTATTTTTTTTAATTAAAATTTGTTAATAATTTAAAAAAAGGTTATTTTTTTCTCAAAATTTTTCATGTTTTAATCTATAATATTACAATATTATCTTCTACTCGAACTGCCTATGCAATTAGGGTTGTTGGTGGTCATATTAATTAATTAAAAAAATTCTTTTGTTAAAATTTTAAAAGATTTTTAAAGAATTTTAAAAGAGTAAAAAAAAATGTTTTCTTAAAATTTAAATATATTAAAAAAAAATTTCAGAAAAAAAAATTTTTAAGAAATTTTCAAAAAATAATAATAATAATAAAGAAATAATAATAAATTTGTTAATAGTTAAAAAAAAGGTTATATTTTTCTCAACATTTTTCATGTTTTAATCTATAGTATTGCAATATTATCTTCTACTCGAACTGCCTATGCAATTAGGGTTGTTGCTGGTCATATTTATTAATTAAAAAAATTCTTTTGTTAAAATTTTAAAAGATTTAAATATATTAAAAAAAATTTCAGAAAAAAAAAATTTTAAAGAAATTTTAAAATAATAATAATAATAATAAATAAATTAATAATAATTATTTAAAATAATAAGAAATTTAAGGAAATACTAAACAAAAAACTAAATAAAAAAAATTCAAAAATAAAAGAACAAAAAATATATAAAAAAAAGTTTGATTAAAAAAAAATTTTTTTTAAACAAAACAATTTATATAATTATTTAAGTAAAAAAATTAAAATAAAACATATTTTATAAATGAACTACTTAAATAAAAATATTTTTTTAATTTTTAACCCTTTTTTTAAAAAACACATTTTTTTAGAGAATTTTTTAAGAAAAAATTGTTTTTTAATAAAAATTATACCTTATTCGTAAAACTATCTTTTCCTCATTTTCATTTTTTTAGTAATTAAAACAAAAATTATACTTTACTTAAAATTTGTTTAATAAATACTGTTATTAATTTCAAAAGTACATTTCTTTCCTAATTTTTTTTTATAATAGTTCGTTTCATTTTATAATATGACCTCCTTCTCGAACTGTCTACCAATTGCTGGATATTGGGTGTCATATTTATGTATTAATAAAAATTATTTTTTTTTCAAAATTTTTGCTATATAAAAATTATCTTTTATTCTATAAAATTATCTCCTCTAATTGTTTATGAATTTTTTTTAAATTTATTTTTTTATTATATAAAGAATTTATTTTATTCTAAAAATTATCTTCAAAAAAAAAAAAAAATTTATTAATTTTTTTTTTGCCAAAAATTTTTTCATTCATCCTTTTTTATTCTACAAAATTATATTCTATATTCTATTATATTCCTTTTTCCTAAAGTTATGTATCTCCTCTAATTGTCTATGCTTTTTTTAATTTCTTTTTTTATAAAAAATATGATTTATTCCATAAAATTATTTTCCAAAAAATATTAATAAAATGTTTTTTCAAACATTTTTTCATTCTATTCTTTCTTATTCTATAAAATTATATCCTAATAAATATGTTATTAATTTTAAAAAAATTTTCTTAAATTCTTTCTAAAGTTTTTTCTTAAATTGTTCTTTTATAAAAGGTATTTTTTCTTCTATAAAGTTATCTTCTAATATAAATAAGTTATTAATTAAAAATTTGTTTTAAAATTTTTTGTTCTTAAGTTTTTTTTATAAAAAGTATGTTTTTTTCTATAACATTTTTTTTTTCTTCTCGAAAACTATTTTCTTCTGCCTATCCACTGCTCGATGTTGCTGGTAGTATTTATTAATTTAAACTCACACGCTCGATTTACACTTAAATCAACTTACGTACAATACAAAAATATACCCACAATTTAAATTACACTGGCACAAGTTTGCAATGTAATTTGAAAACGCTTCACTAGCTTGGGCAGTGTGCATGAATTCTCCAATCGTCCTCAGTCCGGTCTATTCGCGAATATTTCGGAGCCACCACATCTTTCGCCGTCCTAAGCCACGCTTTCCTTCTATTTCTCCTTCGATTATATTTCGGAGTGGCTCATATTTAGTACCTCGAATGTTGTGTCTCAAATATGCCGCTTTTTTGGCGCTTGATAGTCAGCAGCAATTCTCATCCTTTGTGACACCTTCTGCGAACTTTTTCATTTGTGATATGATGAGTACAGAGAATTTTAAGTAAACGAAAATGGCACCACATCGCGAAAGTTTCTATTTTCTTCACTGCTGCGACTTCCAGCGTCTCTGCTTCTACTCCATACAAACCGCAGTTTCATATTCAATTCGCGGTTGGTTAGAACTTTCATGTAAATGTCCACGTTATTTAAGGTAATCAGGCTCCATCAAATACAACTTGTAAGGAGAGGTTTCGACGCTTCCAAAGTGACAATTTCGACGTGAGTAATATGGATCGCGAAGATGCACCGAAAATATTCGAAGATACTCAACTACAAAAATTATTGTATGAAGACGGATGTTGAACCTCGAGCCCTTCATGATATGTCTAAAGAGTTGGATGTTGACAGATCAATCGTCGGTAAACGTTTGCATTGCAGAAAGCAGGTAACAGGGTGCCACATCAATGGAAGGAGAGTGATACCGAGAGATGTTTGATGACGTGTGAGATGCTTCTTGAACGGCAGAAAAGTAAATGTTTTCTGCATCGCATCGTCACTGATGATGAAAAATGTATCTACTTGTACTATCTACTAAGCGTCGAAAATGTTGGAGCCTGCCAGATGAACCCGGTCCATCGACAGCGAAACAAAATATTCATGTTTCAAAGGTTATGTTGTGCATCTGGTGGGAGAGGAGGGGTGTCATCTATTATGAGCTCCTTAAACCATTTGAAACCATCACTAGCGATCGTTACCGACTGGAACTAATGCGTTTGAATCGAGTTCTCAAAGCAAAGCGACCGGACTGAGACGGTAGACATGACAAACTGATTTTGCTGCATGGCAACGCCAGGCCACAAGCTGCTAAATCGGTCCAGAAATATTTAAGGGGACTGAATTGGGAACTCTTGTTCCACCCGCAGTATTCCCCTCACATTGCGCCTTCGGATTACCATCTGCTCCGATCAATGCGAGAGATTCACTTGGAAAGCGATTCACTGCTTACGAGAGCGGCTCAATGAATGGATTCAGTCGAAAGCACTCGAATTTTGCGGCAGAGGAATCCGTATGCTGCCTGAAAAATGGAGTAGAAAGGACGGAAACTTATTTGCATTGGGTATGGGAATCACATTCTTTCAGCTTCAATATGAAATAAAGTAGAGTTGTAGTTTTGACAGCACAGGAGTTATGCATTTTCTTTTTGTTTGAAAATAGTCCCCAAGCCAAAATTTACGAAATTATCAGCGGCCGCCTCTCGGTAGGCAATGGCAAATCTCCGAGTGTATTTCTGCGGTGAAAAAGCTCTTCTTAAAAAATCAGCTGCGTTTGAAGGTGGAATAAAACTGTAGAAAAAGGTCTAGAGGCAGTCCCCAAACAGAAGAAGGAACGCTGCCAAACACACCAAATATGGGTCGTTAACCCTTTCGGTACGGAAAGCCGCTAACGGAAATACAAATTATTTTATATGTTTAATAGTTGCAATGGGTGAAATAAAAGTCTTTTGTCCCATCAAAATTGTAGGTATCTTCAAACATTGCCGGGACATATAAGTCCCGTTCGGACCGAAAGGGTTAAAGATGTCTGGTGGAAAATGGTCGGTACTTTTTTCCTTCTAAATGCCCTTATGTTGATTTTTGTTTTTCTTTCTGGACTTATTAAGTTATATGTATGAAGTTGAATGCATAATAAGAAACTATATAACCATCACAATAATATTAAATTCAAATGTTAATTAACTTTAAAATAGAGCACACAACAGGTTAAGAATTTAAGAAAAGTAAATCCATACACGGCAAGGATTTACACGACAATTTATGGAACTACATATGAATGTATTTGTATTCATTAATATTAAATAATTGTAGAAATGTGCAAAATATGAAGTCTTATTACCATCACTCATACATACACACATATACACACACATTTGAGTACAATGAATGCAAGCGAGTGCATTCTATTCATAATCATAATTCCCTGCGGGTTATGATATTCCAATTGCATTATCTTGCAAAATTTATGTGAAAATTAAATTATACTCAGATGTATAAGCAACAACAATAACAATAATGACGATTATAACAATAGCACATGTTAAGTGCAACAATTACCCGCATTCATGCATTGTGTGTGTGGACGTGGATACTACATTTTCGCTCATATAAATTTGCACCATCTGCATGTATGTAGGTATGTGTGCATGTGTACGTGTAACGTAAACAAATGTGGTTAAATGACTTAGAAAGGAGCAAACCGCATACAAACAAATACATATGCGCGTAAGTCGGTGTGTGCTTACAATAAAATACATAACGGCACTTGTGAAGTTATGCTTGGGTACGTAAATGCACTAGAATTGGCTGCCACACTGGTTGCACTGGTGAGTCGCTTATTGCAGGCAAACTTCAAATGTGAAAATTTAATTAATAACAAAGTTATTAACTTGAATGAAGGATGCATGCATTTGTAAACAAATATACTCAGTTTTGCTTATGTATTCATACTGAACTTCCACAGGTAATTAAATAAGTGTGTGCCTGTGTGGGTGCGTACGATTGTAGTGTGTACGCATGATCTGGTTTACATTAAGTAAAGTCTTAATAAATTATATTCTGTGAATTTCGTCGTATCTAATGGGATTTTATCTATTACATTACAATATATATATTGTATATATATTAGGGCGGGTGGATTTAAAAATCGCTCATTGCTCTGTGAAAATCGTATTCTAGGGATCAAAATAAGAAACTTTGCCGAAGGAACTATACCTCTAAAACGAATTCTGATGTCCCCCAATTTGGGTCGAACGAAAAATCCCACTTTGACCCATTTAGAGTGCTCCAATCGATTCCAAATGTATGACCGATCCCCCCACTAACTTTGGACGGCCGATCCACCCATGCCAGTGGCACACCCCCTGGAACTCCCCTGAGGGGTTCCCCATACAATCACTTCAAAATATCACCATTTTTGGCCTTTACATGAGAAAAGAAACTAAAAAGTTCGACCCAAATTGGGGGACATCAGAATTCGTTTTAGAGGTATGGTTCCTTCGGCAAAGTTTCTTATTTTAATCCCTAGAATATGATTTTCACAGAGCAATGGGCGATTTTTTGCCTCCCCACAAAAGAAACTGAAAGTTCGACCCAAATTGGGGGACATCAGAATTCGTTTTAGAGGTATGGTTCCTTCGGCAAAGTTTCTTATTTTGATCCCTAGAATATGATTTTCACAGAGCAATGGGCGATTTTTTTGCCTCCCCACAAATCGAACCGGCCTAATATATATATATATATATATATATACGCATAATTAATTGGCGCGTACATTGTCGACCACCAAATGGGGTTCCAAAAATGGAAGACTTTCTCCAAAATATCATCTGCTTCATCACACAAAAAGTTTCTCATAAAACGCTTAATTCTCCAACTAGCGTGAAAAAACTATTACCTAACTGCTACTAAACTGATAATAAGGTGTATATCCCACAGGAAGGAACACAAATTCAGTCAGAAATATTAAGCCACCACTATGAAAAAACAAAGTTAAGAGTTAAAAAGAGAGACCTCCCTTACGAAAGGTAATTACATTTTTTTATTTTTTGTTTTGTTGGGTGAGGTAGGTTTCAAAATGCCTTCGCACTTATAGCGACCGTCATCAACTGCACCGAATGGTGTAGCCACTAAAACAATATCTCCTCCTCTTCTGGGGAGACTCCCTCCCCGGAACTACTTTGCATTACTTCGGGAAGGTCCAGAACGATGGACCAATACTAATCACCCACGTCTGGGTCCTTCATATTTGTAGCCAGCTTCATGCTATGGGCTTGCCTTCTAATGTCTCTGAGCCATCGTACCAGTGTTGTGTGTAGCATGCTCGCAGGCTCCTCTCACATGGGCGTATGGATGTTGTACGCTATCGGGGCTTCTTTTGCATCTGCAGCAAAGAAGATGTTGCCGTCGTGAGCACATGACTCGAGTGTCGTGATTGGGAGCCTTCCAGCGAGGACTCAAGCCGCGTCGTCTGATAAGGTCATTACATGGGATTGGATTAAATTAGACTAGACCAACTATATTAGAAAGTCTGGTGCTACAGAAAGGGAGAATATATACTATGGAGAATATGCAATGGGAATCTTCCTTTGGCATATCTCACGCTCTAACAATGTACATATCTGCGGAAGCTTTAATGGAGGGCCTGGATTCAACTGGTGTGGAATCTGCTATTAAACCCTCTATCGGCAGCCTATTAAATTGTCGAATAGCGATGTGCGAATAGGCGTCCAGTACAATCTCCAAAGAGGCAAACACAGGTACTCCACAGGGAAGAATACTCTCGCCTCTTCTATTGAACTTAGTGATAAATCAGATGCTCAATAAACTCGGGACTAGAGAACCGAAATGGACGGCATATGTTGCCGCCTTGGCTGTTATCATCTCAGACATTTATCCACAAACTATGAGTGAAATACTCACAAGGACATTTAGAGGACTCTACAAATCGACGGATTTTTTCGGAGTGAAAGTAAATCCAGATAAGACGGACGCAGTACCGAATGGGTTGGAGCGTGACTACCACTCTGAAGTCGTAAGTGCGAATCTCCATAAAACACCAAAATTATAGGAAACGTTTTTTTCTAATAGCGGTCACCTCTCGGCAGCCAAAGGCAAGCCTTCGAGTGTATTTCTGCCATGAAGAAGCTCCTCACAAAATTTTTATCTGCCGTTCGGAGTCGGCATAAAACTGTAGGTCCCTCCAGTTGTGAAACAACGTCAAGACGCACACCAGAAAGAGGAGAAGGTCGGCCAAACATCCAAAAAGAGTGTATATTATATGTATATTAGATCAGAGTTTGCACTAGATTAAATAACTCTTAGAGCAGGATGCAAGTCACCTAGCCACTGCGACCAATAACTAATTCCTTCATGGTTTCATGGTTTAGATCTTCCATAATCTACGTACTGTTTTTTGCCGTTTAGTTTGTATGTTTTTTGGTACAGGGATTTACTGCGGATTGTCAGAGCAGCAAACTTGACCTGCCCTTTTCCTGTACTCACCGTGACCAGGTATCTTTATTAGCTTAAAGTCCGTTCTAGAATGTGATATTTACTCATAATTTAAGACCTTCACCACATGGTCAAAATAGCTATGGTGGTCCGCTGTGGTTAACGCTCCAATGCAAAGTAAGAAGAAGACCTTCTTTATCTTTATTTAACTTCATGGGCTTTGAAGGTAAAGTGTGCTGCCATGTTGGAGTTGTATTCACTGCCTGCATGCGTCTCAGGCATAGTTGCATGGCGTTCGCTTTAGTTTGCAAATCAGAGTATATAGAAATCCCAAGATTATATACCACATACCTCTCTCTGATATTCTGGCTAGCAATTGAATCTTTGCATAATCTATACGACTGTCCAACTGAGACTAAGTTCAATATTGTCCCAATGGAACCAATTTAGAAAAGAGTCTTGAAAATTGTGTGCCAAATTAAATATCGGGTGTCATGGGCCTACAATGTTAATACGAGCTCCTTGTTTTTGGTTTATTGTAATGAAGGTAACCTAGTTTTTTACCTTGTGTATTTTCCTCTAAGACGAGTTGTTGATTACGTACGTGGGTTTAGAAACGCCTCGAGAGCCATACAATTGATTATTTTCTTCGTTCTGGTGATGCTCACATAAGCTAGTGACTGGAGTTCATTTACCTTGGTCGCCTCTGTCTTCTTGTGTCCTTAGGTTGGCTCTACCTGTCTTCCAGCGGTTGGACGACACTTAAGCTTGGCACTGATTTCGTATGTCCAGATTGCCATCTCGGGTTTGATAGCTTCAAACCTACTCATAAGCTTTCGAAAGAATTCCATATGAGCTTGGCATCGACGATTATCCGCAGATATTTTACTTATTTGGCGAGAGTTGCGTCCTTAGGCTAGTTTAGGCTAGTATAAATGGCGAGGGCTTACTTCGAAAAAGTACCAACTTCGTCCATTGTGATGCCATATAGAGAAAAAACAGAGGAGAAAGTACAAAAAAAGAACCGAACAAGGGGCGAAGAAGGAAAAAAAACTAGTAAAAAGTCGAGACGAGAGCAGGGTAGCTGAGGAGAAGGTGCTGAGATGATGCCACCTCATCTTCAAGACAGCTTCTATAGAAAGGACTTGAGGCAACCCCGAGGTCTCGCCGCATGGATACCTAACAGACAATGCCCGGTAAAGACACTCACCACATTTTTGATAGCTACGGCTTTGTAAGCCGCAGAAGTTCCTTCGAGCGCCACCGATCTATCCGTGGCCAGAAGGATCTCGCGAGTTTGCATATCTGCGCACTAACTCAGTGCTTACTGAGTTGACGCGAGGCCCATCTTTTCAGTGGCAGACCACAGGCTCCCTAGGGACCACCAATCCTCTCAATTCGAGAATCTCCTGTCTGTGTCTTTACTCCTGGAAGAAATGCTTCGAGAGGTTTTAACAGTCATGCGTTACTTAGTGCAATGCTTACTAAAGTATCTAATTCTAAATCGGACAAATATATAATATTTTGGGAGAGATAACTTGACGTTTCGAGCTTTCTACCCCTAAAGCTTCCACAATAATGATTATGTTAAGTCACATAGAGTGGATGCCCAACACACAGTTTTCTATTCTGACCATTCAAAACCGTAATTTGATTACCCTATGGAGCCTGATCAGATTACCTTGGGTCTACAATTGGCTTCATAACCGTAATTTTGTCTTAACTTTCGCAGAAATTTTTTAGCTCATAAACTCAAAAAAAGGTTGTCAAAAAAGTCTTGCAGTATTTCCGCAAGCTTGTCTTTGCAAGCGCGTAGTTCTAGTTGTATTCGTCGCATCGGTTCACGCTAGAGCTTTTTGGAAAGCTCTTTTCACGTGCTAACACGTGTTTGATTAATTGCTGTTTGCTTTTAGTCGTTCGTGAGTTATAGCGTCGCAAACATGGAGCAAAATAAAGAGAAAATACGGCATATTTTACAGTACTACTACGATAAAGGCAAAAATGCATCTCATGGTGCCAATAAAATTTGTGCAGTTTATGGACCCGATACAGTTTCCATTTCCACCGCACAACGATGGTTTCAACGTTTTCGTTCTGGTGCAGAGGTGATCGAAGATGCGCCACGGTCCGGAAGGCCTGTCGTCGAAAATTGCGATAAAATCGCTGAATTGATCGAAAGAGACCGGCATAGTAGCAGCCGCAGCATCGGCCAAGAGCTGGGCATGAGTCATCAAACCGTTATAAACCATTTGAAGAAGCTTGGATTCAAAAAGGGTGCCACACGACTTGACGCAAAAGAACATTTTTGCCCGTATGGATGCATGCGAATCGCTTCTGAATCGCAACAAAATCGACCCGTTTTTGAAGCGGATGGTGGGATTGGCAGGGAATCATCCACTATGAGCTGCTCCTCTATGGCCAAATGCTCAATCCGGACCTATACTGCCAACAACTGGACCGCTTGAATGTAGCACTCATGCAGAAGAGGCCATCTTTGATCAACAGAGGCCGAATTGTCTTCCATCAGGACAACGCCAGGCCACACACATCTTTGGTGACGCCGTATAGTCCAGATCTCGCACCAAGTGATTATCACCTATTTCTGTCCATGGCGAACGAGCTTGGTAGTCGGAAGTTGTCCTCAAGAGAGTCCTGTGAAAATTGGCTCTCCGAGTTTTTTGACAATAGGGAAGTGAGCTTCTATAAGAGGGGCATTATGAAGATGGCATCTCGTTGGGAACTCGTCATCGAACAAAACGGCGCATATTTGACTTAAATCGCATTATTATAACCAATTTTATGAACAATTGAAAATTCAATAAAAATACCTCAAGACTTTTTTGACAACCTTATATTTCGAGGCTGTATTTGCTTTAAGAGAGAAATTTCTATGTAAAAATGTACTGATGGCCTTTGGAAGCTTAAGATATGTGGCAATTAATAGAGATACGATATTCGTTAATTTTCCCGAGTCCGGACTTCCGCATGAATTAGAAATTATAATTCTAGAAAAGAAAAATTACGAAGCTTTTCGACAGCTAATCGGAATACTTACGCCCAGGTAAATAACCTGTAGACTTTGAGAAAAATTGAGTGCGATTAACATTTTCAGCATGGAAATTTAAGTTCAAGCACACTGGACTCGATATCTACTGATGACATACAATTAATTTTTGTTTAATGAATACATTTTTTCTAAAATCCATCGCTCTCAGCCGGCACTATAAATTTCTAGGGTTCTCCATATTTCACTATTGTTGTAATTAACCATACATTCGACCGATATGCCATCTTTGTCTACAGAAACAGAAAGCACAAATTGCTGGGATCCACGCGTTTTGTTAAGTTGGCAATGCGCACTAAATTTCCAGTTGACAGGCATCTGTTTAGTCGACCAGATCCTAAAGCAGAAGTAGCAGCGCATAAGAAACAGCACTACACCTAACTATTGCTTACCAGACTGACAGTAATCCCCTAAAGTATGCTTTCGCACGACTTCCGTAAATCGATTATGTAATGCATTTGTGTTTTCGTATTTTGGGTAAAAGGAATAGTTTGCTTGGTATTAGTGCGTTCCAGTACTGCCATTTTAATTAATATGTCAAAAGGAAAATTTACTACCAAGATGCTGGCAAGTGCTTGCCTACCAATCTGGGTATCACACACACATGCTCAAACATATGAATATACACACATACTCGTGCATATATGCGAAAAGCCTCCTGCATGAAAGCCTGAAGTAGTGACAGAGATTTGCAGTGCATCCTGAGTATTAGTTTGTCAATGGCGTGGTAGTCCACTTATGACTGCCTTTTTCTTCGTAGATATGTAGCAAAGGTAGCAAAAAGAGCATTTTAATGAAAAAAGTATGGACAAATTTATGCTTAAAAAATACACCGAACTAAACTTTAATTGAGCAAGTCAAGATATTTCGGTTTGTACTCAGATTTCTATTATTATTTTACCCAAATACTTAAAGTGTGTGGTATGCATTATATGATCAGTTTTTTATTTATTTATTATTCTTATTTTCTTATTTATTATTCTATTTATTACCTAGGAAGTACCGTCTAATTCACTATCTGAACAAATGACAGTTTTGCATTGTGTGGCCTCGTAATGTCTCAGAGAAAATTTACGCTGCTTACAACAAAAGAAAAGGCTGACATTCTGAACTAATTAAATGCGGAATGTGCCCTAATACATTGGCTACAGGGTCCGGCACTCGAAGCGTAACCAATTAAAAAGTCCATAAATTTAGTTTGGAAAATAACTGTTATTCAATTCAAGGTAAAAAATGTGTGAAAATAATACAAAATTAAGAATCAATTTACTTTTGCTCGATATGACCACCTTTTGCCTTGACTATGGCCTTGAGAAGGTCCAGAAACGAATCGTAAGCAGTCCGAATGTGACTAGCGGGTATTTTCGCCCTCTCGCGGTCAATGGCCTTTTTCAGCACCTCGAGACTGATACATCTTTTAATTCGGACCTTGCTCTGCAAAAAGGGCCAAAGAGAAAAATCCATCGGATTTACGTCTCGTGAATTTGAGAGCCATTGTGTGGACGTTATGAACTTCGGAACGTTGTTTTTTTAGTCATTATTGGTTCACTCGGACTTTGTGAGACGGTGCCGAGTCCTATTGAAACGTCCATGGCCTGCTGCGGAAATGTTTGTCTGCCCACGGCTTCAAAACAATCTCCAGAATACTTTCCCGGTTGACGCCAGGCTTGGAGTGCGCCCATCTGCGGTAATAGCGGCCCAAACCATTACATGTGGCGTGTGCTACCTTCTGGTGGTCAATCGATGACTCCAATTCTCGTACCAACGGTCGTTCATACCCTATCGTTTTGGGAGTTTACGAATGTTCGGAAGTTGACCGTTTTCGGCCGAACGAAACAACTCCTTCGGTCTCTCAAGTCTGCCTTTTTGCTGTTTTGGTGTGAGATCATGCGCCTTTGGATCTTGTAAGGCTCGACTCTGAGATCATTTTGCAGTATGCGGCGGATGCTACGGCCAGATATTTTCAGTTCTTTCGCCATTTGAATGGCACTTCGTCGGGGATTTCGCTCAAGTCGCTTCTTCACTTTTGAATCATTTCATGTGACCACCTCCATGACGTTTCGCGATGCTACCAGAGCTTCAGAGTTCCTGCGTGCGTTCTTACTGATAATGCTCCATGCCCTACAGGAGAAGGCGAGTTAAAGAGGGACGACGGCCAAATATCGGTAATGTGTTTTCCTCCAAACTGTCAAACTGCCTGTTTCCCCCATTGTTTCGTCTTAAGTTACATTGATGTTTGTGGAAAAACTATCGAGGAGCTACTGCAAAACATCGACCTGAAAAATGCAGATTGCCCTTTTTTGCTATTATCTACATGGGATGCTCTTATATACTATATAATTGGCACGTACGCCATTTTTGGGTGCTTGGCCGAGCTCCTTCTCCTATTTTTGGCGTGCATCTTGATGTTGCTCCACAAATGAAGGGACCTACAGTTTTAAACTGACTCCGAACGGCAGATATTTTTATGAGGAGATTTTTCATGACAGAAATACACTCGGAGGTTTGCCATTGCCAGCTGAGGGACGATCGCTATAAGAAAAGTGTTAATTTTGGTGTTTCATCGAGATTCGAACCTACGTTCTCTCTGAATTCCGAATTGTAGTCACGCACCAACCCATTCGGCTACAACGGATGCTCTTACTGTAACTTCATTTCTTAGAGCAGTTTGTCTTAATCGGGAACTGCAATTGGGCACTTACTTCTCAGATACTTTGTCTTTAGAAGGCGATTCGTAGCCTTTCATTTTCAACTTCGCAAATGGAGTTATATAATTTGCACATAGCAGCTTGTTGTATTTGATCCGCAGCATGCATCGTTTTTGTCATTAGAAACTCGTCAATTGGTCTTAGAGCTCATCATAGCTGAAGATTCAGAGGCCTCGTTACCCACGTGTCCCGGGACCCATGTTAGCATGAGGATATAATGTCCACCGACATTGTTTAGCCTGGATTTACAGCACTCCACTACCCTTGATGTGGTTGAGGGGCTGTCTAAGATCATGAACGCAGCTTGGCTATCGCTGCAGACATATTTAGATCTGCCTCTCCATCTGTTTTCCACAACAAAGTTCATCGCTTCTTGAACAACATACACCTCCTTTTGAAACACGGATGCATGCATTCCAAGAACAGAGTGCAGTTTTGTCCCGCTGGATTCCACGTAGACTCCAGAGCCGAAGCCGTGCTCGCTCCTGGAACCCTCCGTGAAAATGCGAAAACTGTGTTTGCCGGGCTTATTTTCAGAGTTTGACCACAAATGAGCCTCTGGCAACACCACACTGAATCTCTTTTCAAATATGGCTCTTGATGGCATGGAGTGAAGGGGCAAGGGGTCAAGGGGCATGGGGAGAATCGTTGCATCAAAGGATATGCCTTCTCTCTTTTCCAATGCCGGACAGGGCCCGTACCACTTCCCATTGTATTTCAACCTGCAGATGGCCTTCAAGGCCTCTCTTTGGATGAAAGCATCAAGCGGTGGTAGACCAACCAGAGCCTGGTTGCCGGGCCTGAAGTAGTCGGAGCTTTATTAATGAAAACTTTAATGTGCTCGACTGTACCGGATATGCTAATCCAGTTTCCAATATGCTGTCCAATTTTACGCCCTAAAGAATTGCAGTTCGCCAATTCATCAGCCTGCTTATTGCCTCACTTTCTTAGTTCACTTAAATAACGGACGTCCTTCTTCTTGTCGCCAACCATCTAAGCTGATCTAATCTAATTTAATCTAATATAGTCTAAGCTAATCTAATCTATTTTCATACAGTGTACTCTCTCTTAAGTGGACACCTAAGGGACTGAAAAATTTGCACGCTTATGGGAGATGTCCGCTTATGAGAAAAGTGTAAAAAAAAGTTAATTATATTTTATGGGAGGGCTAACGTGTTTTGAGATGGTTGTCCGCTCAAGAAAAAAATATTTAAAAAAATTCTTAACAATTTGTGGTGTGTACTGAAAAAAGTGTCCGCTTATGAAAGATGCTCGTTAGGATAGAATGCATTCTCTTTTCACATATAATTTAATCCTGTCTAGTCATGCCTTAAAATTCACTAAAAAGGTATCACTTCAGTAAGGGTGGATAGCCCAGGAGGAAATTCAAATTTGCTTGCTATGTAGAGCCTCACTGTACTGAAGATGTAAGCACATACCTCATAACTATACTCTAATGCCTGTAAATATATACTTATTAGGGATGCACATTTTTTTCACCTACAGTATCTCGCCATTACGACACCGGAGTCCCGAAAATTCGTTATTTTGCAACAGCGTAAGATTTATATATATATATATAATATATAAAGAGAAGCTTTCCTATTACATGATAAATAATAAATAAATGGGCTTTAACCATCCGTTGGTCACCTTTTTCAAAATCTTCGGTTGGGCATCCAGGTCTGGAATTTTTTCGTCCTGTTGGAGGATTCGTTTTTAAAGTTTATAAGCATAAATCGATGGAAAATTAAATTTTAGGCAGCTACCTGGAAGGTTAAGTTGTTAGCTGTAATAGAAAAATGTTCAATTCAAGTGTAAAGTCGGAAAAGTCTGGCCAGACTCGGGTGCCCAACGAAAGGGTTAATAACTTTTTGATATTAGAAAGAATACAAAAACGTTTAAACAAGTCATTATTTGCTATGAAACCCATTTTTTCGTTCATTTCATATGTTTTGTAAGAAACCGAAAATCCCGGGATTGTTAAAAAATAAAACTCGGGATTGAAAATTTGTTAACAAATAATAACGAAATTTTCGAGACTTGAAAAAAACGGAAGTCCCGGGTTCCCGATTTATTCGGGACTGAAATAATACCGAAATCTCGGTATCCCGACTTTTCGGGACTTGACAACACTAGCACGCATGCACATGCACACCTAATGCGTCGTATTTGTTTGACATCAATTTGCTTTTTATCATGCCGATGTAAATCGATTGTCACAATATTAATATTTGCTGAAAAGAAATTTTCATTTTGCAGATAACAAAAGTGAGCCGAAATTATTTAGATTCTATGCATGTAGGACATTTGCATGCATCCTGGCTTTCTCGAATTGCTAGGCGACATTGTTGTGCGCATTAACCTTGTTGTTTATGATTGCTTATGTGCACGCGTGTGTGTGCTCGTGTGTGTGCATCTAACTACATATTTGCTGAAAATTAAGCACAGAAACAAATCAAAATAAGCCAAAAGCAAAATACTCGTATTTGATTGTTGAAATTTGTATTGTGTGGCCTTACGTGGTACTATATATGCGCATACTATGCTTACATATGTACGCATAAGTGTGCGTATATTTACTTATGCTATGTTTGCTAGCTGAAGCAGCAAGTTAGTTTGTGCTGTTGCAATCAGCCACTCCATTTAATTTCGCTTTATTTCGTTTCATTGCTATTCCAGTACGAGTTGCTGAACTGAGCTCAGGGTTCTCTGCTATTTTAAAACAATGCTGCAATTCCGTACGATCGAGTTTATTGACTTTGAACTTTTGCCGTTTGTGGCATTTGGGGAATATTTACTTGTATTTGTGAATTTAAGGATATATAAACAAACGTGTATATATGTGTGTGTGTGCATGAACTATACTTCTAAGCTGCCCATATGCATGATTGCTTATTTGTTAACATGCAAGGGTATGTATATATATATATGTCTATGTGTTTGTGTGGCTCAACATCGCCTTGAGTGTAAAACAAATTAAGTTGTTAAACTTAACGTTACATCACTCACTTGACAGCTTGCCACAACTGACGAAACTGTCATTCTGTCAGTGCATAAAGTTGCCATTATTACTTTGATATTTGTTTGTGTGTTGTGCTTACGTGCAGCGACAGATGCTTGCCGTAACGAGGGGCTTGTGGAATAACCCAGAGAAAGGGTTAAATAAAGAGCGATGCAAAGGATATGATAAGCAATGTAAGTATGTATGTATTTAAGGCACAAATATATGTATTCGTACTATGGTGCTTAGCTATGGCTGCACTAAAGTTTTGGCGAATTTCCCACCCAAGAAATAGTTTTGGGTTTCAAACGGAAATAAATTAGAGGCAAAGAATTTACAATTTAGGTGGCCTTTTGTTTATTTTAATAAATATCATTATTTTTTTCAGTGATGCACAACAACAACAAACGTTCACTAAAACAAACATGAGAAGACAATCGGTAGAACCTCCTTCGGCTGGATAGTCTGTATATTAAATTCCATCCAAGGTGTATGGGAATTTCCCCCCAGACTATAATAACCACTGCCTTCAAATCGAATATCTGGTTCTTTTAGTGAAATATAAATATCCATATATTTCCAATGGGCTTCAGATTTTGATAAACTGACCGCACACTCCAAATTTTGCGCAGTATTAGACTTTAACCGTCATAAAACAACTGCTCCTAACAAACCATTCTGATTCGTAATATTTCATCGTTTTAGCACTTAAATGTGTTTTTTATCCAAGACATCCCCCAATTTTCTATGCCTACCAGCGGAAAATTTTAGGGTTGCCAGCTTTGGTGGTAGGTCAGATGATCTTCGAAGCGATGCCCTGAAAAACACAACTTGAGTTGAGTTCTGTTTCCGGAAAGTCCTGCTATGCAATGAGTGTAAAAATATTTAAAAAAAATAAAAAAATAAAATAAAGTACAATAAAATTAACGGAGATTAAATAAAATAAAACGAAAGTAAACCAAGTAACACAACAAAACAAAAAAAACAAATCGAAAGAAATTAAAATAAAGGAAATGCTAAAAAATTTAAGTAATGAAAAATAAGTTAAATTTAATTAATTAGAAAATATCAAAATTAAACAAAATTAATCTAAGTTAAAAACAAAAAAATTAATAAAGTAAAATAAAATAAAAAAAACCCAAAATAAAAAAATAATTAAATAGAGATAAATAAAAAGTGAATTTAATTAAATTAATAAGAAAAAACTAAAACGAAACAAAATTAAAGACAGATATAAAAGTAAAAACTGAAATAAAATAAGTAAAATAAAAAATAAAAATACCCCAAAATAAAAAACAATAAAAAAGAAAAAAATAAAAAGCATATTTATATTAATAAGAAAAAGATATAAATAATAAAATTAAACTAAGATTAAAAAAGTAAAAAAAGAATGAAATAAAACAAAAAATAATAAAATAGAATAAAAATAAAACGTAAATTGAATTGAATTAAAATTATAATAAAAATTAAGTCAATTTAAAGAAGCAAAAGTAATTAAAAAAGTAAAAAAGAGAAATTTATTCAATGAAATATTATAAAGTAAAATGAAAACGAAACAAAATTAATCTAAGTTAAGAAAAAAATAAGGTAAACTAAATAAATTAAGAAAACAGAATAAAACAAAATTAAAAAACAAAACAAAAAACTGAGATTAAAAAAATTAAATTAAAAAAATATATGGGGAAAAAATAAAATGAAAAGCAAACTTAAGCTAAGTACAGAAAAAAAATAAAAATAAACAAAAAATAAAATAAAATAAGAAAATCATAGTAGAATAAAAAAAAAAAAATGTAATTAAATTAAGTGGAAAAAATCGAAATAAAACAAAATTAAATTCCAGACAAAAATAACTTAAGTAAACGAATAAAAGTTTAATAAAATTAAATAAACCAAAAACAAGGAAAATATATAAAAAAAAAAAAATAAATAAAAAAAATATTACATTAATGAACCCGAAAAAAATTAGACTAACGAAATAAAATTAAATAAAAATGCGAAAGAAGAAAAGCAATTTAATGAAATAAATTAATAAAAGTAAATAATAAAATTAAAATTTAAGGAAAAATAAAAATTAAATCAAATTTTATTTCGAATAAAGTAATGTATCTCCGCAAGTGTTTCTCCGATTTACTTGAAATTTTGGCACAGTATTTTGGAAGTATTTTGCGTTAGAAGAGAGTAAAAAACCAAAAATCGATGCTTTGAAAATAAATCCACAAAACTCATTTAAAGTCTTCTATGGCCCAAGTTTCCCCAACTAGTCTACTTCGGATAAAGTCATGTATCTCCGTAAGTGTTTCTCCGATTTACTTGAAATTTTGGCACAGAATTTGGGAAGTATTTTGCGTTAGAAGAGAGTAAAAAGCTAAAAATCGATGCTTGGAAAATAAATCCACAAAACTCATTTAAAGTATTCTATGGCCCAAGTTTGCCCAACTAGTCTACTTCGAATAAAGTCATGTATCTCCGCAAGTGTTTCTCCGATTTACTTGAAATTTTGGCACAGTATTTAGGAAGTATTTTGCGTTAGAAGAGAGTAAAAAAAAATAAACAGATCAGAAAAAAAAAATTAATAAGAATTAATGAATGAAATAAATAGAAATAAATTAAAGTAGATTAAAATAAACTTCAATTGAATAAGCGAATATCAGATAGATTAAAAAAATTAAGTACAGTGGAGCACAAAAAAAAAAAACAAAAAAAAAATAGGAAACAGATTAAAATAAAATGAAAAGAAAACAAAATATAAATTAAAAAACAAACTTATGATTTAAAATTAAACATTAAGAAAGAATAAAATAAAATAAGACATGAGGTAAAATGACTTTAAAAATAAGAAAATTTATTAATAAAAAAAATATGATCTCAATAAAATAATATAACATTAATAAAAAAACAAAAAAATTTAATAAAAAAGTTTGGGGGAAAAAATTATTGTAAAGAAAGAAAACTAAAAAAACAACAAAACAAAATTAAATTAAATAAAAAAAGGTAAGCAAAAAAATTTAGCTTAGAAAACAAACTTCGTCAACATAGCATAAAATGAAATAAAACAAAAAAATAGGTAAAAGACCATTAAAAATAAGAAAATTTATTAAAAAAAAATGTAATTTCAATAAACTATATTAATATAACATCAAAAAACAAAATATATAAAAAAAATAATAATAATTTAATTCAATAAAAAGGTAGGGGGAATAAATTAACTAAAGAAAAATTTTCAACAAGAAAAAATTATTTAATTAAAAACGTAAGCAAAAAAATTGACTAAGAACAAAATTTCATCAATACAAAAAAAAAAAAAAAAAAAAAATAGATAAAAAAGGTAAGCAAAACATATTAAATGAATGAAAAAAAAACAAATTTTAATTCTGCCGACTCTAATAGTAATTTCACCCCAACTAAAGAAAAAATTTCATCAATAAAAAACCAAAATTAAGTAAAAAAGTTTGGGGGAAAAAGAAAACCAAACAAAATTAAATTAAATAAAAAAATATAAGCAAAAAGATTTAACTAAAGAAAAAAAATGTGTTAACATGGAATAAAATGAAAGAAAACAAAATAATTAAAAACAAGAAAATTTAATATATTTTCAATGAAATAATATAACATCAAGAGAAATTAATTTAATTCAATAAAAAAGGTAGGGGGGGAAAAAACTACACTAAAGAAACAAAAATTAAATTAAATAAAAATAGATAAGCAAAAAAATTTAACTAAAGAAAAAAGAATTGGTCAATATGAAATAAAACAAAAGAATTAAAAATAAAAAGAATTTATTAAAAACAAAAATATATAATTTCAATAAAATAATATAACATCAAGAGAAATTAATTTAATTCAATAAAAAAGTTAGGGGGAAAAAATTGAACAAAAGAAAAAGAAATAAATATAATTAAAAAAAAGCAAAAAAATTTAACTAAAGAATAAAATTAGTCAACACAACAAAAAAAAAAACAACGGAAAAAAGAAAATTAAATAAAAAGCAAGAGGCAAAAAAAAAAAATTAAATGAGGGGGAAAACAAATATTAATTTTACCTGCCTTAATAGTTGTTATAATGTTACCCTAACTAAAGAAAAGAATTTCATCAACAAAAACATAAAATATAAAAGGTAAGCAAAATAAAGTGAATTAAAGCAAAAAAAAAAAGAAAATAACAAATATAAATTTTACCCTAACTAAGGAAAAAAAATTCTTCAAAAAAAAAAAAATATATATATATGTATATATAAATAAAAGAAATAAGCAAAACACTTTAAATTAAAGAATAAAAGAAATGTTAATTTTACTTTATTAGAGCAGGTTTCGAAAACTTGTCGAAAAAATCGACTTGCCTAGCCTCGGGCTTACTAAATCAGAAAGGTATGTAGACATAAAGAAAAACACACATATATACTGATATATTTAATAAAAAATATAGAGGAAAATAAATAATTATATATATAATTGGCGCTTACACCTGTGTCGGGTGTTTTAAAGAGCTTCTCCTCTTCCCCCATTTGTGATCTGCGGCTGTTGTCATCCACGAATGGAGGGCGTTTTACGCCACCTACGAGAGGCAGATGGTTTTTTTAGGTAGTTTTTTCAAAATGTTTAGTACGCAGAAATAGCTCTACTGTTTTCACATGCATTAAAGCACATTTTTTTCAAAAATATCGATGCGAATATTTGACGGTAGTGAATGAACTACAAAGTACTCATACATGTCTGCGGAATATATTTCAAGTCGAATACAAAGAACGTGTGCCTAAAAGTCTCTACACACATAAATCATGTGAATTTATACCTTATAAACGCTATGGAAAGAACTGGTCTGAGCGAGACTGCTAGGCAACCAGTTCAACCTAACCTTTACCGAACTTGTACAGTTGATGTACGGCACTTGTCGCAACTGCCAGCGGAACGGAGTGCCTTTCTACGGATCGAAAGGAGAAAATGGGAAAGGACGCATGTTACTTCCCTACTTCACCTATACGTAGTACGCCTATTATTTCCATATAAAATATGAAGCTCATTCTGCTTATTCAACTTTCATCAGCCGATTCATAACACATTTGCTCATTGTGCAGTCGTTTGCTTCGTTAATTTGATATCAATGCCTTATTTGCTAAATAACAACAAAGTAATGCAAAACTCTCGAGTACTGCAACACTGTGGCGTTGCACACCAAACTGTTGGTAATTGTGATAATAATACAGTTACGCACTTGGGCGATGCCATCTTAGGCAAACTGCTTGCGCCGCCAACTGCATACAGCAACGCCGCAATAATAATGACAAAGTGTGACAGCGAACGTGGAAAGCAGCGCGCTTGTAAGTGAATGCCTCCAGGAAAACAGTCGCGAACGTGGGTTGACGTTCTACGCATATACCCAAACAAATAGAACATACACACACTCACGCACCCACACACATAATGCTCCGCATATGCATAGCATCATAAATTGCATTCGCGCATACGTCTACTTTGTGGGGCAGCAGCAGCTGGTGCGACATTTATAAGCGTTCGTACGCAAACTCTTTTGCATTAGTTTCGACTTACATTAAAGCACACATACATATATATATACATATGTAAGTATATGCGGTAGCACAGGCATAACTCAATTTACGCCGAACCAAATGAGTACAGACACATTCGTTAAGTTTCAATAATATCAACGATTTTCATCACTTTGTGATACTCTGCGATGCCACCATAGAGGGATCTACTCTCACAACTGTATCTATGTGACAAATTACGGCACGCATACTAAAGCACGCACACGCATACACCGAGAAGTTCATGTAGTGCATTATGCGGGCATTCATTGCGAGCCATGAGCATTAAGGTATTTGCGAGCCGCTGTGAAAATACTTGCCGCCTAACTGCGCGCCTGGGGAGGGGCGACAAATTGCGTTGCTTTGATGCCACGCAAAAATATGGCGCACAAAAAAATCGCAATGATTTGATTACTTTTCTATGATTTCGTTTATGAATGCAGAAATTGTGCAGAGACACATAGTGCCACATAGCCGCATTGCGTTGCAAGCCAGTAATTTACGCGCAAGTTTGGGGAGAGGTTTCTTCTTTTCTATAGCGCGCGAATTTAATTCGTTTTTATGTGGCATAGTTTAGCAGAAAATTATATTTCCGTTGAATGCGATGAAATGCAATATTTTTTATGTGTAGGTAAATTTTAGAAATTTTGCTGAGAAAAACCATATTTTTACACACCTGGGATTTTAGTTTTTAAACGTTAATCTGATTTTTTGCTTGTGCAGTTGATTTGGTTTGGTTTTTACTTTTAACGCAGGACTTCGCTATTCTCATTTGTGTGAGTTGCGCTATTTGGTGATAAAAAAGTTGGCATGCCTTTTCGGCGCTTTTTTGTAGTTTTCACTTTCTAACCGAAACCAAATGATTAAGCAACACGGAATAAAGGCTGTGGAGAGCTTGCAGATGAAATTTGGAGTCAAAGAAGGTGGATGCTATACCAAAGGAAATATGTTGGATTTGTTTTTAAAATGACCTGCAAATGAAAATTAAGTTAAGTTAAAATTCTTTTATTTCGCTAGTGGGGCAAGTCCCTAATCACCATTCATTTGGGACGATTGTTCTGCGTACGCTCCAAATAGCTCATAACTTCCGGACTTCGCTCAAGTATCCGCTGGAAAGCTTTCGAACATCCATTTGAGAATGAGCTAACGTGAGAAGGCAAAGCAACCCAAAATATCTGGGTACCAAACTCCCGAGTGGCAAGCGGCCGCCGTAGCCGAATGGGTTGGTGCGTGATTACCATTCGGAATTCACAGAGAGGTCGTTGGTTCGAATCTCGGTGAAAGCAAAATTAATAAAAACATTTTTCTAATAGCGGTCGCCCCTCGGCAGGCAATGGCAAACCTCCGAGTGTATTTCTGCCATGAAAAAGCTCCTCATAAAAATATCTGCCGTTCGGAGTCGGCTTAAAACTGTAGGTCCCTCCATTTGTGGAACAACATCAAAGACGCACACCACAAATAGGAGGAGGCGCTCGGCTAAACACCTAACAAAAGTGTAAGCGCCAATTATTTATTTATTTAAACTCCCGAGTGGGGTTGTGCGTTGGGCTTGAAACCGACCACATAAAAAACCTTTCAGTGAATAAAAATACTAAGCCTCCGATTGGAAGCCTAACTTTTGGTGACGATCCTTGCTTACGCATTAGGGACAACGATTTGAGGGTAAGCACCAGGAATGTTCGAACCCTCTATAGGGAAGGTGCCTCAATCCTTGTGAAATATAAAGTCGACATTATTGTACTTCAGCAGATGCGGTGGACGGGGTAGAGCTGTTCCAAAAGAGCGCCTTGTGTCGCCTACTACAGCAGTCAAGTGGATAAGCACAAGTTTGGTGTTGGCTTCGCGGTTGGCAAGAGACTTCGACATTTAGTCTTCCGGTTCACTTCGGTGAACGAGCAATTGGCCATAATTCGCATTAAAGCGAAGTTTTTCAACATAAGCCTTATCTGTGCCCATGCCCCGACGGAAGAGAAATATGACGCGGTTAAAGACGCTTTCTGTGCGCTCCTCGAACAAACATATGAGCGATCAGAAAATTCAGTCTGCACGAACAATCCTCCGACAACAGAATGAGACTGATCGACTTTGCCGCGACAAGAACCATGGCAGTTAGTAGCACCAGGCTCAAGCAGGTTCTCGATATACATAAGATCACTTGGCTGTCCCCTGATCAAAAAACGCGCCACCAAATTTTATAGACGGAAGGCACGTTTTTAGTATTCCGGACGTATATAAATACATCCGAGGAGCTAACATGGACTCGTACTATTACCTTGTCGCAGCTAAAGTCCTCATGCTTTTGTGTGCGACAAAAAGCGTGCGGAACATAGTATCGGGAAAGCATGATGTCGAAGAGCTGCAATCAAAATGGACAGCCAAAACCTTCCCTACTTGCCTCTCACTTCTGCTTTCACAAAGCCCGCTCAACACCGTGATACATGAGGAATCACATCTCTCGGTCTATACGGACTGCTGCCGAAGAGAGACTTGGCTACCGGCGCCATCGAAGGAAGAAGTGGTACGACCAGGAGTGTCGCGACGCTACTGCAGTGAAACCCGCTACGTTTAGAGCTACCCTGGACTCAGTTGCTACGCGAGTTGCTAAGGAGCGGTATAAAGAGAAGAGGAGGGAGGAGAGGCGGTTTCTCAAGGGCAAGAAATGCGAGGCGGAAAAGTGCGAGTGCGAAGAGGTCGATATGTATGGCAGCAGGAATGAGGTCAGAACATTCTTCGAAAGAATGAGACATGTCACGAATGGTTCCAACACCGGGGCCTCTTCCTGCGGGGATGAGAAGGGCAACGTGGTAGCGGATGTACAGGACGTGGAGGAGTCACTTCTCAAAACTACTAAATGGTGGAGAAGTTGACCCGAGTAGTGCAGTTTCTTATGATGGTCGATGTTCCACCGCTCACCTATGACGAGGTCTTGAGGGCTCAAGAACAACAAAGCTGCGGGTGCGAATGGCCTGCCCTCAGATCTCTTCAAGGCCGGAGGTGATGAGCTTACGAAAAGCATGCGAGGCAAAATTTCGTCGGATGAAAGCATGCCCAGCGGCTGGTATCTTCCCTGTTCAATTCACAAGAAAGTTGACCTCACGAACTGCGCCAACTACCATGGGATAAGCCTCCTCAGTATCGCATACAAGGTCCTACCAAGCGTATTTTGTGAAAGGCTGGAACTCCCCGTCAACATACTGATTGGGCCTTACCAGTGTGGTTTCAGGCCTGGTAAATCTACCTAGAGAAGGCTCAAAAGGAGCAGATGAACCCACCCACTGCCTTTTCGGCTGAATTTGGCTCATCCGGTTTTGCAGGATGACCCTAACCAACACCACCAAAGCTGTGAGAATTGAGTTCAGAGTAATTGAAAAGCAGAGCCCACTCTCGATGCACAAAAAACCCTGTCTATTAATAACTCATCCTGCCGTTCTTACTATGTATATGGCACTGAGTCCTGGGCATCGTCGAACACCAATGGACGGATCTTATGAGCTCTCGAGAGAAAAATTCCTCACAAGATCTGTGGATCCAATGCTGCATAACGAATAAGATGCAACCACGTGTTGTACGAGCTATACGCACACATTGACCTTGTGAAGCGCATTAAAATTCAGCGGCTGCGCTGGCTAGGGTACGTTGAGCGAATGGACATCAACGCTCTAGCAAAGAAGGCGCTCTTTTCAAAACGTACCTCGCAAAAAGGACGACTTCATATACGTTGGAGAGACCAAGTCGACGCCGTCCTTGGAGTTTCTAATTGGCGTAAAGAAATTCAATGCAGAGGCGATTGGCATAACATTTTGGTAGCTTCCAAGACCCAACATTGGTTGTAGTTGCCAGCTAAGTAAGTAAGTATGTAAGAAGTTTTTGGTAGGCAATTGAGCAGTAAAGTCCTCTTTCGACGAACAAAACTAACACTCTAGAAGGCTTTCATCGTGCTCGTCCTAACGTAGAAGCTTGGGTGAAGACAACATCCGATGAGGTTTCCCTTCGAGCGTTTGGGAGGAAGATTCTGCGGAAGATTTTTGGACCTTTGTGCGTTGGCAACGGCGAATATCGCAGGCGATGGAACAGTGTGCTGTATGAGCTGTGTGAGCTTTACGACGATATAGACATAGCGCAGCGAATAAAGATCCAGCGGATCATTTCGTCCGAATGGATGCTCATGCTCCGGCTCTGAAAGTATTCGATGCGATACCAGCTGGTGGTAGTAGAGGAAGAGGAATGCCGCCTCTGAGTTGGAAAGATCAGGTGAATTGGAAGTTGCTTTTGTAGAGGTGGTAGTCTGAAATATAGTTTACTTTGCACTCAAAAAAAAAAAAAAAGAAAAAAAAAGATGCATCCATTTTGATGTATTGTATATAGTCTAAGCTGTATCGTAATCAGCGAAGAAGCTCCAAATAACTAACAAAACTTTTGATAAACGTACATAAACGCATTGAGAGCCATCAAATTCCCACATTCTCACAACTAAGAATCATTCACCAACAGCCCAAGTGAAAAGCCCATAAGCGGCAAAGTGTTCGAATGCCAATCAACTTATTTAAGTACAGAATAGGCTCCAAATTTCCATGTGGCTGAGAGGAACTAAAGTACGAACCCAACAGCAAGCAGGACAACAGAATTACATGCGACAACACACACGAACCCACCAACCAACCAACCAGCCAACCAACCGACCAACTCAAGCTGTCGCGTAAAGTTTGCTTTAATTGCTGCGTGCAAAGTGCATATAGGGGCTATAGCAACAGCAACTATGCAATTACCATAGCAATTCAGCAGCACGGCCACTCACGCCCCTGTTGCAGCAACAATCGTAGTGGCCAACGCCACAGCAATGGCAGTGGCCACACAACTTGCCACAGCCGGCGTTGGCGAATGCTTTTGTTCTATCGGCGCGTCGTCCCTGTACTGGTTTCGCCTAAGTTTTGCATAATGTGACAGCCGTTACACCACCCATTCCCATGCTGGTTGTGCTAGTAATGCTTGTGCTGCACTTGTCCTTACACATTTCACTGCATTTTACTGCACGATGCACTGCACTTCGAATGCCAGTCCAGCAGCCTAGCAAAAGTAATGCAAATCTATGTGTATGTGTAAGTGTAAGTGTATCTGTGCGCAACCATAGGACAGTGAAGAAAGTTAGCAAAGCTGTAATGGCAGAAATTGCCGCTGGCATTGGCATATTCAATACCGTCGAGAATTGATGTTTGCATGCAAGGCATTAAAGGCCAAGTTAGGACGTACCCCGAACTGTAAGTGCATACTTGTTTTGTGGTAGTTGCAGCTGGTCTGTATTGCGTCATCAAATATGGAACGCAATGCAAATTTACGCCCCAATAGGCCTGACACACACACACGCACACATGCACACATGGGACGAGTCCAAAGGAAACGATCTGGAAAAGCTGTTTCTTTGGAAATTTATGGTCCACATGCAAGTATGAAGTCCGTTTTAGCCGTGTTTGTGTGGTGCGCTCTTGTGTATGGGAATGACTTAACTATTCTGCAAACTTTTTGGTCGAAGCCTCGCCTTCTCTAAGAATTCAGATATATGGTTTCCATTTGCCTATGCGAGCGCGATCAACTATAAGGCGCCAGTGTATGTGCGCGTTAATCAAAAATGTATGAAATAGTCCAAGTTTGGATGAGAATACAAGTTGACTCTTCAATGGGCAATTTCGCATTCGGCAACTGCGTCAGTAGCTAAAAGTAAGGCAGCGTAGGAGTATAAGTTAAACTTCATAGTTGTTTAGAGAACTTTTGAGGCTCTAGGCTAGCAAGCGGTAGCCACAGCCGAATGGGTTGGTGCGTGGCTACCATTCGAATCTTCGGGCATGAAACACCGAAAATTATACAAAAAGTATTTTCTAGCAGCGTTCGTCCCTCGGCGGACATCGACAAAACTCCGAGTGTATTTTCGTTCGGAGTCAGCTTACAACTGTAGAATTCAAAGTAGATGAATTTTGTTTGAGGAACCCTTTCTTTGCCATTATTTTGAAAATATTTGCAATGAAAAATAAAAAATTGAACTGCAGTTTTGCTCGCATTAACCTACCACCGAATCATGATTTGTGGACTCATTCGTCCCTTTAGGTTAAGTTTGGTTAAGTAAGTAAGACCACCCCATCGTCTTAAAAAAGTTTATTCGGTGGCCACACAGGCTCATTGCAGTGCCCAGAAAAGATTTCTATAGTCCATTATGTGCTAGAAGGCCCTCAAAATGACGAAATTTTAATTTTACCGAAATAAAGTGCTGAACTGGTTTATATGAATTAGATTCAAATTCAAAGTACACTGATTAATTTTTTCATCGTTGATAGATAACACCGGGCGACAAAAATTATTTTTTTTGTTAAGCTGGAAAAATTTGATATCCAAGTGAAACCACAGTTTTTATATAATAAAACTGCATAATCAGAATTTCCTCTTTTCTTTAATTAAATATTTTCAAGGAATTTAAAGTTCCAAAGAATGGCGACCACTGCGTATACTTGATTTCATAGAAGGCCTTTTTCACGGTAGGCCAAGCTCAGGTAGTATTATAGGCACTGCAAACGAATACCTTTAATGTATATTTCTTCAAAAAATTTCATTGGAAAATTTCAAGGACGTTTAAGGGTATATTTTTCAAAGGTTATTATTGTACTGGCTCATATCTACACCTTCTAAAGATTAGGCTACGCACCGAGCAACGTAATCAGCAAAATGCTCGAACGCGGAGATAGTTGGAATGCGGTGAAGAAATACATCGAGAATGTACTACGGAAAAAAAGATTGACTTCGACACAGTGCAACAAAGCGAAGCGGCACAGATAGAGACACAAGAAGACGAGCCTATAGCATGAAAGCTGGCTACCAATATGGTGGATCCAGACGTGGGTGAATAGAATTGGTCCTTTATGGATGCCGTTCTGGGCCCTCCCGAAGTAATATAGAAAGCAGTTCCGGGTGTCTCCCCAGAAAGAGAGCAGGGATCGTTTTAGTGCCCACACCACACGACGCAGTAGACGAAAGCCGCTGTAAGTGCGCATCTTGACTCCTACCTCACCTACCAAAAAACAAAAGATTATGTTGAAAAAGGTCTGTTAAAAAAGAATTGTCAGGTGGATACCCCGAATTTCCACTGTTCAAATCTGTCTTTCGGTATTTCTTGCCATTACTGGCTTAATATCAGCTGCCATTTAGTAGTTTTACGGCTCAATTTTCATTTACCGCACCATTTGCATGCGTGAATATAGTGAACTGATTTGCTTGATGACTTTTGGAAAAAATAAAATAAAAAAAAATTAAAAATAAAAATTAAAATAAATTGCCTACAGGAGAAAACGGGTCAAAGTCAAAAGAGACATTTACCAGATGTTAGGACACATTAAGTTAGAAGCGGTCGAAGGATGTGCGGTAAGCAAATAATTGCTTCAGTATGTATTTATATAACTGGCGCATATACCCTTTTTTGAGTGTTTGGCCGAACTCCTTCTCTTTTTGTGGTGTGCGTCTTGATGTTGTTCCACAAATGAAGGGACCTGCAGTTTCAAGCCAACTCCGAATGGTAGATATTTTTATGAGGAGCTTTTTCATGGCAGAAATACACTCGGCGGTTTGCCATTGCCTGCCGAGCGGCGACCACTATTAGAAAAATGTTTTTCTTAATTTTGGTGTTCCACCGAGATTCGAACCAACGTTCTCTCTGTGAATTCCGAATGGTAGTCACGCACCAACCCTTTCGACTACGACAGCCGCTTAGTTCAGTAGCTGGATATTTGCTCTCTTGTTTGATTTCCATATTAATGTCATGCATGGAACGAGTATAAGAGTTTAAAGAACAAATTTTAGTAAATTTAATCCTTTGGAATTTCAACGGTTTTTGAAAATTTTAATTGATTTTTTATTTGAAATTTGGAATTTCCACCTTTGATATTTAGCTCGCCTACAATAAATTTCCACTACAAGCAGACTCTTTGTTGTGATCCTTTCTTAATTTATTATAACTTTTTTTATTTTTTTACTCTTTTTTATTAGCTTTTTATTTCATTTTTTTTACTGTTTTATAAGTTTTTTTTCTTATTCTTGGCAAATTTTATTCGGAATTTTTAAAATTTGTTTGCCTTCTAATGCCTGCAATTCACTTATAACAAATATAGTTTCCACTATGACGGAAGATTTCGTTATTTCTATTTATTTCTTACTTTTTAGCTACATTTTTTCCATTATTTTTGTTTTTTTGAGTTAGTTTCTATTTTTAAAGATTTGAAAGAATTTCGTTTTTAACATTTGAAATTTTGAAAATGTTTCATTTTTTATCAAAAGGTTTTGAAAATTTTAATTGATTTTTAGTTGAATTTGAATTTGAATTTTGAAATTTAGTTTGCCTGCAATAAATTTAATTTCCGGGGTCCACTACAAGTAGACCCTTTGTTTTGAATCTTGCTTAATTTACAATAGGTTAGGTTAGGTTAGCCTGGTTGGCAATAAGCCACTCATAGACCTTTTGGTCCCTATCGATACCAGATGGATACCGATCTCTATGAATACTCAAAGTAGACATATGTAGGATGTCAATGCTTTTGGCGAATTTAAACAGAACTGGGAGATCCGCTTTTGAGACGATCTCTTTACTACAAGTTATTTTTATATTTTTACTTTTTATTAGCTTTTTATTTTATTTTTTGTACTTTTTATAAGTTTTTTTTTCTTGTTTTTCACAATTTTTAAAATTTGTTTGTTTTATTTGTCTTCTAATGCTTCCAATTCACTTACAACAAATGTAGTTTCCACTGTGAGGGAGGATTTTGGGATGCGGTTTTTATTTTTATCTATTTTTTACTTTATAGCTAATAATTTTTTTTTTTTTTTTTATTGTTAAAAATTCAAAACAATTTTTTTGTTAACATTAGAATTTTTGAAAAGTTTCGTTGTGTTCCATTATGAGGGACAATTTCGTTCCACTATGAGGGAAGATTTTGGGATACCGTTTTTATTAATATTTAGTTTTTTATTTTTTAGTTAAACATTTTTTTTTAATTTTATTTTTTAGTTTTTATTTTTAAAAACTTAAAACAATGTTTCTTTTCACCATTTGGATTTTTGAATAATTTTCGTTGCGTTCCATTATGAGGGACGATTTCATTCCACCATGAGGGAAGATTTCCGTTTTTATTTTTTTTTATGTTTTATTTTGTTCCTAAAAAATTTTTTTCGTTTTTTTAATTTCATTTATTTTTATTGTTTTTTATTTTAAAAGATTGAAAACAACTTTTTGTAACATTTGAATGTTTGAAAAATTTTCGTTTTTTTTGTCTTATAACTTTTGCAGTCCGCCTTGAGGAGGTCATAGATCTACTTCGGACCCTTTTATATTTTTTAAATTCATTTTATTTCTGAATAATATAGATTAAGAAAAATTTTTAATTTAATCTTTTTTTGGATCTTTAAACAGTTTTTTTATGTTTGTCTTTTAATGCTTGCGGTCCCCTACAACAGATGTGGTATCCAGGGTGTATCAGGGTGTTTTGTTTATCTTGTAATGCGATATTAATTTGTGCCTCTTTTTTTATTTTTATTTTTTTAATTCTTTTAATTTTTATAGACTTGTTTTATAACTTTTTAAATTTATAAAACTTTTATTTTGATCTTGCAAAACTGGCGGTTCGTCTGCAACAAATGCAGTTTCCAGAATCTACCTCGAGAAAGTGCGATACTATTTTGGGGGTTTTTTTTTATGTTCATGTTATTTTTGAATTTGTTTTGTTTTCATAGTTTTTTCTTAACTTTTCTTTAATTTTTTAGCATTTGAAATTTTTTTTGTAACTAAATACCACCAAAGACAATAATGTTCTCTTTCAAAGGGAAGGGACATGTTAATTCCAAACCCTAACACCAATTACTTATTGTTAATATTAACAGATTGTCATTTATAATGGAAGTAAAAAAAAAAATATTTTTTTGTTTGGATTCCCTTGTAACGTCTGCAGTACGCCTTTAGGAGGTTATAGTACTACTTTCGGACCATTTTAATATGTTTTTTAATTTTGTTTTATTTTTCTATTTTAAATTTTATTATTTATTTCTATTTTAAATTTTATAGATTTAAGAAAACATTTTTTTCAATTTTCAGAAATTTTGTTTGGCACTAAATAATTGCTTTTTTTATTATTTTGTGCTGCCTGCTGTTTGTCTACAAAAAAACTGTTTTCTAGAATCTATCACGAGGAGACACAATACTATGATATTTCTGGACCTCTTTTTATTTTTGGTTTTTCTTATTTTTAGTTTTTTTTTTAATTTGTACAGATTTAATTAATTTTATTTGTGAATTATTTGTCAACGCCTGCAGTGCGTCTATATTAAATGGCCGCAGGGTGCGAGGGGGTTACAGTATATTTTTGCGACCCATTTTTGTTTTTGTTTTGTAGGTATTTACGATAGTATATTTTTTAATTTTTTTTTTTTTTAATTTTTATAGTTTTTTTTTTAATTTTTTTAAATTATTTTTAGATTTACAATGTTTGTTTGCTTGGTTCGTAATGCATGAAGTTCACCTATAGCAATCGCAGCTTACATTTTTTTATGTACTTTTCTTAGGTTTTTATTTTTCCATGTTCTTATTTAAATTTTTTTTGCAGGAGTTTTATATTTTGTTCTCCTTGCCGGTAAGTTTAAAACCGATTTTTAAAATTCTTCTTACTCTGAAGGGCAATCAGAAAATGACTTAAATATTTTTTGGCTACCCTTCAGAGTAAGAAGAATTTAAAAGATTTTACCTTAGATTCGTAATCAGCGACTTCAAAAACTCCTCTTTGCGAAGTTTCATAAAAATCGACCAATAGCCTCATATTTTAGCCGTTTTTGAGGGGCTTCAGGCTTATAATGGCGTATTTTTGCATGCCCTTAAATTATTGCGCAATTTCAGTGAATGCAATCAGCTCTTCTCACGTGAGTCTGTTCACTGTGAAGCCTTCGCAAAAGTTGTTCTCCAGAAATCTGAAGCGCATGCTTTGACTTGCAGTGCTTTCCCATGGTGAGTCCTGAGGGGATTCTGTTTTCTCTTATCTTTAGAGCTTTTGTATGCCACTGTTGTGTGGCGACAATAGTGCCCTATTAATAATCCTGGGAGAAGGTTTTGTTCGTTTGAGTGGGTTTCGCCCACCCGCCCATTATCTTCGTTCACTTAATGAATAGCTAAAAATCAAGTCAGTTTTAATGAAAAAACTATGAATTTTATTTATGTTTGTCACTACATCATAGATCTTAGACTTTTGCGAAGAAGTTACCCAACTATTATTTGTCGTAAATATTTTAAAATATGTTGGCGTTTATGAAAAAGTTGCGTTAGTCTCGCGTATATGTGAGCCCACATCATTTCATGACTTACAAAAATATATTTTATGAACAAGTAATATATATAACCATTTGATATATTGCGATTTCTCTGGTTAAAACTTTTTCAATTACAAATTTTTCCAATTGCCTTCAACAAAACGAAAACAAACGAAAACAGCAACGAAGTCAGCTGTAAGTTTGTGAACAAACAAAAACATTATGTACACACACACTTATAAAAACACACATATACAATACTTACACATACACACAAACACATATAAAGAACCAGCACTTGTGTGTGAAAGTACAACAAAGTCGTATATTAAATTTCATCAAACGCCAATCAGTGCGCCATATTAATGAGCTAAATTTTGTTCCAGCTGTCAAGTTTTTCGCTTGTTATTACGCGCTGCTCGTTTGTGTTTAGTGGTTGGAAGAAAACCAATAAATAACTTAAAAAGTTAGAAAACACACAAAGTGCGAAAAGTTTTAATAAAAGAAATAAATAAAAATTCGAATTTCAGTAGTTAATTTTGGTCGCAGAAATAACTTTTACGGACAAGGGAAAATATTAGTAAAAATGGAATTTTAAAGTACATAAAAATATAGATGTTTTCAAGAAATATATTTATTTTATTTTGCAAAATGGGTAAAAATAGAATAAAGTTATTTGAGTGAAACTAAGTGTGTTTGGGTAAAAAGATTTTTGTATTATAATTTTCAATAAATTCTTTATTAATTTAGGAAACTAAACTAGTATCCCCAGCACGGAAACGCCTGTCGGGTACATTTGGCATAAAATATGGGAGATATCCAGGCAGAGCGGGGCAGTGGGAATGAAATGTTGCAAAACGGATGAAACACGACTTAGAAAAGAAGTAGTCAGTGGAAAATTACATAAATGTCATTTAATTTTTAGTTTTTTAATTTTTATAGATTTTAAAGATTCTTTTTTTTTGAATTTACACAATTCTTGCATACTTAAACAATTTTTTTGTTTGTCTCATGACACCAGCAGTACACCTACAACAAGAGAAGTTTCCAGGGTCTACCTCAATTACAGGTCAGTCCATAAGTTCGTGCGTATTTTACCGATAATTTCACTTTTGTACGATTTTTGCATACAAAAAATTATTCGCGGAATATAGCAGAACTATTTATATTTTCTTTGATATGTTGTGCATTCAACAAGTGATTTTAATCGCGGACAGAAGCACGTGTTGTTAAAAATAAAATGGAGTCTTCGAACGCGTATTAGAGGCATATTTTGTATTTTTTTATAATAGTGGTAAAATAGCAACAACTGCTGCTGCAGAAATAAACACTGTTCCCGGAGAGGATACCGTGAGTATAAGGACTGCGCAAAAGTGGTTTTCAAAATTCCGAAGTGGTAACTGCGACGTGGGGGATACCCCGTGCGCTGGTCGTCCTGAAGTCTTTAACTCCGACGCCTTGCCCGAACTCGTGGAAGCTGAGCCAAATTTGACAGCCGATATGATAGCTCAGAGGTTAAATTCATCGCGTGGAACAGTTCAAAGGCACCTGGTTCAGTTGGGAAAGGTTGGAAAATGGGTTCCGCATAGACTTTCCGTCGCCAACCTTCAGCAGAGAGTGAATGTGTGTGCTCGGCTGCTGCAACGGCTTGAAAATGAAAGTTTTTTGAACCGTATCGTTACTGGTGATGAAAAATGGGGGTTTTTTTTGAATAATCCTGTTCGCAAACGCCAATGGTTAGATAAAGATCACCAAAGAACACCAGAACCGACCCCTAGAGATGGCCTTCACCCCAAGAAGATTCTCCTGTCTATTTGGTGGGATATGGCCGGTATTGTTTATTATGAACTTCTGGAACCAAACCTGACGCTAACAGTTGATTATTTTTCCCATCAGCTATCAAACCTGAATGAGGCACTTAACAAAAATCGACCGTCTTTAGTGAATAGACGCAAAGTTTTGTTTCACCACGACAACGCAAGACCTCATACCGCAAGCAAACATTAGGCCAGCTGAACGAGCTCGGATGGCAGCTAATGCCGCATCCACCATACTCTCCGGATATTGCACCTTGTGATTATCGCCTTTTCCGTGGACTTCAATCCCATATGAGTAAGAAGATCTACTCCTCAAAAGAAGCCATAGAAAGGGATACAGAAGCGTATTTTGGCTCCAAGGACAAAGAATTTTTTGAGCCGGGAATTAAAAAATCAAAAATTTGGCTAAACGTTGGGAAGATATTGTAAATAATGAAGGAAAATATATTATTGATTAATAAATACCTTAAACATCTTTTTTATTAATATAATATTAAAACCACCTTTAAAAAACGCACGAACTTATGAACTGATCTGATACCAACATAACTACTAATCCATAAATACAGAACAACTAAAGCAAATTACTCTTACAGGAGCGACATTGCAACAGACAAAAATCTTTCGACCCGACTCCCACTAGGACACACAAATATCACTCAGCAACATCTTCTAAACGGAATGCCTGCCCCAATTTGCTCAGCGTGTAGCGGCCTACTGTCCATTATTCACATATTGACTACTGCACGAGGAACAACAATGGCAGAAACAACATGTTGAAAGGTAGGAAATCTTGAGAATTATTAAAGTAGATCAGAGAGAAAATATGTCATACCTATAGCTATTTATGATTTTTCAAATTATACTGGATTAGTTTCTCTTCTTAGCGTCACAGTCTTTCGTGAATCATTGCTTCCTTCACAGCTTCTTGCTATTTATCTCGATTTACAGCCACTTCCCTCCAAGATTACACGCGGATTTTCCTAAGATCAGCTTTCACATCTTCTAGCCACCTTTTCCTCGGGCGTCTCCATTTTCTTCCTCCAATTGGGCGAAGATCTAGTGCCTTTCTCGTTGGTCGGTACCTTAGCATTCTAGCCACATGTCCTAGCCACTTAAGTCGTTGAGACTTAATAAATCTTAGGATAGTTTCTTTCTTAAGTATATCTTCCAGTCCGTCATTGTGCCTAATGCGATAAGTGCCATCTGGCAGTCTAAGCGGACCATAGACCGTTCGGAGCATTCTTCTTTCAAAGCACATTAACTGTTTTGTCTCGTTAGCTTTCAGCATCCATAGTTCACTGCCATATGTAAGCACAGGTCGTATCAGTGCATACATTCTTAATTTTTGCGCATGCGATAATATTTTATGATAGATCTGAGCAATTTTAGATTAGCATTATATGCTTTGTCCGTATTCTGTGATTGATTGCTACCGATATGTCTTGGTTGGCTGATAATTATTGCATTATAATGTAATGCCCAAGTAGGTGAACTCATGTACATATTGGAATATGTATACTCTACACTCCAGATCGTTGGATACAATGTTTGATTTTGATCGGTCCATATATTTAGTTTTTTCTGCATTGACTGTCAGTCCACCTCCAGCGTTTTGAACGCAGCCTGCAGCTCATTTTTAGTTTTTGCCATTATTAGTACAATCATCTGCATAGGCACACATTTGGAATGGCTTGTTGTAGATGCTTCCATTCGGGCTTATTTCGGGCTTAGTATTGCATGTAGCACCAGATTAAATGTCAATGTTGAGAGGGCATCCCCTTGATTAACTCCTGAGGCAATAGAGAACGGTTTCGTACATTCACCTTGCTCTATAACTTTTTCTGTCGTATTTGTAAGGGTCATAATAACAAGTTCAATAAGCTTTGTTGGTATGCCGCAGTATGGTCGACTGTAACAAGTATTTTATTTTACTTCGGTATAGGCTATGCCTGCCGAAAATCGATAAATAGGCAGTGATTATCAATGTCGTAGTCATATAGTGTTTCAAAGCTTTGCATGACTATGAAGCTCTGGTCCATCGTCGACCAGTTGGCTTTAAAACCTGCTTGGTAATAATCTAGTATTTCTTCGGCATATTGGCTCAGCCTCAAATATAGTATATTTGTGAAGACCTAGTACGCTGAGTTCACGAGTGATATGCCTCTGTAATTTCGACAGTTTGCTTGTCGGAACAATAATGCTTCTCAACCATTCTGTAGGTAAGGTGTTGGCTTCCCACATTTTCATTATTAGGTTGTGCAGATGTTTGGCCAACTCTATTCCACCATATTTTATGTTTGTTTATGGCGGCTTTTATATCCTCAAAACTGGGGCTTTTTATATTCACCTCGGCGGTCTGCAATTCTGGTGTTTTTTCTTCTTCTCTTTGTACATTTAGAGTTTCATTGAAATATTCCTTCCAACGCTGAATAATTGTTGTTTATTTCTTAGTGATTCTCCACTTTTGTTTTTGACAACATTCGTCTGAGGGTAAAAGTTTTAGATTGTTGTTTCATGACTTGATATATTTTTCTTATATTTTTATTTTTAAAATCAATTTCGATTTCTTCGATTTGTCTTTTCAAGATATCTTTTTTCTTTTTCTTGATAATATTTTTCGCTTCTTTTCTTTTTTCTTGGTACTCAAGTAAGTTTTGTCTAGTGTCTCTTTCTATATATTTCTTTCGGGCTAGTTTATCTTATATAATTTTGCTTATTGATTTCTAACGCAATTTCATTTTGTTCTAATAATTTTTTATTAATAATTGTTTACTCTAATAATTTTTCTTATTTTACTCCAAAAAAATTTTATAATTAAAGAAAAATCTATTAATACTTTTTATATTTAGTATTTCAGCCCGATCGTTTTAGCTGCTAGTGCCTTCCGTATTGTAATATAATTCTACATAATTATATTTCTAATCTATAAAAGAAAGTCATGTTAGTTATACTATTTATAACTGGAGAACGGCTGAACCGATTTGGCTGAAAATTGGTGGAGAGGTAGCCTAGAACCAGGAGACGGACATAGGATACTTTTTATCCCATTCAAACTCGTTTCCAAAAAGTGTTTATAAATAAAAAATTCTGACTTTGCTTTTCATAGATAAAAGGACAGATTCACCATCGAATTGGATCATTGTAACCTTTCAAAGATGCACAGCATACATTTTTACAAATATACTTCATAGGCAACATGGAAGAACAACTTGATCGACGTCAAGGGATCAATGCAGCAATGAAAACAGCAATTCTTAAAGATCTGCAGCAACTAAAGCGTTTTTCAGTAAGAGCGCTTCAACTTTTTTTTTTAATAAAACACAAACGGTTTGACTTTTTTAACTAATTTTTTTTTTTATTATCGAGTTTGAACATATACATTTAAATATGAAATTCGATTTCTTTTGCATGACCCCCGCGTGCACGTTTTACGAAGTCTAATCGTTGAACCCAATTTTCGACCACTCTTTTGCATAAATCGGCCGAAATTCCAGCAATTTCGCGTTCAATATTGGCTCTGAGCTCACAAATCGTCGCCGGCTTGCTACTGTAGACCAATGACTTCACATAACCCCAAAGAAAATAGTCTAGAGGCGTCAAATCACACGAGCGCGGCGGCCATTCGACCGGTCCATTTCTGGAAATAATGCGCTCATCGAACTTACTCTTCAACAAATCAATTGTAGCGTGTACTGTGTGGCTTGTGGCCCGTCCTGTTGAAACCACATGTCGTCTAAGTCCATACCATTCAATTGCGGCCAAAAATAATCGTTTATCATGTCGCGGTATCGATTTCCATTCACAGTAACGTGGCGATCGTTCTCGTCAACGAAAAAATATGGGCCAATTACGCCGCCGGCATATAAACCGCACCAAACAGTGATTTTTTCGGGATGCAACGGTGTCTCATGAATCACGTGTGGATTGCTTTCTGCCCGGTAACGCATATTTTGCTTGTTGACAAAGCCATTGAGCCAAAAGTGAGCTTCATCACTGAAGATGATTTTTTGGAAAAAATCTGGATCATTTTCGAGTTGATCTTCAGCCCAATTTACGAATCGACGTCGCTTCGAATGGTGAAACGGCTTCAGTTCTTGTGTCAGCTTGATCTTTTCCCAAAATTCGCCATAATGACGACACAGAAAGGCCCAATTGTTGAGAACGTCGTGTGAGCGACACATTTGCGTCTTCTTGAACTGAAGCCCTGGCGGCAGCAATATTTTTAACACTTCGTGCACTTCTTGCTCTCACTGGCACCGGAACATTATGTAGCGAATACAAATTTTTTCACTAGACGGTCGATTGTCGAACGGGATGGCTTGTTAAATGGACCGTAAAATGGCCGAACGATTATTTTCATAAAAAATTTGCACGATTTGCAATCGTTGCTCAAGTGTGTAGCGTTCCACGACGAAATGTATACTAATGAAAAAAGTTGAAGCGCACCTATTGAAAAACGCCTTACTTGATGAACATTATGCGTTGGTCAGGCTGTTCAAGAGTGCTTTGGAACGCATGCCAAATGATGACTACAAAGTGATAAGAGCAGATAACTTAACTCTTAACTGAAGAGTGCAATCTATTAAAGCTTCATTGAAATACATACTTGATTATTAAAAAATTAACTTAATAAAATCAAAAATTTGCTCCTTTATTGCCTGTAGGGCGGAACAAAGTTAGCCGGGTCAGCTAGTAAGTAGATAAAATAAAATAAACTCAGCGGCCAGTTCAATTTATTCTGCTTATTAAAAGCTCTATGAAATTTCATTTTGGGTGTAATGCACATTTTGAAAAACTAATACCAAAATTTCTCATTTAAGCGAAGCAGGATTAAGAAAATAATTGTTACTGAAAGCACGATTATAGCTTTACAACTAGTTGTGAGTGTCGCTTTTTTAAAGCTCGAACACTTTCTGAACTAAATATTCACTTTCAATAACTATCATTCCTCGACGCAGCCATCTGACATAGCTGCGCAACTGAAGAATGCAAATAAAGCTAATTTCCAACTTTTCCACACAAAAACCAACAGCTTAAAAAGAACTTAAAAATGGTAGAATAAGTAAAGAAAAAAATTAAATAAAATAAAAAAAACCATGCTGGCAAAACCGAAAACACAAGTTTTTCACTGATTTCGGAAGATAGCCAATTTAGCTGAAGATGCGCCTGCAAGGACACACGCCCCAAAAAACCACAAGGCTGTGTGCGTGTGTGCGTGTATGCGATTGCAAATGCTTAATGCTCTGCAGCCGGTTGTCTGACTGACTGCCTGCTGTGTGGTTGATGCTATGGCCGCAGCCACTGTCGCTCCTGCATCTGCTTCTGCTGTTGCAACTGTGGTAGCAAATTAAAGGCAACACCAGCGAAAGACGATTCGACTTGGTTTCTTCTGAAACCGCAATGGAATCTGCTGGCTGCATGTATCCTCTTCTTCTTCTTCTTTTTTTATCCTTTTTCTATGAAAGTTAGCAGATATTCGAGTGTGATGTTGCTGCTTCTGCTGCTGCTTCGAATGCTTGGGATGATGTTGCACTGCTGTTGCGCTGGTGCATGCAATTTCACTTGGTTGCGCATTGAAAAATTCCACGCTCGACTGCACAAAGGACATCTCTTAGGCATGCAGCTGCTGTGGTGAAATAGAGTTGAAATGCACAAAGAGTAGTGCTCGTACTTGTGTATATGTATAGGAATGTGTGTATGTATGTGAAAGTATGTATGTATGCATGTACATTTGTGTATGCGACTATCAATAGATTTGTTGTAAAATATTTTCATAAGTACATAGCGATAATAATGGGCTAGCAGCGATGTGTGCTTCTTCATGAAGTTGAAGTGAAGTAAGTGAGAAGCTATCAAAAAGCAACAAAGTTGTTCTGCTAAAGGAAACGGCTGCAGCTGAATTATGACTCTGGGGAGAATAGCTTAATGTAAGATAAAAGCATATGCGAGTGCAGTGGTGGGTGCAAAATAGGATAGACTTATCGACGGCTCTGTAAATACGCGCCATACGTAAATATATGAGTATGCATGTATATGTGTGGTATGTACATTTGCGTTTGTAATAATTGCAAAGCGACATATTGCAAAGTTTTTTTTAATAAAAATATGGCTTACACCACAAAGAAAATCATATAAATTAAAGTTTAAAATTTTATATTACAGAAAATTAAAAAAAAAAATTAAAAAGCCTTCGTTAAAATTTATAAATTTTTCTTCAGATTTTTGGGAAATTTTCGAGTATCCAGTTTTGTAGCACTTTGAATTTTGGTCCAATAAAGTGCAAGTTTAAAGTAGCTGAAAATTCGCGTTGACTTTTGATAATTTTTTTCGTGACAGCGTTAAGTATTTTTTCCATATAACGAATGCTCGAAGGAGAAAATGCTCAGTAAAAAATGAGAAGAGACAACATTTTAAAAATAAATGCAATTTTTGAGCAACTTTAAACGTGCACTTTGTTATGCCAATGATTGACTGTAAAATTGCATACTCGAATTTTTTCTAGAAATTCTGATTAAAAGTTTGGAAATTTGATGACAATTTTTTTAAGTTGTGTTTTTCTTGTAATATGAACTAAAGTCAAAAAAAAAAAGAAAAAAGAAAAATTGTAAAACATTAAGAAAAATAAAAAAAAAATTAGAAAAAAACAGAAAAAATTAAAAAAATATTAAAAAAAATATTCAAAGACATTATAAAAAAATGATTAAAAAATAATGGTTAAAACTTTGCAATATCTCGCGCTCATATGCCTGAGACCTTAAGTTAAATTGTGTTTTTGTAGTATAAAATAAATTTTTTATCATCTTTTGGCTCTACAGCTCTTTGTGAACTTTGGCCTGCTGCATGTGGGACCTCCATACGTCTCGAAGGCTTGGTACTTTTTTCCAGATCATTATCCTAAGTTTCTTGATGTCGTCCTCTAGTTCGTCGGTCCATCTTGTTCTGGGCCTTCCTCTTGCTCTAGTGTTGAACGCTCTGGCTTCTACGATTTTCTTCTGCGCCCTCGTACCGTCCATTCTTGTAATGTGACCAAGCCATCTTAACCACTGCGCTTTGATGAAATGTACAGCATTTTCGCCCTTTATCAGTTGATCTAGCTCGTCTAAATTTTCTATAAAAGATAATAAACAAATTTAAACAAAATTAAAATTAAATTAGAATTTGAAAGTAGTTAAAAATTTGCAATATGTCGCGCTCTATATGTCTGAGATTTTAACTTAAATGGGTTTTTTTGTAGCATAAAATACATTTTTTATAAAAAATAATAAAAAAAATGTAAAAAAAATTTAAAAAAATTAAAAATTACTTAAAAATTTGCAATATGTCCCGCTCTGTGTATCTGAGACTTTAAGTTAAATCGTTTTGCTGTACTATAAAATAAATTTTTAATAAAAAATAATAAAAAAACTTAAACAAAATTAAAAAAAGTCAAAAAATAAAAATTTAAAAGTAAAACTTGGAACATGTCTTGCTATATATGTCTGAGACTTTAAGTTAAAATTTTTTTTGTAGTATAAAATACATTTTTAATAAAAAAATAAATACAAATAATAAAAAAATTAAATTTAAACAAAATTAAAAAATATAAAAAAAAAATTTTTAAAGAAGTTAAAATTTGCATTATGTCGCGTTCTATATGTCTGAGAAATAAGGTTTTTATAAAAAAAAAATAATAATAATAAAATTTTAACGAAATTAAAAAAAAGCTCAAAAAAATTTAAAAAGAAAAATTAAAAAAGTTAAACCTGTCAAAACTTTGCTACATGTGGCGCTGCTATTATTGTGCGCACAGGTGTAGCGCTTACGCTTTTCTAGTAACTTAGCGTCTACTTATTCATTTTTTTTTAACTAAATAGTAAAAGTGATTGAACTTTTGGCTTTAAAGTTATCAAAT
This sequence comes from Anastrepha obliqua, assembly GCF_027943255.1. Classification (NCBI taxonomy): domain Eukaryota; kingdom Metazoa; phylum Arthropoda; class Insecta; order Diptera; family Tephritidae; genus Anastrepha; species Anastrepha obliqua. Next base: position 85,294,334 of record NC_072896.1, on the reverse strand, counting down.
GCATGGAGTTTTTTTTTTGTTTCAAGCCGAAAAATTTATTATTGCGGTCTTTGTGTTAACCTTTGTTGCAAGAAAATTAACTGCAAGCATTTTCCACAGTACTAGTGTTAAATATAATAAGCGCAAGAAAGCTTGATAGCTCCTCAGTCGTAGTTGAAAAGTAAAAGTCCAACTATGCAGTTGTAGTCAAAAGCCTCGCGAATCAGAGGAGTAGATTTTTACATGATGGTATTGAAAATTCTCGCTACAGCAACTATAAAAGGAAGTCGAAATTATTAGCGTCTTACTGCATGGAGATCCATCGGACAGTGTCGGTTTAAGACATCCAACAACTTTGAGAGTTCTCACTTTGTTAGTCTTAAAAACTGACTCAAGCTCCTCCGATCCATACGTGGTGGTATTCTTGATCATCACCGTGTGAACTGGTGTTAGGTCGACTTATCTAAGAGAAGCCTATAAATAAATAGATGAACGAACACCCAACTTGCTCGAGGGCTTCATTAAATAACCTAAGGTGTTGAATGCGGCTGGCTTTCAGAACAAATTTTTATATGAAGTCAATTTACAGCTTCTGTGATATAATCTTTCTCCGCTAGGATCCCACTACAAGGATCCGGAAGTCTAAAATTGTGTTTAATAGAACATTTCTTGCAAGTTTTCTTTCAGCTTCAAGCTACCCAAAAGCAAATTAGCTTAGTTAGATGCTGCACTCTGGCCATCCCTCCCTTAGGAGATTGTGAATGGCGACGCTTCCGCTTAAAATAAACTACATTTATCTGTTGTCACTGTTAGCTTAGGAAGAATTGGATCCTTAATAGAGATATGAGTAGTTGACTGCGTTTTTATTTATCGAGTTCAGAGAAGAGTTTGGAGGGCCTGAAAAGTGCGGCTCCTAGAAATCGATTCACCTTAATGCTGATAAGTGAAATAGTTTGTAATACATTTATCCCAAAAGTGCAATTACTTGCTTGAAATAAGTTTTCTTCCGCATTTATCTTAATCTGTAAGAGTTTTTCAGCGTCGGCGAACACTATAAAACGGGCTCCGTACAATTTTTGTACGCATTTTGATCTCATTAATTGCCATTTTTATCTATCTTTCATTATAGCTATTTTGAATCATGGTGAAAAATAGCCGTTTAAGTAGGAGTGGGAACGTTAAAATCTACTATAAAAAAATAATAATAATAAAATAAAAATCTTCGTTAAATTCTATTGCAGAAGTATGAGGACAGAAATTTATTTGGAGTTATTTTAGTCCTGATATTTTCCATATTTTATTGTTATTGCACCTTCGACCAAGTTGTTAAAATTTGAACCCACCGTGAAAAGATTTTACTCTTTGGACAAGTACTGTTTTCGGAAAAGTTGGTCTGAAGACATCTTCTTTCATAGTTATGAGTGTTTGACCACGTTGAGTAACCACTCTTGGATTGGATTTCTTGATCAATGAAAAATCCTTTCTCTCATAGAAATTTGCGAAAAGAATTTTAACTGAGGATTTATTTAGTAGCATATAATAATTGTAAATTCGTTAAATAATAGAAATGAGTTTGAACTAAACAAAGAAGGCTTGAATTCATAAATTGAGACTTGTGCGCCTGTATAGGAGGCCGTGGCAAAGATTAAGTCGCGAAAATGATTTCGAGACATAAGGGAAAGTCTATGTATTCTTAGTCGATAATAGCTTTGAAATTATTTCAAATGACAAGTTATTCATATGTTGTATATATACTATACATATGTATATTATATAATTTTAATCCACGAGTCAATTGTAAAGTCACCACACACCCAAGCAGTTTAAGTTGAGTCTGTCAGCTTTGGTTAAAAAACTGAGTTGGAAATCAATCAATGACAAAGTCATCACACAGCCAAGCAGTTTAAGTTAAGTCTGCCAAATAAACTGCGCTGGAAATCGATCAATGACAAAGTCATCACACAGCTAAGCAGTTTAAGTTGAGTTTGTCAGATTTGGTTAAAAAACTGAGCTGGAAATCAAGAACAATCGCCCGTCTGATTCAATCACAGTTGGTGTTCAGGACCAATCGGCAGATTAGTCAATCAGTCAGCGTATGCACAGTGCCACTTCGTTTTGATTGGCGCGATAGCCCCATTTAGTCTCACACAACTCACCAATTGTCTCTTTCGTGCTAATCGGCGCCTATCGGACACATCAAGTGAATCAAAGTTAGCGTAAGAAAGAAACGACTGGTACTGTGTCGTTGATTTTTAAAATAGCGATGAATAGGACGTCGAAAAACTTATGTTTAAAAAAAAAACTGCTACAAAAGTGAAAGTGATTAAATAACCGAAAGTTAACTTTTAAGAATTTTTCATTATTTCTACCTTCTTAGTTTCTTTGTAATGGGTCTCCAATATAAGCCTCCACAAATAAAGTTAGACTTGAATACAAATTTGGGAGGATTTCATTTACACCTAATGGGTTAAGGCAAAAATTGCTCGAGTGTTACAATGAGTTTGATAATAGATGTCTCGGATACATTTGTTTAGAGAGGTTAATGAAATTTTAAAATGTTTTAATTAAATAGGATGTGATGCTATTTCCGAAATGCAGTAGTATGTCCACTCCAACTAATGATTGACTGCTGAGTGATCATGTGGCAATAAATTCAGTCAGGCCAATCAAACCAGTTTTTTCTAGGATTTCTGTTGGCATTGCACGCTGGCTGCCTTCCTTTGTATGCCCGAAAGCTGATAATAACTACCAAATCGAGCATGCACGCTAACTATTACTTGCATATGTGGATGAACTGTACTAGGTAGTTCAATAAGTTTTTTCGGTTTGATAAGAGAGGGCGTTACTGCTAGCCTAATTTTTTTTTATATGTTGGAACACTTTTCATATGAGCGATTACAAGGGATTTAGTATAATATAGACGCGTCTCAGTATTTTCTACAATGGAATCGCGTAGTGATTGAATTTTTATTTTTGGAAGTTGAAAACTAAAGGAAATTTATGAACAAATACTGAAAGTGTATAAGGACTTTTCGCTATTAATTAGTACAGTAGAAAGATGGGTTACTGAATTTAAGGGTGGTCGTAGAAACCATGAAGGCGGCGAGCCACGTAAAGCACATCCAAAAACAGCAACAACATCAGAAATCGTAGAAAAAATACAGGATGTCGTATTGGAAATTCGTCGAGTGACTAAATGAGATTTAGTAGAACCTTAGGCATTACGAGGGATGCCTTTTATTTGGCAGGATTTGGCGACCTTAGTGTTGCAATCTGGCAACTGACAGCTGTATCGCAAAGTTTGACATTTTTTGGCTTTTACGTACTCAGAACGTTTTGAAATACCAGCGCTATTTATGTTGTTTACAGTAATTTAAAAGATTCATCTCGGTCCAAAGATGGAATTAAATCGTGAGCATTTTTGTGCGATTATTTTTTACAACTTTCGACGTGGATTAACTCAGCAACATTGCATGGATGAACTTAATTCATTTTTTTAGCGATGAAGCTCCATCAAGGACCAGTGTTTATCGATGGTATGGTGAATTCAATCGTGGTCGTAGTTCACTCCAAGACGAATTTCGTGAAGGTCGTCCAAAATCAGTTGTTGTTCCGAAAACCATTGATGCTGTGCGCGAACTGATACTGCAAGATCGTCATGTGACCTATCGTGAGATTGAGACAATCTTAGGCATTAGTGGGACCAGCATATATTCAATATTGTATAAACATTTGACTGTGAAAAAAATTTGTTCGCTTTGGATCCCACACAATTTGTCAATCGCTCAAAAAAGGCTCGTGTCGATTGGTCGAAGGCATTGCTCAAAAAATACGATCGCGGGGCTTCGAAACACGTCTATGACATCGTGACAGGTGATGAATCATGGATTTATGCGTATGAGCCCGAAAATAAACAGCAGTCGACTGTATGGGTGTTTCAAGATGAGCCAAATCCAACAAAAGTTGTTCGCGCACGAAGCACTTCCAAGCAAATGGTCGCCTGTTTTTTCGGAAAAACTGGAAATGTCGCAACCGTACCACCAGGACAACACAGAACAGTAAATTCTGAGTGGTACACAACCATTTGTTTGCCAGTTGTCTTCCAAGAAATTAGGAAAACCAATCGCCAATGACGGATCACTCTTCACCAGGACAATGCGAGCTCTCACACATCGGTTCAAACAACTGCATTCTTGAGCACTCAAAACATCGAATTAATGGGTCATTCGCCGTATAGTCCTGACTTGGCACCGAATGACTTCTTTTTATTCCCGTACGTAAAAAACAAACTGAGAGGTCAACGTTTTTCGACACCTGAAGAAGCGGTGGCGGCATTCAGAATGCATGTTTTGGAGGTACCTCATTCAGAGTGGCAAAATTGCTTCGACAATTGGTTCAAACGCATGCAAAAGTGTATAGATCTTCATGGAGAATATTTTGAAAAACAATAAAGTGATTTTCGATTATTAAAATTTGTTTTTGTTCTCTAATCCCAAAATATAAAAGACACCCCTCGTGTAAGCAATATTTTGACTGAAGCATTCGATTTTAGAAGGCTAAGTGCACAATGGGAGCCACTTTCGCTAACAATGGCAAAAAACACTTTCGAATGCGACTTTCAAAGAACCATTTAGAGCGTTTTTGAAAGAGTAAAATGGATTTTGTGGGTCCATTCGTCGCTTGGATGAGACTTGGGCTTATCACAATGATCTTAAATCAAAACAAGAGGCTAAAGAGTGGAGTGAACTTGGTTTTTTGGCCCCCAAACGAGTTGCTGTTCCGAAATCGGTCAAAAAGGTGTTCAGTTTGTTGGGATGCGAAAGGAATTTTGTTTGTGAATTACTTGCAAACTGGCAAAAAAATAAATTTTCTTTATTATTGTAACCTTTTAGGCCGGATGAAGGGAAAAATTCGTGAAAAAAGACTCAGTTTGGAAAACAAAACAAATCTTTTTCATCAGGACAATGCACAAGAGCATTTTGAGAATGGCTAAAATCCATGAAAGGTGCCTTAACCTCTCTGATCCAGAATTTCGAAAAATCGATTTTTTTCATGTTATGATAGTTTATACTTTCACAATTATACTGGCAAATTTTTATATTGAAATTCGTTGTAGTTTAGACATTACAGCCCTTTAAAACGAGATTGTCATGACTGGAGTACGACGCCCAGATATAAGCGCGTTAACCGTGTTTTTCTCCAAACTATTTTTTCCGAGTTGGCATTGGTAATTTCTCAAAAAGTACTTAACCGGTTGATTTGCATTGCATTTTTAATATGTTATTGAGTAGACTTGTGTCTCTAGCGGGTAGCAGAATTAATATATAATTTTATAATTAATTTTTCTATTTTTTTTAAGAGCGAGAACGTGAAAAAATCCCTTTTATTTTGTTTTTCTAATAGACAGATAAAATATCTAGAATTTTTTTTTGTTTTTGTAAATCTGGTGTAAATGGTGGGTCCATAGCGACATATCTCCTGCTGAATAATCGACCGAATTTTTTTTTCAGACATATTTGAGCAGCCCAATCGGTTACGCCAGTCGCATGTGTTACGTCAGGGGAAGCAATTTTTTTATTATTGTCATTGAAAAAAAATCTTTTTTTTGTTGTTGTTTTATTTTGATCTAATGAATAAAAACGATTGTCATGTGATACAGATTGTTTTTCTTCAATTTTCAACGCCTTCAATTTTCACGTCTCTAGATCAGAAAGGTGCCTTAAAGTTAAAATTGTTGTAGCATCCAACCTGTTCACCAGCGATTTCCTGTCTGTTTCCAGAAAGCGTTTTTCATCAAATGATGAGGTCATAACAGCTGAGAAAGCGTTTTTTGCAGCCCTTCTGGATTCTCACTTCAAGCATGGAATTCATAAACTAGAATCTCGTTGGAAGAAGTGTGTTGATGTTCAGGGAGACTATACTGAATAATGAAGCGCGTTTCAAACCATAAAATTGTGTTTTTTCACATCGAAGCGCAAAACTTTTTGAACAACCTAGTACGTGTATACATTCCTAGATTTAAGCAAGAAATAATTTTTAATTTTTATAATTTTTAACGTCACACTTTCATTGATTTTTCAGCCTAAACGACAGGCAAAGTGAAACCACAGCTCACACGTGCCGCTTTGCTATTACCAGCAAAGCAAGAAGAAGAAGCAAAGCAAAAAAATCATAACAATAAAAAAAACAACACGCACATAGCGGCCTTGTCAGTGTGCCGCGCCCAACTCAAAGCATCCGCCTATCGACTGCGTCGCAAAAAAAAAACTTTTTTATTCGCCTTTTTTTGTTTTCATTTTTATTTCGCCTCACTTTGTGTAACAAAAAGCAGCAGCAAATGAGCATCATTAGCGTATGTTGCGCAACAACATTTCCGGCCGTTCAGAGTTGACGCCTTTTTGTGTAGCAACTTTGCTGCGCTTTTGTAAAGCTTTAAATAGCTAAGCAGCAGCAGTTGTACTAATGCAGCAGCTGTGGCAGCGACGTCAGCCGAAGGCATTTTGAACTTATCACTTGACATGGCGACCGCTGCAGCAGCCGCTAGTTGAGTGCAACTTCTGTGCAACAAACTTTTTTTGTTTAATTTCTTGGCTTTTTTGTTTTTGTTTTTTGCAAAACACGCTAGGTTTCCTATCAAATATCTAAATATGCAGTTGTGTTGGTGTCCGTTTGTCGCTATTACAGAGCTAGCAAATTCAGCTATAGAATAGAGGGGTGAAAAATTGCCCGACTAATTTTAGTGATTTTCGTAATGAGTGAAAAAGCTGCCATGTCACAATACCGGAACGCCCCCTTTGCGCCACAGCTGTTGTTGGTGTGTGTGGGAAATTCGCAAAACTTTGCCATGTCATGTTTGGCGGTATTGTGGCGCTGTGAAGGGAGCGATGACAGGGCCTACTAAGGCGCGCGCTTGGACATTATTGGATGTCGCGTCGTCGGGCCGTGGTGTAAAAGAGCTGCTGCTGAGTAATGGCATTTTATGCTCTAACTTGCCGCAAACGATATAGCATATGTGCGCGCTTGTAGTTGTGTGAATGTGTGTGTGTGTGCATATGTGCTCGCCGTACGTTAATTAAAAGTATGTTTCACTCTAGTGGGACGCCTCGGCGCGTTGTTTACCAGTAATGTGTTCGGGGATATTTGGAATGGCTGTTACAGGATGTTAATGAATATACGGCGCAATACATACGCATGCGCACACACATATAAACGCATACTTACAAATGAATAAAAATACCTAAGGGTGTGCAAGTGTATATGTTGCTGTGAACAGCTAAACTAGAGAAGGAACATTTTTGTTTAAATATTGGAGGATGCTCTTTAAGGTTTTCCGCTGCCAGAAAATTTAAGAATTCGAAAAATAATTCTCGCATTTTCGTTAAATAGTTTTTGTTTTTAAATGCATTCAAGGAGTTTTGTAAAAGTAAAGAACTTTGAGATATAACTAACAAGACTTTTCTGCCCATTTTTGAAGACTCGAGTGATTGGAGTCATTAGCGAAAACTCCCGATGCGATTGGATTTTTAATAAACCTATTAATGGTGCTTTTAGATAGATAGATAAATACTTTATGAGGTTTGCACTTCGACCTCATGGCCTTTTGTGCCTTTTGAGTATTTTAACGCTTGCAGTTTGTGTGCAAACAGTGCAGTTTCTAAATTCGTCCACGAGGAGTTTGCAATACTATTTTTCGATGCGAATTTAAAATTTTTCAAAATTTTATTTTTAGATATTCATATTTTTTTTAATAAAAGTTTTAATTTTTTTTAAATTAAAATCGGATGATTGTTTACAATTTTTTTTATTTCAAATTTTAATTATTTTTAATCAAAGTTATATTTTTTTAAATTTAAATTGGGTGATTATTAAAAAACAAAATTATTAAAATTTCCATACTTTTTTTAAATAAAAGTTTTAATATTTTTAAACTTTTATTAATTCAGATTCTTAAACCACTCTTAAAAAAATCGGATGATTACTAAACATTTTTTTAATTAGATTTTCATAATATTTTCTTAAAAAAGTTTTAATTTTTTTTTAAATTCTTTTAAATTCGGATTTGTGAACGTTTAATTAAAATCGGATGATTATTTAAAATTTTTTTTGTATAGATTTTCATAATATTTTTTAAAAAATTTTAATTTTTTTTAATTTTAATTTTAATTTTTTTTTTAATTTTTCAAAATCCGGATTCGTAAGCCTTCCTTTGTGAAGTTGAATTAAAATTGGATAATTATTCAAACTTCTTTAAAATTTAAATTTTAATACCTATTTTTAATAAAAGCGGATGACTATTTAAAAAAAAAATATTTAGATTTTTATAATACTTTTTTAAAAAGGTTTTAATTTTTTTTAATTCTTTTAAGTTCGGATACGTAAGCCTTCCTTTGTGAAGTTTAATTAAAATCGGATGATTATTCAAACTTTTTTAAAATTTAAACTTTAGTAATTATTTTTAATAAGAGTTTTAATTTTTTATTAAAGTCGGATGATTATTTGAAAATTTTTTTATTTACATTTTCACAATATTTTTTGTTTTTAGTTTTAATTTTTTTTTTAATTTTTTTAAATCCAGATTCCAAACCTCCCAGTTAACTTTAATTAAATCGTATGATTTTTTACATTTTTTGTCAAATTTCCATAATTTTTTTTTAATAAAAGTTTTAATATTTAAAATTATTTTTTTTTTCATCACAGTACCTCATCCAGACCCAGCTCCCTTATTAAACTCAGCATAGAGCTGTCTTTCTTCTGACTGCAGTTGGCCAAGCTTTCTCAACTTCTTCGCGCAATAGCGCTGCATTCCAGGAGAATGTGCATTCAACTCCCTTTAGATTGGTCACAGAAACGACAAGAGCCCCTAGAACAAATACCGATCATGTGCAGATGACTATGCAGTTTGCAGTGCCCTGCGAGAATGCCCGTGAGCTATTGGTGCTATTAAAGAAGTATAGTTTTTGAACAGAGTCAACAAGAGATCATCCATATCCATTTGTTAAGAAGAAAATAGATGTTAAGAAGAAAATAGATTAGATAGATAGTCATGCTCCGTGCAGTGAAGAAATGAGAAAACAATCAGCGAAACTGTCTCAAGTCGTTGAGGGAGCATTGAAACATATCTAGCAGTCAGACATAGTGATATTGCAGGAAACTGCGTGGCAGATGAGCTGGACAGGCAAAGGAACTGTGAGGTAGCTGACCCGAAAAACGAGAGGATTGGGATTCCGTTGACTACCTGCGGTCTGCTCCTGGAGAGCTGGGCTTCGCGTCGGTAAGTACACAAACTTGTACACACTTGGCCACGAGTAGATCGGAGGCTCTTGAGGGATCTACTGCGGTTAACTAAATCTCAGCTTCCGAATTTCGTGGGTGCTCTTACAGGATATTGGCCGCGTGTACTGTGAATCCTTTTTGCGTCAGCTGCATGCAGATGTGGGTGAATTATCTCAGCCCTTTCTCCTTAACTCAGCTGCTTTCGCAGGGATACAAATCAAGCATTTTGGCTCTCATCTCCTTCCTACGCCTGCTGATATAGCAGGCATGGATATTAGAAATCTGGTGATTTTCATCAGTAGTACGAAGAGGCTAACACGGCCGTAAATCAGTCATCGTTCCGTCTTCAACAAATACAGACCCCCTCCTTCTCTTTCCTTTCTTCCCAGTCTTCTTATTTCCTTTACAAATTATTACAAAGGACGAATTCTTGATTTGCGCTTAAATGTGCCATTTCAACCTAACCCAACCTTGCAGTTGAAGAGTAGAGACACTTAAGAGACTATGTTTTTAAGCAGTTAATGCCGTATTTCTCCGAACTTCATACAGAACTCCGCAAATTGGAGCTTGAGGGTCTTGCCAGAGTAATCTTTCGAAGTGGATAGGATTCGAAGGAGGAGAAGATCTGTAATGATACTGGTACCTCTGCCTTCACTGACATCTCCAAGATGGAGTCAGTAGTCGGAGCAGGGGTTTTCTCTAAATCAGCCAATTTATCTATTTTCTCCAAGTGTTTTTGAGTCAGAAGTCTTTGCGATCCTGCAGGCATTCAATATGCTTAGGGAACGGGAGAGCGAATGAGCTATTAACAGTTTTTCGATAGTCAAGCCGTGATCAATGCGCTGATCAATGGTGCAGCTCCAAACTGGTCAACTCTTGTAAGTAAGATCAAATCCCTTAGGTGTGCACATAACATTTCTCTTATCTGCGTCCCGAGACATAGCAACTTAGAGGGAAATTGCTGATGAGCTTGCCAGGAAGATGTCACGTATATAAATTGGTCTCAGAGATCTCCTGCTGGGTCATCGATACCCCCTGACTTTTGTTAAACGAGAATTGCGCAATTTATTTCTCAGGAAAGGGCAGAAGAGATGAAGATCAATTGTTTCGAGTGCTATTTCGAAAACTCTGGGGCTGCAGTGAAATAGACGCAGAAAGTTAGAAATTCCTAGAGACTTTATGTCATGCAATTTCCAAACTCGTAGCTGCGTCTACCGGTCATTGGACGCTCGAAATACAAGCAGAAAAGATAGGTTTACCATTTCACCCCAATTTCAGAAGCTGTGGGGACCTTTCAGGGAAGAGGACTGTTGAGTAATTTTTCTGTAAATATTCAGATTTGGCAGCTGAACAAATAAATGTCACTGGGTGCTTCTTTCTTCGATAGCACCAACCTAAATCCCATCAACCTTCTCTATCACAACAACAGCTCTGGATGGCTATAGATATCTGTTTCTCGGACGTCTCAAATTATGTAGTATCAAAATAGCGCTTTAGTGCTACTTTGGGAGTGCCAGACTGGTACTTTAACCATTTCAGAAAGTGTGGAAAGACCACCAAACCTGCTTTGCTCTCTCCTGTTTTTATGTGTGATCTCGGAAGATTTCGAATGTCGCGGTGGGAGAATAGTAAGTTTAATGTCTTCCTGCAAAATAGCCATCGATGCTGGATCAACGTCAAGTTGGGCCAAACTCTAGCTCTTTCCTCCGCCATTAAAAAGATAGGTGACCATTGTTGTTTCGTCAGAAGTCATTTGGCTTTTAGAGGTTCACTAGAGTCTATAGAGTGCTGCGCACAGCCTTCTGCAGATTTTGGTTTGTGTTGGCTCTGCTCAGACTATTGCTTTGTGGTAGACAGACTCTGACCAAATTAGTCAAGCTTATGGAGCGCGCTTGAAATATCGACATTCACCTATTGCCCTGTATACGGACCCATTAGACCTATTATAGATAGTGCAGCGTATAACTTTAAAGATTCTTCAGTTACATATTCAGCATGCGGCCGATACTTAGCCTGCCATCTATGCATTCAAATGCCAAATTCATGGCGTGTGAATTTAGGTGTGAACTCTCACGCACGGGAAACCATACTACATATAAGTGTCAAGCACATATCTACAAACATTAAAAACCGCGTGTTTTTTTCTAAATATTACAAATGAAAAACATTTTCAGTCTCTGGCATCGGTTTTACAAATTTCACTTCAACCTCAGTTTTGTCGCGTAGGAAAAACGAGAATATCAAAGTTTCCCTTTTGGCCGCAAAAATTCAATCTTTTAAACTATGCCGCAAATGGATTGAGAAAATCACTTGACAACAACAACAAAAGCATACAAATGTTAGTGAAATAGCGGCACAGAGAACAAATGGCATTTTAACTCATTTCAGGGTTAGGGAGTTGGATTGAGAGGTTTAAGAGGTTGTTGTTATGGAAATGAAAGGGAATACGAGAGGTGGCAAAGGTGAATGTTAGCAAAATGTGTAACAGAAATAAAAAAGCAATTTTTTCGCGATTCTGGTAGGTATAAAGGATGCCAATAATTATAAATTGTTGATCTCGAAATTTCGGGAAATTTTCGGGATTCCGCAAAAAATTTACAAGTCATTATTCAAATCAAAATAATTTTCATTTACTTATGAAATCTAGTAAAAATTTAAAAATTTATTAATTTTTCTTTTTCGGGACCCCGGTGTGAAAATTTAATAACCATCGCTCTTTTTTATAAAAAGTAGAATTATGTTGTAATATTGAATAAACTAATTCGAATTGTTGATCCCGAAATGTCGGGAGCCCGAGAAATATTTACAAGTCATTGTTCATATCATAATCGTTAACGTTATTTTATTAGATCTAGCAAAAATTCAAAAATTTTGGGTTTTGGTTCGGGATCCCGGAGTGAAAAAAAAAATAAAATAAAAGCTAGAATAATGTAACAATATTAAATAAACTTTGAGCAAATGTAAAATGAAAGGTTTTGAATAATATTTTTTTAGTTAGAAAGAAAGAAAGAAAAGCTTTAAAGTTAGTTGAGATAAGTCAATAGTTCGATTTTATTTAGATTTCAAATCATATTCAATTAAGTTTAGGTATTAGAGAACATTTTCTATTATTTGCTGTCCCTTGCACGGACTTCGCACTCCCGATTGGTAGTCACGCACCTACCCATTAGGCTTATAAATTATTGCGGAATTCATATAAGATATTATTCAGATTTTTAGAACTTGAAAACCCGGGGGTACTGCGATTATGGTATTCAGAAACTTCAGTATTTCGGGACTCTCACCACTAGTATGCCTGACGAAGCGCAGCAACAATTTGTCTATGTCATGTCGTGAGTGATGTGACGACACACCCATAGGAGGACAACTAAGTGGTTTGAAATTACAATGTGTGCTTGAATTTCAATGTGCACTCGTATCCCAGTGTGTGTGGCTGTGGATGCAGACAGCACTTGACATTTTGAACAAAAAAAAAAGTAAATAACATTCATTTAGAGAAATACTGTATGAAAGGGGAATAGTGGTTACTCAACAACCATCTACACTTCGCCGAAGTCTAATGCATATTTCCTGAAATGCTTTGCAGCTGGTATGTGTGACCGTGTGGAAATGGGTAATTTTTTTTGCGCTCAGAGAATAATACAAATAATTCACATCACCAGGCAAATCCTTGAAGCCCAACCTGCAACCAAGGTAACAAATTCGCAAAGTGGATGTAAGGAATTCACTACTTGTTCCACATGCATAGGTTTGTTTTGTATTCTTTCGCATCGATATATAGCCGCATGACAACAACAATAACAGCTCTTAGTGGCATATCCTTTATCGTAGCGCACACATGCATGCGCACACAAGGTGAATAAGCACATCAACACACTCAGATACAGAAGGTTTGTGCATACTGACATGTTTCAAATGCGCTGAATATCTTCAACAGTACCTTTTCGCCCATAAATTCCTGCACTCGCACACATTTATAAAAAAATCCTATACTTATTGTACATATAATACAATGCTTTTGCTCTACAGTTGCTGTTATGACGAATTGCTTGCTTTGCTGTTATTACTTCACAAGTGCGACACACACAGCAATCATAGATGCTATTATGTGCATACATATATATATAATATATATATATATATTTTTATATATGCAAGTGTGTATACCTATACAGACGCTTTAAATTTCACTGGCCGAGGGATTTGTTTATTTGGAGCGGAATTGTACTCGTGCAAAGTAAATTAAGTTCATGTGTGAATATTAGGGTGGGGCAAGTCAGCTTTTTGATAAAGCCTATAGTCAAAACGTGGTCTGCAGATAATGCTGATGATGATTCTTGCTGAAGTGACCATAGATAAAAGTTTATTTAGAGTCTTTGAAATTATTGAAATACCATGACAGAGTAGAGATCGCTCATACGCTCTGTTGATCTGTATGTGAAATGACTATGGCCCAGCGACTTATTGATATGTTTTGTTAATTTATTCGTTTATTATTTAATTTAATTTTTTTATTTGTTTATTAATATTTTATTATTACTATTTTTTTTATCCATTTCTTTATTGCGATCTGTTTTGTTAAACATTAAGAAAAATTTTTTGCTCAAGCTATTTAATGCATTTAAGAGAAAAAATTTTTATGGAATGCAACCAGTGATGCAACCATTTACTAATTCTATGCTAAATAATAATATAAAATAATTTATTATTATAAATAGGGCCTTTGCAGTCTGTCTCTTAAGTCTGGTGAAGGTTATGGGACTTGCAATTATTTTTGTGACAGGAGGGTTTGAGTGCGATCGGAGTTGAGTGTCGCGTGATGTGGCATATTTTCTTATTTCTTCAATTATTGTGAATAGTTCGAGATTACGATGAACCTATGCATTTGTGATATAATAAGAGGCGTTTGAGATCATGCTGAGGGTTTTCGACTGGAATCTATGTCCATATCGGTTTCAAGATAGCAGAGCTCACTTTCGAGAGCACTATGCGAATTTCGCTGTAGTAACCCATAAAGGCTTCTGAATTTTATTCCTAAGGACTTGCGTTAAGTAATTAAAAATATGAGTTTTCCATGTAACAGTGAAAATGCATGCCGAGATATTTGATGACCTTGGTTTGAGGGATGATAATATTGTATTAATGAGCTTAACGGGTAGGCAAGTTTTCCGATTTAGGGTAAAAGTGACTAGAAAAGATTTTGTCTCATTTGACTTAATGCGCCACTCTTTTAACCAATGAGCTATTTTGTGAAGTAATTTCTGGAGTTTTTGGGCGGCGACATGGTAGTGGGTGGGAATGAATTGTAAGTACGGCAGTGTCGCCCACGAACGTTCCAACTATTGCTTCTTCGGAAGCTGGTAAATCATATGTGTAAGTATAGGATGGGACCTAGAATACTGCCTTGGGGTACATCATTGGGAATGAATTGTAAGTACGGCAGTGTCGCCCACGAACGTTCCAACTATTGCTTCTTCGGAAGCTGGTAAATCGTATGTGTAAGTATAGGATGGGACCTAGAATACTGCCTTGGGGTACATCAGCTGAAATTTTACGTAGTTCAGACTGTTATTCGCCTTATTTGACAAAGAAATATCGATTTTCGACGAAGGACTTAATAAATATGTAATAATTTATTGCAAGAGTCACCAGGGCTTGAGTTATATTGAGAAAAGCTGACACATTTTTTATGAAAATAAAGTTTACTCTTCTACAAAGCTCATGAAAAAAAGTTACGAACTCTATGAAATTAAAAAAAAAATTTGAACAAAAATAAAATAAACAAATTTTTTTAAGTTTAATAATTTTGGTTGAGCACATTTTTCCTGCGAAGGCTGAAGAACTATAGTCAAAGTGTCTATTGGGGCGTACTCTGAATAGAGTCACTAGCTTCTTATTTTCAATCCTTAGAGGTCTTTAAAGCTATCAAGGGTCTTCCGGCGAGTTGCTATTTGATAATTTGATAAGAGCAAAGAACTCTTCGTATCCAGAGGAATGTTGAAAGCGTGCAAAAGGCTTTTTTGTAAATACATTATTTGTTATAAAAGAAGAGTCAAACGAAAAAAAAATAACTCAAATTATTAAACATAACATGACATATCCTAATTTTTTTTTTTATGAGAAAAATAACGCAAAAAATGTTTTTTCTTCCTCTACTCTAACCAATTGTTGAAAATCGAGTCCCAACCAAAATGTGCAGTTGTGTGCTAGAAATTTGTCTTACTGGCATAGATTCCATCTAACGGATATCACCTAACCTAACCTTACTTAGGTATGCGCACAAAGCCTTTTGTATGTTGACAAATTTCTTGCCGAAAATTTATTTTCCGAAAAGGGCGTCTACAGCTAAGTAAATAAATTTGTGAGAGCACACATGTGCAAAATATCTGCGGCAACAGCTTATTTGTCAAGCGCACTCCAGACAATCAATATTGCTACCTTGCGCCCAAGTGGCGTTGTTGTTGAATAAACATACATACATACATACATACTATCATACATATGAATATGCTTCAGAGGTGGATTTGTAGACTCAAAGGATTTAAAATCACTGCTTATGACGAGTTAGCAGAAATTGAAAAATTCCACACACACACACACACCTATAAAGGTGCTACCAGTGGAGGCTTACCTGGGAGCATTTATGGAATTGAACAAATGAAGAATTTTGCTCGAAATAATAGAATATTTATTGTTTTACATTAGATTGCTTTTTATATTTATATATATTTATATTAAATGTAATTAAAAAATAAAAAAATTAAATAAATATAATAAAAAAAAACAAATTCAAAAATGTGAAGAAAATACGTATAAGTGTATTTTAAGTCGCTATTTGGTGCTATTGCTTCAAATGACGATTCTCATAGTCCAAGGTCTCGTTGGTTGGTCATGTTGTGAATGAGAAGTTGTAATTTTTGGAAGTGAAAAATTGTCAAACAATTTATAAAGTGTGCTAAATACAGCTTTCGATATTTGGAAGCTCTGGGGCTTTGCATTTTTGCAATCATTTTATTTATTTTTTCATTTTTTATTATAGCCTTGAAGACGGTGGTGTGGACTGTACGTTCAATAGGGGACAAAGCATGATAACCTCCACTTTTTCTAAAATGTTTATTTACAGCTCTAGTAGGCTTTAACAGGCCTTTTTAATTCTTCTCGCCATCCCTAACATTTTTCTTAAATTTAGTTTGGGGTTAAAAATATATGAATAACTTTGCATTTTGCCCCCGAAAATAGGTTCATAGTTGTCTCATCGAACATTGGTTAGGTAAATTCAGGCACCTCTTTTTCTTTTGTGGACAATACCAATTTTATTATTCACTTTGAGGCACGAAAAGTTTATCAACGCCTATTTGAGTATCAAATGTTTGACTTTCAAAATGTTAGAGATACCTAGAAAAATGCTTGCTATTTCTTGCCAACGGTCACAATTTGTCTACACTGGAATGCGTATAATATGCAATATACGCATTAGATGTCTCTGAGAGTGCTATTATAGCTGAGAAGTCTCAGAATGTTGATTCTAAGTCTAAATTTTTCGTTATTATAGAAACTCTTCTTTAATATTATAACTTTCCTCATCCATTTTTAGCTTGTCACTAGATTCTGTGCCTAATTTTATTAATTCGCAATGGTTCGTTTGTCTGCTCGCGCCATGGATAGAGAGCCATAGATTGTATTGAGTTGGAGCGGTTATATGAATACTGTTTTTACTGTTTTGATCAATAATAATAATTTTTAGATTTTTAAACCTATATTTTAAATCAGTGCTTCATCCTTTGGTGCTTTTGAGTATTAGTATTGGATGAAATAAAAAGCTATGAACGATTTCTTTTAGTTCAGGGAATCCATGCTAAGTCACGCAGGTATTTTGGACATGGTTTTAAATTTTACGGAAAATTGGTATGCAGGTAGTCTTGAGTATAATAAGAAGTAAGCTGAGAAACATTTTGAACAAATTGTAATAATTTTGAGATCTATTCATAGTTTAAAATTATTTATAAAGATATTTAAAGAAAAATATCTTTGGTTCGTTTTAGCATTTTTTTAATGTTTTCTTCCCATTTTTCAAGATGAAACAAACCTTTCGCACGATTTTTGTTTTAAAGGCATACATGTATAAAACATTAAAAAAAACTTTTTTAGAAAAATAATTTTTTTGTTAAAAATTTTTTAGAAATTGTTAACTTTTCTGACAAATTCTTTAGTAGAACAAAAAATGTTTGCAAAAAATTTTTGGAAAAAAATGTATGAAATAAAGATTTTGAGAAAAAAAAAAATTTGCTTGAGATATGTTTTATGAGAAAAAAAAAATTTTTTTTTTTCCGAAAAAGTTTTTGAGTATATTTTTTTGTCATTTGTCGATTTTTGTTTTATTATTTTAAGATAAAACAAACTGTTTGAACCAATTTTGTAACATTTAAAAATATTCTTTTTCCACAAAAGATTTATTCAATATAGAAAATTTTGTTATAAAGTCAAATATCTTCGGTTCGTTTAACATTTTTAGAAAACTTGTTTTCTCATTTTTTAATATAAACACCTTTTTAAGAAATTTTGTTGTTGTTGTGGTTTTTTTGAAATTTTTATTGTTAAAAAAAACTTTTTGTTGTTAAAAAGTTTCTAGAAAATTTATTTTTCAATTTCTCAAAAATTTAGAAAAAAAAATTTCAAAAAATATTTCTCTAAAAACTTTTTAACAAAAATTAAAAAAAAAAATTTCAAAAATGTTTTTCTAAAAACTTTTTAACAACCAAAAATTAAAAAAAATTTATAAAAATGTTTTTCTAAAAACTTTTCAACCAAAAAAAAATTTTTTTAACAACACAAATTTCAAAAAAAGAAATTTTAAAAATTAAAAAAAAAAAAAGTTTTTTAGAAACTCTTTAACAACAAATTTTTAAGTGTTTTATCGTAAAAATAAAAAAAAACAACATGACAAAAGAAATTTTTTCAATTTTGTTTTTTTTTTGGAAATTTTTGTGAAACATTTTTCTGCATTGTATAATTGTTTTTATTTTTGCGATAAAACACTTAAAAAAATTGTTTTTCTCAAAAAATGTTTGAAAGACAACTTTTTGAGTTCAAAAACGCGTGAGTTCAAAGTGGTAGCTTACGTACTTCAATCCGACGTCCCTTGGCAAATCGATTAAAGCGTTTGGTTTCTTCCTCCAGATACAAGGTATTTTTCACTAATTTGCTGTATGTTGTATTTGAAAATAATTCAATAATTTTCTCGAATCACATTTAGAAGCTTGCAGATACTACTTACCGTAATCTTTTAGTAAAAACAGCTAAACAAATGTTTACTGGGGGGCGTTTTTCAAAATGGACAAACAAATTTTTTTTTCTACAAAATTTTATTTTATTTTCAGAAAATTCGTTTATTTTAAATTAAAAAAGTCAAATTTCTTAAGAATATTAAAAACAAAAGAAGATATTTCACTTTCAAAAATGTATACCAAAATTTTCACCAAATTATTTAGTTTTATATTATTTTTTTTAATCTTAATTAAAATTTTTTTCATTTTTATTAAAAACTGTTTTAGTTTACTTCAGGTGATAATCAGGTTTAGAAGTAAGTAAATTTTCAGAAAATTGAAGACCAAGTCCAAAATACTTGGATAGGTACGTAGGTAAGATGGCAAGAGTACGCCAGGTACACTTCAACTAGCACTTACGTGCCATTTTGACACCATAATGAGTACCACTACTTGTGAAAAGATTTAGGGAAGAGAAAAACCGTCTACAGCTATCCAGTGCTGTTAATGTAGTGGAGGATAGAAAAGGGATGTAGGCTGGAGAATTTCTTCAAGTCATCCCTAAACGGCACGCTAAGGAATCTCAAGCGTCTAGCCGCCAGAGCCGGAGATTTGCAGGAAAAGTGTTGCACAGTCTCTTTCTATCCTGCAGCTTCTGCAATAGTTGAAAATTGAATGGCGGGGGATTTCCATCACCTTAAACTTTCTGTTTCTATCGTATTGAGGCCATAGTGTTTTCGAAATAGCACACGATGAGACAGACCTCCATCTGTCTTGCGCTTTTTTTTAGAAATAAATTGTGTAGTTTCCCTTTAACAACGGTCAAGGAGACTCCGATGTCTGAGAAGGGGACAGCTGAAACCGGTTACGTTGACCCCTTCCTGGCAAGCTCATCGGCCATTTCATTTCCCTCTATATTCCTGTTCCCAATAACCCAGATAAGGGAAATGTTTCCTGCACGTTCGAGACGTTTGAGTTCCTTCTTACAGGAGTTCACCAGAAGAGAGCTGCAATACGGCGACGACAGTGCCTTGATCGCAGTTTGACTATCGGAAAAAATAAGAATGTCTCCCTCCAAACAGCGATCCCGAAGCATTTTGCATGCTTGCAGAATCGAGAAGACCTCTGCTTGAAAAACGCAGTTTGTTTCCGGCAGTTTAAAGGAGATCGAAATGCTGGCT
The DNA here is from genome assembly GCF_027943255.1 of Anastrepha obliqua. Lineage (NCBI taxonomy): Eukaryota > Metazoa > Arthropoda > Insecta > Diptera > Tephritidae > Anastrepha > Anastrepha obliqua. Next base: position 85,274,638 of record NC_072896.1, on the reverse strand, counting down.
GATTTAGAGTAAACTCCCGCTCCCACCCCAGACTCCATCTTGAATCCGTCAGTGAAAACAGAGGTGTATATATCCTTGCCGACTCTCACCTCTTTCCAATCTTGCCTGCTCGGAAAGATAGGCCTAGCACAACCTTCAAAATCCAGTTTACGGATGGAGAGATCAGCGCGAAGAACAAAAAAGGAAGAAGAGATCTGCTTCAAGATGCTACTATGTCCCAGAGGAAGTTGTCTCCAAAGGCCAATCTCCTTCAACCTAATAGTGCTCTAAGCAGCAATGGATTTAACCTGCAGATCTACTGGAAGTAAGTGCAGAATAACGTTGAGCGCAGCAGTGGAACTTGTTCTACAAGCACCAGTGATGCCCACACATGCAGTTCTTTGCACTCTTTCTAGTTTAGTGGTGTTGTAGCCCTTCTGAAGAGCTACCCACCAAACTAGGCATCCGTACGTCAAAATTGGCAGAACCACTAAATTGTACATTTAAAGTACGACACGTGGCTTGAGACTCCATTTTTTGGCGAACATAGATTTACAGGCGTAGAAGGCTATATTTGCCTCCTTAATTCGATTTTCTATGTGCAGCTTCCAGTATAGCTTGGGGTCAAATAAAGGGTTTTTCAATAAGGGCGGGTATGCATGCAGAATGTCAATCGTGGAGTTTGCTGTGTGGCACGTAGCGCCGTCCTGCTGGAGCCACATGTCGTCTAGGTCCATATGGTTCAATATGGGGCATAAGAAATTGGAAGGGCCACCACGTCTACCGAAAAATGGGCGCAATGCGCGCAACGTTTGCGTTAATAATAAAGTTTTATCATTTGAACGTGCTGTTCAATCGTGTAACTTGCCATGATGATTTGGCATAAACAACTGAATAATAAACAAAAGATTTGACAGATGTCATCAAAACAAAATGGCTGCCACAGGGCGCCAAAATCGACCCGCGCCAATTGAAAAACCCTTTATTACACCAAGATACTTGACTTCCGATGAGAGAGTAAGACACTGGTTGTTTAGTCTTGGAAGTTTAAAAGGTGCAGGCTTTTATTTTGTGGTGAATAGCATCAACTCTGCTTTGTCAGAGTTGACTCTGAGTCCGCAACTGGAAACCCAACTACTGAATGTAGCCAGCGCACCTTCCAAAGTTTCAGCCATTACTGATGGGAGGGGTCCTGAGATCATTAGGACCAAGTCATCGGCATATACTACCACCTTTACCCCACCCCTGTTTAAGCGAGTTAAAACATCATCCATAGCTACTAGCCAAAGGAGGGGCTAGTAAACCTAGTGATTCTAGCCCCTCTTGCCACAGCATTTATTCCCCTAACACCAAGCAGGGACAAGATCCAGAAGTAGATAGGTCTTTCTACCCCTAGCCTATTTAGAGCAGTGACAATTGACTCAGCCGTAACATTATTAAAGGCGCCCTCTAGGTATGTCTATAAAGGCTGTCAAAGTGATTTGTTTTCTCTCCAGAGATTTCTCTACGGTCTCTACTACCTCATGAAAGGCTGTCTCGGTAGATTTCCCTTTAAGCGTGTTGGGCTGGAGAAAGTCTGGTTTCAAGGTGCTCTCGAATGTGATAGTCGATCACTCTTTCGAACACCTTGAGTATAAAGGAGGTAAGACTTGTGGGTCTGAAGTCCTTGGACAAGACATGGCCCCTCCTTCCTGCTTTAGGAATGAAGACCACCTTGGTTTGCTTCCAGCTTACAGGGACGTGGTTTAGCGAGATGCACGCCAAAAAGATCTTTTGAAGAATAGGAATCACCGAGGTTTTGGTCTTCTACTTGGATAACTTGATTTGAAATCGCTACAAGGAATAATAATTAAAAGATGTTATATCCAATTCTGATACAGACAATTAATGAAGTTCTACTATTGTCTATGATTTAGATATTATGAAATATTTATCAGCGCCTGTTTGACAAAATAAAGCGAAACACACGCAATACTTTTTACTTCACATTCCTGCTTTCTTAAATCTCATTGCTTTTCCAGGCAAGCTGAAAAAAGATAATCAGTTTAACCAAAAGAACTTGAACTTATATAAATAAAAGAAAAAAGAATGAAACAAATCTCGTTTAAAGGCATTAAAGTATTTATAAATAAGTCACTGAAAGAAATATAAACTACTCGCTCTGGCCAAACCTACCACAATTACAAATGTACCCATTGAAGTGCAGTGAGCGCTGAATTATTGTGAGAAGCCGACAATGACTGCTGTTACAATTGCCATTCCACAACAATGAACTTATTCTGCTTGCTACAATTCTTGTTGTTGTTGATGTTGTGTTGGGCCACTGCTGCTACTAATTGCCTAAACGCCCAACCACCTAACAATTCCAACAATGTCCTTGAGTTTGCTGAAGTGAGTCTCCATTATAAATGCTTACTCTGACCTTCGCAAAGAATTTTCCTATTTCACCGTTACACTGCTGTGTGTGGGTATGTGTGTATTTGAACAGAATTAATAAAGAATATCAAATGTTGCTGAAATAAATTAAAGGCAGAGGAGCATAGAAAATGAAACGTAACAAGTTAGGAAGAGTCAATATTCGGGCGGCACAGAATTTTATCTACACGACGCATTTTTGTGAAATTTGTTATGGACTCGCATAACTTTTCCTCTCATATCGAGTAATTTTCAGCAGGTTTGCCCTTATTGGATACTCAATTACTCATATGATTACAAAAATGGTCATCTCATAGAGGTCTGAGTTTTGGTTTCTTTAAGGCATCTTTATTATTATATCAGTTTGCACGAGCGCATTTCTTGGAGAACTGACGGAACATAGTTTTTGCTTGATTTCATTGATTTCCAATATTAAATACCTGTAGTGAGCAGAGTGCAATTTGGGTAACATCATTGCATAGATTTTGATTAAAAGGTAATATTATATAGCGGGAGCAAAAACTATGCAGCTTTGAAGAATTACTGAAATAAGATTGAAACAAAATAGTGGCGAGAAAGGCAATCTCCGCAATTGACTGTTCTTAAGGGCGAGGGAGCGTTGTAAAGTAATTTTTTATATATTTTGATAAGTCAATTTCCTTTTAATATTGTAGTGCTTGAGCAATATTTTTGTTTCATTTTTATTGCAAAATATTCAAAGTTGAGAGGTCAGCAACAGAGGTCTCCGGAAACTCCAACTCCTCGCAACAGAATCATCTAAAGCAAGTAAAATAAAGTGCATTTGTTAGAGAGATATCGCTGGGAGAATTTGTTTGTACAATTTTAAAATTTTTTTTAATGTTTGCCCACACTTCAAGTAGAGATATCTGCGATGGAAAGATGTGTCGACTTCAATATCCAGCGCATATACTGGAATTTGAATATTGAAATTTTGCCGGATAGCCAGATCGCTTTTGAGACTCTCAGATTTTATCAAGTAACCTCAAAACTAGTGCTGGATTGAATTATTATGATAAACATCCATCGCAAGACTAATGAAGTTTATATTCTATGGGTAATGAGTCATTTTGGTATTGAAAGAAATGAGATTGGGGATAAATTAGCAAGAAAAGGGCACTCGACGCCCTCTGTTGGTCCAGAGCACTCCCTTCCTTCTCTGAAGAAGCCAAGCAGACACTATCCATCCTAAAAAAAGAGAAAACGCAATAAGCTAATTGAAAATTATATTGAAATGATATACCCTGTTTGCCGGCTTTAAGGAAAGCATGAGCTTGTCACAGAACGTCATAAAATCCAAAACCATTTTGAAAAGTATCTTAAAGTACCCTTCGCCAATTTTTTGAAAAAAGAAAAAATTTTAGTATCTCAAAGTACTCTGTCTCGTTCTGAAAAAAAAAATAATAATGTCATGAAATATTATAAACTATTACTTTTACGACGCAACAATATTTTAAACAACTCTTTTCTTATGAAATTTCATGAGATATTTTGCTGTTTTGAAATCTTTTATCTCCAAGTACTCTGAGAATACGAAAAATATTGGAACAGTATCTCAAACTACTTTGCCTCTTAAAAACAACAATTTTTGTGGAGAAATATCATGAGATATTAGCTATTTCTAGCGGTTACAACTGGACGTCAAAGGACCCTTTTACTACTAAACTCATTTTATTTAAAAAAAATCTATTATACATTTGTCTCTGAGTTATCATCTGCTGAGTTTACAAAATTGGAAAAAAATATCAAAAAGTGCGCCAAAGCAATTCTGAGTTCAGTGCATCAAAAATATTCGGATAAGTGTAATCTGCACTTGGTTCAAGATTTGTGCCGACCTGTGTTATCCTCATTATTCTGAATATATTGGTATATATCTACCCATATTTGTAGTCAGTATCCTCCTCCAAACAACCGTTATGTGCACAAATATCCGCGCGTACTTTTGCCCAAGGGTATAAAACGTAGGAATTCCATTTCATTTGACTAAATTTTTATTGTTTCCTCATCATCGATTGCAGGTTATTAAGTTATGCTCACCGCTTTTACGAGTATTGAACACAAATATAAATCATATGGTTCGTTTGTATGTATGGGTATGTGCATGCGTGCATACAAAAGCCATAAAAATGCTTGAAGGGGAAGTGAATTGCGTAGTTTTATTGTCTATTGAATTCGGATTGTAATTTTAGTGCGTGAAATTTTAGTGTATTGTGCTAAGAAAAGTGGAAAATTAAAATTTCGCTGTGACCGTCTGTGTGCACTCGTGCATAGCTGTGCTTTCAACTTAAAAGGGCAAACGTACGTTGTGTGTGTGTGTATGTGGGTGAGGTCGAGAGTAGATGGAGTAGATGGCAGAGTAAATCGACATTTTTGCGTGAAGGTTAAAAGGTTAAATATTATATTTTTTTTCTCTTTCCCAACATTAGAAAATACAGACGCTTGAAATGTATTATTTTGAGACACTCATAGCTGAAATTCCACATAAGACAAGGCCTGTGGTTTATATTTCAATCAGAGGGAAATCCATGTTGAAAGACAAAAGCAACAACAAATGGGCTTATGTATAAATTTAACTCAAGTTTGCTACTTAGATGCGTGTGCGTGCGTGCATGTGTGTCTGTGTTTGTGTACAATATGCATTTATTTAAACGCCACGCGAAATGATAAATTTTGCATACATTTTTGCCAGCCAGAGAATATGTTACGCATACGCCCCGCCTGCCGGCATACACATTTCCATGTACGAATGGCTATATAGGTGGCATTTTCGCGAACCGTGAGTGAATTGTAAGCGCTGCTTATTTTTTGTTCTGCAAAATTGGGGCACGCAAGATGAATTCGAAATGTTTTGCTGATAAGTTGCCGCACAACATGACCTGTAAAAGCAAAACAAGAAAATAACGACAGCTACTGGCTGACTGGTAGCCATATGGTCGTGCAATCAACTTAGATAAATTGAGACTATGCAGGGACAACAACACAATAATAATAAAAAATAAAATTAAATACAACAACAATACCAAGCAACTCAGTTGTCTCAGCTGCCTGCAACAAGGCCAATGGTCGTTAGCGGCGTGGCTTTGCGAAAGTTTAAACTCAAGGCTAAATGTGACAAGGCGTTTACGTGTCAGATTTGTTTATTACTCGCTGTTTATCTTGCCGCGCCCAGTCGATTTAGGTTAGATGAAGGCGTTCTTTATGCCAATTTTTCATTAGGCAAAATTTTTCGTCATTCAAGTTGTTGTGTGTTCGCTGATGACTGATTGGCATTTGAAAATCTCATAAAGGTAGTTTGCTATCTACTTTACATTTAGATTGATTCTTGTGCTGATGGATAACGTTTAGAAGAGGTAGTGCATGTGTAACATGTAGACACATACTCATAGCAGGTGGTCTTAGCTGTATGTGGCTATAAAATTAGAAAAAAGTAATTCGAATTCTCAAATCCCTTTGACTTGACGCGACCATTTACGCTTTAAGTAAATTACACAAAACCGTACTAAATTGCACAGAGATTCGTCAAGCGACACATAATTTTCACATTTTCAATACGCACGCATATTCGTGCATTTATGTACATATGAACTCATTGCTTACGCCTATGAGGTCGCTTAGCGGTGTCACTCCTCATGTTTGCGCGCTTAATTTGCTGTTGCTTTAGCCAGCGTTAGGGTGAAATTTCTGCATGCTTGTTGGCATTTTTTTTCCAGAAAAATCTCCATTACATGTTATTGCGCTTCTGATTTTGTTTTCGCTGTCACCTTATGGCTTAGATTTTCCACACCGAAAATGCCATTTTAATGGCTTCATCCACGGCTGCTCAGCGGCAGTCCACATTTTCGTTTCGCCTGTCACTTTCAGCACCACCTTTCAGCTTCAGTTTACTGCCATTTTGTTGTTGTTGTTGTTAATGTTTATTTTTGTGCATTTCATTCGTACATGTGAAATCCATTTATTTTTGACATAAAACACATAAATCTAATTTTGATCTGTTTTATGCGTTGCAGCGCTGACAGCGAAAGTACTATAGTTGGTTGTGCCTTTTTGTGTTAGTCGATTTTTATAACTTTTTCAGGTGCGGGTGTTGGTGAAAGTGAAAAGAAAAACAAAAAAACAACATCTGTTTATATCTATTCATGTATGTATGTATGGATTAGGGATGCTAATATTAATGGCAAATGGTGATCCCTGGATTCCGGGATATTTTTGGGATTTGGTTCGGGATTTACATTGTGACTCAACTTTATTGGAAATGAAGTGGTTATATTTTTATTTGAAAAAAAAAACTTTATGTGTATCTGGATATTTAATGTAAATGTCGCGTTCTTTGCAATTTTTTAGTACGATTTTCTTGGGCTTTGGTATGCAATCAGTTTGATAGGGAGTCAACCCTGGTTCTTAAATTAGCAATATTACGTACTTATATTTTTTTGCAGGGCAAAAGAGGAAATTTTATATTCAAGTAAATGCTAGCCATAGAAGAGCACAGGCTGATACATAACCGCAAAACAATAACAACAACAAAAAGTTAATCAGTTTTATTGAATGAGGAAATTAAGAAAAAGGTTCCTGCAAATTAAAAACATTTTATCGTATAATTTGTAAATTTTTATTTTGTTCTACTCCCCCTTTAACATTTTTCGGTAATTCGGGACCTGAAAACACTAGCATTTCAGGACTCCGAATTAAAAAGTAGGCTCCTGTAAATTGAAAATATTTTATTGCAATTTAATTTTGTGCTAATGTGTAAATTTGTTATTTTTTCAAATTCCTCGTTTAAAATTTTTCGGTATTTCGGCACCAGAAAATATCAGAATTTCGGGATCCCAAAGTTAAAATAAGGTTCCTGCAAATTAAAAATATTTTATTGTAACTTAATTTTGTACTAATTTGTAAATTTGTTATTGTTTCAATTCCTTGTTTAAAATTTTTCGGTATTTCGGCACCAGAAAATATCAGAATTTCGGGATCCCAAAGTTAAAGTAAGGTTCCTGCAAATTAAAAATATTTTATTGTAACTTAATTTTGTACTAATTTGTAAATTTTTTATTTTTTCAATTCCTTGTTTAAAATTTTTCGGAATTTCGGCACCAGAAAATATCAGAATTTCGGGATCCCAAAGTTAAAATAAGGTTCCTGCAAATTAAAAATATTTTATTGTAACTTAATTTTGTATTAATTTGTAAATTTGTTATTTTTCAAATTCCTCGTTTAAAATTTTTCGGTACTTCGGCACCAGAAAATATCAGAATTTCGGGATCCCAAAGTTAAAATAAGGTTCCTGCAAATTAAAAATATTTTATGGTAACTTAATTTTGTACTAATTTGTAAATTTTTTCTTTTTTCAATTCCTTGTTTAAAATTTTTCGGAATTTCGGCACCAGAAAATATCAGAATTTCGGAATCCCAAAGTTAAAAAGTAGGCTCCTGCAAATTAAAAATATTTTATTGTAATTTAATTTTGTACTAATTTGTAAATTTGTTATTTTTTCAATTCCTCGTTTAAAATTATTCGGGATTTCGGCACCAGAAAATACCACAACTGCGAGATCCCGAAGTCATAATCCCGAATTAAAATTATTTATTTTATGGTAATAATTTGTAAATTTGTTTTTCTACTCCTATTTTAAATTTTTTTTCGGTATTTCGGCACCAGAAAATACTAGCATTCCGGGATCCCGAAATGTAGGGATTCCCATCTCTATTGTGCAAATAAAAAATTTTAAGTGCGCAATTTTTCAATAATGCATAACGCGAATTTTTGTCTTCTTTTTGGGGCTGGGGTTCGCGATTTCGATTGCTGTCGCATTTATTTGGCGTTGCAGCTGTTTTGCGTACATTTGATTGTTGTTGTTGTTTTGACATCAGGTGCGTGGCAATTGACGTGTACATGACAGCCAAGCTTGTCAAGTCTATGCGCATTTGATGAAATTATTCTGACAGCTTCTACTCTATATACCCATTTCTACGCATACATACAAATTTAAGTGCTATAGAAATACAGAGATATGTAGGTGAAATAAAAAGTTCCTAATTTTTGCTTGACATTGCGGGTTTTATTTAGTATTTAGCTTAAAGGGTCGCAAAATATGCAGCTTTCGAAATCTTATTGCAATTTTAAAGGCTATTTCCTTTTGACTCTCTCACAGGAGTCCTCGCCTTTATTGACAAAAAACTGTGACAGCCGATTTTTGAAGTCAAGTTTCAAGTTTCTATTGAGGTGAGTTTTTCAAAAACAAAATCTTTCGTTTTAGACGATAACAGGAACCAATGACTTGGTTTCAGATTCGGATTTTAAAGTAGATGCATAAATACTTCACAACTTAGCTCCCGAAGCTTCTGGCGAGTCAATATTGGAAGCGTGTGGCTCGGCATCATTTGATGGAATACCATTACTTTTCTATTATGAGCATACAAAAAATGAGCACAGGAATGATAGATTACAAGAGTTGGCCATTCAAAGCAAAATTCTGAGATTAACGTTGGCTGATTGGCGAATACTGTGGGTGGAATAGGAGGACATATCTTTACTTACTTACTTTTGTGCCGCTTTTTGGGCAAATCCAAAATGGTGTGCCAGCTGTTTCTGTCCTGAGCTCGTTGGTGCCAGTTGGATATGTCGAGTGAAGACAGGCCCTGCAGCACTTGGACTTTTCAACGGTCTCTCCAATCCTATCTTTACCTATTACAAAATAAGTGACACTTTTGGTGAAATTGAAAAGAAAAATATTCCATCATGAACTATTACCAGCTGGTCAAAAGATTGATGTTGATCTTTACTCTATTACACGCAAATGGGATTGAATGAAGTAACTAATTTCACTTGATCCACAGAGAAGTCTTCATGTACCTCACAGCCAACGCCAGACCAAATAAATTGTCATTAATTTAGAGGAATTGACATAGTTTGGCTGACAAATTTTGATACATCCACAATTCAGTCTGCACCCTTAGCTGACTCAGAAGACTTATTAGTATTCGAGTATGAAAAACTCTCTTAATGCACTAAAGCAGAATTCCGTAAAGACCCTCAAAATGCTTTCCAAACAGTTGTAAACAAAAAACTCTGAAGTTTTATAATAAAAAAATGGTTTGAGACGTAAAGAGCCAAGAGTTCGTCGATAAAAATGGCATACCTCCGGTTTTATAAAACTCACTCAAATGTATAAAAAAAATGTCTTAAATTAAATCACATGTTTCAGCGAGCTCTTAAGACTATTAACTATGGAACGCTGAACAAAAAAAAAAACAACAATTTTTAATAAAATAATCAGAGATTAAATCTCTTAAGCAAAGGAAGCAAACATAAGAATGAAACATGTGAAGGATTTATGCCTTTTATTACCAAAAATTTAACAACTTTCAAGGCCGTAAAAGGAAATATATATAAGGGACAAAGAAAATTAAGTTTTCAGAGAATAGTATAAAATAAAATTTAATAGCTTGTATGTCCTCATTTAATGTAACTGATACTAGTTGTCGTTGTATTGAATTTAAGAGTGACTGTAGAAAACTAAGGTTGATTTTTGTCCATTCCTATTGAATAGCTTTTTTAAGTTGTAATAGGCTATTAAACTGGCATACGCCTTAATAAGCTTAGTCGCTACGAATGCGCCAGAGATTCTCCATTAGATTTGCATGCTTAGCGCTGTGGATTGGAGCATTGACCTGTTGAAACGTTCAAGACTCACCTTGAAATTCTTAAGAAAAAATCAATAAAACAATAATCAGAATCTGTACGTAATTTTCTGTGCTCCTTTTATGCGAAATAAAACAAATTAGGGTCTTGTCACGGTAGCTAAAAGCAGACCAGGTCATAAGAGAGCCACCATAGAAATTACGGAGGTGAGGCGTTTGGCGCGTTTCGTGGACAACACTTTTGATAACTATCAGGCCTATTAAGATTACTTTTTTTTTCATCGTTAAAAATTATGGATTGCCACTCATCATGATTCAGAAAGACAGAATGATTCACAGACTCGTAAATAGCATTCACAAAGTTTTTAAATAGAAAAAGTATTGTACAGTAGCATCCTACACATATCTCAAGTCTTTAACCGCGCTTGGCATGATGAAATCTATACTTATAACTTAAGGGGTTAGAGGTAGTCAGAGGCCCGAAGAAATGATGTTTTTCAATAATTTTTTTTTGCTAGTCAATTGCTTTATTTAGCAAAAATAAAAACATAGTATTAATACGTCATGTTTCGATTTGACTTTAGCAAAATTTAAGAAAAAATTAATAATTGTAAAAGTTATCGTTGTTTGGGTGAAGCCCGTTTCTCCAGATGTCGCTTGCGGTGATCATCACAATTCCTTGGAGATTCATCTAAAATCAATCGGTGAAGAGAAATTAGTTTTATTAATAAATAATCTTGTGCCTGAGCGAAGGTTTTTTTTAAATTAACAATATGGGTGCCTCAGGAAATATTTTTCAGAATTTCGAGGAAAAAACCGAGAGTTTATCTAAAAAAAAATAGAAATTAAAAAAAAAAAATCCTTCGATCAGTCACGAGTTTTTTTTATATTTTTCAAAAGCAGTATACATTTTATTGAAATTTACCAAGTGGTTTTTAAGTTACAGTGATCACCAGTTCAAAAAATATAGTTTTGAGACAAACGCATTTAAAGTTTTGCTATCGCGCGCCCGCGCGTATTTCGTTAATTGTTGAATAACCCGAAAAATATTTATCGGATTTACTTCAAATTTTCACACAATATTTTTAAGGTATTACACTTAAGGAAAATTAAAAAAAAAATCTAATTTTTGGAAAATTCTGACTACCTCTAAGCCCTTAATCGAAACTCTCCTGTATCTCTCAAAGTTAGCTGTCCCTCTACATAGCCATACTAAAACCCATATGGATATGCGGCACATAGCTTTGGGACACTGCAGCTTCTACTATCGAAATACTGCAATGATTTCAATCAAAAACTCCCAGAAAGGGGCACAAATGCGCCTTACTATTTCACAAATTCCCAGATACATCGAGCGCTCCAATTTCTCACAACAGCTCAAGAAATAAAAAAAAGCTTGCCACATCACACAATATAAAAATTCAATCGCATCCAAGCCCTTTAATTGCAGAAATAACTCTAAATTCCGTCTCCTGTGACATACTGAAGAGGTAGTCAATGGATTTATTATGCTAATAAGCAAAAATCCAGAAAAGTTTGCACCGATGGGTGCTTGCCATGCATGCCTAGTACTATATAATCATCCCAGAACTTATGATTATCGAGGTATTCCATTCGAATCTAGCGCCTTGTGGCGTGATGTTTATTTCGGTTTAGCCAGGCTATTCTGACACTTAAAATTCGCGTCTTCACTCAAAATTTGCTGTATTCTTATCTTCGTAGCATTGAGAGCGAGTTCACATTTAATTTGGTTAGTGCTGTTGTTTTTATTGACAGCCAACCGCCTCTTGCTTGCACATGTCGTCAATCTTAGGCCTTGGGCGTGTTCTTTTAAATTTTTCATATTCGTCAAGATTTTTCAAAAATGTATGGACGGTATTTTTATTTCAATGTACGTTTATTGCTATTTTGCCAATTCAGACTCCCGATTCAGTATAAGATAGAATACTAGCGCCCTCTTCAGTAGATAGCCGCGTTCCTATAGAAACCACCCACTTGGCCCTTGTCTTTGAATAAATTCAAATTTCAAGCAACGCTCAATCTAACAAGACTTGGGGCAAAAGGCAAAGTATTTTAAAACTACAGCTATTTCGTACACATATTTAAATACTTTATAAGATAACGCAAGAAAATATTATGCAGCTATTTTAGAAGAAAAATTATGATATACTTACATATATATGTACATATTTATTGTTTTATATCTCAGATAGTTGCCATTGGTGTTCACAGAGTAGTTATTTTATTAATCGTTAACATAGATTGTTGTTTTTGCCATGTCAGTTGAAATGTATAGTTGTTCGGTGAGAAACTTTTCGTAGACATATCTGTCATTTGTAAGATTTCGATGCTGTTTTACTGCTTCATGCATGAAGAGATAACACGAAAAGCTAGTAAGGAGACTATGTTTGGATTAGCAAGCATTCGATATAAAGTACAAAAGCAAAAACAACTATCTCTTTGCCCTGCGAAATTTAGCTCAACTTCTGTTCAGAAAGTAGCTGAAATTTCCCATTTAAACTTACTTTTTTCAGAGTTTTGTCTGCCTGCTGTTCACCTATCACCTTTGAGCTCAACTGTCAGATGTTGACGGCTTAATAACTTTGTAAACAACTCATTGTTTGTTTATATTCTGCGTATTTCGTTATGTAAAATTTAGTTGAGTAAAGAGGCTGTTACACAGATTTTGGTATAGAAACAAACAATCACGAATTAATGTGAAATATGTGAAGGGAAGTGAGAGAACCTAGCTATAAATTTGGGGGAAAATACATTCATTATTATCATGGCTGTAGATGGCTGTAGGGATCGATATCTCGTAAAGTATCAATCAAATAAATTCAAGTTTATGCTCGTTGTCGAGGTGACATTTCAAGGTATTTTTTCAGATTAGATTAAATTTGTGGGGGGTTGGGTAGTAGTAAGAATAGAGATAGGAAAGATAAAAGGTGGATGGTAAAAACGGATAAACTAGTTTGAGGTCACTCTTCCACAAATCTTCTGGTTTCATTGATGAATCTTAAGAGATCCGGAAGAGAAAGAGTTTGAACTTTGTCCATACTCAGTGTATCGCAACCCAATATCCTAAGTCTGATTCGGGAAAACGCCGGACAGCTACAAAGAAAATGCGCTGGCATGTCATCATCCTCAATACAGACAAGGCATATCCGGCTGTCGACTACCCCCATAGTAGCTATATGCTGACCACTGGCGTTGTGCTCTGTTATTACACCTACCCGCCCTCTCAGGTCCTTTCTGCTGAGTTTTATTAGAAATGTCGCCATTTTCCTGTTTGGTTCTTTCACAAAGCACTAGGCTACTCTGCACGAGTTCAACCCAGACGTCGTCCGGTCTTAGACACCATGTCTTGCCAAAGGTTCTCTTACACTGCCAGAAGGCTTTTAGTGTTCGAGAGACCTTCTGCTCGACGTGCTTTTTCCAGGTAAGCTTGCTATCTAGGATTATGCTTGAGTTACAGGGTGTTAACAATAGAAAAGAGCAAGCGCATAGAGAAAATTCAGTACATTTTACAGTTTTTCTCTGATGAAAGCGAAGTTGTAAGCCGGGCCACTGAAATTGTGAATGGTGCTGCGAATGGCGATGATGCAACAAGTAATTACATGCAATTTGGTTTTGACGATTTCGTTTAGGCATTTAAAGAAATTTTCAGTAGTGTCAATACTGTCCAAAATGTCTACAACAACACAGAAATAATCGATGTTCAAATTTAAAGCAGCTAAAAAAATTTTCGAGAAAATGTAGTTTGACTACCGCTTTGGAATTTGTATCGCATGGTGCCTGTTTTCCTGTTTAATCACTATTTAATTCAGCATCTCCTGCTTTTAATTACCAACATAAGCCAGCTAGCATTGCATTCAAATATTTCCCTCCGTTTCTAGATTAAATTTTCAGCGCCACTCTAAAATTTCATGAAAATGAGAAAGAAACAGAAAAGTAGTCAAGACTGGCTGGATGCTCAGGAGCTCTAGTTTTTTCGTTTCGGTGAGCACGATCACTGTTTTATAGTATTAGAATCAGAGTGTGTGAGGTAAAGATTCTGCAGAAGATTTTTGGACCTTTGCACGTTGGCGACGGTGAATATCGTAGGCGATGGAACGATGAGCTGTATGAGCTTTACGACGGCATAGACATAGCGCAGCGAATAAAGGTCCAGCGGCTACGCTGTCTGGGTTGGATGGAAACAAACGCTCAGGTTCTAAAAGTATTCGATGCGGTACCAGCAGGTGGTAGCAGAGGAAGTGAAAGGCCTTCTCTGCGTGGGAAAGATCAGGTGGATAAGGACTTTGCTTCACTTGGTGTGTCCAACTGGTGCCGGTTAACACGAGAAAGAAACGACTGGTGCGTTTTATTAAACTCGGCCAAAATCGCGTAAGCGCTTATTGCGCCAATTAGGAAAAAGAGGAGGAATCAGGGTGGGACATTTTACACTATCACTACCACTAAGTTTTTAGTGGCAGTTGAAATAAGGGTCTCACTATCACTAAATCATCAGTCGCTCAGTGTTTTAACTAATCGCTTAGTGTATTAATTATTAAGTACGTTATGCCCCACCCTGGTTGGAATAAGGCAATGCTGCACTTTTGTGCATTATTCCACACCACTTTTACAGATGAAGACCCTGCTGAAATTTTCCGGCGCATATTTTTGTAAAACATTTTAACTCTTTAACGACAGTACAAATTTAATATTTTTATGATTTTCAAAAATAGTTGTCAGAATGACCCATAAAGATTATAAATCTTGGGTTAAATCGTTCCACAAAAATATGCGCCATTTAGTTTTTTTATAGACGCTTTAAGACCCTTCAGCGATCCTGCAAATTTAATGTTTTTATGATTTTCAAAAATAAGTGTCAAAATTACTTACATGGATAAGAAGTAGTGGGTTAAATGTTCCACAAAAATATGCGCCATTTAATTCTGTTAGAGACGCTTCAAGAAAATATTGATGATAAATGCAGTTTTATATGAGTTTTCTGTCAAATAATTTAGATGAATTTCAGACCAAATTTGCCAAGTTTCAGTAGATTGGAAAAAAATGTTTAAATTTTGGGGAAAAATGGCAGTTGGTAAAATATTTTACCGTTATTCTTCGTTTGAAATCGCTATACCACTTTCTTGCGCTTTACATTTCTTTTTGTTTTTTGACAAATTGCGGTTACTTTTTGCCCTGAAGGTGGATCACCTAATTTCACAATATCTGCAATCTACAGCATACTTAATAATAAATATTATAGACGACAAAGTGTTTATGCTGCAGTATTGAGGCTATGCAAACATGTAACGACTTTCCTTTGTTCACCTTAGCCGCATGCGGTACTCAATCACTGAAATAATGGAATAATTCTAAGAACGAATTGCTACAAAGCCAGTTGAATGTTAGATAAAATTGAGGCAATGGAACAATTGCATGCAAATACAACGAAACAATAATAAATTATGAAGCATGTCAAGCAAATTGCAACAACAACTAACCCAACATTTTTACATACACGCATATGCAAGTGTGTGTTTGTATATTTCAGCTTTGCGCACAATGGCCACATCAAATGCCTCGAGGTGGTAGAACTGCAAGTTGAATAGCAACAAAATATAAACGAAATCGTAAAAACAAAAGCAACGCTAGCAACAGCGCAAGACAATGGTTAACACAGCACCAAAAACAACAACAACAACAAAAGTACTCGTACAAGCAAATATCGAACGTCTGTAGATAAACAAGGCCTGCCTGGTTGTTGCGCAAATATTTTGCTGCTGGGCGAAAGCTTGTCTGCATATTTTGAAATATTTAAATTTGCAATATACAGTTGCAAATTTTGCTACAGCTCAGCTCTATGTGTGTGTGTGTTTGAAGGGTTGCTTTAAATTTTCGGTTGACCTACATGGGTAATGACTGCACTTCCTGTGCGCACGATGAGCAGCAATTGTGAGGCAGATACATTTATTGTATTTAAGTAGAATAGGTTGAGCATAGATTAAGCTATTGTTGGCTTTTGATGTACGGGTATGTACTACTGTGTCCAAAAAATAAGGTGACATTGTATTTATTTTGAAAATTCTTTATTTATTCTTCCAAATCAATTTCATCCCCTTCAAAGTAATCCCCTCCCGACACAATGCACTTATGCCAACGTTTTTTCCAATTTTCGAAACACTGGTTGTAGTCACTTTCCGGGATGGCCTTCAGTTCCGTCTTCGTTGCGGCTTGAATCTCCTCTATCGTGTCAAAACGGTGTCCCCGGAGCGGTCTTTTGAGCCTGCTGAACAGCCAGAAGTCGCACGGTGCCAGATCAGGTGAATACGGTGGCTGCGGAACGATATGGGTTGAGTTTTTGATGAAATGATCACGAATTACGAGTCCAAAAAATTCAATGTTTTCGGTACCAGTCGAGATTTGACGAGCTTGAGGCCCAAAACATCCTTCAAAATGGTATTGACTGAGCCTTTCGATATGCCAACATCATCAGCAAGGTCTCTAATCGTTAATCGACGGTTTTTCAACACCAAATCTTTGATTTGTTGGACGTGAGCTTCGTCAGTTGAGGTTGATGGTCGCCCAGGACGCTCTTCGTCTTCGACACGTTCACGACCGGCTTGGAACTCACTATACCACTTGTAAACATTTTTTTTAGACATAGCCTCATCACCAAAGGCTTTCTGCACCATCCTCAACGTATCCGAAAATTGATTCCGCAAACAAAATTTAATGCAAATTCTTTGCTCAACAAATTTCGACATTGCAAAAAACGAGAAACTCACTTTTAGCAGCTCACAAAACGACGCGTATCTCAAACAGTAAATGAATATTTCACATGAAATTTGACATAGATGTCACTCACAGTACTACCAACCTAAAAAAAAAAAGAATTCTCCTAATCCTTCAAAGCGCGCAGTTTAAAATCAAATGTCACCTTATTTTTTGGACACAGTAGTATGTGGCATGTGGCAAGTGTGTGTGTGTGTGTGTGTGGCTAAAGTGAAACTTTGTGCTATTGTATTTGTGCACTCAATGCACTGTTGTATTGCTGCGCCGCGCCTTTACGGACAGCGGCACAACTTTCAGTGCCCCCTCAACGCCGATATACCCTCGCACTCCTGCGCTCATCATCAGCATCTTCATTACACTTGCAGAAACTGCATCTCCGCCTTCTGCTTGACTTGTTCGGTGATGATTAATTGTTGGGCATGGCTTGATTTATGCGCCTTCAACTAGAATAACTAAGAGTGACTGTGTGTGTGTGTATGTGTGTGAATTTGTTGTATTGTTAAGTAGTAATTCATTGACATAATGTGTAGTTGACGTATGCACATACACATATACACACTCACACATGCAGTTGCACTACACTAGCATAACTCACTTGGCTTTTGTCTGCTGCATAGCTGGCCGAAACTCGATACATTTGCCTTTAATGTTACACAATGCACAGGATATTGTAAATATATTGGTGCTACACTGCGTATGAGTAATCGTGCTTGCTTGGGTGTGTGTGTGTGCGTTTGTCTCAACTAAGTATTCCACTTCAAATACTGCACTTGCTGTTGTCAGTGGCATCGTGTTTGCCATTGTGGTTGTGCTGACCTTCTTCTCGCTGCTGTTTGCTGTTATGTTGCATTGCTTTGCGTTGCTACTGTGCGGCAACTTGCTTTCAAATTATTTGTTTTATGTTACATTTTTTCTTTCTAGTTTCAGTTTTAATTTCCTTCAACTGCACTGAAGGTCGCCATCGTTTCGAAGTTTGACTGCTTTGTTGTGTTGCTGACATGCTTGCAATTGTTACTCTAGTCACACTAGTGATTTTTGTTGTTGTTGTTATTGTTAGTTTTGATTTTTTTGTTTTTGGTTTTACTGTTCTTGTATTCCTGTGTTTGTTGTGCTCTGGTTTTTTTCTTGTTATTCTTTTTCTTGTTTTCTTTTGCTTTTTTGTTGTTTTTGTTGTTTTTTTTTTGTTTTTTGTTTTGTTTTTTGTTCTTCCTTTTTCCTCTTCTGTTTTTTTTTTTGTTTTATTTTGCTTGTTTTTTTTTGTTTTTGCCTTTGTGCCAGTGTTTGCTGCTTCGCCTCGGTAGCAGTTTTTCCTGCAGCTGCTTGTAGCTGCCTCATTTATGATTGATGGCGAATGTACAAGCACGACACAACAAGTCTTGTTCTCGTTTAAATATTATTGCTACATTTCGTATTGAAATTTATATTTTTAGGTCAAAAGTGCAAGTGTAAAATATGCGAAATAGCAGAAGCAGCACGAAAGCTAAGCGCAAAAAATTTGTATAAACCAGCGAAAGAAAAAAAAGAAAACAAAAAAAAAAACACAAAAAATGCTGACGTTTTATGCTGTCAAGGAAAAGTTGATATTGTTTTGACAGTTGTATGCTCTGATTTTCTATGATTTGCTTCAAAATATAACTCCTGGTTTGCCACTCTGCGGTGTTGGCAAATGGTGCTGTTAATTATATTAAAATTTTGCGTTTAGGTTCATTTTCAAAAACAAAAACACAAAAAATAAAAAAAATAAAAGAAATTGAAAAATAGAAAAATTCAGTCATTTGTACGTGAATTAATTCAACTATTAAGGCAATTTTATTCTATTTCAAAATGTACAGAAATCGTAAAATGTACAAAAAGATGAAAGTAATGAAACATATAATACAAAAAGAGAAAAGTAAAAAAATTGTTAAATTTTTGAAGCATACGCAGAGAGCCTTAACTGAAATGCGTAACATATCACGTACAGGGCTAGACGACAGAGAGAATCTTTGAGAATCCACATATCGTTTGCTTTTTGCTGTTGTAGGTACTGTAGGACACTTCAGGTATAAAAATTGTTACCTGGAATTATCTTTTTCAAATTATGAAAGACAAAAATTTGCCGAATTTCTATGCTTCGATGCATATTTTTGGGCTCGTTTGTGCCTTTGCGTATAGCATGTGGAAATGATAGAAAAAGAGTTATCTGGCAGAACCCCACGCCCTCGTCTCCATGATTTTGCCGGCCAATAACATTTCAGGTTGTGAAAGAGTCTACTGAAATAGAAATAGAATAAGAAATAGAATATGTACGTCGAAAGGTCTGTGAGAGCGCTGAAATCCACAGAAATAAAATTTAACCAAATAAAATGCTCTTTTGAACATTCTTTTGAGATAACTATGGTAGACGTAAAAGCCTACTAGTCGGTGATATATTTGTGGTGCAACATCGAAAGACTTCAACAACATTATAGATAAAGAGGGAACTTCAAGTTTAACTGGTGTTCATTTTGGGCTTTTTGTATTGCATGCCAGAATTAGATTATTGGATATTGTTTTATATTTAGCATATAAATTACCAGTTAAAAAATGTGGAGAAAAGAGGACTGAGAAAGAAAAAGAATTAGAAGAAAAAACAAAGAAGCGTATCCAAGAAAGATTTCGAATTGAAACCGGATTGTTGATAGACATGCCCAAAACCAATTTCGGGAATACCAATGATGGTAACAAAAGTAGAAGTTTTTTCGAAAACCTCTATTTGGCGGCAGATATAACCGGGATAAGCTACGAACTGATTTATAGATTAAAAGTCATATTGGAGACAATTTCAAGTGGACATATAAATGACTCGCAGAAATGAGACAGTTATGCCAAAGACACAGCAAAATTATCGGTAAGCCTTTATGGATGGCACCCTATGACTCCAAGCATGGCAAAAAATATTGCTTCATGGTGCCACTATTATTGAAAATGCTTTGCTACCAATAGGTCAGCTATCAGAAGAAGAAAACTTTGCAAGGAAGTTTTCTAGAGAACAGTGTAATCCTGATGTGTGTCATAGATTACTACTGAGTTCAGATCTTCTTATAGGCAGCCTGAGGCCCAAGAAGAGATCAATCCCAAGAACATTTTGTACGGAAACTAAAGGGTGGTTAAATTTTAAGGTCTGATATTGAATGTAAATCACACCTAAATATCTAGTTTTTTTCTGCATTTCATTTAACATTTTTCAATTTCATACTAATTCAATTTGAATCATGGAAAGATACACAATCGAGCAATGCGTTAAAGTTATTTAGGCTTATTATGAAAACGGGCGTTCAAATCAAATGCATTCGTGAAGAAAGTGAGGAGGCACTTTTTCACCTCAGTGGATTCACCAATAAGCAGAATTGCCTCATTTGGGCGAATGATAATCCAAGAGTGATTGCCAAAAAAACTAATGCACTCACAAAGAGTGGCTGTTTGGTGCGGTTTATGGGCCGGCGGCATCATTGGGCCGTATATTTTCCAAAATGAGGCCGGCCAGGCAGTTACTGTGAGATGATAACGAACTTTTTATGGCCCGAACTGGAAGATATGGATGTAGACGATATGTGGTTTCAACAGGACGGTGCCACTTGTCACACATCTAACGAAACAATGGCTCTGTTGCACGAAAAATTTGATGGCCGAATGATCTCACGTCGCGCCGATGTCAATTGGCCGCCAAGATCATGTGATTTGACACCGTTGGACTTCTTTCTTTGGGGTTATTTGAAAGAAACGGTGTACGTCGATAAGCCCGCAGCAATGCAAGACCTAAAGGATGAGATAATTCGGATTTTAACGGCATAGAAGCTCAATTATGCCTCAGCGTCATCGAAAATTTGGACCATCGGATGGAGGTGTGCCGCCGAGGCCGCGGCAGCCA
Organism: Anastrepha obliqua; assembly: GCF_027943255.1. Classification (NCBI taxonomy): domain Eukaryota; kingdom Metazoa; phylum Arthropoda; class Insecta; order Diptera; family Tephritidae; genus Anastrepha; species Anastrepha obliqua. Next base: position 85,253,913 of record NC_072896.1, on the reverse strand, counting down.
TTTGGCCAATATTTTGTTCTATGCGTAATTGAAGCATACCAGTATTATCATAATAAAGAGAAATGGCAATAATTTCTTAAAAAAATTGTATTTTATTCAAAATCAACACCGGCCCTTAAAACTTAACCACCCGTTAGATAAGGAACTATTTGCATTTGCTGGTCTTTGGAGGTGTACCGCCGAGGCCGCGGCATTTAATATGATTTTGCTTTACTTAAATTTGCAAAAAAAAAACTTAACTCAATCAAAATAAATACTCTTATGAGACATATATAGTGTCATGCAGAAATGATGTAAGTGAACAAATAGATTTGACCGCATAAATATTGAATATTGACCTAATTGCGACGGTGTATTTAGACTTGATATGCCTCCTTAAGCGAATTCCATCAAATTCGCGGATGAAACCGTGGTGGTAATGGTAGCAAAACACATTCAACAAATCGAGAGGATGGCCAGTGAATCAGTAAGTAGGATCAAGGCTTGATTGCCGTGCTGAAAACTGATGAGGTTCTAATAAGTAGCAGGAAGGCAGTAAAATCCATAAAGGTAAAAGTTGGGACTGTAACTATCAATTCAAAATCCACCATTAAATACCTAAGGCTGATGATTGATAGGCGTCTGAATTTAAACTGCACCTAAAAGGCACTGTGAAGAAGACATGGAGTGTGCAGTCCTGTCTGTCGCGAATAATGTTAAACAGCTGTGACCCTAGTCGCGATAATGGTAATGGTTGTACGGGTTAGGCCTTTATGCACTGCGACCAAATTGATCTATTGTGCGCCCCTAATTAGTTACTTAATTATAACTATTTAGTATATAGAGGAATCGAACCAGCTCCTTACGAGGGAGCAATTGTAGATCTTCCTCCTCTAGTAGGTACGAGCACAGAATTCTCTGGCTCGCAAGGCCTGATGCAGCGCAGTTGGTGATTAAGTGTACCATAGACTCCACTTCATCACAGCAGAACCGGCAGAACCTTATTGTGTTAAGTGTTTATTATGGGCAAAGTGACCTGTAAGTGCTCCACAGAGTAATCTGAGGCCCTTTTTGACTAGGGTTAGAGCAGATTTTGCTCTGTTGGCATTGCAGTTCAAAAACTTTATGGAGTGATTAAGGCCACTTGTGTCATTCCAGTGTTCGCTGATTTTAGTTTGGATCCATTTTTTGGTTTCCTGTTTTATATTATTTTTGTTAAATCCGAAAAATGCGGTTGGCCCAATAAATCGCCCTTCTTCCCCTTTTTTTGGCATAAAAGTCTGCCTTCTCGTTTTCTTCGTGTTCCTCATGTCGTGGTACCCAAATCAGTGAGACCTGCTTTTGAGTGGTCAGTTTGTTGAGTGATTGTTACACTCTATTGGGGCTTTTGACGTGAAGATGAAGCTATTCAAGACATTGAAAATTGATTGGCCGTCCGAACGTCCACACAATGGCTCTCAAATTCACCAGCGGCGAATCCGATGGTTTATTCTCTGTGGACCATTTTGGAGAGCAAAATCCGAACTAAAAGGTGCACCAGTCTCGAAGTGCTAAAAAAAGCCATTGTCCACGAGTGGACGAAAATAACTGCAATTCACATGCTGGCAGTTTGCGATTCGTTTCGGGACCATCTGAAGGCCATGATCAAGACAAACGATGGTCATATCGAGCAAAAGTGAATTGTTTCTTAATTTTGTATTATTTTCACACATTTTTTACTTTGAATTGAATAAAACTAATTTTCCAACTAAATTTATGACCTTTTGAATTGTGTAACCAATTCGATTACCGGACCCTGTACGAGTATATAAGAATATAAAAACCAATGCAATTTCCTTTCGGCAGACATAATTTTATACAGTTTTGAGGCTGTTTCTCTACTAAAACTCTTACTTCATTGATGCGGTGCTTTGAGTATCTTGTTTCGTTCTTCATTTAATGTAACTATAATTCCTAATTAGTTTCCGGAACATTAACACTTCACTTACCATTACATCCTGATGGATAACTTACATTTATCGCAATAGTGCGGGTGCCATTGGCTAAATAATTCAGCAATCGTGCAATGCTTAGAAAATGCTGTAATTTATAGTGACAATTTACAGCAAAAACTACCAACAACTCAACATACTAAATATCGCTCTGGAATTGGCGCACACAACTAATACTCGAAAGGGGCCATGGAAAATGATTACACAGTATATGTAAACACGCACACATACATACACATATAACTATCCACAACTACAATTGAATTATGGTGCGGCGAGGATTAATGTGAACTAATAATTCCGTTGCAATTCACCCACAACCGATTGTCAATGCCGAATGATATATCACTTGCTGCATACACAGACCGCGAGCGTGTAATTGTGTGTGTGTGCGTGTGTGATTGTGGGAGTGTAATATATAGTGCGCATGTATTTGCGCTGATGGATAATCCAAACAAATTGTGGTTTTCGTTTTGTTGTCGCTCTTAACTGCTGTAACTTAATCTATATTTCGCTGTAATGGTAGGGACATAAAACATTATGCGCTTACAAGTGGGCGAGTGTATGTGCGCGCGTGTGTGTGTGCGTGTTTTCTAGAAGTGCATGCGGTCGCCAATTTGTGAGTTCATTAAATGATAAGTGGGCAAACAAAAACATCAAAATAAATCTATAAATGAATAATTTTTGCCGAATATGGAGTAGAGGCCACCACCGCCACCGCTAGCCGCGTACACTAATAATCCTTTCAAAGCTCACTTGCTGTTGTTGTTGTCGGTCACTTAATGCGGTAATTGCATGCGGCTTTTTGGTCGCACCAACCGCTGTTGACGAGTGCATAAATCGTATTATTGATTGATGGCGTGCAAAAGTACAACCCAATGCAGTCCGCACAATCAGCTCAGAAACCAACATTTCGGCATTGTGACTGGCGAGCGGCGAGTGAAGAGTTGCTATTGCATAAGTGTGTGAGAGGATTATTTGTACAAGCATTTTTCGACGAGGGCAAAGGTAATTTGTTGAAATAATTCTATGACCACTTACCAGCCACACAGTTCGCTATGCGTGCCACTGAAGGACTTTATTTTGTTCTGTATGAGTGTCCAATTTTTATTTGAAGTAGAGAGTCGTTGAGCATATTTATGGTTAGTTATTTTTACGAATCAATTAGTGCGGAGTGCACAAAAATGGAGCCATAACCCGGCGAGCTTAGTAGTAATAACTTTTTGTGGTTTGTATTCGAGCTAGCGACTTAATGCGCGCGGTCTTAGAATTCTGTAGTCAATGGCTGGTGGGACTGCAGTGTACAAGAATAATGTGAATGGTGATCAGATTGGAGGTACTTTTTTCAAACGGGGGTTTTTTTGATAAATCACTGACAAATTAAATACTTAATTTTTTCGGTATTCATTGACATTTCATCATGGAAAGGTTTACTCCTCAAAGACTTGTATTAAGACTAAGACTTACGTTCACGAATAGTACAAATTTATTACGAAAATCCGCGCTCTATGAAAAGTTTTCCTCCTCATTTTGGGACCTAATTTTTGCTCAGCGATGAAACCCATTTTTGGCGCAGCCATTACAATAAGCAAAATTGCCGTATATGGGCTGAAGAGCAACCCGAAGTCATTCAAGGATAGCCATTACACCCATTGAAAACAATCCTTTGGTGCGACCTATGGGCTGGAGAAATCATCGGCCCATATTTGATCAAAGACGAGGCTGGCGCCAATGTAACAGTGAATGGCGAACGCTATGGTGCCATGACAAACGACTATTTGAGGCCGAAAATTGAAGCCCATGATTTCCACAACATTTGTTTCCAAACGACGGCGCTACTTGCCATGCAAGCCGTGAAACCATGGATTTACTGCGTCGTCGTTTCGGTGAGCAAATTATCTCTCGCCTCGAATCAGTGAGTTGGCCACCCAGATCGCGTGATATCAAACCTTAGGAGTTTAATGCTTTGTAAAGCAACCATCTTTGATTGAGGAATTGAAAGCCAAGTAACTAGCTTACTAAAGTTATTCACGAGATACCGACCGAAGTCCTCCGGCGATTCATTCAAAATAGGTGATTACGGATGACCAAATTAGGGCGTAGTAACGGCTAAAAATTAAAAGGGATTATGTTTCAAAAATAAATGTCTTGAAAATCCGGTACCTCTAAGTTGATCACCCTTTAATTGAATAGACTTTATTTGTCAGGGCTTGATTAGAATTTTATGAATAATTTAACTACATTAAAAAAAATTGTTTTAAGATGGTCTAGAAATTTCAAAAAAGCGATTATTGTTTTTTTCGATATTTCGAAGTTATAGTATCTTAAGAATATACTGTGAAATTTTCCTGCGGAAATTCCCAATCTTATGGTGCAGAACGAAATTAGTAAACTCTTGTAAGAAGGAGATCAGATCTCTTGGGTGTGAAGGACATAGGAACGTACAGGTAAATGAAACTGTTGATGAGCTTGCCAGGTAGCGGACTGTATTGGCCACAGAGACCTCTTACCCGGTCATCGGCATCCCCCTGACAGTTGTTAAAAGGGAACTGCACAAATTATTTCTCAGAAAATCGCAGAAAAGATGAAGCTCCATTTCTTCATGTGCTATTTCGAAAGCCCTTTGGCCCCAGTACAATATACGGAGGACTCAGAAAGTTCTTTTGACTCCTCGCCATTCAATTGTCAAACTCGTAGTTCTGTTTACCGGTCTCTGGACGATAGGCACACACGCGGAAAAGCCAGGGTTACTATTTAACTCCCATTGCAGAAGCTGTGAGGACCTTTCAGAGAAGGAGACTGTTGAGAATTTTCTCTGTAAAAGTCCGAGTTTGTCAGCTAGACGATTAAGACTACTGGATCTTCCTTTCTTCGACAGCTTGGGGCAGTGCGCCAATGTAAGTCCCATCAATCTTCTCCATTATATCAAAGCTCTAGCTTGTCGTAGATATCTGCATGTTGGAGGTCTCTTAAGATATCAAAACGGCTCTTTAGTGCTACTTGAGGAGTACCAGATTGGCATTTCAGCCATTTCACCTACCTACCTACCCAATATTATAGCTTCTACAGCCCATTAACTATGTAGAGAGCGGTCCGCGCCCTCCTGTACCTCAAACTTTTTACACTCATTTATCTCGAAACCATTTTTTTCGGCCTGGTGTTATGAAACAAAAAAAAAAAAAAAAAAAAAAACTATTCAACCGAATCGTCTGAAATTTTAATATGATATTCACAACATGAATGGCTATAGCCCGTACTAGAATCATATTATTACTTCAATTATTTCGTATTTTTTTGATTAAAAACTGAAAAAAACGATTTTTATAGTGTCAAATTAAAAACCGCGCCATTTTGTCAATTTTTTTGTATTCTAGTAGCGGGACATAGCTACAGTCATACTGATTAATAATTTTTTGGGTTTTTGTGTTTTAGATAAATAGTATAGCCAAAATGGACAACACCGTCCAAGTTCAATTTTTCGGGAGGGTCAACTTTTTAAAATTATTAAAATTGAAAAAAAAAATTTTCATTTTTGTGTGTAAAAGAAGTTAAATAAAAAGACTAAAAAATTTAAATATCGTTTTAATTTTTTTATTGTAAAAAAAATTGCTGAAAATACCCTAAATTTTCGAGCTCTAGAGCACCGGAATCCCTTAAGGTTCTGAACTTTTAACTACGTTTCACTGGCTGCTTCATAAATGCGTGTAAAAATAATGGAGCTTTGCTCCAATGAAATAAAATACTCGTTTGCGCAATGGGAGCATACAAAATTTGTATTTGAAAGAAAGAAAAGAAAAAAAAAACTTAAATAGTTGAATGTATATTTTTTCGTCTGATATTCATGCTAACACCATATAGTGAGTATAAGCAGTTAAAGCCATTTATTAAAAAATAAAGTCCTTTGAAACTTTAAAGAAGTATAAAAATTAAATTGACGATAAAATGTAAAACTGAGTATGCAGCTTTGCTACAAAAAGTCAATGTGTAGTCTCAAGTGCATATGAAATTAGTCTGGATAACAAAAACATCACGGTCTATTTATTGAATCCAATTTGCTTTATCAAGCCACTTCAGTGCTGCCGTAGAAATAACTTTACGTGCGAGTAGGTTAGTTTAACTGCTTAAAGTCTCTTACTCAGTCCTTTACTACTTTTCCCAATTAAAAATGGAAAATCTCTCTCTTTTTTATCATATAAACTCACAACAATTTTTCTAGTCAATGTTGTTATTAATAATGACTATTTCTCAATTTTTTTTCTTATTTTTTTTCAACTTCCAAATCAAATTCCCGCTCGCTTTGGCTCTCTTCAAGTTCAACGCTAGAATTGGTAATTTGTGTGCCAGCAAATGTTGTAGTAAGGAAATTATTGTTAATTACTTCCCGTTCGATTTCCAATTAAGATTTTCCCTAATTACGCTTTGGCAACAGCAGTCAAAGTAAATAAAAAGCAAAAGTTTGAACAGCTGCTAGTTAAAATGTTGATATTTGGGCACGAAAATATGTTCGATATGCTATTAGTGCAGCTGTAAGCTTTTTGTAGTTGTAAGCTTTTGAGCTGGAAAAGAAAATATATATACATACTATACATATGTTTATATGTATGGTATGAGTAGAGCTTACAAACTTTGAACTGGTGAAAGAAGTTTCTGATCCAGAACTGGTACGATTTCAGTAGTAGGGAAGTGTTAATGTTGAGCTGAAAATAAAATTTTTAGCAATGAGCGGCCAAGAAACTATGTTAACTAATTTGGTTTGGAATTTAATAATTAGTGCGCTTCCTCTAGTCTTTATGGCTGCCCCAATCATTCTCGGTATAGACCCGCAAAAATTGCCAGACTAGATTTTGTAAAGTTTTGAATGCAAGAAAGTTTGCTTACCGTTTTAGGCGCAGCAAACATTTTTCGATTTGGCCTGATTTTCGTGCCTATCAAATCCACAAAATTTTCTGATGCTTAATTCGAGGCTATCGCTGGAGTTTGTGCAATTTTTTAAATGAAAAAAGTAAAAAAAGGTATGTAAGTAAGTAATGTGAAAAGCAAACTGCCCAGAAAACATGAAGCTTAATCTTTCTGAAAATCTACTGTTGAGAAATGGTTCGTTAGGTCCTCTATAGCAGTAAGAACCCCAACTCATACTATATTTATGTATTTGTTTTTGTATTCGCGGAGCAATAGGTTGAGTTAGGGTAAATTGCCTTGATTTTCCCTCTCTATGAGAGGCCTACTTAGGCCTGGAGACCAATTTGAGATATCATTTGATTGGGTAGAAGCCTCCCCCCTTCGAAAACAATAAGTTTAGATGAAGTAAAACGTTCTTTACGTTTTCCACTGGATGCTTTTCTTTAGCCATATCTCACGATGTGTACCTTGCAATGGGTTACACTATACGCCAATTTAAAGGCGTTGTGGTCCAATAAAAGTTCCCACCCAGTTTTGTATTTGGTGAAGCCAGTTGTAGGTTATAGTGCTCTAAAGTTAAAGTAGGTTAAGTAGTTAGGTAGTGCTGGCTCATTTGTTAAAAGATCTTACTCAGACCAAGCCCAGAGTCCAATGGGTTACTAGTATTACGTTCTTGGAGTCGACCTATTATTTTATGGAATATTTAATGCACGTCCTCGCAAGTTTTAACAAGTGCTACAAAGATCAAGACAGTGGCAAAGGAGGTGCTCTAACATACGCCTTTATTCTTTGTATGAGTTATACGCACCGCTCTGGACTAATCCCATTTTGGCTGCGTGATGTATGACAGTGTCCTGTCAGTACTACAACCACTAGTTTGCAGTCGTTTCTAGAGAGTCATAAAATATAGTTTGTAATTTTCGATTTTTTGAATACCTTCCGAGTTGGTCTGAAGAGCCATAATTGCTTTAGAAGCCGCTTAACTATCAACGAAATTTTTTTTCCGAGTATTAAGCAGGGTTCATTCATGAGCCAATTTTTGTTGCGGCATAGACTTCAGTTTATAGTACAATATAGTATATAGTATTAAATTGCGGTCAGAAGACATCCATTCCTATTTCTTCCCCAGTTTGCATTCGGCTGCTACTAGAAGCCTCTGTGAGAATTTCCCTGACATCTTCAGTCTTAGAGCCGATCTTTTGGTTGAGTTTCTTACTATTTACTAGTTTGATTGCCAGTGGAGAGTTCTACATATCTATTGCCGCTGTTGGAGTTGTGATCATAGCTCCGGTCACACAAATTCCCGAAATTTTTTGCACGCTTTCCTATCGTTTAACGTAAGTCACTAAATTGAAGTAAGAAAGAGAAAAGAAAATTCAGTACATTTTACAATACCACTACAATTGTGGTGATAAATGAGAGAAAATTAAGCTGGATGTGTCTGTAATTAGTGACATTGGGAGAGAACATTCGCCTATGAGCTGGTTCCATTGAATCAAGTACCAAATTCAAACCTCTATTGATGACAAGTGAGCAGAATGAACCAAGCAATCAGTTGACCAAAGTTCACGTAGAGGAAAGTTTTTGCAGTAAAAATCCAGCAGCCTTTTCAGTTCCAGACTAGAGCTTAGGGAAGAGAGAACGTGAAGATCGAATTGTACAGGCATATCCCTATTAACATATTACGATCATGGCTTTTGATGCGATGCATGGCTTCTGATGCGATGCATTCTTTGTTCGAGCTGGTAGAAAGATTACGTGGAAGAAGAAAGAATAAAAAAAGTAATAAAAAAAGTAAATAAAATGAAGCTCTTTGCGTGTTCAAAGAATTAAATCTATAATGACTAGAATGACACGCCCGTGTTTAAGCCTAGCATCAGCGTAGAGCTACTATCTCATCTGTGTGGTTGAGTACTTGTATAGTTTTTTGACTGACCAAGGATTTGACCCTATAATTTCTTGATTGATACACCTTTCCTTTGGAATAGAATAGAATAGATAAATTCAAAGTTTGCACTTCGATCTCATTGTCTTTTATGCCCTCCACTCATCACAGTACCTCATCCAAACTCAGTTCTTTTATTAAATTTAAGATAGAGCTGGGTTAGGTTGAACGTATATGCCTTTCTTCTGGCTGCAATTGGACGAGATGTTTATTGAATTCTCTGGGGATTATGCTTATGCTTTACCCAGTCTACTATTCTAACAGAGGTAGACATAACTTGTCGGTAGCATTAGTTCCTTCGGGACTATTGCAAAGTTCTGAGTTCAGAAAAAAGAGGAGAGGCAAAGCATAAATCGAGTTTCATAACTACAATACAGGGACTTATTGACAACTTTTGGCAATTTAGTTGCTTCCTATATAATTACAGTAATTTTTTTATGAAAATATGATTTATTCCATTAGCGAAACTCTATTAAGTCTTGCTACAAAGTTGGTGAAAATTAAAAAAAAAAATCAAACAAATGTCATTAAAATTTCAATTGTTTTCATCACAATTTAAATTTTTTTTAATCAGAACAAAAAAATGAAAATATTAAAAAAGGTCTAAATACGCAGTTTTATAGCCCAATAAATTTGGCTACAATAAACTGGAATTACGAAGTAAATAAATAATTCTGTGGATTTTTGACAATTTTTTTTTGCTGGCCGTCTTGGGCATTTTCTTAATGCAACGAATGCTGGGAATTTTGTTTATACGGAAGGAAACTCCGAAAATGACCAGCGAAAAAAAAATATTAAAAATTAGCGCAATTTTCGACTCATTTTAAACTTACAGTTTATTATGTTAGAATTCTATAGGCTATGACCCGGCTTGCTTTTTTTTAATTCTGGTAATATAAAAAATTTTGATGAACATTTTTTATTTTTTTTTAATTTTCACGAATTTTGTAACTTGAGTTGATGTAGTTTTTGTAGTTTTTAGAGGTCCAGAAAGGTATAGCATTAGCAAATTATTTCTGTCTTATAAAATTTTAGTACTTTTTTTAAGAAACTATGGTTAATTGTATAAGAAAAACTATATAAATTCTTGTAACAAACTTTGTGGATATTAAAATAAAATTCCACAAATTTTTATTAAAATTTCAACATTTTTAATGAGAACAAACAAAACATGAGGAAGAATTAAAAGAAAAAATCAGATTGCTGGTAGAAGTGGATACAAAATTGGGTTGATTTTGGACAATTTTTTTTTGCTGACGCTTTGACTAACAAATTTTGAGCCACTTGAGACTTATAGTTTATTGTTGTACCAGAATTCAATGCGCTAAAACCTGGCATATTTGAATTTTTTTAGAAATTCTGATAAAAAAATTTAAATATTTCATGAAAAGTTACTGATTTTTTTTAATTTTCACCAAGCTTGTGACTAGGATTTGAATCGTTTCCATGACAGTCGGTTCTACGTTACCAAAACGACCCGGATTTATATCCGTATGGGGAATATTTATGCTGCTACAACAACAACAACTAGAATTTAAATGGTGTTTGTAGTGAAGTGAACTATTTTTTTATAAAAATTTTATAAGAAAAAAAATGTGTCAGAACTTATCAATAAATGCCTGTGCTATAGTTTTGAGCCGCACTTCATTAGATCCGACCTGTCGAATTTATTTTCAGTTTTGAGCCATCGAAAACGGTATGTCCTCTTCCGGTCTTCAATTCCTCTTGCGACGTAGGGCATGAAATCAAAAAAGGGCACTTAAAGATACTTCCTAGAACGTCGGCGTGTGAACGGCCCATTTGTTTTTATGGAAAAAAGTGACCCAGAGACGAAGTAGTATTACTCCAATTCAGTACAAGCGTACTCGTTCGCTATTCGTGGATTTCGCTCGGGATATTCTACTGCCGGAGATAGATACATGCATACATATATGCGTGCATACCGTGCAATACATATATATACGTTAGCTAACTCACATCAATGGCTTGGTAGTTAAAATGCAGAGAATGCATAAAGCGTCAGTAAGACTATGAAAGTTAAGAGCATTTTGAATTTTCTAAATGGCAGCAGCGCAACCAACGGCTAAGCAGCTATGCCACGGCAAATATGTATATGCTGTTTAAAAAGTACCAGGCATTTATTCTTTTGTGAGGAAATTTCAAAGGGATTTCGAAAATTGTGTAGGCAAAAATATTAGCTGAACATCGTGTGCCGTTTGTGAGTGAAAGTTCGTCAAAAGAGACCAGACTTATGGAATAAATTTAATGAAGTTTGTGGCACGTTAGCGGGCCATCTCATGAGGCTATCAATGTGAATGAGGTTTTGACCAAGAACTCAAGAAATGTTAGCGGGAGATCAGCCAATTCAGCTGATGTGGGACGGGCTGACTTTTTTGCTTTATCACTTTGAGTTATCAGTTTTCAGCCGGAGGAAGATATGCAGCGTATTTCTAACTATTTAGAACTGAAATCGATTGTAGAAACTGCATTCGAAAACTAATTTGAGGTACGAAATATTCGCTGCCGTATGTGAATTTTATTTGAAGAGGCCTAATTTGAACGCGGCGCATCAAATTTAAAAGAAAGCGATGAATTATAATAATTTTAAAAATAAAATCTATAAATTTGAAGGAATGGTAATTATTTTGCATTTTATTGACCACCGCCTGGCACTTTTTCAACAGAATGCGCAATAGCAACAACAAATACAAGGAGTAATGAAGCTGTTACTCTGAGTACGAAAAGCCATTGAAATATATGCATGCATGTGTGTGTGTATCAATAGGTGTATTTAGTAACGGTTAAATAGACTTGGTAACATCGAACAGCAGCTGAGTGAAGGTGTGCGCTGAGCGAAAAAGGTGAAGAAAAGCTGGCGAACTGTAAGTAAGCAGAGTGGGTGGGCTTTTACCATAGTAGAAGCAACGAAAGTGCCAGAGTCACAACCAATACACGCGCGTATACATACCTACACACGCACACACTACCCAACGAGATACATAATTTCCCAACCGGAAAACGATGCCCGTTGCAATAGCAACAGTAAGTGCAGCATCGACCTCTAAAAGTCAGGCGGCTCCTTTGAGACCTAAGCAATAATGGCCCTAAGTAAGTGTCGTGGCGGCTGCAATGATGACAGCGGCGCACACAATAATACATATACACAGGGGGTGTCATAACGTAAATGCATGTATATATATCATAACACAAACCAAGTATGTATGTAGGTGTATGTGTACGTGAGGCTAAAGGCAAGGTGTGGCAAATTGCGGTTGCAGGTAAGTGAGTAAAGTGTAAGTAATGGCGGCAAAAGTGTTTCATAATGGTGAAATGATGGGCGCTAAATTTAATGCTGCCAAAGCATTAACAACAACAACAAGGCCAACGTCACTGCTGACGCTGTTGCTGCTGCTGCACGCTACACCACACCAACGCAACGCCATTTTGTATGGCGAATGTCAAATAAAAAAGTCAATCAACTTGCAGTCGAGACTAAGTGTGCGAGCGCACAAGAAAAAGAGAGGACATTTGCGAGCTGCATAAATAAAAAAATACAAATACATAGACAAATTTGTAGATATTTGTAAAAAATAGCAGAAAAGTCGACATGAAAAACTTGCTGGCCGTAATTGCTGTTATCATTATGACACTTTTTTTTTGCCTGGCCACCAGTTAACGACTTTAAATGTGGCGTGCAGAAATACATAAGTGCTTCTACGTGTCGTGCATGTGCATGTATGTATGTGAGGTGCGAGTTATGGTTTTAAAAACGGGATTCTGGCTGATAGGATATCAAGTGGAATAAATACGAAATGTGGAATTGTTATAAAAAATTATTATTTTTTGTAAAGAGTGGTTAAAAAAAACTTGTCGATTAGTTAACATTTTAATTTTTATTAAATATTATTTATTAAAAATATATTTTAAAAATATTTAAATTTTGTTAAATTACTATTTTAATTTTTATTAAATATTATTTATTAAAAATATATTTTAAAAATATTTAAATTTTATTAAATTACCATTTTAATTTTCAATAAATATTATTTATTAAAAATATATTTTAAAAATATATTTTAAAAATATTTAAATTTTGTTAAATTACCATTTTAATTTTCATTAAATATTATTTATTAAAGTATATTTTAAAAGTATTTAAATTTTGTTAAATTGCCATTTTAATTTTTATTAAATTTTATTTATTAAAAATATATTTTAAAAATATTTAAATTTCAATAAATTACCATTTTAATTTTCAATAAATATTATTTATTAAAAATATATTTTAAAAATATTTAAATTTTATTAAATTACCATTTTGGTTTTCAATAAATATTATTTATTAAACACTTATTTCAAAAATATTTGAATTTTGCTAAATTACCATTTTAATTTTTATCAAATATTATTTATTAAAAATACATTTTAAAAATATTTAAATTTTATTAAATTACCATTTTATTTTTCAATAAATATTATTTATTAAAAATAAGTTTTAAATTTTGTTAAATTACCATTTTACTTTTTATTAAATATTGTTTATTAAAAATTTATTTTAAAAATATTTAAATTTTGCTAAATTACCATTTTAATTTTTATTAAATATTATTTATTAAAAATATAATTATTTCAAAAATATTAAAATTTTATTAAATTTAAGTTTAACGCTTTCAAGGCCTCTGATGTTCTACAGACTAAAGTAATTTTAATTTTTATTGCATTCAAATTTGAATGCAAGTTTAGCCCTTCGAGGGTATACGATTTGGACTAAAGGAACTTAAATTTGTTTTAATTACAAATTCTCTGGAAACTCAACCATTTGACGGACTCTAATGCCGCATGAACTACAATATCTATTATTTTCACTAAATCTAAATTTGAATTCAAGTTTACCCCTTGGATGCCCCTGATGTGGAATTATGTTCATTCAATTCACAAAAAAAAAAAATTATTTTAATTAAAAAAAAAATTAAATTTTTATTACACTAGAATTTCATTGTAAGCGTAATCTTTTGGGGGTCTCCAATGTGGCATGCAATATAGTAATTATTTTTCTCATTCATTTCTAATTTTACTGTACGGTCCGCTTTTTCAGGTATTTTAGGGTCTCTGATGTGTCTTGAACTAAAATGTCTTTTAATTCCATTAAATGGAAATTTGAGTTTAAGCTTAACCCTTTGAGAGTATACGATTTGGCATGGGCTAAAATAGATTCAGTTTTAAATTAAATTAGTATTAAGTTAGAATTACACTGCAAGCTTAACCCTTTGTTGGACTTTAATGCGACATAGACTACAGTAGCTATTATTTTATTCAAATCAAATTTTACTGTAAGTTTTGCAGTTTGAAGGTCGCTGATGGGCATTTGATTGAAATAAATTTTAATTTCTTTCAACTGAAATTAAAATTTAAGGTTAACTTTTTGATGGATTAAAGTAATTTAAATTTTTAATACAATTTAATTTTAATGTAAGTTTTCACTTTAAACGTCTGTTATTAGACATGCACTACAGTACCTATTCCTTTCATTCAATTCAAATTTGTCCTTAAAGTCAGCTTTAGTCAGCTTCGTATGACCTTAAGATAATTCTAATTTCATGTAGGTCCGTTATGGTACCACTAAGTAATACGGCATCGTCAGTGCTTATTCATCATGGAACCATTTAGATTCCCTTATGAAACGTAGAATAGGTTTTACTCAATCCCGGATAGCTCCTTAAGAGAGTCGAAAGAGTGTCTTCCTAACAATCTTGCTCCACTCCTAGCTAAGGCTGGACAATTACAGATAAAGTGTTCCACAAGCTCTGCAGTATTCATGCGAAAATACTCCTAGCCTGGAAGAGTTTATTTCTTACTGCCAATGACCGATGGCACAAGCCACGACCTGCGAGTTGTTCTTTCTTAAGAGGTTGAGTGATTCTCTTGTCCTTTTCTCATTTACTTGTTGCCTAATTAGATTAGTCGTAGCACAAGTATTATCCTCTCTCCATGACCTATTGGTCTCCTGGAGAATATTATTTTTCATGCTTAACTTGCAAGTTACCATAGGGATTCCAATATTGCCTCTATTTTCGAGCAGTGGCAGATTAGTACCCTTTCCGGCTAACATATAGGCCTATGTCTCGCCTGATCTTGAATACGGTGATAATATCATTAAGAGCTATCAGGTATTCCTGCGCTACCTTTGGTCTTAGTAACATATAACCGCCTCTATGGATTTGATGACCGCCTGGCTACTCAAGAAAATATTTATCGCTGTTTTTTTTGCCTTGTGTGCGTTAAGGTACACAATTACCTTCTTTATGGTTAAAACTTCTGCAGGTGGACGGTACAGTTGTCCGTAATTGCGCACAGATAATTCTAGTCCTAATTCCTTCGAAAATATACCATAACCTACTTTATTTTCTAGTTTGGATACATCCGAGTAAAAATTTATTTCCCTCTTCTCTATGATTTTTGAATTTGCCACTCTCTTCTTGATTGGATGTTCGTCTTGAAGAGCCTACCGAAGGTGGGTTTAGGAAAAGAGCAGTCAATTTCTTGGTTATAACTACTTTTGGTTTTGTAGTAAAGAGGCGTGGCCGGACCGTCGGGTTTTCCATAGCGCCAAGTTATTAAGTCTAAGTCCTCAAGCGGAGCCCACGTTCTAAAATGCTTAAAATTGTATAAAAATGATATCCCAGGGCAGCGTTAAAAATGACTGAAAACTTAGCTGGCGAGAGTTTAATTGGTGATCACTCCTTTCCTTGGAAATGAATGAAATTCTGTCCGATTCAGCATCATACTTTCTTGTATGATACTCCACCTGGTCTTTGCCCTTAAATCTCTTCTTACCACCAGGGTAAAAGGTATAAAGTTATTTTTAAAAATAGAGCTTAAAACGTAATTGACGTTGCATCAGTAGTTCTCGAGGGCAGGAGTACCTTTTATTTCTTATTTATTTCTTATATTTACCTAAGATATTTCTACTGTCTGAAGATATGCAAAAATTTTAATATACGTCAGAAATGAAATTTTTATATATAGTTTTTTGCTCAATATTTGCAAATAATAATGAGAAAAATTTTAATCAGTTTTTAGCCGCATTTCCTGGTTCTTTTTTGTATCAAAGTAAATTCAACAGGTATACGTATGTAGCGGCTTGAACTTCACAGCTCTTATAGATCCTGCTATGAAGATGTTCAACTAAATCCCAAAGCCTTTTTTTGTAGATGTCTTGCAATAGCATACGACCTAGGTTACGTTGGGTTGGATTTGGTTGATTCTGCAGATAACTCATATACTAGAAATTAATCCGTATTAGTGCCAAGCCTTTGTATGCAGAGTTTAAGAACTTTATAAGTATATTTTGTTTTTAATACGGAGTTTAAATAATTTATGCAGGCTGCTAATTTTTTGATCCGCCACACTTTTTAAGGTGAGAATTATGCAGAACGTAGGCAGCTTATTCGTGTTGTGCTTAGTGCAGAGCAGTGGCAGAGTAGGTGGTTCAGAGTTCCTTTCGCGTTGACTTCGTTACATATATAAATAATTATTGTGCATGTCTCGTTCTGTTTGGCCGCGTGAGTGAGACAGTGTCCCGTCTCTGTACAAGTTTTCACTCTTACCTGGGAAGAGATAAAATGTAGCTTGTAGACCTGACATTGTGCCTGCATAGCATGTTTTTCGTGACCCTGCATGAGCTAATTATTCCCAACTTGAGTTTGCTTCTTGAATTATTGCAGCATCTAGCTACTTGAAGGTTTAGTATATCCGCCTTCTCGTTTTATTCAATTCTTTTGCGTCCTGGAACCCAGTAGATGATGACTTGTTTCTCAGCTCTTAACTCATCCATCCTGTTTCGGCATTGTCAAACGCAGTCTGAGTTTGTCACTACAGCTGCTATTGTTTTGATGGCTGTTGGGCTATAAATGTACAAGTGTATTTGAGCGTTCGGAGGAGTGTTCTCTATGGCTAAGTATGGTGCTTTCATGGCTGCGTATATTTCAGCTTGCAACACACTGAACTCCCCTTAATTTCCATGGCTGCTCATAGCCTAACTCCAAACAGAATACTGTGACTATAACACCATCTTTCATTACAGAACCGACTGTGAATATGTAAAAGATTTGGCGCGTTAAAAGCTGTCTCTTTCGCCATCCGTCCTTTTCTAATACTACCTTTGGTTTCCTACGGCAATTAGCTTGAGGAATAACGTGGTCCGAGTATGGCCTAATATATAATAAATAATACATAAATAACCTATGAAATCATTAATAATATTACATTAGTTGCTGCGTGGCTAAGAAATATTGGAGGATCGGGAGTCTTAATAAGGCACAGTGTAATTTTTTCGCATGTGCTTGGCTCAGTTTGAAAGAACTCTAAAGAAAAAAATGATAGTTTTTTTCGGGAATATATGGTTTTTATGTGTCGAGCGTTCGCTGTGCGGAGAAAATTCTGAAAATCGCCAGCAATAAAAAAAAACAAAACACTCTGTGGCCCTAAGGCCTATTGTGATACCTGCATTTGATTTCCATCTCCTAACTAAGTTCCTTAAGCCACTTTGATCTTTATAAGACGTTACCCTTTTTAAGACTCTTTTTAATAAGTCCCTCCAGTGAGACATTTTGCAAATTTCCCAGGTCTTCAAAGAAATATTCGCCAAGATATTTGGCTCGACTTATATGCAGTGCAGTCAATCACAGAGGAGCTTTTGTACCGATTCAACTTCTTCATCTCCACAACTCCCGCAGAAGTCATTGTGAGGTGCATCCATTCTACTGGCTAGAGTTCCAATAGCGCAGTGACCCGTTATAACACTTGTGAGGACGCTGGTAGTTGATCTGCTGAACCCAAGCAGACATTTTATCCTCATAAGATTCAGTTTTTCCCAGAACGCTTTGGAGACTCTACAGTTATATTAGTAGTCAGAGACCAGCTTCTATTGGCTTCCGCTATTATGCTAAAAAAAAATTGTTAAAAATCAACCTAATTTTTGAGGTACTTCAAAGTTGCACTTTATTATAACAAAATTCTATATGCTATAATCTTGCATATTTGAAATTTTTCTAAAAAATTTTGATGAAAATTTTTATAAAAGAATATGATGATTTTTGTACAAAAATTATTCTAATTAAATATCATGAAAAAATTGTCAAAACTTACGAAAAAATTTCTGTGCTACAGTTACTTAGCGCTGTTTATATTACAAAAATAGTTGTAAAATTCGTTTTTAATAATCTGCAGTAAATGAGAGGTAAAATATTTACAGAAATGTATATGTGTATGTATTGTGTTGATTCAGAACTTGCCCTCTCGTGTGACTATTCTTCTGACTTAGATTATGCCTTGAACTTTGGAGCTCTTTGACTTTCCTCTGGGGATGTTTGTAATGCTTTACTGAAACTGAAATCTTCCCCTCAAAGTGATGCTGATGGACTTTCCGTAGTTTTGATAAGAAATTTTCTGGTCTTGGTCTATCCCCTGAAAGTCATGTTCAACAAATCTTTATCGGCGGGGATTTTCATTGACGCATGGAAGCTCTCTTTCATTACGCCCTTTTTTAAAATGACGTTAGAAGTTATTTAGTCTATTTCGAAGCTATCAACTGTTCCCAAAATTTTTTGGCACGCGGTCAATGCAAACTTTGAACTTTGAACTTTGAACTTTGCGGTTATATCTTTAATTTAACCAAATCAGCATAGAAACCCATGAGCAAACCAATAACATCTTCTGTTTCTAATCCGGCTATTTTAAGTGAATACTGCACTGATTCTTTCACGGCTGGTTTCCCGGTCGACTGTGTTTGCACGGATTTTTTGAAGGCCTTCGACAAAGTTTCTCACAGAATATTAATAAAAAAAAAATATTTTGTCTTTCACTCTGCACTTCTGTAACGGATGAACTCTTGCAGCAATTCATGGTAATTCATCTTATCCCTTTGCTGCAATCTCTGGTGTTCCGCAAGGAAGTATTTTGGGACCGCTCTTATTTGTGTTATTTATTAATGACATCAAAATGTGTTTCTCATTTGTTAAATTTTTGCTTTATGCTGATCACCTTAAGAGCTTCTTAGCCATCAAGACGCAAGAGGATGTTATTCAGCTTCTACCCGATATGAATAAGCCTTACTCGTTGTGCCAGAATTTACGTCTTTCACTCAACTTCAAGTGCTTTCATATATTTTACTTGAAATTGTGCCCTGCAGCGTGCCAGCGAGTTTAAGGACCTTGGCGTTATCTTTGATAACACAGAATATATATAACCATATAAATTACCATATATTTTTGTACTTCAACATCTTTCTCGATGTTGTTATTAGCGCTTATAGCCTTTTTAAGAGGTTTGACTGAGTCCCTCCTCCTATTTGTGGTACGCGTCTCGGTGGTGTTCCACAAGTGGAGAGACAGTTTTAAGCCGACTCCGAATATTATTCTTCCTTTACACTCGAAGGTTGAAAAGAAAAAAAAAAACTTTTTCTATCATTTTGGGTGCTTCATGCCCGGAGACTCGAACCAACGCTCTTTCGAACGGAATAAAATAAATACAATTTATTTATTCCCTAATATGTGTCATAGTGTTATTTACATACAAATATACAAGACCCATGCAACTTGGTCTATGAGCAACAAGTTCCTCCAGCATTTTATCATACATCACTCATACGCACAGGCGTACCTCGTTTGAGCGCTGAGTACCCATGAACTGCAAACTGGCATGTAAACAGAAGAATGACATTCATTATGTTGAATGACGGACACGTAAATATAAAGAGCTACAGTTTTTATTACACACAAACAAAAAAGAAAAACAAAAACTCACATTCACATACATCCATACAGTTAAGTCAGCACGTACGCACTCACGCACCGCTGCACGAACCTACGACAATGAACTCGATTATGTACTTCATTACAAAATCTTTGCAACTTTTTCACTTTTAATTGCAAAACAAAAGAGAAAATCATATAATTAGTAAAGTTACATGAAACGCTAACAAAAGCATGCATGCTATTGTTTTTGTTGCCTTTTAATGAGCCAGGCGGTGCGTTGAAGCACGGAAACAGACATGCCGAGAATAAAAATCAAATAAAAGACAAATAAGTATGTAATGGGGTTGAGGGTAGCCGAGCAAAGCGGCTATGAACAGCTAGAGGCACGTAGTAACGATGCTCCAGTGATTGCTGAATAGGAAAACTTCATTGGTTGGTTGACTAGCTAAATGCCAAGCTGACTTATACCTACACTACTTACCCGCCAGTCGCAACAGACCAACATGTCCAAGCACATCAAGCCAATACAACACATGGTCAACTTTTAATCCAACCCACACAATAAACGAATGACACGTCTCGAACATTCAACGTTTGTTTGCTAAGCCTGGATAGCTGACTGGCTAACTGACTAACTGACTGCTTGGCTGACTGACTGGCTGACTAACTGGCTGACTCACTAGTTGGCTGCCTGACGAGCGCGCCAGCTTAGCAAAGTAAGTAGTAGCGTAGCAAAATAGCAGTTAGGGAGCTGGTGAGTTAGTTGAGCGTAACGCGTTGAAAATGCGAAACCATTTCCAACACGAACAAGCACAATGATAATCCCGCACACCAATACACATGCACGTATTCACATATGCACACTAGTTGAGGTATACTTGTATAAGTATGCACATATCTCTATACCAGTTCTAATATTAACAGCGCCAACAGCAGCTACACGCACACATAGCCAACCAGCACCAGTAGAGGAGAATGAGACGTTGACGGTTGTTAAAGTAAATAAGCAAGAAATTTAATTTCGCATACGAATTTAATAGTAATGCTCACTGGCAGTCAAAGCGCAATTACTGCATGCAGCACAGCTCCTCTGCCATTGACGTACTTATTGCGCTTGCTCTTAGTTCTATTTCCGTGGCAGCCATTTTTGTTGTTGCTGGCAGTGCTGAATACGTTTTAGTTGCTTGTGTGCTGCAATTCACACATGGCAGGTTTTGCGGAGCATGCAGCTTATCGGCATGGGCGCAAAGCGTATATGACTGTACAACATTTTATTTTATTTTTTACTATTGATAATTTCTAGGCCGTAGCTTTCTGACTTGAAGCTACTGCTTTAAAAATATATCCATTACAATTGAAGTTAGGCTGCTAGTCTTTTATTTCTTAAAAAAACACAAACAGATGCGTGAAATTCGGCCCTAATACCTTTGCTTCTAACATTCCATAAATATAGTATATATGAAATGACAAAACGCACACTGCTTCGGTCGCCAGGTATAAAACAGAGAAAGTATTAAAACATTGCAAGACCACGTTTAATATTTTCTTTTTTTTCCTTTTTATATTCTCGATTCCCTCTATTGTCTTTCTCCATCATAAAATTGTCTTTTTCTACCTGCATTGTTGCTAGACCGGAAATGTGAAACTTTTAGTTGTTACTGTTCGTGGCATAAAGTAATGAAAGTTTTCATAGCAGGGAAAGCATTAAACGTCAAAATGTAGCAAGAGTCTATGGAAGCATGGTTGCCAATGGTGAAGTTTTTTCGGCTGGAAAAATTTGCAAAAAGAAGAGATGAAAATATGAAAGCATTATGAGATAAATATAAGAAAGCCATCAGAGAATTATATGTATTTAAGCGAGTTTTGAAGAGCTGAGGAGCTATAAATATAAATATTGGGTATGGGAATAAGTTTCCGTTCTTTCTTAGCCAAAAGACTAAATTAAATGATGCATTGGAAGCTACATCTTTACACCACTTTCCTCTGACGAGTTGAGTTCTTTTGACTTAATTCATTCATTGAGCGAATTTGCGATGCTGTCGTAAGAAGCGAACCGACCTCTAATAAGGGCTGACTGCATTGAGCGGAACATAAGGAAATCTGAAGAGTAATACGGCGGGTGGAGTAAGATTTTCCAATTCAGTCCCTCTGGACCGACTTAGCAACGTATGGCCTCGCGTTGTCATGCCATGAAGGAATTATTCAATTTTAAATTTTATTTACTGGAAAATGTAGAGAATAAGATCGCAGCTTTACTGCGCAGCTCGTCGATAAAGAGGAACAGATTTTGCGAACTTGAGGCACAAGTTGCTTTAAATCGTGCACTGGCATTCCCGCAAGATGCGTTTTCATAATTCCTCACATATTTTGAGTGGGGTTGATGTCTGGGGACTTGGAAGGCCAGTCAATTACTGTGACACCATTTTCTTGTTTCCAGGCCTTACAGAGTCGAATTTGGTTTTTTGGGTCAATATCCTCTTGCAAGACCTAATCATTGTTTCTTCTTGGATACATCTTTTTCACCTACTTCCAAAGTCTTTGATTGTAAATTTCGACCATTTTTTCGCCGTTCAAATTTTGGGTGAAGAGTCCCAAACATCCGAAACCGCGCACGGAGTAGCAGTCCCAAACATTCACTTTCACCGGGTATTTAACAGTGCGCTGTACGATTTTAGTATGGCTCGTGGACCAAGCTTGCTTAAGTGGCACCCAAGCCCCGAAAGTTGCTTCATCCGAGAAAACAACCTTACTCCAAACGCGTTGCATGTTTTCGGTAGCCCAAGCCTTACATTTCTGCGTTTTTCTGAGAGCAGTGGTTTTGAAGATGTGGGACGGTAGGATATGTTCGCCTCCTTCGGTCGTCGTTCGGTGGTGTTGATACTCACATCTATATCTATTCCCTTTTTAGCAAGAATTGTGCGTGCTTGGCGTAGTCATAAAGTAGGGTCTCGCTTAATAAGTTGGACGATCACTTTATCCTGCGTTTTTGTTGTCACTCGCTTTCAAGCCGCGCTCGGAAAAGTCATCAACATTTTTGTACATTTTATACTGCTGATTCCACATTACAACAAACCTTTTTGATTTATTAATCACTTTTGCAGCTGTGGCCCTTTCGAATGCGTGCATAAAAATACCGCCTCAAAACGTTTCGCGTATTTCTCACTCATTTTTGTTTGGTTGCGTTTACGGGAAAGTTTCGAACGACACTAACCTGAGTTAGCACTGGCGCCGTAGCCCTTGAGTGGGATTATTATGCAGTAAAAAAACAGAACGAAATATATCCTGAATGTACAAGAACAAAACTGGTTCTTCTCTTCTCACAGACTGAACGTGAAACCTCGAGCAATGAAAAAAAAAAGTTTGTGTTTTTAGCTGAAAAGTCTTAGAGTGAGGGATCTCGATTAATATTTAAAAATTATGCTTTTGGTTTGAAAAATATTTTACTTATTTATTTAAAGGAAATTTTTATTTTTGGAAAATGTGCTATTTATTTATTTACAGAAAAAGCTTTTTTAGAAAAATATATTATTTTTTATTCAAAGAACATGTTTTTTTTTTTTGAAAAGAATGCTATTTATTTATTTAAAGGATTTTTTTTAGTTTTTTGAAAAATATGCTATTTTTTATTCAAAGATTATAAGTTTTTTTTTGTTTTAAATGTAATTTATTTATCATTTTTATTTATTACTTTTTTGTGAAAAAAATGCTATTTATTTATCAAACAAGAACTTTTTTTTTTGTTTTCTGAAAGATATGCTATTTATTTATTTAAAGAAACAATTTTTTTTTTGAAAATATGTAATTTTTTATTCAAAGAACAACATGTTTTTTTTTTTAAAAGAATGCTATTTATTTATTTAAAGAAATTTTTATTTGTTTTTTGAAAAATATGCTATTTTTTATTCAAAGATTATAAATTTTTTTTTTTTTTTAATTGTTATTTACTTATCATTTTTATTTATTATTTTTTTGTGAAAAATGCTATTTATTTATCAAAAAAGAACTTTTTTTGTTTTGTTGAAAAATATGCTATTTTTTTGTCAAAGAATAGAATTTTTTTTTTTTAAATATGTTATTTATGTATTTAAATATTTTTTTTAAATATGTTATTTTTTTATTCAAAGAATACAAGTTTTGTTGTTTTGAAAAATATGCTATTTATTTATTTAGAGAACAAATTTTTTTTTTGAAAAATATGTAATTTTTTTATTCAAAGATTAGACTTTTTTTGAAAAATATGCTATTTATTTATCTGAAGAGTTTTTTTTTTAAATATGTTACTTTTTTAGTCAAAGAATATACTGTTTTTTTGAAAAATGTTAAATTTATTCAAGGCATATATTTTTCCTTAAAGCCGAAAAGTAATTCATAACTGCGATGTGCAATCTATACAGCCATGGCCACTGGCCATACGAGTAATAAATGTCAAAACTCATCCTCCTCTGTGAGGCAGTATTTAATACTCATATAATAAAGAGTAGTTTTTTTGTACTTTTAAAGTAACGTAATATATTCCGTAGGAAGCTTTGTATTCCGCAGAAAATTTTAGTTTAACAATTTTCGAAACTGTATTTCATATTTGAGCTCTTTCATTTACAGCAGATTTTATGGCAACTCCACAACTATATGATATTAAATCTTTTTAATTCTCTTTCGCACAATCTACATATACATATGTATGTGTATATACTCATCTGCCTGTATGCCTGTGGGTAAGTTGGATTGGCACGTTTCTGCAACACGTTACACTTTAATTTCTAAGGTGTCTTTTACTATTCACGTTTTTATATCTCCAAGAGTTGTGCTTAGGAAGTCAAAGTATATTTGTCTAAAATGAATATGTGAGCGAGTAAAGCAAAGTGTAAAAAATTATAGACGTAGTGCTGTTACCTAGCATACATTTCACAAGCGAACACACCAACACACATACACACCCACACACCAGCATGAAAGCGCACTAAAATTTTTAGTAAAATAATACTAGAACAGTGGATATACGGCCTCTGTTAAGGGCGTAATGTTGGTGTGTGTATGTTAGTTGGCGAGCGCCTGATTGCAAAACGTCCTGCCCATTAATAGCCATATCACGTTTTCGTTATAAATTTATTTTATGCTCCGTAACATTTCCACTTTTTCACATTTCCACATTTCCAATTTTCTGCGATTCTTTCGTTGGCTTCTGCTACCTGTCGGCTGTCGGGCGTTGGTTTTTTTTTTGTGTTTTGCCACGCTAACGCGCCGCTGACAAAGTACGAGAATTTGTATACATAAATGTTTGCATGCGAGTCCATACATACAGGCAGGTGCGATATTACTGTAAGGTATACGTACTGTAATGCGGTTGCTTGTATGTGTGCGTGTTTATATGCATGCAAATACTCGCACTAATGTTTTTTGTTTATCACGCTTGGACATTAGATTTGAGTATTTTTTTTGAGTACATTTTCCGTTTTAGTTGTATGCAAGTATGCGTGCTATTTGTTGTTGTTTTTTGTTTTGGTTTAGTGGTATTTAAAGGAGAAGCAAAGGGATTATGTTAAGTTTTTATTTTATTGAGTCAGTTTATATTTTTTTCTTAGATAAACCAAAACGGCGTTCGATATGTCAATGTGAGCATGAAGGACATTTGTGTAAAGGTAATAACAGTCCCCCACTCTAGCAAAGGCAAAGTTCAGTGGTACATATCCAACATTAATTACCTTGACAAAGTCTAACAATAATGATATACAGATCGGCGTAAAAGGATCGCACTTCATCAATTTGACCAGCTTAATCTATTTTTTTATTTTTTTGAAATTTCTTGAATTTTCATTATTTTCTTATAAGTATCGTTGTCTAATAAAAACCATATTGGTCAAAATTTGCCACAAATATACAGTTTTCAATTAAAATTTGTAAAAAAATTTTTGCTATGATAGTTTATTAAGGATGCTTTCCATTTCAATTCAACCGGGCTGCTCGGGTCATGTTCTTCGATTTCGATGTAACTTAAATATGTTGCTCTCTGGTCAAAATAATGAGACACGTATTTTTTTGTTCGCCCGAAAAAAATTTTTTTCAAGAGTTATCGGCAATTTTGTTTTTTGCCTCAAACTCGATTTTTTTTAATTATATAAGAAAAAAATTTTTTGAAATGCCCATAACTTAGTCAAAAATGAACCGATTTTAATAATTCTGGGTTCAAAATGATCGTAATTACTTACACAAGCGACTTCATGTAGAAACAATTGCAAAAAAGTAGTTGAAAATTTTTTATTTAGTAAAAAAGAAAAAAAATTTAAATTTTTTCAAAATTCAATATTTCAAAAAGGGCATTTTTTTTTTTTTTATAACTTTTTCCAAATCAAAAAAACATCTCAAACTTTAATTGAGCTGCATGCCTAGTAGCTAAAATGCGTTGTTTTTGAGTAATGAATTTTTAAGTAAACACCCTGTTTCGCACTTTTTGTTTTTTGCAAAATAAAAAATTTTCAACTACTTTTTTGCAACTATTTCTACATGAAATCGCTCGTGTAAGTAATAACGATCATTTTGAACCCAAAATTATTAAAATCGGTTCATTTTTGACTAAGTTATGGGCAATTAAAAAAAATTTTCTTATATAGATTATTTCCATTTCAATTCAAAAGGGCTATTCGGGACATGTTCTTCGATTTCGATGTAACTCAAATATGTTGCTCTCTGGTCAAAATAATGAGACACGTACTTTTTTGTTCGCCCGAAAAAAATTTTTTTCAAGAGTTATCGGCAATTTTGTTTTTTGCCTCAAACTCGATTTTTTTTAATTATATAAGAAAAAAATTTTTTGAAATGCCCATAACTTAGTCAAAAATGAACCGATTTTAATAATTTTGGGTTCAAAATGATCGTTATTACTTACACGAGCGATTTCATGTAGAAATAGTTGCAAAAAAGTAGTTGAAAATTTTTTATTTTGCAAAAAACAAAAAGTGCGAAACAGGGTGTTTACTTAAAAATTCATTACTCAAAAACAACGCATTTTAGCTACTAGGCATGCAGCTCAATTAAAGCTTGAGATGTTTTTTTGATTTGGAAAAAGTTATAAAAAAAAAAAAATGCACTTTTTGAAATATTGAATTTTGAAAAAATTTAAATTTTTTTTCTTTTTTACTAAATAAAAAATTTTCAACTACTTTTTTGCAATTGTTTCTACATGAAGTCGCTTGTGTAAGTAATTACGATCATTTTGAACCCAGAATTATTAAAATCGGTTCATTTTTGACTAAGTTATGGGCATTTCAAAAAATTTTTTTCTTATATAATTAAAAAAAATCGAGTTTGAGGCAAAAAACAAAATTGCCGATAACTCTTGAAAAAAATTTTTTTCGGGCGAACAAAAAAGTACGTGTCTCATTATTTTGACCAGAGAGCAACATATTTGAGTTACATCGAAATCGAAGAACATGTCCCGAATAGCCCTTTTGAATTGAAATGGAAATAATCTATATAAGAAAATTTTTTTTAATTGCCCATAACTTAGTCAAAAATGAACCGATTTTAATAATTTTGGGTTCAAAATGATCGTTATTACTTACACAAGCGATTTCATGTAGAAATAGTTGCAAAAAAGTAGTTGAACATTTTTTATTTTGCAAAAAACAAAAAGTTCGAAACAGGGTGTTTACTTAAAAATTCATTACTCAAAAACAACGCATTTTAGCTACTAGGCATGCAGCTCAATTAAAGTTTGAGATGTTTTTTTGATTTGAAAAAAGTTATAAAAAAAAAAAAAAATGCCCTTTTTGAAATATTGAATTTTGAAAAAATTTAAATTTTTTTTCTTTTTTACTAAATAAAAAATTTTCAACTACTTTTTTGCAATTGTTTCTAAATGAAGTCGCTTGTGTAAGTAATTACGATCATTTTGAACCCAGAATTATT
Organism: Anastrepha obliqua; assembly: GCF_027943255.1. NCBI lineage: Eukaryota > Metazoa > Arthropoda > Insecta > Diptera > Tephritidae > Anastrepha > Anastrepha obliqua. The sequence goes on along the minus strand of NC_072896.1, from coordinate 85,226,443 downwards.
AAAATCGGTTCATTTTTGACTAAGTTATGGGCATTTCAAAAAATTTTTTTCTTATATAATTAAAAAAAATCGAGTTTGAGGCAAAAAACAAAATTGCCGATAACTCTTGAAAAAAATTTTTTTCGGGCGAACAAAAAAATACGTGTCTCATTATTTTGACCAGAGAGCAACATATTTAAGTTACATCGAAATCGAAGAACATGACCCGAGCAGCCCGGTTGAATTGAAATGGAAAGCATCTAAGTTATTTGAAGTTGCTTCTCCTACAGATTTCTTGAAATTTTTTTCCCCAATAACTAAAAACAAAAAATGTGCGTACATTTGTTATAGATGTATTGGGTTGTCCGGAAAGTAATTGTCGATTTTATATATTATATAGATGGCGTTGATAATTGTTTCGAACAGCTTGTGACGATGTATGTATTTTAATTTTTTCTTTTGACATTTATTATCTAGTTGTCGCTTTAAGCTTGCTTTAGAAAAAAAGTGCTCGTAATTTTTTTTGTATTAGTTTGTTTGGCGTAAATTTTAATATAGAGCCCGCAAAAGAGCATTTTCGTCATATTTTACTTTATTATTTCCATAAAGGAAAAAACGCAGAGAAGGTTGCTAAAAAGTTGCGTGATTTGTATGATGATAAAGTCTTAAAAGAAAGATGGTGTGGAAATTGGTTTATTAAATTCCGTTCTGGAGATTTTTCACTTAAAGATGAGCCACGTTCAGAAGACGTTATCAAGGCTTTAATCGAATTAGATCGTCATGTAACTTTGCGTGGATTGGAGTGAAGTTAAATATACCAAAATCAACCGTTCATAAGCATATAAAGAGTCTTGGACTGGTAAAAAATCTTTTTATTTGGGTACCACATGAATTGAAAGAAATTCATTTAACAAATCGAGTTAACTCTTCTGATATGCATCTTAAACGCAATGAAGTCGATCCGTTTTTGAAGCGGATTATCACTGGTGATTAAAAATTGATTGTTTACAATAACGTCAGTTGAAAACGAGCGTGAACCAAGCATGATGAAGCGCCACAAACTACTTCAAAGGCTATTTTGGTGATTAGAAGATTATGCTGTCAGTTTGGTGGGACTGGAGGGGTGTGGCATATTTTGAGCTGGTTCAGAGGAACCACTCACGCATCACTGCAACCCTTACAGGCCATTGGAAAGTAGGGGATTATGCAGCTAGACTCAACCTACCCTTCAATCCTATCTACAGAAGCTGTCAAGCGGAATGAGCAAAGGAAAGTCTTTTCCACTACTTATGTGAATGTCCAGGCCTAGCTAGGGCACGTCTCCGCTTCTTTGGTAAGTGTTTCTTGCAGCAAATTAATGAGATCTCAGGCATCGAGATAAAGAATTTGCTGCTATACTTGGACCTCACTTAATGGATCTGACTAAGAAAAAAAAAAACAACAAATAAACATCATTATACGAGGACGGTGGTAGTAAAACGGCGCTAATTAGGATTATTTCAGGGGAACACTTCAACAACAACAGCAACAATAACAACAACAGAGGAACCAAACGATTAATTCGGATGCCTACTGCCAACAATTGGACAACGAGAAGCAACCAGAATTGATCAATCGTAAAGGTGTTATATTTCATTAGGACACGCTAGACCGCATACATCTTCCGTCACTCGCTGAGAGAGCTTGGCTTGGCTGATGCATCCACCATATCGCCCTGACCTTGCATCGTCAGATTACCTTTGCAGAAGGCAATGACGAGGCTATAAAATCGCTCAATTTTCCATATGCTAGAAGATAAGAATGCTTCCATAAAATCCTTACACGGCCAGCGAGCACTATCCTCTATTATTATTATTATTATTATTACTTGCTCTCGCGCCGATTGGAAGCACCTAGTTTCGGAACAACTGCCAATGCAGTCGATTTCTCCTTTTGCCTTGATCTGGGACATTGTTAGGTTTTCATCGATTCCTAAAATACGTCAAAAAGGCTACGCTTTTGCGGCGCTGACCTAGAGAGCTCTACTTCAATGTAATTGCGCTTACATTGTTCGGCGGCTTGCGGATGGTGTGTTAACTCATCTCAATTTACGATACTGTATTTTAAGTGCAGTTGATTTTTGCTCACATCTGGTAAGGAGTGGATCGTTCGAGACCTGATTATCACGTGCAAGATTACGTAATATAATTCTGAGATATCGATTAACAAATGACCGCAGGCTTTTTGTGGCATATGCCGATACGTAGCACCATAAAAAACTAGAGTAATGAATTTTCCGATGGCCGCTATCCGCTCACCGAAAAATTCCGTGAAGATCGTGCTGAGCAAGAAAATATTTATTGGAAAATTATTGACGCGACACCTTTAGTTTTTTACCCTTAGTTTAAAGGAGTTCAAGGAGTTTACTTCTACTAACACTTAAGATTTTTGCATGGTGGATATTTTATATTTACATTATCGGCCTTAACAACCTCGCTCTTAGTTCTGCCTTTTCCAAATTGGATAAAGAAATAAAGCGAATGAGTCTCGTGGTGAACGAGTACAAAACGGAGTACCTCCTGTCATCAAAAAAAACAGTCGGCACACTCACGTATCGGCCTCCACGTCACTGTTGACAGTTATGATTTCGACGTTGTAAAAGACTTCGTTTAGTTGGGAACCAGCATTAACACCAACAACAATGCCAGCCTTGAAGTCCAACGGAGAATCTCTCTTGCCGACAAGTGCTACTTTGTACTAAGTAGGCATTTGAGTTGCAAAGTCCTCTCTCGACGAACAAAACTAACACTCTACAAGACTCCCATCATGCCTGTCCTAACGTATGGCGCAGAAGCGTGGACGATGACAACATCCGATGAAGCGACGCTTGGAGTGTTTGAGAGAAAGATTCTGCGCAAGATTTTTGGACCTTTACACGTTGGCAACGGTGAATATTGCAGGCGATGGAATCATGAGCTACATGAGCTTTACGACGACATAGACATAGCGCAGCGAATAAATAAAACTCCAGCGGGTTCGTTGGCTGGGTCATGTCAGCCAAATGGAAGCACACGCTCCGGTTCCGAAAGTATTCAGTAGTAGCAGAGGAAGAGGAAGACCTTCCCTGCGTTGGAAATATCAGATAACGAAAGACTTGGCTTCACTCTGTGCTACCAGCTGGCGCCTGTTAGCACGAGAAGGAACTACTGGTGGCGCGCTTTGTTCAACTTAGCCAAAATAGGTTCAGTGGTAATCGCGTAAATCAAGAAGAAGAAGAAGAAGAAGAAGAAGGAAAAGAAGAAGAAGCTATAAATAAAAATAGCTTGTTGCTTTGCTAAATACAAAATAAAAAGAATTTACCCAACAATTTTACGAATCCGTAAAATTTTTGATGGTTTTAAAATTTTTAATAAAAATAAATTTTTGTTTTTTAATTTTAGTCATGTGGTTTAAGATCACAATCGATTCCAATTTAATGAAATACAAGTTTGAAATGACTTAATATTCGCGTTGATTTTTTATAATTTTTTTACCTGATGTTGTTGCGAATTTTTTCTAAAGAAAAAAAATCCCCGAACACTGCTTAAAAACTTTGAAAATTTTCTAAGCATTTAAGATATTTTATCGTATAATTTTGCAATGGAATATGTAAGTTTACGTACAGATGCGTTACGTTACGATTTTGATTTTTAGTTTTTATTTTATTTCTTTATTTTTATTTTTGTTTAAATTTTGTTATTATTTTTCCTTTGTAACATTTCTTATACTTTGTTTTTTTGTATTTTAATTTTATTTTGTGTTCTTTTTTTAATTTTAATTTTTGTTGTTTTGCAACATTCCTTATTTTTTTATATATATTACATTTTAAAAAAATTTTTTTTTTAATTTTTATTTTTTTTTGTTATTTTTTTTTAACATTTCTTGTTTATTTTTTTTATTTTTATTTTATTTTTATTTTTTATTTATTTTTTTAGCGACATGCTACGTCGTTGCGAATTTTTTCTAAAGAAAAAGAAATCCCCGAACACTGTTTAAAAACTTTGAAAATTTTCTAAGCATTTAAGATATTTTATCGTATAATTTTGCAATGGAATATGTAAGTTTACGTACAGATGCGTTACGTTACGATTTCGATTTTTAATTTTTATTTTATTTCTTAATTTTTATTTTTATTTTTATTAAAATTTTGTTATTATTTTTTCTTTGTAACATTTCTTATACTTTGTTTTTTTGTATTTTAATTTTATTTTGTTTTTTTTTTTTAATTTTAATTTTTGTTGTTTTGCATATATGTTTTTATATAATTTTTTTAAATTTTTTTTTTTAATTTTTATTTTTGTTTTGTTATTTTTTTTTGTAACATTTCTTGTTTATTTATTTTATTTTTATTTTTTATTTATTTTTTTTAATTTTATTTTTTTTAATTAATTTATTTATATTTTTGGTTTTTTTTTATTTTGTAATTTTTGTGATTGTTTTTGTAAAATTTTTAATTTATTTTTTTTTACTTTTATTTTAATTTTTTTGTTTGTATTTAAATTTTGTTTTTTAAGTTTTGTTGAATTTTTTTCTTTGTAACATTTCTACAATAACAAATAATTGCTTAGCAGCGCTAGCAACAAAGGCCTTCGGCTGGGTTACGGAATAAGTGACTCGTATAATTGGGAATCAGGAGTTGGTTTTCAACTTATCGGCGGAGATAAATTTTTAAAACTATATTGTTTTAATTTTTTATTTTATTTTTATTGAAAATGCAACTTAGTAGAATCATTTTTTTAACTTCCTTTGCATGAGTTTTAACTTTCATCTTCCTACAAATTAAATTTGTTCTTAGTTTATGTCAACTTTACTAATATTTTTTGCTTGCGCGCCACCCCAAGCCACAATCAGACGAGTTACAAAGTAAAAGCAAACATTTTTTACATAAATCCAGGGGAGATTTATTTGCATTATTTATAGAAAACGTGTGGCACATTTCTTTGTAAAAGGCACTCGCTGTAAACCACAACACATATACATAGAAATAAATGCACGTATGTGAGCGCATGCAAATGGTGGCCAACGAAAATCAGTTATACTCGGTGTTGCAATATAAATTGTTAAATTACATTTTCTCTTATAACCGGCTGTGTGGCAAATGCGCAACGTGCAACAAGCGCTACGCACATATAAGCGTAGGTATATCCACGTACATATATTTCCAAGCGCTGCCAGTGCAGTAAGCGCGCAGCATGCAAAGAAGGCTAGGCAAGCGTAAGAAAAGTATTGTAAACAAATCCAGAAAGTTGGAGAATGGGCTGCGGGCATTCGCCTGACGGAAGGTGGACATGTTATGCCAGCATTTCCTGTTTTTGTTTTTGTTTCATGCTGCGATTTATAGCATAGTTTACTGCCATTCGCTGTGGCTTTGTAGGGTAGTAAGTTTTTTGTGGGCGATAGGCGTTAGCGGTGAATCCCTACAGCAGCTGATATGCAAGCCGGAGGACATCAGACGCCGCAGGAAGCCGTGTGATTGCAGTAAACATATGTGGAAGTGTGAGTGTGTGTGAAAATCTGCGTGGAATTTGTAAATATATTTGTGCGCTGGCTGTTGCAAGTAATGCTGCGCGCGGTAAATAAATTGTTTGTGTGTTTGTTTCGACAGCTCGCCGCTGGTGTACTTATTATTGTTGCTGTGATTGTTCTCGCCTGCCTGCTGCTGTTGACTGCTGGCGCCTGTATTCCGATTTTTACGCTTTTGTGCCATTCTTTTACAGCTGCTCCACCAAGCTGGTTGCTGGTGGCTGTGGGCGTTGTTGTATGCTGGAGCTGCTGCTTTTTTTTTTAATTTATTATTTAGTTGCGGTGCTTTAGTTGGGAGTAAATGCGCGAGCGTATTTATGTATATATGCATGGATGTACATGCATTTGCGTTACTTTATTTGTGTGGGTGTGCGGTGTGGCACAGTTGTTTTCATTAAGCCCGCACAGCAGGTGATGCATGCATGCCATTTTACCAACGCATGAGATACTCGTATCTACAAAGAAACCAAAAACCAAAACAGCAAAAACATACATGCGCACACAGTTATAATGAAATTTGTGTGACGGATGTGAAGGAATTGTGTAAATATTTGCAAAAACTCTTTTTACGCTGCTTTTGAAAATATTAATAACCACTTTTTAATTAAATCTGGCACTGTTAGTAACAGCGGCAATATGCCATTTTTATTAGTTTGTTACTGATCGGTTGAAATAAATATTTTCGATTTATTACAGAAGCTGCTTATATATTATATTAGAAAATATGCCACAAATATATTTTTTTTAGTTTTTTAAGTGGGCGAAATAAAAAAGCGAAGTATGAATACAGATGTAAATTAAAGTTTGAATTTCCCGCGCCTCGTGCTAAATATGTTGAATAAAAATTAAAATTAAATTAAATGATTAAATCGCTTTATAACGATTTTTTCTGTTTATTTTTTTACCATATATATTCTACAACCCGTTTCCTGTGGGTGATATTCACACAAAAATTTTAGTTATAAATTCCATGCTTTTATGATAGTAGTTTGTAGGCATTTTCACTAAAATTTATGCTTTGTAAGATTTATTACACTTTAGTACTGAAACTATAAAATATCGTTAAACGATTCCATTAAAACATTTTCGTTTATGTCGGAAGGCATAAAAATTACTCATACGCCCTGCCCGCCACACGGGTGTTTATGGCAGTAACTCACAATCAATAAACTGCGCCGCCGCTTTGGTGAACTGCGCCAAATTTACGTTAAGTAAAAAAAAAAAAATTTATGACGAGCAAAATTGAAAACACTGATTTTGGAAATTTTTGCTGGATAGTCTGCTGGTAAGTTTATTTCCATGTGTGCTCATGAAACGGCATTCACAAATTTTATGTAGAAAGAAATATTTTTTTAGTTTTATATATTTATTTTTAATAGTTTTATTTAGTTTTTATTTAGTTACATGAGAACTTGTTTTAAATAACTAATTAACTAAAGACGAAGGGAAGGACTTTGAGCTGATAAAAAATTGTTTATATGCCACAAAGTTGTAGTAAAATTGCATCAAACAATCTTTTAGCAAAAAATTTATTTGCTTGTGGTTATGAAAAATTTAACTCTGAACAATGCCATAATTATATTGAATGCTGCCTGGAACATAGCAAGCACAGAGACTCATGACTCCATTTAATTTCTTAAGGTCTGTACTCTGGTCAAAAACTCATTTTTATAGATATTTTTTAGGATTTTTTTAAGAAAATAAAATGCGATTATTTTGATTTTATAGTGTGTTATTATTGACATCAAATAGTATACAAACACATTTTTTTTTGACATATTTTCTTGCAGTAATGTGGCACCAAAGTAGGTGTCTTAAAAAAAAAAAAAAAATAGGTGGCTTGTCAACAAAATTTTGGCTCTTCAGGACAACTGAAATGAAAAAGTTAAACTGGTTATTATTCTGTAGGCTAGGAAGGTGCTGCGATGGGAACATTTTTTTGAAAAATAACAAAATGGGGGACTTTTGAAAAAAAAGGTATGTTTTTCGGGTGGCAAACAGTCTGTAGTATGGAAAGTTAGGGCTGAAAAGAAACGAAAGTGTGATCTATTGATGTGTGGAATAACTGATGAAAATTTCAGATCTATCGGTTAAATAGAATTTGCTGTAGGCCGTTGATAGACCAGAAAAGCGTTGTTTTAAGAAAACCACGTTTAAAGTTTTCGCAATGACCTCTGCAGTTGCCATTCGGCTAACAAAACGCAGCTACGACGTGCTTTTCTATATGCGCTATAACTTTACCGTTGCTTTGAATTCTAGTCAAAATTTTTCACATGATATTATTTATTTTTAAAATATGTAAAAAAAAATTTTTGTTTTTCACACTACTACTACCTTAAAAGAAAAGTGGAGTGCGCACATAAATTCTTTCGTATCTTGGATCCACTGGCTTGTTTTTTCAGTGATACTTAGCTTAGAAATTCTTTGTAGATAGCAAAAGTATATTAAATACTATAATTTTTGTTTCTAGATTGAGTGCACACCATCAACTGTTCAAAATTGGGGCGAAGATCGGAACAGAGAGCAAAGGAATTGAACGAGAGGCAGCTACCGAGAGCGATGATCCTATCACTGAAGCTTCTGCAAAAATAATAAATGCCAGCGATGCTATCGAAATTAGTAATAAAGCAATTGATTGGGCTGGAAATAGAGACGTTGAACAGAGTGACGTAGATGTACTTCGGCGCTTAAGGGAGAAATTTGTTTTTCAGTTAGTAGAAAATAAAAAAGCAGTAGAAAAAAATTACTCACTTTTTAATAATTAATTCAAGCACGCGTTTTATTAATAAAATCCAAAATTTCAGTCATTTGTGTTCTCCAAAATATTTTTAGTGCCTCATGCTTCATGCGTTCTTCTAGAGGTCGTAGCATTCACCAAGGTTTAGTAAGAATAATTCTAGCGCTGAAGAAGGGCCATTGGCTGCAAAATGTAGATCATAGAGGTGAAAAGAAGAAGAAAAGAGCAGAAGAGTGCAATTTTTTTCCTCCACAAAAAGCTTGAAGTAAAAATTGTGCCTCCGCATTCCTAGAAAATCTGATCTTTAGTTTGATAAAGGCAACAGAATTCATGCCGTTGTTATGGAAAGTATGCCTCATTTTCCTTTTTTAAATTGTAAAGAAGGTGACACACTCTGCCCAATTTGTGTCTGGATGTAAAAGTACTTCATCTAATGTAGTAAATATACAGTTTTCTATCAACTTTTCTGATATAGTACGGCCGACTAGAAATTAGGGTAAAATGTTTGAGAAAACTAAAAATATTTTTTAAAATACTAAGTATTAAGAAGGCTATAGGTTATAAGGTTATATATTAGGTTACAAGTAGTTATTAGACCTTTGAATCCTCTCAAGCTCTTTAACTGATTTAGTCTATTCCGCCGAGTTCCACAAGATAAGGTCTCCGTACTACAAAATTGACTTTCTAATTGTAATATATAGCCAGAATTTAACTTTAGACGAGTGGCCCCATCTTTTGCCAATAGTGCCCCTGATATGCTTTTCAATGTTAGGCTTCCACTATAGCCATATATCTAGGATGAGTGTCAGGCCCTTCACCCTACCAGAGAACACCAAGGGGCGCCCGCTATTGAGGGGAGTGGGGCTGTAAGTAAGTAAGTAGTAAATAAGACGAGTTCCTATAGACCGAAATTTTTGGTCAATTATGCTAACTTTAAACGATCATGGTCGATTAGCAATGAGCCGGCGCAACCAGTAGTCAGGCTAAAATTGATGGTCGGGAAGATTTTGTTGAGTATTTGGGTGAAATTAGCAGAGACTAATCTCTCATAAGCTGAACTCTTCATTCGAATATGCACTGTCAGAAGCTGGACCGTCTGAAGGAAGTAATAGCTCAGAAGCGGCTACCTGTGTCTTACCAATAGGAGTAAGAGCTTGTGCGAGAGAGTCATAAGCGAACCATCTTCAAATGGTTTACGGCATAAACAGAGGCATATTTGACCCAGATTGGATCATTTTAACTATGGATTGAATGTTACGTAGTAATGCGTTTTTTAGTTAATCTTTTGTAACTAAATTTGCGCTATTTTGATCGATAATCTCTTAGAGTTTTTCCATTTTTTCATTTAACTTATCTCCTTAGCATACCCCCTCTGAAATTTCTTAGCGAAAAACTAGTACAAGTGCACTTTGCAAGCCCCTATTAAATGAAATTTTAAGCCACTAAAACCGTTCCACGTACATCGAAAGAAATGGCCGCCTGAAGTGTAGATTCTGAATTATATATAACTAATGATATAGCAACGCCTTTCATCCAAGCGCTCTCATTTTCTGTCGCACTATCAAAGATGCACAATATTTGGCGCAATAAGTGGATTTCATGTGTGCTCATTTTCTTAATAAGCGGCATACATGCGCTGAATAAATATTTGTTGCATAAATATGGGCAAATAAGCACTCACGCACAGACACACATACGGACGCACTTATATTTATGCGCAAGTGAAAATAAATACTCAATGTCAACTAAAATATAGCAGAAATTTCGTGGAATTTGCCGTTGGCAAGAAAAATCAAATTTCACTCCTACGCCGCAGACGCCTTCATAATGACTACCCATACTTACGTATATGGAAAGCGACAAGAAAAGCCTACCCAAACACTTATCTTCACACATCTACACACGCATTTCTACATATGACTTAAATTGCGCAAATGTGTGCATACCCAGCAGGGAAAAGCCAAACTTGTATGGAAAGTTTCTAGTTTACCAACTTTGTTTTTGGATAATATTTTACTAAATAAAGAAAAATGATTTTGAGTGATCGAAATTTTTCTTTTGATCTTTCAGGTAGTTCAGAGGCTTATGAGGAAAATGAAAATTCGTATGACCATGTCGCGAAACACCCGTTTGGAGAGAAAATCTTAGATTGGGTACGTTGAACATAGCGTGCCACGAACAACATTTGTGGGTTTGCATTCTAGCTTGCAAGAAAAATTTGGCTGTTCTAAGATGTCCGGAAACACTTTTTTTTTCAAAAAAGTCAGGAGGAAATATGAAAACTAATGCAACAGTGGTCCTAACAGGTTTTGTTTCGTGTTCAAGGGGATTGAGAGTAAGTTATTGAGTATGAGCTGCCGCCCTTGAGCGAAAGACTCTACCAGAGACTCTACTCTCAACAACTGACTGGTTTGAAGTAGATGGTAAGCCATAGTTGCGATCAAGGCTCTGAAGACGCAGATGGCGCAAATCTAAGGTCGTGAACTCCTGTAAGGAGGAGATCAAAGGTCTCAGGTCACACTTCTCTGTTATGGCCGTTCAGAAGTTTCACAATGGCCGTTGGTGGTCTCATAATGGTACCACCAAATGACGCTTTACTGCTACTTGGGGCGCGCCAATCTGTTATCTCAACCATTTCAGCTACTTACTTAGATGGTGGATAAGAAATTACCAGCATTGGTGGATAGAAAGAGTGTTGTGTTCCAACAAGCCCCATCCTTTCAGACCCAATAGAGTTTTAATGCCGCGCTATTAGCTCCAAGACCTTAGATGGGAGTTTCTATCACTTCCGCCCTATAACTTAGAGTTGACACCAAAAGATTTTCGTCTTTCCAAGCATTTGCAAAATTTTGCTGAAGATGCAAAACTGGTCGGCAGAAAAGCTCTCTCTCTCTCTCTCTCTCTCCCTCTCTCTCTCAAGTTCTTTTGGCAGCAAGGGCGACTTACTTGATTACGAAATTACGTAATTGCCTTCAAAAGGCAAAAAAGTGATCGAAAAAAAAGTTATCAATAATTTTTAAAAACTATTTTTATATCATTGCCGACTCCAAACGGCAAATGGTGTCTATGAGGAGCTTTTTCATGGCAGAAAAACACTGCCATTGTCTGTCGAGGGGCGACCGCTATTAGAGAAAACTTATTCAATGTAGATTAAGTTTTTCTTTTCCTTGAGATGGGCAGAAATCTTAATTAAAAGGAATGAGAAGGAGTTGCCGGAAAATCCTGCTATGATGGTGGAAATTATCTTCCATCACAAAAAAAAATATAGAAAGTAAATTATTAAGTTTTTCTTGTTCTATTTGCGGAACAACATCAAGGCGTACACCCCAAATAGGAGGAGGAGCTCGGCTAACCAAGAAGTCTGCTTCAGAGTTCAGTGTTTAACACCGATGTTATAGTGGAGTACCACTACAGGAAAGAAGCACCTCAAAAACAAAAATATTGTTATGCAGTTTTTTTTGCTAAGGAACTTTTACTTGTTCCAAAAGTTCCTGGAATATATTCAGAAAACTCAAATTTCAAGTTAATTTTTCGCAACACATTTATATCAGCGCTTAGTGCAGTTCTCGAAGCCTTTCCCAGCAATCAGAACGGTTTCCGACTGTTTCCTCTTGACTGTTTCGGCTGTTCGAATGCGTTCCTTCTAGAGGGTTTTTGACTCGATCAAACAGGAAACATTGGAGAGACATGTCAAGTGAACTGGCTGTTGGATAATAAAAAATTCACGGATAATGCTGGCACTGTGCAATGGTGCGTTGTCATGGAGCAAAACCCACAAATTGTTTTGTGTTTGGCAAATTGCTTTACCTAAATGTCTCATAACGCCCATATAATTGTCTTTATTCACTGTCTGAGCTTCCGATGTGAGTTATAATACCGTTGTAATCCATAAAAACCGTGAACATTGCTTTCTTTTTTGACTGAAAACGAAGTGTTGTTTTTGGTTGTTTCTTCGTTCATTCGGAGATCTCCCCTTACTCGCCTGATGTCTGGATTGTATGCTGTACACATAAAACCGCGTCTCGTATCCGGAAATTATGAGTTTGATGAAGGCTGGGTCGGCTTTAGGCTGGAAAATCATGTCTTTAACGATATCAACGCGATCACTTTTTTGCGTGAATTTCAGGTCTTTTGGACAGAACTTTGCAGTAACAAGGCGCAATCCTAAACAAGCTACTACAACCTAAATGAATCCATTAGCACTGTTCAAGTGCTCCCCACCAGCTCAACTTTTCTTTCATTTTATTGAGGTTTTCAGGAGCATTCGACGTCAACGGCCTGCCACTACAATCGTCATCTTCGATGGGCTCACGAGATCTTCTGCAGCACACAGTTCACTTTTAAATAGCTGCCTTCTTTAGAGTATCACTACCGAAACAGTTTCCCAACATTACCAAAGTTTTCGCAACATTAAATCAATTTTGAATGCAAAATTGAATACAAATTCGTTGTTGCAAATTCAAATCTTTTTTTAAAACTGTAGAATATCGAAAACTGATTGGCTTGAAATTTCGACACGTAATTGCAGAAGCGCCAGCCTTTCTAAATATGCAAAAAACATAAAAATCGGTTGCCAAACACCAAAACTGTCAAATCTGCTTGGAAAAAGGGCTGTAACTCCCCCAAATGGGCTTTGATTGGTCTCAAACTTTGACATATGCTCTTCCAGTAAAAGTGCTATAACTCGCTCAGCTTTGCTCTGATTGGCTTGAGATTTCTATACGTAATTGCAGAAGCGTCAGCCTTTCTAGGTTAGGTTAGGTTGACCTGGCTGGCTGACACATACACCGATTGATCCTTAGTGTTACCAGATGGAGCTAGACCCTTACGTTTCTTTGTAGTAGACATCTTGTAATACGTCTGCGTCTTTTGCGAATCTAAGTAAACTTTGGAGCTCTATCCCCGAGAGGTTTTCTAACTTCTCATATTGTAAAGCTCCTAAGCATTTTAATTTGGTTCTAGATAGCGTTTCCCTTTCTTCTAGTTGATTACAAAATCTGCAGCTATCGTTGTTTGTAATTCCCATCTTGTATGCGTGCGTCGCTAGCAAATACCTTCGATAGTTCAACTTTCCTTTATAGACAGGGCTAATACGAATCTAGCGTATTTATCTGCATTCTGTGAACACATGATTTTCGCGGTTTTGCAAGTGGCTCGTTTATTCCACCTCCTCTCTATCCGTGTTTTCATGTCCGCAGCATTGCCTTTGTATACCGTATTTAAAAGTTTCAGTATGTCGTTTTCTTGTTCGAATTGCCTGTAAATAGCGCTTTTGGCAATCTGATCTACAATTTCGTTTCCTGCAATGCCCTTATGTCCGGGTACCCAATAGATATGCAACCGTCTGTCTGCGACTAATTTCTCTATAGCTTGCCTGCTTTTTAGAACATTTATAGATGAAATTTCATATGAGTTTATTGCTCCTATCGCAGCTTGGCTGTCAACGTATATATTTATTTTGGAGTTGCTTGATGTCTTTGCGAATGCTATTTCCGCAGCCTTACCTACAGCAAAGACTACTGCTTGAAAGATACTACATTGGTGAGGAAGCTTAAATGGCTACCTGATGCCTAGCTCTGCGCAAAAGATCCCTGCCCCTACTCCGTCTAACCAATCACTGTACCTGAAAGAAGGTGTAACGTAAATTTAAGAAAAAACGTAAATATTATAGTTCTATTCTGTTAGAATTTTTTCCTGCAGGGTATTTATATCTCAATAATGTATATGTGTGAGTATATGTGAACGTATGGACGCTCAGGCATGATAGATGTCGATCGTGTTTAAGTAGGAATTGAAGCGAAAATACACGCACAACAAAGAAATATTTCCAAATGCATGCATGCATACATATGGGCACACCTGTGAATGTAAAATAGCAGAAAAAAAAAATAAAACAATAATAATAAAAAAAAAATTCTGAAATAATAATAAGTTGCGAAATGCTGAAATAGCAGCAGCAGAATTCCGCATGCAATATGCAGCTAACGGCAACCAAGCAACAAAGCGCAGAAGGTGTACTGGAGGTAAATTATAATAAACCGTTAGCTGGAGTCAGCCCCGTAGTTTATATGTCGTAAAAAGCATCTGAAATATGGGAAGGGATCAAAAGGGGGTGGCAACAATTCATTGAAACGCACGCACCCATACATACAAATACAAATATTTTCCGCAAACAAGCGACTGTGCCATTCAAATGAAATGCCCGAGCAGCAAAAAAAAATATATAAAATAAAAATACGAAAAATTGCCAATAAAATATGTAAACATAGGAAAAAATTATTTTTTTGAATTTACTGATTTAAACCAAATAAAAAACGCTCGTATGGGTGTAGACTAAAAAAATTAAAATCAGCAGAAAATGTAGAAATCTCTTCGGAAAAAAACGCGTGGCAAACAATGCATATTGGCGAGAAAAACATTGGGCATATATTTGGGGCAGATGTTACTGATAATTGATTATTTCTGTCAGCAAAAAGCTGATAATGCAAAAAGCCTGTGCAAGCATTCAAAGTGCGGTAAATGGCACGATGAGCAGCAATAAATTCACATCACGTGTGGGGCTTAGGCAACTGAGGTAGTACAATTCGCTGGGAGGGGGTGGGGCGTTCAATTAAAGTTTGACACACAGAAAGCGTAAAAAGTGTAAAATTAGCAATGGAATAAGAGTCATGGAATGCCAAAATAAATAGCTGAATTGTATGCCTCTATTATAGCCTCACACCTATGCCAACCCATCTGGCGTTGTAGACGCTTCAATGCTATACCAAATTGTTTCACGGCTTAACAAATTTTTTAATGGCATTTAACTCACACACTCGACGGAGGTTAGCTTAGTGAAAAACGCGAAAATTGAATAAGCAATAATCCCAGCTAAAATGTCGTTTTAATTTTAGCGGCTTATCAGCAGATTCTGCTGAGGCCGGCTCGTCCATCAGTTGCCCACAGCGAGGCCAGCTAATCATTGCACAAGAGAGTTAAAATGCTTTGCCTGTTTTGGCATAAAATCGTTCAACTGCTTTGCTTGCTTTTGTGCAAAAATTAATTGCAGCAAGTGGAGAAAGAATTTTTGGGTATTTTTTCGCTTTTTTCTAATGATCAGCTTAACAAAGTTTGGATGATCCCATTAAATTAAAACTTGGTTTGCCTACTTCTAAAGTTCTAGGTAATAAAATTGGTGAATGAAAGGTATTCATTTTTAAACATATTTCAAAAACTTTCCCAACACTCCTTTTTAATATTTCTCTTTGATGCGTTTATTCTATTTCTTTTTGTATTGTTTTGACTGCTTTATTCTGCTGTATGAGTTTTGACTGCGTTGCAGAGCCACGGTTTGTATTCGTTCATTTATTGGTTTAAAGGGGACCGATACCTGTAAACGGCCATATTTTCCCTGCTTTTCATTAAAATTTATTAAAATGAAGAAGTCCATATATTTTTTTCAAAATTGGCATACAGTTTATTTATACATTAAAATAATATAAAATTTTTTTTTTATCATTTAAAATGGCGGATGTACACTCAATTCTTCCATGAAGGTCGCAGCGGGGCTTTTCAATCGGAGGGCTTTGTAGCATCGGCGTCAGTGACCTTTGTTAAAGTCCCAGTTTCTACATGAATTACACACAAATGCAAAAAAAATTCGCGGAATAAAATGCTTAAAAAAATGAATTTTGGGGCGAATTTTCCTACTATTTTTGCTTCGAAAAAATTATTTTTTCGAAAAATTTTCGAATTTTTTTTTTTTTTTTTTTTTTTATTGACAATTGTATTTATAGTTAACTATAAAATACAAAAAAAGCTTATAGCTATGGCTACGGCGTCCTTAAGCTAATATACTGGGTGTGTATATATGTGTATGTAGGGTGTTAGCTAAATTTCATTTAAGATATTACAATATTTTAAATAGTTTATAAGTTTAATAATGTTCTCTGTAGAATTGTTTAAAAGTAGATCAGTAGGTTTTGTGTTGTTTAGTGATTTTCTGTGGTTTGTAAAATGTGTGCAGTCGTCTAGGATGTGTTTGATGTTTGGAGCTGAGGTATTGCAGTACTTGCAGATATTTAGGTCTTTTTTTATTAAATATTCGTGTGTTAGTCGTGTGTGCCCAAGTCGTAGCAAAATTTCTGGGAGATAGGTCAATAACTTTTCGGGTTATCGTGTACGCCAATTTGAAGCGCTCGAACGCAAAGAATAGAGTCGCCACGGTTGACGATCTAAAGGGTGGTTTAGTTTTGAGGGCCGGTCTTGATTTTGAATAAAATACAACTTTTTTTAGGAAATTATTGTCATTTCTCTTTATTGTGATAATATTAGTATAACTGAATTACGTGTGAAACAAATAAAACGTCAAAATGGCCGCCGCGGCTTCGGCGGCACACCTCCAAATTTTCGATGACGCTGAGGCATATTATCTCATTCTTTAGCTCTTGAATTATTGCTGGCTTATCGACGTACACCTTTTCCAACGGTGTCGTTGACGTTTAGGTGTGGTTCACATTCAACATCGGCCCTCGAAATTTTACCACCCAATTTACGTTAAACAAATTTTTTGACATATTCTTAAAGGATTATAAATATGTATTAACATTTTATAAAAAAAAAAAACTTTTTTTTCGAAATTTTACACGTATCTGTCCCCTTAAGTATAATTTTTCGTTTTCTACAGCTTCCTCTGCCACTATGGCTCTGAACCCTTCCTAGGTGTCAATTCTGCATTGATTCAACTATGGATTGACGACTTCATGAGGTCTACCCGTAGAGGATGTTGCTCTGGGTAGAACTCGTGCAGATTAGCCAAGTGCTTTGTGAAAGAACCAAACAGGAAAATGGCGACATTTCTCCTCAAACTCAGCAGAAAGGACCTGAGAGTACGGGTAGGTGTAATCACAGGGCACAACGCCAGTGGTCAGCATATGGCTACCATGGGGGTCGTGGACAGCCTAATATGCCTATCCTGTCTTGAGGATGACGACACTGCAGATCATTTTCTCTGTAGCTGTCCGGCGTTTTCCCGAATCAGACTTCGGATATTGGGTTTCGATATACTGAGTATGGATAAAGTTCATACTCTTCCAGATCTTCCTCTTCCGGATCTCTTAAGATTCATCAATGAAACCAGGAGATTTTTGGAAAAGTGACCTCAAACTAATTTTTCTGTCTTACCATCCAAATTTTATCTTTCCTATCTCTCTATTCTTTCTACTGAAATCTATCCGGGTCTAGTACAATGGTCTCCTGACTGAGTGCTAGGATTTGTGCAACCTCGCACAAATTTAATCTAATCCCCCTCTGCCGTTGCGATAATGTTATCCTTAGGTTTCTTCACACAATCTCTACATCATCTTCTACGTTTATGCTATTTTGATTGAATTTTTTACATAATCTGCCTTTTTTGTTCAAAACTTATACTATAGTTGCGTTTAGCTTATTAAATATTTTTGTGAAACGCTCAAAGAAATGCCTATTTATTCTATTTTTATTTATTTTAATTTTATGAAATGAAATAAATTATTAAGCTGTGGAGTCGAATAAATATTTTGCTTATCTAATGGCGGGCGATAAAAATCCTGAGAAATTGAGATGTCTGCGGCAGTCATCACAGATTATACCTCAATTATTTTTCTTTTGCCTCGTTTTTAATTAAAAAATAACATTATTAAATCAGAGCTGTCCTCCCTGACTACCAAAGCATTTGCCTATAAATATCCACAAACCAGGGCTTCTTATACGTTTTTTTTTGTACTTCTATTGCCTTCTGTTTGCCTTGGCTAATATCTACAATAAATAAAGAAAAGGAGTAGCCATGTCCTTTAGTTTAATCATAATTAACATAATGGCTCAAAACAAGGATGTTAGTAATGAAAACAACAAGGCAACAACAAGACAACAACAACAATACCAACTACGTATTTTCTGACATAAATTTGTTTATGTTTACAAACAACTGAAGCAGCAACGCAGTTACATACCACATTATGCTGGTGGGGAAGAAAAAAATTATATTTTCTAATAACAAAGAAGCTGCTCTGAGCTAAATATGGCAAGCATTTGCATGGCTCCCTCAGTTGTGCTGATCCCTAAGCTAGAGACCCTTTGTTTTTTTTTATATAGTGGCAGTGTGTGTGTGTGTGAGTGTGTACATATATGCTGTGAGTTTTATAATTGCACCCAGTTAAAGTGTGCGTCTGTGTGTGGCGCTTCTCGTAAATTGTTGTTGTCCTTGTAGTTGTTTGCGTTGCTTTTTATAGTCACTGTTAGCTTTGTGCTTTCAGTAATCTTCCCCTTGTAGCTACTGTGTCTCCCTTTATTACAAAAGGTTAACCCACACATACACACACACACACAAGAATACTCAAATACATATATATATATGTGTGTAATACTACCACATATACGTTTTTGTTATTGTTGTGGTAGAAGAAGAAACATTAATGCGGCTTCATTAACACACTTTACTGTCATCAGCTTTGCCAGGAATAGCCCTGAAGCCTGACAGCTGCCTGTCTGTGCTTCTAAAAAACCGTTAATCCTTCTAAGTTGTGCCTGGCAGGCAGTCATGCATTTGCGTCTTAGCCTTGTGCGTACATATGCGTGTATGTGTGTGTGTGTGTGTTAGTGAGACAGCCAAGACACTAGGATTATGACGTATGAAGTAAATAAATCCTTGTTTTTTATTATTTTAGGACATGAAAGCTCTCTGCATACACGCGCATACAACTGCACTATGGTAGTTTTAGTAATTTATTTGCATATGTATGGAATAATAAAAAACACACTCCATAAAAGGATATTTTCTTTGTAAAACTGACACTCAACATTGCGTTTTCTTATAAAGGCTACAGGCGATTATTTCACATTTACTACATATTCTCGGTTGAGAGAGGAAATTATCTTACATTATTTTATATAAACTTGACCTACATAATTACTTTGCATGCAGAAGTCTTCTTTACAAAAGCTTCATACGTTTTTAGGACATTTCACAGCAGAACTATGGACTCGAAATGGTTTTAGGCAGCTATTCACAAAAGCGAGATTTCTGAAGTAAACTAATAATGAGGGAAAAAAGAGCATGAAATGGAGTTGAGCTCTTTGTTCCAAAGTGAACGTTCATCTCGCCAGCCCTTCTCGCTTTTTCTGTTTTCTCCGCAAGGAATCACGGCGACCTTCTTTACTACCTGGATGAAGGAGGTCAAACAGCCAAAGGCGAAAGTCGATGACACACCAGTACTTATCGTTAACAACCTTAAAATTTTGGGTGTCTTCTTCGATAGTTTTTTGTGTTTGTTTCTGTTGTTTTTTTTACATGAGTTTAAAATCGAAAATGTCAAAAACAGCATCAAAGGTGCCGTCATACCAGTGGTATGTGGGGCTACCCAATAACCCTGAAACATTCCTCCCATCTCGGCTGATTCCATCCTGGAACTGCTAAAAGCACTTTATTAAGGTGGAACCGTGTTTATGCTTATTAAATACACCAGATATTGGCGTCCAGGTTCCTCTCTTAATTGCGTATTGAGATTACGCACTATCGATAGCCTCTATAGACTTATGACCAAAGGGGCATCGGAAAGTTGCAATATCTTTACTCGATATTGACTTTTCATCTGTTTGTATTCATTTAAGGCATTATCTCACGCGCTCTTGCTTGTCGTCTGTTCGTGAATACAGTTACTCCCACAGGAGATTTCTTTCAAAATGACTTCTTTGGATGACTCATCTGTTGGGTGTTCTAGTTCGGACACATTCGCTTTGCTTCCTTCCGCTCTGCGCTCCCATTCTAAGTTTTGGAGTTTTATTACTATTTTTCCTGCAACCCTTTTTACTGCTTCCCATTTCTTGTGCATATTCATCACTTGCGTTACAAGGTTATCTGGTGTAGGGACGACGCCGAGGACATTTGCGAGCTCGAAGCGCTCTTCATAAAATCTGGCGAAAAGTCACGTATTCTGCACTCGCACCTTCGATAGTTTGCTTTCCTTTTCAGCGCACACAACCACAATTACCACAAGGTCCAAAATCGCAATTCGGACCTCAAAGCACTTGTCGGTAACACAAAAAAATGTTGCTGGCGATATTCAAAGCAATTGGCTGGCCGGTTTTGAATTATGCTGCGCTTGTCTGGTCACCAGCCATTCGTGATTCGCAGTGGCCAAAGCCTCATGCAACACACTCACAACGATCCATGCTCTCGGTTGAGGAGCACAGCAAACTGCTCAGCAACTAATTTATGCTTGGGTGTTACCGTAGGAATCACACCTGCAGACATTAGCTAGAGCCTGAGCCACCTCCCAGGCAAGTCAAGAGGTATCTCTCAACTATAGCGACGATATTCAGAACAAAACAAGACTGCAACTACTGAACTGGACTGTATATAGACGGACGTTAAACGACATTCATCGGGAGACTCTCATCACCTTCCTAAGCTCCGGATCCCTGAATGCCGGTTTCGGAGGTCAACCACCACCTATTGCAGACGCCAAGCTTCAGCTGCCTCGCGATACCCGCGTAACTTTGGCTGAATTTTGGTCTTGATATTGTAGTAGGTTAAACTTCTACTTATCTAGAAGGGACTGAAGTATACTCAGTATATGGCCGACATGTAAAAGTACCTCCTACTATACTAATCACCTATTCACCTGCCTTTTCAAACTCCTCTCCTTTTGTACCAAACCTGTCGAAACGGCACTTGTCCTGAGCTTAGGGCGTTAGTTGAGTTAGATGATGACGATCGGTGACTACACAAGTAAAAATTTAGTAAATTGCCATAACAACAACAACAATATTACCTTTTATTTTACTTTTTTATCAAAATAATCTGCTCGTTGTTCAATTGATATGGAGCCAGCTGACCAGTTTCTTTTTTCCAAAACTCAAATTATTACCTTATGGCACCCGTTTTCAGTCAATTGAAGAAAGGAAGGTAAAAATAGAATTTGCGGTGAGAACTCAAGTAAATTCCGGAAAACCCGTTGGAAAACTATTTTAATGATTGAGGTCTTCGTTCATATAATTATTCAGATTGCTACAGAAGATGACTACTTTTTATGCGATTCTATGAATTTGTAAAACCAATAAATATTTTGTGTTTACTGAACCAGCACTTGGAAATATTTTCGTTTTTTTTGATTCCCTTTGTTTCAAATTAGCATCGGCTGCAGAATTTTCAAAGCCAGGAAGTTTGAGAGTCGATTTGTTGTTAAACTAGCAGCTTGAGCGGCTTTTGCTGTGTTGTGAACATATTTGCAGAACGAAAATTAAGTAGTAGCAGGAGCAAAACTACGAATTGCGATCTGCGAGCTGATTAGCTGTCACTTTGCTTTCGCTCAGTTTTCTGAAAACTACTAAACAATGGCCATATGTGGCCATACACATTCTAAAAGCTATACGGTATAAAACTGTGTTGTGCTGGGCTAATCTGTTCGTACATAGGTCTGGCACTTAAAGCAACAGCACATACGGATATTTGTGTTTTGAAATATTTTTACTTTGGCGGTATTGCACATTTTTTTCATATATGAAAACCATATCGCGCATCTGTTACATCCTCGAAATTGTCAACCTCTGGCGGTGGCAAAAATTATAAAGAATCAACGATTCACTTCAAACTTCTAATTTATTATGTACCTATAATAGAATTTGATTGGCTATAAAACTACATACCCAAATTTTTGTAAAAAATCCTATTAAGAGTATGAAATTTATATGAAAATTTCTTGAATTTTTTCTTTTAATTCTGTATAAAGTATGAAATTTTATTATATTAGAATTTGAGGGGTTATAAAATTACATACCCAGAATTTTTGTAAAAAGTCTGATTAAAGAGTTTGAAATTTATACGAAAACTTATTTAATTTTTTTCTTTTAACTCTGTATAAAGTATGAAGCTTTGTGTCATAGTTGTTAATGTAGCTTAACCCATATTGCCATAAACAAATACTAATAAAAAATAAAAGATTAATACAAGTAGATATTCAAAGTTTCTCAACTTTTACAATTTTTCAACGAGGTGTATAACAAAAAATTGCAATATTTGGTTTCAAAATTTTGATTATTATTATAATACAATGTATATTAAAATTATTTGTCATCGATATTTGTGGAATGCCATTGCCATGTGTTAACTATACAAGGAAATTACGATTTGAATAGCAAAGCTATGCTCAACATTCTATTACTAAAATATTAGTGAAATTACCATAAATTTAAAAAAATCTAATTATTGAATACAGAGCATATTTTCATTTTAAAATTACATAAGAGTTTCTCAATTTAATATGTGCGAAGTAATACACTTTCACTGCTCCCATGATCCACGCCCTGCACGACTCTGTGTGCGATATACCAACGCCTGAAATTGGCGCATGTGGCGTATACGTAATCCGCAAATATTCTGAGCCTAACGCAAGCACAGTGTCGGTTAGCGGTAGTGCATGAACAGCAGAAATTGGAATTGAGGTGGCAGTGGAGTAGAGTAAGCGCAATAACATATGTTTAACTTTAAGCTTGCTTCATTTCTATATTTGTGTAATTGTGGAAACGGGGAAATGTGCACACTCTATTAAAAAAAAAACTGAACTTTTTATATATTACATAAAACGAAATTATCGTGCCAGCTTTGAGAAATTTGTTGCAAATCTATATATTTTACCGGCAAAGCTATGATGTACTGTCAAGCTATCGTTATTACTTTTAATTAGGTTTAAATAAATTTAGTTATTACAATTTTTATTAGTATCAGGTCAGTCCATAAGTTCGTGCAATTTTTAAAGGTGGTTTTAAAATTAATAAAAAATGTGCTTAAAGTATTTATTAATCAATAATATATTTTCCTTCATTATTTACAATGCCTTCCCAACGTTTAGGCAAAGTTTTAATTCCCTGCTCAAAAAATTGTTTGTCCTTGGAGCCAAAACACGCTTCGATATTCCTTTTTATAGCTTCGTTTGAGGAGTAGTTCTTCTTACTCATATGGGATTGAAGTCCACGCAAAAGGTGATAATCACAAAGTGCAATATCCGGAGAGTATGGTGGATGCGGCATTAGCTCCCATCCGAGCTCGTTCAGCTTGCCTAATGTTTGCCTCGCGGTATGAGGTCTTGCGTTGTCGTGGTGAAACAAAACTTTGCGTCTATTCACTAAAGACGGTCGATTTTTGTTAATTGCCTCATTCAGGTTTGATAGCTGATGCGAATAGTAATCAGCAGTTATCGTCTGATTTGGTTCCAGAAGTTCATAATAAACAATACTGGCCATATCCCACCAAATAGACAAGGGAATCTTCTTGGGGTGAAGGCCATCTCTAGAGTCGCTCCTGGGGTTTCATCTTTATCTAACCACTGGCGTTTCCGAACAGAATTATTGTAAAGCACCCATTTTTTATCACCAGTAACGATACGGTTCAAAAAACTTTCATTTTCAAGCCGCTGCAGCAGCTGAGAACACACATGCACTCTCTGCTCAAGGTTGGCCATGGAAAGTCTATGCAGAACCCATTTTCCCAGCTTTGAAACCTTTCCCAACTGAACCAGGTGCCTGTGAACTGTTCCATGCGATGACTGTTCCAGCTTCCACGAGTTCGAGTAAGGCGTCGGAGTTAAAGACTTCAGGACGACCAGCGCGCGGGGCATCCCCACGTCGCAGCTACCACTTCGGAATTTTGAAAACCACTTTTGCATAGTCCTTACACTCACGGTATCCTCTCCATGAACAGTTGTTGCATTTTTACCACTTTTATAAAAAAATACAAAATATACCTCTTATAGGCGTTTGAAGATTCCATTTTATTTTTTAACAACACGTGCTTATATCCGCTATTGAAATCACTTGTTAAATGCACAATATTTCAAAGAAAATATAAATAGTTCCGTTATATTCCACGAATAATTTTTTGTGTGCAAAAATCGTACAAAAGTAAAAATTATGGACTGACCTGATACAAAGTGGCGCAAAATGAATCATTCAATTTTGTGTTTGAATATCTTAAAAAATAATAATAATTTTGAGTGTTGGAAATCTTTATTTTTTACCTTTATGCGCTCTCTTGCTACTTTTCCACAAATGGAGGAACCTCCGCACAGCAGATGATATTTTGATGATTAGATTTTGCATGGCAAAAATATACTCGGAGGCCTGCCATTGTCTGCCGACCAGCGACAACTACTAGAAGCTTTTCTTCCTATATACGGATATTTATGTTTCGTGTCCAGGATTTGAAATCTGTGAGCTTTGGAACGTCACGCATCAATCCATTCGGCTACGAGGGCCGCCACAGTTATTTGCTACCTCATATTTAATTAAAGAATCGCTTCTTACCATTAGAAATAAAATTTCGAATCTGGGTGTCATTTTTGATCCTAAATTCCTATTTTTGAGTCATTTGAATTATTTTATTTCTAAGTCATATTCTACACTTGCCTTTATTCGGCGCTTTGCTTCAGACTTTACTTGGTTTTACTTTACACCACAAATTTTGGCCAAAAGGGCAGACAGTTAGTATTATTATTTGGGCTCATGAGATGTTCACGTGAAGCAATGCGTCAAAAAAGAAAGAATTTGTACGAAAAGAACTCGCTGATTTTGCACTATGATAACGCACCGCTGCATAGTTTCATTTTCATACGGGAATTTATGACCATCCAACGGCCATCGAATTTACCTGATACGGCTCCCTGCAAGCATTTCCGTTTGATCGAGCGAAAAAAAAAATGCTACAGGGAATGAGTTTTAACAATTGAAACACGCGAAAGGAAGTAATGGAAAAATTTAAGACGGCTCTGATAGATATATCTGAAATAGGGTTCCAAGAGTGTTTCGAGAGCTGGATCAAACGCTGGTATAAGTGCGTTGCAGTTGACGGGGAGTACTTTGAAGGCTATAATATATTTTTTGAGGAACAAACTTGAATAATATTTTAAATTTTCTGAATACATTTCGGGAACTTTTTGATCAACGTGGTATAAACAAGAGCGCTGGTCCTGATGGTAAATAAATAAATAAATAAATAAATAAGTAAATAATTGGCACGTACATTTGAGTTAGGTATTATACATTTTCACTAAATAAAGAAAAAAAATTTGTTGAATGATGGACATTTTATTTTGACGTTCAAGCACTCCATTCTTTGCCTGTTTGTACACTTCAACTTTTAAGTTCACAACTGCCATATTTGATAAACGTACGACGGTATTTGCAAATAATAGATCTTCCAATAGGGTGATTAATTTTCTGCGGTCAGAAAATAAATTTCCACCTAGAGCCGCATATACTGAAAATTCAGGACATCCTCATAGTGAATTGCCGATAGAAAATAACAAAAAAGTGCATCACTTCATTAAATTTGTGCAACAAGCGAGATATTCGCTGAAGACTTTTATTTGGGCGCCCTGAAACAATTTTTGTCAATAGTAAAAAAAATTATAATAATTGATACGTACACTTTTGTTGATTCTTTGGCCGAACTCGTTTTTCTATTTGTTGTGTCTTGAAAGGAGGGACCTACAGTTTCAAGCCGACTCCGAACGGCAGATATTTTTATGAGGATCATTTTCATGGCAAAAGTACACTCGGAGGTTTGTTATTGCCTGGCGTAATAATAGCTACAATACTTTTGAATAATACTTTCATATGATAATCTCTTATGCCATTGGTCATATGAAAAAATTTCTAACAGAAATGCGTTGCATTAATTGCCTTATTTAATTTACTTGGCACCCTGTTTCTTACACACGGTGTTAAAAAACTATAGCACAGATACTTATTCACGAATTCTGACCATTTATTTGCTCCTTATTTAATTAGAGTTATTGTTTTATATAAATATTATTTATTCTTCCATAAAACATCACATAAATCCAAGTTTCAAACTTTGTGCAAATTAAAAAAAAGAAGAAAATTCATTGAATCTCCATCGAAATTTCAATTTTAATCAGAATTTTAAGAAGAATTTCCAGTAAGCAAGTTTATAGCGCATGAAATTTTGGTACAATAATATGCAAGTTTAAGGTGGCTCTAATTTGTTTTTGATTTTTGATAATTATCTTGCTGAAGTTTTTATGCATTTGCTCCATATAGTGAAAGCTTGAAATACTCTTATATAGAAACAAGCGGTGTGTGAGAATGAAAGTGTCGGAAAAAGTAATCGAAATAGTGGTGATAAAAACAAGCGTCAGGAGTCCATTAAAGCCTTTCAATCGGCTAAAGCCATTCATTATAAATAATATTTAAAGAGGGCACTCGTTCCTATGGGGTTTGCTGAAAAATATGGTGATTTTTGTTTTGAATTTATGTATGTTTCATTTTATATTTATTTTGCCCTCTTCACAGAAATCTTTCTTTCAGATATAATAAACTTGGGTACACAATTTTCCTCGAAATACTTCTCTTATGCATCTTAGAACCTTGAAGTCTTCCAGCGCTGTGGTCTTTTTAATCATACAAGTATCCACACTCGCAAGCGCTTTTTCCGTTCTGGATAGAGCAAAAAATCGTAAGGAGCCAAATTTGGCAAATGCAGTTATAGAGTCGTGATTAGTGAGTTGTTTTTTTGTTAAAAAATATGTAATATTTGATTCGTTTTTTCAACAGAAAAATTGCCAACTGTAGTGAGATACGACTCACTTTGAATCCGAATTAGTTGAGCAAGTTAAGCTCATACGTATCCAGGATTGACTCAGATGTATTTAATATATATATGACACCGATCATCACTTCATATTCACGATCAATTTAACTAATATAACATCACTCTCTCTCTTTGGTTCCACCCGGTCGAAACAGCATATTTCCTGGGTCTACTGTTAGATAAGATAAGCGACGATGAATGATAACTCCGCCGCGCTGCGCAGTTTTTTAAAAACTGATACAATAGGAATAATGAATTAGCTTTAATCTGTCAAAAAATAAGCTAGAAATGCAAAAAAAAAAAAAATCATTCAAAAAAGGTAGAAAATCGAAGTAAAATCTACGTAAGACACGAGATTAGAAAAGTCAAGTTCATACAAAAATTCTCGTAGAAAGCTCATTTGGTAACTTGAAGAGTAACTGTTTGTTCCTCAACATTAGCAAATATCAGTAATGGTAAATTCGATTGCGAAAGTTTTTAATATTGTTTCAACATCTCAAACTCGCTGCTAAAGGCATTAGTAAATTAAAAAGGCCGGGTGTTTAATTTGACTCCAAGCTCAATCTCGCAGCAGGGCAAGTACAGGCACTTAACTCTACTTGAAATAGATACACAAGAAGACGAGCCTATAGCATGAACCTGGCTACAAAGCTGGCTGGTGAATAGAATTGGTCCTGGAGGCTGTTTTGGTCCAGGTTAGAATACGCTGCATTCGTTTGGAGGCCAATTCATGCAGTCTACTTATATATTAATAGATTAGATTCTGTTGAGGGATCTTTTGTGCGCTTTGCTTTGCGCTCAATTAAATACGGTGATTCGCGGCAACACTAAGAAAAACATTCAGCGACCTAGAAAAGGAGGTACTGCAATTTAAATATCTTCACAACGATGACACAGCAATCACTATAAAGATAGACTACAAGCAGCAAACAGGGCATACTTTGCACACATAAAGTTATTTATGTCCCAGCTCCTATCGAGAGACCAAAAATTACGTATTTGTCATGCACTCCCACGCCCAATCCTGACATACCTCTGTGAGGTATGAACGATGAAAATGAATGACCAGAACCAAATAACAACATTCGAAAGGAAAATTTTGAGAAAAATACAACGACCCAATCAAATTGGCAGGAGGCAAATATCGTATTCGATACAATCTAGAGCTTGGGTCCATTATAAAGGGGCGAAACATCATAAAATACATAAAGGCCCAACGAATAGTCGTACGCTGGCTTGGACACGCAAAAGAAGCAACCGTATGCGAAGCGGACTAAAGGAGGATCAAAGAAAAGATGGATTTATTCGGTTATCAATAACCTCAAAGAGATAAACATACAAAACTGATGGCGATTGGCAGCGGATCGAGGAATCTGGGGCAAGATAATTGCGGAAGCAGTGGTCTACCCAGGATTGTCATGCTAAGACAGTTCGGACGTTAATTCCATTCCGTCCTCTCGTTCTCGTTGCTTATTATTAAGTCGCATGTCCTTAGAGTCTAGGCGCATTCTGTTGTCGATGTGTTTTGTCTTTGATATTTGAGATTGTCCGCATCTGGTTAAAAAAATCATTTTAATGCTCCCTAGCGCATTTTCCGTGATAATGAATTGTTTTTTATGGGTATGACTGAATGTGGAGTTTGTGAGCTGAATGGTGAGTTTAAGAGAACGCTGTCTCAATTTACTGGATATTTGTCTTTCTTATACATCGGCTTTTCTTACTCTTAATCTACTTTTAAGAAGTTACTCATATGACACTTGTCATAAGGTGTTCGTTTGTATGTATTTATCACATAGTCTGTAAGCATCCTGTTTGCTGATTAATAATAAATAAGTAAACAGTGCAATAAATACCCAAATAGATAAATAAATAAATAAAGAAATAAATAATTAAATAAATAATAAATAAATAAAAATAAATAAATTAACAAATAAATAAATAAATATATGAATAAATAAATAAAGAAATAAATAACTAAATAAAAAAAAATAAAAATAAATAAATAAATAAAAAATATATTTAATAAATAAATAAGTCAATAAACAAATAAAGAAATAAATAAGTAAATGAAGAAATAAAAAAAAATGAATAAACAAATAAATAAACAAATAAGTAAATAAAAAAAAATAAATAAAATATAATAAATAAGTAAATCAATAAACAAATAAAGAAATAAATAAATAAACGAAGAAATAAAGAAATGAATAAACAAATAAATAAACAAATAAGTAAATAAATATATTGCGCAAGAACTCACTGCCGTCTTTTATTGGTTAAAATTTGTGCTGCTTTATTTTGGAACAGAGGATGCATTTTACTATACTTCCACTTTCCGTGCATTCACCATTGCCTTTTGCCTTTCGTTTGCTGTTGTTTCTTGTACCGCCTTTTGTTGCGGCTCAGCTCCCCAGTGTGTAATTTGCATTTTCTCAGTTAGTTTCTGCTGCTACGCCTTCAACTGCCCCACCAGCCTCACAGTAACGAACTACAATACTAAAAGCTGTGAGGCTCTTCTTCTTTTTGTTGCTCCATAAAAATTGCCAAGCGAATATGTTTTTGCACTTAGAAAGTTTTTTCTTAGCATTTTACAGCTTTCAAACATTTTTACAATTGCCACAAAATGTTGTACGCCACGTACGAAAATCTAGTTCCAAGTAAGGCGAGCGGTAGGCAGAAACTCATATGCCAAGTAATAACTAAACTAACAATTTTATTCTTGACTCTTTTGGGTAGGCGATATGTAGGTAATAACATATTAAGTTGCATAAGTACGTGTGGATGTGTGTGTGTGTGTGCATGTGTAAGTATCGGAAATGATTGGATGTACATGGCGTTTGGGTGAAACTTTCAGTTGTCTCATATATCTGCTTAAATGTACTACATACAGTGAGATATGTAAATGTGTGAGTGTATATGTCTGCACGAGTGTATGTGTGTAGGTATGTAAATGCTTTTACCGCTACTGCTGTGTTATGGTGTAATAAAATATTTGCGCTTGGTTTATTTTATGGCATCATAAACATTTGCTTTATGAGATTTTGTATATTATTTGTATGTACTATTTATTGTATGTATGTGTGTGTGTAAGGGCACTCATACTGATATATTTGTACAGTGCTTATGATAGCCAGGCGCACACACCACAACAGCGCTTTCAGCTGCATTGCTGATGATGAAATGACCCAAATTGCTTCTTCCTTCACTTTAAGAGTTCAATTAGTGTAAGTGTATGAATTTTGTATGAATTTGTATGATTTTGCATGATTTTATTTTGTGCGCCCGAAATGAAGTGTTCAAAGTTATATAATAGAAATTTGTGTGCTTCTTAGTTATTCCACATTTTTATACACATCAGTTTACATATCTCGTATTTAATTTAGTGACTTAAGGCGAAATATTTATTGCGAAACTGCAGAAAGTAAAAGTTGTTTACTCCATCAATTTTTAAATAATTTAACAATGGTTTTGATTTTTGGGGTGAATATTTTCTACATGATTTAAATTGCTTTAGTCAAGTCCAAACATATTTAAAGCTTTAATTGTTGGAATGAGAAAGTGTATTATTCTGCCATTAGCACTAATCATACCAAAGACATCTATTTCTGCCAAAGCGGGTCAACTGACCCGGCTTTATGTTTCCTGCTTGAATATATTAAATATGGATGTTCGGAAAAAAATAAAAATAAAATTTATTATAATTAACAACAATATATTTTGCTTCATTCACAATATATTTTCCTTCATTATTTACAATGCCTTCCCAACATTTAGGCAAAGTTTTAATTCCCTGCTCAAAAAATTGTTTGTCCTTGGAGCCAAAATACGCTTCGATATCCCTTTTTATAGCTTCTTTTGAGGAGTAGCTCTTGTTACTTATATGGGATTGAAGTCCACGGAAAAGGTGATAATCACAAAGTGCAATATCCGGAGAGTATGGTGGATGCGGCATTAGCTCCCATCCGAGCTCGTTGAGTTTGCCTAATGTTTGCCTCGCGGTATGAGGTCTTGCGTTGTCGTGGTGAAACAAAACTTTGCGTCTATTCACTAAAGACGGTCGATTTTTGTTAAGTGCCTCATTCAGGTTTGATAGCTGATGGGACTAATAATCAGCGGTTATATTCTGATTTGATTCCAGAAGTTCATAATAAACAATATCGGCCATATCCCACCAAATAAACAGGAGAATCTTCTTGGGGTGAAGACCATCTCTAGGGATCGGTTCTGGTGTTTCATCTTTATCTAACCATTGGCGTTTGCAAACAGGATTATTGTCAAGGACACATTTTTCATCACCAGTAACAAGACGGTTCTTAAAACCTTCATTTTCAAGCCGTTGCAGCAGCTGAGAACACACATTCACTCTCTCCTGAAGGTTGGTGACGGAGAGTCTATGCGGAACCCATTTTCCCAGCTTTGCAACCTTTCCCAACTGAACCAGGTGCCTGTGAACTGTTTCAGGCGATGAATTTCACCTCTGAGCTATCATATCGACTATCAAATTTGGCTCAGCTTCCACGAGTTCGAGCAAGGCGTCGGAGTTAAAGGCTTCAGGATGGCTAGCGCGCGGGCATCCTCCACGTCGCAGTTACCACTTCCGAATTTTGAAAACCACTTTTGCGTAGTCCTTACATTCACGGTATCCTCTCAGTGAACAGTGTTTATTTCTGACGTGGCAGTTGTTGCATTTTTACTACTTTTATAAAAAAAATACAAAATATCCCTCTTATACGCGTTTGAAGATTCCATTTTATTTTTTAACAACACGTGCTTCTGTCCGCGATTAAAATCACTTGTTGAATGCACAATATATCAAATAAAATATAAATAGTTCTGCTATATTCCGCGTATACTTTTTTGTATGCAAAAATCGTACACAGGTGAAATTATGGGTAAAATACGAACTTATGGACTGACCTGATATTTTAAACAACAACGGTAAAGTTATAGACCTTTTGTTTGCTTCCAATGACTTGAAGATTACTTGCGCGGAGTGTGTCAATCCAATTTAATAGAATACTTTGCATCACAAAGCTTTATGTATTAATTTTAAATTTTACAATTTTGATACTCTATTGATGTAGGATTAAACCAGTCTACAAATCAGGTGACCGGAATGACGTCTGTAACTATTGGCCTATTGTCAAGCTGAGCACTATTGCTAACTTATTCGATCAAATAATACAAATAAAATTATTTGATCATATAAATCAGGTTATATCACATTGTTAGCATGCATTTTTTCCGGGCAGATCTACCTGCGATAATCTTGTCTTAGCTACAAATAAAATAAAAAGTGCATTCAAAAACTGTTCCCAATTAGACGTAATTTATGCAGACTTTTCGAAATCCTTTGACAAGGTGTATCACTCAATACTTTTGTATAAATTGGAACACAATTGGATTGGAGGAAGTCTCTTAAAGTTCTTCGCCAGTTTCTTAAAAGGTAGGAGACTATTAGTAAAAATTCGACCCATTGTATCTAAAGTCATAGTCAATGCATGGTCTGGTATACCGCAAGGGAATCATAGCGGACGATATAAAACTTTTAAAAGTAAATAATTAAATAATTGTATCTTAAGTAGGAAGTGGGAAATGAAAGATCTTGGTATTATTTTTTATACTAAACTTTCATTCACTAAACATATTGATAATGTGATATCTAAACCATTTGCAATGGTTGGTTTCATCAGAAGAAATTCCACTGATTTTAAAGACCTTCAAACGTTGAAATCTCTCTATGTTGCCTTAGTACGATCTCGCATTGAGTACTGTTCAGTAATATGGAACCCATACTATGATGTTCATTCGAGGAAAATCGCAAATGTACAAAGATTTTCACAAAAATTTCGTTGTTTAAAATGGGAAAGATTATTGTGCCCCTTATGTAAGTCGGATAGGCGTATATACTTCTCAATAATCTTTGTCCATAATATCATTAATTAATATTAATGATTATGATATTATTAATATTTCCTTCCAAATGAAACTGTGGGTATCAAGTGGTCTTTAGGTGCCAACAGTGAATAGTGCTCCGATAGCAGCTTAAAAATTTCTCTGTCTCCCGAAGTTCCGTCTTCGTGCCAGAAACCATATTTATGGAGTCTACAGATTGCGTTTATTGCTTCCTCCTTTTCTTAAGATCCATGGGGAGCAAATCAGGCATTGCATTTAGGGCATCACCAGAGGTTGTACTCATGGCACCCGAGATGCATAAACATACCATATACTTCTTTGCAGCCTGCATAGTTCCCGGATTGTGGACTTAACTATGCTCCGTCGTCACCAGACCAGAAGCGTAAGTGATGATTGGTCTGATAAGTGCTGTGTATATCCATAGGACCACAGCAGGTTTCAGACCCCAGGTTTTACCAAAGGCTCTGCGGCATTGCTGAAAAATCCTTAATGAGTGATTCACCTTCCGTCAGTAAGTTAGCTTCTTATCCAAGACCACTCCTAGATATTTGACTTCATCGGGAAGCCCAAGTGTCACAAATTTCAGTGTTGGAAGACTGAGTATATCCAATTTCCGTTTTCTCGTAAACAAAACTATGGTTGTTTTGTTCGGATTAACGGAAAGACCTTGTCTCATGCACCAGCCATCGATTTTGTCCAGAAGCCTCTGCACTTTCGTGCAAAGTCTCCTTAGGGACTTATGCGATGTTAGCGCACAGACATCGTCCGCATATGCTTGGACGTGAAAACCGAGTTCCTGCATCTAGTAGAGAGTCTACGATGAAGCACCACAGCAGCGGAGAACGAACACCACCCTGGGGACATTCTTGCTTGGCGCTGACTGTGATTAGTTCGCCACTGCCCTCACCAGCGGTTAACAGCCTCTCAGAGAGCATGGAGTATATCCATTTTACAATGGTTTGATTAACTCCAAGCCGTTTGGCAGAAGAACATATCGAGCCGAAAGTGGCATTATCAAAAACCCCCTCAATGCCCACAATCCCCCCCATTGGGTACTCATCAGCTTTCAGCCCGGCTTCAATCTTGCTAACAAGATCGTGTAAGGCTGATTTACATAATTTTCCACTCTGGTAAGCGTGTTGATTTCTACTTAGTGGACTTCTCGGCAATACCCCCAGTCGAATATGCTTCTCTACCACTGACCCCATACTCCCATACTATTCTAGATGCCCGTTTATCAAATTAAAATCTATGGAGACTCAGTGATTTATTTTGTCTTTATCTTTCGTGTTTGATATTATTCAAGGTGTTGTGGATTGATCCTCCCTTCTGGCGCGAGTCTTTTTAATACCCTATCAAAAGCACTTCGGCAGAACTCTGCCAGTTGCAGCGTTAATTTCTATGAAAGAAAGAAACAGATTTTGCATAATTGAAGGGAAACTATTATATATGACCCTAGTATTTTCATTCTAAATTGATTTTATTCCAATGCAGCCAATGTTCTTAGAATTTGTTGCGCCGTGCATTTAGTCAATTCGTGAATGTCTGTTACGCTTTAAAATCTCATCAATTAAGCTCTTAAACGGAAATTTCACAAAAGAAAGGCAAAACGAAATAAGTAATTCCAACAACCCATTTTTTACTTTTGTTGCTCTAAAAAAGGTCTAATTGCTATCCTGACTCTTGTTTTGCCGCAATGAGACAAGGCATCTCTTGATACTTAAGCACATTTGAGATAACATTATAAAGGGATGAAAAATTAAGAAGCCACATCTTGAAGTGAATTAGTTTCTCCCGGTTTTGCGGTGCAAACTTGCATCTTTTGTAGACTTGCAACATTTTGCGAAGCAACAACTTAGGAAACTTTTAATATGAAACTGTGAACTAATGCAGACACAGACATAAGTAGCAACTAAATTCTACATATATAAGTACATAACTATGTACAATAGTTGGAGAATACTTTTATACATATATGAACACTAGGGTGACCAAAAAAGTTACAAATAAAAAGTTGAATAAAAAAAATTTAAAAAACATTTGAAAAGATCAGGATGAATGTTTTTGTTGTGCTTAAAAATTTCAAGCGGTAAAAAAAAAGAGCGAGGACTTTGGCTAAAGAAAAAAGAGGTCAATAAACTAATTTTGGTTATAATATAAATCCGTCTTTGCTTAGGGAATATTTCAAAACACTTTTAAATTCAGCCTAAACAGCAAACAATATCCTCTACGCTGCTATGGAACTAAAAAAAGTCTTCCTGGACTGTCCAATTACTGTTCAAAATGCTTAATAAAACAAAAGCAAATAAGACGCCTGGGCTTGACCAGATTTCATATGTATTTTCCTAAAATTCGATAAGTGAGTTTTCGGGCCAGCTTGTGGAATTTTACATAAAGTTAATAATATCTATAGTCTTGTGTCAATAGTACACCTAAAATTTAAGGAGAAGATTTTAAAATTGCCGTTGAAAAAGTACCCATGAGATTGCTTATTTACAAATTTCGTGTCATTGGGATATCTTATAAATGTGTTAACTTCATTGAACAGATATATCTGGATACGAGATTAATAATATGGGCAGGTTGAAACGTTCTCTGGGGTAAAGTAAAGGTGTCTGATGTCTCCTTTACTTTATGCGCTATATTTAAATGACTTGCATGAAAATTTGGGTGATGATTCGAAAGTTGACGATCTGCTGTCGGATCCTGTTTCTCTAGGCCGATGATATAGTCTTTTTGCCGGATGAACAAACACACTTCAAAAAATGATGAATAATCTATAGGTTTACTGTGAAAAATGGAACGTGGAGGTTAACCTAGCCAACTCGGCTACAACGGGTTTTCGTTGTGGGGGCAAACTAACGAAAAAAGGCCATATAAATAAGATTATTATAAATAATATTATAACATACCACTTGCCAGTCTTACATCCAAAATGGTTTTCCAAAAACCTTTAAAAAAAGTAAGACACCACAATGTCAAGTTTAAGAATCACCTGGATTAACCTGTTTGAAAAGAAGAAAATAAAATTAGATGTGAAATAGAAAATAGTTCAATCAGTTGGGTGAGCTATCTAAAGTTAAGCGGCACGGGTACAATTTGGCTTCAGACGGGCTAGATCGACTGTGGACGTTATTAGAACGGTGACAAATATAGCGGGCGACGCCATTAGCGGCGGACACACACGGATGAAGTTCTGCGCAGTTATACGCTAGACGTCAAAAATGCGTTCAACTCGGCGAGGTGGTCAAAAATTTTGCTGTCTCTAAGAAATTTCCAAGTCCCTGGATATCTAATACGCATAATACGAAGCAACTTTAGGAATTGAATCTTGCAGTATGATTCGGATGACGGTCTAAAGACATATAAAGTCACTGAAGGCGTCCCGCAGGAATCAGACTTTGGGCCCTCACTGTGGAATGCCATGTACGACCGAGTACTTAGGTTAAAATTTCCGGATAAAGCAACACTGGTAGGCTATGCCGATGACATCGCTCTCGTGATCACGAAAAAGAAGCTAGACCACCTGCAGCAGAAGTGTAATGATGCAGCAGCTAGGGTCCAATTATGGCTTTCTGCAGCGGGGCTGAAGTTGGCCGTACAAAAAACAGAGGCGGTCCTCGTAACTGCGCGCAGAAACAAAGAGTGCATGAAATTGCGAATAGGGGGCCATGAAATACTGTCGCAAGAGGCAATAAAGTATTTAGGCGTAATGATTGATGCACGGCTCTGCTTTAAGCAACATTTAGCAACTGTGGGTTCCAAAGCAGCGGCAGTCAGCGGTGCTCTTACAAGAATTCTTCCAAACATAGGCGGACCGCAAGGCGCCAGAAGGCACCTCCTGACAAGTTCGGTGGATTCAGTCATCTTATATGTTGCTCCTATGTGGGCAGAAGCTAAGCCATCGAATGTTACACCAGCAGCTCAAGTGCACCGGTGAAATGCACTAGGAGTCGCGTGAGCAACAGGACCGTATCAGACGACGCGGTTGCGTGATCGCTGGAAAGCTCCTTATAAATCTACATACTTGTGCAGGAAATGGGACAACTTTATGACAGACAAGGAGTAAAGCCGACAACTGAAGCGAAAGCTGCTGAACGTCTGCATCCGTTAGAAAAATGGCAAAGCAGATGGGACTCGTCTATGAACGGATGTTGGATCATAGGCTTATCCCCAAAATTAGCCAATGGGTGACCAGAAGGCATGGTGACGTAGTCTATTGAGTGGTCACGGATGTTTCTTGCAGTACCTTCATCGTTTTCACATGGAGAACACTTCGTTCTGTCCAAGCTGCAACAATACAACGGAAAGCGCGGAGCACGTGTTCTTCTTCTGTGATCGTTTCCACGAAGAAAGCCGAACGATTGAGCTAGTCTTGGGTGAACAGCTGAGTCCAGATAGCTTAGTCAATAATATGTGTGCATCAAATGACTGTTGGAACGCAGTTAAAAAGTTTGCAAAGAGGATAATGCTGCACCTGCAACGCGCAGAGTGGCAGTGCAAAACGCAGAGAAAAATATCACAGCCCTCAATAGGAGGTGGATTGTCTACGAACTGATGACATATAACAGACGGTCGAGTCACGTGCTCACGACGGCATAAGACATGTGGGAAAACCTGGCTACAAATATGATGGACCCGGATGTGGGTGAATAGTATTGGTCCATTTAATGGACACCGTTTTGGGCCTTCCCGAATTAATGCAAGGTAGTTCCGGGAAGTGAGTCTCCCCAGAAAAGCAGGAGGGATCGTTTTAGTGGCTACACCATTCGACGCAGTTGACGACGGTCGCTGTAAGTGCGAAGGCATTCGGAATCCTACCTCACCCACCAAAAAAAAAAAAAAAAAAGAAAGCGGCACAGGTACGGGGTTACTGTATATTTGAGAATGTTGACAAATTACAACATAAAGATTTTTTGTCATAAAGAAAATTTTTAAGTTCCCAGCTTGTTTGCCTATTTATGCTATTTATTTAGGAACAGGTATCGAGTGTGATCACATTTGCACGCTTGCGTTACACTTCAATTATATTCAAAAAATAATCTTTGCATATGAAAGTAGTTTCAGAAGTAGCCTGCTAATAAAGGTAGTTTTAAAAAGGAACTTTTTTTTTCGTGGCTAAAGTTTTAAATCAAATGAGATTGGCTTACAATTTGAAATGGCACGAAATGGTGGTGGAAAAATGTAAGAAAAAAGAGAAATATTTCTTAATTATATTAACCCTACTAACAGGTAAAGAATGTGGAATAGAGCACTAAACAGCGCGGACAGAAATAAAGGTCAATGTTATTTTAAAGATGACATAGAAAAATTCAAAATTAAATAGATTTTTAAAGCCAGAAGTAATTGGGAACAATGGGCTTTACAATGAAAAGTAATTTTTATTTAAATAAAAGGGAAACAAGCCAACTTTTTTTTGGACGATGTCCGTATTAAAATAATACCGCTGTACTTTCTTTGGAAAGATCGTCCAAAGTAGTGCCGAAATAGTTCGTGTTCTAAATGGTGTAAACGATTTTTAATGGAAAAAATTCATAAATTTTATTACTGGTGTTTAAAGTACAGATAATTCGTTATAGATGATTTAAAGTAATTTTTTTACAGTAAATGAAGTAAAAAATATTGTAAATAGTTTTGTAAGAGTTTCTGTGAAAAATAAATGAACCTATCTATCCATCCATCTATCTAAAAAGAGCGAGGCAAATATTTTAGTTTTGTAAATAAATGTTTTTTGTGAATTGTTGAGTTTTTGGAGGCTCCTCAAAATTTTTTCCATCTTTTTGATACTGGCGAAGGGAAATTAAAAGAGGAGATTAAATAAAATCGATCTGAAAACATTTTTTTTTTAATATTTTTTTACCGAAAGCTGAATTTTTTCCATGGGGATTCAACTTTAAGACTCACAGCGTTGCCGGCTCTCGCAAAGAGAAGAAAAAACGGAAATATGTGTCTCAGTTGCTTGGTCTTAGAAAAAATGTAGAGGGTAACAGAAAGAAAAAGTCCTAGCACCCACCCTACTTCACATGTACATAAGTCTATGATGGTATTTGTACATATCTAAGCAAAGATCCACTCAAGTGCTACTATTTCGTTTACAATTACTATTCATGCCACAGTCAACTAATACGTACAGCAAACCTCTTTGCCAACGGCATTGAATGACACGACTACTAAACACAACTATAACAACAAAACCACCGAACTGGCTGCTTATATGAAAACACGCCCATACATAGTTTGTCCGCACATATTTGGGCTGCTTAAAGGTATTCATACACAAATACATGCACACATACTGATGTGTATACATCCATGCATACATACATACATACATACCTAGGCAAATACATATAACCATCCATGTGTGTGTGCGGATTCATATATTTGTATTACATAGTGTAGTAGTACAACGTCAAGCAGCTATTAATGTCTGCCCTAACTTCCTGTTAGTGAATATTTCAATTATTAATGACCAAGTAGGTATGCTTACATACGCGAATATGCATACATTCATACACACATACGTACAATCACAGGTATAGGTCTCATTTAGATGTTGTACCTTTACAGGCAGTGGCATGACATTAGACAGACTTAGCCCAAAGAGGCAGAAGTAAGGGTAAATATACATAAACACACACACACACACAAGCCCTTGCGCATACATACATTAGCATAGTAGTGCTGCTGGTTTATTTGTCTCTTAGCTGGTGCTGCTTCTATGCCAGCCAAAACGGGAAGTAAATAACTTGAGCTTAGCTAAAGGCATTAGCGTTCCAATTGACGCTTCTGCTTCTCTTACTTGCGATTAGTTTTACTAGTTTTGTTGTCATTTTTCACTGCTGC
Organism: Anastrepha obliqua; assembly: GCF_027943255.1. Lineage (NCBI taxonomy): Eukaryota > Metazoa > Arthropoda > Insecta > Diptera > Tephritidae > Anastrepha > Anastrepha obliqua. Next base: position 85,186,805 of record NC_072896.1, on the reverse strand, counting down.
TCTTTGTTGTTGTTGGTGTAAGTATGTGTGGCGCTAATGCTAAAGAAGGCAGTAAGCCATGTTGATGCGCCACTGATGGGACTTTGTGCATTTTTCATAATTTTGCAATTTTAACAAGGAAATAAAATCAAACAAACGCATGCGAAGACGAAGAAGCAGCACTGCTGCAGCACATACACGCAAACTAATTTATACTATCACACACACACGCGCGCTTACGACGAGATGTCAGGCATATACAAAAGAGCGAGCCGTCATGGCTAAAGTGGCTTAAAGTGGCAGCAGCTGCAGTGAACAGCAGCAACACCAACGACGTTGACGACCTGAATGAAATGATGAAAACTTCAGCTTGGCTGCCACCATTTTCGCTGCGTCTTTGTCAAGTCAAGAGGAAAACGAAATCACGCAATAAGTACACACACACACATACACATGCGCGTGCAAGAAATCCCCTTTCATAGCAATGCATAGCCTTGGTAAATGCGCGCTGCTTCACTGTCAACTTCGCTGCGCCTTGAATGGTGAACGATGAACCGTAAAAAGTTTACGATCTAGGTGGCTGGCTATGCAATGCACACACACACCTCAAATCCGAGTACACATAATCACGCACTCATCCACTCTACATACATCTCCATACTTACATTCTTTGTGCGCGTAAAGTTCTTGCAACACCTTCTTGCTGCCTGCTGCTTTCTTTTCATCAGCTACTGTTGCTGTCACTTGTAGTGTGCATTGTTGTTGCTGGTAATGGAGTAGCTAAGCCCGTTGGCGCAAAGCTGAGTCCACATGGATCATTGGCCCGCTGTTGTCCCACAGCGCTGTTCGTCTGTCATTGACATTTGAAAGATGCTTGTCACATACTCACTGTAGCATTCCTGTTGTTTTTGTTGTTGGTGCAGTTGCTGCTGCTGCTACTACTACTGGCACTTCACTTCATCTATGCAGTGGCTGATTTACTTGTTGTTCTTGCCGATGTTGTCCCATTGGATGCCTGTCACTTGCAGCTGCAGCTCAAGTTGAAGTTGATGTTGCAAGTCAACAGCAGCAGGCAATTGGAGATTGAAATCGCTGCATAGCGCCGGTAATGGACAATGTTAAGCAATGACGCTGAAGTGTTGCAAAAAGTGTTTTCAATGCATGCGCGCATTGAATATCCTAACATAGGATATGTTGGAGCACCGGAAGGTTTTAGAATTCATAGCAAAGCACGTTTCGGCGTATGTAGATTTGTTTAGAATTAAAAATTTTTTTTGTCCATAATAAGATAGTGATTTTTTGTGGCCTTTCTAAGCAGTGCGCTGTCCCATGATACGACAAGAAATGCAATTCAACTTGCTTTTTTTGATTAGAAAACTGGTTTTTGGCAAACCGTGGAAAATATTTGGGAATAGCGTTGCCCAATCCGGCTTCGTTAGCTGGGTCATAATAGCCGAATGGGTACAAACGCGCCAGCTCTGAAAGTATTCGATGCGGTACTAGCTAGTCGAATCAGAGGAAGCGGAAGGCATCCACTGCTTTGGAAAAGTCAGGTGAAGAAGAACTTGGTTTCACTTGTTGTGGCCAACTGCCGCCGATTAGCACGAGAAAGAAACGGCTGGCGCTTTGTTAAACTCGGCCAAAATCACGTAAGCGGTTATTGCGCCAATCAAGAAGAAGAATCAAAAATAGTTGGCTTTGAAGTAGAATTACTGACAACATTCAAAACACGGATAGTTTTCCACTAATTTTTATCGCAAACATCGAAACAAATGTAAAGTATTTCACAGCAGCTTATGGTTACGGGGAAAAACCAAAAATTCAATAGATACATACGGCTATGGTTATGGTTATGACGTCATGATGCGCCACCTAAAATCGCTTACAGTGATGTCCATATGTTTGATTAGAACAGCTGATTGCTATGGTTACGGTTATGGCTAAGGTGCGACACCACTAACAGCAGCTTTACTCGACGTTGGGTTCTTCTTAATTTGAAGCTGAAGAGCGTGAGATTATTCAAGCGAATCGCCACAGACTTGAGCTTTTCAAGCATAAATTATTTTTATTCTTCGCTTTGCGACTGGTAATATCTGCTCAAAATCTCAACAAAAAACGACCATAGCAGTGCCCTGCATTTTTGCGCTAATTTACAAGGTGTTTGTTAATTTTTTTTCTGTCACCCACAGACTTGGTGTTATGATTTTACTGCGTTTTCTGCTAATACTATTTTTTATAGTGTCGAATGTCATCAAGTTTTGTTTTAAAACGGTGTCATATTGAGAGCTTAGCCTACATATCTAATCATTGTTAGTATCAATCACTGTGGCACCGATCGTGTACCGCTACTTTCTCTCGACATTCGACAGAATCGCTGTGTGGTGACGTTGCAATTTATTCGTGTGCTGTTTGTGTAATTTCATTTTCTTCTTGCATTCTTGTTCACATTTTTGGATCTCTCTCATGCAACTGCACTAATGCGACGGCACGCACTTCCTAACGGGCGCAATCTTGTCTCTCTCTCTCTCATTCTTTGCTTCTTCCCTCACTTCTCAGCTTCATTAACAATCCTCCTCTAATTCAGTGCCTCTCTTGCCTATTGCCTATCCAATTACGAACGTTCATCGCTTTTAAGTCTGTTTCGACGTTATCAAACCAAGCCATCTCTTTCTTCCTCCAATTGGACGCAAAGTAACCACCCTTTTTTTGATTCTTTTGTTGGGCATTCTTATGATGTGACCAATCCATCAAGTTGCACATTACTGACCTTTGTGGTGCCGCAATCTTGTCTCTATTGCTGTACTTTATTAATCAACAGTTTGAGCCAAAATTTTGAAAACTGCTGGGACTATCACATAGATGTGTTAATTGAAATTGGATGTGATAAAACATTTTTAGGTTTGGAAATTTCAAGATGGCATGAGGTAACCGATACATTTTTAGCACTTTTTGAAGTATACGGAAATATATTAAAAATATGTACCTTTTATTATGTAACCAGAGGTAACATACACTTAAAGGAAAGGTTTCCTAAAGATACTGGCGCTAAAGGAGGGAATTCCATCAAAAATCAGACCAGGGAACAAATATAAGAATAGTCGAAGCAAAGTTGGTTATGTTTGAGAATCTTCTTAGAAAAGTTTTAAAAATGTCACTCAAAGTTTGCGTAGGTAAGCGCAAAGCAAATAACTACAAAGACCTGATAGTAGATTTATACTTTCGACATATAAAACGATGGGTTGTAATATGGCAATCAAAATTAACTTCTTATACTTCCACCTTCACTTCTTTCCCGACAATCTAGTGAACGTTGACCACGAACAGTGAGAAAGGTTCTATCAGGATATAAAAACGAAACCAAGGTAAATAAGTCCTCGTGTGTTGGCACATTTTTGCTACATGCTTACAAGAGACCAGCCTTAGATAAAATACTCCAGAAAGTCATATATTTTAGTTTGAAAAACATAATTTTTAGTTGTAATTCAAGTAGAGTCAAAGCTGTTGTTCATAAATACTGAAAAAAAATTGGGTGGTACAATTTTTCTACTCCCGTTTTTCACCGTAGGGAGACAAATATAATAAAAAAAATATTATAAAAGGCCAGTTTATTATAAAGCCAGTTTTTTCGATCAGTATTATTTTTCCAAGTATCTCTGAAGGTTCCATTAAATTCTCACCACATTTCTTACTACCTATGAAGCTTGAGGAAAGGCAAGTTTTTCTTGGTTGAATGAATGGGTGAAGTACAGAATAGCAAATGATTTTCCTGACCTTTCCGGGTACAGCCAAATAAAGAATTTCTCTCTACTTGGATTCATAAGACACTATTCGAGTAGAGAATGAAATATAGTTCAAATTGCCTCATATAGTTTTGTACTTGACTGATTCTCACGCATGAATTCAAATGAGATTCCTTGCGCATTTATCATTTCCCTGCAAATATTTCCACAAGCATTTCAACTACTGTCTGACACATACATATACGTATTTACATATTACGCCTTCTTATTTGATACTCCATCTATTGAAAACGCCCCTTCGAAATGAGTAAACTTCCGTACTTCCCTACTTTCATACAGAATATCCAAAATAAAACAAAAAAAAACATCAGTCTAACGGTTAGACGCGATAGAAGTGAAACCTTCCGTAAAACAAACTGAGAGAGAATAAGACGAAAGCAGCAGTAGAAGCGGGATAATTATAGGTTCATTATAATATTTCTATAAAGTTCATATTTTATTTTCTTCATTTTATTATTATTCATCCTCAATGTTTTCAATTTCAACAAATGATACGAGTGGCTTATGATAGCTAAAATATGATACAAATGCTTTGGTTTCGATGTTGTCAACATCTTTGAAATACCGCGTCAATGGTTGTTTTTGATCGTGTTGTCGATTCAGTGCGATTGTTACACATTTTTAAATTGAATGTTGTATTGAGAAAGTCAATTGAAGGAACCGCTGTGTCCAATGCAAAATTTACGTTAAAATCGCCACTTAAAATCATTGGAACTTTATCGTAATCTTTTCTAAGTATCCGCGATACTTCTGGTGTATACTTTATTAAATTTTCGTGAATGAATTCCGTGATGCTATTTATTGATTTTTTTTTCTGTCGATATTCACGACTCTTTTCTGCATTATTTTTCGGCATAATTGCGGTAAATATTTAAAAATGAAAATATTTACGAATATAAAAATACACACGCGGTTGCTATTATGAGCGTCCCCAGCAAAACCTGCGTGACCGAAACTCTAACACAATTACATTTTTTTGAATGTTACTAACACATATGCACGCAGGTTTTGCTGGGGCGTGACCGAAACTCTAACACAATTACACATATGCACTCGTATTTGTTTGAAAATCGACTTTTTTTTTGGTTCTCCGTCACCTTTGGAAAATGTGTAAACAGTAAGCAAACTTTATTCATATATTTTTCCTCATTTTTGCATCAGTAAAATTAAACAAACGCCGTAGCCGAATGGGTTGGTGCGTGACTACTATTCAGAATTCACAGAGAGAACGTCAGTTCGAATCTCGGTGAAAACACCAAAATTAAGGAAAACTATTTTTCTAATAGCGCTCACCCATCAGCAGGCAATGGCAAAACACCGAGTGTATTTCTGCCATGAAAAAAAGCTCCTCATAAACATATCATAAAATAAAATAAAATAACTGTATAAAAAAATTTTTTTTCTTGTGATTCGAACCAAGGATTTTGGATCGGAAGCTCACATTGCTAGCCGCTCGGCTATCGCGCCATGCTGTCGGCGCTGGCCTAAAAGTTATTTAGTTCGTCGCTACGTGTACATGTAATATTCGTAGCCAAGAGTGTCGCTTTTTTCGTTTCACTTTTTCTCAAATCACTCCCAACGATTCTAAAGAAGTTTTCACTTCAAAAATTCTCTATTTTTCCACTGCCTGCCACAGCAAATTGCAAAGCTTCAATTATTCCATTAATATTTCTATTTTCCGTTACGACCAAATTTACTAGATTTTGTTTCTACCACAAAGCTAAATACATCGGTTAAGATATCCTTTAGCGCCTAGGGAGCTGCATATTAAATTTTAACACTTGACCTTTTCTCTAAAATGAGAGAGAACGTGGTTGAGTTGAGGGTCGGCAGGTGAGTGAAGCAAAAATTGTTGTACCAGGTAATGGTAACATTATTATTTAAAGAATATAAATGCAATTTGCAAAAAGTAATCATGTGGATGCAATGTTGGAAGGGAGAAGCTGCTCAAGGCCATATGGGGAGCAGATTGGTTAGTTTTGCTGAAGGGAGTGTGAAATGGATGTGGAGTGCGCTTGCAAAAAAAAAAAGGGTGGCTAGTTGGTTGGGCAAATAGGTATGAATTTAAAATTTTCAGACAATGCTACTCCAGGGAAGCTGCTATGACAGGTTAAAGGCATACAAGTTTTTGAAGGCAACATAGAACATAAAAGCCAAAAGCAAATAGAATAAAAAATAGTAGAAAAGTTATGTTGGCAAGTAGTGGGGAGCCAACTTTGCAGGCAAATGAAGTTTGCTTTATTAAAGTTTTCTTATTTGCATTTTTCATTAAATTAAATTAAATATTGTGGAATGTGGTCTGCCATTTTTAATTTAACTAACAAGTTTTAAGCCTTTTGTGTAATATTTATCTCAAGATTATTTATGTTATTGTTGGTCATTATTTGTATAAGCGAATCTGATAATTGCGGCGAAATTTTTGTGCCTATTGACATTGCACGTGACAAAAACGGTTTTTTTTCGAAATGTTACAAGGCTATATTTAAATTATATTTATACCATTATTCAAAATGGGCTTAACAGGCAGCTTAAGCAGCATAAAAAATATTGCAGGTGTATACCTATGAAACCGGAATACAATTTTAAAATACATTTAACAGAGATTCCAATTTTTTATTAAACAAAATTTTATTAAAAAATTTATTATTCAAAACAAGGTTTAACAGAGATTCTCAGCATCACAAAAATTAAAAAAAAATTAGTATTCAAAAAAATTTATTATAAAAACAAAAAAAAAATAATAAAAGAATTATTATTCAAAATTAGGTTTAATAGAGATTTGTAACATCATAAAAACTATTAAAATTTTTTATTAAAAATGTATTATTTGTTATTATTTACTATTAGAAAAAAAGTATTATAAAAAAAAGTAAAAATAGGTTTAACAGAGATTTGTAGCATCATAAGAAATATTACAGACATACCTATGAAACCGGAATACTATTTTTTTATGAAAAAGACGTTTTTTAAAAAAAATATTATATAAAAAAATATTTATAAACAAAAAATTATTGTTTAAAACTATGTTTAAAAGAGATTACTATTTTTTATAAAAAAAAATTATAAAAAAAAACAATTTATTAAAAAAAATGTATTATTCAAAACTAGCTTTAACATAGTTTTGTAGCTTCATAAAAAATATTAAAAGTTTATACTTATGAAACCGGAATACTATCTTTTTATGAAAAAACGTTTATTATTCAAAAATAGGATTAACAAAGTATTTTTTATTAAAAAATGTTTTTTTTCAAAAATTTATTTGCACAAAAAAATTTATTATTCAAAACTAGGTTTAACAAAGTTTTGTAGCTTCATAAAAAATAGTAATATTATAATAATACTAAAATAGTAATATTACTATTTTTTATAAAAAAAAATTTATTATAAAAAAAAATTATTACTAAAACGAAATTGTTGAAAAAAAATATTATTTAAAACAAGTTTAACAGAAATTTGTAGCATCATAAAAAATATGTTATTACAGGTTTATACTTATGAAACCGGAAAACTATTTTTTTTATGAAAAAGACGTTTATTATTAAAAAAATATTATATAAAAAATATTTATAAAAAAAATACTATTTTTTTTATGAAAAAGACGTTTATTATTCAAAAATAGGATAAACAAAGTATTTACTTATTAAAAAGTTTATTATAAAAAAAAAATTATAAAAAAAACAATATTTATTATATAAAAAAAGTATTTATAAAAATTTTTTATAAACATTTTTTTTATTCAAAACAAGGTTAAACAGAGATTGCTATTTTTTATAAAAAAAAATAGTTAAATTCACAATTATTACAAAATTATTACATTATTACAAAAAAGGAGTTATTAAAAAAAAATTAATATTCAGAAATAGGTTCAACAGAGATTTGTAGTAACATACATTTGTGCAATTTAATGTTGTATTGTTTGCGTGGCAGGTGTATGCGGAAATGCTTTTATCGCTTATCACCACTACTCCGCCAACCGTAAGCGAAAATCTAGCCAAAAGGAAATGCAGTAAAAAAAAAATGCCCGAATTGGCCTCCAAAACTAAACAAAGACTACAATACACTGCTGCTAAAATCTGTATGTGAGCAAACGTACATACATGTATGGATGTATGTGTGCTTCAAATGCAAGTGTTTTCGTAATGGCAGAGTTTGAAATCCCATTAAAAAGTTTTTAGCCATTGCAATTTCGAAGCAGCGAAACTGAAATTGAAACTGCAAAAATGTTAGTCAGTAACGCAAGCTGAGGTAAAGTTAGAAAAAGTGGCAAAAAAAAGGTGGAAAAAATGCGCAAATGCGGCACTGCAATTGCTAACAAACTGCCACACGTAACTTGTCTGGAAAATCGAACTAATGAAACTGAATTGAAATTCGATTGGCAATGCAAAAGAGCAACAAAAAACGTAAATAAAAGAAATAAAATGAATAAAAGTAGTAAAATAAATAAAAACCAATATTTTTCAAAATATCCTATGCTTTTATGTCATTGATAACAGAAAATCATTTCACTACAAATTAATTAGAAAAACTGTCTCAGCTAATTCATGCGTAGCTCATCGTGTGAAAACAATTCCCTTGCACTACATTAGAAAGTTGTTGATTGCGGGCTTTGCCTCGTGAAAAACTGTAGCACTTTTGTGCTGCACGACTTGAAGCGTTTGTGACTCTGCCTGATGTACAGCTCTTAAGATATGAGTGCTCTTGAACAAAATACCGAATGGATTGACGTGGGACGAGCAGTTTTATTTCGACCGAAATTATCTAAAGGTGTTCTTTATACTAGTAAAAGTGAACCAGCTGTAGCCCGATCAATTATTTATGCACCCGAGTAGTTAGCCGGTAGTATCTTACGAGCTCCACTAGTTATTTTGATGTAGGTAATTATCATACTACGAGACAGGTTGAAACCCAGTGCTGGAGCTGGTGCGTAATCGCCTGCGAAGCCTTTTGTCTGATGAAAATAAATTTGTAATAAGAATTTTCTCTTGAACTGTAATTAAGTTTGAATTACCACTGAATTTCGATTATTTCTCCTTTTTGTCAAGGAAAACTTTAACATAACTCATTTGTATTTCACCTCTTTCAGTTCGTTTGCATTAATTATATTGGACGCGTTAATTAATGTGCGCGCATGACCACTAGCAAAATAAGCCAACACTTCTTCATAAACACTTGGCAAGCACGTGAATGGACGAATAAATTAATAGGTTAATAATAACACTGGGCTTGCAGGGAAATGTTTTTCACTTGCCACATATATTTAAATTTTTGTTGAAATATTATAAATATTTATTGTTCTGCGCAAATACATATGAAGTATTTGAGCTTTTAAAGATATCTTAAATGTTCACTGATCATATCATCGTACATCATATGACCTCTTAATAAAACGATATTATAATCTCATCGTATTTCTGATATATACTCCATTGCGTGTAGTGCTTGGACATAAATATCACATCAATAAATATATTTGATTTCAGGGAATATATTCAGTACGTGATGAAATCATATGATTATGAGATCAAGTGATGAATATATCATATGATGACGAGGTCGCGTGGTAATGATATCATATGTTCCAATCAAATGATAATTTCATTACCACTTCAAAGGCGAAAATCGTTTTTATTTGAACTAATGTGGAAAGTTAATATCACCAAAGAGTAATCCGTAATAATTTTTGATAAGTCGTATGTTGCGTTTTTGAATTAGCACAGTGTAAATAGTTGATTACAACTCCTCCATGGCGTCCCATTTTTTTACTTTAATTGCAACATTGAATTGCTTGCCGTAAAATTTTTTGCATATGACCCAATTCTCTACTCCTTTACGTGTTAATATAAACTCACTTACATAAAAGTAATGGGATAGTTATGTGAGAGATATTTTGCAGCAGACTACAAATACATTTACATAATATTATGACGAGTTGGTCGCAATGCAAAAGCAACAGTTTGAAAAACCCTCTTCCTTCTTGAAAGCTTTTTGGATGGTGTATGAATAAAAAATAAAAACATAAGGGCCACTCAAAAAAAAGAACACTAAATAGTTAAAAACAAAGTACATTTGTGAAAGCTTGACTGCAGAATATATCGAAACCAAGTAAAAAAAATAAAAAAAAATCGGGCCCTGTTGCGGGAATGTTGCGTGGAGATTCCTAAATATGTTGCGGGAATGTTGCGTGGAGAATCCTTAATAAATTGCGGGAATGTTGCGGCAAAAGTCCTATTTTTCAATTCCAATATGAAAGTCTGCTGGTTCAGTTGCGAAATTATAATTTTTTCTCACAATTTTATTACAAACTATTCCCTATATATACACAATTATTTCAAACAAAACCTGCTTATGTTCACAGAAAATTATATCGAATAACATGAGTTGAAAAACATTAAAGTATTTTAAACTAATACTAAATTGGACTCAACAGGCCCAACAAAAAAAAAGCAAAGTAAGAGTTTTAACAAAGTTAAAAAATGTCTGCCTAAAACAGCAAATCCCCGTCTAGATAGAGCAGGACAATGGCATAGAAGGTGTAAGATTATCTCTTCGTCTTCCTCATCAAGACAACGTGTACAGAAGTCATATGCTTACACACCCATCCTTTGGGCGTGCCTACGTATTAGACAATGCCCCGTTATGACTGAAATCAGTGTGCTAAGACTGTGCTTATTTTGGCTCAGCAAAGATTCTATGCGTTTAGCATTTAGATTCAGCCTCAGTTGATGGGCGATTTTGCAGGTGGCTTCACTGTGCTATCTTTCGTTTGCTTTCCTTACGATTTCTTCAAGGTTAAGTATCTTACATTATTGTAAGGGTATGCCTAATCCCAAAGGACGAATCCGTTTTTCCTCCTCCAAGTGTGCTCATTACTTGGGCAACCATACCAACCTAAGGGTATGCCTATGTCATTGTCTATGTACTCATCGGTCAACTTGGTGCTGAGTCGCGCTAGCTCATCGGCTCTGCAGTTACCCTCAATGTCGCGATGGCCAGGAACCCATATTATCCTTAAGCGAAATGACTCAGCCATCTCATTAAGAGATGTGCTCTATTTCATGGCTACTTTGAAGGTTGTCGTCTATTTTGTGAATCATTTTATCACCGCCTGGCTCTCAGTTAAAATGTAGATGTCATTTCTAGATATCGCATCACACGGTCTCAGTGTCGCGGCTTTCATTATTACCATCAGTTCAGCCTGAAAGACACTACAGTAGTCGGGGAGCCGAAAACTGAAGAAAATTTCCAAATGGTCGGAATATATACCTCCACCCATTCTGCCCTCGACCTTTGCGCCATTTGTGTAAACATGGATAGAGTCACCCTGCCTTATGTCGTCCCGTTCCCACTCTTCCCTTGAGGGTAGGAGGGTCGTGAACGTTGTAATGGCAAGTGTGGGCGGGAGTGCATAGTCAACAGATTTACCGGTAGGAAGTTTAATGTCGCATATAATGCTTTACATTTTTGATACCTTTACTGAAAAAAAAATTCTTGCCAACTCGAAAAGGATTTTTTTACTTTTGACCTATGCCCGTTTTAAAGAACGACATATTTTTGTATAGCGCCCATGATTGCTACACTTTCTTCTCTGATGTTATTTGTACACATTAAATGCCCAGTTTCCAAATAAACAGTTTCGGGTGCCCTATTGAGAAAGCCCTTCTTGATATAGGTCTCAAATCTGTCCACAATTAAACTTACTAATTACATGGCCCCGTGGTGCGTCACTTCCATTCGGAAGTGGATAGATTCGAATCTCCATTCATGAAACATCAAACAGAAAAAAAAATTGTTTTTCTAATAGCGGTCGCCCCTCGGCAGTCAATGGCAAATCTCTAAGTGTATTTCTGCCTTGAAAAATATCTTCGTAAAAAGCATTTGCCGTTCGGAGTCGGCTTAAAACTGTAGGTCCCTCCATTGGTGGAACAGCATCAAATTGCACACCACAAATTGGAGGGGGAGTTCGGCCAAACACTTAACAGAAGTGTACGCGCCAATTATTTATTAATTTTTAATTACTCATACGCCCCGTGATATCGTTTGCAAATTTTACTCTTTCGCATACAACACCTTCTGCAGTCCATGACGTACGTTCATAAACTTTCTCAATTTATTATACGCTCACATAATTTTACCAACCCTCGCTATTTTTGGTTTTGTGCAACGCAGCTGTAAATCTACTAAAACTAACCAATAGTTTCATGGAGCATAAAAACTTCATTTACGACACTTAAAAGTTCAATATTTATGTGAGTTGCATAAGTGTATTACAAAGATCCATGTACTGATATGTAACAGAAGTGTTCAGAAGTAATGCGTTTTCATCAAAAATGCGAACTACTTCAACCTCGCTGTCAAAGCCAGAAGGTAAAGCAAATAGTTGCTCTTCTCGTACGTAAAGCAAGCAGGAACGTTTGATGCGATAATTGAGTGTAAAGAGTCGGACTGGAAAGTGACGTGAGTTTAGTAAATTAGTGTCTCGAAACAGAATTTAATAAAGCGCCAATTAAAAAGTTTATAATTTAGAATTCTGTCTTTAAAAAAAAAAGTACAAACCAGTTTTTCCCGCGTAGAGGCGATCCTATGAAGTGCTGAATGGCACGCCGATGCTGATTGAGCTAAAATGTGATTCTTCATAGATAAATTCCTCAAACTTAGAACGGTTTTGGAATTAGGCTCTTAGAGTATTTAATACTCAGCTGAAACTATGAATGAGTGCAACGCGAGCCACTTCTTAGAATATCTCTATTGGAAAAGCAATAAACGCGAACTAGTCACGGTTCAAATTCAATAGAAACCTAGCAGATCGGCACTAGTGGTTTTTTCTACAGCGATACTATTCAGTATGCGCATACACTCACATGCCCGCTTCTGTTACAGTTGTTATGCAGTTGGTCCTGGTACTTGAGTGAGGCTGTAAATTGTGTTACAAAGTTTCTAAGCAACTGTGTTTGTTGGCACTACATCAAACATGGAAAATGTAACACATGCAACAAAAACAATACCATGCAACAGCAGGGCAACTGCCATTATTGTTTTTATGTGGCATTGTAGCTGAAATTGACACTCGTACCCAATTGCCATACAGTGAAATAATAGCGTAAGCCTTCTCCGCCTAAATATTGTAAATCTGGATGGAGGAGTCGAAATGGTCAAGTATGTAGAAACAATTTTGAAATGGGCATGTGAAATCCTTTAGGGAACAGAATTTAAACAAATATGTTATTGGAGTTGACATGGTTTAAGGTTGTTTTAGTGATTAACTAGTTGGAATCTATTTTTTTTGGGATAGAAAACTACTTCAAACTACATTGCTGACGCCATCGAATGGGTTTAGTTGAATGGGAAAGGTTATGGTAATAGTAAAGGTATTTTTTATGGTAATGGTGAAGGTAATGATAAAGGTAATAATAATGGTAAATGTAATGTTAATATTAATTTTAATGATGATGATGGTGGCAATGATAATTGTATTGGTAATAGTAATGGTAATGGTAATGATAGTGTAATTGTAATAGTAAAGGTAATGGTAATTTATATTTAATGATATTGGTTATTAATACGAGTAAGAGTAATTATGATAATGATGATGATGGTAATGATCATTGTAATGGCGATGGTAATGACAATGATATTGGTAATCTGTGATTATAGTGGTAATGACAATTTTAATATCGATAGTAATGGTAGTGGTAATGATAATGTAATTGTAATGATGAAGGTATACTTAATTTTAATAGTAGTGATGAAGGAAATGGTAATGCTTGTGGTATAAATGTAATGGTAATGGTAATGGTAAGTGTAATGGTAATGGTAAATGTAAAGGTAATGGTAATTTTAATTTTAATGATATTTGTAGCGTTAATATTAATAGTAATTATGATGATGATGGTAATGATAATTGTAATGGTGATGGTAATGATGATGATATTAGTAATGGTAATAGTAATAATGGTGGTATTGGTAATTGTAATATTGATAGTAACGGTAATGGCAATGTAATTTAATTTTAATGATAAAGGTAATGATAATGGTATGCGTTTTTTATTTAGTAATTTTCATTTTAATGATATTGTTAGCGTTAATATTAATAGAAATTATGATTATGATGGCAACGATAATGACATTGGTAGTAATAATTGTAGTGATGAAGGTATTGGTCGTGGTATATGTAAAAGTAATCGTAATGGCAACAGTAATGGTAATTAATTAATGGTAATGTTGTTGGTGTTGCTAATGATGATTGTAATGAAGACGGTAATGGTAATTTTTTTTTGTCGGTGATGCTGGTTTTAAAATGTCCTCGCATTTACAGCGACTGTCGTCTGCTGAGTTAAGAGCTGTACCACTAAAACAATACCTCCTCTTTCTTTCCTGAATGTTTCCTCTTCCCCGGTACTACGGCAACATTTCATCGAAGACAGAGAAGATCCAAGTAGGTGTTGGGACTCTTCTTCTACTCTCCCTGCGTCCAGGGTAGCCAGCATCCAGCTATCGCATGATGTTTTAATGAGATCGGTAGGTTGAGGTTGGTATGTCGAATAACCTAGCTTTGCTAATGTCAAGTTTTTTAGCGTGCAGGACTTGCTCTATGTACGTGGCAGTAAATCGCCAATTTTCTGCGCTTTTTACCATTTCTTCGATGATGAGCAGACACTTAAATGACCTAGACTGCCTTCGACAGCTTAATTTCAGTGGTGATGCGTATGATAATATTAACAGTGGTAGAGGTAATGACTTTGGTACTGGAAATATTCTCTTTTTCTTTTCTGAGCAGCCTAGTATCAACTTGTTTGACTTTGATGTGCAAATAAAATAAATAAATAACACTAAATAACAAAACGTCGACCAATTAGACAAGATAAATTAGTCTTTTAGCTTTCAAATGGTTTCTTTATGTCTAGTCGAACTGTTTTTTTGTTCAAATGCTTATTTGCTTTTTATTTGATGGCAATTATAATTGGACTATCTGTATTGCGCCTGTATTTATGCTTCACCTTGCATTCATTCACTTTCGAAATGAAAAAGGGGTCATTGATAAATAAATATTATCATTAAATGCTTAGGCTGGCAAATGAATCAAATTTCCTTTGTAAGAGAATAAAATAAATTTTTTGTAGCGGGCAAATAATTAAAAATATAAAAAATTGAATTGAAGAAATAGAGAAATTGCTCAAAAAAGTTGAGTTTAAAGTTTAAAGTAGAAAATTTTGGAAGGGAGGTGAACGCCATAAAAGTGCAATGAACAAATGAATTTGGCAAGCGATTGTAGTAAAACAATGGCTTATGCTTGCTGCTGTCAGTGATGTTTGTTGTTTTATTTATTTGGAAAATATTTGTGATGTCAAAGGAATTGAATTTAGGTATACTTGAAAATCAGAATATTTCTTTTGTTTCGATCTATAAAATTTGTGCGTGCTATTTTTACTTTGGTTTACCTTTTTTCTAAGTGATAACATTTTTTAAGACCCTCGCCTCATTTGAAATGGTGTGTTTCGGGCATTTCTTTAAAAGCGTTCGAAACGGAAACGAAAAAAGATTTTTATTTTTGCTTTCGGTATTTTATTTTTGATCCGTTGTTAAAAAATAAAAATTTTTGTGTGGCCATATGAGGTTCATTCGAAAAGTTGACAGCCTTCCCAAAATAGTCTTCACATGGACAATGGATACAGATATAGCCAATTTTACTGAACCGATTTTTAGGATATAAAACCTAAATGATGTATATTTGATGTCGTTATCGTGTGAACTACGATCATTCGGGGAAAAATTTTGTTGTATTTTTTTCGGACCGTTGAAGTAAAAAAAAAGCTTGCAGCTTGCAACGGTTTCTCATTTTTGAACGCCCGCCACTTTGTCGAATTTTTGGTTTTTTACAGATTGTAGTTTACACGATCACGGCATTCATACCGAGCAATAGCCTTTTTACCTCTTTGATTTCAGACACCTGTGAGTCCCGCAATCCGTGCCGACAGCGACATATCTTTTTTGGAAGACCAATTTTGTAAGGCTTGCATCTTTTTGAGCGAACCTCGTATGGCATAAAAATTTTTTTTGTTTTTTAACAATAGTTCAAAAAATGAAATACAGCAAACAAAAATTAAAAATCTGTTTTCTTTTTTTTTACACGCTTTTAAAGTAACACCCAAAAACACCATTTAAAATGAGAACCTTTATAATTAGGGCTTTGAGTCATATTTTGGCACTACCAAACTGAATGGAGGAATGAAAATAATAACACTATTATGTTCAGCCGCTTATATGTATTCCTGTCTTTGTTTATATAGAATTAAAAAGGTACATATCTGCTAACATTCGAATTTTTATTTACCTCCAATTACTTTCATGAGTCTTCTCACGCTTTCAGCAGTTTTACCTGCAAACTTCTATTCTTCTATAAGTCGTGCTTGCCTTACTTTTCTTACCTCTGCATTTATAAAGGTTATTTAGAGACACACATTTCTCTATATATGTACAATTAAATTTTCAGCACTCGTCAAATTGAACCATTTGCCAGTAAATTCAGTTTCAACCTCATGGCCCTCCCTTTTGTTTTTGTGCTTACCAATATTAATTGGCCCCATACGCGAATATTTAGGCAACCATTGCCATCTTATTCGATATCGATTGATAGACAGTTGACAAATGAAATACTATGAAAATGCGCACGTAAGTGGTCTGAAAGTAAATTAAACTCAAAATCAGAAATAAATAAAACACGACCCTCGCGTCTTGTTGCCAAATTAGGCAGCAAATTGCAGAGAGAGAAAAATTGTCCGACAATGCCAAAAGCAAAAAATCTACACTCGATTTCGGTATTGATGAGCGAGTCGCAGGTAGGGCGGTTCACAAATGTCTCGACAAGCAACGTCGTCAGCATTAGCAGCCGATTGACAGGCGATCTCTGACAATAACATCACCAGCACTGCCAAAGCCACAGTTGCAATTCCATACCAGCAGCAGCTCAGCCCTCCGCTTTGGTTGTAGCCGTAAGCGCCATTTACGAATGTAGCTGGATGTAGCGCATCAACCTTAAGCTGGGTGGTTTTAGTACAGTGCCACCATCTTGATTAATTGGGGCATTAATTTTGCTAAATTACTTCAATACATCAGAGGAATCAATGTCATTTGTCAAAATTAACCTGGGACCCCGGACTGTTTCGCGAATGTGCATTGCAAAGCAATGGACCGGGGATTGTATAGTTGATGTAGTACGAGTTTGTATGGTTGAAAGCCAACATATGTATGTATGTGTGTATGTATAGAGTACATTGTAAGCCAACAAACACTTATATAAATGGATACGTTAAATATGTCAGTCCCGGTATGGCAGTGTTCCTTAAGGTTTCAAAATTGCGGAATTAGTTAATATGAAATCGAGAAAACTTTTTAATCAGTTTCAATTCATAGAGCAAAAATGATTAGGAACAAAAACTTATTGAAAGAAAGTTGCCAAAACTAAGCGCACAACATTGCAGGTTATTCAACCCTCGCTATTCTTATGAGTTAGTGACATACTTTTTCAAGAAAAAACCTATGTATAGAAGCATTTTTCTTCAACTTTTATGAAAATCGACAATTTATAGTTTCAGTTTTAATCAAATTTCCTTCTTCTCTCATTCCTTAGTAAAAGCTATGCCCAACCTTTGTTTCAGCAGTAAAAATTATTTGCTTCCCCTGCACATAGTTGGCTTTCATTTAGCCGCAAAAAATGATGTACAGCCTGCTGCAGCATTAATTTTAATTATTCAAAAAGTGCACTGTCAGGCAGTTGCTGACACAGCAAATGTTAATTAAATATCTTTCTCGGGAAGGCAGACCAACTTGGTAGCCAAAAATGCATAATTCATGTTGAAATTGTTGTAGTTTTGTAGAGTAAATTTCAGTTTTTTATGTAGTCCTTGTCGTTTCACTACATATTTTGTGGTCGAAGCAGTCACCTAGTTTTCAAGCAGCATAGGCGCTAACACTCGCATGTGGTGTGAGTACGAAATGTTGCCAGATTGGCATGAAAAGTGAGTATAAATTTTAAAATATTTCATAGAAAAATTAGTTTGAGGAATGAGCACATATTTGAAGTATTTTGAGTAATGTTTTGTTCGTGAAGTTTTAATTGAAGAAAAGAGTGATTGGATGACTAAATATGTTCCATAACTCATATGTAATGTAAAAAACATTTAACCACAATCGTTTCAGCCGACTAAAACTCTAACTCAGACTTAAACATTTTGAGGAAAATAGTAAACTAAGACTTATTTCAGTCATTTCAAAAACACATTTTTGCTTGCATACTTTGCACAGAGTTCCTTGATATGGAAAAGGTAATTAGAACAAAGTATTCTCGTAGGTATAAAAAATTTATCATTTGCCACGCCAAACATAACAGACAGAGAGAAAGGTAAAAAATAGTAGAAAATTTAGGGGAATTTGAAAAGTGATCTTTTGAATACTTTCGGTTCCAGCAATTCTATTTATGTAATTATTTATTTATTAGAAAAAAAACATTTAACCACAATCGTTTCAGCCGACTAAAACTCTAACTCAGACTTAAACATTTTGAGGAAAATAGTAAACTAAGACTTATTTCAGTCATTTCAAAAACACATTTTTGCTTGCATACTTTGTACGGAGTTCCTTGATATGGAAAAGGTAATTAGAACAAAGTATTCTCGTAGGTATAAAAAATTTATCATTTGCCACGCCAAACATAACAGACAGAGAGAAAGGTAAGAAAATAGTAGAAAATTTAGGGGAATTTGAAAAGTGATCTTTTGAATACTTTCGGTTCCCGCAATTCTAAATTTATGATGAGGTATTTCAATAAAACGCGCCACAAATAGGAGGAACAGCTCCACTAAGCGTCTAACAGAAGTGTACGAGACAATTATTTATTTATTTATTTTATTTAAATAAGTTCAGGCGGCCTCGGTAGTCTAGCATAAGTGCACCAGCCTGCCATCCTAGAGGTTGTGAGTTCGATTCCTACGTTAAGCACGGTCCTCGCACTTTTCCAACTTACCTACTTTACTAGTTTCTAAAAATAAAAAAATAACAAAAAAAAAAATCATTCCTCAACGCCAAAACCTTATCCTTCCAATCCTTACACACGCTCACAAAAGTCAGCGCATTACTTGCATTGTGTCTCCGAAAACAAGCGAAACAACAAAGAAAAAGACACAGTTACATATTGCATCAGTGGCGCCAACAAAAGGAAGCGGGCAATCGCGGTAATAGCGCAGACACACGAAATTTAGCGAAGTTCTCAACCATCTGTGCGATCCTTCTGGCAGAAAAATGTGGAGCACAGATGGCGCTCCAAGCAGTAAAGAAGGCGTTGTTCCTAAGCAAGGACAGGTGGGCATTCCCACTACTTATGACTGGTACCGGCAGGCTAATCACGTACCCTTTCAGAAATCAAAACAGATTAATGAAGCCAACGCAAGGCTGAGTCTTGTCGAGGCCCTATGCTCTCGAGTGGAGTGAACAAGGAAAAAAACAAAAAAAAAAGTTCAACAAATTCAAGCTTTGGAGCGAAAGAAGTATGTGTTTTTAAGTTCATCGTTTTTATGCGCTTTATTCCACATCCGCAATCAGATTTTAGTGTTTTGTACAGTACCTCATTCCATAAATCCATTGCCTTCCATAGGAGTGCGTAAAATGGTGGAACGAAATAAGAGGCAACACATTTGCTGTGAAAGATACAGATTATTTCTCAAGAAGTATTTCATTTTAAAGGCCAGCCTTTCTTTATTGAGGTTTTTGGGAATCTAATATAGCAAAAATAAATCGTGGCTGGTATCAACTAGAGCTCACGCTACCAGTGTATCGGCCACGGTAAGTAGCTCTACACCTGCTTGAATTTCAATTTTTGCTCAACTGCTCGAATGTTTAAATTTTTTCGAGCGTTTTTCGACTTTTGGACGATTTGAGCAACCAAACAAAAATTACCAATTTTATTTCACAGCATTTCTTTCCTTTATCTTTCTTTACAACGACGTTGAGACTGTGTATGAATAATTTGTAAAACTTAAAAAAAGGGCTGAAAAAAAGTGGAAATAACCAAAAGAAGCATCACTCAAATTACGCGAAAAACCTCGGGTATGAGCTCACGAGTAATGAGAATCGAACAGCTATGCGGATGCACGTTGCTCATACGCCCGGGCTGCTCGAGAGTCGAAGAACAAAATGAAGAGCTCTAGTATCAACTACTTAGATCAGCTACTCCAAACGGAAGGTTAATATTTAACAGATTTTTTCTGCTATTACAACAACAACAATGGGTTTAATTTTTTTCGAAGGTAAAATAAAATTTTTACGGAATGGAGAGCTGAATGCCTGCGAATGAATACTTTCAACTACAAACTGTTTAAGAGCATGAGATTTTTTAACTTTTTTTTGAAGGTAATACCTTTCAGCAAAGTAACGATTACCAAAATAGCATCAAGCATTTTAGTGGCATATCCAGCTAGCAGACTTCATCCCATAGAACACAGCTGGCTGAACTAACATAAGTCTTTGGCGGCAAGCGAGAACATTTTTCGCAACCTTTTTGAACTATAGTAATAAGTGGATATAAAGTGTTGTCGTATTATAAGAACAACTTGCCAAAAGTTGATTTACAGTGGGCCATATAGAATAAATGCGCTTCTGGCAGTGAAATGTTGGTGATACGAAATATTTATTGCTGACTCCAAAAAAAAAATTACTATATTCTAAGTGGAAGTTTTGCTTAAGTAAATTTCGTTGTAGAAAATCCTAATGATTGCTTTTGATAATAGAATTTATTACATATACACAAAATTGGTGCTTACACCCGTTTTATTGGGTTGTTTGGCCGAGCTTCTCCTCCAATTTATGGTGTGCGTCTTGATATTTTATACACAAATAGAGAGACCTACAATTTTAAGTCGACTCCGAACGGCAGTTATTTCTATGAGGAGCTTCTGCATCTTATTAGTATTAAGAGGACAGATACGTGTAAAATTTCGAAAAAAAAATTTTTTTTTCATAAATAATATAGTCCTTTAAGAATATGTGAAAAAAATTTCCTATGTGAATTAACAAGTCTTCGAAAATTTTATGAAAAATAATTTTTTCGAAGCAAAAGTAGTGGGAAAATTCGCCACAAAAGTCTTTTTTTTTAAGCATTTTGTTCCGCTATTTTCTTCCCATTTTTCTTTAATTTATATAAAAATTATGACATTAATAAACGAAAAAAATTTTGGTTTTTTGTATTCAGGTCACATACGCCGAGGTTACAATGCCCACTTATTGAGAAGCCCCGCTGCGACTTTTCCGGAAGAATTGTGTGCACATCCGCCATTTTAAATGATTAAACTAAAAAAAAAATGTATATTATTTTAATGTGTAAATAAACTGTATGCCCATTTTGAAAAAAAATATATTGACTTTTTCATTTTAAATAATTTTAATAAAAATCATGGAAAATGTGGCCGTTTACAGGTATCTGTCCCCGTAAGATTTATTAGTATTTTTTAAATATCTTTTTATTTTATAGGCAAATATGTCTAGGCGTCTTCAGAACTCGCTGAATATTTTTTTTGAAGATATAATATTTTTAATTATTCACAATGTTGAAAATTAGAAATTAAGCTGCCCTTACAAACTTTAGTTTAATTTTTTGCTAATTTTGAGCTCCCAATTATCTCGATATCTTATCAAATAAAGCCTCTATTAGCACAGAATTTTTTGTGTGTTTTCAAGCTAATGCCACCTGAAAGGACATAAGTTCATTTAAGTTACATAGACTTGCCTAAGAAGCGTTCCATAATCTTAAATGAATTAAAAAATCATACTTTTCTACATAATCATAATTTTCAAAATGCAACAAAGCTAAAAGACTCAACTGAGTGAAACGCTATTTTTTATGCTACAAATCTCTGAAATATTTGCTACTTATCTGCATTGATCAAATCCATTAATAGTGAGGATTTTTTCAAAAAATTTCTGTTTGCTCATATATTTGCTGCACTCCTAATAATTAATAAATTATTAATTTGTTATTGTTTTACTCAAAGATCTTTCATATATTCTTAGGTTTAAAGGCAGACTGCATGCCGGGTGTTCTCTAGTCAGTTATTGGATAATATAATCTATAAATAGTGAGTTCTTAGGCCTTTCAAAGGCCTTTGGTAAAAATACCATATTAAAATTAAAAAAAATAACGGCAATACATAAATTATAATTTTTTTACTACCTTCATCAGGATTTCTGGAAAATTTCCATTCCCAAGCGTTAATAAATACTACAAATTAATGATATAAATCGCACTCTTTATAAATCCTATTATATGACAACTCTGATTTTCGGGGCATTTTTAACGCAATTCGACCAAATTTTTGCTTCTAACATTTTGCAACGCTGTGCCAAGTTCTCCAGCGCTCTGTCAGCACTGTGGTGTGCCTGACACTTTCGCGTTTATAATTTTTGCAACAGCATGAGTTTTGTTCTTTTGTTTGGTTTTTTGGTTACGGTAGGCCAACAATGAGAGCAGCAGGAACAGCCCGCAACACTGGCGGTTGACAGCAATAGGCTGGCAAGCGGCCGAGTTCTTCTTTTTCAGTTGGTCTGCAAAATTTTTGTGTTTATATGCCTGTGTGGTATGGGTGTGTGCGTGTGTGCCTGTGGATTATTTGAGGAACGTGTTCCTGTGACAGCCCAAAGGACTGCATTGCATTTAGTGCTCGACTATATGATATAAATTTATATGCAAGCATAATTTCATATGGGTGTGTGTGTGCTGGCGAGTGTTGGTTAATTGCAAAGTGGCATCCTTAGAGATTTGCTGCATAAGACCATTGTAATTAAAAATTGCTTCAGCAAAGTGGATCGTTGTTTTTTTTACGAGCACTTTTGGTTTTTGTGTGGTGGTTAAACAGCTGAGTCGGCGAAAGTAAACGGGACATTTTGTTTTTTTTTTCGGCTTGCAGCTGAAAATATTTTTACATAATTGCAATTGTAATGAGGTGTAGGCTATTAAGTTTTAATAAAGTACTTCAAATTACTGTAATTTCTAACGAGTTGCACAACAAGGGCCAGAGGAAAAGTTTTAAAAGTATACAAGATATGTTGCGCAAGTCTTTAAGTTCCAGGTGAATTGTTTTAAAATGCATAATTAGGCTTTTAAACTATTAGGCGGCATTTTATAATCTTAATTTTTATTTTTAGGATGAAATATAATAAAAATAATATATAATACAACAAATTTATTGTTTTTCAAAATTTTTAGAAAACTTTTTTTGTGATTTGCAAGAACTCTACTTTTAATTTTTATTATGATTTGCACTTCATATTTAAATACGTATAACGAATTATTAAAAAATACTGATTTAAAAAATACGATTTTTTTTAATATTTGGCAGTTTTGTAATTTGCGAATATTTCACCTTCACCTTTTTTTTCAAAATTGTTTCAAAGTTTGTTTTGTATTTTCCGAAAAACTTCTATTTGATTTTTTTTATTAATGGGCTCAGTTTTTTCATTTATACTTAGTAAACCCTGTAACATTCTGCGTGGCATTCCATTGACTTTTCGAGTTATATTCAAATACGTACGAAAATACTGAAAAATACCGAAGAGAATTTTTGCATACTTTTTTTTAATTTATGCATAAAATTTAATCGGCTTTTTTTTAATAAAATTAAATAATTTTTTTCAAAATTTTTGGTAACTTTTTTTTGTAATATTTGGTATCCTTTTTTTAACTTTTTTATGCTTAGTATAAAATGTGCTGAATCAAAAAAGTCCTTTGGGAAAAAAATTCAATTTCTTTCAAAAGTTTTGAGAAAATTGTTTTTCTCGTAGTTGCGAAAACATCACTTTTTATATAAGAATTTATTTTTTCATTAATAAGCTCAGTTTTTCATTATGTCTAGTAATTCTTGAAAGTTTCGTAGTGGGTTTCCATTGACTTTTCGAGTTACTTTTACGAACTAATGAAAAGTGCCGAAGACATTTGGCTTCAAAACACCCTATACTATAATTACTAAAACATCCGTAAAGGAAGGAAAGGGATAGTTTTAGTGGCATACCACTCACGTAGGGACAACGGTCACTATATGGTGAGCCCAAAACACCAAAAAAAAAAAACGTACTCAAATTTTCACACTGAAGAAATCTCATAATTATAAAATATTTTTTAAATGTTTTTCAGTTTAAAAATAAATACACCATTATGCCACGTACACTTCTGTTACGTGTTTGACCGTTCAATTTACTTCTCATTATTTTAAAGTTTATGAAAAACCAATTTTTAGTAGAGCTGATGACTATGTCCAAAATACTTGGATCGCTTGTGTAGAAGTCACTTAGGTGCATTATAGCGTGGGTATACTGCGGGATAAAATATTGAGATGAGCTGCAAAACAGAACAGTTTGAACCAAGAACTTTTGGAATTGTATAAAGAACAAAAATTTGGGTAAAACAGAGAAATTAACCCATTCGCCAAAAAAAAAAAAAACAGAAAAGAGAAACAATGGCCTAACTCTTCAAGGCCTTGGCTGAATCGGAAATCTATCCCAAAGGCGCAGCCATGTTTATGTTTTTACATTTTTTCTAAGTAATATGAACCAATTGTTTTGTTTTTATAGAAAAAATATATTTTTCTTTATTATAAATAATTTTATAAAATATATAAGAATAAAAATAAATTTCCGCAACAATTTTTACTATAAGGGTCGAATGTTAGTGACAAGAAATGTATAATCGGCGACCTAGACCTTCAACTTATCACAGGTGATGCACTGGAGATGAGATGATGAAGAATGATTTTTGTCGTGAAAGCCTTTGAGGCACTGGCAGCCAACGTGTTAAGCTAATAAATTAATTAACTAAATATGGTTTCCTCCAAACCCCGCTTGATATTCCTTTGAACTTATAATTTTTATTCCATGTTTCCTTCTTCACATCAATAAAGCAAAAATTCTTATATAGACCGTTTTCCAAGATTAAAATAAACTGTCCAATTACACACTCAAGCTTGTTGAGAACTGCGAATATGGAAGAGTTCTTTTACTCAGACAAAAAAATTATTGTTTTTGAACTAAACTATTAGGAGGATTTCTTAAAAACATATATAATATCTTAACTTAACGTTGTAACAAATTTGATAAATCAATCGAAAAACCTTTCCATAATCCTTAAACTTTTAAATAATTCTCTCTAATTCTTTATAACCTTTTTAAATCATTTACCCTGTGCAGTTTTACCCTATTCTACAACAAATAAACATAATTTTTTTCTTTTTTAATTTTGAGGGGAAAAAAATTAGGATAAAAAAATGTCGAAAAAATAATTTTTTTCAATCAAACACTTTCTTAAGCAAAATATATCTTTTTACCATAACTTTGAAACAAGTTTAGAATACCATTCGCAAACAGAAAGCTTTTCAAGTAAGAACCACTTTGTGTGTCTGCCAGCAGCTAAAAATCTGCTCTGGCTTATGTTTTATTTTTCATGAGTTATTGTGGCAGAATTGATTACGAATTGAAGTAACTCCTACTCCTTCTACGGCAGCAGCTGCTGATTATTGGAATAAATTCTTTCAAAAGCTTTCGAATCAACTACATTTCTACAAATGGCAGCGATTTTATGCCATTTGAAAAATTTGGCACCTACCAATTTACTATTTTATTTCAATTATAAAAATAATTCGGTGAATGACATTTGTTATTTAAAGCTGAAAATTTTCATTAATGTTACCTGGTACTGGTATTTACAACAATATGAAATTTCAAAAATGTATGGCGTCATTCGTGAAATATTTTATGTTATTCAAATGAACATTTATGAGTAATAATTAATAAAATTGCATACATACCACCAAGTATGTGTGTGCGTGTGTAAGTCCATCGCCGCAGGAAAAATCTAAATTGTTGAATAAACTTTTTGAATTAAACTAAATTTTTATCTAGTGCCAAAGATACTGTGCAAGTGATATTTGCGTGAAAAACTTTTTGCTTGTAAATGATAATGGAAATTTGTTGCAAAGTTATGTTGAAAAATATATTTTCCTTAAGGAATGTTTTTGGTTAAAAAATTCTTTTTTTCAAAATTTTTAATTTCCTCCAAGAAGTTTGTTTCTCAAAAATGTTGGGTTCCAAAATTTTTGTTTCCCAAAAATTTTTTTTCCCTGAATTATTTTTCAAACCGATTTTTTTCTAAAATTTTGTTTCCCAAAATTTTTTTCCAACAATTTTTTCCCAATAAGTTTTGTTTTTGAAAAATTTTGTTTTCCAATTTTTTTTGTCCAAAATTGCTTTTTTTCAAGAATTTTTTTCCAAAATTTTTTTTCGAAATGATTTTTCAAAATTTTTATTTTTTATTTTACATATTAAAATTTTTTTCTAAAAATTTTTTTTCTAAAATTTTGTTTCCCAAAATTTTGTTCTCCAAAATTTTTTCCTACAATTTTTTTTCAAAAAGTTTGGTTTTTCAAAAATTTTGTTCTCCAAAATTTTTTTTTCCAAAATGGTTTTCCAAAGATTTTTTTCCCAAATTTGTAGTTTTAAATGATTTTTCCACATTTTTTCCCGAATTAGTATTTTTAAATGATTTTTCCAATTTTTTTCTTTATTTACATATTAAAATTTGTTTATCAAAGATTTTTTTTCTAAATTTTTTTTCCAAGAATTTTTTTTTAAGTTTTTTTTCAAAAATTTTGTTTTCCTAATTTTTTTTTTCCAAAATTTTTTTTTTTCCAGAATTTTTTTGCCCAATTTTTTTTCGAAATGATTTTTCCAAATTTTTATTTTTTATTTTACATATTACAATTTTTTTTCTAAAAGTTTTTTTTTTCTATAGTTTTGTTTAGCAAAGTTTTTTTCCAACAATATTATCTCCAAAATTGTTTGCTTTTCCAAAATTATTTTTCGAAACATTGTTTTCCCAAATTTGTGCTTTTAAATGATTTTTGCACTTTTTTTCTAATTTTTTGGACTCTGCTGGATAGTTAAAAAGAGAAGTTAGATTTTAAAATAATTTGCAGAATAATTTCCATACAAAAATTGACCTTTAATGAAAAATCGTATATTCAAAACTATATCAGGCAGCTATGTTTAACTGTCAAAGCTTGGTTGAAATTTTATTGATAATTTTTATTTACCTACATAACCCCTAAGCAAAAGCAGAAAATAATTTAGTTTGAATTATTTATAAAAAACATAATTCATCCCATAATAAATTCCGCATTTATTCGAGTTTCAAATTTATTTTTGCTCCTTTATATATTATATTTACTTTTATTAAACATGAGGCAGTATCTTTCTGTCGTCTTTTACAATACATCAACTGGTTGGGAGTTAAAAAATTCAAAACCAAATATTTTTATGTCAAGCAAACTGAAAACTAACTACGAAGTAAATAATAAATAAAATAAAATAATAAAAAAATATTTAGTAATAATTATAAAAAGAAGTAGACGTACAAGATAAAAAAAACTGAGTTTCTTAAAAAATCTTTAAAATCAAAAATCTCGAAAGCGGTTCAGTATTTGAGATCAAGTTATATAACGAGATTAATCAGAAAGTACCTTATTAATAATATTCTTAAGTATGTATCTAGAACGACCTTCTCGGTAGCCCTTTATAGACACCAGCACAATAAGAATTAGCCGCTTTGGTTTTACATAAGAAAAGAGTTGCAAGAAAAAGAAGATCATAAAAAACAGGTACTAGTAAAATAAAGATTTATTAGACGTTTTAATTTTCTACTAGGAACGACTATTTTAATAGAAATTACGATTTTTATTGTTCTATAAATTAAAAAAAAATCTTTCCAAGGAGTTATGAGACTTTTGATGCTATTTCTGATAGTTTTGGAAGAAACATTTAAGGAAAACTTGAATAACTCAGCCTAATCTTAAGGAAGTTAGACTTCTAAGCTATTATTAGAAAGTTATTTACTCATTCTTTGAATTTCTTGAAAAATTATCCGATTCCCTATCTTATTTTTTTTAATATCAGCACACCTCCGTCCCGCAGATTTCATTTATAAAATTAAAAAAAAATTTAAGTCGAGCTTTTGAGCTTAAATACTTTTATCAAATAAAGTGAATTTTGGATGAAATATTTTTAAAAACTAGTTTCATTTATAAAAACGAACTTTTTGTAGGTATTTCCAAATCGGTAGTGGAGGTGTTATCTGAGCAACACAGAACATACCCAATTAGTGCAACACATGTCGGTTTGATGCACCACTTGTAGAAACGCTGCTTTTTATTAGTCACAACATCTTGATTTGACTATGAATCTGTTTTGTCATCTATTTTATTTTCTACAATTTCTTTCAAGTTATCCATGGAGAAGCCTCCCAGTATTCAAGGTCGTAGAGCACCCAGACTTGGCCACTCACAGAGATAGTGAAGGACTAAGTCCTAAGATTATTCTTGATTGCGACTTTTGCTTCTATCGTTCTGCAGCTAACTCACCTTCCTGGCATGGCCTCGCAAAGGCCAGTGGCCGATTATTGTTGACGTAATTCTGTGTGCTCGTGGTTTTTTTAACAACTCGTCGGTTGTAGATTCATTGAAATTAGGCCACCTTTTGTATAGTTATTTTGCAGGTATCAGATGGACTATATCTGTCAACGGCCTGCTTCTGAAATAACGTGAAGATCTCTCTTTGGCGCACGCCTTGGTATCAGCTTATTTCTACTGCTTCGGATCCGTTATAGGATGTCCCCTGCCTTGCCAGTTCATCGGCTTTCTCATTTTCTTCTATGTTCCTATGGCCAGGTACCCAGATGACGTTTTGACTTCACTACAAGCAACCCATTACGCAGTCAATGAATTTCCCTGCAGGGTATATTTTAGTCTAACCACATTTATTAATATCGATTCGCGTTCATGTGGTATTCCGTTTGAATTACTATTTATGTTGTTGTGTGTGTGTGTGTGCGCATATGATTTCCGGGTATAGGCGTTTGGTATGCACATTAATGCCAAAATATGCATATTCCCCCACTAATTAGACTAATTTGATAGCTGTGCATGAGAATGGCAGTTGCTGTAGCAACTGGTTGGGTGAAACAGTTGCCATTTGCCATTTACCATTTCCCATTTAACGGTGTATTCGCACTACTACATTGGCACAGGTTTGTATACATTTAATGTTATTATGTTATAAGGTTGTTTGAGGCTCAAACATGTGTGCATATGCAAATTTACAATTCTGCTACATGAAATGGTTATTCAGGGAAGCAGCTCGTGGCTGATACTCGAAAGCTCGATTTCTGCATTTGGCAGCACTTTGCTGTTTTTTTGGGCAAAATGTACATTTAAAAGCGACTGTTCATAAAATTCGTAGTATTCACATTTGATAATAATGAAACAAATTGTGATCAGAAGAGTTACCGATTTGAATTAAATGGTTTGAAATTTTAGAAGAGCTCATTTAATCAGTGTACTTCAAGAGAGATTTTGAGGCTCCTTTCGCCTTGTTTGCCTTGTCTTACAATTGCTTAGGTCAGCCAGTACCGAAGCTTCGCTGTTGGTGTGTTATTGAAGCCTATCCATGTGTGACTCAGCTTACTTTTGTATTCTGGTGGCGACTGATTTGATGCCAAGATCGCGTTCAAGGACGGTATGACGAATATACCAAGAAGCATGCGCCATAAGCGCATGTTAATACTCAATTCTGAAATCTTTGAATCTGCATTACATTGCTCAAGCTTAAGCAACACCCAAGTTGTATTCCATATGTCCTTATAGGTTCCAGAATTTGCTTGTACAGCAGGAATTTGTTGAATATTGATAACTTTGACCTTTTCCTCATCTATACTAATATTATAAAGAGGAAAACTTTGTTTGTTTGTTTGTTTGTTTGTTTGTTTGTTTGTAACGAATAGGCTCAAAAACTACTGGACCGATTTTAAAAATTCTTTCACCATTCGAAAACTACATTATCTACGAGTAACATGGATTACATTTTATTTTGGAAAAAGATAGGGTTCCGTAAGATATTTGGATTTTTCGGACACAAACTGAAAAAAATCTTATATATAAAATAAAGTCAACTTTTTGTGTGTGTTCGCTAACCGGCCGTGTCTGCACCGAATTAAACCAAACTTACACACATTGTTAAGAAGGTATTGAAGATGGTTTCCGTATAGTTTGGATACCTATTGGTGGATAGGGCTCGAGATATAGGTCAAAACGTGGACCCGGGTAACCTTCGGATGTGTATGTACAATATGGGTATCAAATTGAAGCTGTTGGTGAATGCTTTAGTACAGAGTATTTTTCATGCCGCTCCGTGACTGGGGTCTCGAGATATAGGTCAAAACGTGGACCCGGGTAACCTTTGGTTGTGTATGTAAAATATGGGTATCAAATGAAAGCTGTTGGTGAATGCTTTAGTACAGAGTATTTTTCATGCCGCTCCGTGACTGGGGTCTCGAGATATAGGTCAAAACGTGGACCCGGGTAACCTTTGGTTGTGTATGTACAATATGGATATCAAATGAAAGCTGTTGATAAGTGCTTTAATACGGGGTAATTTTCATACCTATTGATGACTAGGGTCTCGAAATATATGCCAAAACGTGGACCCGCCGTGTCTTTGCACCGAATTAAACCAAACTTACACACATTGTTAAGTAAGTATTGAAAATGGGTTTCGTAAAGTTTGGTTGTAATTCGGAGCACTGGCAACGGGTACAGCGTTCTTTTGAACCAGCCATAATGTCGCTTACTTTTTTAACGCTTGGGGCGGAACTGAACTGTCAAATTGACAGTGTGAGTTACAATGTATCAATATTTCTTTCTGATTTGGATGCCATAAGGAAAAAACGTAAGTGCAACATGTAAAAATTGTTTGTGAATTTTTTTGGAGTGGATTTTGGAACAGTGAATAATTTCTTACGAAATTTGAGAATTTAATGTGAAATCCGAATGAAATTATGTGTTCGTGGAAAAAACAATTTTTTTCGTTTGTTTTTTTTAAATATAAATGGATAATAGTTAAAAAAGCTCCAATGCTTAATAAAACATATAAATTGAAACGAAAAATTCATGGATGATCAGGAAAAAAGACGATTGTTTATTCATATGCGTTGATTTGAAATTTAAAAGCAATCTTCTTTTTTCCTGATTTTCAATTTATATTTTATATTTACTCAAAAACAAATAGAAAAACAAAAAATATTGTTTATGCCAAAGCGCTTGAATAAAGAATAAAGAAATAAATAATATGAAAACCATATATTTTCTGTTCTAAACCATATCTATTCTATTTTAGTGTGCCCAGCGAAGGGGGCCGGGTTTGCTAGTGAGCTAATATAGAGTCATATCTAAGTATTTCGCCATGTTCTGATACGGTATTTGGAAGTCATTTAGATGCAATGCAAGATATCTTATTTGATTATGAGAGAAATTTATATGAACTGATTTTGAGTCGTTGAGCTTAATTTGGCTCATCGGCAACCGCTGAAGTAACGTAGTTTTGATTGACTGGTAAATAACATGTAAGAAGTATATATACAATGGGTGCCAACACCCTTCGCTGAGAAACTGCAGCTTCTATTTCTTTCATCTTATCTATCCGACAGCTAAGACTTTAATATGTGGTAATATTGTACGGGCAGCAGTACCTTTTGCGTGCTGCCCGCGGTATCTAAGGTTGTGGTACAGGTTATCCTGGATCGTCTAAGGGATCCCTCTATGCCACATCCGACTGCATCCAAGCTAGTTTTCGGGCAAGATCCTCTTGTACTCGCCATGTAAATGCTGTTAGAATGATCATCGAACAGTGCGAAGAGTTCAAAGCTGACTTTAATTTAATGTTCATTGATTTTGAAAAAGTTTTTGACAGCGTGCACCGAAATTGCCTATGGGTTGCCTAGCGCTGTCGAAGCGTTCCCAAAAAACTCATTTCAATAATTAAAACAACTTAAGATGCGGCTAGATGCCATGTGCTGCACAAGGGTAAGGTATAGGAGCCATTCAGAGATATATTTTATCGCCCGTGTTATTCCTTTTAGCATTAAAATGTGTCCTCAATGCAGATTTAAGCCCTTTTCACACCAGCGACCTTAAATTGACGATAACTAGCACGCTACAACACATCGATTATGCTGACGACATATGTATACCTTAGGTCGGGTCGATTTAAAAATCGCTCATTGCTCTGTGAAAATCGTATTCTAGGGATCAAAATAAGAAACTTTGCCGAAGGAACCATACCTCTAAAACGAGTTCTGATGTCCTCCAATTTGGGTCGAACGAAAAATCCCAGTTTGACCCATTTAGAGCTCTCCAATCGAGTCCAAATGTATGACCGACCCCCACTAACTTTGGACGGCCGATCCACCCATACAATCATTTCAAAATATCACCATTTTTGGCCTTTACATGAGAAAAGAAACTAAAAAGTTCGACCCAAATTGGGGGACATCAGAATTCGTTTTAGAGGTATGGTTCCTTCGGCAAAGTTTCTTATTTTGATCCCTGGAATATGATTTTCATAGAGCAATGGGCGATTTTTTTGCCTCCCCACAAATCAACCCAGCCTAGTATACCTCCTGGCACATCGCCCAAACGTACTTGAGGAAACTCGGCCGAAATCGCGTAAGAGGTTATCGCGTTAGTTAAGAAGAAGAAGGTGTGACAGATGTGTCTCACGAATTGAAAAAGCTAGAGGAGCACCCTGTATGGCGAAAGAACAACCTGAGTTCAAGTTTAAAAGCTCTCCAAGTCGAATGTGCTGTCGGTACTCTTATGTAGTACCTTTCCCTGGAAAATCCCCAACTCTGTAGCCAGTCGCTTACAAGTCTTTGTTTACCGCTGTTTAAGGATTATATTCCGAATATTCTGACCAAAAATGATGCCAAACAAGGAATTTCTCGAAAAAGCAATCTTGGAGCTGCTAGATATTTGTATTAGAAGACAGAAATGGAAGGGGATGGGTCACCCTTTACACAAAGAAGACGGTAAGATAGCGGAGAAGGCAATGGAATGAAACCCACTTACAGCGAGAAGAAGAGCGCCTCGAAGTCCAAGGCAAACCTGGAAAAGAACTGAAAAGAAGATGGCGAGACGGTTGAACTCGAATTGAGCTAGAAGCAGGTGAACGCGTTATCCAGTATCGGACGAGATGGCACGCAGGTGTTGTTGGTGCCCTATGCCGCGCTTGGTATTCACGGAAACAATTATGATAAGCAGTGCTTTATTTAATTTAGTAGACATACTTTATCAAAAACTTTTGAAACGTAGAGAAAGGTCGCAGATCATCCCCTTCTTTTCTTCGAGTGCAATTTCTATAATGCGGGTTAATTGGTCTTTTGTTGAGGGGTTTCGCTCATAATCCGGTGTTTTTTTCGATGATATGGCTGAGGCGATTTATTAGAAGCTTTTCTATGAAATTGACTTACTTGAAAATTACTTACTTTCTTTCTTACTAAGTAAAAAGTATATTTTGAGTGAAGAAAATCATTGCTTGTCTGTCAGTCTATTTGCATAGTACGTGCGTATTTTACCCATAATTTCTTTTTCTCTTTCCATAATTACTTTTGTACGATTTTTGCATACAAAAAATTATTCGCGGATTGTAACGGAACTATTTATATTTTCTTTATACATTGTGCACTCAACAAGAGATTTTAATCGCGGATAGAAACACGTGTTGTTAAAAAATAAATTGGAATCTGCGAACGCGTATAGGAGGCATATTTTGTATATTTTTTATAAAAGTGGTAAAAATGCAACAACTGCTGCTGCAGAAATAAACACTGTTCACGGAGAGGATACCGTGAGTGTAAGGATTGCGCAAAAGTGGTTTCAAAATTCCGAAGTGGTAACTGCAACGTGGGGATGCCCCGCGCGCTGGTCGTCCTGAAGTCCTTAACTCCGACGCCTTGCTCGAACTCATGGAAGCTGAGCCAAATTTGACAGCCGATATGATAGCTTAGAGGTTAAATTCATCGCATGGAACAGTTCACAGGCACCTGGTTCAGTTGAGAACGGTTTCAAAACTGGGGAAATGGGTTCCGCATAGACTTTCCGTAGAAAAAACTTTTTCTTACTTACGTGAATGGTAGTCTCGCATCAACCCATTCGGCTACAGCGGCCGCTGTCTAGTTTATAAGTGCTGAATATGATTATCGCACGATGCCGTTTGTAAATGTTATAAATTTTCTGATAGGGTGATTAATTTTGCGCCACCTTGTATATACTTTGTCTTAGGATATACTTCTATGCTTGCATTTTAACTATGCAGTGGGTGTCAAAACGATAACAGTTTATCATTTGGTCAGTTCCGTTTATTTTCGTTTTGTTCTTTGAATGTTCATTGATAATTTTTTTATTTGGTAATTTTTCGCTCTGATGGTTTATTTTCACATAAAAAATTAAAATGTGGTGTCTTCTTATATGGAGAAAATACGCGATGCCACGAAGTAAGTGAATTAAAAAATCAGCAAGAATTTTGAGTTACTTCAAACTTTATTGTAATAAAATTCAATAGACTCTAAATGGCATACGAAAAATTCTGAATGAAAGGTGAAAAAATTCGATGAATATTCGAAGAATGTTAGAAAATTTCCTATAATATTATATAGGATGGGCCATGTAAAATTTGCTTTTTGAATCAGCTAAAAAAACTAATCAATATTTTTTCAAACTTCTTTTATTTTGAAGATTGAACATTGTCATTTATGAATGGAAAATAATATCTTTAAATGACTGGCTTTACAGTAGGCCATTCGGTCAACCCAATTTTTAAGCACATTTTCGATTGTTTGGGCTTCAATTTCATGAATGACAACTTCGGTTTCGTGTTTTAAGGCATCAATCGTCTCTGGATGGGTAGCATAGCATTTGTCCTCAACGGCTCCCCACAAAAAATAGTCCAACGGGGTTAAATCACAGCTCCGAGGCGGCCATTGATATCGGAATTTCGGCAGATTATTCGGTTTCCAAAAACGGTAGCCAAAAGTTCGAGTGTAACTTTGGCAGTGTGACAAGTTGCACCTTCCTGTTGAAACCAAATGTCGTCCATGTCATCCTCTTAAATTTTTGGAAACAAAATCTCGTTGAGCATGTCACGGTAACGCTCGCCATTTACTGTAACCGTGGCTCCTCGCTCATTTTCGAAAAAAATGGCCGCCAGACCAAAAACCGCACCAAACAGTGACTCGTTGTTGATGCATTTGCTTCGCTACAGTAACGTGTGGATTTTCTGAGCCCCAAATCCGACAATTTTGCTTAATGACGTAGCCACCGATGTGAAAATCAGAAAAAAAGAAGAAGACTCACCACTTTGGAAATAGGTTTTCAATATTTCCCAATTTCGTTCAAGCGTATAGCGTCCCATTTCGCAAATGTCAAACTTTTAAGTAAATTATGAACACATTTGACATGTCATTTGTGTTACCATTCTCAAAAAAATAGGTGGTTCAAAAAGCAAACGCTATATGGCCCACCCTGTATTTGAAACTTGGGTTTACTAAATTTTTGCTTTAATGAACTGGAGAATAAAACCCAATGAAACAAAATTTCTTCAAGTTATCTTCAAGTACTCGCTCGCCTTAAGGGGGGAAGCTGGTCTAGAGCGCAAAAAATGGGCATATTTTATGAATTTATTTTGACTCAACAAAGGAATCAATCGAAAATCTGTGAAATAGGTTTAATAATATAGCTTTCATGGTACAAATACAAAATTTTTCGTCTGAATTAATTTCAAAATGGCCGCTGTCCAGCAGTTCTCCTAAGGCGCCTTTTTTTCTAGTGGGTCCATTGCCGAAGACGTAAACTCCTTAATTTTTGTCCTGGATCAAAAAATAACATTTTTTTAGTTTCTGTATAACAACAGAAAGAGACGTACGTAGGATTTTTTCGATATTTTGTTTTTTCGCGAAATGGTGCACGTTTGAACAAAAAGTTACAATTTTCACTATAAAGAACGACATAAAATTGTTGATTAAAAAAAAAACTATGTAATATAAATAAAAAATCCTACGTACGTCTCCGGAGAAAGGTATTTCGAATGTATTGTCAAAATTTCGTAAGAATCGGTAAAGATTTGTTCGAGTTATGTCTTCGGCCAGTTTAAAAAAAGTGATTTCGAGAAAAACGCGTTTAAAGTTGTAAGTAGCGTTCGGGGCATACCTGCGAGGCACTGTCGTCGAATGAAAAATTCGGGCATTTAAACATTTTTGCTGGCATCCCCCATTTGGTATATTATTTCTAAGACCCTAAAGCACCTTTTAAGACAAAAAAAAATTTTTCGATTTTTTCAAAATTCTAGACCAGCTTCCCCCCTTAACGAAACTAGTAATCTGACAAAATATCTCCGAATGCATCTTGACTGCAAGCTTGCATGTTAAACCTATATTTTTCCTAGACGCAAGGTACTAAGAATCATGCTCCAAAGTCTTTATTGGCTGTAAAATCACAGTTTCCGTGTTACCCTAAAAAATAAACTCCTAAAAAAATCATAAACCCAGTGTGGACATAAGGCATATAACTCTGGGGCACTGCAGCTAATTCAAACATCGAAATATTCTAAAGATAGCAATCGAAAACTCTCAGAGTGAGCTCAAATGCCCAAATACATCATGATCTTAACTTTCACACAGTAGCTGAAGAAATAAAAAAGCTTGCCACGTCACACAATGTAAGATTTCAGTCCCACTCAAACCTCTTAATTGCTGAAGCTTCCATCAACCCCAGAAATTCTGATTAAAAATTTGAGATTTTGATGAAAATTCGCTGAAGTTTTAAACATTTTGTACAATGTTCGAAACTTTGCTTTGTATGCTTTGCTGTAGTAAGAAGTATATTTTTATAAAAAAAAAAAAACAATTGAAATCCATGAGTAAATAAAAAGTCAAATTTGTCAATATGCCAAGTACACTTTCCTTGGACGCTGAATGTCAGGTACTAATAAATGAAAATGAAAAGAAATATTTCTATAATAAATTCAATTTGTCATACAATGCTTATTTTTATTAATCTACAATTTTTGCCTTTTTTTTCCTTGCATAGCTTTTTCCATTACCTGCGCTCGCCCTTTGCCTACTGAAGCGCACAACTTTCGCGAAGTGAGGCAACTGCGCTGATGACAGTGATTCCGATGGCACAAGATTGCACTTATTGGTACATACCAAGGTGAAAGTATGTGTGTCTGGCAGTGAATTCAAGTGCACACGTATTTTTTTAAGTTAGTCGAAGTGTATGTAGCAGCGCGCAGAATTTGCATGCTAATTGCCTGCTTTCGGAAAAGCTTGCCGCATTGCTGGCAACGTGCAACTAGCAGCGGTGACCTGTCTTCATCTGCAGCTGAGTTGCATTTTAAGTACTCGTATATGAGGCAAAAGAAATGGGGCGAAAACCCAAATTGCATTTAAAATATCCCCGCTCCATTCAGAACAGACTGAAACGCTTAAGTCGGCCAGGGCATTTAGTACGCAAAGGTTTTACAGTTTTCCACCGTTTTTGCTTATTTTGTTTAATTTTTGTTTGGATATTTATTTGTTTATTTTTTTGCTGTTTGGTGGTTGCTTTTGTTTGTGCTGCATTTCTGCTGGTTGTACAGCTTTTCTTTAGCCGCTTGCTGGCGCTGCGCACTTTAACCCAATTTGTTGGCAGCGTTTTCAGTTTTTACTCGTATTCATTTAATTCTTTTCAGGTTTTGCTTTTTTCACATTTTTTTCGTTCTTATTTTGTATTTTGTTTTTGGCAGAAATTGTTGACTGTACCCTGCTTTAAACAATAACGGGGAACTGCGTGCATGTTGCCATACTTATTTAGTTTGTTTTTGTTGTTTTTTTTTGTTCGTTCTTCTTTTTTGTTTGCCCAACTCTTGAAGTTATTCGGCCATCATTTCCCAGGTCGTGTCTGTGTTGGTGTGTTTGTGTTGCTGTTGCGGTTGCAGCAATCGTTGAATCCGTATTTTCAGGCGGAATATTCTTTGTGGTGGATTGCGCGCAACACCAGTTTGCGTTTTTCCATGTTTGCTGTGCTTCGTATATTTCGTGTTTTTTGTTTTTATTTCTCGGAGAAAAACTACGCTGGCACACGAAATTCTTGTGTGAGTGCGCTTTTCGCCTTTGAGTGGATTTTTGCAGCTTCGGATTTCGCAAACAATTTTTTGTGCAATGCTGAGTGCTGTTGTCTGTGTTGTTGGTTGTTGTCTTACAACAGTTTTACAGGTCAACTGCGTGGAAAGGAAAATTCGGTGAATACTTTCATTTAATTTTACTTCACTTTTCGGTAGTCTTATTTTTGTGCAGCTGCACACTTAGCCAGATAAGCTTTGCCACAACACTTAAACTTTTGATTTGCAAAGCTTAAAAAGTGCTAAGAAACAAATTACAAAAAAGGAGTAAACAAAAAAATGGCTTAAAATTGCTTTGCATAAACCGAAGCAGTGGCCATATGATGATAAAAAATAAAATAAACATTACGTGCTTTAATTCTTTTTTTCAAGCGACTAATTGCCACACCCACACCCCACCAACCACAATTACTGTGTATTTACTTTTTATTTAAAATTAATTTTGCTTATTATTTACATAAGCACTTAAGCAACCAAGCAATGGAACCACAGCAATCGCGCTTGTTACATTACATTAATTAAAAAATGAAAACGCGACAATTAAGAAGGCAAATTGTAAATATGAAAAATACATAAAATCAGCAACAATCAACGGTTACCAAATAACAGAAAAATTGCAAGTGTTGTGTTGGTTTGAATTTCATTGCTATTTTTAATTTTATTATTTTTCACAGCGCAATTTCTCCGCTTGTGGCTGGTGGTAAAAATACAATTAGTATTAATTTTTAAATTACATGCAGAATGTGCATAAATGATGCGGTTGACTACTTTTGCTCACCGCCACCACCACCAGCAAGTACTTCAAGCGAATATGCAGATAAATAATTTAACACTTACATGCACTTACGGTACATAAATTCACTATGCCATCTGCTATAAATATGTAAGTACCTGGATATATTATGCAGTCACACATTTGCATGTATTGCACACTTTTTTATCACCACGAGTGTTTCATTGTAAGCTAAATTTTGCGTACACTAATTTTGTTGTTGTCAGCTGGGTGCCAGACAACATATTCTCCTTAGTTCTCAGCTAACTAAGCAACTACTTGCTTAGCACTTTTAGGCGGTGGCGTATACGTAACATTAAATGCGCAGTGGCGTTTGGTAATGACTGCAGCTAGAAACTAAGTGAAGCCCAAGTACGGCTGGAGAAACGACTTTTGGGCTGACTCAACTGAGTATTAAGCTAGTAATTTTCGAGCTTCTGCCAGCCTGTTTTTAACAGCACTTTTTTTCTTGTTGGGTGGCATTTTGCTATACATTTTTTTCATATTTGATTTAACACGAATTTTTTAGCTAATCAGTGCTTAAAGGGGATTTGATGGCGCTAGTTTGAGTTCAAGGTGTCTAAAGTCTTTTCAAAAGCCTAGCATCTGACTTAGAGTGAGCTTGAAATTGGCAGCCCGAATTTTCGACTTCCTCACACAGCGTAATTGAATACTTCGGTATTATTCTTCTACAGCCCTCCGAAGATGATACCTTATTAATATTTTCCTCAGTTTTGACTGTGACATTTTTGATTTTTTACTGTGCATTATTAGTGTATTAAAGTATTGCTCATTGTCTAATAAAAACCTTATAAATTAAATTTTAAAATTAGGTATACCTATATTAAAATTAGAAAAACTTCACGTACTTTTCATCAATATTCTATAAAACTTTCATTAGAATTTCAAGAAAGCGGTACGTAGTTTTAAAAAATGTTAAACTAATAGGACTATGAATAAGTTCGTGCGGTTTTACAACAGATGGCGTAACTTGATTATTATTCCATCGATCCACATTTCCAAACATTCATTGGAGAGCTACTGTCGTAAGGCACAAACGTCAGTATAAGTTTTTTATTTGAAGCGTAAACAACAATATTTTTACCACACTTGAAAATGTCGAATTTCGTGCCAAATAATGTGTTTTTGCGGGGAATTCTTCTTCATTATTTTAATATGAAGAAAAAAGCAGCCGAAAGTCATCGTATCTTGGTGGAAGTTTATGGTGAGCATGCTCTAGCTGAGCGAACGTGCCAGAAGTGGTTTGCACGCTTTAAAAGTGGTGATTTTGGCTTGGAAGACGAAGAACGCGAGGGTGCGCCGCCAAAGTTCATGGATACCGAATTGGAGGAATTGCTCGATCAAGATCCGGCTCAAACGCAAGAAGAGGTTGCAAAAACTTTGGGAGTTGATCAATCAACCATTTCCAAACGTTTAAAAGCCATGGGAATGATCCGAAAGGTAGGCCATTGGGTGCCGTATGAATTGAAGCCAAGAGACGTTGAACGCCGTTTTATGGCATGCGAACAACTGCTTCAACGGCACAAAAGAAAGGGTTTTTTGCATCGAATTGTGACTGGCGATGAAAAGTGGGTCCATTACGACAATCCAAAACGTCGGGCAACGTATGGATACCCTGGCCATGCTTCAACATCGACGTCGGCGCAGAATATTCATGGCCTGAAGGTTATGCTGTGTATCTGGTGGGACCAGCTGGGTGTTGTGTATTATGAGCTACTGAAACCGAATGAAACGATTACAGGGGATGTCTACCGACGACAATTGATGCGTTTGAGCCGAGCACTGCGAGAAAAACGGCCGCAATACGCCGATAGACACGACAAAGTTATTTTGCAACATGACAATGCTCGGCCACATGTTGCACAAGTGGTCAAAACATACTTAGAAACGCTCAAATGGGATGTCCTACCCCACCCGCCGTATAGTCCAGACCTTGCGCCATCCGATTACTATCTCTTCCGATCGATGCAACATGGCCTGGCTGACCAGCACTTCCGTAATTACGATGAAGTCAAAAAATGGATCGATTCGGGGATTGCGGCAAAACCGACCGAATTTTTCACAAAGGGAATCCGTGAATTGCCAGAAAGATGGGAAAAAGTAGTAGTAAGCGATGGACAATACTTTGAATATTAAATTTGTAACCATTTTACGTCAATAAAGTTTCAAATTTCGAAAAAACCGCACGAACTTATTCATAGTCCTATTATAGTATAATAGAGAACCAAGTACTTGGAGCTAAACACAGACAGGAAAGTCCTGGAGAATTAAACGTAAAGTTGCTCATTGCCTTTATACTGCGGTGGTCGTCAGACCCATTCTTCTATATGGAAATGTTGTCTGATGGTGTGCTATGCAGAAAAAAACCTATTCTAATTTATTGAGTGAGATGCAGAGATCAGTGGAATTAGCAGTATGTGGCGTCATGAAAACCACGCCATCCATGGCTTTGGATATCATGCTACATCTGCCACCTCTAGATCTCTGCTGCAAATACTCAGTGGCCTGCTCTGCTTTAAGGCTCAGAGCGAGCTCACAATGGAAGACTCTCACACATGGACATTCAACCACCTTAGACTCCTATACGGATATACCCAGTGACTGTGATTGTCACCCTTTCATGCTCTGTTTCGAATGGTATTTTTTAATGAAAATCCCTTCTAGACTGGAATGGCTTGAGGAAAATCCATCACCCCACACACACCCGTTAAGATCTCCACGGACGGATCTAAAATGGTTACCAATGTAAGATCAGGGTTATATTGGGAAGAGCTTTTTATCCGGGAAGCCTTTAATTTTCCAGTGAATCCTTTAGGGTTTTTTTCTAGCGGAAATAAATGCTGTTCACGAAGCCTTAAGATGGTTAAAGATAAACAGAATATCATCAAAATATATCTGTATTCTATTAGACAGCCAAACTGGATGTATTCCAAATAACTTCAAGGAGTGTCTTACATTGTCGCCAATCTCTTGGTCAAAACAATATCGTATTATCTTATGCTGGATTCCTGGCCACAGATATAGGTATACCAAGGAACTGTATGGCTGACCAACTTGCAGGAGAAGGCACCTGAATAATAATTTAAAAGTACTTTAAATAATAAATAATTTTTGATGGTACCTCTCGCAACCTGTAAGCTTCTTGTTACGTAATTCTGTTAACCAGAAATGGAAATTGCTAGGCAAACCCGACCAAGGCTAAATCTACGTCACTTCAAGAATATAATAAAATTGAGTAGACCTCAAATTAGGACCGTAGTAGGGCCCTCACAATACATTGTCTCATAGAAAATCAAGCAAGAAGATTAGGCGTTTACATGAATGATTTCTGTCGGAGCTGTAGGAATAAAGAGGAGTTGGAAACAATTCAACATCCTTTGTGCACATGCCCGGCCCTAGCCAGAAGCAGAAATCGATATTTGAGATCCTACTTCTTAAGAATATTTATAATTCATACACTTTAGGTGTCAACAGCCTCTTTCAGGACAAAACTCAGGATGGTTCAGTATGGAAGGGGAAATGTAGACCAGCCCCTACAGCTCACAGCGGTCTAATTCCGTGGTCTAAGTGGCACAGGGTGGCGCACGAATCGTGCTACAAACACAAAATGTAATAACTTTTTTTCTGTGTGAGTAATCGGCTTTTTTTTTTATTTTGCAGATCAGTATTTAGATTTACAAAAAATGGAGGCTAGGGATACCGAAAAGAGAAATTACAATTTCGTACTGCTGATGAAGTTCATTAGGTTTTCGGAGCAGTTAAGAAGAGGGTTCTGAGATAATTCTACCTCATTCTTTACACAACTAACGCTAAAAGAGCACAAAGTAATGCCTAGTCTCACAGCATGACTATCTCGCGGACAATGCCCGGTAAGAGCATCCACGAAATTTGAGAGCTGAGATTTTCTTAACTTGAAAAGTTACTTCGAATGCCTCCGCTCCACTTGTGGCCGCGATCTTACAAGTGTGTGTACTTGCCCAGCGTTCGCTCAGTTGACGCAAAACCCACCTCTCCATTAGCAAACCACAGGTAGTCAACAGAGTCTCGATCTCCTCGTTACGCGGGGTAACTACCTCACAGGTCCCTTGCTTAGCCCGCTCATCCGTCTCGCAGTTTCCTGCAATGGCGCTATGATCAGGTACCCAGATAAAAGACATCGCAGAATGCAATCTAAAGTGAAGTCAGGCATTCCCTGAGCAGTTTCGAGTGCACGGTCATTGAGCCCAGTGCCCTGATTGCAGCTAGGCTGTCGGCGTTGATGTTAACCTCCGTAACAATTACATTACACAAGTGAGCAGCCATTGAGCTGCCTCTGTTAGGAATGCACTGGTAATCTTGAGTCTTATGGGGAACTCCATACAGAATTTGTTTAATTAAGAATTTTAAGAAATAAAAAAATTAATAAAAATTTGAGGGGAGGCTTCGAAAAACACAAACATAATTTTATTTTTGAAAAGTTTTTGCCGAATTTAATTTAAATTTTTGAAGCCTATTTGATCATAAAAACTTTATACCATAATTTTTAACATTGATAAAATCTCTAAATGAGCCATTTTTGACATAAAATTAGTTAATGATAAAAATTAATACAATTTACTATCAAATTTTTATTTATAAACTTTTTCCAAAAAAATCTGTTAAAATTTTCATTGTTTCTATCATTAACTAATTTTTTGTCAAAATGGACTTACACCACTTTCAAAGAAAATGGCTTACTTTTTAGTTTTTGCTGACTTTGAAAGTGGTGTAAGTCCTTCTGAAGTCATTAAAAGTATACATTTTTGTTAATCACACTTAAAAAATGATTACGTTATAAATTTAAACCAATTTAATATTTAAAAAACATAAAATCATTGCTTTAACATATTCCAATATTTTTCAAACCATTCAAATGCAAACCCTTAAATATCGCCATGTAATATAAAATGAACTTCTACCACTTTTAAAGAAAATGGCTGAAATTATAAATTTTTTTCCAAAATATTTTCATTTTACTCCTTATTTTCTCACACCTACAATTACTAATTTTCAGTGGAATTAATGACAATATGCAAGGTAATTGACAATCATTGACTGATCTTCAGTTCCTGGGCAATGAAATACGAGTTCGCATAAACAAGTTCAACGAACGACCTGTCATTGGAACCACCGTTTTGCAATTGCGCTCGATACTGTATTGAATTGAACAATTTTCCTTTTTTTTTTTGGCTCCCTACTCCAAGTTTTCTTCTCGACTGTAAACCTACTGAAGAACTTGCCGAACCTTCTCTATTTTACCTTTAATTTGGAACGAGGTGACACAAAAGCACCTTAACCAAACACCAAACTGTCAAAGCAATTTTGTTGACGCATATATCGCCTTGAACACCGCATAGTATAATTTGCAGCGATATATACATTGTAAGATATGGCTCACTAAAGACATCCAGCGAACAACATTTACAACTTTTTACTCCGTCCAATAAAATATGTTGAATGTCAAAATCTATAAGTTTACGTTTGCCATAAAACTAGAAACCAAATATATGCACAAATACGAGCCACGATGTAAACAAGAAAAACAACGCGACCAATAAACAAATAAAATTTCTACACAGTTGACATAAAATACGAGCACTACGGACAATAGCAAAACTAAAATTGGCGACAAGATAGCAACGAAAATATATTTGTTGCTGCCATACATGGAGAACGACACGGGAAACTGCAAATAAGAGTTATGTACATACGAATGCGTCTGTGTGAGTGAGTGGATGTACAATACGCCACTGCACTGAAATGCTGATAGTAATAGACGGAGACATAAATGGGCGGCAATAAAAGCAACTGTCATGGGAATGGTAACGGTATTGATAGTTGTTGGTGAGGTGGCAGTGGTTGTGACAACTAATGCAGTTTTGGCCTGAATTTTGAGCTGCATGTTTATGGCAATAGCAGGAATTCATGTCTACTTACAGCTTAGCAACGAGATGCCTAATGTTGCTTTTAGTTGGTGTTAGCTTTGATGGGAATTTACTTGCTGTTACATATATATACACATATAGGTGTGTATGAGCAGGTTGAGTGATCAGGAATTCTATTTTACATGAAAACTAATAGTTCCAATGGATTGTGTTTAGACTTGTGCTGTATGAAGGCTTCTTAGGAGTAAATGCAAGTTCTTATGTTCAAAGCATTTATAAAATTTAAATCTCTTCAAAGTTGTTTGGTTTTATCAAAGGCACATTGAACAGGTCCCAGCAATAAAGCAGC
The DNA here is from genome assembly GCF_027943255.1 of Anastrepha obliqua. Classification (NCBI taxonomy): domain Eukaryota; kingdom Metazoa; phylum Arthropoda; class Insecta; order Diptera; family Tephritidae; genus Anastrepha; species Anastrepha obliqua. Next base: position 85,141,913 of record NC_072896.1, on the reverse strand, counting down.
TTAGTATACCCAGGAACCGAATCAGCTCCTTTCTAGGGAGCAATTGCAGGTCTTCCTCCTCTAGTATGTACGAGCACAGGATTCTGTGTCTCCTGTGGCCTAATGTCTCACAGTTAGTGATTAAGTGCTTCATAGACTCCCTGCATGATCTTTTACTAGAAAACCTTATTGTGTTAAGTGTTTATTACAGGCAAAGTGACCTGTAAGTGCTTCACAGAGTAATCTGAGCAGATTTTACACTTGTTGGCATTAAAGTTCAACAACTTTTTGGACTGATTAAGACCGCTTGGTTTTTGGTTTCTTGTTTTATTATTTTTGTTAAAGTCAAAAAATGGGGTTGGTCCAATAAATAGCCCTTCTGCCCCTTTTTTGGCATACAAGTCTTCCTTTTCGTTTCCTTCGAGTTCCTCATGTCCTGGTACCCAAATCATTCAGACCGGATTATGAGTGGCCAATTTGTTGAGTGTATTGTTACACTCTTTTAAGACGTTTGACTTGAATGTGAAGCTATTCAAGGCTTTGTGAACCGCTTGGCTCTCCGAAAATATTTTAATTTTTACTCTCTCGAACCCTCTTTTGAATATGATTTCCACTGTTTCCATTATGGGGAAGAGCTCCGCATATAAAATTGTTGTATCTATACTTAGTGTTAAGGAGTTGTATGCTCTAGGCCCCTCTATTCCTGCTCCTACTCCTTGGAGCGTTTTGGAATCATCTGTGTACCATTTTTTGTTAGTCATCATTTATCCATGTTGGGTTAGTGTTTCACTCTTCCCAGGACGGGAAGATAACCTTGTACCTCTTTACGAAATTGAGTACAGGTTTCGTGTGGTCAATCGCCTGGGTCATGCTTGCATAGTACATAGCTTCCTCTTTTAGTGGTAAATGTAGCGTTGGTAAATTTAAAAGCGCTTCCATGCCAGCAGTTGGGGTAGTTCTCATGGCCTCTTTTTTCTATTAATTTGATCTCTAAATTTTTAAATATACTTGAGATTACTCTAAACTGTCAATCTTCATTCATAAATTTTCCCATTTAGCGCACCAAAAGCACAAAATACAGGGTTGGCCATATTAAACTGACCCATTGAGTAACCCTATAACTTTTTACTGTAATTTGAAATTTAAGGTTTACGTCAACAAGCCAAAGACACTAGGCGCACTTAAGGCCAATATCCGACGGGAAATAGCCGCCATATCGGCCGAGACGCTGGCCAAAACTATGGAAAACGCCGAAAAACGGGCACATTACGCTATACGAGCTAAGGGCGACCACTTGCGCGATATCATATTCAAAAAGTGATGTAAACGAATCTCCTTGAACTAAATTAAATGTTTTTCACAATGAAACACAAAAAAATGTTTCTTTTTCCATATTTTTTTAATAATCACATGGGTCAGTTTAATATGGCCAACCCTGTACATATCCAAATACGTGCTAAGGGCGACCACTTGCGCGATATCATATTCAAAAAGTGATGTAAACGAATCTCCTTGAACTAAATTAAATGTTTTTCACAATGAAACACAAAAAAATGTTTCTTTTTCCATATTTTTTTAATAATCACATGGGTCAGTTTAATATGGCCAACCCTGTATATCACTCTTGTTGTTTTTGCTGTACTACTATTACACTATGTCTTTGGTCTTTCTCTGAAATATTTTTAAAAATTACTATGGTATGAAAAGATACTTAAATACAAAATTAGTGTGCCTTAGCATGAATAAACTCTTACTAATTTGAGCTCAGTGAACGAGCTGTTATTTTTCATAACATTCAACCGAAATAGTCAATAACTTATTCATGGAATCTACATATTTTCCCATAACTTAGTTAGATTGCCCTCGCAAGCTCTTATTAGATGCTTTTCTACCACCTAGAGTTACTTTCCCTTCCTGCCACAATTTCTATGAATAATTTAAGTCGCACAACTGTTGACACCAGTTAAAAACATTAATAGTTGTCATAGATTTTTCTCAACTTCGATGAGCGTTTTTGGTCATCGCCTTATTGAAAGATCCATCGAGGTGGCAAACTCCATTCAGGATTCATAATGCTACTTAAATAATTCTATATTGTACAAAGTGCATCGAATTATCAATCCAATATATTTAAAACATCTCTTCTACTGCAGGAAATTTGGGGTTAAAATTATGCTGCGCTTTGAAGCGTTACACATTAATCACTTATTTAATTATTATTATTATTTTCTAATTTAAATTAATTTTGTAAGTACATTGGAGGATGCTTCCATATGTAGAAGTTCAAGCAAGTGGCGAAAGTTACTGATCGCCATTCACTTGGGAGTGGCCAGCACGATTCTTCTACATATAGTTCAAGCAGCTCACAATTTCTGGAATTTGCCCAAATATTCTCTGGGTAGCTTCCGAGTACCCGGATTTGATAATGGGTAAGGTGCCTCTGCCTGGGTGGTTGATGCCCTCATGAGAGTAAAGGCTGACATCTCTGCCATTAAAGAGATGCGTTGGACGGGGCAAGGCAAGAAGAGCATTAGGCCTTGCGACATCTACTACAGCTGTCATGTAAAGCAGCGCAAATTCGGTGCTGGAGTTGTTATGGGAGAGAGACTTCGTTGCCAAAGTACTGTCGTTCACTCCGCGTCAAAGCGCGATTCTTCGACATCTCGCTCCTTTGCGTGATTCGGTTCGGTTTAATTAAAATTTAAGTTTTCGGGTCAAATAAACTTTTAAAAAAATAAAATTTTATGAATTTTTGTTTTTTGAAATATGTATATATTTTGAAATATCTTCGGTACTTTTTAATTTAAATACATGATATTTTTGCTTGTAATTTTTGGGACAAATAAACGTTTTAAAAAATAAAATTTTTGGAAAAAACAAATGTTCTTTTTTTGAATTTAATTTTTGTATCTTTTTTTAATTTAATTTTTCAAAAAAATATATTTTTTTTAATGAAATACCTTTTTGAAAAAAAATTTTTTTAATTCTTTTTCGAAACTTTACTTTTGATTTAATTGATAAAATATTTTTTGGTTATAATTTTTATAACAGGCTTCTCAAAACTGTTATATGTAATCAGCATCAAAGGGCGATTTTTCAATATCTCGCTCATTTACGCCCACGCTCCGATGGAAGAGAAAAATGATGTAACCAAAGATTCCTTCTACGCCGCCTGAAACGTTCCTATGAGCGTTGCCTACGCCACGACATAAAAATCATGCTTGGCGACTTTAACGCTAGAGTTGGTCACACATTCGGAAAATTCAGCCTGCACAACAAACCTTAAAGTTGGAATCCAACTCGAACACTCTGGTAGTGGCAACTATTATTACTTTTATCTTGCCTCGCTATGAGAGTGTGACTAAAAAGAGGTTATACCTTTTTACGTAGAAGTTTTATGATAGTGAACTTGCACGTACTTGATACCATTTAGAATTGTTTCCATTTTCTTAATTAAGCAATTAAACCTATCCAGAAAATCAAAAAAACAAATAAAAGTTTTCGCTCTTTGTGTTCCTTTTGAAACCATCCGGTAGCTTTAATAAACAAGCAAAGCTTCATTAGTTTTAGATGCAATATGTCCGCTACATCAGTTAAAAATGTCGTATCAAGAGTGCGGAGCCTCCTTGTACCTAAGCTTCTACACTCAAATAAACGTTGTTTGACTGTTTCCTCTTCTTCTGTATTAACACAGCTTCTTCAGAAATTAAAGTACGGGAGAGCTAATCTTCTATCGTGGCTACCTATTAGACAATATTAATACCCTTATAATTTTCTTATAGCTTCTCTGTTAAATCTTAACAAGCTTTTTGATCGACCGCTGTTCAATTCCGGCCATATCTGCCTGCTTAGTTCGCATCTTGAGAGGTTTTGCCAACTTGTATTTACTTTATTGATGGTTTACCTATCTATAAATAGTTTACAAGTGGGTTAAGGCATGGGTATGAGCGTCTTATCCCCTTTGAGGTCGAGCGTTGTACCGATTCGAGCAAGTTCATCTGCCTTGCAGTTCCCTGCTATATTCCTGAGGCCTGGCACCTGTTGTAGCATTTAGATACGTCATTTAAAAATTTGAAACATTCTATGACTGTTTTTGACGAGTGTGATTTAGATTAAAGCGCTTTTATTGCTACTTGACTGTCCGAGTATATGAAGACTTCATTTGTGGATAATACTCTCGTTTTTATTATCGTAAGTTCCTCTTTTATGGCAGTGACTTCCGCCTGAAATACACTGCAATGATCAGGTAGCTGAAGAGATTGGCTTACTCCGAGTTTATCGGAGTGACACCCTACACCTACTCTGTGGCCTAGTTTTGAGCCATCTGTGTAGAAAAAATCACATTATCCCATTCCTCTTTGGCAGGATATACCGTGACGAAGGATTTATCTAAGTTGATATCCTTGGTCTTACAGAAATCCGTTGTAACAGAAATGCAGGGGAATTTTTCTAAAATTGAAGAGTGTCCTCTCTGGTTTGTTCTGAGTAAACCGATTTCTCTTATTCTGTGAGCTGCCTTGGCAGCTGTTTGCTTGCCGAATTGCTCTTTTGGCAATAGGTTAAGCATAGTGAGCATTAACCAGCAACTGAATATTTCAGTGTTTGCCAATAGTCGGTTATTTCATATTAAGAGCAGCAACAAATTTTAAATATTTTTCTTTAGTAACGTTAATGTCGTTTGAACTTTGTCAAAGAGTATACACAAATATAGTATAACGGATTTGACAGTAAAAGTAGTTAAATTCAGGTATATAGTATATTTATGCATTATAGAGTATTAGGCACTAATTTATTGCACACCACATATTAAATACAAAGTACTTAAAAATCCACTATATATATAAAAATATATAAATATATGAGGAAAACAGCAGACGCAACATCCTTAAATTTATGTGAATGTAAGTGCCCAAAAATTTCTACATAAGAGCAAGTAAAAGCAGACAAAGCTGTAGAACCGGAGCATAAACGAATATACTTCCAAAAATATGAGCTGCCAAAGTTGGAAGTAATGCAGAAAACTTGCATTGCACAAATATGCATAAAAATGTTATTTACAAATATTCACACGCTTCAATTCTTTTACGCGCTTCGCATGCATGTTTGTAAAAATACTCACATACATATATACATATACATATACATATACATACTGCACATTAGTAGAACTCAGCTCTGCATTGTTGGCTTTTAAAGCGTTAACTAGGAATTGACCAAAAGTAAAATGGCAAACGTCGTTTCAAATATGTAATACAGCAGGGCAAGACAGTTGAAAAATGCATGACCATCAGTCTGCATATCTCTTGAAAATAGCCAGAGCGAGCCAAAAGGCCAAAACACCAAACAAATTGAAAAAAAAAGTCACCAGACTTAGTTGAGTACCCTTATACTCATTTGCACTTAAATAGATATATAAAATTCTGGCTGAGCCCAGAGGTATTGCGTTTGAAAGCATTTGTGAAAAATTAGTTTTTTCTTGAAAGTTTTCTTTCTTTAGTTTAAACCCTCAAATTTGTTTCCAAAAATTTTTTTAGATGAGAGAGTAGACAGATTTAATAAATCTGCATTAAAAATTTAAAAAATTTTGTCGATATGCCGAAATTAATTATATTTTATTTAGCTCTTGAACCAAGCTGCGAATACTAAAATGCCGGTCAACTTCGATTGGAAATCGGCGGATTGGTCAATGATTCGTTTGGAAAAACAAATACATGAATTACTGGGACTGTCTAAAGAATATGCTATATCAGAGGTTAGACTCTCTTGCTTTGAAATGCTTGTACACAGTAAATATGAAATAAAAAAACACTTACTGATGTGAAGTCTTCATTTTGGAAAATATTTTCGGAGAAATTCAATTTACGACTGGAACCGATCCCAGTTCCATCTACAAGGCGAGCAGGTTTAGAAGGGGCCACTAATAAAACTATATAGTGACGCGGGCCGTAAACGACGATTTGACAGAGCCGGAATTTTGTAATTTTCGAGCAATGGATCCGAAATATTCCACCTTTAGTACTGGAGCCTTGAGAATTATTAAAATGTTTACTGCATCGTCCTTGAGAGACTGAGGTTTCTTCAAAACAAATTAATTCAAGTAAAGGTCCAAATGAGAGTGTCTATTTTTGAACACCAGAATAGCTTTCCAGAATTATTCTTAGGATAGATTGTTTCCTTAATTCTACTATATTTCCCATTAGGGAATATTAGTAATAAAATTTTATCTTCAGCATTAAATTTAAATAATAACTGAAGTAATCTTAGTGTTTGCTGTAAAAAAATTAATTCTGCGGAATTTAATTCTTACAAAGAGAAATGCGAAGCTCTGCTATATCAGTTGCATTTGAATGACTTCATGTCAATTGATGCAAGTATTTTGGTAATTATGGTACATTGTTTTGAAATTTGGTTAGTTGTACGCTTGAGACGTATTCTGAAAAATATGAATAATTTGGGATTTATTCACTGCTGAAAATTTTCGTATTGAGTTTTTTTAACTGAAATATTTTTTGTTCATTTTCTGTTCATTTAAGGGGGGGCCTCTTATCAGTCGGCTTCAAAAAATCGATTTTTTTACTGCCATCGATAGATTTATAGGAGAATATGCCCTGAAAAGTTTATAGCGGAATTCAAAGTGATTTCGGAGTTACAGGCCTGTGTCCCGTCCCTCGTGTGAGTATACTGTCTACCTTCTGAAAACTTTGAAACACGTTTTCTCAAAACCATGGTTTTGAAAATGGCGTGTAAGATTTAAAAAACCTACGAAAGTTATCGTTACAAACCGATAATCTATATAAAGATAATTAAAATGCGCAACTAAATAACTAACAAAATACAAAACAAAAATCATTTTTTAATGTTATTTAACACCTTTTTTGAAAAGAAGCGAAAAAAAAAACACTTTTTTCAATAATTAATTGTGTCTTCATTTTTTGATTTTTATATAAAAGAGTAGTCTATTATATGCGGGAAAGCTTTCTGAATAAGACAATATTTCTTTTGTGCTTCAGGTGAAAACTACGACCGCAATATTGCACGTCGTTTTACTAGCGCGCAACGAGAAGCTGTGCGAGATTCCTCATCTGTCCGCCAATCATGCCTTCAAATAAATGAAAAAGATTATTCCTCAGTGCCGCTTTTTTCGCCTCGAAAAAAAATTGAGAAAAAAACACCTCTTTTTGTTAGTTTTGGAACAAATAAACCTTTAAAAAAACTAAATAAAAAGAATTTTGTTGCATGAATATATAATATAAATAAATATATAAAAATATATATATATATATATATCAAATATATTTTTAAATGTGTTATAAAAGCTTTATAAAATTTTTTAATTCAATTGTGTTATTATTTTTAGTTGTATGTTTTTTTTAGTCAAATATCCTGCGTTAATTTTAATTTAAAAGCATTTGTTTTGCTATTTTTGGGGCAAATAAACTTTTCAATATATTATTTAAATTTTTGAAAAAAAAAATTAAAAAAAAAAAATTTTTAGAAATTAATATTTTAAAATATCTTTGCTTCTTTTTAATTTAAAGACATTTGTTTTTAATTTTTGGGACCAATAAACTTTTTAAAAAATTATATAAAAATAAAGATTTTTGTTACACGAATTTAATTTTTTATATATATTATTTTTCAACTTTATTTTTGGGAAAAAAATTAAATTTTTTTTGTTTGTTTTAAATTTTTCTTAAATTTTTTTTTATCGCTTTTAGTTTGTTCTTTTTTGTGAAAAAATTCAAATATCTGCTGTTCATTTTAATTTAAAGACGTTTGTTTTGCTGTTTTTGGGACAAAGAACCTTTTTAAAAATAAAATTTTTTGAAAAACATTTTTTATTGAATTAATTTTTTTTCTCATTTTTAATTTTTTTTGAAAAAAAATTTTTTTTTTCTGATTTGGTTTATTATTGTGTTTTATGAAAAAAAAGAAATTCATAAACAAATTTTGTTTTAGAAATTAATATAATACTTTAAAATATTTAAAGACATTTGTTTTTTATTTTTGGGACCAATACACTTATTAAAAAACTATATAAAAATAAAGATTTTTGTTTCATGAATTTAATGTTTTATATATTTTTTGACTTTATATTTTGGGGAATAAATTAAATTTTTTGAATTTTTGAATTTTTTTATATTTTTTTAAATTTAATTTAATTTAGTTTAAATAATTTTTTTTTACTTCTTTATCACTTTTGCTTATTCTTTTTTCGTGACGTTTTTTTTTTTATTTTTTTATATTTTTTATTGCATTTAGTTATTTTTTTATTTGTGAAAAAATTCAAATATCTGCTGTTCATTGTAATTTAAAGACGTTTGTTTAGTTATTTTCGGGACAAAGAACCTTTTTAAAATACAATTTTTTGAAACAATTTTTTTATGAATTCAATATTTTTTAAATTTCTTGTTTGAAAAAAAATTTTTTTTCTGATTTGGTTTTATATAATATTTTTTTTTAATTTTGTCTTTTGAACTCCTTTTTTGTTGAAAATTTCATTCAAAAAATAGTTTTTTGTTTAGTTTTGAAAACACCTTAACTCAAATTTGTTTCTTACTTTTTCTGTTAATAGCTGATGCGAAGCTCAGTAAACCCTGAATGCCGTTTCACAATGGGATTCTCACAATTCATCGAGTTATATTCAAATACGTATAGCGAATTTGTGATAACTGGGACAACAGTCGCAGGCGTAACTTCACAAGTTAATACTGCAACAAACAAAAATAGTGAGCAACACAGCGAAAAGTCAGCAGATATAGAAATCAGACGGCATACATTTATCATCCCTGCTTTGTCTACTTATTAGAGCTTATCTCGTTGAGTGAAGTTTGGCACACAGCGAGTCTGCACATAAAGAGCAGTTTTTGTTCATTTTCATTTCAATATTTTAGTAGTAAATAACTGATACACTTGAATAGTGCAGAGGGATAGCCAACATTTCAAAATATTATAGCAAAAAAAGGCCTTCAACAGTTATTTGCCTTGAGTTATTTTAGAACTAATTTTATAAGTTTTCAACATATTTTGGCTTATAAGTTGACATATTTTATAGTTAAATAAGTCCCCGAATAGGTTGGTGCGTGATCACCATCCGGAAGTGCACTGGCCACGAAGCACCAAATTATAGAAAAAATTTTTTCCACTCCTCGGATGACAATGCCACACTTTCGAGTATATTTCTGGCATGAAAAAGTTTCTCATAAAAAAACCATCTGCCGTTCCGAGCCGGCGTAAAACTGTAGGTTCCTCCATTTGTCGAAAACATCGAGACGCGCGCCACAAATAGGAGGAGGACCTCTGTCAAGTGCATATAAATACTTATCCTCTACATATAAATACTTGTATATGGGCATTTGAAAAAAACATAAGTCGACTTTGGTGTTATCTGCTTTTCTTGTAACACAAGAATGCATGACCTTAATGCAATATTTAAGCCGTTCATAGCCGTTTACATTTTGTTACATATTCATTTATATATAATGTAGAGTTACTAGTGGTCATGCGTTTTGCTCTTAGTGCGTTTCCGGTGAGCTACCGCCAGTTTCGGTTGCCCTTCCAGCAGCTGTACCACTTCCGTTTCCGACGTCGCTATTGACTTGTGGCTGCAAGGCGGTATGGCGGGACGAGCGATATTATGATAGGTGTATGCCTACATACACAATTGCAATTGTAAATATTTATTACCTTACATATATACGAATATTTTGTGCATTAAAAACATGTTCGAAATGTCTATAGGAATGTAAGCCTTGCAGCAAAATATTATTCCAGGACAAGTGAACAAATCACCATATGTAACTATTTGTATCAGAGTGTTAAAATTTCTATATGATGCATATTGATAAAACTTGTAGTTATCTGTATGTTAAGTTTTGGGTCTTATAGTAAATTTATGAGTAAATATCTATAGATAATCAAGTACTCAATCGCCGAGCTTCAATGCCATATGTTCGGATGAATTTTGGTATCAATGCAAATTGAATACCATCTGAAAAATATTAGATACATAATTTGGCTCGTGTATACACGTAAGCTATTTTAGACTGAATAAGGCAGCCGGGTTCTTAATCTAAGTACTGCGAATATGCGAGGACATATTACATATTTATCAAAGTGGCAGTGCAAACCTTTACTAAGTATCAATTTATTATTCGTATAATTCTAACTCATAGGAGAGTAGTGGAAAAATGTGTTAAGTGTAGTATATTTCGTTTTTCAATGCACAAAAAAAAAAGAAAAAGAAAGAAATCAAAAAAACTAAAAATTTTTTGTGAAACAATCGTTGATTTTTCTAAAATAGAAGAGCAGGCGCAGCTAAAAAGCATGGAAAATAGTACAATAAGGAGCAGGCGAAACACATTTGGAGGCAGGGAGTCTTTCTACATATCGCTTCACGCAGATGATGCCAAAAAAGGTTCTGGCAATTGGGCACATAAATGTTGGCTGAATAGTTGCATATACTTAATATTATATAATGGGACTGTACGTTAGTTCTTTGAACTTATTATGAAACTCGTTACGTTGATTCTTAAGCTTAAGCTAACACTCATGATTTCGAAATTAACAGCCGTCGATCTTATGTGAAACTTGAGTTCAAATTACGTATTAAAAAAAGTTTCATTTACTCCAATTCTCTTTTAAGGTGTTGGCAGTTGATTCATTTCACTATCTATTTTAAAAATGTTGTTGGTTTTGGTAGGGTATTCTTAAAGAGTCACAACTTCTGCATTTTTTCAGACTACAATTCGAAAAATATATTATTGGGAGGGTTGTTTTTTTATATATTATATTTATTACATAGATATAGTTTAGTCAAAAAATGTTGCTGAAAATTTTCGAAGAGTGAGTAGAGTTTTCGGTTCTTTTTAATTTCAAGACATTTTTATTGCTATTTTTGGGACAAATAAACTTAAAAAAAATTGAGTTTTTGAAAGAAAAATGTTTTTATGAATTTTATTTTGTTGAAACATATATTTTGAAATATATGTCTTCAGTTCTTTTAAGTTTAATGACAAATTTTTGGTTATTTTTGGGATAAATAAACCTTTAATCTAAGTTTTTGATACAAACAATTTTTTAAATGAATTTTATTTCTTATATATATTTTAAATTTATTTTTGAAAAAAAAAAAAATTTATAAAACTTTTTAAAAACTTTAATTTAAAAAAATTTTATTTATTTTTAATATATATTTTGAAATTTCTTCAGTTCTTTTTCATTTTAAAACATTTTGTTGTTACTTTTGGGACAAGTTGATTTATTAAAAAATTAAGTTTTTAAAAAATTTTATAAAAAAAAACAATTTTTTAAAGAATTTTATTTTCTTGAAATGGCTTTAGTTCTTTTTAATTATAAACATTTTTTTTCTTACTTTTGGGACAAATTAACTTAGTGAAAAATCAAGTTTTTTGAAAAAAAAGTTTTTTAACATAAGTCTTTCAAATCAACTTTTTAAAAAACTAAATTTTTTGAGAAAGAAAAAAATTTATGAATTTTATTTTTTTGAAATGTCTTCAGTTCCTTTTAATTCAAACACTTTTTTTCTTACTTGTGTAACAAAATAACTTTTTAAGAAATGAAGTTTAAAACAATTTTATTTTTCATTTTATTTTTGAAAAAAAAAATTTAATTTGAAAAAAAAGTAAAACGTCTTCTTTAATTTATTATTTTTGGGACAAATAAACTTTAAAAACAATAAAATTGTTCGAAAAAATGTTGGGAATATGGACCAAAATTTTGAGAACATCGAGCAAGGAAGATTCTGGTACAAGTTGTTGAAAATCGTTAGTTAATTAAAGCACGTCGAGTATTCTTGCGTGTGCGCTGGTGCAGCAATTGATGTATCTTGGAATTTAAAATATATATTTACATGTATGTATATGTGTGGAGAAGAAAATAAAAAAAATTAAAAAAAACAGGTTAAAAGTTTATTTCACTTAGTCATAAAACTGATTACAACTGGTATTAGTTTTTGATAGTCTACCATTTTTTATAGCGGATTAAATTGTCCTCTCTTTTGAAATTATATTCAAATAAATGCTAGTAACAAAATCCACATAAGCACGCAAAGCTAAGGAATTCAAATGCAACATTTTTTTTTACTGTTTTTATATACATTTTACTTGTCCCTTTTGCCTACTTTCCACTGACCAAATTGTAATAATATTTACACAGCTTGCGAATTTTTCCTCTTCATTTTCCTTTTCGGCCATCGTTTGCCGCTCTGCTATGTACTCGAGCTCAGACAATTTCAATATTATGTGGCAGCTACAAGCTGACTTACTAAAGTACACACACACACACACTCATACATGCACTGTGGCATGTAGCTGAAATGCACAGTGCACTACTACAAGTATTCTGCTGCGCTGTCATTTGCATATTTCCGAGCAAAGTGAGTGTATAACATTTTATAGAAATTTGAAATTCGTACGCTCGGTTGGAGCATATCAGCCATGTCTATTACCCAGTGAGACTACCAGCTGACAGCACAGTCAGTCGAGTGCATATTGCCTCTTCTATGTGAAACATACACTGAATACATTTATTTATACCTATGTATGAACATAAGGGTGAGTCAGCAAGAAAAGTTGAAGGGTTTTCAACAAAATTATAAAATATAATAGATTTAAAACTATTCGGAAACTATTTTGGAAAAATACTAAAATTTCCTATTTCCGAGGTAATTCAACCTCCAAAAATTTATTCTCTTTTTTAATATAATTATTAATTATTAAGGCCGACTGTAACAAGTCTCGCCAAGCGTCTCTGCTTTGCTCGCGTCTTCTCCAATGTGTTACTACAAGCGATGATAGACTTCCCACGACTTGGTTCTTTTATCGGAGACATGGTCTGCCCCTGTATCGTTGGTCTCTAAATTGCCATCTGAACACTTTCTTTGTTGAAGTTTCTGCATTCATACGCTCAACGTGGCCCAGCTAGCGCACGCGGCTGAATATGGATGCGCTACACTATGACCAGAGTTCATACAGCTCGTGGTTCATTCGTCGGTAGTAGTTCCCGCGGCTAAGCGGAGCGTCTTGCAGAGTGTTAGTTTCGTTGGGCGTGAGAGGTCTCTGCTGCATATTTGCTTACTGAGACTATAGTAACACCTATCAGCGAGCGTGATTTGTCACTGTATCCAAAACGCCGTGTATCTTTTCTAGTGGACAACAACATATACTTCGGCTCGTCCTCGTTATCCGCAAGACAATCTCTAGTTCACACTCTTTCGATAATGGGAAAAACTGCGGAAACAACTCATTTGCAATCTTAAAGGCTCTGATCACAACATCCGATGAGGTGACACTTGGAGTGTTTGATTCTGCGGACGATTTTTGAACCTTTGCACGTTGGCCATGGCGAATAAGCTTTACGACGGTGTAGACAAAGTGCAGCGAATAAAGATCCAGCGGCTACGTTGGCTGGGACATGTCGTCAGAATGGATACAAGCGCTTCGGCTCTGAAAGTATTCGATGTGATACCAGCTGGTGGTAGCAGGGGAATAGGAAGGCCTCTTCTGTATGGGAAAGATCAGGTAGAGAAAGACTTGGCTGCACTTGGTGCTTGAAACTAGCGCAGATGAGCATGAGAAAAAACGACTGGCTTTGTTAAACTCGGCCAAAATCGCGTAAGCGGTTTTCGCGCCAATTAAGAAGAAAAAGAAGAACAGATTTTCTCCACAAAAATTCGATTATCATGTCTGCCAAAAAAAAGGGTGGTCGTAGTTAGTTGTCTTTATTAAAAAACTCGTTTCCTTTAAAAAAAAAATAACCCTCATCAGTTTTTGCGTAGAACTCGGTAGAACTTCGCTTGCAGAGCCCTATGATGCCAATATTAGCAGCATATGCAAGAAGCTGGACACTTTTGGTGAAAATAATGCCTCGTCTCACTTCAGTGCCCCTTCCATGATGAAGTTGAAGAAGTCGTAAGTCCCATATCGGTCTATCGAAAATAACCTTATAATCGAGAAACAAATGAGGGGTTATGCCGTTATATTTGTCATGGTTATTTTCCAGGATGTGGCATAGTGAGAAGATCTGGTCGATGCTGGACTTTCCAGGTCTAAACTGATAAGGTCCAGTCAGTGAGCTGGTATATGGTTTCACGCAATACGGCCTGCGGAACCTTATATTAGATGGCGATAAGACTGATTCCCCGGTAATGGGCGCACATAATAGAGTCGCCTTTCTTCAATATAGGACAAAGGAGACGGAGATCTCAATCATTGGGCATGCTTTCCACTAGCCATATTTTACTCATAAGCTGATGCATGCACCCAATCAGCTATTTCAGTTATGCTGGCAGTTTATGTGCTCCAACTGCCTTTTTGTTCTTCAGTCGCTGTATAGCGACACTGACTTTGTCATACCTAAGTGGAGTGAATCCCCGTCGCCTTCTATTGGTGCTACCGAGTTCATTTGCCTAGTAGCGGTATTAATAGCATCATCGTCAGCAAGAAATTTAGCGAAATAGTCCCTCTATAATTTCAGTGTCAGTTTCGTATCTGTGAATAGAACTAGTTTGTAAAAAATATTTCTAACAAAAAAGCCACTTGAGCCAGAGGAGTTTATGCTTAAAATGTCAGCATAAAAATGTTTGAAAATGTTTCAAAATGTTATCAAAGGAAACGAAATAATCAGATTTTTGCAAGTGCCTTCAGCTCACGTAAATCTTCATATTTCAAAAGTCTTAAAGTATAAAAAGTCTTCATAAATCCGTTGAAAAAATAATGCCTTTTTTTAAGTTCAAGTTTTGTTGATAGACCACACCCTAATGTGCATACGTACATGTAAATACATGCATTCATGCGGTTGTAGATCCTCCCCTTCCTATCCCCTCCTCCTTAGTTTGGCGCATTTTTCTCTAAGATCATGTCATTTCAGCAAATGTCCAGCTCATGCCTCAGCCTCTGTGCCGCTTGTCTGTGAAATTTAAATTTTTGCTACATTTGCAGCGCCTTTCCTGGACGCTGCATGCGTCTTACCATTCACTTCATGCATCTAACCATTTGCTCAATGCTTGAAATTGTGGTACTTGCCTTTGCGTTCGTTCAATTGTACGCCTGTCCGCTTGCCTGCTGGTGCTCCTCAGCCTAGCCAAAGCGACCCCAGAACTAGACAATTATTTCTGCTTTGTTAGCCTTTTTACTTACAACATTCAAGTTTTATTGCGCTTTGTCTGCCATTCCCACACCGCACCGCTGGCGTTGGCCCACTGCTTTCCTCAAGGTTTGGCTGCTTTAATCTCCGCACCGGTTTCTGCTTTGCTCTCTGCTTTGTGCTGTGTTTAGTGCGATGTTTTGCGGTTTCCGGTTTATGGTCTTTAAGTTTTTACTTTGATCTTTTCACTTCAAAATTAATGGCAAATGACTGCTCTGCTTCTCTCCACACCGATATTGTAAAATGTATTACTTGTATGTATGTGTGAGTAGTGTGGAGAGTGTGAGTTACATGGAGTGGCACGAGTCCGTTGTAGGTCTGAGTGCGGTTGGAAAAAGTAAATTTATCTTTGGCAATCTTGTTGTATTTGTGTGCAAAATTAGATTTCAAAGCGTAATTGAATTATTTTAATTTACTACTACTTTAGCAATTTGTAATGGAACTGGTTTTTTGGAAATGGTGGGTATCTCTTGAAGATGGTTGGATTTTAAGTGCAAGCATATTCCCAAATAAATTCTAAAAGACGGTTGTGTAATAAAATGTAATTTATTTGAAATTTATAATAAAAGCAATTTGTATACTTCTGAGGCGAAGTTAGTTAGTTGCTTGAAAGTGGTCAGCTGACTTGGTCATTACGAGCACTATAAAGCCATTACTTGATGGGGAGGAATGCTAAAAGCAATGCGAAGAGAAAAAGTTCTTTTGTGAATAAATAAAATAAAAATAAAATAAATTGGCGCCTACTTTTCTGTTGGGTTTTTGGCCAAGCTCATCCCCCTATTTGTATCGAGTGTTTTGATGCTGTTCCACAAATGGAGGGACCTACAGAACTGAACCGTAAATGGGTTTTATGAGGAGCTGTTTTAGGGCAGAAATGCAGAAATAGAAATTCTTTTGCGAATAGTAAGGCAATAATTTAGGCGCCATTGAGTTGTTTTATATTAAATTTCAAAAATTAAAAAAAAAAAAAATTAGAATGATTTTAATTTTATTATCTTTAGGTCGAGGTGCAAGCCTCCAATAAATCTAAATCTAGCGCGAGTCTACAATGTGTAAAGCCTCCAATACTTCTTCTTAGATGTTTTTCGTATGACTATAATTTCCAGTTCTAAATTACCCACATTTTTCCAACGAGTAGAATTTCGAATTTCTTGACTGCCTCCATTTACATAAAGGGGGGACTAGCCCTCCTTTCCCCTGAGAGCAGTCCAGCACCGTCCGATTGACCAATATCATTGTCCGAGAAAAAATGTCCTAATTGAAGAGTAAAACTGTTTTAAAAAATGCCCTGAAAAGTCACCATGTTGTTGCATCCTGTATGACCTGTGGCACCGTGTGTGTTTTATTCAGTAACCATTACTTTTTTGAGTAACATTTAATAGGTTTCAAAGCAGCATATGACGGCGTTGTATTACTATACAGTTTGAAAACTCAAATTTTATAAAAAAAATTGCAAAAAATGTATCTAGGTATTGCTGCAGCTAAAAATTTTGTGTCGAGGTATTGATATGTACTAAAGATTTATCGTATTTTACTAACCTTCCGAAGATGATTCCATTTGGTTTTGTTCAATTTACTCCATTATAAAATCTTTCAAATGTGTACAACTTTCACTATTCATCGACAGTAATACGATGCTCAAACGAAGGCCACGTTGCGACTGAAAATACAGAGATTACTTAGGGTACAGGACGTTGCTATGAACGGTTTTCACTACTCAAGGCATTACTGTAGCCAACCCAAAGACAAAAAAACTCTATCCAGAAACTTTTTTTTCGACTTTTGGCCAGCTTTTTGGGAATCGGCCGCACTGTGCACCGGCACCAATTTCGTTAAAACGTCAGCTCGTTCAGTTCCGCTATTAAGAAGTTTAACGTGGTTCATCTTTAAAAAAGTATGACCTAATCACTTGTTCTGGTAAGTTTGTGCTGATGTGAACGAAAAAAGTCGTATTTCATAGTTTTATGACAATGGAGTTAGAAATACATTTCGATATTCATTACCAAATCATCACAAAAAAAAACAGTCATTTTATTATTCAATGCCTACAATCTGTATGTACACCATACGAGTTTAGTGAACGGTAAATATCTCAAAATCTTTGGCATGCTTTGCTCAAGGAAACCATTGAAAACATTGCTGGCTCTCTCATTATCAGCATACTTTGCTTGATATCCTCAAATTCCGAGCGTTTCCGAGGGCGTGCAGTTCGTTCCCTCCACAGTCGATTTTAAGCTACCGGAACGACCCAGATTTATATTCGACCAAGCACTTTGACTCTAGCAGCATTCCTGGTAAATATAGAAGTCATGTTTATGCCGCTACAACAACAACAAAAACTGGTCGTACATGTGATTTCCGATTTCGGTTTGGCTTGGTTTCTTCAAGTCAAGTCATCAGATTTCGAACTCTTTAGTCAGTGGTACTTAACATGATGAATTTTTCATATTTATATCAATATTTGCTTCGAAAATTCAGTTAAAATTAATCAGGACCAGCGGCCACTGAACACTGCTGAACAAGATACAGAACAAATTTATTTTTAATAGGTGCAAAGCCGCTCCAATTAGCGCAAAATTTCAAGAAACTCGCTTTCGCAAGTATGGCTTTGTTATAAGAAAACCAAAGAACTACGCTGGGGGACAAGTGTTGCAGATGGCTTCTCCTTAGAACGCATCTAAAGCATAGAAAAATAATATAAAAAATGGCATGCGATGCAGAAACGTGAGTAGAGATGACTCTGGACCATGTGACTTGGAGATATCGCGCTAGGAGAGCTGATCCAAAGTAGTATATGGCTAGGGAAAGTAAAATTCTGCAGAAATAGGGAAAAGAAAATAATAAATATTTTTTTTATCTTATTTCCTTGATAGCGATTTGCAATAGATTTCTAAATTATTTGAATGCATTGTAAAGGAAAACCAATTTTTTGCGGTTAAGTCTTTAATTAAGCGCCAAAGCAACATGGTTTTATAGCTACCCACTCGACGACTACTAATTTTTCTGTTTTTGTTGAATTCTGTGTGTCATTATTTTCCAACGGACTCCGAATCGACTGCGTTTACACTGAATTCTTCTGGCAAAGTGTCGCACAAGATTCTAGTAAATGAATTAGCTTGCTTTGGTTTTCACTCTGCCTTTCTGCAATGGCGTAAGTTATATTTGATGGACGGATGGTGCGTGGAAAAATCGTACGACTTTGTCGCTACTTCACGTGCCCTTTAAGGGAGCATCTTAGGACCACTTCATTTCGCCATTTTTTTCGATGACAAAAGCAAATGTTTTTTTTTCGCATTTCTTGATTTTCGCGGATGATTTAAAATTTTTCTACAAAGTGTAACAGAGTTTAAAGATCTTGGAGTTTATTCGATACGAAATTTTCCTTTAGTGGTCACATTAATTTTATTCTTTCAAAATCATACTCGGTTCTAGGTTTCATTCGTCGCAATATATCATTTTCTGCTCCATATACCTATAAACTGCTATATACGGCTCTTGTGAGTTCTTACGTAGAGTAAAATAAAGTATAAAACGTAAAGTATAAACAACCCTAAATCTCGATAAATTTCGTAAATGTCACCTGCCAGATATATTTATATAAAAAAAACGCATGTAAATTAAATGCCAAATAAAAAAGTTTTAGTATCTTCAACTATCAAATAGGGGCTTACCTTTTGCGCCACCTTTTATTTTCTTATAAAGGGGTTTCCAATAAGAGGTGTTACTTTGATATTCAAAGAAAAATGCTATTTTTTATACATATATATGATCGGAAGTTTATTTCAGTATAAGGAGGAAGGTATGCCGTTCTTAGTGGAAAATAACATCAGGCAAATGACCACCACGACCAAGCTAACAGGGCAATATCCTTTTCATGAAATTTTCCATAACCGAATTGCAAAGTGGCTGTCCTATGTCCTCGATAGCCTCACGAATTCCATCTTTGAGGTCTTGAGTCGACCCTGGGCTGTTGGCGTAGACCTTCTTTTTCACGCGGCGCCGAAGAAAAAAGTCACAAGGTGTTAAGTCACAAGATCTCGGTGGCCAATTGTGATCACCTCTTCGAGAGATAACGCGGTCCGGCAACTTTTTCCGTAAAAGATCAATGATTTCGTTGCTTGTGAGGCACGTAGCGCCGTCTTGTTGAAAATAAACGTTGGCATTGATCATCCAATTCCGGCCATAAAAAATCGTTAATCATCTCTCGATAGCGTAATCCATTCATCGTTAATACCTGTTATTAGAAAACCTTTTATATATATACATTTCCTTTGCATAAAACCAAAAACAGCGCCTTTGGGCGCCCCTAAGGACTTAACTTAAGAGCAGCCATATGATATCGACATCATTAAGCCAAAATAAGCGCACACACACGCACACGAATTTGATACCTCCTTTGCTTGCCTCTTCGTTTCAGTGAAAAGTTAATTAATTACTAAAACTTACTTGTATCTGGTTTTGCGTTAAGTTCCATTGAGGGTACCACTGAGCGTATGAGTGACTTTTATGCAGCAACTATTAAAGTCTGCACTTGCATATCCACGTCCCTTTACTTGTAGCTAACTTATACATACATGCACACGTACATCATATATATGCACATATGAGTATATTCATAGAGCATGCGAGCACTTAAGTGATTTTGTAGCAGCCAAAATTGTTACCACAGGGACAAATAGCTCTCAGTTTTATGTTAACTTCAAGTAATATTGAACATTTTTGCATAATTTTATTGCAACCAGCAGCAACCTAACTTTAAGTATACTATTTTCCTGAAGTCATTCGCCGCTTGCCAGTTGCTGTGCCATAATCCACACGTCCACTGCAATTTGGAAATAATTTCATATGCCTGCCTAACCCAACTCTGATATTTCGTTTGTTATATCAACTACAATAAATACTAGCGCGCATAGACAAACATGCATACAGTGCGTTTTATAATTATAGCACAAAGACAAATATGGTGGACTCAGACGTGGGTAAAAAGTATTGGTCCATTTCATTCACGCCATTACGGCCCTCCCGAAGTAATGCATAAAGTAGTCCCGGAAAGCTAGTCTCCCCAGAAGAGAAGGAGGGATTGTTTTAGTGGCCACACCACTCAACGCAGGAGGCGACGGTCGCTGTAAATGCGAAAAGTACAGAGATTTAGTGAGAGAATCTTAGTTTTCTTTTCATTTTGTCATAGGCTGTCGGGCAGACTAGTTCAGGATTGAACCCAGAATTCTTGCAAGCCCTGTAAGATTGCCTTCTCTAAGATGAAATAGATTAGGAAGCCTTGGGGCTGCACTAGTTGCTGACCGTTTGGCTACAACGCGGAGTGGCATGAGCCCAGTGACCATTCCTAAAGCCGTTGTGGGGCAAGTTTGCATTGCTCCCGATACGCTCAATCAGGCTATTCCGCATAAGTTGCTAAGTGTCATCTCAGTCTTAATTTGGTCTACTTTTGGCCACCATACTAAAAGGGCGTAGGTGCTCATTAGCACTATCATTGTCTTATAAGACCATGCCATTAACGTTGACCGCGGGCTCCTTTGTCTTCTTCTTTCCCTTCTGCCTCATCTCTTACCGTACTTTAATTTCTAAATGGCTCAAAAGTTGCGCTGATTTTTGAGAATTTTTTGCCTGACGGTTTTAGGTGCCTTTTTCCATATAAATCAACTTCAAGTTAGGGGAAGAAGTTGTGGAAAGTTAGTGCGATTTTAGAGCCATTGTATTTTAGTACACCAAAATTCAATGAACTATAGAGCCGCTGATACTTAGAAAAACATGCATGACCTTTTTTAATTTTAAATTTTTATACAAAGTATCATACAATTTTGCCGAATTTTTATAAATTTTGTAAATAATTTATTGGACTTTACAAAAGGTTGAGTGCCTATAAAACTATTTTGAATTTAATTTTTTATACAAATTTGTCGCATTTTTATAAAGTTTGTAAAAAATGTATTGGACTTTATAGCTGCTGACACTTTGGAAAAATCTTATGGCCTATAAAACTATTTTCAATTCAACTTTTTTTGTCTTTAATTTTAAATTCTTATCCAAAGTGTGATACAAATTTGTAAAATTTCCGCTATTATTTTGCCAAAGGCCTACTCATCAAATTTTTTTTTTTTTTAATTTTTTAATTTTAATTTTCGATACAAAGTTTGATATAAATTCGTTGAATTTCTATAAATCTTGTAAAAAATTGTATGCCTTATAGCTGCTACTTCGAAAAAACTTATTTTCAATTAAATTTTTTTTTTTTATTTTAAATTTTGATACAAATTTGTCGCATTTTTATAATTTTTGCACAGAATTGGACTATAAGGCCGCTGTTACTTTGATACAATTTCATGGCCTATAAAACTATTTGTAATTTTTTTTTTTTTATTTAAAGTTTTGTACACATTTTTATAAAATTTGTCACATTTTTCAAATTCTTGTACAAAATTCAAAAAATTTAAAGTTCTGAAATTTTTATAAAAATTTGTCGGATATTCGTAAATCTCTTTCAAATTTGGTACAGAAAAAAATTTAAATAAGAAACTAATGAGTTGTCAAAACTAATTGGCAAGTCCCAGTACTTTAATAACGAAACTCACTGTATTTACGTTTTTGCTTATATACACACAGACACACACACACTTAGATATTTATTTTTATTTTATTCATTGAAATCGGCCTGTTTTGCATGTTTGCTTTGACAAGGAAATCACACGAAACACCAACAAAAAAATAGGAAAAAATTTATATAAAAAAAAAATACCCATATAAAGACCAGCAAAACAACGAAACAACAAAACGTTTTAGAACGACAATGAATTGTATTGTTCGTTACAATAACTTCCCGCTGCAGTCGAGTGGAAATGGATACGTTGTTTTGCGCCATATAAATCATTTTATGTTTTGTTTACTATTTCCCTACATTTTGTTGTCATTTGTTTTGCTGACATAGTCAGGCCTTGTTTAGAAGTCCTCCTTTTTTGATATTTTATTTTTATTTTTATTTTAAGTTCATTTATTGTGCTATTGATTTTAGTTATATATACTAAAAATATGTTTGTATGTATGCCTGCACGAGTCAGTTGCTTTCAGCTATGACATTTTTCGTTTCATATCCTATTTAAGGTTGTTTTTTTCGCTTTGTACTTAGTTTCTATTTCCTTCCAAATTTACATGCGTGCGTGTTTTATTTGGTTTGGTATGCAAGTCATCATTCTGCTATTAATTTCACCGTAGACTTGTACAATAATTGAAATGATAAATGATACTCTGTGTTTGAAATTTATGTGCAGCATAATTTCTTCAGTAAATTATTGTTAAACTATGTAAATAAGGCGCGACTTTGAGTTCGTGCTAGAAAAAATGATGAGATATGGCTACTGTTCTTGTAAATTTATGCGATTTAAGCCAAAAAATGATTGACGAGTGCCGAAAATTTCGTGAAGCCAATTGAAACTAGAACATTTGATTTTTTTAGTTATATCAAATTTATACCTATGAAACCGGAATTTTTTGTAGCAAAATATATAGCCAGATGCAAATTATACTTATGGAAAAATTTAAATGTTTTTTGCGTATCTTTGGCACCAGTAAACTGATAAAGTAGCCACATGATTGGGTTCAAACTCACATTTGTTATTTGTCTTCAAGTCAGTTAGTGGAAAGTAACAGGATTTTCCTTTCGATGACTAGCACTGGGAAAGAGTTCTCTCCAGAAAGCGTACTCATAGTTCCACTTAGCTCAAGTTGCAAACATATATACAGTTGCGAGCACGAAAATAGCAGTACCAAAAAAATATTAGATTTTTTCAAAAATATAATTTAATATAATTTTAATATTCGATTTTTTCAAATATATATATTTTTTTCCAAAATATATTTATTTCAAATATATAATTTTTTTTTAATTTTTTTTTTTCAAAAATATTACAATAAATTTTCTAAAAATATTAGATTTTAATCTATGATTTGATAAGAAAGTTTTAATTACAATATTGTTTTGAAATATTATTCTATTCTTTAACTAAAAACATGTCTAAATAAATTCCATAATGAAAAACTCAAAAGCTCTATAAGAAAAAACAGAAATTCGGAGTCAACATTAAAATAGCAGTGGCAATATAAGTAACTCATTCTGAACAAATTTATACAAAAATTAAAACAATTGCATTGACCAAGTTTGAAAATATAAAATTCGAACAATTATTTAGTTGAATTTCACAATTTTTTTGATTATGGCAGCACAACGGCTGTGCATTGAGTCTAGCAATTGCCCGCCTCGCTGTAGTTTGAAATGTTTAGCCACGTCCCTTTAACAATTTTTCATAGTTGTTGATTGTTACTCAGTTTGGCAATGCGTACAGCTCTTTTTAAGTGCCCCGAACAGATTTTCCATAGGATTGTGGTCTCAGGAATGAGCTGGCCATTCCATAACGTCAATTTTATTTACGCGAAACGAATTCTTGCCGCTTCATGTGTATTGGATCACTATCCCGTTAGTAGACCCATTTTGTTGGCGTTTCCTCCATGAAATATGGAAACAAAACATTCTGCATTATTTCCATAATATGAAAAAAATCCCTATACCATTATTTTTGAGCCCTCATGTTTAATGGTTTTTAAAGTGAATTGTGCTGGGTTTTTGGTGTCAGGTGGACGCCTAACACATTGTGATGAACGCGTGTTGGCAAACAAACCTATTTTGGACTCATCAGTTCATAAAATATCACAACAAATGTGAGTTGTCCTTGCCTTGCCTTGCTTTTCTTGCACATTCAAAATGCTTTGCCTTATGCGTTGGGGTCAGGCGTAGTTGTTTATCCAGCTTCAAGTAGTAACCTACTAAAAACTTTTAAGCTAAAACGAAACTTTCATTGGATTCTTTGGGGAACCTGACAATTCTGCGCTCGTCTTTTAAGGAAGTTTTTCATTTTGATCCTTTTTTCGGCCTTTCCAGAAATTTGATTCCATTTGAAGTAATTTTTGCTGAATTAAAATACCTCAACCCTTAGGAGATATTTGATATTTCTAATTTTAGTTTCCTCTTATATGATTTAAATGAAGTAAATAAATGATTTCAAAATATTTTTTTAAGGGTGCTGCTATTTTCATGTTCACAACCACATGAAGCGAAACACTTTGCACCAAAATTAATTAAACTGCGTGGCCGGGCTAACTGGTTTGTTATAAAAAAAAATAAAAAAATTAGTGGCCTTTTGATAAGTAAATTTTACTATTTTCTTTCAGGCAGCTGATGAATCCTCGCCGTCTTTTGGATCAAACCAGTCGAACCATTTTTCCACATTTTCATAAGAAGCCTATCGCTATAATGCAAGTGTGTTTCTCTAATAAAACAAATCTTAACCAAATGGTGCTAAATAAGTTACACATAGCAGTGCGTTTTATCTTTACCCTACCCTACTACCGCTTGACAAATTTTGCTTGGTCTGCTTGATTCAGCGTCGTGTCATGAATAACAACTTTGTGTCTAAATGAGACAAAAAAAAAATTAAAATACGATGTGGCCAATACAGCTAAGAAATAACAAGAACAATAAAATATTTGTCCCCAAAATGCCCTATTTTTTACAGTGTATTGAAGTTTCTTTATTAGCTCTCAAGTTGATCCAAATCGAGTGTTTTAGCCGAGCGTCCAACACTTAAATTATGCCATTGATCAGTTACGGCAAGTCGACATATAATGTGGGTATATTTCTTCGATAAAATTAAATTCTATATACTATGTATACATTTTCTTCCGATTTATGATATTTTGCCATTTGACTGGTTCATCCGGCAATATTTCAAAGGTTTATCAATCGATTCGACTAAAACTTAAGGGATGTACCTGCTGCTAAGTATTTAACAGAGCTCAAACTTGTGGTGTACGCCTTCTACATTTTTATGTCGCCGACTGATAATTTCTGTGAAAAGCGTTTTCATGGCTGAAATACATAGTGTCGTAAACCTGTGGTCCCATAAACAAATTTTTTATGGCTGGAGATTTGCCCTTACTTGGCGTGTGTGCCTGCTATTATAATAAAATCATTTTTACATAAGAGCGTTTTGTCTTTGTGTTTTATGACTTTATTAGGCACTCTTTAGGTACGACTCTATTCTATTCTAAGAACTTTTGATGTTCGCTCGTATAATTTATATATTATAATTTCGTTAGAGCTTGTGAACTTAAAATGATAATACAAAACGGAAATATTATTGGAGTGAAATCCTTTTTATTATAATCGGTTAGATAAATTCATGGCATTTTTCTTTTATTTATGAAATGATGTAAATATGCTTTAGCCACATAAAATTCATTAAATTCATTCATTGATTAACGCTTTTCCCTATCTGCCTGCTTGAAGTTTCAACTTTTAAATACTATAGTCAAATATCACTTCATTCTGTCCGTCTCTAGGTTTACAATGTTTTTGCGAGCTTCATTTAAGCTAACTAACTGTTTGCTAAGTAAAATGCGTGGCATGGGCGGTGGCGTATACGTAACACAAAAAACTATTGCCGACATTCCTCTGCCAACGCTTAGCACGCTTGCCAGTAGTTAAGCAAGACCCAGAAGCAAAAAACCTTAGCAAATGAGTTGTGCGCTCTTAATTTTATTTTTGTGTAGAAATGAATTTTTTTTTCGCAGCTCTCACAAACGCTCTGCCAACTGCCAACTGCCAACTGGAAACTGGAAACACGCGCACGCAATCAGACAAAAAACGAACGCGGCAAGCATGCTAAAATGTACGAGTACAAGTACGCATACAAACGTAGACACGTACCAGCCTGAGACTACTTACCGCCGCCCGCACCTTGCACCCTTTTCAGTCATTTTCATTCATTTGTGTAATTTACAAACATTTACATAATTCGTATTCAATTTACTTCTTCTACGAATCGCACGACGAAGTTTATTGTGTTTAGTGTGAGGTGAGGAGCAGAGAAGAGAGTACGCACACGCCATCATGTCTATTTATAAGTAGGAGTTCCACGGGGTATTTGTGCTGGAGCGTGAGTGCGTGCGAATGTGAGTGTGTGTGCTAGTGTATGAATTTCTAGGCTCGCTGCTATTTGGTTGATGCTGGGAATATCGGTGTAACTATTTTCTTATTGTTTTCAAATCCCACAACTAAACAAAGGCGCAAAAATACTGTTTTTGTTGCTGTATTTATGTTCGTATTCATTGTGCAACTGTCAATGGCCTTGTGACACGCTTAACATTTGTGTCTGCAGCAATTTTCCTATTCAAATTGGTACAAGCAACGCGTGCGTGAGTGTGCCTGTGCGTGTTGAGTATAGTGTTGCGTTGGATGACAAGAAAAACACAAGGAAACAAACAAGTGGAGTAACAAGCGCGCACGTACGAACAAATCAAACACGAGCTGCATGAGCGTAAGCAACAAAAACAGAAAAAAAACTAAGTTCTTTCTACAGTCATGGTCGAAATATTATATTCAAGTAGTGAACTTTTATTAATAGTGTCACATAACCTTTAAACCAACACTTAAGAAAACACGCCGAGATTAAATCATTCTAAACACAGAGTTAATTTCGAAGTCACCACCTTTTAATTGCATTTATATTCGCCATATATGCTTTTTGAATTTGCTTGCTTTGATGTCGCTGTGAAAAACGGCGAAGTAAGACCGACGCCGACGAGCAGAGTTCGAGTGCAGAGTCGCAGTAGTGAAGTCGCAAAAATATTCAATATATATACATATATTCTTTTAAAAAGGCTAACTTATAGCCGAATTTAACGTTTTGTAAAATTATACATTGAATGTAATAATAAAAGTGTTCATATGAATTTATATGTATGTGTTTATGTGGACAAAACGTAGTGATCGGACATTCTGATATATGATATATGATATATATAACCCTTTACGCCCCCGCGTGGCAATTATTCAGAAGTAGGGATCGAATTCCCCTACGTACGCGAACGTTTAAAGAATGAATTAAGATGCGATAAATACATATACTTACATATGTAAATGAAATGAAAATATAGTGTTGTAGTGAAAAGTGTAATAATTTCATAAAAGAAATTATATGTTATAACGTTAAGCATGTGCAAAATGCTTTAATACGAAGATACATACAAACGTATATATGTATGTATACATACGTTATTAGTATGAACGTTTGAACGTTAGATCCTCGTGGACATGCATAGTCTTGTCGAACGAAGTCATAGTTCTGCAGCGACGCGTTTGAATTGAAACTGTTGTGGGCATACGCTTTGTCCATCGCGAATGCAGTTTTGTCGTGTGCGATTTAAAATAACGTCTTATGTTGCTGAGCTGTGGCAGTAGCAACGTATAAGCTACAAAACGAACTTCGTAAAAGTTCCATCGTGTTCTCGGTTTGTTAAGTGCACGAGTGACTAAAATAGGAACAGATTTTTTAAAAAAAAAAAAAAAAAAACCAATACGTCGTTACGTAAAAAGAATTTGCAAGAACTGCGAAACGAATGTAAAAAGTTTGGACTGTCTACGTCGGGACGGAAAAACGAACTCATTGACCGATTAATGCTACATGACGAAAATGATGAATCGACGTTAACTCAAAACAATTTTTCGGTTATACAACGCGTTTCGAATTTAGAAAAAACAATAGCGGATTTGCATTCGCTTATATTAACTGAAAGGCAGCCGACTGTCGTAGCAACTAATTTTGAACATTTAATATCGTCGTCTCCTGTACCCGCAGTGTACACTACCGCGTCAAATTGTATTCCACCGTGTACGTCACAAGCCATTCCTTCGCAATGGGAATCGGTAAATACGGGCTATGCAACAAGTGCTGTGCCAAAGCAAAGTGTACCAGTGTCATACAGTAATGTTGTTCCGCAAAATATGCCATACGCTTATGGTCATTATACGCCCGTGGGGTATAATAATTCGCCGTATCAAAATAATATGCGCGATATAATTGAGCTGTTGCCAATTTTTGACCCAACTTCGGATAAATCGTTGAATTCGCGACAATTTGTCAAACGTGTAGAACTTTTAAAAGAAACGTATCAATGGAATGAAAGTGTTTTACTTTTTGCATTACAGCAAAAAATGCGTGGTTCAGCCAAATTGTGGATCGACGCGCAACAATGCGTCTTTGTTACGTGGCCACAATTTGTGAACAAGTTTTTATCAGATTTTCCTTATATTGGTAACGAAGCCGATGTACATTTAAAAATGTCTCAAACGAAACGTCAAAACGCGGAGACACCGACGGAATATTATTATCGAATGTTAGCGCTCGGAACGAAAGGTGGACTACCGGAGTCCTGTATTGTGCGCCATATTGTTAATGGCATAAACGATATTGATTTAAAAAGAAAAATTTCTAACGAATATAAATGTTGTCAAGACTTACTTCGGGATATAGTAAGCTATTGTATTTATAACGAACCGAAAACAGTTGAAAGCAAAACGAAAAACTATGTGCAACCGTCAAGAAATTTTACGAATACGCGTGAATCGAACACAAACGAAAACAAACAAAAGATAACGCCGCGTGTAAAGGTAGCATTGGAAAATGTAAAGTGCTATAATTGTGCAAAATTAGGACATTACTCTAATAATTGCCCAGAGCCGCAGAAAAAGCCACGTTGTGCTAATTGTAATCGCGCGTCACATACAACAGAAAAGTGTACATCTAAAGCAAAAGATATAAATAAAATTTTAGAAAATACAGTGCGGTGCGAAAATTCAGAAAATATTATAAAAATGATCTTAGTGAACGGACACGAAACGAAATCCATCGTGGATCCGGGTAGTACATGTACTCTCGTAAGAAAATCATTCGCGGAAAAAGTAGGAAAGTGTGAAGAATATAACACCATACTACACGGTTTTGCGGGTGGTGAATATGTTTGTTCGAGAAAAGTAAGAGTTCCACTTGTTATCGATAACAACAAAATTATTTCCGATTTACTAATAATTGATGATTATTTAATCAAAGAAAATGTACTCTTGGGAAAAGACGTATTATGTCGCGCTGATAAACGACTAGTTATCGAAGGTGACAAATGTACAATTGAACGTATACAATTGATTAACGCGTGCGCCGATTTGAACGATAATGAACGTAAATTATTTGATAAACTTATAAACAATTACGGTGATGTGTTCGCAAACAATGTTTCGGAAATTGGAAAATGTGCTATTGCTAAAATGAGTATTAAAGTGAATACTGAAGTACCTATATGTCTCAAACCGTATCGCGTGCCGTTCGCGAAAAGACCTATTATTGCGAAAATAATCTCGGAATTACTCGAAAACGATATTATACGTCCAAGCGAATCGCCATACTCTTCGCCGGTTGTGCTCGTTGATAAGAAGAGTGGTGATCATCGGTTATGTATTGATTACAGATGTTTGAATAAAATAACAATAAAACAACCGTTCCCCATGCCGAACATGGAGGAGCAGTTTGCTCAGTTAGCCGGTAACACGTATTTTACAACCCTTGACTTAAGAATGGGTTACCACCAGATCGAAATTGAAGAAACCTCGAAAAAGTTTACCGCGTTTGTTACGACGGAAGGACATTATGAATTTAACAGAATGCCTTTTGGTCTCGTTAATGCGCCAGCTGTGTTTCAGTGCGTAATGAACAATATTGTGTCGAAAATGCCACCTAACGAAGTGCTTGTGTATTTAGACGATGTGATTATACCAAGTAAGACTGTTGAAGAAGGACTAAACCGGTTACGAAAATTTTTTATGTTGTTAAGAGAAGCTAATCTCACGTTACGCGTCGATAAATGCAAATTTTTACAAAAGAAAATAGAACATTTGGGGCACGTTATTAATGAAAATGGAATCACGCCTGGGAAAACAAAAATTAACGCTATATTAAATTTCCCAAAACCCAAAAACATTACCGAAGTTAGAAGATTCCTTGGCCTTACAGGATTCTTCCGTAAGTTTGTTGAAAATTATTCACTAATCGCTAAACCTTTAACACAACTTTTGCATAAAGAAAATATTGACAATTTTGTTTGGGGTGAAAACCAACAAAACGCGTTTACTAGACTTATTAATACGTTAGCAGCTGAACCTATTCTCGCGTTATACGATCCTGACTCTCAACATGAAGTTCATACAGATGCCAGCAGCGTAGGGCTTGCAGGCGTGTTATTACAGTCATCTGATGGGAAAAATTGGAAACCTGTCTTTTACTACAGTCGTCACTGTACCGCAAGCGAAAGTAAATGTCATAGCTATGAATTGGAAGTTCTAGCTGTTGTAGAAACTTTGGAGCGATTCCGAATATACCTACTAGGTAAGCGTTTCCGTGTAGTAACAGATTGCTCTGCTATTGCACACGTTAAAGAAAACAAGGAACTTAAGCCAAAAATTGCCCGATGGTGGCTTAAGTTACTTGAATACGATTTTGAATGTACTCATCGTCCAGGGTCACGTCTACAACATGTCGATGCGCTTAGTCGCATGCCAAACGAACCCAGTAGGGAAATCGAGCCAGCAGGATTAGTCTTAAAAGTAACAGCAAACGTAGATGATTGGTTACTAACGATGCAGTTGCAGGACGAAAAATTACAAAATATTATAGCAATTTTGAATGGTTCAAGTAAATCTGCACAAGAAAATCAAATCATATTAGAATATCAACTGAAAAATCACCGACTTTACCGAAAACAACCAGACGGACTTAAGTTTGTGGTGCCAAAAGCTGTACGATGGCGTATATTACAATACTGCCATGATAAAGTAGGTCACCAAGCAATAGAGAAAACGTTAGAACGCCTTAAGCAGGCGTATTGGTTTCCACAAATGCGAAAATATGTAAAACAATATATATCCGCATGTGTCGATTCCTGCTACAAGAAGCAACGTTCAGGGAAAAATGAAGGTAGTTTACATTACAGCGAAGTTAAACCCGTTCCTTTTCATCGAATACATATCGACCATATGGGTCCATTTGTTAAAAGCAAACGTGGAAATTGCTACATACTAGCGATTTCTGATGCATTTAGCAAATTCCTCGTAGTTAAAGCCGTTAGAGATACCAAAACGATACACGTATTAAAAACACTTAACGAAATGACTAGCTACTTTGGGCTTCCATCGCAGATCGTATCTGATCGAGGTACGGCCTTTACGTCCAAAGCATTTGAGTCTTATTGCGACAACAACAACATACAACATATAAAAACCGCAGTGCGCATTCCACGAGCAAATGGTCAGGTGGAGCGCGCCAACCAACTTATACTTTCATTTATACGAACAACGACTGAAGAGCCGAAAGACTGGGATTTAACGCTTCGAAATCTGCAATGGTCCATAAATTCCCAGAAAAATTCAACGACGGGTTTTAGCCCGAATCAACTGGTGTTTGACTTTAATCTTCGAGATGTCGTCCAAAATCAAATTATAGCTGCGATACATGATGACCTCGAAACAGAATCAACAACGACAATCGCCGATAAGCACGAACTAGCCGCAATCAACATAAGCAACGAGCAAGAAAAATGGAAGCAGAGATTTGATCGTAAACATGCAGTACCAAAAACTTGTGCAGAAAACGATATTGTCGTCATCGAAAACGAACCAGCGTCTGTAGGTGAATCACGAAAACTCGAGCCGAAATACCGTGGCCCCTATATTATACGAAAAGTTTTGGGCAACGATCGATACCTCATCGAAGATGTCCCCGGTTATCAAGTCACGTCCAAGAAATTTTGTTCAGTCTACGCCGTAGATAAAATCAAGCCGTGGTGCCGCCTTTGTCCAGAATTAGATATCGACGATTCAAGCGACGAAGACATCGAGGCCGATCTCTAGTCAGGAAAGGCCGAGCTGTCACATAACCTTTAAACCAACACTTAAGAAAACACGCCGAGATTAAATCATTCTAAACACAGAGTTAATTTCGAAGTCACCACCTTTTAATTGCATTTATATTCGCCATATACGCTTTTTGAATTTGCTTGCTTTGATGTCGCTGTGAAAAACGGCGAAGTAAGACCGACGCCGACGAGCAGTGAAAGAGTTCGAGTGCAGAGTCGCAGTAGTGAAGTCGCAAAAATATTCAATATATATACATATATTCTTTTAAAAAGGCTAACTTATAGCCGAATTTAACGTTTTGTAAAATTATACATTGAATGTAATAATAAAAGTGTTCATATGAATTTATATGTATGTGTTTATGTGGACAAAACGTAGTGATCGGACATTCTGATATATGATATATGATATATATAACCCTTTACGCCCCCGCGTGGCAATAGTACAATTCGAGATATGCAATAGAGTAGAATTGATTAGAATAGAATAGAATAGAATAGAATAGTTCTTTTTTACAGTTCCCAATATTTGCTTACAGACTAAAAAATATAATATTTAAATCTTTTGTTGCTGTACTCACAAAATATTCTTAGCTCTTTGGCTTGATATGTAGCTGAGAATCGTAAACTGTATTGAGTGAAGTTTGTTCAGTAAGGTTTGCCAAGTCCTTTTTAATCATTACATTAATGCCGGATCAAAATTCGGGAAATTCGCTTAAAAAAAAAGTACGTGTAGCGTAGTAAACATAACAGAAGTGAAACTTGCAAGGCAGACAAAGAAAGAGGGAGAGACCCGAGAGAGAATGAAAGAGAGAGAGAAAGAATATATATCTAAATAAATTCACAACATTTTGAGGGAATACAAATACACAAAATTTACAAATAAATTCCCCTTCATCGCTCGACATATTGACAACTTGCACTTTTTTGAGATAGTTGCATTGTGTACGGACAAGCCACTAACGATACGACCCGTGTGGGGAGGCCCTTAATGCGTTAATTCCTAAACATTCTTTAAATTGAATATGCCTTGTGAATACCTAGCAGCGTTGTTGAATTGAAATTTGCTTCGGCATAAGTGCTAATAGTAGTGCTTGCATACTATTCACAATAGAACAAGCGTCACCAACTTTGCACTATACATCAATCGGCTTTTTCTTACAGATGTACCCGCGGACAAATTTGTTTCTTTTTTCTCTTGGCCTTGAAATTTTACTCCCTATTCTCGCTCGTCCATCGACGCCTAACAAGATTCACTTAAAAAAAATACTTAAATAAATCTGCTCGCGAAGTTCATAGATCACACGCATGCCACATCTGCCCTTATTTTTTGCGAAAAGAGGAATGAGTTGCGGTTAAGGTGAATGGCGAATGCAATCGAGCCATGTTTTGTTTCAAGAAATTAATTAGCTAAACCTTGAGGACATGTGGTGCCAGCAAGATAGCGTACTTCGTCATACATTGCGCTGTCGATTTATTGTAATATTCAAGCCACCATTGGCGTCATACGGCCAGATTTACTGAAAAAAGTAACTAAAAATTGTACTAATCGAATGGCCCATTTAATTGGTGGCCGAGGCGGACATATGACGGATATGATTTTGAAAAAATAAATGACATGAAATTATCTAATAAATTAAAATTAAAAAAAATTCCTTCGAATGATATTTCTGTTTTGTATTATAATTTTAAATTCTCAAGGTCTTAACAAAAAAAAAAATGATATTTAGAAAATGAACCTGGGCATGACATTTTAAGCCAATTTAATTTCAGTATAATAAAGTGCAAGTTGAGCGCCTCGAGGAAATCTCATGATTTTTTATATTTTCTCCCCTGGACTGTATAATGGATTTTCGCCAATAACGTGCATTCGTTTTTTGTGTGGAGAAAATTGGCAACACGGTCGGGCGCACATTTTCAAAACTGAATAAAAACACAAATCTTCTTCCAAATTGCAGTTTACTATATTAAAATTTAATGGGCTATAAAATTGCGTACCAGATTTATTTATTTTGTTAGTTCTTATTAAAAATTTTGAAATTTCGATGAAAATTTGTTAAGCTTGTATAAGTTTTCTACAAAGTTTTGATATACATATGGAAGACTTTTCTTCTTAAAGTAGCAATATCTATTTTCGATACTATAATAATTGTAACAAAGAAACTTAGCAAATCGTTGATAAGAAAAGTAACAAGTTTTCGCAATAGAGATAATTTTTATGTGAATATAATTTTATGTACGAGGAGTGTCTTTACTGGTTGATGCCAATTTACCGACTGACCCTTAGACTACGTCATACTTCCCTTCAGTCCTCTGTTCGTTCTTATACTCCTGTGTTAGTCAGTTCGCTGTGTTGCATTTGGTTACGTTAAAGTGTTAAAAGGTGAGTCCGCTTCTCGTTGTTTTATGTCCATCTGTCACTCCTACATATATATCATCTCTTTTAGACTTTGTAGCGCATTCCTTTTATATAACGAGAGCACGACATTTTTTATGTGGGGAAAATTGGCAACAAGGCTTGGAAATTTGTTTTTCAAAAATCAACGGGTAGTCTCAGCTACAAATTTTCTTTTTTAATTATTATTAAAAATTTGGAACTTTTCATAAAAATTTGTTGAATTTTCATAGTTCTTTTACAAAGCTTTAAACTTTGGCCGGTATGGTAAAATGAACATTATGTGGAATAAAAAAGCTAATCAAAACTAAGAAGGAATAATAGAGAGAACCGTTGAGAATATGCTGTCCTTATTATTTTGCCCATGTTCGTATGTTTGTAGCTACGCACCTTACAACAGGCAAATCGGGTTATCATATAAGCTTATATAGTATAATACACTTTTGTATGTATGTTTGCGTGGCTTAAATAAATAAAGCCCGCAAACACATGACACTCTCATGCCTGCTATGCGTATTCATTTTCCATAACCATGAACCTGGCAGTTTATCCCTCAGTTGGTAGCTTAAAAAATTCACCAAAATTAAAGTCCGCGCCTTTGTTGTTTTCTATGCTTCAGCGTTGCCCTACTCATCATTGTACTTGATTGTGCATGTGTCGCCGGCAGTCAATATGTAATTTCCATTTCACAAATTTGCTTTAACCCTTGACGTTGTTATTGTGTACACAGTACCGTTCGCATGAGGGTGGGGTCTGGTGTGGCGTATAGCACCAGCAACAAAGTTGCTTCGTTTAGTTATGGCAATTTCGAAATCAAAGCTGAGAGATCAGACAATTGAGGAAAATCAGTTACGTGGATGCACAGTGTGCTGTGTTTGCCCATTAGCTGGAGATTATACTTCGAAAATACCTGGAATATTTGAATGTAATGAAAATGTTTTTATTATTTATTGATATTTATTTTACCTCCCATATTGTTGTTTTTATGGAGAGTCCCAAAAAAATTTATTCTCACGTATCGTGATTATGTAAATCATACATTTTGATAATATATAAAATGTTGCCATTATAAATGTATATTAACCATAGATTAAGAATAAAATTTAGTGAAGGAAGATGTAGAATTTTTTTAGTTAATCAAAATGTTCAGCTTGATACTCATTTTTGTCCATTTTCAAATGTCTATCTGCTTGCAGACTTTCGCATTAAGTTTCGTGTAGTTCTTCTTCTGCGGTACCTGTGAAGTCTCCCAAAAGCTGTTTGTGGACTTCTTGAATAGTCCCATTTCATTCAAACGCATAGCTGATTTAAGCAATGGTGAGTTTCGTAGGTAGATCTATTTGAAAATCACTTCTAACCGCTTTTGGAGTTCCACACGTTCTGAGTTTCATGGGAGTACTTTAAAAGAAAAACTTCCTTTCTTCAAAGTCTTGCTTCAAGTCAAGCGGAGGCTTCAAAAAAGATATTACCAATCGCAAAGCCTCAGGGAATAAAAGCTAAGGGAAGGGAATAAAAGCTAAATATTTTTCGTCTCGTAAAAACTTCGAACACTCTGTCTGTGGATACTACCCAATACATATAGGTGGTCCGCAAGGCGAAAGAAGGCGTTTATTAACGACAGTTGTGGACTCAATCGTGCTCTACGAGACACCGACAATGGGCAGAAGTGAAGATTATCCACATGCGTGAAATGGTGTGTACACATTTGAGGACCGCATTACGGGTGTCATGCGCATATAGAATGGTATCAGACGATGTAGTATGTGTTGTAGCGGAAAACGACCTGTTGGTGTTCACGTAAGAGAGCTTCACCGTATCTACATATAGCGAGCAAGGAGCAAAACTAACGGCAGCAGAAAAAGCCATTGAGAAAGAGCGATCAATGTACGAGTGGCTAAGAAGATGGGAAGAGCCGCCCAATGGGCGAGAGACCAACAAGCTAAAATCATATCTCGAAGAGTGGATGAAAAGAAATCATAGTGCTACTGATCATTACCTTACGCAGATACGCATCGGACACGGCTGCTTTGTGGAGTACTTGCACTGCTTTCAGCTGGCATATAACCAATTTTGCCTAAGATGCCCTAACGCAATTGAAAGCGCAGAATACATCTATTTTCATTGTGATCGCTTCGCACGAGAATGTGCACTACTTCAAAGAGTTTGGGACATTCATCTAGTCTTAGCAACCTCATATGAGACACGTTCTCATCCAGTGCTTAGTGGGAGCCGGTTCGAGCATTTGCTGTAAAAATAATGCTACGACTTTAACGCATTGAATGAGAGCACAAGGTCCAGCAGCAGCAGCTACAGTTGCAAGCATAACATGGAGATGAAGTGTTTCTGAGCAGGATGACGTGAAACACAAACATTTGAATCAATCACTCACAATAACATCAGACAGAAGACAATACGATAGCTCTTCAATACTACGCTACCGCAAATTTTCTGATGTTCCATTTTCTCAAGGGCCACTCAATAAAACAGTGAAAGGAGTGGATACTATCGCTGGCGTAAAATTTTTATAGTTCTACAAGATAGGGTATCTGGTTGTGTTAATAGACACGCGACTCCACCTTAGTTAAATTTTTGTAGGGAAATTGATCGCTTTTAGCCTTCACAAAAACAAAAAACAAAAAATACAAAAACTAAATAAAACAACATCTAATAGAATCCCGTGGAAAGCATCGGAGTACTACTCACTCTAGTTAGGTATGATGGATCAAAATCTTCTGCGAAACCTTAGCTTATATAGTTGGGCTTAAAAATATCCATTTCTTTTGCGCTAGCGGAATGCTAATAAGAGTGCTTACAGCATGCCCTCATCTCAGTGTCTTAGTAAAAAGAGTTAATAGGGAGTGAAAGTGTAATGCTTTGTGATTCACATGAAAGTTTATCTCCTATGAATAATTTGGCAGGGCGTTTAGTAAACAAATTATATTAAAAAAAAATTCAATAATATTCAATAAAATTTTGCCTATTGCAGAAATTTACGGTCGTTGAAGCATAGCAAGAAAAGCATGCGTTAAGTTTCCATTTCGAACAGAAGTAAGTGATTCCCAATGTTATAATAAAAAATATTGGTATCTCGAAGAAGTATAAACTGTACACCTAGGCACTATGCTCGACGTTTTTATATCCATCCCTTTCTAGTTCCGTACATAGCTGCTTCATTTAAAATGACTCTAAGAGTTCTGCTCAGCTTGTCAGACACTTTGCTACTAACTACTTTTTTTCTCAGTTCCATAGCTGAGAACTCCAACTACTTCCTTAAATCCGCAAGAATAAAAACTAGCTTTGCCCTTTGCGTGACTGACAGTAGTGACGGTTCCACTGTGACAACTTAAATTAGGCCCTGCACCGTTTATTTGCCTGTGTTGACATTTTTATTTATTTTGACAATTTTAACATAAAAGCGTGTGCGCGTAACAAACGAATGGCATTGCGTCTCCAACAGGGAGGTCCATGTTTATCAGCCCAGTTTTTCGTTCTTTTTGCTTTTATTTGGATGTTGGAATTTTTTGGCAATTTTATTAGCATTTTTGGCGGCACAGTGGAGGATTGTTCGTCGACACCCAATTTAACTACTCTAAAATTGCTACAATGGCATGTCTAATTTGTAACGATTGAAATTTTTCCTGAAAATCACATAAAATGTTAATTTTGTGTGTATTTAAATTACGCCCAGCAGCCACAAAAAAAACAGCGCATCGTTGCTGATAACAGTGAAGAAGTGATGGGAAAGGAAAAGTGAAGGGTACGGGGAAGTGTATGAAAAAGAGAAAGCAGAGTGGAAATATTGGAACTGCAGGCACGAAGTTGTATTGATATAAAAACTGCCACACATTAGCTGAATTGAGGTTGGGGAGCTTGAATTATTTTTGACTGGAATTGCTTGCCATTTAAATAATAAATTGAATTAGTCACATTCTATAATTAAAGCGATTTTTATAAGGATATGCATGCTCCGGTATGCATTCTTCTTTAAATTTCTGATGTTTATTGCAGAACATTTAAGCTTAAGGGATGGTTAAGTAAAAATTAGTGCTTTAATTTTAGTTATATTTCAAATTGCGACTCAATCAATCGTGAGTTTAATGCTAGGAGTCGTACTGTCTCCTCTGAGTTTTATATTTCTAGGGCAGCTTTTTGAATCTTTTGAATTGCACCTTTTACCTTGGCAATGGCAAACCTCCGAGTGTATTTCTGCAATAAAAAAGCTCCTCATAAAAATATATGCCGTTCGGAGTCGGCTTGAAACTGTAGGTCCCTCCATTTGTGGAACAACATCAAAACGCACGCCACAAATAGGAGGAGGTGTCATTGCCACTTTTATTAACATTACCAGTACAATTAATATCATCATTGCCGTTTCTCTCCCCACTTCATTCACACTACCATTACTGACACTATTATCATTGCCTATACAATTAACAATATTATTACCATTATTCTACAGTAACTATAGCCATTACCACTACCAAGGGCGTTATCATAATACTTACTTTTAAAATAATCGTCACAATTTGTCATTAATACTACCGGCATAATTACTATTCCCATTTTAATTACTATTCTGATTACATTCCATTAACAACAGCGCTACCATTACTATTACCAGTACCATTGCCGTAATCATTACAATTGGCATTAACAACACAAGCAACAATACCAATACCATTACCAGTATTGCTACCGTTACTATTACCATTACTATAGTCCTTCCAATTACCATTATAATTTATGCTTCCGTTGCCAATACCAATTTTGTTACCATCACCAATTTCGTTACGACTACCATCAACATAGCATTTATCATTAAAACAATCATTGCGAATGACTTTACATTTAACATTACCATTACAATTACTTTTGCCTTTTTAATTACTAATCCAATTACGGCTATATAACTACTGGAGTCATAAGTAACACTACCTATACAAATACCAATACCATTACCAATTACATTGCAATTACAATTACCAATACAAGCATCAATACCAATGCCATTACCAGTATTGCTATCGTTACTATTCCTATTTCAAGCACCATTACTGTACAACTACCCTTACCGTTACCGTTATTATTTAAGCTCCCGTTGTCAATATCAATTTTGTTACCATTACCACCATTATCATAGCAATAACCATTACAATAATCATATCAATCATCACAATTATCATTTGTCAGTATTACAATTACTATGGCCAATTTATTAACTACTCCGGCAACCATTACAATAACTTTTGGCACTACCATTACTATTATCTGTACCATTACCTTAGTCATTACAATAAACATTTTCATACTTATACCATTATTACTAATGCTATATTTACCATCGCCGTTATAACTACCATTACTATAAGCACTACTATTAACATTACCATTATAATTCAAATTTCCATTAGTAGGTAATACCAACTCTGTTACTGTTACAACTATTATAACATTTACCACTATAATAATCATTATCATTTATCATTACATTTAGTACTGTAATTACAATTACCAATGCCATTTCAATTAATATTACCATTACCACTACAAAAACAATTACCATACGTCTAAAATTAACATTACAATTAACATTTATATTACCATTACCTCTAAAATTATAATTTCCCCGACCGTTCCCATGCTTTGATAAAATTAAACCCAATTTTCTGAAAAACCTATAAAATTTTCTGGTACTAAAAATCTTATTAATTATCTAAAGCAATTTCGAATTCTTTTGACTTTTCATGAGTTTTTCTTTTGTTTGTTTTTGACGGGATAAACTAGCAATTACAGTACTCAGACAACATAAAGTCCATTTTACTGCGCTCGGGTCCCCCTTTTAATTGTCTTTAAATCCACCCGACCTCCGAAGTAGTCTGAGTAGATACTTTGGTGCCAATGAGCCAGGGAAATAGTCGTTTCTTAATATGATACATCAGTGCCAAAGACTTAAAGCATGATTCGAGCGAAAGCCAGCCAAACGCACAGAAAGTGGTTCATCGTGTCATCCTCACCTACAGACTAAGGGGACTAATTTACTCTTCAAATTCGTTAGGAAAAACGAAAACACAGGAAATCACAGCGAGATATTTCATGAAATTTAATGCATAACCAATGCTTTAAGCAACTACTTACAATGAACTTGATTTAACCTATGTTACTTCTTTGCTTTCCCACCTCCGTTTAATGTCCCATCTGGACTTTGTTGTTATTCAAATCAAATTTCACTTCTTTTCCTAAATTTCCAACAGATCTTATCAATATTTCTACATAGAAAACCTTTTTCGCATTCACGCTTATTATCCACTAGTAGATTTAGACATTTTACTCGCTCTTTGAATGCTTTGTTGTCCTTGGTCGCACGATTTCACTTCAAAGGCGAAGCGTACTTTGCATAGTTGAAACGTTTAGCTGATAACTGAGACAGCTGAAAGATGTTGCCAATGGCACAAAGGACAAACGAGACGTTGGGTAGAGTAAAGAAAAAGTTAAAGTGAATGCTTGAAGGGTCTTAAAGTATATTTTCCATCACTACTACTACTACTCGTACAGTTGCGGTTAAAATAATAGGATTATACTCAGGGGAGATCAGAAACTATTTTCAGCTGAAGACTATGGTAGCAATGCTGCCCTTAAAGGAGGTCAATAAGTATACAGGTATTTTGCTCGCTTTGTAATAAATAAATAATTATAAGCCATTTGTATATTTTTTTAAATTTAAGTTTTTGAAAGTTAATTAAATAAAACCTAGGTTTATAGTTTTTTTTCTTGAGTTAATTAATTAAAAGTCAAAGCACGAAAGATTTCTATGCATTCTAGTTCAGACCATGCAAGCAATGAATAAAAATAGAGGGAGTTTTCGGAATTTGCTCAAACTTTACTCTCAAAAGGATAACATCACACCAATTTTAAAAATGAAATCGGATTTTCTGTACCTGTTGCCAATTAACAAAAAAACAAGCGAGTTTCATTTACTTTTTGATATAGGGACAAAATAAGGCGTAATTATTTTTGACACGTACAATTATATTATTAAAACAGTTTACAGTAAACAGTAAAATTTTTGTTAAATTTAAGAAGCAAAACGAGGATATAAATTGCTGATATATTCATTGTGAATTATGTATCAGTTTCTGAACTTAAATGTCCAGAGAAGGAACTTACTTATATAACTAATACAAAGAGTTTCACGCTTTTCAACAATGTACTGATTTATACTTAAATCGGAACCGCTTGATGATTTTTTTACTTGTTTGAAGTCCCTTCGGGATGAAACTAATCTGATCAATCTGTCGATAGAAGCAAATTAGTAGTTAAATATTTATTGGTATATACTCTTCAAGTTTTTCTAGCAGGAGAAAGCCGCTATTTTCCAAAGTTTTTGTGCGAACTTTCTAAGGCTTTTTCAAATAATAAACCTGTCAAAAGACGTTAAAACGAATATTTGGACAAATAAATAAATAGCTTACAAATATTAGCTATTGGTAAATTTCGCCTTTATGATCGGTTAAAGGGAATCTGGTGACTTAGGAAAATTTGTTGGTGAGGCTTGGCTTTGTTATACTACGTCGAACTCTATCTTTTTTCTCCGTAATACGCCTTCAGATAGTAGTCCGGTGAAACGACCGAAATTTCGACGTTTTTTCATGAATCTTTTTTAAGAAGAAAATAAAATGCGATCGTTTCAAAGTTTTCACATGTTTTTACTGGTGTTTTGAGGTATAT
This sequence comes from Anastrepha obliqua, assembly GCF_027943255.1. NCBI lineage: Eukaryota > Metazoa > Arthropoda > Insecta > Diptera > Tephritidae > Anastrepha > Anastrepha obliqua. The sequence continues at coordinate 85,099,843 of NC_072896.1, read as the reverse complement.
AAAAAAAATTTTTAAAGTTAATTTAATATTAATTTGTTCAAAACTTTTGACGTCAAAGTGGAGTCCTTAAAAAAAAAGATGAGTTGGTTCGGGGAAACACACAGCCTTCCAAAGTCATCTGAAATAAAAAATTCAAAAAGATTATTGTTCTGTAGACTTTATTTTAGGTCCCGAACCTAAAATATACATAAAAATAAAAAAACGAAAACAAAATGGCGGACTTGTGACAAAAATTCTCAAAATCTAATTTTTTTTCTTTATAAATTGTTTAAATTAAATAGTTTATTATTTAAAAATTAAATGGTTTAAAGGTCCGGGATCTAGATATGTGTGTCTATAATAACGGGTTACAGTTTTTGTCAAATCGGTTGAATAGTTTTGAGTCAGTGATTCCCCGAAATTTCGAAAACATGGTTTTGAGAAAAACGCGTTTAAAGACGGTCAGAGTAGCTACTGCTGGCGTGTCACACGCTTTCATACACACTACGGTGCGCTCTCTTATTTTAGTTATAACTTTAAAAATAATTAAAATATCTCTCTGAAATTTTTGTAGTATATTTTTAAGATGTTTTTCTTCCGAAAAATGTAAAAAAACTCGATTTTTTGAACCCGTCACACCGGGCTACTACCTTGAACGTATCTTTTAACCGCATTACTCTTGTTCATTCATTTAGCCGGTGATATTGGCCGGCGCGCTGTCGCCAATCTGTTGCCTCAGAGCATCTCTTTCCACGGGTAATCTGTTGCCTCAGATCATCTCTTTCCACGAGCAATCTGTTGAAAATAAAAAACGTGTGTTCTGCGTTATCGCTCGGTGCTTCACAGTATACGAACTTGAGACCGTTTATCTTACCCATGCGGTATAGGTATTTCTGGAAGTATCCCTGGCCTGAGAGGAACTGAGTCAGGAAATAACCCACTTCCCTGAAGTGCTGTTGAACCCATTTACCCATTGTAGGAATCAGCTTTGCCGTCCGTCTGCCACCTGATAGAGTGACCCATTCGCTTTGCCACCACTTCATGGTTGACCTCACCGCTTCCCTACGTTATTAGTGGTGTGTTCTTTCCTGTATTTCCGCGCATCCACTCGTTCGCGGGCCATGAGGTGGATAGGTAGGTATATCGATATAATGAGATATGTACATTTTTATGATATAATATATAATATTAGCATATAAATTATGGTAAATGTATTGTCAAATTATTGTAGTAAGTTATTGTTAAAGCATTTTGATTCTTAAGGTATTTTTAGTGGGCAGGGATAGTTTGGTGCGTCCGCAAATTTATATTTCTTCAAGTTCGAACTCACTTATTTCGAAATTGTTGTTTTGTCAAAGGTGGTAGAGAAGAAAATATTTAGCCGAATTATCTAAAAATTTTAATATGTTATTCGATACATTGGTTAGTATGGAATCTATAGGAAATCTGTATTGAAAAAGCTGAGCAGCAGAAAAAAACTAAAGGAAAAAATTTTGTTTTCGGCAATTAAACTTCAAGCATTAAATTAGTGGCATTCTCTTGATTACCTTTTCTGATTCCAGGGATGGTTCTTACTCTTACTTATATAGATTAAAAAAATATTTTTGCTCTGCCGTCCAAGTATAAATTTCCTTTTGTGTGAGTCACCTTCAGCGTAATTTTTTGCAGTTTAGCCGCAAGCTGCAAATTAATTAATTTCCAAACAAGTGAAAAAACCTAAACCTCACTTGCTGCATAGGTAAGTTTTTATTACGGACCTTAGCTGATTTTTTGATTAACCAATTTTTTTTATTATTATAAAATTATGTTCGCCTGCTTTTTACGAATATTTAAGTAAAAATATATACATCGTTCTTCAATTTTCAGCTTTAATTCGCAACTGTTTTCTTTTTAGATTATAGTCTAAATTCCCTAAGTAGCGACTATGCACATTCACTAAAGGTGGTGGGCCACAAAAAATAATTTGTACATTAAAAATTTCAAAGTGTCAAGACAAAAGAAGGTAGAAAAAAAGAAAAGGACGAAGTATGTTGCCCAGCCGGCATGAAGTGGGAGGTAGCAACATATGACGATGGTGCGAATGGAACGGCTTTTCGTCTAATCATTTTATGGCGATAATATTATATTATATATATTATATATATATATATATATATAATTGGCGCGTACACCCTTTTTGGGTGTTTGGCCGAGCTCCTCCTGCTATTTGTGGTGTGCGTCTTGATGTTGTTTCACAAATGGAGGGACCTACAGTTTCAAGCCGACTCCGAACGGCAGATATTTTTATGAAGAGCTTTTTAATGGCAGAAATACACTCGGAGGTTTGCCATTGCCTGCCGAGGGCCGACAGCTATTAGAAAAATGTTTTTCTTAATTTTGGTGTTACACCGAGATTCGAACCTACGTTCTCTCTGTGAATTCCGAATTGTAGTCACGCACCAACTCATTCGGCTACGGCGGCCGCCTTCCTTTAATATTACTTATATATATAAAATCGGTTTCGATCGTTTCAAGACCTTTATTCTATTTGCCTTAATCCACTCTCAAACCACCTTGTTTGTGTGCTCTGGGTTGCTGCCAGTAGTGAGGGATATTCACGGGCATGTAAGAGGATAATTTCGTGAAATTTTTGCTTATATGCACCCCTAAATTTGTTGAGGTGGCTTAAAGCTACTGATCCAACAAGTTGACCTACCTAAAATTTTTCTTTAAGTATATATATAATACAGCCCATTACTAAGAATTTTATGTATATGCATACATTTTTGGTTAAATTCCGAGTTTAGTGGCCATCTTACAGCATATACCCAGATTAAAGAAGCAGAAAAGGCGTTAATGCTATCCTACTTACTATAAACACTACGTATTTTATTTTCGTCCGCCAACTGTATAAATATACGCAGCATTTGTAGTAGTAGTTGTAAAGAAACTTTTGACACATTTCATCTATTCAAAAAACTCAAACAGGCAGAACCGTTGGGTGCACCTAAGTGTGGGGAAATATTTTGGTTACAAAATGCTGGGTAAATAGAGTTTACGTTCGCTTTTATTTTTGGGTTACAACGAGTATTTTTCTGTAGCTTTGCTTATCGTCATCAACGACATTTGAAAGAAAGCTCCTAGATGTCCTCTCTTCTTCCTACTCTACTTCTCACTCCCCTTTTCTACGCTCCCAGAAAAGCCACTTCTTATTTGTGCCCAAAATCAAATTAATTTATAATTCAAACAAAAACTTTTTAAGCCTCTATGTATGCAGATGTGTGCGAATAGTAAGTGTATGTTCTTGTGTGTGAGTGTGTGTGTGCGCTTGTTTTTCAAAGGCCGAAGAAAAATACTAATTTCACACACAATTTATTTTAACTTTTGCATACTCAATATTGTTATATAAAAGTTTTCTCACACTCACATGCACACGTCCGCACTCACACAAAAGCTTACACTGAGACATACAAGCAATTCCTGCCTGTTTTCGTAGAGCTCAAAGTAAGTAGAATGTGAATATTTTGAATTTACTCTATTCCCAAATTGGTGTATGTATGCGAAAGCCTCGTTGAATGGGCATTTTTTGGAAATGTGGGAGGCGGGGAGCCGCACACAAGCATGAAAAGTCGTCGCTATTCACAGCTAATTAAATATGCAAACAGACCAAAGTGACTTTCTTTTGTGTTGGCTAGAAAATCATGGGGCGGAGGCAAATTCGTTGTATAAATAAATTTTCTAATGACTGTAAACCAAAATTATTTACAAATATTTTTACTTAATTGGGTGAAGAGCATACATTTACCATTTGTTGTTTTTTTTTTTCATAATAAAAAAGTTTTCAGGCAATTACTATTAGTGGTCGCATGAAGCTTGTGGATTACAATTTAAATTTTTACAGCCATCAAATTAGCCTACAAGCTTGTGGTTGAGGATTTAAAAATTTTAATAAATATGCGCATAGCGGGTGTTTTTTAAGGGCTACAGGTTTTTCATCTACTACAAACTAATCAATTGTTGAGAGTAGAGTCTCTGATAGAGTTTTTTGCTCAAGAGAGGTTGCTCATACCCAATGATTCACTTTATATTATCCAAAACACAAAGCAATCCCTTTTTGGACATTAAAATCGGCTTGGCTATCACTTCCACTGACTCTGAACGAACTTTTTCACCAGTTGTTCTTCGTTTTGAAAAATGGGTCGACTTATATACGTTGCAGCAAAAGGTTTCTGTGATCTTATCAACATTTTCAACGACTGGAACAGCGGAATGAAGTTATTGGAACCATCGCTTTGCTACTGCATTTAATACGGAATTAGATATTATTTGAGAGTAGACAAAATAAAACTCGTACATTTGTTTGCTTCCTTCTTGAATTTTTTGCTTTGGTCCTAGTGCTGGAAGAATCTTGAACTTTCACTTTTACTTCACTTAAATGCGAAATAGGTCGAAGTTGTACTAAAATGTCGATGCTAACATTTTCAGAAATTTTGACTTCACAACAATAGCACAAGCACAGATGAGTTAAGTTGGTTTTTTGCTCATAAGCGGTGTGATTTTTGAACGTTACCACATCTACTTTCTTCTTTATTTTAGACTTTATAACTGCTTTTTAACGTCACGTGTTTTTGAAGGGGGTCAAGGCTTATGATGCAACTCTTATAGCCTCTCCTATGTAAAATAAAATACATGGTATTTCATGTTTCAATAGATGAGAAAATGATGCTCGAGTTTTCAGCCTTTTAACTTAATTTCAACCTCACGTGTGAAGGAATCAACTCAGTTACTTGCTTGGTAGAATCGTAAACCAATATGTTGCAACACAATCCCTATTAAAGGGAGCAAATCTACTAGCGATCTAGGTAAGTGTGGACCAATCACCCATGCTATCTGAAAGAAAATCGAATCTAGTAACTACAAGGGGAAGGAACAACACTAGAACCGGTTCGGAACATGAGCCTCTTGATCTGGATATAGTCGGACTGAGCGAAACAAGATGGGTGAAGAGCGAACTACAAACGGTGGACTCTTTGTATATTCAGGTGGGCCAGAAAATAGTCCACATATACGAGGAGTTGGGCTATGTGAAAGGAAAAATATCAGAAAATCATTACCAAATTGGATGGTGATATTCATAAGAATTATGTTTATCCGAATCACTGCGAAACACAGAAAAATTTCAGTAATACAGAAGAATGCGGCCACTAATGATAGCTTATTAAGAGAAAAGGAAAATGAATGTAGTCTCCTGGAGCACACATTACTCAATGTACCGCAGAGTGATGCCATGATACTAATGAGCGACTCGACAACGCAAACACGCAATCGGACCTAGGTCGGAGAATAAGGAACTTTTTTTAAAAATATGAAGCGACTTCGATCTTAAGATCGGCGTATCGGCGTCTCCTCATAAAAGCTATATATCTAATACTTACATATATCGGCGTTTAAATTATAGAAATAATCATAGCGCTCGAAAATAGCAACATTTTTCAAACGGAAGAAAACACCGTCAACGAAAAAAATTGTCAAAACCTAACGCAATTTTTGAGTCACTTCAAACTTACACTTTATTGTACTTAAATTTATTCAGTAATATCGGGTATTTTTTAAGAGTTCGAGAATTTAAATTATAATGCAAAATAGAAGTATTGTTGGAAGGAGTTTATTTTTATTATATTCAGGTAGATAATTCGGTGGCATTTATATTTTCGATATAAAATCCGGTACATTGCTCCATGTCAGTCCAATTTTCGACTACTTTTACCCTGAAGCTGAATTATAAATCTAAGTGAACCCAATCAGTAAAACCGCGACGCAAACGATGGTCATTTGGCTTCAGTTCTTGCACTATCTCTATTTTACAGGCACAAAAACCAAGATTTTCATATGAAATTTTCCATGTAGCCGATGGACAAAGGCCAACAAGTTGGGAACGACGACAAATTGACATTTCGGAGTTGTTGTTGTTGTTGCAGCTTATACATTCCCCGTGTATATACGAGGAATGCTGCTGAAGTGACAGTCCTTGGCAGGATATAAATCCGGGTCGTTCCGGTTACGTAGAACCGACTGTCGTGGGAACGTGACATTTCGGAGTCTTCTTCAACACTTCGCTTTATCAGAGTTTTTTTGTTTCAAAGAAAATTTCAACAATTTGGAAGCTTTGCTCTGGCATTAAACGAATCATGATGACTTGCCAAACCTTGCTGAGTAGAAATGTGAACACAGTTTACTATACTCAGTTGCCAAACTATAGTTATCGATATCGATAGTTCTTATGCAGCTAAAAAACAAACACCCCATAAAACACAAAATCCGAATTTGTCAAAAGAGTAACATAGTAAATTTGAGAACCTTTTAGTTTTTAAGTTTAAAAATCTAAGTGAGTGCAAAACGAATAAATTTCGTTTGAATGCATTCTAATCCGTTGATGTGGCAGTGATGATATTACCTCCTTATAAATCTAGCATACTTTAGCTTAGACCGTACAAGTAAGGTAAATAGTGTAAGGTATTTTTTTTTGCGGTGGGGTTGGGTTAAAAATGCTTTTCTTCTTTTAGACTTGTCCCTCCTCAAGACGGCATCTTAAGAAAAACATTTGCTTACTCACCCTGCGTCCAGAGTTTTGAAAAACCTATGATCAATGCGCGTACACCCTTTTTGAGTGCTTGGCCGAGCTCCTCCTCCTATTTGTGGTGTGCGTCTTGATGTTGTTCCACAAATGGAGGGACCTACAGTTTCAAGCCGACTCCGCGGCAGATATTTTTATGTGGAGCTTTTTCATGGCAGAAATACACTCGGAGGTTTGCCATTGCCTGGTGTTTTTGGTGTTTTCACCGAGATTCGAACCAAAGTTCTCTCTGTGAATTCCGAATTGTAGTCACGCACCAACCCATTCGGTTACGGCGGCTGACAATATCCTCCATGAAATTTGTGACGGTATTCCATTTTTCACCAACACATACACCAACACCTCGTTGCGGAGCTGTTCTCTCTGTGTTTCACCTCTCGCACTTATAGAAGGTGTACCCGTATCACAATACTCAGTATCTCCAACAATTTGGCAGGTTCACCTTTCCCATTAGCCACAAGTACTTGCGAAAGAACCCATGTCCGAGCACAAACTGTTCGCGGTAATAGTTATCCTCATTGTGCTCTCTTTCTACCCAGGTTTTTAAATCGCGTTGTAGGTCGCTGTCCATCTATCGTAGTGCTCAGAGTTCCAACTTGTTTACCAAAGTGCGACCATTTGAATTCTAATGACGGAAAGCATGGTTCTGGAATCCCTAAGATTTTTACCTGCCATTTCCGTTTGCGCCTTTGTGCTACAAGATCTACAGGCATGGTTCCGCTGATAACTAAAACTGCTGCTTCTAATACAGTTCTGTATGAAAATGCCATTGGCATTGCACCCTCAGCGAATTTGCCCATATTTCGTATAAGTATAGAAGAATCGAGTTCGTTGTGTCCATTAAAAGTTTTCGTTTGCTCTGAGTTGGACCTCCAAGGTTTGCCATGAGCTGATTTAACATGCCGCTTACTTTGGAAAATTTTGTGGCAATGTGATTTATGTGCGCTCAATAAGTCAATCTTGAGTTTAGTTGTACTCATAAGTATTCTACCACTATTTTTGTAGGAAGAAATTAAATGCATAGACTTGGAAAATTACACATTGATAGACTTCTTAACATTTAGTTCAAGTAGTTTTAACCATTTCACCACCATAAGGATCGTGGGTCCCATGAAAAATTATTAGAATTATAAAAAATAAAATTTACGTTTAATTTAAATAGTATTCCCTCCATTGGTAATTTTTTTAATTCTCCGCTTATGAGCAGCTGATTCGCGGCCGTTCAATGAGCTCACTGGTTTTCACTGCAATTAGTTGACAGTAACTTCTGCGCACTAAAGACAAAATATATAGTCCCAACTAAGGTCGTGAATGTAAATCAGTGCATTCTTGTAGGATATGGCATTTTTCAGAAGCATTCTTAGCAAAAAAACAAAAAAAAAATGTGCTGAATTTTTGTAAATCAACTGCTTATTGCTTGGTATTGAAAGGATCACATTTGTTTTGGATATTTTTTCCATTTTCACTAAAGTGACAAAAGCTACCGATATATGAAAGATGTAGAGAGCTAATGGGTTCTAAAAAAATATTCGAGTAGTACACCAAATAAATCTTCTGAGCATATTTTATGTCCCACATGCAAGAGTCTTATGATTCCATTCTGGTCTAGACGCCTTAATTTTAGGTACTTTTAAAATTAAGATAAAAAAAAATGAAAAGCATGTTTGCTTTCCATTTGTTTTATGGTTTTTATTAATATTGGAAAAGTATAAAGAAAATTAATAAAAAAATAAATAAAAAAATCGAGGAATTACAGGCCGGCGGAGTGGGGGCTACATAAAAAACGACGCTCCATGGTTGACATGATTCCAACCCTTGTAGTGATCATAAACAAACAAATTAAAAAAAATCTTTATTAGTTAGGATGGCGCCAGCGGATTACGCCAAATCAAAGAAAAAAATGTACAAAATGGCGTCAACTTGAAAAAAAAAATTCAGACTTATTTTTTTCAAAATCCGAGGCAGGTGCGAAAGACAGATTTATAATGAAAAATTCTTATCAAACTTCAAAGCGATCGGTCAAGTAGAATTTGAGATATCATAATGACCATCTCAAAAAAAGTAGTTTTCAGAAAATCGCGTTTGAAGTTTGAGCAACAAATCCAATAGAATGACTTAGATCATAATATTTACTACTCACTCTGGATTAATCGACGATATATTTCTAGGTATATATTATAGAAGTATAAAGTATGTATTTATATATATGTATAGAATAAATGAAGGCTGTGTGGGATATAAAAGATTATCTGGAAAGAACGAATCCTCAAGTCGTCTGGTAACATCTGCCATTCATTGTGCGATTCGCTCCACTCGGCCGGCTTAGACGCCACGTAACAAAACCCGCTGTATCTCCGAAAATAATTCCAATTTTGAAAAATCCGTTAAAGAGCATATTTTTGAAGGTCTAAACTTGGAAATATGCAAAAAAAAAACGATTTTTTTTTAATTTCTAGACCAGAACACCCCCTTAAGAAAGAGCAAACTTGGACCTGCATTAAACAAATTCAGATATAAAACTTAGAAGCGATGAACATAAAACAAATATTAGTTCTATTCCTCTGAACCAAAACTATTGTTAGAATATATTACGTCTTTTTCTGTTTTAGTGATATAATTAATTATTCACATTATTCACTAGACCTGTACCTCTTTGCAATTGCACTCTGCCCGCCACCACTTGCACTATTGAGTTGGGGTTCATTAATTCCCTTTGTAATTCGAGTTGACCTACTCAGTAGGTCAGTAGGCTCCATCGAACACATGATAGCCAATAGAGGCGTCATGTCAATTGATTAATAATAATAACTTCATAACTGCAACACTCAAAAAAATTATTCACCTACATTTAAGTAATATGAGCACTCTTTCTATCTCCAACCAATTGCACACATCCGTATTTAAACTGTCAGAGTATTACTACTGTCAGCAATATAAACAAACACTTAGTAGCTCTGCGCTTGCTATCCGTCTGCAAGTTAAGTGTATCTCTTCGAGTTTATTTCAGTTGATATTTTCTCGTAAACAGGTCAATGGAAAATATTCACTACAATAATGCACTTCAGCACTAACGCATTATTTCACACACACACAGGCATAAATGGCACTATACATATATGGCCATGTGGATGTTGGTAGATATGTGAGAAACATAACTATGTATATGAGAGACAGCTGTCGCACCATTAGCTGGTGGTAGGACAACAAAGCTGGAAGCGGTGGAGAGTAATTGTGTCAGTAAAACTGGCAAACGACAGGGAATTTTATATTGCTATGATTGCTTTCTGCAAAATAATCAATCAAATATAATGGTTATGGCGAGATAAATAGGAATACATAAGTAAACACGAGGGTAATCGATTTTTATATGAGTTGGAATTTTTTGTTAGTGGTTTCTAGAATTTCTATTAGTTTCTTGCGACTTTGAAAGCCTTTACTCACTTGCTTTGTATTCAAATAGTTTTTCTTTCCAATTCACTTATCGTTGAGTGCCCAAAAATAATTAAATAAATCATTAATAAATCCGAAAAACATGAATAGCACTATAATTTTTTGTTTTCCAAATATTTTTTTACCTTCCCGTTTACATCAGAGCGAACTCATACTCAAGATTATAAATTAAGACCGGTGACTACACGAGAACTCCAAAAAATAATAAAGACTGATAAAAAACCAAAAAACTCCCCTGTATTTGACCAAATCACAGGACTAACATTAAAACAGCTACCATCTCGCGCAATAACCCACATACGCAACATATTTAACGCTATGTTTAAGCTTAAATATTTCCGGAAGGTTAGGAAAATAGCGAAAATAAATAATTGCTATTCCCAACCCTGGCAAGGATCCATTAGCCTACTTGCTATTATGAGTAAAATATTCGAAAAGCTACTCATTGTGGGAATAAGACCAATTGTTGACCAACACAAAGTGATCCCTGACCAATCAATTGATCAATTTGGTTTCAGACAAAAACGCTTGGCAATACAACAAATACACCGATTATCACATAAAATATTAAGTGAGCTACACGTAAAGAAATTCTGTGTTGGCATTTATCTGGATATAGAAAAAACATTTGACAAGGATTGGCACAAAGGACTGATCACTAAGTTAAAACTAGTACTTCCTAACAATATATGCACACTACTGGAAAGTTACATAACAGATCGACAATTCTACGTTAAGTTTAACGACAATACCTCATCACTCCGAAAAATTGCAGCAGGAATTCCACAGGGTAGCGTTCTCTGACCACTGCTTTACAATATATAAACTGCTGACATACCAATGCCCACTGACGCAAATGCATTGTTGGTTACATTCGCAGATGACACAGTTTTACTTTACGGACATAGAAGCTTAGCGAAATCGACGAAGAAGATGCAACAAGTATTTAACAAAACCAAAGAATGATTCGGCTCATGGAATATCATGGAAATAATATTTTAATGAGGTTTTGGCGATTGATATGGTTTCACTTCACTTGAACTCAAACGCATTTTTTTATATTGTTGACATAACTACGATAGCTGCTGAAACTAAAAAAAAAACAACAGAAAAAAAATGTTTTTAAATTAAAGTGTACATGCAGGCTTGGACACTATTCCTTCAAAGAAAGCTTGTTTTCATTTAATTTCTGGCATTGAAATACTCTTTCTTTTAGTATATTATAAAAAAAACATTTATCTTTCTATAAAATACTAACCTTACTAAACATAATTTGTATTTAATTCTTATATGTCCATATTGCAACTACTAATGCGCTTAACCCATTTAAAATTTAGTCGAAATATGAATTAAATGGATAAAAATTTCTAAGAAATATCAGATATACCAAAGCGTATGGGATTTGGGTTTTCTTTAATTTGGCACATTTTTAATAATATGAAAGAGGTGTTAGTGATCCTAAAGAACCGTATATTCTGAATCACTGGAAGTTTTAGACCGTCTTAAAATTTTTTTTTGGTAAATGCAGGAAACTATAAAAAGTTGCGAATCCACGTTTCGTAAAATATATTTGTACACATATTTGACACATTTTTTAGGTTATTTTTTCTCGGAAATTTTAGCCTCTGTGTGATGGTGCAGGGGGCCAGCCATGTTTCGCTTCCGTACAACAATACTGATTTCACACCTGAGCCGAATATTTATTCCATCTGTCGTGATGATGCAGCCGGTGTAGCAGAAGCTTTCGACAAATTCCACCGGGCATCCGTCAACCAATATCTGCCTTGCTTTATTGTGGTTGACTCTCATAGACTTCGCTTCGGCGTGATGGTGACCTCCAGTTCGACAGTGCGTACCAGCGTGACTAGTCTGCTCGTCTTCGCTTGCATGTCAGCGAGCTTGTGAGAGAGGAGGCAGATGTCATCGGCGAAATCCAAGACCTTAGGATATATAGTAAAACTCCCTACCCTGCCTTCCGTTCCCAACCTTGCCTTATAACTGCGATGGTGGTGAAAGGGTGTTTTTCAAAAAGTTTTGCTCAAAAAATCATCTCGGATGACGGAATTGCTTAAGTTTAAAAAGATCTGCACAACAATTTCTCAAAATTTGATCAACCGAGTCAACGAACCGAATGTGTGTTGATAAAACAATATGAAAAAACTATTGCTTACTTTCCAAATAAACTATAACGTTTGTTGAGTTATGTGACGTACTCGGTAGTCTAGCGTAAGTGCACTAGCCTGCCATCCCAGAGGTTGTGGGCTCGAATCCCACGTAAAGCACGGTCTTCGCACTTTTCCAAATTTACCTACTTTCCCTGTTTCTAAAAAAAAAATGAAAAAACCCTTCCTCAACCCCACAAACTGATCCTTTCCATTCTTACTCCCGCACAATAGTCAGCGCAGTATTTGCTGCTAAAACAAGTGAAAAAAAGAACAAAGAAAAATACACAATGCATCAGTGACGCCAGCAAAAGGAAGCGGGCAGTCGCGGAAATAGCACAGGCACACCAAATTTAGCGAAGTCCTTAACCATCTGTGTGATCCTTCTGCCACAAAAATGTGACACACAGATGGCGCTCCAAGCAGTAAAGAAGGTGTTGTTCCTAAGCAAGGACAGTTGGGCATTCCCACTACTTAAGACTGATAGCGGCAGGCTAATCACCTACCCTGCCAGAAATAAAATAGATTAACGGAACCAAAGCAAGACAAGTCTTGTCGAGGCCCTATGCTCCCGAGAGGCGTGAACAAGGAAAAAAATGTTGTGTGACCTCCACCGACGTTCCAAAGTTAATTCATTCGTAAGTGAAGAGTAATGATTAAAAATTAGATTTAGATTGCAATTTTTTTTCCAGTAAAAAAACTTGGATCAAAGTTTCAACAAAATTTGTCCAAATATTCAAAATGGTGAAATTTTAAAGAGAATATAAAAAGTTATCTTTATTGGCGAAAGATCTGAGTACGGAAATGGTTGCATTGCTTTTATCTTGAAATTTCCTTCCTAAAAAATTTGAACTAATTTTTTCTCACTCCACGTCAGTAAGGCCTTTAAAGACCTTTGAAAAAATATCAAGTCTTTTATGATCTACTACATCATTTTTAAACTACTTTAATTTATGTAGCTATGCGAAAAGGTGCATCGCTATGTTAAAATGCCTATTTCCAACCGAAGAAATTCTCCTAAAATCCTTTAGAACTTCAACAAGTAGTTCTGTATATATAAAGGAATTCATTGGTTTATTTATATATAAACTATAATAATAATAACTATAATTTCTTACAAACTTACTAACATTTACACTTCAATTAGGGCATAGTATTCAGAACATCAGTAAACAATTTTTTAGGCAAATAAGAATCAAGATTGACAGATATCGAGATTTGGTTAAATTCGCTAATAGCTTTTCCAATAGATGCATTACGGGCATAATTCGTTCTAGCATTAACTGCATAGAAAGGCAACGCAGAACGATGATTCCTTCACCGAATATTAAAATTTATTACTGACAGTCATAAACTCACGGGATAATACAAAAAAATAAAGGTTAAATATAATATCGATCTCCTTTCGTCGAACGATTTCAAATTGAGCAGCGTTCAGTGTCCACTATACAAAGGTGCAGGATCAGATAAACCCAATGAATGTAAGACAAATCTGTGAACATCTTCTGCGCACTAACTATATTGGATACTTTCCGTTGAACGTAAATGCTACCCGGATCATCAGCAGTCTACTATTAATATTTTCCTTGGATATTCGCTCTTATTTTGGAATTCATATTTTGCGATAGTAAAACTGAAATAAAGTTTCTTGTTGCCAAAAATAATGTGATGTACTCCAGTTACATCTTTTCGAAGTAATTTCTATATAGTATAACTTTGTTTGCTGCCCTCGTATGCATATACTTAAGTGTGCATGTCAAGTTATTACAGCTTTTTGAAAATTGCGTGTGGTGTATGTATGTATATGTGTAGTAAATATACATTTATGTGGACTTAATATGCAATTATGAGGGCAATACCCTATGGGTATAAAACTCCATTATAGCACTCGAGCCGAGCAATTTATTAAGTTATTTTTAGCTTCAAAGACACGGGTGTATTTACATCTGTGATCACAAGCAATAAGCGCTTAATTCAGGTTAAAGAAGAATTTAATTATTTGTAATAAAATATTCTACTATCGAAATGCTGTATTTGTGTAGTTGCACCTACAGAGTAATATTTCTAAAAATTTTTCTTCTTTGAAAAAAAAAAAACAAACTCTGCTTGACTTTGCTTATTGGCTGCTGTGTGTTTAACATTTTAAGAGATTTTTTTCAAAAGCACGATTTCTGCCTTAGGCGATTATTGCTTGTGATTACATTTAAGCGCATGTTTGCACCGAAAACACTCTGCTATGAAATATCAATAGACTATGCGGCCATGTTGCAGGCGAAATACACGACTCCGTGTAAGAATAGTTAAATAAAATTTTGATATAATTGGTATGATTATATGTATACATATGTAATTGGCGCGTACACCCTTTTTGGGTGTTTGGCCGAGCTCCTCCTCCTATTTTTGTGGTGTGTGTCTTGATGTTGTTCCACAAATGGAGGAACCTACAGTTTTAAGCCGATTCCGAACGGCAGATATTTTTATGAGGAGCTTTTTCATGGCAGAAATACACTCGGAGGCTTGCCATTGCCTTTCGAGGGGCGACCGCTATTAGCCATGCGGTTACGGCGGCCGCCATAATTAGTATGATTAGTGGATAGAATAAATCTTGATGTATATGTAAATAGGAAATTTATTTTGGTCCAGTGCTTTTGAAAGCAATCAATGAAGGTCGAGCAGACTTTTTCATTCCATTTGCTTGCATCAACGAAGTAAATCCATTACATAAAAGCTATTACCTGAAAGCTATTATGCATGCATAACTAATTTGGAAAGAACTATCCACTCGAAGATTTATCAATTAATAAAAGAAGAAGAAATAAAACTATGACCCACCTGTTATAAAAATAGCTTTCCTCACTCGACAACTCGAATTCACAAAACAAAAGAAATTTTCTTGAAAATCACAAATTCATCAGCAAGTCATTAACTCTTTCGAAAGCAACAAAATACAATAAGGATTTTGTATCTTAAATTCCGGCACAGTTAAGTGATGCTAGGCTTTATGCAGAAACACTCCATCGCTAAGCGTTTATACACCTTGTCGACCTACTTATCCCATTATGAATTTGCTTTACTCCCGCTTAAGTGATTACAGCTTGAATTATACTCTTACTTTGATTTACTGAAATTCCATGTAATGTTGTTTAGTGTCGCAGTTGTAAAAGTGCTGGCCGCCGCATTCTGGGTCAGGCAAATGAAGAGCGCGCTGAAATGTTGATTTGAAGGCGTGATGCTGGAATTTGTGGTTATACAAGTGAAGTTAAGTTGCTTTTACTTTCGCTTGGTCGCGCTAAGCTGGTGAAATATGCGCTAATGAGTTTAATGGTGTACTTTGCGACATCTGAAGGCTGATTAAAGTATTATTCTATGTACAAGCGGATGTAGGTGGGCTTTATTGCTTTCGTTCTTTATTTTAACTGGCATATCTGGAAAAAATATTAAGTTGCAGTAGTAGCTAGAAGTAAATATTTCACGTGTTAAGTGTGAGGTGAGTCAAATGAAACAGTGAAACACATGTGGACTACATGGTGTGGTGCGATGCGGTACTGGGGCGTATACGCAACCTTAATTATTTGGGACTAAAAGAAGGACTACATGTCAAGTGGCCCAAGTATTTTGGGCATTGTAGTCAATTCAATTTGGTTTGCTGGTAGAATGTAGTGAGAAGTAAGCTGAAGAAAGATAAAGAAAAATTTTATAATTTTCAGATTTACTGAATGTTCCAAATTTTGGTACAGGGTTTTTTAAAGTGAAATGTCTGAATTCCTTCTATGGTGGGTAGCAAATTTACAAAAAAAAATTTGTTCTAGGTATTTTGTCTGTTTATTGAAAAAAAAAAAAATAATTTTTTTTCAGTTCTCGCTCTTACAAAAATTGAAAAATTGAAAAATTGATTATGAAATTATAATTTTGCTACCTCCGAGAGCCACAAGCCTACACAATAACATATTAAAAATTCAAATCAATCGGTTCAGTATTTTTGACTAATTACGAACGCCAACTCGGAAAAAATAATTTCGAGAAAAACATGGTGAAAATTTCTCTGTGCACTTATACCTGGGCGTCGTACTTTAGTCATTACAGTCTCGTTTTAAAGGGCTGTAACGTCTAAACTACAGCGAATTTCAATAACAAAATTTGCAAGTATATTTTTGAAATAAAAATAACATAAGAAACATTAATTTTTTCGAAATTCTAGACCAGAAAGGTGCCTGAATAGCTTAGACTTTGCTCAATAACTATTTTTGATTTTAGAATAAATATATTTAAAAAAATAATTTTTTAAGGCATAAATTAATTATATTTTTTTCTCGAAAATTATTGAGACATTTTTTTTTTTCTTCTTTATTAACATCTTAGACTATGTTCAGTAATTTTGTTTTGTTTGAATTTAAAGGATAAAATACACTTTTCAAAAAGGGAATTATATATTATGAGAAAAAAGCATATTTTTTTGAGAAGAAATGTTTGTTGCCATTTTTGGCACTTTTTTTAATTAATAGCTAAGCCTGCGCTCCACAATTTTGCGTTTCTAATTTTTTAGTATAAAACAACTTCGATCAACAAAATTTTTTTTGCCTTGTTTATTTCTCTCGGGAGCGTAGGGCCTCGACAAGACTTAGTCGTGTGTCGGTTTCTTTAATCTTCTTTTTTTTGTTTTTTTTTTTTTATTAGCCTGCCGCTACCAGTTCTAAGTAGTGGGAATGCCCACCTGTCGATGCCTGGGAACAACGCCTTCTTATTGCTTGGAGCGCCATCTGAGTCTCAGATTTTTCTGACAGAAGGATCACACAGATGGTTGAGGACCTCGCTAAATTTGGTGTGCCTGTGCTATTACCACGATTGTCCGCTTCCTTTTGCTAGCGTCACTGATGCATTGTGTAACTGTGTGTTTTTCTTTGTTTTTTCTTTGCTTGGTTTAGCAGCTACAATGCAAATAATGCGCAGATTATTGTCCGGGAGTAAGGATAGAAAGGAAAATTTTTTGGGGCTGAGGAATGGAATTGTAGGAATTTGTTTTTTTTTTTAGAAACAGGGAAAGTACGTATATTTGGAAAAGTGCGAAGACCATGCTTTACGTGGGATTCGAACCCACAACCTCTGGGATGGCACGCTAGTGCACTTACGCTAGACTACCGAGGCCAACACACCAAATCTCTATGCTGAAGCAAAAGCTCGAAAAATGCTATGAATGCAATTTAGACGTCCACTTCCTGTAAGTCGATATCAAGCAAGCTTTTGACAGTTTTCGCAGGTACAAAATCCCACTCGTCGAAATGAGCGTAAGCGGAAAACTCTTTCAGTTGGTAATGGCAACTCTGACTAAACTGCTGTAAATGTAGTTGCACAACAAACACCAACAAATTCCCAGTGCCGTAAAAGCAAGACATTCTATATATGTCTTTAATCTCCCTCTTCACTGTGCGATAAAAAATGAAGTCAGGTTTGGAAACCTTCTTAGTCACTCAGGAACAACAATCGCGTATGCCGACGATATTGCAATAGTAGCAAGGAACAAAAGGAATATCTCTGAAACCTTTTGCAATATTGAAAGCCATGCAATGTGGGCAATGAAGGCAAAACGAAATGTCTGTAAAGTGGATTTTTACCTTTGATGGAGTTCAACTCTTCAAATATTTGCGAGTATTAATAAAAATTGGCAACACTAGTCTCCAGGTAGTATAAGGCAGAACATTGGTAGCAAGCAAAGCATATTGCGCTCACATAAAATTAATGAAACCTAAACTGCTAACATACGAATGTAAACTCCACCTCTACCAGTCAATAATTCTGCCGCTGCTGTCCCAATGCGGTTAGTGCTGGCCAATGACAAGCAAAGACGGAAGAAGCTGAAGAGTGTTCGAGCGAAAAGTGCTCCGAAGGGTGTTTGGCCCCATACGCTGCAACGATTGAACGTACAGAATACGTCACAAATTCGAGTTGCAGAACTTATGCCGGGTAAAAGACGTCGTTAAACACTTTAAACCTCAAAGGCTTTCATTGTTAGGACGCACTGCGCGCATGGAAGACAGCCGCCCTCAAAAATGTATTTGAACAACAAACTCCCTATCAACCAGGGCCCGACCGCGTCCACGGTTATTCTGGCTTGACCATGTCATTGCCAATCTGAATAAGCTACGAGTTAGGAGGTGGAAGTCCATTGCTATAAGCTGTGCAGATTGGAGGGCGATTGTGGACGAAGCTAAGGCTCAGCCCGAGCTGTAATCGCTACTTGATATACAGGGTCCGCCATATAACTTTACGGAATTAAAAATGCTATAAAAAAGAAACTACTCAATATTTTCCCAAACTGTTTTTTTATTTTGAAGTACAATTCTTCCGGTTAATGATGGAACACAACTTCATTCATATGGCTGCCTCGTCTAGCCATGCACAATCCCATACGATCGGTCCAATTTTTCAACACATTTTCGATTGTATGCGGCTGTATTTCAGCAATGACATCGCGTATGTTGGTCTTCAGCGCATCACTTGTTGCTGGTTTGTTGGCATAACACTGGTCTTTGATGGCACCCCAAAGATAATAATCCAACCGCGTCAAATCGCAGCTCCGAGGCGGCCAAACGATATCAGAATTTCGGCTGATAATGCGATCTTCGAAGACAGTGCGCAAAAGATTGATCGTAGCATTCGCTGTGTGGCAAGTAGCGCCATCTTGTTGGAACCAAATGCCACCAATATCCACCTCTTCAATTTCTCGGAACAAAAATTCGTTCAACATGGCCCGGTAACGCTCTTCATTGACGGCCACTCCTCGCTCATTTTCGAAGAAAAATGGACCAATGATGCCTCTCGACCAAAATTCGCACCAAACAGTGACTCGTTGTGAATGCATCGGGTTTTCTGAGCCCCAAATCAATTTTGCTTGTTAACATACCCGCCGAGATGGAAATGAGCTTCATCCGAAAAGATGAAAAAGTCTTCATCTTCTTCAAGTCGATCCCAAGCCCATGAAGCGAAGCGAAAACGCATTGGGTGGTCGGTTTGCTTCAGCTGCCGAACCAATTGGACTTTGTACGGCGTCATACCAAAGTCTTTGCGCAAAATTCGTCTCAATGATGTCTCCGAAATGTCAAATTGTTGTTCCTGGTGATTCACGAACACTCTCGGCCACAGCAGCAATATTTTCGGGTGTACGCACGGTTTTTGGTCGGTCACGTGTTGGTTTGTCAATAAGCAACCCAGTTTCTCTTACTTTTTTCGCAAAGTAACGCACATACGCTTCATTCGGTGCTTTTCTTCTTCCCATTGCCGTAGTTAGTTTTCGCACACATTCTGAAAACATTACCATGATTTTCAAAGTAATGTCGCAATATTTCCCAGCATTCTTTAGCGTATACGCAACCATTTTCGTTCAGCGGAAGAATAAAATTAATTTTCTGTCAAATCAGATACCAGCTAGGTGTTACCATTCTTCAAATAATACCTAGTTCAAATCCGTAACAATAGATAGCGGGCCCTGTATCTTAAAAAAATTGTATGGGAGACTAAATTTTAGTGGGTGTTCAAAATATTTGAGAATGTGTTTTTTGGCATTTCTGATATATTGTTAATTAATGGCTAAAGCTACTCTAAAAAATTTCTGGGGACAGTAGTACTGTAGTGTTTTTTTCTTTAATTTTAAGCGTTTTTTGTTTTATTTTGAACATTTTTTTATTAATAACTTAGGCGATGCGCTCTGGGGGACCGAATTTCTATTCTTTTTTTGAAACTTTTTTTTCGAAATTAACACTATGGCGGCCTTAAAGAATAAATCCTTCTGCCCTTTGTGCCCTTTGTTAATTGTTGAATAACTCCAAAAGTATTGGTCGGATTCACTTCAAATTTTCACACAATATTTTTAAGATACCACACTTTAAGAAAATGTAAAAAAATGGATTTTTTGAAAATTCTGAATACCTCTAACCCTTAAAACTTTTGGCAAATCTGTTCAGAAATTTTTTGTAAAGTGTCTTATTTTTGTTTATTAAAAGCTTTTTTAATTTTTTTAGTGTAAAATATAATTAAAATTCGTAGTGTTTTTTTTTTAATCTTTTGAGAATAACTTTTCTTTGTCATTTTAATTTTTTTAAAGCGTAGGTTATGCTCAGTAGTTTTTGATATTTTATTTTTTTAGAATAAAATACAGTTTAAAAAAAATTTGTTGGGAAAGAATTAAATTTTTTTGTCGGTTGTCACTCTTTTCTATTAAAAGCCCATACTATGCTTGGTAAATTTTTGATTTTCATTTTTTAGTATAAAATATGTTTTTTTTTTTTAATTTTTGTGAACATTTTTTTTATAACTTTTTTGCCGAGAAAATATGTGAGGTTTTTTTATAGCTTAAAATATGCTTAGTAATCTTTGCAAGTGTCATAACGGGAATCCATTAATACAACAAATCAATAAAAAATAATTACTACCTAAAAGAGTCGTTTTGATCCCTCAAAAATATTAATTTGGAGAGTCTTTAGAGGATAAAAATATTCTACAAAACTAAGCTTGGAAAATTTTATTAGAAATCTTTCAGGTAAAATCCTTCCACTCTCTACAATTTATTATATATATTATAATTATAAGTATATTATTATTATAAGTTATATCTTCAGAAAATATTAACAAGTCCGGACTGATTTTAGTTGATATAAAATTATTTCATTGTATAAATTTTCCAAGTTTTTTAGGAATCTTACTTTTCTCGTAGTTATGTCGAAGTCTTTAATTTTACGTCGCCTCTGAAGAGCAAACAGTTTTTCCAGCAAAGATTTTCAGTGGCAGTGATGCTAAAGTATTCCAAGTACGCACATTTTTTCCAACACCAGACAAAAAAACGTTTTCATAATAGCCTTAGAAAGTAGTATAAGAATACAAGTTCCTAAATGTTGGGAATACTATATATGCATGTGGCAACACTTGTCATCACTGTTTTTTCGTTATCTTCATCAGTTCTGTGCTACATCCCTTTGGTGTTTTTTTCCTTGTTCAATCCTCTCGGGAGTATAGGGCCTCGGCAAGACTCAGTCTTGCGTTGCTTTCGTTAGCCTTTTTTGATATCTGACAGGGTAGGTGATAAACTCGCCGCTAATATCCCTTTGGTATAAGCACTACAAATGTCATTCTATTGCAGTCTGCTTCAATAAATCAATCAAACACTAAATTTAGTTGAAAACATAAAGTCGCATAACAAAAATTTGTTGTATTGGTTGTATTGAACAACCAAAACCATCATCGTCGTGGTAAGTTGCATGAACCATAGCCCTTCGAAAACGTTAGCACATGAACATTTTGACCAGTCTTTACTATTTTCCTTTCCTTTTTTGAATGTTTAAGTCTTTTTGTTTTATAAACGTGTAGCTCAATGCCTACAAATTCTAGAAATTCTAATTAAAACAGTGGAGTTGGGTTGGATATTTCGTGAAATTTTTCTAATTTTGGTATATAGTGATTATAGTTTTTCTTAGGCAATGATCAATATATCTATATCTAGAAATAATGAACATTAGACTGGCCAAAATTTTGCGGAGGAAGTAGTCACAAGGAGTTATCCTCTCTTCTGTTGATGAGTTTAGTGCTGGTGCCCCACTAGTCTCATAGCTTCCGTCTGTTATTCTTGCTAATGTTTATTTTCTTTTCTGTTATGTATAAATTTACTTCTTACATAAAATAAAATATGAAATAAAATTGAATTACGATTAATACGATTAAGTGCAGCTGTAACAATGAAAACCAAAAGGCGGACCTGTAACAAGCGATATAATGACAGGAAACTGGCAAGAATATCATTATTGTTGTAGCATTAAAAATGTATGACGTATATTTGTGAGAAAAAAATTGCACAACAATTACGAAAAGAATAAAAAAAATTTTAAATATAACAAAAAAAATGAGAAAGGTGAAAATAATTGATTGCCATTCATTGTTGCGAGTGTAGCTCGATGTAGTGGGCCACGTAAGCAGGAATAGTAAAATCAAAGTAATAAAAAACATAAAAATATGTGCGCATGTGGCGACAAATATAAACAAGACAAGTCCATTTTTGATGAGTTTTTTGTTTTTGTATACTAATGCAAATTTTATGAAATAATTATTCATTTCAACCAAGAGCGAAAGCATACAATGTCCACCACTTCTTATTAAAAATTATTAAAATTTGGGTTATCTATATTTTCGATAAACATTTTGGTGAACTAAAAGTTGAAGTAGCTCTCTTGGAAATTGATATTTCTGGACTTAATACTTTTGTCAGTGATACTGTAGTTATATAGATAAGTACGTTCCCACAATATATATACAGTAGCGGACAAAAAAAGAGGATTCTTAGTTGCAGTGACTTTAAAAGCTTCGATCAGGCACAAGATTATATATTAATAAAACTAGTTTCTCTTGTCCGATTGATTTTGGATGAATCTCCAAGGACTTGTGATGATCACCGCAAGGTACATCTAGAAAGACGGGCTCCACCCAAACAGCGATAACTTTTACGATTATTAATTTTTTTTCTTGAAATTTTGCTAAAGTCAAGCCGAAACATGGTGCATCAATGCTATGTTTTTATTTTTGTTAAATAAAGAAATTGACTAGCAAAAAAAAAAAAATATTGAAATTCATAATTTTTTCGGACCTGACCTCGGACCTAATCTCTAAAAATTGAATTAAAAAAAATTTAAAATAAATCTTTCAATATGGTGATTAATTTTGCGCCACCTTGTACCTCATTGTCAATTAAAATATCGGATATTGCACAATTTTATTTTCTAATAAAAGGGGGAAAAAATGTATCGTCCATTGAACTAAATTTTTATGTTGGTAATATTTTTATGAAACCAGTTCCATCACACATTTCCTTAATTATAATTTTGTTTTTTTATAAATAAATTCGAATAATTACACATTTCTCAGGTGCCCTCTCGTTGTTTGCTCGGTACTGTATACTGTTGCGGAAATTATGCTGGAAGGCTTTCATTATTATTATTTCTAGCGTCTGCTACCTTACTGCTGACTATCATGGGCATCAGGTATTGGCGTGCAGCATAGCACGAAATGACAGGCACAAAGTGTTGCTGCTGAAGTCTTGCGCATGCGTTCGTTTTTCCTTGCGTGCGTACGTGCGTGGCGGTGGCGTTGGTTAGCGTTGATTATCATTATTATTTTTATTAATTTTATTTATATCTGCAGCATTGCATGCCACACGCCACATCCGCATATAGAGGGTGATGATTTCGAGATATGCAGGTTATTCAGTTAAGGACAACTGCTGAACCAGCCATTCAGGTAAATACAACTTTTTGATATTTCAGCTCAATAAGCGCTGGCAAATAGCATGGCGAATAGTTTATTCCACGAACGACGCTCACAAATCAGGAAAATTTTCATTGTAAAAAATGCGTGTTATTTGCGACAAAAATCGGGTGTGCTCTGGAATTCGATTGCAATAAAAATCAATTTAAACGAGTCTGATCGTAGTTGCATAATCCATTCCGGTAATCCTATCGTTTTCGATTTGTCGAAAAATATTTTTGAGTCTTATTGTTCAGCGCATTTGGCGTTCTGTATTTCAATTTATCGCAAATTTCCGTTTATAAAAAATTTATATAATTATATAAATTTCATGAGGTAATTGGCAGATAGTATTTTTTCATTACTACTATTAAATTTTTATATTATTTTATATTTTATTATTATTTTTTTTTTCTTCTTGAAATTTTAGTTTTATTAAGCAAGAAAATACTTAAGTAAATGCAATAAATGCTTTTTATAACTTATTTATAAATTATGCAATTTCTTCTATGATAAAAAAAAAAATTAAGCTCTAGACAGAGGGAATTTGTGTTGCGCAACCCAGACATAGCCCAGGGCGTTATCAAAGAAGGACATGCAGAAAAAATGCGCAGCAGAGGCTAGTTTGTAGAAAAGGCAGATTTTGCCCAACTTAAAAGAAGATGCTGATTTTGAAATTGTGCATTAAATTAAATGAATGAGGAGAAGAAAAGTTCCTTTTTTAGAGTACTTCAACAGTCTAGCGGTTACGTTAATTGTTTATGAACTTCTTATTGATAAATCCTTAGATATGCATCCAATAGTATTTGTGGGTGCTAGGATCATGAACAACTTTCCTTTTTAAATTTTTTTGCATTGTATTTTGATTTCCGGCTTAGATGACAAATGCGGCCACAAATGAATTGCTCAATTCATTGAAATTTATATTATATTACATTTGTTTTTTAATTTTTAATAATTCGGAATTTGCCTTAAATAATCAATGCTCGCAATGTAATTCAAAAGTAGGCAATGGATGCAACAACAAAATCACTGATTCACAGTTCAAATGGGATATGTATGAGACTCGAATTGCTCAGCTTGTGTAGCGGTGCTGAACATCCTTCAGGTTCAGAGTTTCTAATATGTATTCCGATAGGTTGTCAGAATACTTTTGACTGATTTCTTGATAATTGTGCTTATACTTTTAATACAATTTTTGATAGTCTTTTCCTTAACACTCATTAACTACTTTTAATTGATACCTTTTTCAGTGAAATATCTGTGCATGAGATGCAGTTTATTAAGCTCTGCCAGGCACTGGGAAGTCTCCAGTTGTTATTGTAGCAGCAAAAACATTCTCCATATATGTACTGTAGTGGTGCTATAGTGACAGTCCTCAATCGGACATATACTATAATAAATCCGGGTAGTTCCGGTAACGTAAAACCGACTGTCGGAGGAACGTGAAGTCTTCAGTCATCGTTGCTGATTTCATCTATTAGTTTGTTAAAAAAAACTGCGGTTTTGACGATGTGGGTCTTAAGTAAGTGAGTTTAAGGGAATGCTGAGTACCTTCACATGCCGGGAATATGTTGAGTACGCCGGGGTCGATTCTGGATAGGTGGGAGTTTAACCGCATTTTTTAAATTATTTTTTTTTTTTTACTAACGATTCTTAGGCATTTTTTTGAAGCAATTATACAGCACCTAGTATGGATAATCTACTTGTTTTTCGAAGCATTTTATAATACAATTCATGTCTCTGTTTGTTAGTAATGGCACACTACTTCATTACTTCAGTCACTGTTGGTGTGCCAAGATCACGATGAAGGTCGCTTTTCTTTGTATAGTATGGCACGTTTACTATGCTCCACAGGATTTTGTGTTGCAGACGTTGGGTAGAGGTGATGAATTTTTGGCTAGCGCATCCTCAGAACTGTATGCCTTGACCACAAACCGGCCTAAGTGTTTGGTTATTAATAAGTAATTTGTTGCGGATTGATGAATTCGAACGCCTACCAGTGAGTTAATAGAACTTATTTAATTTCAAGTTAAGCTCTTCCCGTTTTTTCTTAACATTCACCTTGCAATGCAGTTTGGCGCAGTTGGCAAGTATTATACTCAGACACCTCCTACCCAGTCATCTGAATCCCCATGACAGTTGTTAAAGAGGAATTGCACAAATTATTTCTCAGGAAAGCGCAGAAACGATGGAGCTGCATTTCTTCGTGTGCTATTTCGAAAACCCTTTGGCCAAAGTACAATATACGACGGACTCAGAAAGTCCTTTGGACTACTCGCCATTCAATTTCCAAACTCGTAGCTGTATTTTCCGGTTACTGGACGATCGAAAAAGCTGGGATTACTATTTAACTTCCATTGCAGAAGCTGTGGGGCCCTTTCAGAGAAGGAGACTGTTGGACACTTTCATTGAAAATGTGCGGGTTTGACAGCTAGACGATTAAGGTCACTGGGTGCTCTTTTCTTTGACTGCCCCATTGCGCCAACCTAAATCCCGTCAATCTTCTCCTTTTTATCAACAGCTCTGGCTGGCTGTATATATCTACCTATTAGAGGTCTCATGATAGTATCAAAACGGCGCTTTAGTGCTACTTGGGGATTGCCTGAGTCGCACTTAAACCATTTCACCTACCTATCTACCTATGCCCAGATATTTAGCCTCGTTGACGTATGTGACTATCGAAACATCGATGAAGATTGACTTGTAAGTAGCATTTAACTCCTAATAGTAGGGGTTCAAATTACTACAAAATCCGCAATAGTGTCAAGATTACGCGGTTTCCGCGAGATAGCTGAGAGTTTTTTGCCTACGTTGTACTTGGGGTTGAACTCAAATGACGGCATTCGCGGTGGTGGTAGTTTAGAAAGATAGTAAGAGCCTCTCGATGATTGCCATTTATAGCCTGTCTATTAGAAATTAAAATTAGAATTCAATTTTTACAAGCACCAGGCTTACTTCGGCTAGACTAGTCAGTCTTCAGACTATTCCGGCTATTCAAACCAGAGTGTTATTAACGAACCTGAGAAATCATATTATCCTTCAGTAAGCTACGTCACACTGATTCGCAAAAAATGCTAAACCCACGAATTTCCGAATTATCCCCCAGAGTACAAACTATTTGCAAAGCAAGTACGTTAGTGCTTCGATGCAATCGATTCGTCAGAAATTTTAATATTTTCACAACATCAATGGCTCTCACCCGTACTAGAATCATATTACTATTTCAATTATTTCGTAATTTTGTTGATTAAAAGACTGAAAAAAACCGACTTTTAGAGTGTCAAATTAAAAACCGCTCCATTTTGTCAAATTTTGATTTTTTTTATTCTAGTAGCGGGACATAGCCACTGTCATACTTCATAATTTTTTGGTTTTGGTGTTTCAGATAAATAGAAGAGCCAAAATATCGTCTTGCAGGTGCAACTTGGTGGGAGGGTCAATTTCAGCGGCATCTTTTAAATTATTAAAATTAAATTTTAATGTTTTCATTTTTTTTCAGTTTTGTATGTAAAATAAGTTAAATAAAAAAGTTAAATAATTATCATTTTTAATTTTTTTTTATTGTAAAAAAAAATCGCGAAAACACCATAGATTTCAAATTATTAAAGTGAAATTTATTTTTTTCCATTTTTGTATGTAAAAGAAGTTAAATAAAAAACCTAAAATATTAAAAATTCATTTTTCATTTTTGACGTGATAACGTCTTATAATTCGATTTAACAGGCTGCACACACGAAAAAATGTGTCGTTACCTTGCTCATTTGTCGTTTCCTTGCTCATTTATCGTTACCTTGCTCATTTGTCGTTACCTTGCTCATTGCCGTTACCTTGAATGAACTGCAAGCGAAAGCGCGGAACGAACGACAAAGCAAACAAAGCAAACGAAAGGCAACGTACGACATCTGGCTCTGTCCTACTTGAGTGAGCATGGTAATGAACCATTTCTCTGTTGAGAATAAACGATGATAGGAAAAATAGGAAATGAAAGGGAGTGTTTCAAGTGTAATGTGTTTTGAGAAAGTCAAATCGATGATGATGCCTCTTAGAGTTGTTGACTTATGAACGTCTGATGCACAATCGAAATTCAAGATATCTTTCATGAATTTGATAAATGTTTCGTCATTTTTCACGTTTGTGTAAATGTAACTTGACCTATTCCATTGCAATTCCATTTACCTCCTCCTCTATATCCATACAAAATATCTATCAAACAAATAAAATTAAAGTTTTGTTTTGAAAATTGCAACCATTCCATCAATATTTTCTTATGACGTTGTCACGTTAAACTATCGTCAGTAAACCGACTTTACAGACAACCTCTTTTTTTATTGTAAAAAATCCTGAAAATACCCTAAATTTTCGAGCTCTAAACCAACGGGACCCCTTAAATATTCACGCAGGGTGAGAATCGAAACTCTAACCCCATCGGCGTGGGATTTTAACCCGAACTAAACCTCCTACCGTAAAATTGCCGTCAAGTACAAAACACTTGATCACGAAGGCAGTTTGATCACTAGGATCAGCATCAGCTACTGTCTTGGTGCAATATGTCAGAAGTTGCGTCCAGCTGTTACCACCCACTATTAAAATCATCTTAAGAGAGAGCCACTGCGATGGGCTATATACGCCGCCACCCATCGCGTTCGTACCATGGAGAAGTTAGTTTACCTGCAAATTTGCTGATTTATCACTCTCTTGGCGTTCATAGTCTGCTTGTTATGCCGGAATTGCTGTATCTTTTTGGCAGCCATGTATTGTACTTCATTCTATGCGTCATGGCTTATCAGCACCAGTCATACTAGATTCTCGGGCTGTTGAAAGCAGGCGTAGTTTCCAGCAGGAGTGGCGCCCTACAAGTAGGTCTTTACTGTATTCACGCTGTTAATTTTCCGTGTCCTTTGTGTAACGAGGCACAGATGCATGCAGACTCTTCGAATATCTCATTGAGGAGTCTACAGCAATCAGCTACGGCTTAGGAAGTATTTGTGACAGAGTTACGCATCTTCAAGGCCGATGAGTTGTCTACAAAAATATGAAGAAATTTTTCGTTTGTGTCGACTCATAATTGACTCATCGTTTGAATTCATAAATAACAAATACATCTAAAATTCCAAAAAAAAATCAATTTTCATGCCTCCAACAAAAACACGCGTTTTTAAGGTAAGCGCACACGCTGTCATTTATGTATAAAAATGCTCACATCCGCAATCATTTTATTGCCTTTATTGCTGCCATTTCGCGAAATATTTCTGCCAATCAAGCTGCCGCTGTTGCACAATAAGGTTGCATGCGCGAGTTAATGACACAAGCAAGAAATTTTGCATATTATTTTTATAAATTTTAAAAGGTTGTAGCATTGCTGCTGCATTCTACTCCATAAGAGCAAACAGCAGCAGGAGTTAAGGCAAGTATTAAAGGTAGCCAGGCAACATATGCAGAATAAAAACAAACACAGTCAGCAAAGGTATTCGAATTCAATATCCGCATTACCTGCAGCATCGCAACAGACGTCAGTTACTACCGTCATTGCTGGAGGACTTAATTAGTAGTGGGGTAGCAATGACTACACAGAGCTTCGTGCTTCATTTGATTGTTGTTTATTAAGAAAATGACAAGGCTAAAAGATGGGAAGTGGTTTGGAAAAGAACTATTTAACTAAGTAAAATTAATCAGCAAAAAAAGCTCTATTAAAATGAGCCTGAGATGATAGTTTTATTGCTGAGTATTACTGATTTAATTGAAGATTTGCATTATACATTAAAATGTTATACATGGTTACAGAGAAAGCCGTCCTAGCTACTTTAAGATATCATCGCATAAGACAACAAAAAAAAATTAATCCGACCTTTTCGGTCATTTGAATTATGTCTGGCACTAAACAACTGGGTTCGCTTTTATTTTTAGAATATTATAACATGGTGGATACCTAAGAACAGATTCTAATTTATAAATAAAATTTGTAAAATATTTCCCAGAAAAAATTGTTGGTTTTAGGTTATAAACTAGGGAATACTTTATCAAACTGCCATTTCTAACTATCAATGCTATGCTGTATTTTAACTAACGTCCTTTATTTATTTCTGTAACCTTTAACTAAGAATTGGAAGAAATCGGACGCTTCAAATAAAATTTGAAAACAATTGCATTTATAGGCACAAACACACATTTTTTTTAGCTTTGAAAATAAATTTGCAAAATTCGTGTAAAGTTTCCTTGCTTTAAGTTCCCCTTACGCGATTGCATTTTCTTTAACATCAAAAATACCTGAATGGAATAGACGACAATAAATTCCATGTAATAAATAGAAAATAATCGATCTCCCTTTCCCCAAACTATTGTAATATTATTTTTATTATTATTATTCTTGAGATTTAGTAATTAGTCTGAAATTTTGTTGTCTTGTCTTTTGAAATAAAACTAATAAAAATTAAATAAATGAAATAAAAATCGATTAAATTAATTTAACTCGGTAAATTTTTTTTCTGATTGCTTTGAAATTTGTAAAAAAAATTTGCAAATTTAAATTTAACTAAATTTTCTACATTTGAGACTGATTTTCATATTTTACTGATTGCTATTTTATACCCTTCCAAATTAATTGTCAACTAACCTATTCTGTCAGAAGTCTCGTGATAATTTTTGGGTTGTTCTTGGATAAGCTCATACATTATTTTAGGTGCATGATCGCAGAAGTGCTCGAAAGCAATTCAAATCTGATAGAGAGCAATTTCATAAGAACTTTTTCTAATTCTTAAAAAATAAACCATAAACAGGACGATGCAGTGCTTCTTTATACATACGCAGCCAACTTTAATGGATTTGTGCTATGGCTCTTAAACAGAAAATGTAATAGAGAAATTTTCTTTGGCAAATAACATCAGTATAAAAATCATACCTACATAGGAATTTAATGAATTGCGCAAAGCTATTGGGTGGGATTTTAAATGTAAGCCGAAAAATGTACTTTCCTCATCACCACCAAAGACAACATTTGCCAGCCCAATCCATACCATCTACTTATGCACGAAGCGAAAATTGAAGCATGTTTTTGGGCGGCCACTGAGAGGAAACCAAAGAGACAGGCCAACTAAACCGAATAAAAAAGGGAAAATTATTGGAAAAAATTACAAATAAAAAAGAGAAAAGGAAAGGAAGTATAAAAGCCGAATGGAAAAGGGCAGCAGCCTCATTGTTATGCTGCGGAGATGGTGTTAGTCGTGACGGAATGGCATGGGTGCGCTACCTTTCGAATAGTCAACAAAATAGGGTGAGCTCTTCATACAGTCACAAAGCAAACACAAGCAAAGCCACTAACAACAAACTCGTTTCCACATATAAGCACACTCACACACTTGTCTTCACATATGCATGTATGCATGTGCGTTTGTATGTGTGTATGTATATCTATGTTTGCATTTGTACGCGCTTAGCCCGTCTTAACCGCCGCCATTAAAACGCTCTACTGGCGACAGTGTGGGTGCCAAGAAAGTCATCAATCTTTGCCAACAGGGAGCACGAACCAAATACAGAATAGAGAGATAGAGAAAAGAAAATACATACAAAGGAAATGAAAGAAGGAAAAAACCGACACTGTTTGCATTTGAGAAAAATTGTATAAAGGCATTCAAGAAATGACGCAGTGCAGACGAACGGGAAGAAGATGTCAGCTCTATTTTAACGCAGCCGCAAGGGGGATTGTGCAAAAAAACACAAAACACAAAACAAAAAAAAAAAAACATTGGAAATGAATGTGAGCAAAATCTGCATTGAAAGGTCTGAGATTTGCACACATTCTTCACGCATGTGACTTTGCGTGTGCGGTTGTGCGTTTTGTGCTTTAAAGTTTGCTTATATTTTTCGTTACTTTTATTTGATGGACACTTTTAAATATTGTTGTTTGTATGTGAAAAGCATATGAGACACTTCCTGGCGGCCTGCAACGTGGGGATTATGAATTTTCATTGTAAATGAATGTAAATTCTAAAAATATAATAAACAACAATGCTTTAAAGTGTGCTTTCAGGCGAATAAAGTACCTAAACTTGACAGATAAACAAAATTGCGGTCTCGCCATTGAACTTTTTGAGCTGCGATGATAGACAGGTTGCTTTAAAATTTTTCGCAATAAATGAATTTTTGAATTTAAGGCGCCTTCACGTGGCATTTCAAGTAAATCGGTGTGCATAGAGAGAAAAGAGATAAAATGTACAATATTTAGAAAATTTTTCTAATAATTTTCTTTTAATGTTAAATTTTTTATTATCAAAACCTGAACCAATAAATAGTTTAACCCCTTAGTCAGAATTTTGCAAAATTTTGATTTTTTTTAATTTTCTTAAAGTATGCCAGCTGCCGACTTCTCGGGATTTATGGTTATGAACGTCACTTTTGATTTACTTTCTGCTCAAATATGAACGAGACGTTATCAATAAAACGGTCCGCGGATAACATATGGCAAAAATAAATTTTTTGTTTTTTGGTAGGACTGTTATAAGCTTACATGGCAAATTTAAGCGTGATATGTCACATAGTTTGTTTTCTGTGCTACTATAAACAAGTCAATCTCGAGTGTGTTCTTCGAATTTAACGATGGAAATTCAAGTTGAACAAAGAATGACGAAAACATCGGAAAAGTAAAGGAAATTCTGCTTGAAAATCGCACAAATCGCAAAATCGGTTAACGCTGAATATTATTTAGACGTTTTGAAGCGTTTGCGCGAGAACATTCGTCTTAAAAGGAAGGAATTGTGGGACAACAAGTCATGGTTATTACATCACGGTAATGCACCAGCTCACACATCACGTCTTATTCGCGATTATTTGAACAAAAATAATGTTAATATCGTTCCGCAAGCACCGTATTCACCTGATATGGCTCCATGTGACTTTTTCCTGTTTCCCAAGCTCAAGTTGCCGCTCCGTGGAAAACATTTTGAGACAATTGAAGTCATAAAAGAGAATTCGAAGAACACACTCGAGCTTGACTTGTTTACAGTAGCACAGAAAACAAACTATGTGACATATCACGCTGAAATTCGCCATGTAAGCTTATAACAGTCCTACCAAAAAACAAAAAAATTTATTTTTGCCATATGTCATCCGCGGACCGTTTTATTGATAACGTCTCGTTCATATTTGAGCAGAAGCTATATATAAATATACCTAATATACCTAAAAATACACCTAAATATCTTAATATTTTGGAAGCTGTTTTGATGGCTTAATAACTACACGGTGCAACACTGAAAATACACCTGACAAATTACACACTGTAGGTTGTTTATGTGGTCGAATAATGCATAAAAATATTTTTGTTATTTTTGTTGTACCCTCCATTTTTTTTTTTATTTATAAAAAACCCTTTTTTCAGACTTTGCGCGGTAATCTACGGATATCTCGGTCATTTTTTCACCGATTTTCAATATTTTATATGTTTTGAAAATGATATTGTCAGACCTTT
The DNA here is from genome assembly GCF_027943255.1 of Anastrepha obliqua. Taxonomy (NCBI): domain Eukaryota; kingdom Metazoa; phylum Arthropoda; class Insecta; order Diptera; family Tephritidae; genus Anastrepha; species Anastrepha obliqua. The sequence continues at coordinate 85,066,899 of NC_072896.1, read as the reverse complement.
CAAATGATGTACAACAAGTAATTATTCAAACTAGTTAGTTGTGGTTTTTATTTGATTAAACCTGGAGAAAGTGTTTTTTTTTATCATTTTTTCAACTTTAACAATTTTTTTTTGCATAATTTTACTACAAAATTAAAGATATTTGTTAATATTCTTTGAGTGCATTTATTAGCGAAGAAAATAAAGTATTACTTTCAATAATCGGACAAAAATTGCGTAAACTACGCTAGTTTTCCGTAAATAGAAAAAAAAATGCCTTGAATATCTATCCATTTGTGGAACCATAGTTTTTGTCTTTAATGATTATTTACTTGGAAAAATCACTGCATTCTTTATGTATTGACAATAAATGTTTGACAATGACAACTTATCATAAATTACAAATGAAAGGTTTACGTGTTTCTATATTATTTTGCGTCATAATTTTCGCGCGATTTCTGAGGCGCAGAGACCCTCCTCCTCCCACGCAGTAATTTTACCTCTCTCTAATTCGGTAAGTTTTGAACCGCGTGGCATATTGATATTTATTTACTTAAAAAACGATTTAAATTAATTAAGAAGAATAACGGTATTATTCCATATATTCATTTATTTTTACAGAGTACCTACATATTTTTGGAGTAAAGATTAAGTATTCATGTTATGCGTCCTATAGTTATGAAACGCACCATAGTCTGAAACAGCTATTAGACCAGTCTTTGGTTGGCAGTGCCTTTTTATCTACTTCTTCCAAAATCGCGTTTTTCTCAATTCTGTTTTTTTGTTAAAATTGTTTATAAGTTAGTTAAAGATGTGTGACAAACGCAATAATTTCTGCTACGTTTGCGGTTTATTTGTTGATAAACAACATCGCCGTGAATTAAAAACAAATACTAGCGTGGTTGAAGCATACAATCTTCACTTTGAGCGCAATTATAGTGAAAGTCGCTGGTATGAACCAGAATATATATGTTCCACGTGCTCCATATCACTAAAAAAATGGAAATCTAGTCAGTGTTTTCAAGATCGTTTGCCATTTTCGAGCCCAATGGTTTGGCATCATCAAGTCATTCACAGACCAGAAGACTGCTACTTTTGCCAAACCAACCTCCAAGGTCAGCGCTTCAAAACACGTAACAGTATAAAGTATCCCGAAGTGCTATTTCTACATTTTCTATTTACGGAAAACTAGCGTAGTTTACGCAATTTTTGTCCGATTATTGAAAGTAATACTTTATTTTCTTCGCTAATAAATGCACTCAAAGAATATTAAAAAATATCTTTAATTTTGTAGTAAAATTATGCAAAAAAAAATTGTTAAAGTTGAAAAAATGATAAAAAAACACTTTCTCCAGGTTTAATCAAATAAAAACCACAACTAACTAGTTTGAATAATTACTTGTTGTACATCATTTGAAAGGTCTGACAATATCATTTTCAAAACATATAAAATATTGAAAATCGGTGAAAAAATGACCGAGATATCCGTAGATTACCGCGCAAAGTCTGAAAAAAGGGTTTTTTATAAATAAAAAAAAATTGGAGGGTACAACAAAAATAACAAAAATATTTTTATGCATTATTCGACCATATAAACAACCTACAGTGTGTAATATGTCAGGTGTATTTCGTTTTTTTTTGTTTTGTAGCACTGTGCTATTATATGGCCCAGGAATAAATGACACAGTGTAAGTAATAGCAAATCTTTAAATGCGTTTTTCTCGAAACTATGTTTTTTGAACTGATGATCACTGTAACTTAAGAACCGCTTGATAGATTTCATTAAAATTTATACTGCTTTTGAGAAACATAAAAAACTCGTGCCTGGTCTAATAATCTTTTTTGTTTTTTTTCAAACATTTCGTTTTTTTTTTAATAATTAATTTGCGGTTTCTTTCGAAAATCTGAAGAATATTTCCTGAGGCCGTCATATTGTTAATTTTGAAGAGAAAAGCCTCGATCAGGCACAAGATTATCTATTAAAAAAACTAATTTCTCATGTCCGATTGATTTTAGATGAATCTCCAAGGACTTGTGATGATCGTCGCAATGGACTTCTGGAGAAACGGGCTTCACACGATAACTTTTACAATTATTAATTTTTTTGTTGAAATTTTGCTAAGTTCAAGTCGAAATGTGATGTATTAATGCTATGTTTTTATTTTTGTAAAATAAGAAAATCGACTAGCAAAAAAAATTATTAAAAATCATGATTTTTTCGAGCCTCTGACTACCCCTTAACCTCTTAACCAATTCCCGTATTGAACAGCTTTCTTCTAAGCTGCAATTCTTTTCCAGTTTGTGGTTTAAAATTTTATGCTCATTGGTAATTAATAACTTTATTTAGTAATTTGTTTAAATTTCGTGTAAATCAGAGCTGAGCTGCGAAAGGTTGGCATGCACAAACTATTAAGTTCTTTAAATTTTTATGCTATACAATTTAGCTTGGAATAATTTATTACGTTCAAGCTCAGGAAGTGATGGTATATGAGTGGTTCAGATCTGTGATTATCAAAATTAAATTTCAAATTTGAAGTGTGGCTGAGAAATTTCATAGCGAATTTGAACTTAAATTGGATTTCTGGGCTGGCATTAGATCGTTTGAGATGTGATACTATCAAAATATTGTGAAGGGACAAAGTCAGTAACAAAGAAATCTTAACCAAACTTCGAATTTATAGAGAACTGAACGCAATTCCGCATATTTCCAAATTCGAAAAAGGAATCCAATATTTTCCTGGTAGATGGCTGTAGTGATCGATTTCTCGTAAAGTATCGATCAAACAATTCAAAGTTTATGCTTGTTGTCAATTTGACATTTCACACTAAACAAGTCTTTTTGCTTGTTTCATTCTGTCGCGAGTTATAGGGTGTTAACAATGGAAATCAACAAAGAGAAAATTCGCTACATTTTACAGTTCTTTTTTGATAAACGCGAATACCCAAGCCAAAATGCTGACTTTATGAATGATGTTTATGGTATCTGTTATTGGTGCTGTAAAAGCCAATTAAGTGCAATTTTGGTTTCGTCGATTCCATTCAGGCATTTTTGATGTTAAAATGTCGATAAAATCACAGAAATAATCGAAGTTGATTGGCACGTTAGCAGTCGTAATAATAAAAAATAACAAGAAGGATTTCGCTTTCCCCAAATCAAACTTTGGACTAAATAAGCTTCCCTCTACCAGCAAAAAAATGTATTTTTTTCTTCTTCTTCTTGCCAGGCTAGTTTTATTTTATTGCGCATAAGCTTTCGACGACAAAATATCAGCTTGAGAGAAGAATTCTGCGAAAGAATTTTGCAGCTTTGCACGTTGGTGATGTTGGGTACTGTAGGTGATGACAAAAATGTGTTGCATTAGCTTTACGGCTACATAGACAAGGGGCAGCGGTTGGGTCATACTGTCCGAATAGCTTCAAACGCTTTAACTCTGTCAGTATGCAAACCGGAGAAGAGGGAAACTTCTTCATATTTCCTCTGGGAATGCCCAGTCTTATGGAAGGCGTTGATAGTAACCCTTGGCAAACCGCTTTTAGAAAACCATGAAGAGCTGGCCGGTATAGCCGTAAACAACCTAATGAGGTTGCTGAATCGTACATACTGGATATAGTCGTGAAGGAATAACAGTATAATGTTGTAGTGGCTTGTTGTAGTTGTACAGTAGCTCTGTTCCGACTTTTTATTTTAAATATTAATGCGATAGTACATCTTATATCATACATTTATTGAAAGCTGATGGCAACTTTTTTACTGCTCAGCTTGTGCAAAAGTACGGCGACACCCTATTTGCTCTTCGCATTGTGGCTAAACCACCTGTGGATATTTCCGATAGTTGTTTCTCATTTAGTTATTCCAGAGAAACAACAAACGCTAACTGCCGCGCTCGCTGGTGCTACACGAAAGCAAAACAATGGGCGTCAGAATGGCAAAGTGTTGGAGTCTATGCTTGATGTTGTTTTGAATCAATGAGCTGGGCTCAAAGCTGAGAATGTTCATGTTATTTCTCTTATTCTCTTCTCAGGATGATAGACTGATGTTACTTGGAAAAGTTCATAACCTTCAAGCTGAGCTTCCTTCTATGCAGAGTAAGTTAAAGAACTGATTTACTGCAGTAAAACTTGCGATTGTAAATTCGCCTATTTATGCTGAGGCTGATGGGGCTGGTATCTCTTTTGCATTGGAAATAACAGGTAGAAAAATATTTGGCTTCACTTGTTTTGTACAACTGGCGCTGATTATTGAGTGGAAGTATGAAGAAGAATAATAATATTTTTTGTTCATAGTGAGTTTAAAATTTGGAAGTAAGCGAATGGTAGTTACGCACAAGCCCATATGACTATAGCAGGGCGATGAGGCTTGCTTATGTGAAATTATTTGATTTTAGCTTATATTTTGTCCTAATAGATACAAACGCTGTAGTAAGTATGAAATTCTGTACCTGCTGGTTGCAGCAGAAAAAAATAAAGATCTGTTTTGGATTGGAAATATCAGGTAGCAAAATATTTGACTTTATTTGCTTTGTACAACCGCCGGCGGCTAGTAAGTAAAGCAGGAAGAAGATTTATATAATTTTTTGTCCATAGTATGCTTTAACCCTCCTAGCTAGCTAAATAAGGCTGACCTTGAATATGACGTTAATATCATTTAGGACTGCCCGGCGTTTCTGTGCAACCTTTGGTCTTAGTATAGCCGCATTCTTTAATTTAATGGACGCCTGGCTATTCGAGAATATATTTGTAATCGTTTTTATTACGGCATGTGTATTAAGATACGTAGTCACTTCGCTTATAGCTAAACCCCTGCCTGATAGACGCTGCAGTAGTCTGATAGTCGAACGGATAGTTCCAGTCCTAATTCCTTCGAAAATAGTCCATAGCCGACCTTATCGTCTAGCTTGGAACAATCTGTATAAAAATTTAATCCCCCCTTCTTCATGGCCTTGGTGTCTGCCACTCCCTTCTTGACGGTATACTTGTCTTGAAGAGCTTGTCGAAGGTGAGTTTAGGAATACCATAGAATAGTACATTTCTTGTTTGTCATCTCGGGGATAGTCATTAGTTTGTTGAAAAATGATTCCATATCCCATCAACTTCTTTGCAAAGGTTATATCCATAAATCGATAAGAAAAGTAAATTTTAGTTAGCTGTCTGGAAGCTCAAGTCGTTGGATATAATAGAAATATGTTAAGTTCGCTTCCAAAGTCAAAAAAGCTAGTCTGGTCAGACCTGGGCGCCATACAGAGGGTTAAACTGGGAAGTAAACGAATGGTAAAAGTTCTAACAGGACTAGCTACCTTTGTTTCTGTCTCTATTCTTTCCTATCTCTTTCTCTGATACTTTTCTCCTCTCCTCTTTGAGTATCTACCCTCTTCAGAGCAAGAATGGTTAAATTTTAAGGGCCGATGTTGAATGTAAACCACACCTAAACGTCAAGATTCTTTCTGCATTTGATTAAACATTTTTCAATTTCAGACTATATCAATCTTGGAAAGATACACAATAAAGCAATGCAAGCATGAAAACTAGCGTTGAAATCAAAATACATATGGCGCCCTTCGGGATTTTTTGGTCAATTAATCGTCCAATTGTGCGTACAATCGAAAAAATTGAGCAAAAGTTTGAGCAAACCGGGTCTGTAGGAGATGTGGAAACACCAGTGCATGCTCGTACAGTTCGTACTGCAGAAAATATTGCTGCTGTTCGCGATAGTGTGGTTGAAGAGTCGTCCACCTCAACTCGTCGTCGTGTCCAACAATTGCACCTCTCAAGCTCGTCGTTGATGAACATTATGCATAAAGACTTGCATTTACACGCTTACAAGTTGCAATTGGCTCAAGAACTAAAGCCTCTTGACCATTTCAAGCGTCCTCAATGGTCGGAATGGTGGCAGGAAATGGCAACAGTGAATGACCAATTCTCTAAGAAAATCATCTTCAGTGATGAGGCACATTTTCACCTCAGTGGATTCGTCAATAAGTAGAATTGCCGCATTTGGGCGAATGATAATCCAAGAGTGATTGCCGAAAAACCAATGCACCCACAAAGAATGACTGTTTGGTGCGGTTTATAGGCCGGCGGCATCATTGGGCCGTATTGTTTCCAAAATGAGGCCGGTCAGGCAGTTACTGTGAATAGTGTTCGCCATCGTGAGATGATAACGAACTTCTTATGGCCCGAATTGGAAGATATGGATGTGGACGATATGTGGTTACAACAGGACGGTGCCACTTGTCACACAGCTAACGAAACAATGGCTCTTTTGCACGAAAAATTTGATGGCCGAATAATCTCACGTCGCGGCGATGTCAATTGGCCTCGAAGATCATGTGAGTTGACACCGTTGTACTTCTTTCTTTGGAGTTATTTGAAAGAAAAGGTATACGTCGATAAGCCAGCAACAATTCAAGAGCTAAAGGATGAGATAATTCGGCACATTAACGGCATAGAACCTAAATTATGCCTCAGCGTCATCGAAAATTTGGACCATCGGATGGAGGTGTGCCGCTGAGACCGCGGTGGTCATTTGGCCAATATTTTGTTCCACGCGTAATTGAGCCATACCAATATTATCATAATAAAGAGAAATGATAATAATTTAAGAAAAAAAACAGTATTTTATTTGAAATCGCCACCGGCCCTTAAAACTTGACCACCCTTTACAATGGGCTTTTTAGCCTGAGTGTTTTAGTAGCCGTCAAATCTCTTGGTGCTCCTTGGCTCGTCCTATTCAAATTGCAATTCTTTCGACCGAATTGTCATTACTACCAAACTTACTTTACTATGGCCTGGCTTCTGTGACAACATTTGTTTTCTGCTTTGGAATTTGTGTGTAGACCTAGCAGCATGGCACGTCTGGGCGTATGAGTAACTTTTGGACATTTTTCACAAACACTAAAGATGCAATTTCTCGTTATTTTACTGATCTCGGAGTTTTCGGGATCTAATTTTTTAATCCCGAGATCCCAGGACTGTTGCTAAATTAACAATTTTTGGATTGCGTTCAAATTTATTGTTAAAAAAAGTGTACTTGGATGTATGTAGGAACGGGAATGAATAGGCGGCAACCGTTTTGAGTGGAAGAAAGAACGAAGCACCCATCACAGGGATGTAAGACGCGGAAGAAATAAAAGGTACTGAATTTCCTAATATAAAGAAGTGGTCGTTGTGCTGTTTTCCCACGTATATGCCTCCTAAATGTATGCTTTAATTTTGATTCCGAATTAAATAAGCAGCTGTTGAAGAATAAGATTTAGATTAAGATGAATAAAATGATTAAGGCATAGATGAATTTGCAAAAGAGGGAAAAGTTTTGAGGGAAAACTAAAAATAAAGATAAAAATAAAGTGAAAGATGAAGGTAAATTTAAATACTTAATATGAGGAAGGATGTGAAGGTAAGGAAAATAATAAAGATAAAGGTAGGTAAAAAGTTAAGGACAGTGATGAAAATATAAAGAAGCATAAATCAGAAAAGACAGGGGTAAATAAAGCGTTAGAAGTAAACAATAGTACAGATAGAGAGAGTAAAAGATGTAAAGTTGAAACTGAAATTGAATAAGAAGACTTAAACAGAGTTGGAACGAAAGCTAATGGTCAAATTTTCGATCACAGATATTATTACCAAATAAAGATTCTACAGTTAAATCTTTAATTTCATAATTAAATTTGATGAAAGCCAATTTCTTTATCTTTGCCTCAGCATGCGTGCGATATAAATTATTTAACTAAAACAACTAGAAATTCTAATTTTTCTCCTCACAATCTACCACACTTGAACTTATTCAGCAGTTGACTGCAGTCAGCGCCATTTTTGTGTATCAAATAAATATTTATAAATTATGTAAAAGCTCAAACCTAAAAAATAGATACCCAGGAAGTAAATAGATAAACAAAGAAATGTGCGAATTTGAAAAGTTAAGGAAGAGAAATCTCTTTAAAATAACAGAGCATCCTGAGCCCATCAGCGATAATGAGGAGGTGCGGAAATAGTGGCGAACAAATTTGGGTCGCATAAACAAGAAAATGAAAAAGTCATTGCAAAACATTCCCAATCGGAATTACTGGCAGCGCTCGTAAAAAAAATTGAAATACTTTTGCCTCAACCGACCGCAAAGCGAACAACTAAAGAGTGGTGAAAGGTAAGGCAAATTATATTTTAATTATAATGGCTTAATAATTATAACTGCTTTAGTTTGTAGCAGGTTTTGCAATAACTTTAAAAGGTAATGCATTCTCGCGCACCTCAATATTTTTATTTACGCTTTTTTTATATTGAAATTTTTTCTGTTAGGCTTTTGCGGCTATCTAAAAAACTTTGGTGCCAATAGATTACTGACAATACTTCATCACCCATCGCCCATCTCACCCAGCTACCCACTTTTGTTACCCGCCCGTATTCCGTTCCACATTACCGTTGGCATTGTCTTCTTTTTCCATTTATTTTGCTGTTGGTTTTGTTATTGTGCTAATGATGCCATGTTGCCTCTGGCGATGTCTATAAATTACTTTTGTTCGAATCATTTGCTTATGTCCGTAGTCTCTACACTTCACACCAACCAGCCACCCAACTGGATTTCGAGTGCTTGCCAAATTTCCTGGTGCTGGGAGATATTTATAGATATTTGTTTGGTGCTGCTTGATTTTTGTTATCAATCTACTTATTTTGATTGTAGAATTTGTTGCTTGTAAATGTAAGTATGTGTGCGTGATTTTGTTTTTTAAATCACCATTTTATTGGACTTGCCACACACGACTGCAGGGGATATCTGAAATGCCCCAAGTTTATTATTTGGGCCGACGATGGTCGTTTAGCTTTACTAATGGCAATCGATCCTTTTGAGGTTGTTGATGATACTTTGTGTTTTTTTTATATTTTACACGATTTTAAACATTTATCAATGTACGAAAAATGTTGTAGAAGGATGGAAAGAAAGCGTGCATGTATGTGTGAGTATTTTTTTGAAAACTTGAAAGGTGAATAAATGACACTGGAGTTACTTTAGTTGGAATAGACGTAAAGAATTTTAAAAAGATATAAATAAAAAAATATATAGCAAAAATATATAGAAGAAATATTTTTTTTACTGAATTTTACTTTTGTGTTTTTGCCCATTTTTGTGATTTTTTTACAGTTCTAAACTTAAGTGCATCTTATATACAAAAAGTTGGACGTTCTCCCGCTTATGTTTGTCGACTGGTAAATAGAAAAAATATTTTAGTTTGCCTTTTGTGTTTAAACGCACCGGATATGTTTGACTTCAAGCCAGTTAGATGACAACTACAAAAATTTCGGATAGGTGGCGCTGTGGTGAAATATAATAATAAATAATAAATAATAAATAATAATAAATTCAAAAATTCATAGTAACATTTCGATTTAGCTTAAATTCGAAAGATGTAAATATTAGCTACAGGAAGGGAAGCACTTAGTGCCAAAGCTCACTCAGTAGATGCCGAGAATATTGGCAGAGTTAGCAGCAATATTTTAAAATTTTTACCTCAAGACTTAGCGCAGACAAAGCGGCATCTTGCGGCGAATTTCTGCTATAAGATCATCCGATTTTTGCATAGTTGTTTTTTGTTTCATGCGACTATTTTCTGTTCTAAGCGCAGCTAATTCTTTGACAGCAACAAGCAATGCACTTTGTTGCTTATTATAATATTATTATGCATCTGCACTTATACTTCCACATATTCTATTTTTTACTTTAGACAAAGAAACTGATAAAGTTTGAGATCTAATAGATGAGCACCTATCGGCAGAGCAGACCTTATGAAAATACGGTACATTCGATGAGAGCAAAAATTCTGGATCTGCACGAAGTACACTAACAAAATTAAGGCGATAAAACCTTTGTTATTCCGCAAACTACAATTTAGGCTGAAGACAATCAAGCCTTTATCTACACATACACGGCACTTTTGGGATAGTTTTTTAATTCTAATTTAGACAATAACTAAGATTGCCCTTAGCATAGCTTAAAGCCACGGTTTTGTAATTGGGAGAGACCAACACTACAAAGTCCTTTCATTTAATAACAAAATTACTTTAGAAAAAAATGCCTAGCCATTAGTGAAACACTTCTGACCGGTGAACTGACTTGCACGACTTCCAAACTGACTTTACATGACTTTAAACAATGTTGCTTAATTGCCTTATATCCATTACCCTCTCTAGGCACATACATATCTGCAAGCGTATCAAGTGTCTGGAGTAACCACGCCACAAAAACTTTATTTAGAGCTTGATTTTCTACCCGCTTCTACTCGTTACTTGCTTGGCAAATCACAGACAAAATGCTTTTATTTACTTTTCCATTACTTTTATATCAGGTGGAGCCTCAGAGAAGCCTGGTCGGGCAAATACTTAATACTAAAGAGATAATAAGCACATACGAATCGAAATTTCTGAATACTATTTTGGATTGCTGCTTCGTGCATCATCTTTCATTATTGAAAGAAATGATAAAAATTTTGAAATCCCTTTAATTAGTTAACCTTTAAGTTATGTTGTGATGGTAAATTTTAGACTCTCTTTTCTTTCTTAAGGGGTTATATACCTTGTGTTTTTCAAAAAAATCAAAATAAATTTTATTTCTTTATCGTAAAGTACAATCCCTTGAGAACATTTTCCAAAAATTTCATAGAGATCTGAGCAATAGATCGAAAGTTACAGCGTTTTAAATTGTGCGCTCTCACGTCCTGAGCGTACGGCCTCATGCGGCGCTTGAAACTTTAAACGCGATTATCTCAAAAACGTGTTTTTCCAAAAATGCTTTTGCGGTGGACGCGATTGCAAAAAAAGTATTCAACCGATTTTTATAATTTTTTTTTAAATTGTTCGTAATTGATGTCGCCTCTTAGTGAATGATCAACTTTTTATGTAAAAATTTTTATTTTGCAGATATGAATTTTTTAATGCCAATTTTAGGACTGTAGAAGTGGAGTTTTTTAAAAACATGTTCCTATTTTCACAAAAATCAAAATATTTAATATATTGATCGTTCACTAAGAAGATATAACCCTATACTAATGAAATCTTTTCGATTTTTTGATTTCAGTTGACTTGGTGGACTTGAATCGCGTCCACCGCAAGCCTCTTCCAAAAAAAGGGTCTTGGGGGAAAACGCCATAACTCCGCCATTTTTAAATATTTTTACACAAACAAAGCTTTTTTTTTTTCTTTAAACATTGTAATATCCAATAATAAAAACTTTTATACAATAAAATTATTGCTACATATCTTTAAAAAAAACCCAACTTTCGCTAATTTCACCGGACCACAAGGTATATAACCCCTTAACCTAAATTCTTTGAGTGGAGTCTAGGGACAATTGTGCGATTCCATGTCAACAGATGTTTTGGACATAGTCGTAATGTTTTGTTTAAAAAATTGAGGTTATTTGTTGTTTTGAGTATTATAAGAAGTAAACTGGAAAGTTTTTAAAAAAATTTAAGAGGTTTGAAATTTAGTAAGTGTATCGCACTTTGGAATGGAGTTTTATAGACTGAAATATCTTCGGTTCTTTTTAGTATTTGTATACATTTTTTGTTTTAGTTTTTTTTGGCAAAATATACTTTTGAAAACTGGTAAATTTTTTAAATAAAAAAAGAAAAAATTACACAGGCCGACAGCATCTCAGATCCAGAAACCGGACTATATATTTTCGAAGGATTTTGATGCGATGAATCGAAATATGGCCTCAAAATTGTTCTATCAGCTCTGGTTTTCGATATATCCTAACCTAAAAGTGCAAGAAACACCGTTTTTGCCCATATTTGAGGTTATATAACCTTGCAGATGTTTTCTTTCACCAAAAAAAAATGGTATCTTTAAATACAAGCCTTCTTCTTTCAAATGACGTTTTGTTTGCTCAAATATCATTTTTTTCGCAGAGATATCGCATTTTGAAATTTTCATGTTTCTAAATTTTCCTATACCTGAAAATCGATTAAGATAACATAGACATGAAAATCGATTAAGATAACATAGACATGATATAGTCGATTACTAATTTTCTTTAATTGAGTCTTATTTAAAAAGAAAAAAAAAAGAAAAATTAACAGAAAAAAAATTTTTGTTTTAAATTTAATAATTTTCAGATTTACTCTGTGATCAAAATTTTCGGATACGAGTATTTGGGGTAAAATAAATATATATATGAAATTTTTTTTGGTTGGCTGGAAATTGAAAAATTATTTTTTGGAAAAAATTTCAGACAACATTGGTGTTTTTAATATGTTTTAAATTTCTAGATATTAAAATTTTTTTTTGTAATTTTTAAATTTTTTTCAGTTTTTTTTTTAGTTTCAAAATTATCAAGTTATTACATTTTTTTTTAGTTTATTCCTTATTGCACTACAGTTAAGTGTAAAATGTACTTCTAGAATTTTTTTTATTGACAATTGTATTTGCAGGTAACTATAAATTACAATAAGCTTTTAGCTATGGCTTCTGTTGCCTTAAGCTAATATACTGGATGTGCATATACATATGTGCAAGTAGAGTGTTAGCTAAATTTTACAATATTTTAAATAGCTTATAAGTTTAATATTGTTCTCTGTAGAAGTGTTTAAAAGTAGATATTTTCTGTGGTTTGTTAAATATGTACAGTCGCCTAGGATGTGTTTGATGTTTGGAGCTGAGGTATTGCAGTATTTACAGATATTAACGTCTTTTTTTATTTAATATTCGTATGTTAGTCGTGCGGATCCAAACCGTAGTCTAATTATTTTTGTTATTTCCCTTCCAGTTATGTTAGTATTATGTGTAAATGTGTGTTCATTGATTGCTTGCTTCGTTGGGTTAACAAATTTGTACCAGCTTGCTGTTTGTTCGAATGTGGAGTGTTGTTTATTTTTGAATATTTTTGTTATATGCCTTTTAATATCTGTATATAGGAGGTTCAGAGACATAGTAAGGGGGCCGTTTTGTGCTTCTTTTGTTGTTAAATCTGCTAGTTGGTTGTCCTTGATTTTCGCTTGTCCTGGTATCCATATGAGTTAGATTTTATTTTTGAATTTTAGTAAGCAGTTTCGTATGTAGTTTGTATAATAATTATTATTGTTTATATTTTTCACCATTTCTAATGAGGCTAAGGAATCGGAACAAATTACAAATTTTCCAGGTGTTTGGCTAGCATATTGTACTGCTTCAAATATGGCTATCGTTTCTGCAGCAAAATTTGTGCTGTAATAAGGTAGGACCTTGCTAATTAATATTTTATCATTGTACAATATATAACGCTGAAGCTTGTTTGGTTTGCGCTTTTTGAACCGTCTGTGAAGATTAGTTTGAATTTTTTTTTATAAGTTTGTTTGTTAATTCTGAGAAGAGTTTTTGAAATATTGTTGAAGGCGTATTTTCTTTTTTCCAATGGTGGAGAGATGTATCTATGGCATTGAAAGGTAGTTGCCATCCGGGAAATCGGGTGATGGTCTTAGGTTTATTATTGATGGGAATATCTAATTCCAGAGATTTTTCTATTATGCGATTGAGCGTTTTCGTTTAGAAATTATTATTTTGTGTGTTAGTTTGAAAAGTGTTGACTGGTCATTAACGATTAGGTTTTTGCAAAGTTTTGTTGTGGCAAACTTCCTCATGTGTCTTAACGGTGGTATGCCTGTTTCGAACGTCATGTTGCGAATCGGTGTAGTACGGTATGCGCCTAAGGCGGTTCGCTGAATACCAAAGTAGTCGAAAAAAGACAAAAAAGAAAGATTAGATCTCCTAAGTACAATTAATTTGCGGATTATTTATTATATTTTATATTAGTACTTTTAAGCTAAAAACTTGTTGCCTTCGTATAAAATAAAATAAAATTGTTGAATGCGAGTGTTGGGCTGCAGGTATAAATGCATAAATTTAAATTTGTCACAGGTGCTTATACATATGTGTCACAGAAATTCCCTCAGCAATATAATGGAGCGACCAAGTTTAGAAGGACTTTACGGGGGAAGGTTCTCGGTTTCGGTGCATATCGGAAAGGGGATGTTGAACCATACAAGAAAACAATTTCTCTGCGCATCAAAACTCTAATTTTGAAACCAAAAAATTTTTACTCGAATGCGAGCAGGAAGACTTTTGTTGGGTGAAGTGCTTCAAAAGCTTAATGACGGTCACTTTGCACATGAGCGTCACATAAAACGCCACATACATACACAAATGTATTCATAAAAAGAAAGTGGGAGGGGGCTTTTATTTTTTGGACTAACCCACATGTCGTTGTTTTTTTATTCTATGTATTGTTGTTTTTGCTGCTGTTTATGCCTGATACTTTTCACTTAAATATGCGCACCGTTAGCGTTATGGTATTTACCTTTGGGATTGACGAATTTTCACCAAAACAACAGCAATAGCCAGACAAGCAAGAGCTCTTGGAAATATCTACGTGAGGCAACACGCAGGCGTTACTTATACCAGTTGCTTATTTGTAAATGTATTTGTGTGTGTAAATGGTTATATTGATGTTAAAAAGCTAAGAAAATAGCTGATGTGCCGCACGTAGGTCAAAGATAATCGCCAGTAGGTGGCATAGGAGGAATTAAATGACTGTCTTAGAGCCCATTACCGGCCAACGGTAATCACCACTATCTCTCAAGCGAATGAGAAGAAATGAGAACAGCGGTCACATAAAATTGGATGCGAGAAGGTTGCTGCGTTTGCCATTTGCTTCGAATTATGCGTGGAAATGAAAGGGAGAATGGAAAGGAAGCAATGAGGTGGGGTGTTTGGGTAGTTTCTAGAGCAATTTCACTTGGCAAATGTACTCTTGAGGGCATAACGTAAATATTGGTGTGCCTGTTGATTTGGCTCAAGGGTAAACAGGAGGCTGGCTAACTGTCTGCCAGTCACTGGGGGTCACTCAGCTATCGATCCATATAGAGTCAATAATACTTTCTACTCACGTGCGCAACGCGTAAAAACTTACAGCTTTTTCGTATAGTAAGTAAGATACATATGTAGGTACAGTCAAACCTGTCTTTGTGCGTTAGATAGAGAAAACACAAAAAAAAAACGAACACACAAAAAACAGGACAAACAAAAAACGCACTAAAAATTTTATCAGAAAACTTCAAAAATAGCTAAAAATTACAACTTTCCCTAAATTTTGAAAAAAAGAAATATTTTAAGCAATCTGGAACAACCCGGACTGTCACTTCAGAAGCATTTTCAGTATAAGGTTGGGGATTGTTTATGCTGCAACAACAACAAGCGCATAAAAATGGTTTGAATTAGAAAACATTTAAATGCGTTTTGCAAAAACATTGCAACTTAAATGAAAGTTTAGTTTGTTATTTTCACCAATATTTGAACATAAAACCCATATTTCCAAAATACAACAACGGTGTGTTAAAAAAATTAAAAAAAAAATTAAGAAAAAAAAATTTACAAAAAAAAAATTCAACATTCCTAATCTTAAACGTAATATACATATGAAACTAGACAAACATATTCTAAAAAATCGGCACAGAAAAGATAAATGAGGAAATGCAAATCATCGCCATTCATCGTTTTTTTTTGGTTTTGGTTTCGATTTTTCATTTTAAGAGTCTATTTATGTCTAAAATTAAGCTAAAAATTATGTGAAGGAGAAATCAGAAGAAAAAGGTAAGAAACTCACCATAAAATTAATGCTACATTTAGTGTATATAAGAACCTCGAAGGTCAGCAATTAATTCTGAAGTTATCCGGTAAAGGACTTGGTATTTTTGAAGCCCTTGGTTCCTCGTAACGGTCATTGGAAATGTATATGAAGTACTGAAATGTGCTAATGCATAACCCATGCCAACTCTTTACAAAATGATAACTCTGTTAAAATTTAACTGCGATTTTGATATTCATAGAGAGCGCCCACCACAAAAAAAAAAAACAAAAACGGGCAAAAAAAAAAAAACGAAACATAGGTATGTCTTTTATGTACAAATTAAACACACCGATCATGATTACACAAACGAGAGTAGTGAAAGTTTCCCTTTTTGGTTATCCAGTTTAAGCCCAGCCGATGTGTTTTTATTCACTACAAAACCATCGACGTGCACAAATCTAAAAATTAGCATACCCTAAAACTATAAACATATAGAAGATTTAAGATCATCATACAGGATACAAGTTAGTCAATTAAGGGATCATAGTTTTGGGTAAGATTCGTTTCCGTAGAAATTTTGCATTTATAACCGTAGGCAAAATTGGTAAATTTTAAGAAAATTTTAATACAAGTATATGCGTATATATTTTCACCTTACAGAATTTCTTCAAGGCTGTCGGCCGTCACTATCCACTCCCACACCGGATTCATCCACCTATGCGTCTATAAACTCTCATACGTTCACAAAATATTATAGGGTTATAAAAGTTTCCACTGGTGTCAAAGTGAATGCGACTTATTATTGCGAAAATGTTTTAGAAGCTGCTTTAGAGCCGTGGACACGCAAACATTTCGGTCGTAGGCCACGGAAGTTTCCAACTTGGCACCGTCTCATAAAGCTCGTGTGAACCAAGAATGGTTAAAAAATCATGTTCCACACTTCATTTCGTCCACACAATGGCTTTCGAACTCGCCAGGCGCAAATCCGATGGACTATTCCATCTGGTCCATTTTGGAGAGCAATGTGAGGACTAAAAAATATGCCAGTATGGATGCGCTGAAAAAAGCGATTATACGAAAATCGGCCAAAATACCTCAAGATCACATTCGTGCAGTATTCAACTCTTTTTTTGACCATTTGAAGGCTATAGTCAAGGCAAAAAGTGGTCATATCGAGGTAAAGTGAATATATGTTGAAATTGTAATCATTTTTGAACAATTTTGTCTTTGAAATCAATAAAACTAATTTAACACAAAAAAGTTATGGTGGTTTGAATAGGTAACACTTCATATCGTTCACCCTGTATATGACTATTACGGGTTTCAGCTAACGCCAGTTCTTGCGGTTTCTCGAGCGTTCAATAATTGCTATGTATATATATATATGGGGCATTCTTCGCCAACCGGACATCCCCATCTGCCCAGAACAGTTTTTATAAAAAAAATTTTTCCCTATGCCGAAATAAAAGCTTATGTCATGTACTTTAATTTGTCATGTGGCACTTTTTAAATATTCAAGATGGACCTACTTTTCTAAAGGGATTAATGCATCGATCTCTTCTCGATTTTCCCGACATTTTTTAGGCGATAATAGTTCTAAAAAGAACTGTTTGACAGATTTATTTTTAATAGTTTATTCGTTTAGACTTTTCTATAATTTGTTCAAATTATTTCTGTACCGTTTGACATGTGAAATACATCAAGAACTAGTGCTGTTAATGAAACAGTTGAACGTTGCACCAGAATCTCTCTCTCTACTTTTCTTAACAAACTACTTCATTTTTTTTGGTGTCTTCCAACATATTTGTCAATATTCGTCGTCCATCTTGAATATTTAAAAAGTGCCACATGACAAATTAAAGTACATGACATAAGCTTTTATTTCGGCATAGGGAAAAATTTTTTTTATAAAAACTGTTCTGGGCAGATGGGGGTGTCCGGTTGGCGAAGAATGCCCCATATGCATATATACACATATATAATATGCATATATACACATATATAATACTTAACAGTTGTTAACAGCAACAGTTAAAAACAAAACAAAAAAAAAAAACAATTATATTTGAATTAAATTAATAATATTGAAGTTAGTGAATAGTTAGCCAATTTTTATGAATTTTGAGAAAAATGATTTAATACATAGCAAATTTCATTAGATAAAAGTTAATTTTACTATTCTCGATCTGGAATAATCATGCAACAAATAACGAAGCATGAAATATTTCGACAACTGTGCAAGAGATTTCACCCTCTTTCCTGCACATTTGACATATTGGAATCGCTTTTCATCGCTAAGAAAAAAAAAGTTGGCGGCCTCTCTCAATATTTCATTGACGCTGGTGTGTCTTATTTTTTACCAAGTAATGAATTTTTTCTGTACCTGAACATTTTTAGATCTCTATGATTAACAAACTCCAACCTCTATTTTTCTTGGACCGGCGACGAAACAAAAATTGTCTATACGCCATCTGCACCATGCGGCTGGTTGAGGAGGCAATCGTTGGACTTTTTATCACTTGAATTGAAGACAATTTTCTTCCGCTTATATCAATTAAATCATATGATTTTCATGCGTAAGATACATTCATGAGGGAAAAATTAACTTATTGGCGCAAATATAATAATGCATCTACAGGCGTTACACCGTAGTAAGCATGCATATACAGGGTGGCTGATGAAAGCCGCTACCAAAAAAAAATTGAATAACTTTTTTTCTTTTTAAGTTATCTGTTCCATTTTTGTTTTAATTTTCAGATTGATCTTTAAAATTTATTAAAATGGATAACTGGGACACGCAAACAAAAATTTGGATAGTCCGCCGCTATCACGCACTGGAGTCCGTAGTTTTGGTACAGAGAGAGTACAGGCGGATGTTTGGCGGCGATCCCCCGAGCAGATGGACCATAATGAGACTGGTGAATAATTTTGCTGAGCAAGGAACAGTCGCAAGAATGCCTTATCATCGAAACCCACCAGTTCGGACGGAGGAAATGATCGCTGCTGTAGCTGCAGCTATACAAAGCAATCCAAGGGTTTCAACAAGAACCTTATCTGCTCAACTTGGTGTCAGCCGACAGTCTTTGCGAACACTAATGCACAAAGATTTAGACTTATTTCCCTACAAAATTGGTTGGAAATGGTTAACAAACTGAATGCAGCAGACTTGCCGATTCGCTTGGAATTTTGCCAGAAGACCCTCAAATGGTGGAAGAAGACCAAAACATGTTAAACTGCCTTTTCATGTCTGATGAGGCCCATTTCGATTTAAACACCAATGTGAACAAACAAAATTGTCGAATATGGAGTACTTCTAACCCACAGATACTCCACGAGACGGAATTGCATCCTCTTCGCGTGACAGTGTGGTGTGCGGTTTCTTCACGCTGTATTGTCGGGCCTTATTTTTTTGAAGAAAATGGTCACACCGTTACGGTTACTGGAGACCGTTATTTGAAAATGCTGAAAGAATTTTTCTATCCAGAACTACGCCGAAAGATAATTCCTTTCAACTCTGTGTGGTTTCAACAAGATGGGGCAACGTCTCACATAGCCCAGACTGTTATGACAGAGTTGCGACGAAAATTTCCCAATAAACTGATTTCAAGAAACTCCGAATTTCGTTGGCCCCCCAGGTCGCCTGACCTTACTGCACCTGACTTTTTCTTGTGGGGTTTATGTAAACAAGAAGTTTATAAAACAAAGCCAACAAATTTGGATGAACTAAAACAATCCATTCGGGCAACAATTGCGGCTATTCCTGTCGCAACTCTCAAAGCAGCAATGAACAACTTTTTACTAAGATGCCGCACTTGTGTCAACGAGCATGGGGGGCATTTAAATTCAATTATTTTTAAAACTATTATAGTTAAGCTACATTTAATAAAATTTAATGACCTTCAACTTGAAAAAAAAAAATGAATTCCATACACTAAAAAAAAAGTTATTTGAGTTTCTTAATGTAGCAAAATTCATCAGCCACCCTGTATGTAAATATAGGCATATTAGCTTATATGTAATCCGTATACCAGGTACCTTAAAACCTAACTACTCTTTCGTTTTAAGTTTAAAGGTAGTTACTTTTCGTCTAACCATTAGCTATCCAACCCCCGCCCCAGTATACATACCCACCGGTTTCCTGTATGTATGCACACTCATTGCTTCCCTAGCACCTTTGCACCAAATTCTTATCCATTTGTGGCCTACAATTGGGCGCATGACTGAGTTGTGTTAGAATTTGGCAGTGCTTTCTTGAGTACCATACCGTTAAAGCGGAAGCATCAACGCATAAGAAACTGTGCTTAGCAACTCTGTTGACAAATATACCTGTAAAAGTAGCTGTGTAGCAAAAAAGTCACAGGCTGTGTAAATTAAAGTGCTTTGATATTCTCATTCGAAGCGCAGCATTTGTGAGAAAGACATCTGCTGGTGAATATGGGAAGGTAGTTTTACAGGTGACGATTGCGATAGCGCTGGGGTGTGGGTAAGTAAGTGAGAAAATGGAAAAACTTTTTGTAGAAGTTAAAATGTGCCATTAGTTGTTGCGCGATCGGAAGAGGCTTATATTAAAGTGAAGTGTTTACTATCGAGCGAACAAAGGTACACAAGTGTCATTTATAGGTCAGCCATATCTGCTTGGGCGCAGTGGCTGCTTTGTCAGTCTGAAAGCGTCGTTAGCGTAGCCTTTACTTTTTTACGACTTTCAAACCTTATGCGCCAGCCTAGTCGAGTGCTGATGGAAATGACGTCCGCTGACTGCCCAGCAACGCAGACTTCACATACACCAATACATACGTACGTACATACAGAGTTAGTTGTGAAAGTTACTTAGATACAAATCACACTTTTTGCTGTTGTTCTTGGAATTTCTACAAGGCTTGTTGTGGCATATTTCCGTTTTGCTGTGACACGCCATCAAAAACCCATTAAATTCTAGCGAGAGCGGGAGTGCAGCATGTGGCTTAGCATTTTTTATGAGGCTGTCGTTTATCTAAATTACCTCCATACATCCGTCCATACCAGCGTCCGCTCGTTGAGAGTTCGGTAGTGTTTTTATGTTTTCAGTTTTTGTTTTTTGTTTGACCCTCCATAAATTTGCGCCCTGTTAGTCACTGGATTGGACGAGTATAACAAATTCAGCTTCCATGTCATACCCTGCTAGGAAACCGCATATTGAGTTTTTGTTTTTTGCTGTTGTAGTTCAAGTTTGTTATGTTTTAATGCTACATGCAGACATTTACAAATCTATTAAAAATAAGTGACAGTGCGTAGCAGATTGTTGACGAAAAGCGACGCGAATGATAAAATAAAAACAAAATCAAAAATATATTTCTAGCTATTTGCTTTTTAGGGAATTTCATCATCAATTCCTAGAGTACCAAGATGAAGCATAGATTATTTTTATTATTAAGTGAATTAAGCATCAGTTTAAGTCAGCGTGGAAACCACTAGAACTACTTGCCATTTCTTTGGGAGCCCTGTTTCTCAAGGCTCAGAGGTCTTTCAGAAATGAGTATGCTTACGAGTGCATGAGAAGAAGGCTAGAGCAGCAACAAACCTCCAGTGATGGTTGGTACTATTATAGGACACAATCAATGAGATTGGCATATGACCACCACTGGAATCATCGAGCACCCGATTTGATGCGAGTAGGCGCATAGCACTGAGCATTTTCTCCGAGAGTACCCTGCATTTGCTAGTGCAAGGCTAAGGAAATTTTGGATTCCGATGTCATGAGAATTAGTAAAATTAGGTCTTTGAAAGTATAAGATATTTTAGAATTTGCCAAAGCATCTGTAAAATACTCACAGGACTATGTCTTTAGACAGCCCTCCAACTACATCACGGGTAGTCGAGTCCTGTAAGTCTAGGCTGAACTATGTCGGCGGACATAATAGTCTGATGCTAACATGGGTCCCGGGATGGTTGGGTATCATGGGTAACGAGACTTCTGACTTCTTAGTAAGGATGGGCTCTTAGGCCAACTTCTTTGGCCCGGAGCCCGTTCTGCCACTCCCTTCTGCCACTCCCTTCTGCAGCCATCAAAGCTACGGTTAGCAAAAGGGTTGCTTCAACCCACAAGCGAGCTTGGCAGGCTGAGAGAGGCTGCAGATGGACTAAACTGATGTTAGCTGTCATGTCCGACCGAATATCGCACATCCTCATGTTATTAAGCAGAAGGTACTGCATACAGATGACTAGACTGATGACGGGCCACTTTCTATCTCAAACAGTCTACTCTACCCAACTTGCGAAGAGGAGGATGAGACGGCGGACCACTTCTTATGCGTCTGCTCCGTCTTCGCTCAAATCAGGTTTGAGGTCGTTGGTACTGATGTGTTAAGAAGCGACCACCTTGGCTCCTTGGCACCACAAGATCTACTAAGATAGATTTCTTCGAAGGTCGGGTAGATTTACTAGTGAAGTATAATGAACTTAATTGTGGCTGAATGTTGTACTTGCTAGTTGTTCCAACAAAAAACAAAAAAAAGCTCTCTCTGCTCTGTCCCTATTCTATTCTATCTCTTTCTCCCTATCACTTCTCTTTTTTCCTCCCTGACTATCCACCCTTTTACTTTGCAGAGCTGCGGATACAATGGATTTTTTAGCCTGAGTGTTCTAGAAGTTACCAAATCTCTCGGTGCTTCTTTTTAAATTTCAATTTTAACCTCAAGGGAACTAATGTGAGGGCTTGAAAAGTATTGCGCAAATGCTGAAGTGTGCTTGCTAGGGCTTTCAAAATCGCATATATAGCACCTCAAGGGAATACCAGTGGGTTACTTGACTATTAATCGAATGGAAGCTAGTGTCGAAATCTGATATAATATTTCTGTGGGCGCAATGCTTCATGGACGTGCTTGAGAACAGTTTGGGCTGTGCTGTTTGCATTCGCCAAAAGATCGGGATATCTTAGTTGAACGACATGTAGATTTGTATCACGTAACAAGTGGCCTCCGTAGCCGAAAGGGTTGGTGCGTAACTACCATTCGGAATTCACAGAGAGAACGTTGGTTCGAATCTCGGTGAAAACACCAAAATTAAGAAAAACATTTTTCTAATAGCGGTCGCCCCTCGGCAGGCAATGGCAAACCTCCGAGTGTATTTCTGCCATGAAAAAGCTCCTCATAAAAATATATGCCGTTCGGAGTTGGGTTGAAACTGTACGTCCCTCCATTAAGGAACAAGACGCACGCCACAAATAGGAGGAGGAGCTCGGCCAAACACCCAAAAAGGGTGTACACGCCAATTATATATTGTATATATATGTAACAAGTGGCATTTATAAAAACTAGAGTTGTTTTTTTTTTTTTTTTGTGCAAATAGTCTAGCATATTTTCTTCCCTAAGAAACTCATTTTATATGGTATAAAGTGCAAGAAACCGCCAGAAAAAAAAAAAGAAAAAACCACTATATCCCTGATAAGTGAAGAGAAACCGGTTTTTAGTCCTAAAGCAGGGAAGATTTCAAATGCCCTTCTGAAGGACTTTTAAAAATTTTGGAGCGTTTAATTGATCTGCACATAGAATGGTGCTTTAACAGAGATAACTTGTCATCTGATAGATTTTTACAAATTTATGAATAAATATGAATTCCGAAAGAAACTACATAAACATGTTTTTTCAATTATTGTACACCTTCCGAGGAAGTAAGAAGTTATGCTAGCATATAAAGACTTAAGTTTTTCACTGTACATTTTACATAAATTAAAAAATGTTGTTTTTCTACCAGAATTAAACAACTTTTTTTTTGTTTTCATTTGTGCATCTTTTATTAACTAAGGTGATTTTTGGTAAACATATTTCTATAAAATCTAATTTTTTATATAAAAAACTCGATTTGTGGAGGGACGTGTAAATTGATCCCACCTACTTAAGCCTTGATACTCTTCCTAAATGTTTTGGCGAAAGTCTAAAAATAAAGTAAATTTGCTAATTCAGACGGAGAAACAGCACCACTTTTTTTGTTAGGAGAGATGTACAGAGGCCAAGCTGTGTCCCACATCAAACCCTTAATTGACGCCCAGCGAATTTGAAGGAACCAGCTGATTTGATGTCGTAATCGGGGAGTTAGTTTGTAACAGCGGTCGGCAAAAATTGAGATTAGTGATATTTAGTGATATACGAAAAAAAATCAACATAGCCAGTGTCGATATCACTTCGTTGCTGTTTGAAAATCATAAGAATATGGGTAAAATGAGCGGGATACCACAAAAGTGGTGACGACGCCAAAGTTGTTGTTGTTGTTGTTTCATGTTCTTCATTTCATATTAAACTCAAATAGTTACAATGACAGAATAATAAATATTATAACGTACGATTATAACTTTTAAAGAATGTAGGAGGTCACTCTTGCTTATCTAATGGCACAACACCACACTTTGTAGGGCTCCCGACCACTCTGGAGAGCGGATGAGTGTGCAAGGAAAGACTCTGAGCTTAACCTCCAGAGGATCGTATAGGACATACGCCCAGCAGGTCAGGGATTAGAATTTGCCCGAGGTAAGGTATACCTTTCGTAAAAGGCGAGTAAAATCTAGGGTGACCAGTCCCTGAGTAGGGGAGCTCAACTGGTAGTGTCTTTCGGTGCAATGTCTGACCGAAAACTTAATCTAAGTACTACGAGAAACAGAAGCCTTCAGAGTTTTCACTCTTACCTTATAGAGATAGCGGTCGTGAGTTGTGACCTTTATGGCATGAACAAAAATGTTAAACCTTCTTATAAAAATGCTAAAATAGTAGCAGGTGACATTGAAGCTTTTAGGAGGAGCTCGGTTATTCGGCGATCCGCGGAAGCGGCACAATGGGTACGTAGCAATCTTCTAACAGCTACTGCTGAGAAAATGAAAGGGACGCCTCAAGTGCAACCGGAGCTATGCAGCACGCCGTTGGCAAAATGCATAAGGGCTGAAAACATACTGCCCCAAAGCAGCGAGATAACGCCAACAACACGGCATATAGGGGCTCAGACGAAGTAAAAAACAAAGAGATGGAAACACCAATGGGTTGGTGATGCAGCGGAAAATCCGCTAGAGAAGGGAAGAGTACAACTGAAAAGAAGAAGGCATTACTAGTAAAAATGATGAGTCTAGAAGAAGCTATTGACTCTCTCCTGGAGTACTACAAAAGCCGTCACAATGTACACCATGAAATAAAAACGAGCAGTTCACCTATAAAAAAGAGGCACACCGAAGCTATCTTGACGATGAAAAAGAATACGCAAAAACGTCAACGGTATAGGACAAAAACACTCCTCTAAACGAAATATATACAGCTATTGACCTGAGCCTAATCGCGGAAACCAATAGAGGAGGTGGTCTCTGACTACTAACTAAGGGTCTCCGAAGGGCTCAGGCCAAAACTGAAACTTAAATGGACAAAATGTCTGCTTGGATTCATCAGGTCAACTACCAGCGTCCTCAAAGGTTTTATAACTTGTCACTGCATTATTGGCACTTTAGCCAGTGTAATGGGTGTATCTCACAATGTTTTCTGCAGGAGTTGTAGAGATGAAGAAGAAATCAAATCGGTACAACACCCCCTCTGTGAATGTCCTGCACTTCAACGAAAGAGTGCCAAATATCTTGACGACTATTTCTTTGAGGACCTAGGAAATTTCAAAAATGTCTGACTGGAGGGACTTTTTAAAACAAGTCTTAAAGAGGGTAACTTCCTAAAAAGATCTGAGTAGTTTAAGCAACTTAGTTAGCAAAGGAAATCAAATGCAGTTATCTCAATGAGCCTTAGAACCACCGAGTGTCTTGTCTTAGATAAGCAACCTGCCTAACCTAACCTGCTCTACGACTATACGACACTGTCGGCGACTATAACATGGAGCCTGTGAGTGGGAAATATAATAAATAAAAATATTATTTTGCAACAGCCAAGGCTATTTTCACTTGTAATCTTATATTCTTGTGTTGCACCCTAATGTACATAAGGTTTTTTTAGTTTTTTTTTGTATATGGCAATGGCACAAATTTTTTCGCGCGTGCGGTATGCCAAGTAATCGTCTCCGCTAAATTACTGTTTTGATGGATTTTGGTCGCCTGCTGCTTAGTTATTATTTTTATGCCGCAACAACAGTAAAAATAATACGCTGACAGTTTAAGTAGATATGTACGTGAGTTGCCATGTTGGTCTCCATACAATCCATCATACAAAAGTGTTGTCCATCTGCTATAGATTGTACGCACACACACACACACACAAACTAATGCAACCATATTACACTGGCACCCACATAAGTTATAAGTATATTTGTAAGTATGTATGTAAGTGTATGTGAGCATATCAGAACACAACACAACTGCACAGTAGCCACAGACGTGTGCATGTGTTGAGTAATTCGGTAGCTGCTGCTTATGCGCTCAATCATATGAGTAAAGCTCGCTGATTGCTAAATGTGTGCGTACCCGACCACTTGTTATTGAATATTATTCATATGTGTGTATGTATGGTGAGCGCAATTCCATTCCTTTATACGCTTATGCATCAGTTAAGTTCCAAATTTCTGCTGGTCTATCGATTGCATGGGAGTTAATGTGGCTTGCTTTGATTGCTTTCCTGGCTGGGTGCTTGAATGATTTGTTCAACGGTTGGCTGTTGTGATGTGGATGTTCCCTTGGTTACCTGCATCGAACTTCGCACTCTAATTACTTTGAGGTCTGGTTCTAGTCAACCATCGCAACTATTAACGTGTGTGTAAATATTTTAGGTCTGTATGAGAGACTTGCTTAATGTTTATAACTACTTCTACAAATGAGTATATTAGGTGAAGTCAAAAGTTCTCAACTCAGGTTTATAAATTTTTTGACTATGAAACTATCATAGTTCCAATTATCCTTTGCATAAAATTTAAAGCTGCTTCCAGACGAAAATACAGTTCTTATGATCAAATATCTCCTCAAATGATAGTAGAGACTCCAAACGGCGCTATTAGATTTCTCAGTGTGCTTTTTAATGCAATTCTTCAAGTTGGTCACCTTCGTTCTCAGTGGAAAAAATTTACCATTATAATGATCCCGAAGTCAGAAAAAAAATAAAGCCAAGGCAGCTTCATACAGCCCTATAAGTCTGCTGCCATCTCTCTCCAAACTATTTGAAAAGTTGCTAAAATGAAAACTGATGCCGCATCTGCAGCAAAACAACATTATTCCAACTTATCAGTTCGGTTTTCGTGAGAAACACGGCACAATTGAGCAAGTCAATCGCATCAGCTCCAAAATAAGGAATGCTTTTGAACGACGGGCATATTGCTCAGCTTTGATGTAGCTCAAGCATTCGACAGAGTATGGGACGAGGGACTTGTCTACAAAATCCAAAGCACACTGCCACAAAGCTCACACAAAGTATTAGAATCTTATCTAACAAATCGGGTGTTTGTGGTAAGATGTAAAAACTATCTAACCAGAACGGACAACAACGCAGTGCACTGGGTCCGCTTTTGTATGTAATATACACGCCTGACCTTCCAACAAACTCTCAAATATTTACATCCACGCTTGGTGACGACACTGCAATCCTTTGTCGCTCCGAGTGTCCAGTAAGAGCGTCGTGTGAACTCAACAGTCATATGAAACACATAGTAAAGTGACTGACAGACTGGCGCATCAAAGTGAATGAGCAAAAATGTAAGCATGTGACTTTTACGCTAAATAGCTCCAGCGACAGCTCCAGTGTGCATCTAAACTCCACACTCATACCTCATTCCAAAGACGTTGCATACCTCGCTGTTCGTATGGGCGGGCGCCTGGCATGGAAAAGGCACATTGAGACCAAAACTGGACAGATGAAGGTAAAAACGAAAGATCTTCATTGGCTAATCAATTCCCATTCTGGGATTAGGCTTGATCACAGAGCCCTTCTCTACAATATAATCATCAAATCAATCTGGACTTATGCGTCACACCTATGGGGTAAGGAAAATGTCAGCAATTTTGTAATTATACAACGAAGGCAATCTAAAATATTAAGAATGGTTACTGGATCGCCGTGGTACATAGCCAATGAAAATATTCATCGCGACCTAAATGTTCCATTAGTGGCAGCAGAAATAGCAGTAATGCAACAAAACTACTACCAAAGGCTGAGACACCACGCAAATCTATTGGCTCATTCGCTGTTGCACACCATCAATTCGTCACGTCTCAGAAGAATTGACCTTCCAACCCTGTGACGCATATTTAAGTTCCCCATACCAACCTTAACCTTCTTCAAGAAGCTGTAGCTCCTATAATTTAGGTTAAAAGTCCAAACCTTACTGTTAGTAAAGGGTGGTTAAGTTTTAAAGGCCGGCGTTGATTTTTAATAAAGTAGAAGTTTTTAAAAAACTTACTGTCATTTCTCTCTATTATGATAATACTGATATGACTCAATTACGTATAGAACAAAATATTGGCCAAATGACCGCCGCGGCCTCGGTGGCACACCTCCATCCGATGATCCAAATTTTCGATGACGCTGAGCCATAATTGAGGTTCTATGCCGTTAATGTGCCGAATCATCTCATCCTTTAGCTCTTGAATTGTTGATGGCTTATCAGCGTACGTCTTTTCTTTCAAATAACCTCAAAGAAGTGCAACGGTGTCAAATCATATGATCTTCGCGGTCAATTGACATCGCTGCGACGTGAGATCATTCGGCCATCAAATTTTTCGTGCAAAAGAGCCATTGTTTCGTTAGCTGTGTGACAAGTGGCACCGTCCTGTTGAAACCACACATCGTCCACATCCATATCTTCCAATTCGGGCCATAAAAAGTTCGTTATCATCTCACGATAGCAAACACTATTCACAGTAACTGCCTTACCGGCCTCATTTTGGAAAATATACGGCCCAATGGTGCCGTCGCCCATAAACCGCACCAAACAGTCACTCTTTGTGGGTGCATTGGTTTTTCGGCAATCACTCTTGGATTATCATTCGCCCAAATGCGGCAATTCTGCTTATTGACGAATCCACTGAGGTTCATCACTGAAGATGATTTTCTTCACGAAGTGCGCGATATGCATTTTGATTTGAACGCCCGTTTTCTTAAGCCTGAATAACTTAACCCGTTGAACGATTGTGTATCTTTCCATGGTTCAAATGGAGTTAGTCTGAAATTGAAAAATGTCAAATGGAATGCAGTAAAATATTTGACGTTTAGGTCTGGATTACGTTCAACATTGGCCTTTGAAATGTAACCACCCTTTGTTAAGATTAATTAATATATTCAATAAATAATAATAAATGTATAAATTTTTTTTTTTAATTTTAAGGTATTTAGTCCTTTTTTCAGAATCCTTTATTATCAATTACAGCTTGAAGTCAACGTGGCATGCAGTCAATCAATTTTTTTTTTATGTTTTCTGGACTAATCTGGTTCCACTCTTCAAATATCGCCTTTTTTAGATCTTATTTGTTATAGATGTCATATTTTCTTATAATTGCCTTCAAAACCAACCACAAATTTTTTATGACGTGCAAGTCCATTGATTGTACAGGAGTGTCAACAGTTTTTATTTTAACCATGTTTTTATTATTTGTGACTCGTTTTCTTGATAAAAGCAAAAGTCATCTTTAACTTATAATTTGCTAGCGTCTTTAACCAAATTTTCTTGCAGAAGTTTTAAACAAACACATTTTTTCAGTGCCTCTTCAATAAAGGGTTCTAACTCCATTTCCAACTCCAACCATATCGTTGCCACAGCCGTTTTTTATAGTAGCTCGCAAATTTGGGAGTTTGTGTTCCGAATTGGCCTCGTGCTATATGAAAGGTTTGCCATCTGGACCAAGTAAATTTATTTGTACCTTGTCTGCAAGAAGTGCCTCGCCTCCAAAATACTGGGGCTATACTTAGATGGTTACGCGCAGGATATAAATTCTTACTTCTATTCCGTGCACATACGAAAGGCTTATTACGGGCTATTCCACTATTTAAATTTGCTTCCCCCAGTATTTTTCGAAGAGGTTTTCGATGGAAAATCTTATCTAAATCCTTTTTGGTCGTTTCAATTAACTTTGGGGAGCTTCTTGCTGGATTTTTTTTTCACTTGACGCACTAAGCACTGAAACTCCTTCTGTGTGAAAGTTTTATTTACCCCACCATATTTTATGGATAAAGCGTTCAATAATGTGCTGAATCGTTGACGAGGTTAAAGATACAATTTCAGCTATTTTATGGTACGATATTTCTTTTTTGAAGTGCTCCAAAACTAACTTACACTTTTCTATCTAAGTTCGCCGTCTCATGCTTAAAAAAACAAACGTACATACAATTTAACGATGCGAGCTCGTTTGAAAAGACCGCGTAAAGTAAGAGAGATAGCAGTATTGGCGCGTGTCGGAGCTATGTTTAGTTAGTAGCATCTCTTGGAAGAATGCACACCAAGTTTCGGCTAGATCGGTTTATTTCTTTGTGTTAAGGGGGGAGCCTGCTTTAGAGGCTTCAAAAAATCGATTTTTTCGTGGATTTTTTTGGGAAAGAAAAAAATATTCGATTGAAATGAAACTTTCAGATTTTATTCTTATATGTTTCAACAGTCTTCTAAAATTTTTTCATTAAAATATATGTCATATTATGCCTGGTACAAGCAAATTGCCGAGGCGCCTCGAGTGTGCATGTGTCGTGCACCGGGAAAGATGCAGGTCGCAATTTTCATCTGAAATCAAAAACCCAAAAAAAAATTTTATTTTAGTATAGTCTAGCTTCTAGTCAAACCAAGAAAATTATATAAAAAGTGAGAAATTCAACAATTTTTTGCTAATTAAAAAAAATTAATTTTTTTGGAAAAATAAATTCACTTTAGATTGTTTAAAAAGTGGGTTAATCATAACTTTCTTAAGGTTTATTAGGTTGAGCTAGAAGAGAATTTAATTCCAAGTACATTCAATGTTATCTCGTTTCGATAGGACGTTTAACCTTTTCGCTTTCTTTTCCGCCAATTGGGAAAAATCGTAAAAATAAAAAACCGATAAATCGCACTTCGAGCGATTCGGCCGCTCGTATACCTGCTGGACGCTTGCTCATAATTTGTTCTGTAACTCCGAAAATATTTTGAATTTGCTTCTGAAATTTTGAGAACACATTCTTGGATAGTTTGGGAAGACATTTATGCCAAAAAAAAAAGAATCGATTTTTTGAAGCCTCTAAAGCAGGCTCCCCCCTTATTTCAGACTTTGACTTTCGGATCTTTCGGACTACTATTTGTTTTCCTCTGGCCAGCCGAAAAACGAGTGGCTATATTTTAGACTTGGATAAATCCTATTATTCGGAACGGGTCAAAAACTAGAACTGCGTTGGACGAAATGTATAACCCTAAAAAGAGGAGAGAAATAAGTAGTTTTTATTTTTTATTTTCACGAACTTTTCAAACGATCCTGAACACCCAGTGAATGAGTTAATTTAGACATCTGACTAAAGGTCATATGCCGACTTGTCATACCACAAGTTCTTGCATTTTTTATATGGACTACGAAAAAAAGCTGTTGTATTTTGTTGATTTCCTAAAATAAAAAATAGATACTTCTTTTTTTCTTTTTAGCATCACAGTTCTTGTGACCATTGCTCCATTCACAACCTTGCGCCATCTGCTTCTATTTAAGGCTACTTCCTTCTACCGCTGCAGCATTTGAAGGTCAATTTCCACACCTTCCAGCCATCCCTTTCTGGGGTGCCCTCTTCTTTGGCCTTCAAGTGGGCGTAATTGAACTGCCTTTTGAGTTTTTCTCTCTTTGGGCATTCTCATCACGTGTTCGTGCCATCTTATCCTCTGAGATTTTATAAATCTTAGCACAGTTTCGGTTTTTGCTAATACTTCCAGCTGATGATTATACCTAACTCGATAAGTACCGTCTTGCAGTCTTAGAGGCTCATGCATTTTTCGCAATATTTTTCTCTCAAATAGCTTAAGCTGATTAATGTCAGTAGTCTTTAACGTCCATAGTTCGCAACCATAGGTAAACATAGGGCGGATAAATTGGTATGTCCTTAACTTTTGGTCGGAGGTAATGGCTGAGTCTTAAGCAGCTTGAAATTAAAAAAGTAAGACTTATTTGCTGCTAAAATCTTATTATTTATTGCATTATTTTTTCTAGTTTTATAAACGCACCGCGCCGTGGTATTTGTTAGAGTCATAATATTCGGTTGGGGAATAAGTTCGTAGCGTTTTTATATTTTCTTTTATTTTACAAAGACTTATTTGCTGTTGTGCAAAAGGTAAGTATACATTTGATAGAACCCGTTGTGCTCTACAAAACTATATTAATTGTATTTATGAGTTATTCAACTGTTATTTCTTTTGAGGCTTAGAAATGGAGTGCCCAGGAGGCTAAAATCAACATTTTCGACACCTGCTCTTTCATGGAGGTCAAAAAGCTGCCGAAGCAGTCATCGGAAAATTTGCGATGTGTATAAAGAAGGTTTTGTAGGCGAGTGTACAGCACGAAAATTGTTCAAAAAGCCGAATTAGATATCGATGATATGTCCCGCAGTGAAAGGCCTTCTGAATTCGATGAAGAACGTCTCGAATCACTTTTGAAGAAGAGCGGTCACTAAGCCAGTCGTGAAAATCACCAGTTTGTGGAAAAAATCAACTGCGATCATAAAACGATTCTGAAACACCTCCACTCAATTAGATTAACCGAAAAATTGGGAGCTTGGATGCCTCACGAGCTCAACGAAAAGAACACAGAAAGTTACCTACAAATTGCTTTTCAGCATATCGCCCGTCATCGAGCAAGGCGTGGTCATAAGCAGCGCTTTTTGTACCGAACCGTCATGGAAGATGAGAAATGGTGTTTATACATCAATATGAAGTAAAGAAAGGAGTGGAGATACTCCAAAGCCGAGAGCCAAGAGCCAGGATCTGCATCCAAAGAAGATGGAGATATGTGTTAGGTGGGGCTTGGAGGGTATGGAGTACTGGGAAATGAATGCGATGGTCAATAAGGAGCTCTACATTGCCCGGCTATACCGCGTGAATGAAAATATTCGACTGAAAAAACCTGATCGACATGGTCAAACCATACTCCTCCACGACAACGCCAAGCCCCCTGTTGCATAAGTCGTCAAAGCCGCACTCGAAGAGCTCGAATGGGAGGTCACTCAGCATCCTTATTCTCCAGACCTCTCTTGCTCCGACTGATTTCCATGTCAAACCACATGAAGGGAGTTACCTTCGATGTCAAAGAGGTCGACAACTTCTTTGGCACCAGACCAGGCTATTTTTGGTGGAACGGCATCAAGAAACTGAGACACGGGAGCAGCATCGGCGAATATATATTTGATTAACTTATTAATATAATTTATGTTTTTTGCTTAAATAAAAGTCTTCGGTAAAAAGGCTACGAACTTATTCCCTAACCCAGTAGTAGTTTGTGGACAACATTTAGTACTTGAGCAGCAGATTCTTTTAGAAACAAGCTGAAAAAAGGTAAATATTAATATGAAACTCGAAAATGTTTAGTGAAAAGAAAAAGTCTTCAAAAACAATTTCAAGTTTCATTTAACTAACCAGCATCAAAATGAAGAGGTTATAGTCTTACATAGACTCTTCTAAGTGTTAAAGTGTAAATATTTGCCGCACACAGGCGCTTAATTGAATAATAATAAAGGGCTCGTTGCGACACCTTTCACATTTTTCGCTTAAAATTAATTGAAATTACTCGAATGCAGACTATAAGCACTCGAATAAAGGTCGCTTTAATATCCATTATACACACACACACACGCACATGCATACTCGCGCCATAAATGCCGGCGTATGGAGGCTGGCAAAAAGTAGATACGTTGCCATAAGTGCACCTACACACATCCAGTATTTACGCTCATGGCGTATGACCTCAATAATCAGTGAGATGGCAGCGTGACGTTGCGTGTTCGAATCATTTCTACTCTGATTTTTTGGCTGACTTGCCAAAAAAATTAAATGACAGCGACAGGAATGCAATCACATTGCACTACACCATTAACCACACACCACAGCGCATAGCACAGCACGGCACACGGCGGGGCGCATAAATTAATTGCAAAAACAAAAAAAAAAAAATAAAACAAAAAAAAAAATTTACAACCAACGACCACAGCTTCAAGCGTTATTTTGCTCTGTTAAAGTGAGCGTCTGAATGCCGAGGAACTTGAGGTGAAGTTGCTGCTGCTGCTGTAGCCAAAAAGATTTCCGGCAACATGGCAGTTGGCAATACTGTTGCGTTTGCCAATATGTGACAGTTGTGCTGTTTGTTGTTGCTGTTGTTAGCGCCCTTTCGACTGCCGCCCAAACTGCAGGCAACCAAATGATTTCGATTTAAATGCCACACACAGGAGTCGGGGTAGGTGGGTGTTGCATCGCGTGCTCTGAGCCATTTCGAATGAAGCAACCACGCAGGCAACTTTGACTTGGCGCGCGGGAAGTGCTTAATTAAGATAAATGCTCAACTGCAATTAACGTTTCACATTTAAATACAAACCATGTGTTGGATGATGATTTTTGTTGTTGCTACATACTTCCTTGATGGCTTCTGACACAAGTCAGGTGAGTGCCACCCAATGGCGGATGGAGAAGAGAGATGGAGGGAGGTAAGGTGAGTGGAAGCAACGTTGGCACTTCCGCTGAATGCAAATTTGTTGGCATTTCGCTGCCTAGAGTTGAGCTGGTGGCATGACGTGCAGGGAAAGGGCGCATGCACATGTGTTAGTGAGGGTGTGTGTGTGTGTGTATTTGCTACTTAGATATTTGCTTACATTGAGTGCATTAACGGTGAGTATTTTGTTGCTGCCTGTGGCATTGTCGATAATGATGACATTTTAGCCGGTGGTGGCGATGGTGGTCTTGTGAGCGTTGCTGATGATTTTGTTACTGACAGCTGCGAACGTCAAAATGCGGCATGTCACTGTCACTGTCATTTGGTGGGTCGGTGGGTCTGTCGATCCTTCATCGTTAACAGCAATTTAGTTTGCATTAAAAGCAGCTTTCAACTGTACACACACGCACACACAGACACAAAAGTACTCACCGTAATGCACATTCGTTCAAACAGACTTGCACACATGCTCACGCACACTCACACACATACCTACGCGCAGCTTTCAATTCAAACACACTCAAGTATAGTTGACTTGGGTTACTATGAAATTGACATTCTTGCGCCTGCAGCTCGTTTTTCTGCAAGTAAACATTTGTAAATGTATGTACATGTGTATGTATGTATGTGTGCGTGCATGTGTTAGTGCTACAGCATGCGCTGGCTTGCGTGGATTTCGCCCAGGTATGCATATTAACAACACTGTGCGTCAGTAGACCGCCCAAGAGTCGGCAGCCGGCTCAATGGGTTTGTGTATTTGTATTCTATCACATTTCGGTTGCACTTAACCACATTCCTTGCGCTGCGTATGCATTAGTGAAAGCTTCTATCGAATTTGCATATTCTATGCATGGCTGTGGCTGCCATCGTACGGCTGTATTTGAAGCGAGCGATGACATCTGCATGCAATTATTCAAATTGAATATTTCCTTGATTTTTACTTCGTCAGGAGTGAGTTTATACGTATGTACATATGTTCTATATATACTCGGAGAAAATTTTTGACATTTTTAGTAATTTCTACAAGCTGTTAGATTGCAAATGACAATGAAATGAAGTAAACTTCAAACCAAAAATCAGAAGAATTTTTATACAAAGATTTGCCAAGCGAACTGTGAGCTTTTTCTTGAACGTAGTAAAATACTGAGAATAACGTAGTTGAATATACTCAGCAGGCAGACAACATAACAAAAAATCGATTCCAAATACTATCCGGCATAATCGGTAAAAAATCAAAAAAAATCTTAAAAAATTTACGGAAAAAAAAATCGAAACAATTGGAAAAAACGTAAGGAAAAGTATAAGAATTTGTATCAGGAATATGCGCGATTCCGTTGAGAACGAATTATAATAATGTATAAAAAACTAGAAATTGTTGAGTTTTATGTATAGTGACCCATTTTTTAAATGTTTACCTCCTTTTGTTTTTCTTTAAAAAAGAATAAAAATGTTAGGAGCATTTTCATTGGTAACATCGCGCCAATGACATTTGGAGTATTGCCTCACTAAAAAAAACTTTCCTTCTTCGGTCGACTTCCACACGGGGCTGCATATTTGCATTACATCAAGGTGGACACGTGATTAACCACAATAGGAACCTGGTGCCCATACATCCAAGATAGTCTCCAATTGCTTCCACTGTAGGTGTGATCAAAAGTAACATCGAAAATGCGGTAATGTCACAACCAATACGTCTTGTCTTGTATGATTTCGTCATGAGTGGCGTCTCTGGCTGTCGTCTCTGGTCGATCTCCACTGGAACTCCACTTCTAAATGAACACAGGCTCAGGCCTTAGAGCTATCAGCCTCTAGCTCTGCTGTCGAAACAGTTCACTTCTTCGCCTTTCTTCATCGAGCTCACCCAGCGATCGCCTTATCAGTCTAGCAAACTTGTACGCCGCATCCTAACAGGGTTTCAAGGTACACATGATGTTTAAATTTTGATGTTGTGATTTTTTTCTTTCTTATAAAATTCCACCTTTCACTAGTGGAGCCCACAATCCGCCTACGAGTTACTGCTTTAATTTATACTAGTTTTTTAAATAATTTGTACAGGGTAGGCCATTTAAAGCGGGCCCATCTGGCAACCCTATAACTTTTGACAGGAACGTCAGATCGACTAATGACATAGCGCGTTGGAAGCGTCAGTCCAAGACAATTTTTACCATGGAGCAGTACACTCCAAAAGAACGCGCTGAAATAATTCAGCTTTACATCCAAAATAACTTCTCAATTGTGAAAACTCAACGTGCGTTTAAGAAAAAAAATAAAGTTAAAAGTGCGCCATCCAAAAGCACTTTACAGCGTTTATACGCAAAATTTATTAACCACGGTAGTCTCAGCAATACCAGCCACGCATCCAGACAACGTACACGACGTTCTGCTGAAAATATCGAGGCTGTACGAGCCAGTGTTGAGGAGGCTCCGCGAACATCGAGTTATCGTCGTTCTCAGGAATTAGGCATCGCCAGGACAACACTCAGGCGCATAATTCGCATCGATTTGAAAATGTTTCCGTACAAAATTCAAATGGCACAAAAATTAAACCCGGCTGATTACCCGAAACGGCTTGATTATGCCAAATGGGCCGTCGAAACCGTTCGAAATGAACCCGACTTTTGGCAAAAAATCATCATGTCAGACGAGGCTCATTTTCAGTTGAATGGAGGCGTAAACAAGCAAAATTGTCGCTTCTACGCTGCCGAAAATCCTCAATTAGTTGAAGAACAGCCTCTCTTCGATCAAAAAGTGACTGTGTGGTGCGGTGTTTGTGCGGGAATGGTCATCGGACCGTTCTTTTTCGAAAATGAAAATGGAGCCTCTGTCACCATCAATGGAGAGCGTTATCGTGCCATGATACGCGATTTTGTTATGCCAATCATCGAAGAAAATGACATGGGAGGCTACTGGTTCCAACAGGACGGGGCTACATGCCACACTTCACGCGCTACAATCGATTTTTTGAAGCCATTGTTCCCTGGAAGGTTGATTTCGAAAAATGGTGATTTTCCGTGGCCACCGAGATCACCAGATTTGACGCCACCGGACTTTTATTTGTGGGGTTATCTGAAATCCAAGGTATACATCAACAAGCCAAGGACTCTAACTCAACTTAAAAACAATATCCGACGCGAAATCGCCGCCATACCGGCCGAAATATTGGCCAAAACGATGGAAAACGCCGAAAAAAGGACACATTTGGCCATCAAGGCCAGAGGCAAACATTTGAAGGATATCATTTTCAAAAACTAGCTGGAACAAATCTCCTTGAATCAAAATAAATGATTTTTCATATCAACACAAAAAAAAATGTTTTTTTCAATGTTTTTTTTCAGAAACAAATTGGCCCGCTTTAAATGGCCTACCCTGTAGAATAGTTTCCATACTAAAAAAATGTATTTTGATGCTGTGAAGTAGGAAATACTCCTTAAGAAATCGTAAGTTGAAAATTTTATCAAGCAGCCATTTTTAACAGTTATGGATTGGTTGAAATTTCATTGATGACTTTTATTAACTGAAGTACTCACTACTTTTTACCATCTGTGTCATCTTTCTCTGGGTTCACATCGTCTCCGAGGATTTCCATTTTAGTCATTCGGATGCCAGTTGAAAAACTTTAGAGAGGTTGAGAGAATTTCACTTAAGCCTAACTATAGATAGAAATCTTATCTCTACGTCACAACATGCCTACACGAAAGGGAAGTCGGTAGCGACAGCTCTACATAACCTTATTTACACGGCAGAGAGTTCACTGCACAGACAGAAATTTACTTTAGCCGCTTTCCTTGATATTGAAGGGGCCTTTAACAATGTTGAAGGGGGGGTGGCAATTACTGCAGTACTCACTGATCTTAGGGTAGAACCGGGCTTGGTAGGCTTCATTGGCAAAATGCTAAATAGCAGAATCATTGAGGCGGAACTAGGAGGATCGGTGCTCAGGAGATTAGGAAGTAGAGGTACACCGCAAGGTGGAGTCCTCTCACCGTTTTTATGGAACGCAGTTGTAAATCAACTTCTGTTAATACTGGAATCGGTGGGCTGTAAGGTGATAGCTTACGCCGATGATGTTGTTATTGCTGTCTCTGGTAAATTTGTATCTACATTAAGAGACCTAATACAAAATGCTCTAGATATACTTTCTAGGTGGGCAGAAATGTGTGGTCTAGAATTCAATCCAGACAAAACTCAACTTATATTGTTCACTAGGAAACACAGAATCCCTCATCTAAGTCCAATTATGCTCAAGGGGGAAGCTCTTGTGATTTCGGAAGAAACCAAGTACTTGGGACTAAACATTGATAGGAAACTGACTTGGAAGTCTAACAACTTAGAAAGCGTTAGGAAAACAAACCTAGCTTTTTATGCTTGTAAGAGAGCTTTAGGTAAGACCTGGGAAATTAAACCTAAGGTTGCTCATTGGCTTTACACTGCTGTCGTCAGACCCATTCTTTTATATGGAAATTTTGTCTGGTCGTGTGCTATGCAGAAATAAACCCATTTTAACTTATTGAGTAAGATGAAGAGATCAGTGGAATAAGCAATATGTGGCGTCATAAAAACCACGCCATCCACGGCATTGGATATCATGCTACATCTGCCACCCCTAGATTTCTTCTGCAAATACTCAGCGGCCTGCGCCGCTTTAAGGTTCAAAGCGAGCTCACAATGGAAGACTCTCACACATGGACATTCAACCATCTTAGACTCCTACACGGATATACCCAGTGACTTGGATCATCACCCACCTATTCTTTGCTTCGAAAGGAATTTCGTAATGAAAATCCCTTCTAGACTGGAATGGCTTGAAGAAGATCCAACAACCGATACACCCATTAAGAACTACACGGACGGATCTAAAATGGAGACCGGTGTAGGATCAAGGTTATTTTGCGAAGAGCTTTCTGTTAGTGAATCCTTTAAACTACCGGATCATAATATATAAACGCTATTCATGAAGCCTTAAAATGGTTAAAGATAAACAGAATATCGTCAACTGATATCTGCATTCTATTGGACAGCCAAGCTGCCCTACAAGCTCTGGATGCTTCCAAGCAACATCAAGGAGTGTCTTACGTTGTCGCCAATCTCTAAATGAGATGGCCAAGCAATATCGTATTATCTTAAGCTGGGTTCCAGGCCACAGAGATATACCAGGAGAGACCAACTTGCAAGAGAAGGTACCTGTATACCAAACATAAGTAATTTTGTGGAGATACCTCTCGCAACTTGTAAGCTTCTCATTAAGGACGCATTAATCAGGTCTACAAATCAGAGATGGATTAGCGTTAACACCTGTGAAATTGCTAGGCAAACATGGCCAAAGCTAAATTTACGTCTGTCCAAGATTATTATAAAACTGAATAGACTTCAAATCAGGACCTTAGTAGGGGCCCTCACAGGACATTGTCTCATAGGAAATCATGCAAAGAGATTAGGCGTTTACACGCATGATTTCTGTCGTAGCTGCAGAAATGAGGGGGAGTTGGAAACAATTCAACACCTTTTTTGCACATGCCCAGCTCTAGCAAGAAGCAGGAACCGATTTTTAAAATTCTTCTTCTTAATGAATAAAGATAATCTATACATTTTAGGTATCAACAACTTTTTACGCTTTTTCAAAATCTCAGGATGGTTTAATATGGAGAGGGAAATGTAGGCCAGCCCCCGTGGCTCACAACGGACCCATTTCGTGGTCTAAGTGACATCGTTGTCTCTATGTGCGATGCGGCTGCCAAACCTATGCCAGTTGAACAGTTTTTTCGGTGATTCTTCACTGATGCCCAAAAGGAGTGGGCGAGAAGCTTTCTTGGCTTCTTATACCTTTATTAGCTGCCTTTCTTTGATAGCTGGTATCTTGCTATTCTGCAGCTTTAAGAACTGAAGCAGTTTTTCTCCTGGTTGGTTCATCGTTGGCAACCAAATGCGAGCTCTGCGTCCTCTCGGGAACTCGCTAGCCGGGATCAGCTGGAGTTTCAAGCCCGACACCGTGTCGCTGAGCTTAGCAACACTGTCGGTGAGGAAATCCAGAGAAAATTGGTATCCGTAGTTGATTACCTTGTAACCCCTAAAGGTTTCTGATGAATCAAACTCCCGGTGAGGACCTTTGTGACATTCCCACATCGATCTCTCCCAAATTCTGCAGAACCGCCTGCGGTGTCTTCGTATCTTTGTCTACGATCGCTATTTGTAGGTGATCTCTTGTGAAGTGCTATGTTATTACTGGTTATACTGCTAGTTGCTTGGACTTCTTGGGGTGGGCGTCACACCCTGGGGATTTTTGTACAGAGATGCGGAAAAAAGTATACATCCCAAAAAATACTTACATTTTTACTACTAACGAAGTTGTATATATTTGTGTATGAAAAGAACATGTTTAAAAACTATTTTTTAAAAACAATGTTTTTTAAAATTCATAAATTTAAATTTTTTTTTTTTTTTTTTTTTTATTAATATAAGCCAGCAAATATTTACGCACAGGATACATATAAGTTCATAATTCTGAATTACCCTCAAAATGTCAAAACAAAATTAAAAGTGTTTCGTTATCATTATGCACACACTAGAAAGCGTTTAGTTATTATCATTGCCAAAAAATAATCAGTAGCGCCTGGTGGCACCTGGTGGCACCTGCAATTGATTAAAACTGAAAAAGACGCTATTAAGCAACACGTTGATACTAGTTTCTGACCGTAGGTAAATGTAGCTCAACTTGCAGATCCAAGAATATGAAGGAATATGATTTTTTTTTTTTTTTTTCGTAAAATTAATTATAAATAGATAATCAAATGCTTCATAGCCTTTGTTCTTCCGGCTAAAATATATAAAAATATCGTACCCTAAATGCAAAATAAAAAATTGGAAGTCGGCTCAAGCAAAAGGAAAAAAAACCACCTTGGGCTTTGAAGTTTTTTCTTAGTCAGTTCAATACTATAAAAAAATTATACTTTTGACATATCTATAAAAAAGAACTGTAAGTCGGAGTTTAGTAATTCTTTTTGATTTTATTGTTGGTTCTATTCTGGAATTTAGAAATACCATTAAACATTGCGTAGGGGGTGTGTTGCAAATTTGACTTTCTTCCGCTAAATCCCCAGTGTGCGTCAGTGGTTTCGTTCTGAGAGCGACTTTTTTCCTGCGGTAGAAGTTGTAGTGGATGTATGTTCTGAGAACTACTTGTACTCCTCGATCACCGCCTTGTACCTTTGCATGGTGCCAGTTGCTTCGTTCTTGGCTATTCTGTCCAACATGCAGACAGCTTCTGGTACCGTTGCTTCATGATGATCGCTGTCATAGCAGTGTCGTTACTTAATTTCGCTTGTCCTTTCTTTTTTATGTTTTGTTTAATTGTGTCATTTATATTTTGATCCCACGAGTATGCTCGGAAGTGGGCCACAGAGCTGGCAAGCGTAGAGTTGGCACTTAGTACAACCGACCGACTTTGTTTGGGCGTCGGACGGGACAGTTTGCAATTGGTTCTTTAGATACTACCAGTCATGTAGCTTTTGGTATGCGTACCTCAACACCTTAGCTTAAAGTGCTGTACCAATCTTAGTCCGACACGTCAGTGTTAGCCATGGGTGACACTGCCTGAATAAACGCTATCCATTCTGTCGGCCTAGCTTAGCTCCTTATTGATGCACGTCAGCCATTTTACCGCAGCAAAGTTTTGGTACCCAAAAAGAGGAGAATGGGTTGAAATGTCTGCCAAATTATTGCTCGTAAAATGTTACTATATGTACCTTATCCACATATTCCCCTCCGATGTGTATTTCAACACATTTTTTCATTTATTTTAGCAAAGAAATTTGACCAAAGAATGCAAAACCTTTTTTTGAGGTTTCAATATATGGATCTAGGTCTTTTGATTTCTAGGTGATTGTTGCACAGTGTTATTTATCGATATTTTGCACATTTATTTCTACTTATAATCTACACCGCCAACATCTTTGTGCTACTCAAGTGCTTGGTTACTTCGCAATTATCGTTTCCTAACTACAAAAAGTAATTTTAATTCTTCATGCTTGTTAGGGCACCAATCAAGTGTGTAAAATTAGAAATTGCGGCTTTTCAATTCAGCGGTGGTTGTAGTTGTAGTTGTTAGTGCTTTCGCAGCCATAAAGAGCTACGTGGTGAACTTCAACAATATTTCGTATTTGGGTGGAGTTCAAGAATATTTTTATTGCCAACAAGAAAAAAAAACGCAAGCTCGATGAAGTGGAAAGTCGAAATAAACGAAGCAAAATAACAAGAAAATGGCAAAAAAACTATAAAAAACAGTAATAATGGCAGGCAGCAGCTACCAAACAATATAAGTTTGTCATTGAAGAGAGTCGCATATTCTGTGAGTGCTTGATGCTAAGCCCAATGAGTACATTATGAGCACATTGTGAGCACATTAGCAAATATAATTGAAGTGTAGTAATCGGAATAAGAGCAACAAATGGTTGAAAAAAAATTAACAATCGCATTTTGAGTTTGGCGGTGTTGAGTGGATGTTCGTCAGCCACTGGATATTATTTTTACAAACAGCGTCTGAATGCACTCAAAGGGAAGGAGCTATGGCGAGTTGATTAATAAGAAGAAAAGCAGAAAAGTAGAAAAGTGATGAATGACGCCGCTATTGGAGCGTGTAGACCAGCTGAAAACAAAAAAAAACGGAAATTAGTACACAATTATTTCTATTGTGGGCTTGAGAATTAAAGAAAGTAAAAAAAATAGTATCGAAAAATCAATTCAAATTGCTTTGCTCGCGTGTGCTCTGTTTTTTTAACTTTTTTATATTCTTTTTTACTATTTTTTCCGCCCTTTACTACCTTTCACTGCCTTTTACTGCTGTTGCTGGTCTGCCGGTTAGCGGCCGTGTTGGTGGTGCCTATGAAGTGGCACTCGTTAGGCCGCTGCTCCTTTATGGCCGACCTCAAAAATTGCACTGCTGCTGTGCAATATAAATTTCACTCTGTCAATATTCATACGTTCCGGCGATTTTTATTGTTTTCCTTTGTTGCAGCACAAATGGCATGGAAAAATAAAATATTTTACTGCTATATTTCAGTGTTTGCATGCAAGCTGCCGTACGCCCGTTGTGCCAATGTAGCTTAATAGTTTTGCATTCGTTTATTTTAGTTTTTTGTTTTTGTTTTTGTTTTTTTTTGAATATATCACTTTTTTGTTGTTTTGGCCTTT
This sequence comes from Anastrepha obliqua, assembly GCF_027943255.1. NCBI lineage: Eukaryota > Metazoa > Arthropoda > Insecta > Diptera > Tephritidae > Anastrepha > Anastrepha obliqua. The sequence continues at coordinate 85,023,592 of NC_072896.1, read as the reverse complement.
GTTTCTTTGTGTTTTTCATAGTCGTAGTTTCTCCTCTTAGCTCACCGTCATTGAAGTGGGCTGATGCCAGTCGCTTTTTGAAGTGCAGCCGATTGTTGCGCACTTTCAGGCGCATTTGACGTGACCTCAAGTGGCCCATTCAGAATGCAATGAACCCTGCTATTTGACTGCCAATGAAATGCAAATATTTCGTTGAAACATTGTTGACGGTAGCGCAAATACTTTTCTGCTGATGGATTGAAAGGTAAAGAGGTAAGCGGCAAAGCTGTTTAGCAGCTGGAAATTGTGGGAAAATACGATGAGTAGGAAAAAAATGTATTAATGCAATAAATGTAAATTGAAGAAAAAATTAATTAAAAAAAAAATATTAAATTTCATTGAATTTATTATATAACTTTTCTATGCATGAAATTAAAATCTTAGATAAAAAGGTGCATTTATAAAATTTGATTAATATTGGGAACTAATTGCAAATAGTGATTTACGTAATTCATATGAAAATAAACGCGTATGGACTAACTATTTTTTAAATTTATTTTTAAAAGATTTGTCAATTAAATAATTACATTAATTAATAATTAAATAACACACAGTAAGTGGTCCGCCATCACATCCTCCTACCCACGTGCTTCGCCCGTAGAAAGTGGCCCATCATCAGTCCAATCAGTGGCCTACAGTCCCTTCTGCTTAATGACAGAAGGATGTGCGACATTCAGTCGGACATGTCCGACATCAGTTTCGTCCGTCTGCAGCCTCACTTGTGGCTTGAAGTAACCCGTTTGCTAACCGTGGCATTGATGGCTGCAGAAAGGAGTGGCAGAACGGGCTTCGGGCCAAAGAACTGAGGCCAACTTCTTTGGGCTATGCTGGCTAAAGAGTCAGAGGTCCTGTTACCCGCGATACCCATGTGTTCCGGGACCCTTGTTAGCGTGAGGATGTAATGTCTACCGACATAGCTCAGCCTGGCTTTTCAGGACTCATCCTTTGAAGTGGTTGGAGGGTTGTCTAAGGCCGCAGATACATACAGATCTACTTTTCCATCTGTTTTCCACAACAAAGTTTATCGCTTCTTGAACAGCGTACGACTCCGCTTGAAACACAGATGCATGCATTCCAAAAGTAATGTGCAATTTTGTCTCTCTGGATTCCTCATAGACACCGCAGCCGGAGCCATGCTCGGTCCTGAAGCCATCCGTGAAAATACAAAGAGTTTGCTGGGTTCATTTTCTGAGTTTGACTACAGTTGAGCCTCTGGCAGCACCACACTCTATATGTTGTCAAGCACGATTCCGGATGGCATGGAGTTAGGAGGCATGGCGAGGATCGTTGGATCGCAGTCCATGCTTTCACTTTTGTCTAATGCCAGATATAGGTCGTACCAATTCCCATTATGTTTCAGCCTGCAGGTGGCCTTCAAGGCCACTCCTTGGTTGAACGCATCAAGTGGTGGTAGACTAATCAGAGCAGCTAATGCCGGGCCTGAAGTAGTCGGAAAAGCTCCGGTGCAACCATCTGTGCCACAGTGCGTTGTAGTCTCGATAAGGCCCTCCTGACTCCCCCGCGAGAGAGTCTACTCATCCAGATCACTGTTGCATGCATATGATAATAGGTCTTATCTTACTGTGTGGATCCATAGGATCTTGGTCTTAACAATATTAATCAAAACTTATCTTTATAATTCACTCAGTCATAATTTCAAATTTTGTTTAGAAGATGAAAAATCAAAAACCAAGGAATTTAGAAATTTGATTAATTTAAAAATCTTAATTTTTTATTTATCTGATACATAAAAATTGAAAGAATTTGAATATTAAAAAAAATGATACACATATATAAATTATAAAAGTATTTTCATTTAAAAATTAAAAAAAAAAATTCCTCTGTGCAATAAATGGCTTCAACCTTTTTAAGAATAGTTTTTCAAAAGCTTTTAATTATGCAGGTAAAAGACTTATTGACTGATAGGAGAAATCATATCCGGAGTTTTATTTGACTTTGGTATGAGGACAATTTGGGCTACTTTCCATTGCACAGGAAAATGCACAGCTCTTAAAATTGCATTGAACCCGTAGGGCATTAATTTGTAGCCGCTTAAAGCTAATTCGTTTTGAGTTTTTGTCGTTATGCAGTCGTGTCTGGGTGCTTTATTTCCTACATGTCTTTATTTATTAAAGCCTTAACCTCTTTTCAATTAAATGCGGAAGCCCGGAGATCCGTCTAGAATGGTGCTGTAAGAAATTCATATATTTTACTATCTCTTTTGTATATTGGCTGAGAAAAAGTTTGAAAACTGTTGAAAGGTGTTTCGTAAATTCAGAGGCTTTTATTTTGACAGTTTTGTCCACTGACTATCGTTTTTTTTATTTGTGTAATGATGTTTGTTGTGATATATTTTCTGTTACCTTCCATAGCGAATAATCTGTTGCTTTTGTCGGAGGGCGTCTAGAAAGATAGACGCCTAAACTTTGAAAATGATATCTGAGAAGATTTCTTGAAATTTTGGTGAAGGTGAATTTTATCATCACTTGGCGGAAAATGCATAGAACTTAACTGGTTAACTGCAAAATAATGTTAGAAACAGCAGCAAATACTCTTTTTTTAATATAATAACTATTTATGAAGGTTCGAAACACTAAACTACGGTTGCAAAAAATATAAATACTTAGTAAATAATACAAAAAATTGTTTAAATTATCATATAATTATTAAAGACTCTATTTTTAATTAATATAATTTTTTTTTAAGTGTAAATTACGCTAAAGTTTTGCCTCAAAAGGTATTAAAATATATAGATTATGCAACAAGCTAATTGAAAAGAAAAAAAATGCTGCTCCGTTTCTTCTTGCCTTTATAAAGGATGGTTAAATTTTCAGGGCCGATGTTGAATGTGAACCACACCTAAACGTCCCGGTTTTTTCTGCATTTCATTCGACATTTTCCAATTTCAAACTAACTGAATTTGAAACATAGAAAGACACACAATCGAGCAACCCGTTAAAGTTATTCAGGCTTATTATGAAACGGGCGTTCAAATCAAAATGTATATCGCGCACTTCATGAAGAAAATCATCTTCAGTGATGAGGCACATCTTCACCTCAGTGGATTCGTCAATAAGCAGAATTGCCGCATTTTGGCGAATGATAATCCAAGAGTGATTGCCGAAAAACCAATGCACCCACAAAGAGTGACTGTTTGGTGTGGTTTATGTCCCGGCGGCATCATTGGGCCGTATTTTTTCTAAAATGAGGCCGGTCAGGCAGTTACTATGAATAGTGTTCGCTATCGTGAGATGATAACGAACTTTTTATGGCCCGAATTGGAAGATATGGATGTGGACGATATGTGGTTTCAACAGAACGGTGCCACTTGTCACACAGCTAACGAAACAATGGCTGTTTTGCGCAAAAAATTTGATGGCCGAATAATCTCACGTCGCAGCGATGTCGATTGGCCGCCAAGATCATATGATTTGATACCGTTGGACTTCTTTCTTTGGGGTTATTTGAAAGAAAAGGTGTTCGTCGATAAGCCAGTAATAATTCAAGAGCTAAAGGATGAGATATTTCGGCACATTAACGGCATATAACCTCAATTATGCCTCAGCGTCATCGAAAATGTGGACCATCGGATGGAGGTGTGCCGCCGAGGCCGTGGCGGCCATTTGGCCGATATTTTTTTTTTTCCGTAATTGAATCGTATCAGTATTATCACAGTAAAGAAAAGTAATAATAGTTTTAAAAAAAAATTGTATTTTATTCAAAATCAACACCGGCCCTTAAAACTTAACCACCCTTTATAAACTCTTAGGTTACTCAAAAGGAGAATCATACTTTAGAGAAGATATGCGGTTAGCTGACATAACAACAATATTTGAAGCAAGATGTGGTTTGTTAAAACTGAATGCAATAGCTTATGGAAACGCGGTAAAAATTTGCATACTATGCAACACAAACGAAGAAGAAGATATGTATCACCTCTTAGGAAAGTTCCCTGTACTGAAGAATATCAGACAAAGATACTTAAATGCAGAGAGGCTAAATGACGCTGAAGTAATATATATACTAAATGAACAAAATTGGGGAACACTAACTGGTTTCATATACTCAGCCTGGCACTATAGAGATTTTCTTATAACAGAGTTCAATTATTAATTACTTTAAGAGTTGCGACAGAGAACATCGTTATTGTCACAAACATTTTTATTTTTATTTATTTCTTTATTTACTTTATAATATTAAATGAATTAATGTATGAATAAAATTAATTGTTAACCATAATTTTTTTTAAATTAAATAAAGAATTCCTACTACTACTACTACTACAGGGAGTTGTATGCCCATCTTATGTCTTAAACTCAGACAATATTAAGTCCACTGTACTGTACTCGGGTTCCCTTTTTGTTTAAATTTACCCGACCTCTGAGTAGATCTTGTAGTGCCAAGGAGACAAGATGGTCGCTCCTTACCACAGCAGTGACAAATACGTCAAGACTGCAGAAACTGGTACGCCGTCTCATCCTTCTTTCCACATGAAAATTAACATAAGTTTTGTCCATCTGCAGCCTTTCACAGTCTGCCATGCTCGCTTGTGGATTGAAGTAACCCGTTTGCTAACCGTGACTTTGTTGGCTGCAGACGAGAGTGGCAGAACGGGCTTCGGGCCATACTACTCACGATATGTTCCTTCATTGATTACAGACTCACGCAAGTATTCAAGGGCATTCGATGAGTCTCGGTTGAAGTTTTCTTCGAATGACAGCAGCGAACCCAAACATATTTTAAATTATAGCGATTTGACTCGTAAACTGGCTACTGTGATCGAACTTAAATTTATGAAGCAGTACACCTTCACTAGTGACTATTTATGGGGCTATGTTTGCAAAAGCCCAAGTTTAGGGTGAAATAGTTTGATCAACAAGTACACGAGTGCCATTGCTTTTCCATCCGCATATGTGTGCCCTGAACAGTTACTTTCGCCACTATTAACACTTAACGATTTTCAATTTGAACTCAGCTCTTTACAATGCACGGCATGCCAGCTAAACCATGTACTTAAAACTCTCTGGCTTAATGCAACAATAGCAGCTACATGAAAGAAAAGCTTCCTGCATTGTAACATTGAGTACATGAAAAATATTCTAGAAAAAAGGAAAACAACAAAAACAAACACTAAGTAGTTGAGGTGAAAAATGTGAGTATAACAAATAAAACAGTGAGAGAACTCTATCGAAAAAGTAGGTATTACAAATGGTAGAATGTTGCAAGCAGCCTGTAACAGGCTGGAAGCCAATTTACCTATGCAAACATTTGCTTATGCTAAACTTGTGCCAACAAAATACAAACCGATCAGCCATTCAAGTAGTCAACCGCCGGCCAACACCACCACCAGCACCATTGCCCACGAACCACTCAAGTAGACAGCCAAGTGTCTCCAAGGCATTCTTATTCCCACTTCCTACTCGTCACCCGTCTGCTTTGTTTCCCACCTTACTTTGTATACACCAACCCATTACTTTCTAGCTCTCACTCACTCAGACCTTAAGTTTTTTGTTTCTTCTCGCATTCTGTTTGTTCGCTGCAATTTACCTGTACTCGTACCCTGCTCCCTGTGCCAGTTGGTCTGTGAATGAAATGGTCGTCTTCTTGTCGTGCCATTATCCTTTCCACTTCACTTTGCATTTGTGAATTCATAGCTTTCTCGACATTTTCTTTGTCGCTGTCGAGTGCCGTTGATGGTGAAGATAATGCAACATGGTTTCTGTTTGTTTAGGTGCCGGCGGTGGTGGTGGTATGGCTGCTGCTGCTGTTGGTAATGACGTTGTGTGTGCATGTGTTGGTTTAAGAGGCATCTCGCCAGCACCTTCACCTTTTGTTGCAAGGCTGTTGAAGTTCTTGGAATTTAGTTGTATATTTCCAGAATATTTATTGTTCTTCATAGCTGATGTTTTCATTAAATATTTTTCTGAAATGCTTTTATATTCTCAGAAAAATTCTAATACAAATATTTAACTGCTTTTAGATTTCTATTTTTAAATTATTCAACAAATGGTTTGAAGTTGCGAATGAACTTTGTGGTTATTACTTTTTTGTATGTGCGTAGAAATTAATGATGGAAAATTAAAATATACAAAGTGAAGTGCTATTTTAAATTAAAAAGAAATTCACTTGGCGACAAAAAATAAGACATATAAAAAAGTGATAAGACAAGTACAGCTGGTGACCAAATTATTAGATCCATTGAAAAAAATCTACTATGAGTCAGAGAAAGATAAAAACAGTTTAGTATAGAAATATTGTTATAAAAATTAAACATATTGTTAACACACTAACACAGTAGGTGGTCAAATTATTATACTCACTTGAACAAAATTTGCAATTAGTATTAGGAATATAGTAAAAAACAATTAGGTATAGAAATATTGTTAAATATATAAATTAAAAATGTGATTGACACACCAATACAGTAGGTCAAATTATTAAACACATTTGAAAAAATGTGCCATTTGTTTTGGAAAAATAATAAAACACAATTTAGTATAGAAATATGGTTATATAAATTAAAAATATTATTAACACCACTACAGGAGGAGGCTATATTAATATACTCACTTAAAAGTCTGTTAGACACAAAAAGATAATAAAACATCATTTGCTATACAAATATGGCTATATAAATAAGGAGTATTATTATCACACCAATACAGCAGGTAGCTAAATTATTATACCCATGTGAAAAAATTTACCAATAGACACAGGAAGGGAGCAAAATATCAATTAGTACGGAAATAATGTGGAATAAGTTAAAAATATAATTAACATACCAATTCAGTAGCAGACCAAATTATTATACTCACTCGTATAAAAATACAATCAGTTTTAGGAAGATAGTAAAACATAATTTACTTTAGAAATATGTTTTTCCCAATATAAAAGTATTATTAACACACCAATACAGTAGGATACCAAATTAATATACTCACTTGAAAAAATCTACTATTTGTTTTGGAAAAATAATACGACACAATTTAGTCAAGAAATATGGTTATACATATAAATTAAACATTTTATTAACACCAATACAGGAGGAGGCCATATTAATATACTCACTTGAAAAAGTCTGTTAGACACAAAAAGATAATAAAACATCATTTGCTATACAAATATGGCTATATAAATTAGGAGTATTATTTAACACATCAATACTGTAGGTAGCCACATTATTATACCCATGTGAAAAAATCTACTAATAGAAAGAGGAAGGGAGCAAAATACAATTTAGTACGGAAATAATGTTGTATAAGCTAAAAATATAATTAACACACCAATACAGTATTATAGTCATTTGAAAAAAATTACTAGAAATATGGTTATTATAAGTAAAAAAAATTATTAACACACCAAAATAGTAGGTTTCCACATCATTATACTCACTCAAAAAAATCTGCCATTAGACCCAGAAATATAATAAGACATAATATTATGTCAATGAAAACTATTATCAATAAACCCAAATTATTACTCTCATTCCTAAAAACATATTTGAGATTCCCATAATCCATTACTACTAGTCTCATGCAGAAAATTAATCATAACTTGGTATTGGAGAACTGTTATTCTCAAAAATTTAATAGATTCAGGTGATCAAATGATTATACTTATTAGGGTGCAAAAATATATATATTTCAGGTGTTCTTAAGGTACTTGAATATGAAAACTATTATCAATAAAAAATTATTGAATTCGCCCTTCTCACAGTTCATGTAATGTAGGCGCTGAGGCTGGCTGGCGCTGCTTTTTTTTGCAATTTCTTGTAATGCACATATTTTGTGCCAAGCTTTAGGAGTGGGTTTTATTATCTATTTTTTTTTTTTTTTAATAAATAAAATATTTTTTTTTTGGAAATTTCATTTTTAGCATAGATTCTCAATGGCTTCAGATCTAGCGGCATTTCCAGATCAATGCAAGAATACTCAGAGGTTTGCCATTGTGTGCTGAGGAGCGACGCTGTTTCACATCCATACACTTGTAAATGGTAGACGCGCATATACTCGTTCGCCTACAGCGGTCTAGCCTAACTCTTAACATTTTTCGCCGTGCTCTGCGTAAATGTACAGTCGTCACCTTATTAGCTTTCTGTTTATTGTGGAAACAAATGAACTTTCCAAAATTCGTAGGTATTGATCTTGACGCATTATGCCTTCAATTTAACAAAAGCAACCATTCTCTTTGGAGTTAATCACGCGGCATATCTCAGTGAATTGAGAATATTTCACTTTTCTCACAACGAAACTTCTATTACATTATTAATAGAACTTGAAGCTAATAATCTGAACATTTTCCTGAGCGATCTGATTAGATGATTTATCGGAGAGAAAAAATCAATCAATCAATTAAAAGTATCAAGTCAAGGTCAAGAATTTCCTTGCATAGTTAAAAAAATGTTTTTAAATTAACATGGTTATCTTCTTCCAGTGTAACTTTATGGTTTACACTCAAGGTGGTGAGGCTATTCCACCACCATAGAGTTTGGAGTAACCTAATCCAGTGCCTGTATTTCAGCTTGGCTATCCGAAAGAATAGCGATACTGCCCTTAAAAGAGAAATCTGCGTTTAGTAGCCTACAAGCTTCCCCAATTGCCAGTACTTCTGCCTGGAAGATATTGCAGGCATTGAGGAGACGCACAGATTTTTCAATTTTAAGTCTATGTGAGCATCATCTGACAGGTATTTGTATTTTTTTACGCCTTCCTACGATTTTTTTTCGTTTTGGTTAGACGCCTTATTTTACCCACAGTTCAAGGAATTCTGAGCCACTTCATCTCATATTTACCTGACCTCCTGGGCGATACCAATTTTTTCCCAGCTATTACTTGCTTTATTTTTCGGACTGTAGACCGCGAAATTTCTACAATTTCCGATATTTTCCTTTGAAAAAAAAAAAACTTATGTGACTACAAATTGTGGTTATGTCTGAAAAAATAATTGAGGAAACATTTAAAGAATTAGCCGTGAAGAAAATAAACTGCATTTTGAGGTTAGGAGGAAAAATAACAGCAGCAGCCCACATAAAAAAAACAGTGAAATAGATTTTCCTCGCAATTTAGACAAAATAAATAATAAAACTGATCTAAAGTCAATAGTTTCACAATAAAAATGGGTTGAAATCATTTTTTCCTATTCGGAACTATCGAAATGTAAAAATACATCTTTGGTATCATACAAATTTCAATGTTAAGAGTATCCTGAAAACTTATATAGTATAGCAATTTGACCACCCATTATTTCATGCAAGATCCTATTCCCTTGCGAGTAGGAACTTTAGGGATGCAACCCCTATTATAAATGAAAAGAAAAATAAAGTCTTTCACTGATTCACATACAATTTATAATGAGTTATTCCCTATCATTTTTGTATAACGAATATAAAAGTATTACAAAACAAAAGTTCTTAACATAAAAAACGTACATTTTATTTAATTTGATGAACAACCAATAAAGGTTACTAGGAAATTGGCGTTATCAATGACGATAATTAGAGTTTCTTCATGAAGAGAAAATTCGATACATTTTTCAATAAGACTACGACCAAGCGCAAAGTCAACGTGGCAGCTAAAAAATAATGTATTGTTTTCTCACCTAATAAAACACCAAATGAAAAATCGAACGGTTCTGTTCTGGTAAGATGGAAATGCAAGAAGAGCCGTGATCTGGTGCGCCAATCGTTGAAAATGTTCATCAAATAATGTAAATGGAGGAGTCGGAGCGGTATATGAGCACCTCTTGACATACTTCGGGATTAAAGATTACTTAAAAAGCTGTTTGGAATCACTCGCATAAGAGTAATTATAATTAAATTGTGTTAAGAAAAGCGAGCATTCGTTATACAGGTATAGAGAAGATGCATGCATGACCGCCACCATAAAAAAAATGTCAAAAAGGAACGAAACTTTTGAGCCACTTGAGACTCGGACATTTTTCGTTTAAAATTCAATGGACTATTAAACTACATAAATAGTTTGAACTTATGATACAAATTTTTGAAAATTTTTCAAATTTGCACAAAGTTTGAAACTTGGATATTTTGGGTTTTGTGGGACAATCAACCATTTTTTTTATAACAAAAAAATGATTAAAACAACAACAAAAAACAGATAAAGTGTTGACACTTTTTTTTAATTTGATTTGAGCGAAGAAAAAGTTGGGAGCTCTTTACTTTATCTGATATTTTCAGCAAAGTCTTAGGAATTGCGAGGGTCTTTAAAAATTGGGTCGCCTATTTTCATATCCCTTAAAGCAGCCGCATGCTTAAAGATGAGTACATAAATAAGTATCAAATGCCAACAAATTTGCAATGTAATAGAGATTATTGGTATAAAGGGTGGTTAAGTTTCAAGGGCCGGTGTTGATTTTAAATAAATACAATTTTTTTTATGGAACAAAATATCGGCCAAATACCGCGGCCTCGGCGGCACATCTCCATCCGATGGTCCACATTTTCGATGACGTTAAGGCATAATTGAGGTTCTATGCCGTTAATGTGTAGAACTTATCTTATCCTTTAGCTCTTGAATTATTGCTGGCTTATCGACGTACACCTTTTCTTTCAAATAACTCCAAAGAAAGAAGTCCAACGGTGTCAAATCACATGACCTTGGCGGCCAATTGACATCGCCGCGACGTGAGATTATTCGGCCATCAAATTTTTCGCGCAAAAGAGCCATTGTTTCGTTAGCTGTGTGACAAGTGGCACAGTCCTGTTGAATCCACATATCGTCCGCATCCATATCTTCCAATTCGGGCCATAAGAAGTTCGTTATCATCTCACGATAGCGAAGACTATTCAGAGTAACTGCCTGACCCGTCTCGTTTTGGAAAAAATACGGCCCAATGATGCCGTCGCCCATAAACCGCACCAAACAGTCACTTTTTGTGGGTGCATTGGTTTTTCTGAGTATGATTTTCTTCGAAAATTGGTCATTCACTGTTGCCATTTCCTGCCACCATTCTGACCATTGACGACGCTTGAAATGGTTAAGAGGCTTTTGTTCTTGAGTCAATTGCACCTTGTAAGCGTGTAAATGCAAGTATTTATGCATAAACTGGTGTTTCCACATCTCCTACAGATCCGGTTTGCTCAAACTTTTGCACAATTTTTCTGATTATACGCACATTTGGACGATTAAATTGACCGAAAAAATCACAAAGTGCGCGATATGCATTTTGATTTAAACGCTCGTTTTAATAATAAGCCTGAATAACTTTAACGCCTTGCTCGATTGTATATCTTTCCACAGTTCAAATTGAATTAATCCGAAATTGAAAAATATCAAATAAAATGCAGAAAAAACTTAACGTTTAGATGTGGTTCACATTCAACATCGGCCCTTAAAATTTACCCACCCGTCACATACGAGGGTCGTTTGAAAAGCTCGTGCAAAGTGAGACAGATGGCACTGCTGGCACGTATCGAAGATACTTGCGGTTAGTAGCATCTCTTGCAAGAACACACATCGAGTTCCAGCCAGATCGGTATATTCCAGATAGGTATATTTCCCCGTCTTTAAGATTCATTTGAATTGAAGAAGTCGATGGATTTCCTGCGTTCTATTATTTGTTTCCCAATTTGAAGAAATTATTGGCAGGAAAAAATTTGATTTAAAGGAGGAGGAGATTGCAGAAACGAATGGCTATTTTTAAGACTTGGACAAATCCTATTACTCGGAAGGGATCAACAAACACAACTCTCTAGTGCGAAATGTATAATCCTAAACACAAACTGTATCGAAAAATGAAAAAATTAATTTTTTTTACCATAAATAATTAAGTAGCTTTTATTGTTGTATGAGCTTTTCAAATGGCCATCGAATTGTTGCTTCTTATATGGATTTTTTTTCAATTAAAAAATTACTAGGTGCGCAACTGCGCTGTTTGTCAATAGATGAAGCCAGCAGTGTGTGTTAGTCGATTCTAACATAACCTAAACGACAAAAACCAAGCTTAGACATATGGTAAACAAACTGCTTCGACGCATTCGTGATTTGTTTTGGTGTCATATACTTTTGGTTTTGTGAAAATGTCTGATGTTGTGCCGAATAACCGTCCTTTGCGGGAAGTGTTGATTTTCCTCTTTCATTCGAAAAAATCGGCGGTTGAAGCGCATCAAGAGCTATAAAAAGTTTATGGAGATGCTGCTTTAAGTGAAACAACGTGCCGAAATTGGTTCCGTCGGTTCAAAGACGGTAATGGTGATTTTAATGTTGACGACCGTCCGCGTGAAGGAAGGCCAAAAGCCTTCGAAGACGCTGAATTGGAGCCATTGCTGGATGGGCAATGAGGATCCGTGTCAAACGCAAGAAGAGCTAGCTTCAGTATTAGGAGTTACCCGCCACTCAATTTCCAAGCGATTGCAAGCTTTGGGAATGATTCAGAAACAGGGGACTTGGGTTTCTTATGAGTTAAAACCAAGGGATGTTGAACGTCGTTTTTTCGCCTGTGAACAACTGCTGCAGCGGCAAAAAAGGCAAAAACGGAAGGGTATTATTCATCGCATCGTGACGGATGGACTCATTACAGCAATCCAAAGAAAAGAAAGTCATGGGGACTGCCTGGTTGCTTGCATGCTTCTACGTAGTCGCCTCGGCCGAATATTCACGCTGCGTATTATGAACTGTTAAAACCAAGCGAAACCATCACTGGGGACCGGTATCAACTTCAGTTGATGTGATTGTGCCGACCACTGCTGAAAAAGTGATTCTACAGCATGACAACGCTCGGCCTCACGTTGCCAAACCTGTTAAAACCTACCTGGAAACACTGAAATGGAAAATCCTACCCCACCCGCCATATTCTTCAGATATTGCGCCGTCCGATTATCACCTGTTCCGAACGATGGGAAATGGTCTAGCTGACCAGCAGACCAGCAGTTCCATTCATTTGAAGACATCAAAAAATGGCTTTATCCGTGGATAGCCTCAAAAGATGAACAGTTTTACCGCGACGTTATACGATATCTACCAGGAAGATGGAAAAAAGTAGTAGCCAGCGATATGAAGTGTTACCAACTTCACACTGCTTGTATCTGTAAAACAGCTCATGACATCAACGTCAAAATAGTTCTAATGACAGTTCAATATATTGTTTATAAGCCATCAAAAGCATTTGCGTCTCAGTTTTGTTGATTTTTTTTTCTGTGATGGAAAATCCTGTAAAAAGAGGAATTTTCTGTTTTCATACTAATACGGACGTACATGTTTTTTAGTATTGTTTATACATTTTTATTCGTGATTTTCTCACTGTTGTATGAAATATTTTTCGGCGTATAAACTTCTATTTGTTCGATTCTATTGCGTTCCAGGCAATCACACCAGAATAAAAAAATCGTATATCCAGTACCCCAGAAAGCCTTAAAATTCATTTGACAATAAATACCTAATTAAGGCGCTTAATAGACATTTCTCCTAAGACGAGCATTAAATGCCTTCTCTCTGCAACAAGCCTTACAATCGAGTGTTTGATTTCGTCAAGGAATGGAAACTAAAATTTTACACAAATAAGCCGAGATAAGACTTGCACTTTATTAAGCACTTTGGACAATAGCCAAGGCGATCGCGCATAGAAACAGGCAAAAGCGAGTAAAAATGTCCGGCAGGTGCCCAAAATGAGGAAAAGTTATCTGCTAAGAACCTTGGACCTGTATGTGTGTGTGTGAGCGCGCGTCAATTGCACGGCCAACCTATTGAGCCGCTTAGTGCAAGTATTGAGCATGTGTGTGTGTGTGGTAATCCTTATTATGTGTGTATGTATGTGTGTATATGTATTAGTATTTTCTTGCACTGATGGATACACTCACGAAAAGGATTAAATTGGCAGACGAAAGTAAACAAAACATGACTCGGCTACATGCATAAGTGGGTGAGTGTGTGTGTGTGAGTTACTGCCTGAAATAGTGAAAAAGAAGAAAGTTGTCGTCATTACGACTACTCCTCTGTGTAACGGACGTGCATAAGAACAGTAAGAGGCAATAATTCACTATCACTAACGCTATTATTGGTGAAATGTGTGACACATGTACAAGTGGTTGTTGCTGTACTTGTGATTGTTGTTGTTGTTGCTCAACTCCACCACTACGACGTTTCAAAAAAATTGACTACTTACACTATTTGCTGGCGCAAATTCCATTTCATTTCTGTTTGTCCTTTCGCCAGATTAACTACAGCACTAAAGCAAGAAAAACACCGAATCACCACTAATAACAACAACTACACCACCAACAACCTTGTATACTTGCCCTAACCTACTTGCTACATATTTCCCTCATTGCCAATCCCACTGCGATGCCTCAGCTCTGCTTGGGTTCTTAGTTGCGCCTCTCAGCGCAATCATCGTTTTGAGTGCGTGCTTCAATCTGTTGAACTCGAAACCCTGCATTGGCGTCAAGTGTACAGATGTACGGCTGTATGTACAAGTACTTGGAGACTTTGGTGGCTGTCCGGTTGACTCTCGTATCGACTTGGACCTAGCAGCAGCTTATGTTGGGACAATTGCTGTTTGTCATGTGTTCAAGCGCTCGCTGCTTGCATTTTCGTTTGTGTTTCAGCAAGTGTTTTCCTTTTCCTTTTGTTTCTGTACAGTTACTTTTTCTCACTCGCAGTTCGGTGCGTCAGTCGCATTAAAAGCAATTAACCCAGAAATGCCATGTCCTGCATAAGGATAACACGTAAGTTGAATGTAGTAGGTCACTGCAGCACACAGCGTGCGTGTGTGTGTGTGTGTAGTAAGAAGAAAAGAACCGAACGAATAGCTTCAGTGAAGGGTATCGTAGAAGATGGAGTGCGGTGCGTTGCGTCACAAAAAAAAGCTCTGTACAAATGGTCAGTTGCAGTGCGGCATAATCGACAAATAGTCTCATGGCCATTGAAGGGATTAGATGCGAATACAGGTAAGCACTTATGCGTGTATGCGTGTGTGTTGTTACTCAAGTAAGTTTGCATTCAACGCTCCAGATCGTTTTGGGTCTTTTCATTGCAATGAATTAATGGATTTGATACAATTGGGAAAACGATTATGACTGCAAAGGAAATGAGGGCATGCAGCTGCAAGCGAACGAACTGGACAACTGAAATATAATTGAAATTTCAGGGATGCTCACCACAAAAAAAAAAAATGTAGTTGATTGTATTGAAATTTTAAGGTTTTATAAAGAATTTTTTTGTTAATGCAACAACATATCGGTGTGGGTATGCAATTTCTTTTAGAATGGCGTGTAAGTAGCTAACATAAGGGCTGAAAAATTCAAACAAAGGCCTAACAAAGAAAACTTTTTTTTTTTAATTAGCTTTACTCATCAACGTACTTACCATCAACAACAATGCAATCATTACAGCGCTGCTCGAACATTTCAATACCACTTTTGTAGAACGAATTATCTTTTGCCTCAAAACAGGCATCAGTTTCAGTGATAAGCTCATAAATTTCATGGTTGGTTGGTTTAAGTGGTGATTCTTCCAGAATCCAACTAGCGCTTTCGCACCATTTTGTTGCCACATCCTCGTTATCAACTTGTTTACCAGTTATTTATAGCATGACTATATCCAGTCTGTGCTGTTCATGAACCTTATCAAGTTGTTGACATGTAAGCCAGACAGCTGTGCAAGACTCTCGAACAGCGGTGTGACTAGTGTTAACATTCTGTCCTTTCATGGGGCAGGACATTCATAGAGGTAGTGGAAGATTGTTTCCTTTTTCTCCGGTTGTTTACAACTGTGACAGTATGTGTTGTGAGGGATGTCCATTGTGGCTGCTTGTTCTTCGATAGACCAAAAGCCATTAACGGCCGTTAGTCTCCAGGCGTCCCATCGTTTCATGCTTATCAATGTTGACGATTGCTTAAGGTTGTAGATGGGCCATAACGTTTTGCTAATTTTGCATTTCCATCTGGTCTCTCCATCTAGGATCCGCGTTTCGGAGGTATTTTAGGGAAATTGCACTTTTGACTGCACCCAATGGTGTGAATACCAATTTTGCAAGAGCGTTATTCATGGCAGGTCCCCTTCTTGCCAGTTCATCTGCCTTTTCATTACCTTCAATGCTCCGATGTCCCGGGACCCAGATCAAGGTAACTTTATGGTTTATGCTCAAGGTAGTGAGGCTATTCCACCAGTTTAGAGGTCGTGGTCGCCGAATCCAGTGCCAGCTTAAAGAGGGATCTGCGATTAGTAGCCTACAAGCTTCCCCAATTGCCAGTACTTCGGCCTGAAAGAGCCTGAAAGCATTAGGGAGACTTACAGATTTCTCAATCTGTGAGAATATATACGAGCTCTGTAGTGTCGAAGTTGCTTAGAGAAAATCCCTTATTCCATTCTTCCTTAGTTGTAAAGATAGTGACAAAATTCCTATTGAATGTTACCGTCGGAACGATATAGTCAGTTCTCACCGAGATAAACTGAGTTTGTCGCAACAATAGACTAGCATGACCATCGGCTTTTTCGTTCCAGCGACCCGCTTCATTTAACCTAAAAAAATAAAAAAAAATGTGTATTTCTTCGAAATTTCACAGGTATCCGTCCCTTTAACTTTTTTGTAAATGAAGTGCTGTTTTTCGCCCCACGCGACGGACGCCGGGTTAATACCACCCACACGGCGTGTTGTTTTGCTTTTATACGAAAATCCTTCGCCCAGTGCACCCATGAAAAAACATCTTTTTAAAAGTTGTTTTCACAAAATTTAATATTTTATATAATTGCTAGTTAAAGTTAGAGTTATATGATATTCTGTACAGAATTAATCAAGTCAAATCTATCTCAGCCATCCCTTTTGTAACTTTAACCCGCCCCCCCCCCCCCCCCCCGCATGCCCTCTAGAACAACCCATCATTTTTAATCAGCAACCTTGACCTTTTTGCTTTTTCCAAAACATCAAAACTCAATGAAAAATGTATACTAATGAAGGAGAAGAAGATTCGGGAAAGGAAATGAATGGCTGGCACACTTTAACCGCAATAACAAAATTCATCAACAAATTATTCAACCCAACCCACCAAATCAACCTCAAATACTTTTTCGTTTTCGTTTTCGTGGTGACACAATGGCGACCAGAAAGTGCGTGCAACGAATACAAAATTAAAGCAGAAGTAATGGCACGTTGAATGGTGGAGTGCTGGATGCCTAACAGAAACAGCAACGATGTTGCCTAAAATGTAATCGTGAATGTATACACACAGACACACACACACAGATGTACACAGCACTGAAATATGTATGTAAATGGAAATAAAAATAAATGAACATGCAATGTAACCACAATCAGTGTCATGGCGCTCTGCTGTTGTTGCTATGGTTGCTGTTGTTGTTATTATTGTTATGTTTGCTAAAGCGTAGCGCTGCTGCTCAACCACAGTTTATGCGTGTTCCACTTGTTTTTCGTGTTTGGTTATTTTATGTTATTTGCGCGATTTCATTTTTTTCGTTTTTTTTTTGTTTGTGCTTGTATTTGTGTTTGTGTTTGTGTAAAACTATGCGCGTTCTTATAAACATATAACATTCTTATTTGTAGTTGTTTTGTCTGCCTGTGGTTGATGTTCAGTGTTCGAGTAACACTTTAATGTCATACAGTATTTTGTCATTATAACAAAGTAAAAGTTTAGCAGCACGGGGAGGGAGGACACGTAACAATTTTACATGCCATATAAAGTATTCGCATACTCGTAAATTTTTATGTATATTTGTGTATGTGTGTCTGTGTAAGTGTAAGTGTCGCCGGGCAATGTGTTACATTTGCGGTCTATTGCTATTTAAGCGAATCACTACTGACCACATCAACTGAATCAACACGTCCAGGCCATCCACACTAAGTCACAGAGCAGCCCACTCGTCCAAATCGCGCCTTCGACGCACTCACGCACTCACTCGTTCACTCACCCACTCACTCACTGACATTACTGGCCAGGCGGCTGGTCAACCAGTCGGTCTGCCATGCTCGGGCAATTACATACATTTACATTTGTTAGTATTAGTAATTTAATGTTCGGTACTTTAACCCAAAGTGCTTTGCGCTTAGCTGTTTGAGAGAGATTTCACCTGAATTCACAGTTCACACGTATTTTGTGCGCGCGAGTTCCTGTTCGATTTGGGGTTCACTCTGTGTGGTACAATTCTGCGAGGTGTTTTCGTTATATCTCGATGACAGATACTTTTACGTTAAATACGATAATGCCTGTTCTGCTTAAAAACAAAAAACACGCTGGCGTACCACAAGGAAACATCGTGGGGCATCTGCTGTATCTCTTCTACATACAAGATCTACCATCGGCAAACCTGCATGTTTTGCGGATGATACTGCGCTACTTGCAGTGCACGATACACTTGAATGTGCTGCTACTGAGCTTCAAGATGCTGTCAACCAGGTTGCCTCCTGGACCAAAACGTGGAGGATTAAAGTAAACAAGAACAAATCAGCTTATATAGTTTTTCTCTGAAAATACAAGCCAAATCAAGTACAGAATACAAGCCAATCTTCATAGAAGAATCGGTAATCCCATACGTCCATGAAGCCAAATACTTAGGCATTACTTTCGATGCAAAACTGCGTTGGAAAGCTTACTTACGTAGAAAAAAATCGTGACGAGCTCGATTAGAAACTTAAAAAACTGCATCACTTGATTAGATGGCATTCTAAATTATCAACTTTCACCGAATTATTATACTTATTTACAAAGTCTGTCTGGAATTGTATAAGATGGCGTTATTAAAAAAAAAAAGAACTGTATTTGTATTTTTTTTTTTTTTGTTTTAAGAACGCTTTTACTGCAAGCTGTATACATACATTAAGCAATATTTGAAGAATAACTTAAACTAGCAGCTAGAGAAGTTCAGTCGTTTATGGGATGCAGCCAGTGCTACAACCCATTTAATTTTTTTCCCACTAGGAGAGGAGATCTGTGGTGGATTTTCTTTTGAGTCGGGTGAAAGAGATGGGATTTGCTTTCATTTCCGTTATTAAGGAGTTAGAGTGAGCTAAGAGCCTGAAATTGTGGGATCTTGCATATTTCTCTATTTCTTGCATAACAGTGGATATTTGGAGGTCACTGTGTATTTGCGAGTTTCTAATATAGTAGGGTGAGTTGGTAATCATTCTTAATGATTTTGACTGAAATCGTTGTAAAATTTCGATATTGGAGTTTGCCGCAGTGCCCCAAAGTTGAATACCATATGTATTGGAAAGAGAGTTAATTTATTTATTTTTTATTTTCTTTAAAAAACATTATTTTAAAATCAAATTCATAATCATCCAATAAGGTGAAAAAAATAATTTATTTTTTTAAACAATTCGCAACCCTACTATATTTAGTTTTCGTTTTCATTTTAAAATATATTACTTAATTAAATTTTTTATGTAAGTGGCTACCCTATTCAGATACAAGTGGCAACCCTACTAAATTAAAGTATCCCTAAGCAGCTTTAGTTTTCGTTTCCATTTTAAAATGTTATATTGAATTAATTTTCTCTGTAAGTGGCAACCCTATTCAAATATATATTAGATGCGAATTTTTTTACAACTGCTTTCTTAACGAAATATATCTGCCTCGAGGTCTTCTCAAATACTTTTATATGCTACTAAGAATTAATTTTCCTATGAAGTGGCAACCCTCTTCAAAGATATGTTCATACTGAATATTTTTTTAACTGCTTTCGTATCGAAATATATCTAAATTGTTGCCTTCTCAAACAGTTTGTTACTAATATTACAATATATATTTTTACTATTATATTAAGGCAACCCTAAAAATATATTTTCATATATATAAATATAATAGATATAGATATTGTTAAGCAAGTAACAACCCTACTAGATTAAAGTCCTCCTAAACAGTATTAGTTTTCGTTTCCACTTTAACATATTATACTGAATTAATTTTTCTCTGCAAGTGGCAACCTTATTCAAATATATATTGGAAGTAAAATTTCTTCCAACTGCTTTGGTAACGAAATATATCTTATTTGGGGCCATCACAAACAGTTTTATATGCTACCATGATTATTATATATATTTTGGCTATTATGGCAACCCTACTATTGTATATATATATACATATATATATAGGGGTATTTCAAAACAAGTGGCAACCCTCCTAGAATACTGTTTAGCTTAGTTTTCGTTTTCACATTAAAATACTGTACTTAATTAATTTTTCTATTCACTATTTAAATACATGTTTGCAATGAAACTTTTTCCAGCTGATGTCGTATCGAAAGAAATCTTATTTGGGGCCTTCTCAAGCGCATTTAAATGTTACCAACATAAAACTATATACTTTTACTTTTATAGCAGCCCTATGAATATAATTATATATATAGGTATATGTGTTATTTTCAACGAAGTGACAACCCTATTAGATTAAAATATCCCCAAAAAGTATTAGTTTTCGTTTACGCCTTGAAATATTATACTGAATTAGTTTTTCTTTGCGAGTGCAACCCTATTTAAAGCTATGTTCGAACTGCAATTTTTTCAACTGCTTTGGTGATGAAATATATCTAATTGGGGGTCTTCTTAAACAGTTGTATATGGTTCACAGATTATAATATTGTATATGTTTTGACTATTATGGCAACCCCTATATATTTTAAAGCAATTGGAAATCCTACTAGATTAAAATATCCCTAAACAGTTTTAGTTTTCATTTCCGTTTTAAGGGGGGACCCTCATTTATCGGGTCAAAAAAATCGATTTTTTGGAAATAATTTTAATCTATTCTACAACTATTTAAGAATATACTTTCAAAATTTCAAGTCGATATCTGTATTTTTGAAGGAGTGACAAAATTTTTAACAGGACGCGACGGGTGGCCTGATCGCCTGTATCCAAAACTTTAAACGCGTTTTTCTCGAAACATAATTTTTCGATTTTGTGTACACAATTGAGAACGCTGTATTGAACCAATCAGGCTTTACAATAGCTCATTTTAAAGATAATTAAATTGTTTTCAATGTGACATTAAGTGTTTTTTTAAAAAAAAAAGATTTTCATATTTTTTTGTAATTTTAAAGTCAATTTTTATGCATGAAAAATCACTTTTAACATAAAACTGGGTAAAAAATATCAATTTCGACATTTTTTTTTTAAATCAAAATGTCACATCGAAGGTATTATCCTAAAGTTTTAAAAAAAATTTGTTTTTTTTATTTCAGAAAAAAATTCAGAGCGCTAGAATGTACACGAGGTGTATATTTCCATACTTAAAATGTTTTTTTTCTTCTCCGAAAATTTTTGTAGACAGTCAAGACATTTATTAAAGTACTTTATGAATTACAAAACGTTTGAAGTTATTTTACCTGAGAAAAAAATTCCCAAAAATGATGCATTTTTCGACCGTCTAAATGAGGGCCCCCTCTTAAATGTTATACTTAAACAATTCTTCTATGTAAGTGGCAATCCTATTCAGAGTTATATTCGAACTGAAATTTTTTCCAACTGCTTCCCTATCGAAATATATCTTATTTGGGGCCTTCTCAAACAGCTTTATATGCTACCAATATTATATTATATATTTTTACTATTATGGCAACCCTATAAAAACTGTTTTTTTGATTAGAATGCGCTTAAAAATGTTGCGTTACAGACTTAGTTTACTTAAAAGTTGATTTATTTTACTTATATTTTTTTGATAAGTGGCAACTTTATACAACAACAGATCTAAGTTAAGGCTTTTTCAAGCGCTATTGTTATAATATTTCAAGTCTATCGACCGGGCAATAATTGGTGCTTACACCCTGTATTCGGTAATTGGCGAAGCTCCTACTCCTCTTTGTGGTGTGCGTCTTGATGCTGTGCTACAAATGGAGAAACCAACGGTTTTAAGTCGACTCCGAACTGCAGAAGATTTTTTATGAGCAGCTTTTTCAATACATAATTACGGTTCAAGGTATGTCATTGCCTTCTGAGAAGTGAAAGCTTTTTCTATCAGTTGATATTTCATGTCCGGTTTTTCGAATCTGGTAGTCCCGCACCAACGCATTCGGTTACAGAGGCCACCATTCGCTGTCTCTCGTATAAATATTGACATTTTTGATAAGCTTATTAAATTGGCAAATGTATGATGGGAAAATGTATGTGCATGAAGTTTTAATTGCTGATTCAAATGAGAGTTTGTTTTTATATAATAGAAATTATTATCATCACCATAAAAGCAATGCCAGTACCAGAATAATATTGACCCCAGTGCATTACTGTTTTATTTTTATTTTTTATTTTACCTCAGTTTAATGCGCGACCTCAAGGCATTACACTTTCCAGTAACTGCACAATTTTTCGACTCAAACGCCAGGCCGCAAACTGAAGGAAAACAAATACATACAGAGCAATCGAATCTATAAACCGCGATACCGATTTCAGCTCGCTTCGCATCGTTGCGATTCGATTTAATGGAAAATCGACCACAAACCACAGCGCGCTGTGTCAAGTTATACTACGTCGAGCGTTCATTTTAGAGAAATTGCAATCGACGCGCAGAGACCAATTCCAAGTCGCAGCAAAACAAATATCATAAACCGCAGCGGTAGCAAAAACTTCCACTGAATGCCTGCAAAGAAGCGCAGCAAAGGGAAGACAGACGCGCATACAAGTTTGATACATATATAGAAGTATGAGTTTGTGTGTATGCGTGCAAGTACATATATGAAAATGTGGCTATGTTGTGAAGTTAAATCCAGCATTTGCATACTCATACATACATGCATATACGAGTATACATATGTATGTATGCACATAACAGTTGCAATACATTCGCTGCTAACGCGACCTCAACTCTTGTGGTATTCTCCTATTGTTTATGTGTGTGTTATTATGGCCGAGTGCTTGCATTTCACAAGCACACGAATACACAAAGACTATTGCGGTTGCTTGCGAATGTATGGCCATAAGTGTAAATGTGCATATGAATATGTAAGTATGTATGTATGTATGCGTCGATGCACACTTATCTACATTGTGGCACTTAATGACCGGCAAAACTAACAACATCAACATTAACAACGTCTGATGTAATCATTCCATTCTTCCGTTCCGCTCCTTTCCAAAACCATACAACCCTTCTTCTCTGGCTGCAACTTCGGCTATTGGTTGTTTGTCGTATTGTGTTGTCGGCGACGTGAAATGAGTCGAAAATTGACATTCGATTTGCAGGACGATTGGACTACACTAACAGCAATGACAAGAGCAGAGGAATATTGGAAGTCATTACTACATCAATACATTTGAGTTTGTATACGTATGTGTGTATTTATCTATGTATGCATGTATGCATGCATTTATAAGCTGGCAGTTGGCGCTAGAAATGCTTTAATTGTGTTCGTGGTGGCGTCGGTTAGCAAAGCGAGTGGTGTTCGTGGCAAAAGAGCCAAACCGAGTAACAATTCGACAATGTCAGCCACAGTAGCCAACCATTTGACATTTAGTTAAAAGGAAATCATTCAAGGGATTCCTTCTATATTTACAAGCACTCCAACTACGAGTGCAAGACATAGGGATAAGGGAGCGGAGAAGTTGAAAAGTTTATTCATTTTGTTTTCAGTTTTTCGGTGAAAGAAATTATTGCGAAAGACAAATCGTTTTGATTGCTTTTGGATAAGTAAGTTGACGAGAAAAATAAAAGCAAAAATAAAAGAAAAAGTAAGAGAAAAGAGTTAGCATGCAAACTTTGCCAAAAGAAAAAGAAAAAGTAAGAAAAAGGAGCAAGAAAACTTCGCCAATCAAAGTCGCATTAAATGTAAATGTATTTCTTTATTACGAAAAGTCCTTCTCTGCATAGAAATGAAATATATATAATATAAATATATATTATAAGGTTATATCTTTAATGAGGTATTATTAAGCGGCCGTCATACCTAAGCGCATTTGTGCGTGTCAATGTGATCCATACCCAATGCTTACCATGAAGCATTAAAAGATAGCCAAAGCTTTTCTTAACCTTCAAGCGGGTGCGTGTTGTCTAATCTATCGCGCTCAATACATTTTCATTCTTAAAATTGCTATTATTCGTTACATGCATTTCTCATTCCTAGTACCCAGTCGTTTTGTCATAGTGTGCGAAATAAGCAATTTACCTCCGCACTCCACGCTCTCCCCATTCCACAGATGGCTTTTATTTTAGTTGTGCCGCAGGCGTCGAAAACACATCACGCGTCAGTAACCGAAAGATATGGATCCGAGCGTCAAAGATGCTGCTAGTATTGAAACAAACCGTAGGTCCAGCTCAGGCAGAGGAAGTTGCAAAATATCGGATTTTAAATTGAAATAAAATAAACGAAAATTCAAACTGATTGGGAAATCTTTATTAATTTTGGGAGAACTATTTGTGGAATTTTATTTTTAAAGATAATCCCTTTCAAATATTGGCCGAAACTGTGCCGTAATTCGGCCATCCGTAAACAAAAATTTTGAATGACTTGCTAGAGGACTTCGGTCGTGAATAACTTTGGTAATGTTGGCTTCCAATGCCTCAATCAAAGCTAAAATGCCACAAAGGAAAGTTCAAAGGTGTAATATCACACGATTTGCTGGTTTTGGTGACCCAACCACTGATCCGAGGCGAGAGATAAATTGCTCACCGAAACGACGACGCCGTAAATCCATTGTTTCACGGGCTGTATGGCAAGTAGCGCCGTTGGTCATCTTATTGAAACTAAAGAACCAAATGTTGTGGAGATGACGCACTTGAATTTCCGTCATTCGGCACCAAAAAATCGTTAATTAATGCGCGACAGCGTTCGCCATTCACTGTTACAGTGGCGCCAGTCTCGTCTTTGAAGAAGTATTGGCCGGTGATTCTTCCAGTCCAAACGGTTGTTTTCAATGGATCTAGTGGCTATTCTTAAATTACTTCGGGTTGTTCTTTTGCCCAAATATAGCAATGTCGCTTATTCACGTAGTCATTAAGCCAAAAATGAGCCTCATCGCTGTTCACCATAAATTGGTCTGAGCGCGCGATGAACTCTTTTCACAGTGCGTCAATTTTCGTCATACGACTGTACTATTTGTAAACCTTGTTGAGGCGTAAGTCTCCTCACTTAGAGTAATAGAAAGAGCAAAATATCTAGGACTTATACTAGATAGGAAGCTAAATTGGGGGCTCACAGTCGCAGACAGAGCACGTAAAGCTATGACCGCAATGTACTCCTGCGGAAGGCTTATTGGGAAGAAATGGGGATTAGAACCGAGAATGATACATTGGCTCTACACAGCAGTGGTTAAGCCAATTCTCTACTATGGTATTGTAATATGGTGGGATGCCCTTCAGAAGGGTGTCAACATCAAGAAACTTGACAAGGTGCAAAGACTAGCATCTGTTCTGATAACCGGCGCCATGTCAACCACACCATCGAAAGCATTATATGCGACATTAAACCTCCTTCCGGTAGATCTGCAGGCAATATATAACGCACGCAGGGCGGCAATAAGGATGAACACTCTAAACAAGTGGTCAAACACGGATTATGGCCACGGTAAAATCATGGCTGGGACCTTGGGGGCTACATTGAGGGTAATAGTAGAGCCGATGAACTAACGAGACTCGACACTAAATTGTCTGATGAGTACACAGATATTGACATAGGGATGCCCTTACAAACATGTAAGCTACTCATCCTTGAAGAAATTGTAAAGAAAGCAAACGAAAGATGGCGTAATGAAGCCACCTGCAAAATCGCCCGTCAACTGTGACCGACTCTAAATGCTAAACGCACAGAATCTCTGCTAAGCCAATATAAACACTGTACACTGATCTCAGTCATAACGGGGCACTGCTTAATAAGTAGACACGCCCAAAGGATGGGTGTGCAAACACTTGACTTTTGTAGAAGTTATCTAGATAAGGCCGAGGAAGAGACAATCTCGCACCTTCTGTGCCACTGCCCTGCTCTATCCAGACGCAGGTTTACTATTCTGGGTAAGCAATTTTTTAATGAGTTGGAACATCTCAATTCTGCAGAAATCAGAGATATTCTAAAAAATTTGAAAAGCACACACTGTTAGGGACAAACTCTCCACGCGGCATCACAATGGGCTATGAGCCTGAGTGTGTCAAACAGGACAACCGCTTCAACCTAACCTAACCTAAGTCTCTCCATGATGAAATTTCAATGAGTATTGAGAAAAATTACGTATATAGTTCAGTAGTACCCACGCGTGATTTGTCAAAAAAACTCTATTGGAAAAAGTTCTTAAAATCCGATCACCTTTTACAAGAAGTTTAAACGAAGTCAGTTGTTCCAAGTTGAATCTTAATTAAAGCCAATCTTTTTCTAACTAATTATCATATTTTAAATGAATAGCCCTATCCATAAACTACATCTTGGTTTCAATTTT
This sequence comes from Anastrepha obliqua, assembly GCF_027943255.1. Taxonomy (NCBI): domain Eukaryota; kingdom Metazoa; phylum Arthropoda; class Insecta; order Diptera; family Tephritidae; genus Anastrepha; species Anastrepha obliqua. The sequence goes on along the minus strand of NC_072896.1, from coordinate 84,997,234 downwards.
GACTCAGCGCCACCTTTGTAAATCATGCTTGCTACATTCTTTCGAAGGCGTATACGAAACTCGCCTTTCTGCAAAGCTTTTCTGCGAACGACTCTAAGGATCACTATACAAAGAAGGCCATCTTTAGCGCCTTATTCGTTCAAAGTATGCCTTAGTTATCTGAAGTCCACATTATAGCAGCCATTCACTCCATATTGAAGGCTTCAGTAGAAACTTACTACCGAATGCCCTTCAGCTGCTCCGTTTTGCAGACCTTTTTCCGTCCCATGCCCATTGTAAGCTTATGAATTTAAATTCTCTCGAATGTAGAAGATCATCATCTTTGTTGTCGTGACGGTCTGGGTCGAATTTTGGACTCCCTCAATGATATCGACCTTGATAATTTGCTGATAGCCTCCCAATTTTTCAGTCCAAAGATCCTGGCGTCGTCATTAACTGTGTCAATCCAGGTTTTCCTTGAGCGACTACTTTTATGAGGCACATACAACTTATTATTCTAAACCTTTATTGCAATTACATTTGGGTTCATCCTCAGAACATGTTTAGCTCACTTAAGATGCGGAAGCTTCGTGAAGTCGGCGATTTGGAAGTCGTTTAGCTCAGTTTTGCTTGCCTAGCTCATCGTTCTAATGCTGGCGATAATTGATGGGATCTATCCGCACCGGTTCAAGGGATAAATCGGGATAGGAAATAGGATTCTTCGCTCACAAATGTTAAGCTTTTCTTCATCCGTTTCATGCAACTTCGAAGTTTCAGATTCATAAGTAGCGCATCGCCTAATTATTGTTTTATAGAGTTTCAGCTTCGTTTCCTAAGAAAGAGCTTTGCATAATGAAAAGAAGACCACGTTCCTTGCCTGTAGCCTCGCATTGACTTCTTGCTTGGATGTTGTGTCCTGCGCTGTTTTCTGCCCTTTTGTATTACTTCGGTTAAAGCTAGTTATGGAGATTAAGCTCCGATGTGGAGGACATTTAATGAAATTAGATTAAATCGTAAAATTGTTAAACATTGAATTTTCTATATGCGTACTGAGAATTGGCGGCCCACTCAAAGGACCCATAGCCAATTATAAGCAGTGACCGCACAAAATCCGTAGGTACACCCTTATTACCTACTTAACTGTTTGGTGCTCTTGCAAAATTCGAACAGGGCAGTAGCGAAAAAGCTAAAAACGATAAGAAGAAATGAGCCGAAAAGGAATTGAAAACTCAGTATATGACTTAAGTGGGGAGGTGAACAGTAATTCAGCGTTTTTTTCTCTGTTCGTACTAGATTTAGGAGACGCATTTTTGTATCAGATGTTCGTAGGTAAAATTTCTGAGATTGATCATGGGATAGATAAAACTTCTAAAGACGCAAGAAATGTTGTTCCCAGGGTTCAGCGCTACCGGCATCCAGTCCGCAGAATGGTTTGGTGCGAAGTGTCTTCTAAAGGCGTTACATCTTTTCATTTCTCCGAAAAAGGAGTTAAAACCGAGACAAAAGTGTACCTGGCGGATGTCTTAGAAGACGTGGTGAAGCAGTTAAGCAGTATTCTTTTCAACAGAGAGCGTTGGATCTCCCAGCAAGATTCCGTTCCAGTCCATAAGACAAAAGCCACCTATATATACATAATTGGCGCGTACAACCTTTTTGGGTGTTTGGCCGAGCTCTTCCTCCTATTTGTGGTGTCCGTCTTGATGTTATTCCACAAATGGAGGGATCTACAGTTTCAAGCCGACTCGGAACGGCAGATATTTTTATGAGGAGCTTTTTCATGGCAGAAATACACTCGGAGGTTTGCCATTGCCTGCCGAGGGGCGACCGTTATTAGAAAAATGTTTTTCTTAATTTTGGTGTCTCACCGAGATTCGAACCAACGTTCTCTCTGTGAATTCTGAATGGTAATCACTCACCAACTCATTCGGCTACGGCGGTTGCCACCTAGCAGTGGCTAAAAAACAATATTCCTGGGTTCGTAGCCGCAGAAGGTTGGCCCTATGGAAGTACAGATATAAATCCATTCGACTATAGTTTGTAGAGAGAATTAGAGAGCGCGGCCTGTCAAAGACCTCACAGAAATTTGGAGAGTCTGTAACAATCTTTGGCTCGAGCAGCGACGTCAATATGCATGTAAACCGTGCCTGCTGCAATAGCTGAATGACTTAATCGCTTGTGTAAAATCAAATGGTGACCATTTCGAATGAAAGATATTATTTTCTAAGTACTTGCATTATAATAAAGCTCACTTCATTTAAAAAAGTATTATAATTTCTTATCTTTGGATTGTTCGGAAAGTAATTTCGTTTTTTCTCGACAGAAAAGGTAAAAATGCTGTTCAAGCCAGAAAGAAATTAACCGATGTGTATGGAGAAGATGTGTTGACAATACGCCAGTGCCGGAATTTTGATGTCGAAGATGCATCACGTTCTGGAAGGTCGGTTGAAGCTGATAAAGCCGCGATAAAAGCATTAGTTGATGCAAACCGGCGAATAACAACACGTGAGATCGGTGAGAGGTTAAATTTATCTAATTCAACTGTTTATGATCACATGAAAGGCGTAGCTTTAACCTCGAAGCTCGATATATCCACAAAAAAATGAAATTACTTTCCGAACGACCCAATATAATGCACTTAACTTGTAACAGAACCTATGACAGGACTATGTATAGAAAAGAACTATTAGGCAGCGATTAACTTCCATATTGAAAAACCCTGTGCAAATTGGAGTATTCGGTGCGTAGTTATTAGCCTACATGCAAATTATGGAACTTTATTTTATAGGAGATATAGAAGCGCTACGACCTAGGGTAAATTAATTATAAAAAAAAGTGTTTTGCTTGACCTTGTTTTTGTAATAGTTTTCATTACAAAAATTAAAAAACAAATTAAATTTTTGGAATGAAAATAGTAAGCCAGATTTTTGACGAGATAACGTCTTATAATTCGATTAAGCCGGCTGCACGTACTAAAAAATGCGGTGTTATCTTGCTTATGCGACGTTACCTTGCTTGAACTGCAAGCGAGAGCGCGGAACGAACGACAAAGAGGCACAATAGGCTCCCCCGTTCGGCAACGTTCGACATCTGGCTCTCTGCTACTTGAGTGAGCTTATATATGTATGTATATGCGCATATGCATATAAATTCACATATTTGTATTTGCATATGCCTTCTTCCTGTGTGCATGGTAATCAACCATTTCTCTGTTGAGAATAGGAGATGATAGGAAAATTAGGAAATGAAAGGGGTGTTTCAAACCGATGATGTTGCCTCTTAGTGTTGATGACTTATTAACGTCAGATGCACAATCGAAATTGAACATATCTTTCATGAATTTGATAAATGTTTCATCATTTTTCACGTTTGTGTAAATGTAACTTGATCAATTTCATTGCGATTCCATTTACCTCCTTCTCTATACCATACAAAATATCTATCAAACAAATAAAATTAAAATTTTATTTTGTAAAATGCAACCATTCCATCAGTATTTTCTTATGACGTTGTCACGTTAAACTATCTTCAGTAAACCGAATTTACAGACAACCTCTTTTTATTGAATTTGAGGGCTATGGGAAAAGGAGACGGGATTTTGGGCGTGGTCTTCAGCACTCAATTGCCACCTCTATTACTTAAGCAGCCACTCCTCTATTAAAAAAAATTGAGTTACAATTCTTGCTGTACGATTCTTCTTCTATACTTAAAGTATATTTCAGCTTTCTCACTATGACTCGAGGGATAAAACGAGAATAAATATTCGTACTATTGCATGTTTTACTTACCGAGTCTTATAATCTGCGCGCGAATATTGTAATGGACAAATAAACGCCCAGAAAATATTGCAAGTAGTAAATTTTTTCCTTATCGTTTTCACGTTATCTATAAGCGATTGCTCGTTTTAATTGCGGAAATTGCCACTTCCTAGTCTTATTCATTCACACCAGCATAACGAGCGCCATTCATAGACGCATAAAATTATATGGTGCTTATGTGCGGGTGAGTACTAAAATGCCATTAGCACTATTTCACAGCAAATAATGTCACAATAAAGGTGAATCGTTCGTAGATACTTTCATGCCGCTCCTCACGGCCGCCTTAGTTTAGTATTTGTTTTATTGTCACAAGCTAGCAATTGGAAAATAACTTTAGTTGTGAAAGGAAAGAGTGCAAAATGATGTTAGAAGAAAAAAACGCGGATCTGAATATTTGTAAACATACATACTTATATACATACATACAAACACGCGGGTATTCATGTTTATATATCTGTATATGTTATATAAGCGTCATTTAAGGCATCATATTATTGACGCAAGCTTCTGTCTCTGCCTTTCCATAGGAAGTTATATTATATTTTTCTATTGCTTCTTAGAATGGAATCCTGAAATATTTTTTATATAAGCGGCGAAGAAAAGACAAAAATTAAAAAGGTAAGCCACTTCTGACTAACATAAATTTAAAAATCTTATGAATACCTATGAACACAATTTTTTCCCCATAATTTCTCAACAGCTGTCCTATACTTTTGGCTTATAGTGGTGAACATAAAAGTGTTACCTCCAAAATTAAAATTAAATTCAAAAAAAATATATAACTGCAAAAAAAAAATGTATGTAAACAAAAAATAAATTGCAATTACTTTAAGGGGTTAGGAGCAGTAAGAATTAAAAAAAATTGGATGTTTTTATTGTATTTCCATAATCTTTTTATTTTTGCTTTTTTATTATTTTTTTTTTTTTCGAAATTTTGCTAAAGTCAAGTCGGAACACGATTATTAATGCTATGTTTTTTAATTTTTGTAAAATAAAGCAAATGACGAGCAAAAAAAAAAATTATTGAAATCATCAGTCAGAGGTCCAGACTACGCCTTACCCCTTAACTCTTTTCTTCATGGTGGCCACTACAGTTAATTTTGATGTGTAACTGAAAACTGCGCCATCTTACGGGAACGTTGTATTTTGTGATGCTTCTATAAGGCAGTCATGAGATTTCTGTCAAAAAAATATTTCAAAATTCCTAGCGCAACGGTCATTTACAGTTATGAAATTTCAATCGAAATTGCGAATTTCTAGGCCGTGAGCGTTTGTGAATATTTTTTCTATGCTGGTAAGCAAATACTATATTTAGTTGTTTATTTTTGTGCAAAATACGTATGAACCAGCTTTAAGTCTTTATTTGTTATTTTTTTAATTTCAATAATTTTTTTTATTAAAAAATATGGTTCAAACTATCAGAAACTCCATATGAAACCAATTTTCAAACGTTGTACAATAATTAAAAAAATCGAAAGGTCTTCATCAAAATTTCAAACAAATTTTATGAAAGATTTTATTCAAAAATGTTATGAAAGCGCTCTTTAATATTAAATAATTATTACCTATTTTTCGATCTTTTATTACGATAATAGAAATCGCTATCAGAAAGACGAATTGATGACTGTCAACGACCTACATATAAATTAACGGCGAAAATAAACAGTTAGCTACAAAAGAAGCCGAATAGTTCTGGAAAAAATTTGTGACACTATTTCGAGCTGGTAAAACACCATTAATAATTCATTATTATACAATGTGAAGTATAAAATAAAAAAATCTGACGTCATAAAAATGTAATCTCCAAATTCACCCAAAATCAATAATAACCGAAAATTCCTTCGAAATTGTTCGTAAAGGTATCAAAAATTAACCGAAATCATCGTTGAAATTCAGCCAATCGGAGTTGAATATCTCTATTTTAGCTGATCATTTGGGTCTACGAAAGTTCTGTGCACGTTTCATTCCGCACAAGTTAACTGAGGACCGCAAATTGCTCGGAATTCAACATTCGAAAGATCATATTAAAGAGGCGAGAAAGGCGAGAACTGCTTTTACAACATTGTAACTGACAACAATGAAATGTGGTGTTTCCAACATGAACCTAAAACTAAGCGTTAAAGTGCCAAATGGAAGGCCCCATACGCGCGACCACCCAAAAATCGCGTTTGGAGAAGTCAAAAAACAAGTCGATGTTCAAGGAAACTGTCTACAAGGAGCTCATGCCGACGGGCCAAACCGTTCATACAATTTTCTATTTTGGCGTTTTGAAGAGTTTGGTGCATCGCATTCATCGAACTCGCCTTGAATAGTGCGAAGGAGGAAGCTGGCGCTTATTGCGTGATAATGCACCATCACATCGAGCCACTTTTGTGACTGATTTTTTGATTATAAATCGCAATTTAACCATCAATCACTCACCGCGGATATAGCTTCCTGTGACTTCTACCTATTCGGAAAATTGCATTTGGCTCTGAAAGGAAAACGTTTTGCATCCATAGAGATCATCAAAAGGCTTGTACCGACCTCCTGATTGACATTTCCGTAATTCCGAATTAGATGGCCACATAAAAATGTTTTTATAAGTAATTTTGTTACTAATTCCTCTAACAGTGTGTATTATCCTATGCCATGATAGATAAAATATAACCAATTCATTCAGATAGCTGCCTACCTAAAGATTTTCCTAATGCAATTATCTGAAAATCATTTCTTGAATTCGGTGGTCGTCCACAAGCTATTTCGCATAATGCAAACCAATTTTGTTGGGATCCATCTGAAAATATTGCCTCTGTAAAGTCATATCTTTTAAATTTGCATACTTATTCATACATTTGAAATATTTTTTCCGCATGTTTTCAGCCAAAAAAGGTTTTGGCAGGTTTTAGAGGAAATAACCCAACTTGCACTAGCCTTCGTCGAACTGCTCGTATCAATAATTCCGCTTAAACGAATTTTGAGAATGCAATTTTGTGGCCCATTGAAAATGTAGTGCATTTTTTCCATATAAAAAAAATTGTGTGCATTTATAGAAAAATTATGAAAATTTGAAAATTAAATACTTAACAAATAAAGTCTCAAAACTTTTCCAGTAAATCCCTGTACTACTGTTCATGCTTAACATCACGGAATCTGGATGGCATTCCTCGGCAACCCATCACCTCACGAACGTGAGGAAGAAAAAAAATTGCTTAATAAGACTTGTGTTATTGCCTCGAAATTGGACTAGGTTACGAAACTAGAGTTGTTTATCTTTTAATATGATGTAAAATAAGTCTCCCTCCAAAGTCAATTCTTCAGACCCCAGAACATGCGACCAATCTTCCTCCGTAAAATGTTGGTGTCGGGTAGCCATTTCTAACCGCTTTTTCCGATTTTTTTCTGAAACTAGTTTCCCCCTTGGATGAAATTGGAAGCAGATTTTTCGGTCTTCTCGTACACTACCAGTGAGGCGTTATCTTCTACTTTTTGTTTTATTATATAAAGCTCTGTAGTTAAAAAGGCGCCCGCCGTAGCCGAATGGGTTGGTGCGCGACTGCCATTCGGAATTCACAGAGAGAACGTCGGTTCGAATATCGGTGAAAACATCAAATTAAAAAAAACAGTTTTCTAATAGCGGTCGCCCCTCGGCAGGCAATGGCAAACCTTCGAGTGTATTTCTGCCATGAAAAAATCTCCTCATAAAAATATCTGCCGTTCGAAGTCGGCTTGAAACTGTAGGTCCCTCCATTTGTGGAACAACATCAAGGCGCACACCACAAATACGAGGAGGAGCTCGGCCAAACACCCAAAAAAGGTTGTACGCGCCATTATATATATATAGATAACTAAAAATTCAAGTTCGGTATGCTATAACAGGAAAACTATTTTTTAAGTCATTGCTTACTATTTTTATTCAGAGAAAAATTAGTTTTCAATTTCTTGAAAGTTCATATAGAAAACCATACTTTGAGTGAACCCTTATGATTTTTGACTTGATTGGGTTTATTAAAATTTTAACTTTTTATTGAAATGCTCAATTGGAAAACTACGATTTGCAGAAAACCGCGTTCGGTCACGGCTGGCAGATGCGGAGGTGGATCCTGCTCACAAGTTATGGCTCTTAGCTCTTATGGGAGTTTGATTGCTATATGAAAATGTTTATATGATATCCTTGAAGGCATAAAATAGAAAAAGATGTTTATGGAAGCCAAAAAAAAATATTATATAAAAAAGGAAGATGTTTAAAAATGGAAGATATCCCCACCTTAACACCGCAATACCGTTAAAATAGGTGCGCAACTTAAGAAGCTTTATTTTAGTGCCTATGGTAAGACCTACATTTTAACTCAGAAAAAATAAAGGGTTCTTAAGAGCTTGAGAATTTAAATTTGTCTGATACTACGAAACAGAAATTTTGTTGGAATGATTTTTTGTATTATAATCTTGCAAATAATTTCATGGAATTAATTTTTTTCAAAATGATATCCGGCATATGCACGCGAGTGTTATATGCACGCGATACGAGTTTTTTCGATAAGTTTACTTTGCTACTACTTTTTCTAATAAATCTGGCTGTGTGGCATCAATGATGACCGGAATATTGTAATAAATGGATTGCCAAGCGCGCCAAGTTGCACCGCTTTGTTAAAACCAAATATAGTCGATGTCTGGCTGAATTTTTTGTGGAAATAAAAATTCAGTCAGCATCGCCCGATAGCTCCTTCCTCATTTCGAAAGGAATCAAGACAGATAATGCCGCCAGTGGTCTATGAGCTTCGCGAGCAGATTTATTTTTTTTTTAAGTGAATTCCCAAAATTTAGAAGAATTTTTTTGGCGTTAAACAATTCATGATGACTTACCAAATCTTGTTGAGCAGAAATGTTAACACAGTTTACCATTCTCAGCAGTCAAACCATAGTTAATGGGCACTTTCGATTCTCATGCAGTATAAAACACCCGATTTCATGTAACAAAAATTCATCCTACAACTTTTATGGTCCTGCAAAGGAGGTCACCTATCAGTTATCATTTTTACGCCCACAACTGTATACACATACATATATTTTTTTAGCCATTCCAGCTGTTTTTAGCGCATATTTATTTGCTCTTTTGTCTTGGCTGAGTGTCAGATGTGGCACCTTCAGCTACCTTGCATACTGGGAGGAATCCAGTGGCACCATTCTGTGGCTATTGCTTTTATTGGATTTTGCCTGTGGGGCTTCGTCTAACACGATTTCATATAAATATGTACTGTATGCTGCTCACTCGTATTAGACCTATCTACTTACCTATCTACGAGTCTGCAACGTCTGCTACTTTCCGGAATGTCTGTAATTTATTGTGCACAGCAGGTAAAATTTCGATTGCAGTCATCCGATATTGTCGCGCCATAATTTCCGATGTGCTATGCCACCTGTTTTTGTCTTTTAGTTATGCAGCAGCCGTGCTTCTGCGATGGCATTAGTGGCGCCACGGCAAGTGTCGTGTTTGCGCTGCTTTCCTATTTCTTAATAAATTTGAATTAATTTTATAAATTGGCTATTGCCAAGCTGGTAATAATGTCGCTGAGGCAGCACGATTTATATTGTTTTGTTGCTGTTAACGTACCTACCTATAACTACGAGTTTGTAGTTGTATGTTACTCACATAAATATCGTTGTTTTGTGAATTTTAATAATATATCGCTTGTTGTTGTTGTATTACATTTTCTGTGCTATTGAATTTTCAATGACCACTTGAGACAGCGGCTGGTAGGCGCAGTTAATTGAAGTGGCCATTACCTCATTAAAAGAGTAAAATATGACCGGAAAAAATAAATTACAATAAATTTTCAACTCAATATATTGTTGCATAAGTGGTTCGGCTTACATAAGAATTATGTGTGTGGTTGCGATATGAGCAGCTTACCTGAGGTGCTGCCAGCTTTGTGGTGGTGTGTAATGAGTCCGCGTATTTGGTGTTGGTTATTTTTAAAAATGCTACTAAATGTGATTTTTCCTGCTAATTAGTGCTAATGAACTTTTTCTCTAACGTTGAAACTTATATTTCCTTTTGCAAATAAAGGAAGCCGAGAAGAGGGGTGTCAGCATTTAAATTATACCTCCGTTCTTCAACTACCACAAAATTCGGCGCAGCCACAATTGGAATTCTGTTCACATTTCTCTAAGTTGGTTTTCTAACAGAAGTGGAAGAACCCAAACCATCAAACTGCGTCAATTGAAAAACTGTGGGCGTGACTGTTTACATAACCATTGAACCATATCGAAAGCTAACAAGTAGGCCAATCAACATCTTATAAATAGCTCTTCAAGAAACCAAATAAAAAGTTAAAGCGGATATCCTCTTTTAATATTAGGGGAAATAGAAAGTTCTGAGCGTTTTTTTAATCGAATAAATCCTCACATGCTGTTTTAACTCGCCGGTTTCCCAGACTTTATCGACATTTTATACGCCTTTCAGAGCGTACATCATCTTCGATGCCCATATTGTCCGAAGGGAATAGTTAAAGCACCGTATATAAATAGTATACTTTTCACTTTTATCGTAGTGGCACTGTAGGTTTTAATGAGTGGGTTTAAGGGTGCGCTTGAATGGGTTGTTAATATTATGCGAGATATGATGGGACCGGCTTTGGTCGGATGTGGGATTTCGGGCTTGATTTTGGATAGGTGGGAGTTAAATCTACTACAGTATCTTGAATGTAATTGCTTCAAGTTCTCACCGGGAAGCTAAAGTTCTTCGTCTGCAATGCAAGTATCAGGTAAAAATTTTAAATTAAATATAAAACTTAGACATTCTTTTTTTTTTTGTTGTCAATCCAGATTAATTTTGCATGTTTTCGCAATCTAGCGGGTAACATTCATAATTTTTTACTTTACCTTTTTTCTTATATGAATAAATGAAGTAAACTGTCATATCCGTCCCGGCTTGTTTTAGTTAAACATGAAGAGGACATGAAACGATTCAAAAGTTTTGCTTTCTCAAAATGTTTTTTAGGGATCTAATCCAGCAATCAGAATAGCTGGACAAATAAACGTCTTCTTCAAAAGCGACAAACATAAAATTTATCTTAAAAATTAAAAAAAAAAGAAAATTAAGTTAAAAAAAAAAATTAACTTTGCTTAAATTCTTTTCCAAACACAAAATTTCTATTTAAAAAAATAATAATAAAAAAACTGTAGTTGGACTTATATAAAAAAAGAATATAAAAAAATATTAATGTTTTCAAAAACAAATAAAAAATTTTCCAAAAACAATTTTAAATATTTCAAAACAAAAATTTCAAAATTCAATTTTTTCCAAAAAATAAATTTTTTAACAAAACACATAAATTCAATTTTCTTGAAAAAAAAATTATTTTTTCCAAAAACATAAAAAAATCTTTTTTTTTGTACTAATAAAAATTTTTTTCGAAAACTTTAAAAATTAAATTAAAAAACAAAATTATATGTTAAAAACAAATAAAAACTTTTCTACAAAAAAAATTTTGAACGAACTTTAAAAAAAAATTAACTTTGTTTACATTCTTTTTCAAGACTTTGTAATATACTTTTGTAAAAAACAGAATGTAAAACAATTTAATGTTTTCAAACACAAATAAAAATTTTCCAAAAAATCTAAATTTTCCAAAAAAAAAAATTTCAAAAAAAATTCAATTTTTTCAAAAAATGCAAACAAATTTAAAAAAAAAATAAAGTTTTTATAAAACACAAAAACTCAATTTTTTTGAAAGAAAAAATTTTTTGTACTAATAAAATTTTTTTTGAAAACTTTAAAAATTAAATTAAAAAACAAAATTACATGTTAAAAAAAAATTAAAGAATTAAAAAAAAAAAATTTCCACAAACTTTTCTAAAACAATTAACTTTGTTTAAATTCTTTTCCAAAACACAAAAATTCAATTTAAAAAAAATTTTCTCTACAACAGTAATAATAAAAAAAAAATTTGTTTAAACTTATGTATAAAAAAATGTAATGTTTTCAAGATGCAAATAAAAATTTTCCAAAAAAAAAAATAAAATTTTTCAAAAAAAAAAATTTCAAATAAAAGTCAAAATTTTTTGAAAAAAAAAAAAAAATTTTTTTTACGAAAACATAAAAAATCTTTTTTTTTGGACTAGTAAAAATTAAACTAAAAACAAAATTATGTGTTAAAAAAAAGTAAAAAATTTTCTACAAAAAATTTCCACGACCTTTTCAAAAAAAAATAACTTTGTTTAAATTCTTTTCCAACCACACAAAAATTCTATTAAAAACAAAAAAATGTTTTTCTCTAAACCAATAATAATAAAAAAAACTTTGTTTGTACTTATACAGGGTGGGCCAAATAAGACCTACTAATGTTATGCACAAATAACTTTTTTATTTTTTGACATATTTATTTTTCTCTTTTTGTAGGTCATAATTGAATTGTTGGAAATTTATTATGGAACCCTACAGTAAAACTCAACGCGTTAAAATGATCGAGTTTTTATATTCTTGTCAACGATCAATTGTTTTAACGCAGCGTAAATATCGGCAACATTTAATTTCCAGATCAGCTCCCACAGCCTTCATGATTAAGAGTTTGGTCGGTAGATTGTGGTGCTCTGAAAGTCCAAGGGCAACACGCCAACATCTAAATGTACTGTTTGGTGCGGTGTTATGGTCACTAGAGTTATCGGCCCATATTTCTTCGAAAATGAGGATGAAACGCCGGAATCGATTTCAGGAGCTTCTTACAGAACATTGATTGAAAACTTTTGCGGCCAATGGCGGAGCAGTATCCTAATTTGTGGTTTCAACAAGATGGAGCAACTGCGCATACCATCGCTGCGCTTGGCCACCTCGTTCGCCAGATTTGACTGCGCCCGACTTCTTTTTATGGGGATATTTAAAAGACAAAGTGTATCTTAATAAACCAGAGACTATTAGACAGCTGAAGAAAAATATTCGAGACGAAATACTGAGCATTCAACCAGAAACATTATGTGGTGTAATGGAAAACGTGTTAAAAAGAGCCAATCTGTGTATCGAGAAAAATGGTGGACATTTGTCTGATGTAATATTTCATACATTATCTCTATAAAATATATTCAATGTATAAAAACAATTAACCAAAATAAGGGATTATTGCAAAAGTTATTTGTGTTTAACATTAGTAGGTCTTATTTGGCCCACCCTGTATAATAAGAAAGCTTTGTTGGAATTACTTTTATATTTTATCCTAAAAAATTAATAAAAAACATTCTTGAAAAACCTATGATATTTCAATGTAAAGCCCCTATGCCAAAATTTTCAACATAGTATAAATCTCGAAATTATTCAACTTTTCACAAAAGATTTTCGGTTTTACAATCAAGCCTTTAAATAAACAAATTTCAGCAAACTTTTCGACAATATCGAAAATGCTTGGATCACTTGACATGGAATCGATTTATTACCTACTCGTATATCATTTTCATATACCACATAGGACTGCCTAATACTATGTAAACTTCTTCCATACGGTGTAAAAATTATAAGAGAATGGAATCTTTTATGCTGGTTGCCTGGATTTTAGTGTTTTTCCTTTTTTTTTTTTGTGCTCTGGAATATGACACACTGGCTTGGTTCGTAACTTCAAACTTCAAATAGTTCCAGGAGCATTCCTTGTTGAAATTGCCGGGTTGCTCACTAACATCGCTTGAAATTTGCAATTTCATAAAAGAAATAGCTGAGGAGGTGTTGTTTCACTTTAATTGGCGCATACTAATGGACCACTTTTGGATGACAACTCCGCATAATTTGAAACCAATTTCTGGAGAGTGCGAGTAATGTTGGACATCAGGGCGCCTATTTCTGTGGCTTTTCTGAGATTTGAGGTAGCCTTACAGGAAATAGTCGCTGGATACCAGGCCACAAGAACTTAGCATCTCAGTGTATTTCTGTAGACATTGACAGTAAGCGTTGCTGCTTGGACACAGTGCACGGTACGTCTTGTCTATTTTGTTTGAAATTGATAATAATTTATGTATTTATTTAGTTGAAATTAATGAAAGTAAAGCAATAAGCAGTACCTTAACCGTAATTTCTTTGCTAATAAATTTCAACAATTTTAATGCTTTGTTGAATCGCATAGCAGCTGTTGCTTCATCACAGTGGCCACTGAGTTCTGTCAATTTTTGAGCGTTTCTCCTACTTTTCAAGATTCATATATCGTATTTTACGACTATACTTTTATTTTCCTAAGAAATTTATTAATTAACTAAATGACTCTTACTATTCAAAGGTGGCTCAAAACTCTAGGTCTCTTTATTTGACAAGACGACCACCAAAAATGGATGCACCAATGTCTGACTGAGAATGTACGCGTCAATTGTACATACACACACATATATATACTATAAATGTGTATGTATAAGTAACTTCCTCCTTATATCTAGAGCTTTGTTGCATGATGTATTTATTTCCTTACATACACACCTCAGGCTTCATCCTTTTCTTTCACTTTCGTAAATTTTTCAATTTTCAATTTCATTTATCTTTCACAATTCGACAATTTCACAACTCGTTGCCTTAAAAAATAAAACGAAATAAAAATGCAAGGTAAAAAAAAACAACAAAATACGAAAGTATTTTACTCTTTCAAAGGAAGCAGCAAATAAAATCTATCAAAGAGAGCAAAAAGGTTCATTGAGTTTATATTTTATTTAACTTCGTACAAAAGGAAGAGAAAATGCAAGCCGTTTGTCGTTTCCATTGCTTTTTTTGGTTATTGAACAAATACAACGCAAAAACGATTGCAAACAAACAACAAGCAAACTGTTGTCAACCGAGCGAGCGACACCAATATAAATACAAATATATACGAAAATACAAATAAAGGTGAAATACGGAAAAGGTGCAAAGTACGCCATGTTGAAATGCCATAAACGAATTTGTATATGTACATATGTGTGTGTGTGTGTAAATTCAGCGTGATCATGCTGTGTGAGCATTTAGCTGCGCTAATAAAAACTGTTTGTGTATTTGTTTGGTGCAACCGACCGCCGTCAGCCAACCGCTGCACGCAGTCAGTTGAATTGAAATTGTGGCTGTCAAGGCGGCCCAGGTGTACGCAGGGATAAGCTAAATAAATAGAAGGAAGACAAGCAATATAAAAAGGTAGCACCAGAGAAAGTTAGACGAGGATGTGGGTTTGTTTGTGAGTATTGCAAGTTTAGTATCAGTCGGGATAATGTGGAAAGAACTAACTTTGGGAAAATCTCATTTCGAATATTGAGAAGGAAAATGTACAATGCAAACAACGCACTGGGAAATCAGCTTGTAAAATATATACCTGGGTGTATGTGCATTTATTTCATACGGGGAAGATAAGTGGGGAATAAGTTACACCGCACAGTGGGTAATCGTTAGTAGAAGTAAATTTTATGACATAAATATAGTAAAATTGAGAAAAATTAAAGGAAAAAGGTAGATCTACCTAAATGGCAATACAATGAAATATATGAGGGAATGGAATGAAATGGAATTAGAAGAAATGAGAAGGAATTAAATAATGAAAAAAAGAAAATCAAAATAAAATAAAAAAATAATGATATGAGACGGAATGAATGAAATAAGATGAATGGAAAAGAAATGTGGAGTAAAGAAATAAAACGCAAACTTAAACAAGAATAAAGAGTAAACTAGAATAATAATATGGAATAAAATGAACTGAAATGAATTGAGACGAAATGAAGTTAGGAAATTTGAAGGAAAATATGATTGAAAATAGAGTAAACAGCCAAAATAAAAATAAACTGTATCTGAAAAGATGTGAAACCGTTAAGGTGAAGTGATGAAACTCGAAAAGGAATGAAGTGAAATATCAATAAAAATATGAGATTAAAGAGAAAGGAAAATGAAAAAAAAAATGAAGCGAAACGAATTAAATAATATAAAATAAAATGAATTAAATTAAAACAATCCACAAATAAGAAAGATTACAGAAAAAATATTTAATGAAAAAAATTAGTACACAATAAAAGGCAATAAAACGGTATGCAAGGTAATAGAATAAACTAGGTTAGGTAGTGCTGAATGAACTGTAAAAAGATATAACTTAGGCCTGTAGGGTTCATTTATTTACCAGTTCTAATAAACTATTGTAAATAAACTAAATCAACAGAAAAATAATAAATAAAATAAAAAAATAGATTGAAAGCAATTAAAACAAAACAAGAAAAAAAAGAAGGTAAAGAAGAAAATAACTATTAAAAAATAAAAAAATAAAATATCAATTAAACAAAACAACGAAAAACATAACAAAATATAATAAAGTAAAACAAAGTAAAAGGAAAAATATTAATAAATCAAAAAAAAAATTATAATAAAAAATATAAAAAGAAAAAATGGAAAAATTTTAATAGATAAAAAAAATAATAATAAAAAAATAGAAAAAGAAAAAATGGTAAAATTAACTAAAATATTTAATAAATGGCAAACCAAAAACAAAAAAAGAAAATTGAGCGAAAAAAAGTTTATTAATGCAATAAATGAAATAAACTAAAATGCAATCAAATGAAAAGAAATAAATCAAATGAATATAAAATAAAACAACTAAAACGTAAAAAAAACTAAGGGAACGTTCATTCTGAAAGCATTTGAAACAAGTTCAACAATTAAAACAAAAAAAAAAAAAGTCAAATTGAATAAAATCAATGAAAAATGGAAAAAAGAAAATAAAATTTTAATAAATAAATAAATAAATAAAAATAAAATTAATATATCAGATCAAAGATTACAACAAAATAAATTGAAATTAAAGCAAATTAGACAGAAAAACAAATATAAAATAAAAAATAACTACAAAGGCACAATCAAATTAAGTGAAATGAAAAGAATTAATAAAAGATAAAATGAAATAAACCAAAGTAAAGGATGATCTTTTAGCTATTATCTTTTTAAACAGTTGGTTTAAACAGCTGGCGCACGATTCGTGTTTTGTTTCACTGTCAAACATTTTCAGTTTGGTCTGTAATTTAACCATGAATCGTCTTACAAACGAACAACGCTTGCAAATCATTGAATTTTATTATAAAAATGCGTGTTCTCTTAAAAAAGTTCAAAGTCGAAAAATTGTGTTCAGCGACGACGCTCATTTTTGGATCAATGGTACGTACCCATAAGTAGAATTGTCGATTTTAGAGTGAAGATCAACCAGAAGAATTGCAAGAGCTACCAATGTACCCAGAAAAGGTCACAGTGTGGTGCGGTTTATGGGCTGGAGGTATCATTGGGCCGCACTTCTTCAAAGATGCTGCGAATCGTAACGTAACTGTGAATGGTGAGCGCTACCGTGAAATGATATCCAACTTTGTTTTGCCCAAAATGCAAGAGCTTGACTTGCATGACATGTGGTTTCAGCAAGACGGTGCCACATGCCACACAGCACGCGTAACAATGGACTTGTTGAGAGGCGAGTTCGGTGAACATTTTATTTCCCACCCAGATTGTGCGATATCACGCCTTTAGATTACTTTTTGTGGGTCTATGTTAAGCCTCTTGTCTATTCAGACACGCCTGCTTTAATTAACGCATTGGAAGACAACATTAAAGTATTTATATGTGAGATACCGGCCGAAACATTTGAAAGAGTTTGCCAAAATTGGACTAAGCGGATGGACCATTTGAAGCGCAATCGCGGTCAAGATTTGCATGAAATAATCTTCAAACATTAAATTATATGGACTGTACTATCGAGTAAAAAAAAATTTAATGCATTTTTCTGAATTTTACGTGTCTTTTTTTGAAAAACTTTCCTATAGCTCTTAAAAAATCACCCTTTATTAGGTGCGCAACTAATTTCTCGCTGTTTGTCAATAGATGCCGCCAGCAGTGTGTGCTAGTCGATTGTAACATAACCTAAACACCATAAATCAAGGTTAAACATATGGTAAACAAACTGCCTCGACACATTAGTGATTTTGTTTTGGTTTTGTGAAAATGTCTGATTTCATGCCGAATAATCGTCATTTGCGGGAAGTGTTGTTTTTCCTCTTTCATTCGAAAAAATCGGCTGAAGCACATCGATATAGCTCGATCGAGCTATAAAAAGTTTATGGAGATGATGCTTTAAGTGAAACAACGTGCCGAGATTGGTTCCGTCACTTCAAAGACGGTGATTTTAATGTTGAGGACCGTCCGCGTGAAGGAAGGCCAAAAACCTTCGAAGACGCTGAATTGGAGGCATTGCTGGACGGCCAATGAGGATCCGTGTCAAACGCAAGATGAGCTTGATTCAGTATTTGGAGTTACCCGCCTCTCCATTTCCAAGCGATTGCATGCTTTGATGATTTGGGAATGATTCAGAAACAGGGGACTTGGGTTCCTTATGAGTTAAAACCAAGGAATGTTGAACGTCGTTTTTCTTTTTCGCGTGTAAGCAACTGCTGCAGTGGCAAAAAAGGCAAAACAGGAAGGGGGTTTCTTCATCGCATCGTGACGGGTGATGAAAAATGGACTCATTACAGCAATCCAAAGAAAAGAAAGTCATGGGGACTGCCCAGTCATGCTTCTACGTCGACGCCTTGGCCGAATGTTCACGCTGCGTAGGTTGTGCTACGTATTTGGTGGGACCAAGTTGGTGTTATTTATTATGAACTGTTAAAACCAAGCGAAACCATCACAGAGCCGAGCACTGCGTGAGAAGCGACCGCAATACACGGAGAGGCATGAAAAAGTGATTCTACAGCATGACAACGCTCAACCTCACGTTGCCAAACCTGTTAAAACCTACCTGGAAACACTGCAATGGGAAATCCTACCCCACCCGCCATATTCTCCAGATATTGCGCCGTCCCATTATCACCTGTTCCCATCGATGGCATATGGTCTAGTTGACCTGCAGTTCCATTCATATGAAGACATCAATAAATGGATCCGTGTATAGCCTCAAAAGATGAACTGTCTTACCGCGATGGTATACGAGATTTACCAGAAAGATGGGAAAAAGTAGTAGCGATATTTTCAGTGATTCATTCGTAACCATTTTTTCAGAATAAAGTTGTATTTTCATCAAAAGAACTTAGTTGCGCACCTAATAAATTAAATAAAACTAAATATATTAAAAAAAAAGAATAAAATATAAAAAAAATTAAAGAACCCAATATAAATAAAACAACCGCTTCAAACTGATCTAAAAGATTGTTGTTTTTTTTCATATATACCTGCGTTTTCTTGAAATTCCACAAAAAAAGTGGAGCGCAGTAGAATTGCATAATATTTGTGACCAGCTTACGTCTTCTCTACGAGAAGTAATCACAACCACAAATTGCTTACAGTAAAATTTCACCCTTTCATGTAACTTACCATGCAGATTCGGCATCAGTGTATGAATAATGAATCGCTAACTTGTTATACGCTGCTGAAACAGTGTGGCCTGTCAACAACGACCCGTGCCTAATAGAAAACCCTGCAAAGTAGGAATGACTAAAGACTAAGAAACTGTCTAAATAAAATAAGTTATTTTAAACTTATATTGACTAATTTTTAAATCACGAGGATGCAGTAAATAAGCTTAGAGTAGAGAAATATGTAAGCGTTGAGCTATTAGGAAAATAATGAAATAGTAAAAAAGAAGTAGCAGAATTGGTCAGCAGTAGATGAAACCTGAGCAAATTTAATTGGTAAGGAACAGAGCAGTAAGAACTTCGGAGCAAAAAATTCTACCCATGATCTATAAAATTACATCAAAACTGGATTGGAAATAAGCCAAAGCAAGGCGAAGTGGGTTGAAAAGGGACCAAAAACCGGAATAAACACGTAAGCTGAATGACCCGAATCTAACAAATAGATGACACTAGTTTTATTGCATTCATCTCTTTTTCAGTTAGCACTAGCTTTACAGGGCTTCTTGATGGGAAAAATAGTGTTCAAGTGAAGCAATGGCTTGACTGACTTTAAACGTGGTCGTATAGACACCCATGACACAGTAACACTGGAAAACATAAAAAAATTCTACAAAATCATTTTAAATGATCGGAAAATGAAATTGTGAGAGTTAGCTGAGAATATGATGCCGATACTGTAACAGCTTATTACGTGCAATCAGGAGTTAAGGATCGACCACAGAACTGTTAATCCATTTACGCAAAAATTCTATGCAAAAATAATATATTGAGACTTAATTTTATTACTAAATACAAATTTTGAATATAAGCAGCCACGATATTAGTTATCGGCAACTTCAGAGTACTTTTGTATAATCAAAAATAAAAATTCTGTGGAGGCCAGGACACTCCAACATAATTGTTAATGAAGTAACAGATTAGGCTCTTAACCCTGCAGTAGTCGCGCGGTCTACATATGTAATCCACCATTGTTAAATTTTAAATTTCTTGAAAATCGTGTATCGATTTCATCGGAGATTTTTGCTACTTGTAACTAACAAATTGAGAGTCACTCTCAGTTTTCCGCTGTTAATCGTCGCATGCAGTTGTGTCGCTAGAGGTTCGTGAAATTCATGGTCTACGTACGTATGCCGCGCGACCGATTACGTAAGTATTTTAAATTAGGTTTTATGCTAATAGCTAGTTATACTTTGTAAATAAAAGTGGACTTTTGGCATAATTTTTCATTTTACAATTTTGTGGAACTTTTCTTATAATATTTACATATGTATGCTACTCTGCTGAAATGACTTTGGACGAACAACTCTTGTCCTTCAGAGGGCGTTGTTCTTTTCGGCAGTATATTCCAAATAAACCTGCTAAGTATGGACTGAAAGTTTTTGCACTTATAGATGTTCATTACCCATACACCTATAACTTAAAAATTTACGCCGGCCAACAACCCGAAGGTCCATTTCGGTTAAGCGACGAGAGATTTGATATCGTGATGAGAATGGTGCAACCAATTTTGAATAGACATATCATATTACTATGGACAATTGGTTTTCCTCTTTGAAAATAGCAAAGCAATGATTTGATAAGATAAAAGATAAGTTCCCCGGGAATTTAGAATTGCCTCTAACAATATGCTCCTCAAAATCACTCACTCTCCATATACTCTGGTTTCTTATGTACCAAAAGCCAACAAAGTAGTAATAGCCATGTCTATAATGCACAACGATACAGCGATTGATTCTGACACCGGAGATCAACGAAAGCCGGAAATAATAACATACTATAATCGCACTAAAAATGGCGTTGATCTGGTTGACAAGATGTGTTCTCTTTATGACGTATCTAGGAATTCGAGAAGGTGGCCGCTGACTAAGTTCTATAATCTTGTAAACCTCAATGCTCTCAACGCATTATGCATTTACACTGCAAACAGTAACTATGAATCTGTCAAAAGGCGTGATTTTCTCATAGACTTAGCCTTGTCTTGGATGAAATCACTGGCTCACCAAAGATTAACACTTACCATGCTACCTAGAACACTGACATTTAAAATAAAAGACTTCTTGGATCTTCCACAAGTTGTAAGTCATCAAGGTAAAGTGTGTAACGTTTGCATGCTTCGTCATGCTTCGAAAACAATTAAAATATCTCAATTATCTTCTGGTTATTTTATATATATTTTATACTTTTGTGAAGTATCTTAATTTTTTGTTAAAAAATGAAGTTTTGGTTTTTATTTATTTTATGTAAGAACAGAAAGTTTATTTATGTTATTTTTGATTAATATTAATAAATTAAACAATAACAAGAATACTTAAAACAAAAGCAATGGAAGAATTAAATATTTATCTTTTGTATTTTTAATTTTAAAGTGGATTACATATGTAGACCGCGCGACCAATTACGTCAGTTTCAGGGGCGCGACTACTGTAGGGTTAAAGGAATATCACACCTAGGACTCACATTTACTCTAAGCTCCATCTGATTTAATCCAAAAAATAACGCTCAGCTTCAAAAAATTACCTACAAGCAGAATAAGGAAAACGTTTGCCAAATTCATTAAAACTAGAAATATTTTCTGGTTATAAGACGAGTACTACGTCCAAAATTGGAAACAAATTAAAATGAGTGACTCCCAAGAAAATCATTTTCTTGTACTTACGTACATAAAATGGCTTCACAGTGCCCTGTTGCGGAAAAAGCGAAGGAAAATATTGTTTCAATTTGATTGCGAAGCAAAATTGGCTGATTGTGTACGAATAAGAAGGCGACGACGGCAAGTAATACGGCGGCAACAAAAACAACAAAGAATGTTGCAACTTAAAGATATATACAAAAATGAAACCTAGAAAAAGCAGCGATACAAAGTCTGATACTTGCATATTTTTATAGAAAAAAAGGTTTATGAGGACCAAACAGTACGACATGGCGTATACGTGACGTCTCATATGCAGCGCCTTCACATGCAGTGGTCGATAGCAGAAAGGTTTATGTTTATATTTGTATATTTTTGTATTTTTACCAGTATTTTAATGCAGCTGATAGTTCTAAGCTATGCGCGTAGTCACCAAGGTGTGTACGTGTGACATTCTGGGTTTCTTTCTTTTTTTGTATGTTGTGCGGTTTACTGCCTGCAATGCCAGCGCTATTGGCGAAGCGTGTGCGAATTTCAAAAAATAAAAAAAATTTAAACAAAAAAATAAATAGAAAATGAAAATAAGTAAAAAGAAACTGTAAAGTATGAAATGCAACTCTTATACAGTCGCATGCAGACAAAACAGCGGTTGCACATCATCCGCGTTAGTTTGCGAATTGACTTTGTTGGCGCCCCGAACCAACTCCCTGCATTGTTGTTATACGCCACTGCACACTCGGTTTATGTTTTCTATGAGAAATGGAAAATAAATACATAAACGTATGCTGCTGGCTAGGTTTCCTGCTCTTCTTTTCCAAATGACTGCAAATATTCGATTACACAAAAATCACAATTTCGCTTTGAACAAATTTCGAAATTTCGTTTGCACAATATTGGCAAATTTCCTAGTTTGTTGGCAAAATTGCGACAGAGGGGGAAAAGTGCGAGAGAGCAAAAGAAGAAAAATATAAAATGCTGTAAAACTTAACACGCTTAACTGCACTTCGATTTACTTGTGGCAAATGGTAATCAAGAATTACGGCAGTCTGCAGCTTGACTTTCGTGTTCGATGTACGAAACGACGCAAACATTGTTGTTGCTGTTGGATTTTGAGTCAAACCAAGTGCACTTGTGTGCAATTCAGAGCAATTATGCCAATTCCTTGACTACTTTCTTTAATTATCTTTCAACAGTTCGGCTGAGAGCACTGAATGCACTAATGAATGCACAGGCAGGAAGACACACATACACACCCACACACACGCACAAGCAACAAAGGAAGTGACAAAGGCATTGGCAGTGGTAGCGCCAACTGGAAACGCAGTCAGGCAGACAGCCAGTCAGCCATTCTGTCGCCAACCAGTTATCATTTGGAAACATTCAATTTATTGTACTTTATGCCCGCTGCTTTGCATTTGTGGCACCGAGGGTCTCCCCTTGCATGATTTCGTAAGGTTTCAAGAAAATCGCTTGCTGCCTTTTTTTCTTCTTTTGTTTTGCATTTCATTAGTTCTACTTCCGCTAGAAGTAATCGAAGTGAACGCCTGACTGTACGAATCATGAATCAATTTTGTATGAATTTTGTTGTAATTCAAGTGGCAAAGAGCATTGAATTAATTTGTTCATTGAAGTGCGAAATTTTATGGTAATTTCAAGCACAATTGCAATCAACAGCTGATAGTTTGCTTTTAGAAATTTTTGTTATTTTGCTACGTTGGTGCCTTTTTTTTTTTGCATAGTTTTATGTACTCCAGATATTTTGCGATAAAATTATTTACATAACTTTGAGTACTAAAAAGAGGTCGGCAAATATTTATATGCAGAAGAAGTCGACTTCTTAGTCTGATATGGCCAGTAGAAAGGCTCATACGCTCGGCCCAACCCAACTCATTTCTGGGCTTGTTGAGAGAGCTTGGCTTGAATGAGATACTGTGATGAGTTGAGGGCACAAAAGATATTTAGTTCAAAGTGAAAGCCTCCTATTATTCTTATGCTTATTCCAGTATATACAATTTTATTTAACTATGTAAATAATTATAACTGGAGGAGGGGCTCGGCCAAATACCCAATAAAGGATATAAGCACCAATAAATAAAAAAAAATATATGTAAAGATTATTTGTCGCTTCTCAATGCATGAACTTGGAGGCGTGGTTTGGAAAAGCATCTATTTTTTTATTATAAATCTCCAGACGAGTAATGGCAATTTTTCAATAAAATACGCACTTTCGATTTATGCTTCTAAACTAAATTTTTTTTCTTTGAAAATACTCTTCATAGGCAACATAAATTGAAATATTTATAAGGTAACCAAGTAAATATAGGTTTTGATCAATTTTTTTTTTATTAAAATAGTTTTAATTATTTTTTTTTTAAGTTAATTTATGTTTATAAATATTTAGTTTAATTGTGAAATTTAATTTAATAAGTGAGAAAATTGTAAGGTAACCAAATAATGATAAGTTTTGAAAAAAATCTGTTTTTCGTGAAAATAGTTTCAATTAAAATAAGTAAACTAAATTATAACGCAACCAACTATTTAGAAGTTTTGACCAAAGATTTTTTTTATTTAATTTTTTTATATTTTTTGTCTATAAAAACAGTTTTACCAGGTATATACCTATGAAATGAAACTCTCAGCTATTAGTCCATAGATGTCGCTAGGAGTATTTTTAAACCTTCCCTAATGCCTTGTTTTTTTCGTCAGTCATCTGTCAACAATATTCAGTTCATTGTTTGTTACGTTTCAGACAACAATGCATTTTTGTCGCTCTTAAAAATGTCGAATTTCGTGCCTTCAAACTACGATTTGCGGACATCGTTTATTTTCTGTTATCAATTGAATAAAAACGCTTCTCAAGCTCATCAAAGGAAGTCTTTTTTGCATCGAATCGTTACGGGTGATTAAAAATGGGTGTATTTCTTTAATCCCAAGCGGAAGCGATCGTATGGTCCGCCCGGCCACAAGCCAAAAAC